>NC_142460.1:22204385-24604385 GCF_049115385.1 Moschus berezovskii | reverse complement strand
GCACACCTGAAACTAACACAACATGGTTAATCAACTATACTCCAATAGGAAATAAAATTTTTTTAAAAGCAGTTCATCTTTCCAGGAAGTCCCCTTTTAAGTGTGGCCTGCCAGACCTCACGCAGGTGGCTTGTCTGAGAGTCTTGACAAAAGACTATGGCCTGGGTGGTAATTCCGGCTCTGACTCTGCTGCCTAAAGCACAAAGAAACTGAAATCTCGCTTCTCATAGGATGGGGGGAGTTGTAGCTCTAACAGTTTAAAATTGGATTTTATTGGGTAATGCTTCAAAGCGCTCACTTTGCATTTCTGCTAACAAAGCTGGACACAGCCAAAATATTGGAAAGGAAATACTCATGCAGGATGAAACGACAGAGGCGGCTTGGGAAGTGGGAGCCAAGCCAAGGATGGCAAAGTAAGGGGGGCATCCCAGAAGGGGAAGTGAATGGGAAAACTGCTTTTAGTTCATTGGCTAGCATCGCCTCGTCCCACAGCCAGATCTGAATCTTGGAAATAATGAATTCTATAGCTGTTTTTTTTTAGCTTTTCCTCTCAAATACTCACTTGAAATCCTAGGGTATTACATTAAAGAAGACTTTAGGAGCCCTTCTGGGTAATCCAAGCTTTTAATACAAATTGGTGTTTACAAGTTAATGGCAGGTGCCACAGATGGAGGCACAGGAAAGTTTTCTACCCCAACACTGGAAATAAAATGACTTCAGCTTTCATGCAATGAATAAAAGAGGTGCTCTGCAAAAAAATTTTTCTGTCAGAAGCAATCATCTGAAACACTGGTCTGGGGAGTATTTTAAGCCCATACATGACTCTGAAGGTGAGCATATCTACCTGTTTATCTCCTACTAGGATAACTTTATTCGTACTATATTGATTTTGCTGTAAATTCTTCTGCTTCTTGAAAACCACTGTTTATTTGATCATGGGAAGCCAATCCCACCCAAACTGCCTGAGTTGGCTTATTTAGATCTGGCTGAGAGCAGTCATAGAGACAGCCCAGGAAGCCGGTTGCAAACAACAAATCAGAAAACAGGACTGAACTAAGCGGATGTTATTTGTGTTGGGTAGAAACAGAGGATAGGATGGATTGATTTCAGGAAGGTTTTGCTTTAGTAATTTTACCAATGATGTCTCTCTCGTGCTCAGATTCCCCCACCCTATGTGTGTGTGTGTGTGTGTGTATGCACTTTTGTTTTAAAAAAGTCATCTTTATTAATTATAACAGGTACCACTTTTCCTCGCTTCCCTAGTGGCTCAAATGGTAAAGAATTTGCCAGCAATGCAGGAGACCCAGGTTCAATCCCTGAGTGGGGAAGATTCCCCTGGAGAAGAGAATGACTTCCCACTCCAGTATTATTATCTGGAGAATTCCATGAACAGAGGAATCTGGCAGGCTACAGTCCATGGATTGCAGTGTCAGACACGATAGAGTGACAAACACCCATCCACCTACCCACACACACGCACACACACACACACACACACGCCACCTTTCCACCTTAGACAAGATCCCAAATTTACATTCAGAACTAATAAACATGGATACTCCACTCCATCATACCTAAGAGGACGGCAGTCAAATCTTCCTACAATGACTTGGATATTGTTATACTGTTGATTTTTTTTCAAGTCTCTTGCATTACTAAACAACCCATAGAAATGAAACTGGAATTGTTAAAAAGCAAAAACCGATACTTTGTGCTTAAGACATATGAGTTGTGTGGAAATGATTAATGCCAAATTTGAAAAAAATTGCATTAGCTTTTTTCTCTTTCTTTTAGATTTTCTGTCTTTAAGTGGTTTTTGCAGACGAGCTTTATTTGAGAGAATAAGAATGTATAGATTATTATTTTTGTATAGGTGATTATTTTTAATATATGCATTTGTCTTAAATTATCATAAAGTTCAAGGATTTAAAAGGGACTTGGTCATCTAGTAAACTTCTTACTTGAAACTTTGGTTCTTTTAGAAACAAAGCCATTTAGATATTGCTAAAATATCTTGAGTTAAAGAGATTGGACATTGGCTCTTGTAACAATAACAGACTTTTTGTACTATTTTCAAGTCAATACATATGTATTGCAAATCTAAGTGGTGCCGGGGATACAGAATTAAATATGACACTTCCTGGTTCACATATGCATCCATTTAAAATGTTTATTGGGTGTCTACAATGTACCAGTATTGATTTGAGGCAACATTGCACAAGTGTAAAAATAAGTAAGACTAAATAGCTGTTTTGAAACTATAATGTAGTAGAAGAAAAAAAGACTAAAAATATTTACTATAAGGACAGGCAGTGTACAGTGCTGTGCTAGCAGATGAAGAACGGCGAGGGATCGAGGTGATGGGGACAAGGGTGCTATTTTAGATAGGGCGGTCCAGACCCCTCTGACAAGGCGATGATTCAAACATTTAAACCTGAACGGGATGAGAAGGAGAGGGAAGGCATTATAAGGAGCGAAATCCTGATGCCAACGGTTCCATAGTAAGGGGAGAGAGTGGGTGGAGAATAATTCCCTTGGCCAGTGCTCTCCGCTGAAATTGCGGGAAATGGGGAAGTTGCAGAAGAGGCAGCAGGAAAGTGACGTGGGGACAGTGTTTGAAGCTCCGATACTTTGGCCACCTGATTCAAAGAGCCGACTCATTGTAAAAGACCCTGATGTGGGGGAAGATTGAAGGCAGGAGGAGAAGGGGACGACAGAGGATGAGAAGGTTGCATGGCATCACTGACTCAATGGACATGAGTTTGAGCAAGCTCTGGGAGATGGTGAAGGACAGAGAAGCCTGGCATGCTGCAGTCCATGGGGTCACAAAGAGTCAAACACGACTGAGCAACTGAAGGAAACAGCAAACCTTTCTGTATTTTCTGCGGTGAAGGCGTACCTATATATTACTATTGTATAATTATAAATAGTCCAATCATAAGTAAGTCATGGAGAGTCTGACACGACTGAGCGACTGAACTGAACTGAACTGAACTGAACTGATGTTGTCAGGGCTTCCCTAGTGGGTCAGATGGTAAAGAATCCGCCTGCAATGCGGGAGACCCAGGTTCGATTCTTGGGTCAGGAAGAACCCCTGGAGAAGGGAACCACAACCCACTCCAGTATTCTTGCCTGGAGAATCCCATGGACAGAGGAGCCTGGCAGGCTATAGTTCATGGGGTTGAAGAGAGTCAGACATGACTGAGTAACTCACACACACATAAATATGTTGTACTATATGCATATATATATATATACACACACGTGAATATAGTACAAGATATTTCTGTGTGCATGCATGCAAAGTTGCTTCAGTCTTTCCCCACTCTTTGCAACCCTATGGACTGTAGCCCACCAGGTTCCTCTGTACATAGGATTCTCCAGGTAAGAATACAGCAGTGAGTTGCTGTGCCCTCCTCCAGGGGATCTTCCCAGAATCCTCCCAGGGATCAAATCCCCATCTCTTATGTCTACCTGCATTGGCAGGTGGATTTTCACCACTCATACCACTTGGGAAGCCCATAACGTATTTATAAACATGTATTTATTTTTGTAAATACAGTTCAATATAACTAGCACATTTATAATTTATATAATCATAACTTATTTATGATTAGACTATTATCATTATACATAAGCAATATATTTAGTTAGTATAACACTAATAGCAGCAGTCCCTCTGGTGTTATGTGTTGCTATGTGTTTCTGTTGCTATGTGTCCACTGCGAATGTCATATTTTATCTTAATTAGTTTGATCTTCACAAGCACCCTGTAAGATAGCTCAGGCATCTTGTTCAGATAAACAGGGGGTGGGAAGGAGGGACTTTTGTGATAGCAGTATGATTCAATCCTTTGAACACCTGCAGTATGACAGGCCGAGATCAAACAGTGAGCCACTATGGAAAGGTGCTATCTGTTAGTCAATTCAGTCAGGTAGTCTGATTTTTGGTAGCAGAATATTTGAAAGCACTAAACCTGGAAACCAGTCAGTTGATGACTTTCAGAGTCACAATTATCAGTGACAGAAATTGTTATACACTAAATCACTGCAGAAAGACTAGACAGTGGGTAGGCCAGAGTTTGATCTTTCTGTTTTAGGGCAGAGACGTCTACTTCACCAAGGGGACACCTTGACTGTGCTAAGCGATCAGGCAGATTGGTTTTAGGAAAGGTTCTTATGGAAGCTGAACCTCTAAATTCTGCTCTCGGTCAATTCTGATCCTTTACTTGTCACTTCGGTGAGACCTTATTGAAGGGATGCTCACATGCTCAGTCACTGAGTCGTGCCCGGCTCTGAGACCCCACAGACTGTAGCCCGCCAGGCTCCTCTGTCCATGGGAGTCTCCAGGCGAGAATACTGGAGTGGGTTGTCATTTTCTCTTCTGGGGGATCTTCCCAACCCAAAGATTGAACCCATGTCTCCTGCATTGGCAAGCGGGTTCTTTACCACTGACCCACCTGGGAAGCCCAGAGGAATGTTTGATTCCCCTCTAAACTATTCTTCTGTAGCCGTTCTTGTCCTTAAGAAACTTCTTGTCCTTTTCAAAATGTGCTTTTCACAATTTAGGAAAATGTGTCACTAGGGTATTAAATGACTATCTTCTGCCTTGATTTGAGACTAGAAACCAGATTTTTATTACGTTGATCAGATCCCTTAATGATGTTCAGTCCTTGACAGGTTAATTAATGTCTTATTGGAGTATTGATCCATTTTTTTCTTCCTGTTAAACAGCAAAGTAATATTTTAAAATTGTGCAGACTGTGAGTAAAAGTGGCTGATGGTGCCAAGGGGAGGGGGCAGAGCTGAAAGATTATGGATGCAGCTGCTGTTAAGTATCACTTCACTGAAGTAAAAAATTTTAAAAATTGCTATAAGGGGAAAAAGCCTTTTCTATTTCTATCCTTGGAATCATTTTGAAGTCATATTGATGAAAAAAAAAAGATTTTTAAAATTTAAGCAGGCTACACTAAAATTTAAGCAGGCTACAGTCCTCCTGGAGAAGGCAATGGCAAGCCACTCCAGTACTCTTGCCTAGAAAATCCCATGGACGGAGGAGTCCATGGGGTCACTATGAGTCAGACATGACCGAGTGACTTCACTTTCACTTTTCACTTTTCTGCACTGGAGAAGGAAATGGCAACCCACTCCAGTGTTCTTGCCTGGAGAATCCCAGGGATGGGGGAGCCTGGTGGGCTACCGTCTATGGGGTCACACAGAGTCGGACACGACTGAAGTGACTCAGCAGCAGCAGCAGCAGCAACAGTCCTCCTAAAAGACACATATTTCTTGAAGGATACAGAAGCCATTTTGATATATTAATCTTATAGCAGAAGTTTTCAAACCTTGCTGGTTGAATGATCTGTTGGAACATGACCATTTTTTATTAAACTGTCATATTTTAACTTCTCCAACAGGTACTTTCTTAGTGCAAAATCTCATTAGGGATTTTACATGTCTCTACAGGTAGACTGGTGGAAAATTGATTGCTGTTGTTTCATTTGACAAATTCTTGGATCCTCATATATTTCCTTGCTTCTGCGCACCACCAGGAAATGGACTCTTATCACTTTTCAGGCTTTTGCTACTGGAAAGAAACAGAGTCCTTTTGAAAGCTCTGGGTGATGTTTGTGAATATTTAATCATGGGGGTGGCACAATGGCCTCATTGACAGTGGTATGTCAAAATTAATTTCATGGTATTCTGTCAAGGAAAGAATCTTACCATATGCCCTCAAATAAAAATAAATGAGTTAGGAAAACTCTGACAAGGAGTTTGTTAATTCTGCAAAATCTTTGGATGCAAGATTCCCTTAAATGAAAATAGAATCATTCATGCAAACATGATTGAGTTTATTTCTGTTGTTAAAAAGGAATTAAAAATAAAAGGGGTTTCTATATTCTTATGTTTCCAAATTCATACTGAATATCTTCAGAACAGAGTCTCAAATTTTTATTAGAAATGCATGAAATGCAAAATTACGTGTGAAGACAGAGGAAGAGCAAGAACCTGACAGACATACTTAGAAGGATGTCAAACACTTGGATTGAAGATACAATGAGCAGATTTTCAAAGTACAACATCCATTCCCTGGAACCAGGACAACGTTACCTGTCAGTGAGTCACCCAAAAGATGTATCATGGCAATCTCAGAGAAAAGAGCTTACCTCTGCTTGAACACATGAAAATGTAATCGCCACTGAATAATAAACCTCAGGGCCTGGTTCAAGAAACACATGCAATGCAAGTGGGTTTATGGATGAGATTCTTAAACAAAATTTCAGTTTTTGTTATGTGGTGCTTTAATATTTTAGATGCAGACACATTTATGTTTTTGAAATTGTGCCTGGATTTATTTTTTTACCCTTAGGTTATAAAGAAATTCACTTATTATTATTATTTTTTGGTATAATACTTTTTCACTTTTTGCATGCTGGAATCTAGTGCATTTGAGGTCTCTTTTTATGTATGGAGCGAACCCAAGTTTATATTTTCCAAATAGCTATTTAGTTTGCCCCACACCATAAACAAAGTAGTACACCTTTTCCTTACTGTTTTGAAATGTCACCTTTCTAGCTTCTAAATTAAAAAAAAAAAAATATATATATATATATATATATATATATTGGAATATAGTTGCTTTACAATGTTGTATTAGTGTCTACTGCACAACAAAGTGAATCAGCTGTGCACAGACATTTATCCTTTTTAAAGTTTCCTTTCCATTTAGGTCACAGCAGAACACTGAGTGGAGTTCCACAGGGTATACAGTGTATGTACCTGCTCAGTTGTGTCCAACTCTTTGCGACTCCCGTGGACTGTAGCCCTCAAGGCTCCTCTGTCCACACCAGGCAAGAATACTGGAGTGGGTTTCCATTTCCTCCTTCAGCAGATCTTCCCAACGCGGGGACTGAACTCACATCTCCTGTGTCTCCTGCATTGTCAGGCGGATTCTTTACCCCTGAGCCACCTGTGCTATACAATAGGCTGTCATTAATTATCTATTTTATATATAGTAGTGTGTATATGTCAGTCCCAAGCTCCCAATGCTGGATAAGTTTCAATCCTGGGTAAGGCTATGCTTTTCTCACTCTCCCCCCGGCTCTTCTTTTCCAAGATTTTTCTAGCTGTTTCTGCACGTTTATTTAGAAACACTTAGGGCTAAAGTATTTTAATTTGTGTAGCCAACTTTGAAATTAATGTGTGTATATGTACACTTACAGAGAGAAAGGGTACAGCAAATGCACCAAAATGTTACTGCCTGGTGAATATTGATGAAGGGCATTTGTGTATTTTTCATTAAGAATATATTGCACCTTTCCTGGCCTGAAAATTTTCAAAATAAAACATTGGGAGAAAAATCAAATAAATAATTTTAGTGGAAATCAAAGTGGTTCCCCATTAGCCTTTAGGGGAAAGACAGACAGACATGAAGGATCAGAATAAGAATGCTCAGTGTGTACTTTGAAATAATACTTTGTTTTAGTTTGAAAAATCCAAGTGTATTAGCAAAACAAAGCGTCAATAAAATCCAATTTAAAGCAATTCTGTATGAATATGAGAGCTGTAAGGTGGATTTCAAACTTTACAAGTATTTAGCATTGGGAGATTTAACAAGTATCAATGTTTTTGATAGTGGACCAGCCCAGGAAACTCCGTGTCAGTGGTCGGCTCTCCCTGTTGTCCAGTAAACCACTGCTTTAGTGGGGCCAGAAGCAGGATGGCCTCTCCCACCCAGAAAAGATGTTGCCAGAAACTCAGGTCCTGTTGACCTAGGGATGATAATTCTAACTTCTCTTCCTACCCTCCTCCTTCTCTCTCTAGACATTTCTGCATTAATTAAAAGTCATGTGTGACAGTCTCTAGGTTCATCCATGTTTGTACAAAAGACCCAGTTTCTTTCCTTTTAATGAATGAGTGGGTTTTCCAGATGGCACTAGTGGTAAAGAGTCTGCCTGTGATGCAGAAGACACAGATTTGACCCCTGGGTTGGGAAGATCCCCTGGAGAAGGAAATGAAAAACCACTCCAGTATTATGCCTGGGAAATCCCATGGACAGAGGAACCTGGTGGACTACAGTCCATGGGGTCTCAAAGAGTCAGACACCACGAAGCAACAGAGTGCAATGGCTGAGTAATATTCCACTGTGTAAGGAGGGTGGGGGGTGGCAGTGGAAGCCCTGGATGGAAGGGATATATGTATACATAGAACTGATTCACTTAGTTGTACAGCAGAAACTAACACAGTACTGTGAAGCAACTATATCCCAATTAAAAAAAAAAAAAGTTGTATGAGTGAAGTGTCACTTTGTTGGAACTGGATGGTGTATGTGCACATATATTTCTATGCCTCTAACATTAATTTTACCTTCTTTCTGGGTCTCACCTTTCAGGCAGGAATGCCTAAGAGGAGAGGGGCAATCCATCCTGCACAGTTCTCAGTCTAGCTGGTAGTATCACTCTTTCTAGGCTTCCCAGGTGGCACTAGTGGTAAAGAACTTGCCTGCCAATGCAAGAGACATAAGAGAAGTGGGTTCAATCCATGGGTTGGGAAGATCCCCTGAAGGAGGGCAGGGCAATCCACTCCAGTATTCTTGCTTAGAGAATCCCCAGGGACAGAGGAGCCTTGGTGGGCTACGGTCTATATAGGTCACATAGAGTTGGACACAACTGAGATGACTTGGCACAGCACACATCACTCTCTCTGGTCTCCAGGGCTTTTCTGTCTTTCTGGAATTCCATTCCCTGCTTCTTATCCTTCATCTAGTTACTGCTGTCCTGTATCCGAACTTCGATAGACTTCAGTTGTTATGAAAAGTTCTATACTTTTCAAGATGTGCTTCCTTTCATGTGCTTCCATAGTCCTTTGAATAACCTGGACATGGGACATTTTATGGCTTGCTGTAATTATCTAAACTAGAACTAATATTTATTTGGCACTCACTGTATGCTCAGGGCTTAAATATTCTATTTGATTTTGATGTCAATCCCGTGAGATAGGAGATATTTTGACTTCAATTTTAGAGAAAAGGGAAATAGGCTTAGAGATATTTATCTGCTGTAGCAGACAGACTTTAAGATGACCCCCAGTAGCTACAGACAAATTTGTCTACAGTGCATATTTGAATACATATCTAGACATATTCATCTACACTTGTTGCTGTTGTTCAGTTGCTAACTACTCTTTGCAACCCCATGGAGTGTAGCTTGCCAGGCTCCTCTGTCCACAGGGAAGGTGCAAACAAAGACTGTTTGATTCACTTATTGAGGTTCCTAACAGTCAAATTCATACAGTCAGAAAGTGCATTGGTAGGTGCCAGGGGCCAGAGGTGGAGAGGGGAATTGGGGACTTAGTATTTAGAATGTGAGAGCTGAATGATACTTACAGTTGCAAAACAATGTGAATGTTCTTTTTGCCACTGAAATGTATAGTTGAATATGGTTATTAAAATGGTTTGCTTTATATTATCTCACTTTTACAACAATAAAGAAATATTTTAAAAGAAGATGACCCAAATATGCATAACCTCCTGTTAGCCACAGTCTTGTATAATACCTGCCCCTTGAATATGGGCTGGACATAGTGCATTGTTTCTAAAAAGCAGAATCTAGAAAAAGTGATGATAGTTTACCTCTGTAACTTGATTTTAAATGAGTGTGATATCTAATCTCAACAGGTGTTCACTGTCGTTCAGTCTCTCAGTCATGTTTGACTCTTTGCTTCTCCAGCTTTCTTTATAGTCCATCTCTCACATCCAGACATGACTACTGGAAAAACTATAGCCTTGACTAGACAGACCTTTGTTATCAAGGTAATGTCTCTGCTTTTTAATACGCTGTCTAGATTTGTCATAGTTTTTCTTCCAAGGAGCAAATGTCTTTCAATTTCATAACTGCAGTCACTATCTGCAGTGATTTTGAAGCCCAAGAAAATAGTCTCTCACTATTTCCATTGTTTCCCCATCTGATTGCCATGAGTGATGGGATTGGATGCCATGATCTTCGCTTTTTGAATGCTGAGTTTTAAGCTTACTTTTTCACTCTCCTCTGTCACCTTCATCAAGAGACTCTTTAGGTCCTCTTAGCTTTCTGCCATAAGGGTGGTATCATCTGCATATCTGAGATTATTGATATTTCTCCCAGCAATCTTGATTCCAACTTGTGCCTCATCCATCTTGGCATTTTGCAAGATGTACTTTGCATATAAGTTAAATAACCAGTGTAACAATATACAACCTCGACGTACTCCTTTCCCAATTTGGAACCAGTCCATTGTTGCATGTCTGGATTTAACTGTTGCTTCTTGACCTGCATACAGATTTCTCAGCAGGCAGAGAAGATGGTCTGGTAGTCCCATCTCTTTAAGAATTTTCCACAGTTTGTTGTGAGCCACGTGGTCAAAGGCTTTAGCGTAGTCAATGAAGAAGAAGTAGATGTTTTTCTGGAATTATCTTGCTTTTTCTATGATCCAACAGATGTTGGCAATTTGATGTCTGATTCCTCTGCCTTTTCTAAATCTTGATAGTAGAATTTCTTTGATGAAGTAAGTTACTTTGTTCGAATGGTCAACATGGCAAGGCGTTGAGGGTGGCCTCCAGCTAATTGCAACTGAGGTTCTCAGTCCAACAGTCCTCAATGCATTGATCCTGTCAACAACTGCATGAGTACAGTGGGGAGCTGCCTCTCCCATAGTTGAAGCTGCAGATGAGACCACAGTCATGGGTGTGATCACGACCTTGTGAGGGACGTTGACACAGAGGGAGTCCTGACTCACAGGCACTGTAGGGTAATAAATTTGGGTTCTATCAAACTACTGGGGCTTCCGTGGTGGCTCAGTGGTAAAGAATCTGCCTGCCATGTGGGAGATGCAAGTTCATTCCCTGGGTAGGGGAGATCCCCTGGAGAAGAGAATGATAGCCCACTGGAGTATTCTTGCCTGGAGAATCTCATGGACAGAGGACACTGGTGGGCTACAGTACCTGGGATCGCAAAGAGTTGGACAGGACTTAATGACTAAACCACCACCAGGACCAAGTTGCTAAGCTTTGGGGCAAAGATAGAGAACTACAGATTGCTATCAATAGATAACTAATACACTTGACTTAAGTCCCATAGGTAGTGGGAGTACAGGGTTAAAATCTGGTGATTCTGACTCTATAAAGAATCCTCATGTTATGCTGCTGGGTGACTTCCCAACTGTTTCTTCTTCCTTTAAACATATTCTGATTTTCACTCCTAGCATTTAGCCTGGTGTCTGTGTGTCTTTGATAATTTTGGAATGAAATGTGGATCTATGGAAAACAAAACCTTGCATGGTGAATCAGCCAGTCAAAGCAAAATTTTTTTCAACTTTGTGTTTCTTAAAACTTGGTAAGGAGAATAGATCCACATTACATAACATGCTGGTTTGAAATTTCTTCATTCAATTCTGCATGCTAACTGTAACATTTGCAAATTCAATTTTAATAACTTTTGGCCATAGAATAAGAGTCAGGGAGCACGCATAGGCCCTAATTTGAAGTTAATTCCTTTATCAAGCATTTTTAAAATGCTTTCTGAATTTCTTCCTCTGTTCCAAGTCCTTAGAATACAAAATTAAACAGAACAACATAAGGGTCAAGACCACATGCAAATAATGATGTTATTGTGTGACATGATAAGCGACTGAATTGAGGTTTGAATAAAGAACTGTGGGAATAAAGGATCAACCAAGAAGTGACTAGGGTGACCTTCCTTTGGTGTATCTCTCTAATACTCTTACTTTGTACACACACACACACATAAACACATGTGCTGAGTCCAGAACCATAAATATTCACTCAGAAGAGTTAGAATTTTACTCAACGATTTTAATGATAAAGTGATTATGAGAAAAAGTTCAGGTGAAGCTACTTGGCTGATCTGAAGGAAGACATTATTGATTTTAGTGAGTCACTGAGGTTAGAGACTTGACATTAAAGAAGGCGACACACAAATAAAAACTAGGGAATTGCCAACTAGGGAAGAGCAACCGGAGAAGCAATTTAAAGTGTGTTGTTCTTTTGATGTTCAAAGTAACTTCTGATGGTTTTTACACACTCACAAATCTTTTCTCCCCTCCATGTTGAGATAGGTGTGTGCGTGCTAAGTCACTTCAATTGTATCCGACTCTCTGCGACCCCACGGAATGTAGGCCATCAGGTTCCTCTGTCCATGGGATTCTCCTGGCAAGAAAACTGGTGTGGGTTGCCAGGCCCTCCTCCAGGGGATCTTCCAGGGATTGAATCTGTGTCTCCTGTGTTTCCTGTACTGGCAAGCGGGTTCTTTACCACTAGCGCCACCTGGGGAGCCCCTATATCAAGATACTACCACACAAAATTATCAAAAGGAAAAATTATCATTTGCAGTTAGCCATCTACCCCATTCGGGGTTCCCAGTTGGCTCAGTGGGTAAAGAATCTGCCTTCCATGCAGGAGACATAAGAGACGTGGGTTCCATCCCTGGGTCAGGAAGATCCCCTGGAGGAGGGCATGGCAACCCGCTCCAGTATTCTTGCCTGGACAATCCCGTGGACAGAGGAGCCTGGCAGGTTATAGTTCATGAGGTAGCACAGAGTCAGACACAGCTGAAATGACTTAGCACTCATGGATACCCCATTCATGTCACCAATTAATTATTATGTTTATCTACAAGTGAATTTGGATGTTCCGTCTCAATAAACTATTTTATAATGTTCCTTTTGTCAGTCTATGTGGGATATCATCAACTGTCTTCTAAGAACTCTGAAACGATGGAAGTAAATTGCTCCCCTGAGAGGTAAGCTATGAATCAAACAAACAATGAATAGAAGTGGAGAATCGCAGTTATCTTAGACAGTGCTGCAAGACTTGAACTTGACTGTGACTTGCCTGAAGGAACGACGAATGAATGAATGTACTAAAGAAGGACGTATTCTCGACAAGTGGCAGTTCAGCCAAGCAGGATGAAGGAGCAGTCCCAGAAGCAACGTGGGCCGTGCAATTTAAGCACTGTCCTCACCAGTGAGCAAAAGCATCTTGTTGAGCTGGGTGTGTTCAGCACCTAGGCATTGGATTAATCACCCAAACTCTTACTATGTTCCTCTTTCACGTTCGTTAAGGAAACTTTCAGTTGCTGTCTTACTTCCTGTGTAGGTCAAGGTTAGTGAGCCAGATTCTGAGAAGAGGCGAAGGAAGAAACAGCTTGTTGTTGAACTGGGGAAAATGACAAAAGCAGGAACGGTGATTGTAGACAACAATTTCAGTAGCTTTAGCATTTTTGAACTGTGAACTTTGTTTTTAAACTTTTCACTCTGTGTTGGGGTATAGCCAATTAACAATGTTATGACAGTTTTAGGTGAACAGTGAAGGGACTCAGTCATCCATATAACATGTATCTATTCTCCCCCAGGGACGGGGGAGCCTGGTGGGCTTCCGTCTATGGGGTCACACAGAGTCGGACACGACTGAAGTGACTTAGCAGCAGCAGCAGCATTCTCCCCCCAACCCCCCTCCCATCCAGGCTGCCACAGAACAGTGAGCAGAGTTCCCTGTGCCATACACTAGGTTCTTGTTGATTATCCATTTTAAACACAGCAATGTGTACACATTCATCCAAAACTTACTAACTAGCCCTTCTCCCCAAGCTTCCCCCACCCCCCCGGCAACCATAAGCTCCATCTCTAAGTCCGGAAGTCTCTTTCTGTTTTGAAATAAGTTCATTTATATTATTTCCTTTTTAGGTTCCAAATACAAGGGAAGCCGTATGATATTTCCCCTTCTCTGTCTGACTTACTTCATTCATTATGACAATCCCTAGGTCTATCCATGTCGCTGAAAGTGGCATCATTTCATTCTTTCTAATAGCTGTAACTCTGCACTTTGGATCAACCCATGAGAATTTAAGTATATTTAATCCTCTCTCATTTTAAACAATAAAGTGCAATAAACACACAACATCCATTTTTCCAGTAATAATTGCCTTCAGTCCCAGACTGATAATACTGTGAAATCAAGCTCCAAGTTTATGAATTTTATTCATTTAACTTGGATTTATTTACCGATTGTTTCTCGCTAGCACTGAGAACAGTGTTATTTGAATTTCCCGATTGCATTTCAGTGCTCCTACACAGAGGACTAGCTTCCAAAGAGTTTATTAAGGAAGAGACTAACATCATCAATAAAACCTCAGAGAATCGCAGGGTGGGGTCAGCACCACAGTGTTCTGCTGCCTCTTATCATTAGGAAAGGCTCCTTTTATGGCCAACTTTGTCAGTTTGCACGAATCCTTTTAGATTTTCAAGTTTGAAACCTTCCTGAGCAGCTTAAGAAAGCATAAGATGCAAAGTTTTCAAAATGTAGAAATAACCCAAATGGATGACTGCCTTTATCTTCATAGGATTGGTCAGAAACATGACCAAGTGGGCAACTGTGTGCAATGTTTTACATTGAATGACTTTTATGACTGAAACTCTGCTAGGCAGAATGGTGCAAACACTTGTAATCAATGGAAAAAGAATCCACTTGATATAAAATCCAAATTTCAAAAGTCAGGTAAGATTGCATGTCTGAAGCTCATCAACATACTCAAATGCATAAGAGGGTGAAATGCTGGAGCTACCTGTTGAAACAGTGGCTCTTTTCCTTGCTATGAACAGAAGAGTGAGAAGCAGCAAAGAACCATCAATAAATGAGCAGCCTTTTCATATTTCTTATAGCTACCTGGAATGGGCAGGGAAGAAAAATGCAGATAAGAAAATAAAATCACAGGCTCCTGAGGACCAGTGACAACAGCCTTCTGATCCTAATTTGATGTGGAGTTCGGAGTGCAAGGAAGTTCCGTGTTGGTTTCCTTCGCATGACTGAGTGCTCCGACTCTTCTGGCAACAGCATTTCCCTGGAAGCTACACAAAATCCCCTTTGATTGCCTGTGATCAAAGCCATGAAGGAACTCCTGCAACATCTTAGCTTCAGAAATCCAGGGAAATCAGAATGCTGAGAGAGTATTAATAATTTCTAAGCACATTTTTAAGGTGAGTGGTACTTCTGAGAGAACTGCATCATTACTGAAAATGATTTGTTTCTGCCCTTCTTGTTATACACCTGGGAAAAAGCTAGCTTTAATTCTCCGATTAGTAAGTTGCATGTCATGGAGGATATTGACAATACAGTAAGTCCCCTAGGTACGAGCAAGTTCCACTCTGAGAGTGCATTTGTAAGGCTGACAAAGTTGGCCTGGCTATCCGACCGAAATAATTGGCTATCTAGCATGTAGAATAATAGATTTACAATACTTTTCATGCAAATAATACACACGTAAAACAAACAAACCATTGTTAATTTTATAATGCAGCACTGTGAACAATACAGGAGTACAGTACAACAGCTGGCATACAGGGGCTGGCAGGCACGTTAACATCTTTGTAAGTTTGCAACTTGAGGGTTTGTATGTAGGGGACTTACTGTACATTCTGTTGTTCTTCTCAGAATTTATGCAACTGACCATGTGGAGACAGATAGGATTCAGTGATGGAAGGCTCTCTAGACTGCAAGTCAGGGCAATCAGCCTTGTCACTGATGAGCAGACTTGTCAAACGGCCTTGGCCTCAGTAAAATGGGATTCAAAGCTGGAGCTCCACATTCCTGACAGCTTCTTTGAAGCAGCCTCAGGAATGAGGCTCCTGTTTGAGTCTGTAGATTCTCACTTGTGCCATGGATGGCCCTTGGCAAGACTGCCAAGTCCTGAGCTTTCTCTTTGGTGTTCTTTTTTCCTTTTTGTGCCCTTTCTGTCATGTTTGGTGCCTCTGTCTGCAGGAAAGATATCTCAGTGTGAATTAGTATGTAGCACCTGGCCAAGAAAGGTTTGTAATTTTTAAAAAGACAGCAAAAGAATGAGAGAGGAAAGAGACAAAGGAAGGAAGGGAAGAAGGAGGAAGGGAAAGAAAGAAAGGGAATATATACGGAAAAGGGAACGTGTTTTAAAGTCACAAAATCTGCAGGTGTATTTCAACTGTGCAATTTATTATTTGTGTGAGTTTCATTAAGTCATTTGACTTTTCTGACTCTCAGTTTCTTATCTACTAATAAAATCTAGTCCACAAGCTTGAGATAAAATTTGAAAGGTAAAGGGTTTAAGTACAGTGTAAGTTTATTACCTAAAGGACACAGTCTAAATGATGAGGTTTTTATTGTGCTTGCTATTTGTTTCAAGCTTTCATGAATTTTGGTAGCAGTGACAGTGAGTGAGTGAGTGGAGTCGCTCAGTCGTGTCCGACGCTTGGCGACCCCGTGGACTGTAGCCCGCCAGGCTCCCCCGTCCATGGGATTCTCCAGGCAAGAGTACTGGAGTGGGCTGCCATTGCCTTCTCCAAGGGATAGTAGAGGAGTGTTAACAGGAATGGCTGCAGTGACAAGAGCTACCGAAGTGTTTTTATTTTTTAAAAGTGTTGGTGAAGGACAGTTGATTTACAGTGTGGTGCCAGTTTCCATTGCACAGCACAGTGATTCAGTTTCACATTATTTTTTAATGATGGCACGTCACACACAGTGAAGAACCAAGGCAAAAAAATTAAAAGGAGACAAGATAGAACCTGTCTGATGCAATTAAAATATGTATATCTATTTCTAGCATAATGTAGAAACCAGACACCTGGAATATTTTTTAATTTTTCTCCCTCTATTCCTCCTTCTCTGCTCTCTCTCTCCCCTTCTCCTTCTTTCTTCCTTCTTTCCTTCCTTTCTTTCTGTTGCACCCACTCTGCATTGACGAACTCCCATCCAACCCCCAATATACTCTAACGGAAAGGTACGCTGACCGCAGGGTGAAAGCATCACCTTGGACCAGAACTCTGTGTCATACAGGATTGCAGGAGGCATCTGGTGGGGAAGAGAGAAGTAGCTATTCTATCGGGAATTTGGAAGACTTGAGGCTCAGAACCATAGCTGAAATTTGGGGACCTCACAGGAGTGTGTGGACAAATTGTGCTGCCAAACTTGTCCTAAGCAAGTGCTTGCAGAGACAATTCATTTTCAAAACATAGGATCCCTGGCAATATGGTCGAAACTCTTTCCTGTTCTTCTGATCAGAGTTAGTAGTGAGAGAGCAGGGAGAGAATAGAATAAGTGAATCAAAAGTTGGAGAATAGTGCAAAATTAGGCTGTCTTGTAGGTTTTCAGAAGGAAAAGGATAGCCCTGTGATAGTAGCATAGATTTAAAATAAAACCACTAGGCAAGAAAACTTACTCCCCCAACCCAACCATAACCTCAACCTCTTGCACATCACCAGTATTTAAGCCACCTGCTTCTTTTCTGGGGATTGGATATTTCTTCCAGCTCTTCTCCTTCAGGCCGGCTCTTGGTGTCATCTTTCCTCTCAAGGTGCCATCTGTCCCCTTGAGGCTACAGGGTTCTTATGACTTCATTTCTGTCCCCTGGAGTAGGCAGTGAGTATGTGTGCTTTTATAGCTATTTTCCAGTGATGGGCTTCTCTTGTGGCTCAGCTGGTAAAGAATCCCCCTGCCATGTGGGAGACCTGGGTTCGATCCCTGGGTTAGGAAGATCTCCAGGAGAAGGGAAAGGCTACCCACTGTAGTATTCTGGCCTGGAGAATTCCATGGACTCTATAGTCCATGGGGTTGCAAAGAGTCGGATACGACCGAGCGACTTTCACTAGTGACGGTCGAGGGCCCAGGGAACTCAGCTGTATGCTCCAGAAGCTCTGTTTATTCCTTCCAGCCACACAGCAGCTCTGCTACTGCCTGTTTACCTAACAAGGTCAGTATGTTAACTGCAAGACGGTTCTTACTGTAGTGGGAAGGAATCTTTCCATGTTACCTGGTGGTACTGATACATCCTGATTTTTACATAGGTTGCATGCAATTGAGTGTTTATTTAATGACCTTCTAAGGAAGCTGCCTCTTGAGAAACCTGTATGCAGGTCAGGAAGCAACAGTTAGAACTGGACATGGAACAACAGACTGGTTCCAAATAGGAAAAGGAGTACGTCAAGGTTGTATATTGTCATCCTGCTTATTTAACTTATATGCAGAGTACATCATGAGGAAAGCTGGGCTGGAAGAAGCACAAGCTGGAATCAAGATTGCAGGGAGAAACATCAATAACCTCAGATATGCAGATGACACCACCCTTGTGGCAGAAAGTGAAGAGGAACTCAAAAGCCTCTTGATGAAAGTGAAAGAGGAAAGTGAAAACATTGGCTTGAAGCTCAGCATTCAGAAAACAAAGATCATGGCATCTGGTCCCATCACTTCATGGGAAATAGATGGGGAAACAGTGGAAACAGTGTCAGACTTTATTTTTTTGGCTCCAAAATCACTGTGGATGCTGATTGCAGCCATGAAATTAAAAGACACTTACTCCTCGGAAGGAAAGTTATGACCAACCTAGATAGTATATTAAAAAGCAGACACATTACTTTGCCAACAAAGGTCCGCCTAGTCAAAGCTATGGTTTTTCCTGTGGTCATGTATGGATGTGAGAGTTGGACTGTGAAGAAAGCTGATCGCCGAAGAATTGATGCTTTTGAACTGTGGTGCTGGAGAAGACTCTTGAGAGTCCCTTGGACTGCAAGGAGATCCAACCAGTCCATTCTAAAGGAGATCAATCCTGGGTGTTCATTGGAAGGACTGATGCTAAAGCTGAAACTGCAATACTTTGGCCACCTCATGCGATGAGTTGACTCACTGGAAAAGAGTCTGATGCTGGGAGGGATTGGGGGCGGGAGGAGAAGGGGACGACAGAGAATGAGATGGCTGGATGGCATCACCGCCTCGATGGACATGAGTTTGAGTGAACTCCGGGAGTTGGTGATGGACAGGGAGGCCTGGCGTGCTGTGATTCATGGGGTCGCAAAGAGTCGGACACAACTGAGCGACTGAACTGAACTGAAGGAACTTTTGCCTTATGACTCTTATTCCTTTCCATACCAATTCCCCCTTAGGGTGCTTTTCACTAGAAGAGCTAGCTGCCTGCCTGACCTGAGGGTTCACAAAATTGCTGAGCTCATGTGCATGTGGCAGTGGAGGCCATCATTTTCTTCACTTGCAAACTGACTAGCATAGATCGTCTGACTTGCAGAAAGCCTGAATTAAAATGGTAAACTTGCACAGTACCAGCAAGAGATGACAGTCACCACAGCTGTTATGGTTTCTGAGAAACCCATAATGTCTCCAAGGTCTCTTTACAGTTCAAGAATATTTCATTATTTCTCAATCACAGCATCTTGTTTCTGTGACTCTCATTTGCTGCAACCCAAATTAAGTTCTATTAGTATATTTCTTTCTATTCAAGCACTGATTATTGTTGCTTTTTAAAACCCCCTTTCTGCCTTTGTTTACAGAAAGAATTCAAAAACCTTTCTTTCTACGAATTTGTACTGCAGTTGGATTTCAATTAGCAAGGATTCTGGCCTTCAAATGCTCAGTTCTTCCTTCATATACTGGGTAACCTCATTGTGCCAGAACTTTCTTTCAGGGAAATTTAGCTTTCTTGTCCTTTTGATCTCCTGGAGCTTTTCATTTTTCAGTAAATAATGATCTAGTGACTGCCATGGGATGAGGTCAAGGCTACAGTGGGCTGTTACTTGGCTATCATTAGCATGTATCTAAACACTTAACCTTGGAACCTTATCCTTTCCAATAGCTTTCCCCATTTATTTATTTTCTTCCTGATTTAACTCTTTAGAAGAGCGAAGAACTTTACTGTCTTGAGGTGGATAATCAGAAAAGTGAAAGTGATAGTTGCTCAGCTGTGTCCAACTCTTTGTGACCCACAGACAATGTAGCCTGCTAGGCTCCTCTGTCCATGAGATTTCCTAGGCAAGAATACTAGAGTGGATTGCCATTCCCTTCTCCAGGGGATCTTCCTGACCCAGGAATCGAACCAGATCTCCTGAATTACAGGCAGATTCTTTGCCATCTGAGCAACCAGAGAAGCCCCATCATCAGGAAATTGTACTTATTCTTGGGCTGTAGGCTGTGAGCACAGGACATTTGTAAAAGAGGAAATCTGTTCCTTGTCTTTGAGAAGCTTATCATTGCTTGGAGGAGATCAAATACCCAGAAAAGAAAGGGGACTTAAACATATCCTACAAAGCAAAATCGAAGAGAAAGTGCATGTGCCAAATGCATCTACTGCTGGGGACTAACAGGGAAGATGCTCACATGAATGACTGGCGGAGGTGGGACCAGAGGTCTCTGCTCAGGACAGCCAGAGAAGTTCTTACTGGATACAACAGGCTGCTCTAGTTCCTATCTGAACTTGGACAGAAAGAATGGAGCACACTATGCTCTTATTAGAGGACAACACGCCAGAGGCAGGAGCTCTTTCTCTGGGAATGCTTGCAGTGTGTGTGTATTTTATAAATTTGCATACTATCTTCTTTCATCCATTTGTAAGGGGAAAAAATATTGGCTCAGTATATGAACTAATAATTTCACGATATAAATTATCTAGTGAAGTATAAGAAATAGATAACTTTTTCTTCATTAATGATAAGATATATCAATCCTGGGTGTTCATTGGAAGGACTAATGCTAAAGCTGAAACTGCAATACTTTGGCCACCTCATGCGGTGAGTTGACTCACTGGAAAAGACTCTGATGCTGGGAAAGGTTGGGGGCGGGAGGAGAAGGGGACGACGGAGAATGAGATGGCTGGATGGCATCACCGACTCTGTGGACATGAGTTTGAGTGAACTCCGGGAGTTGGTGATGGACAGGGAGGCCTGGCGTGCTGTGATTCATGGGGTCGCGGAGAGTCGGACACGACTGAACGACTGAACTGAACTGAATTGATACTTTGATTAAAATCATCCAGTCAACCAAAAAACAAGCCATTTTTCACTTGCATTACACAAATAAGTAAGAGGTAAATAATGGGAAGATTTTTTATCCCTTCAAGAAAAATCAGTTGTATACTTGGTTTCTCAGCTTCCTGTCAAGAAAACATCTTAACTCTCCCTGCACTGAAATGTCTTAGAGGCAAACAGTACGTGCATGACATGAAGACCACACTGGAATCAACCCCAGACCCTCCATGGACAGTGGGCCAGCTTCATGATGTCCTCTGGTCTAGATGGGCTTCTTATTACAGACGACATGACCATAAAATCACTCCTACAAAACCAGAGTGTTTCACCAAGCCACACATAGCTTCAGGGTAAAAAAAGAAGTGGGAATAAAATACAGAAAACAAATCACTCACTCTGTTCCAGAGTATAAAAACATGCTGTCAGGCTGTTTTTAAAACAAGTACCTTTAAAAACAACTCCTTTGCTTTACCAAACAGAAGAGAAATTTTTATTTCATGTTCAGATGTACAGAATTTTTTAGGTCAATGGTATGAAGGTCTGGGGGAATAACTTATGTACCTCTGAAGGGATAATGATGTGTACGATTGGATAACAGGATGATCTGTGCACTTGTGCAGACATGCATATAGCATCATACACAGACTGTATATATATATATATATGTTCATATATGACACATATATGGACGACAGAGGATGTGATGGTTGGATGGCATCACTGACTTGATGGACATGAGCTTGACCAAGCTCCAGGAGCTGGTGATGGACAGGGAGGCCTGGTGTGCTGCAATCCATGAGGTTGCAAAGAGTCAGACACAATTGAGGGACTAAACTGAACTGAACTGATGGACTTAGACTCCCAGGCTCCTCTGTCCATGAGGATTCTCCAGGCAAGAATACAGAAGTGTGTTGCCATGACCCGCTCCAGGGGATCTTTCCAACCCAGGGATTGAACCCCAGGTCTCCTGCATTGCAGATGGGTTCTTTTACCATCTGAGATACCAGTATCATATATATACTGGGTAAAATCCACCTGAATATGGATATACATATACAAATCTAGGTGAACCAGAAATATGTGTTTGAATCCTTTCTTTTTTTCTTTTTTTAGGGGGAAAATCCTTCAAAGTCAAATACACTTTGCTGGGTAAGATGATTCACTACCACAACTGTACCATGTAGATAAGTCTTGGGTGTTCAGAACCTAACTCTGACATGGAGACATCCCCATTTATAAATCTGTCTGCCTAGTAAAATAGTCAAAATTAATCATCTTTCCTGCATAGTAAAATATCAGCTGGAAACTCAGATTAAAATTTAAATGACTGGACATTGTTCCCATGAATTCAGTTCAGTCGTTCAGTCATGTCCGACTCTTTGCGACCCCATGAATCACAGCACACCAGGCCTCCATCACCAACTCCCGGAGTTCACTCAAACTCATGTCCATCGAGGCGGTGATGCCATCCAGCCATCTCATTCTCTGTCATCCCCTTCTCCTCCCGCCCCCAATCCCTCCCAGCATCAGACTCTTTTCCAGTGAGTCAACTCATCGCATGAGGTGGCCAAAGTATTGGAGTTTCAGCTTTAGCATCAGTCCTTCCAATGAACACCCAGGATTGATCTCCTTTAGAATGGACTGGTTGGATCTCTTTGCAGTCCAAGGGACTCTCAAGAGTCTTCTCCAGCACCACAGTTCAAAAGCATCAATTCTTCGGCGATCAGCTTTCTTCACAGTCCAACTCTCACATCCATACATGACCACAGGAAAAACCATAGCTTTGACTAGGCGGACCTTTGTTGGCAAAGTAATGTGTCTGCTTTTTAATATACTATCTAGGTTGGTCATAACTTTCCTTCCGAGGAGTAAGTGTCTTTTAATTTCATGGCTGCAATCAGCATCCACAGTGATTTTGGAGCCAAAAAAATAAAGTCTGACACTGTTTCCACTATTTCCCCATCTATTTCCCATGAAGTGATGGGACCAGATGCCATGATCTTTGTTTTCTGAATGTTGAGCTTCAAGCCAACCTTTTCACTCTCCTCTTTCACTTTCATCAAGAGGCTTTTGAGTTCCTCTTCACTTTCTGCCACAAGGGTGGTGTCATCTGCATATCTGAGGTTATTGATATTTCTCCCCGCAATCTTGATTCCAGCTTGTGCTTCTTTCAGCCCAGCTTTCCTCATGATGTACTCTGCATATAAGTTAAATAAGCAGGGTGACAATATACAACCTTGACGTACTCCTTTTCCTATTTGGAACCAGTCTGTTGTTCCATGTACAGTTCTGACTGTTGCTTCCTGACCTGCATACAGGTTTCTCAAGAGGCAGGTCAGGTGGTCTGGGATTCCCATCTCTTTCAGAATATTCCACAGTTTATTGTGATTAACACAGTCAAAGGCTTTGGCATAGTCAATGAAGCAGAAATAGATGTTTTTCTGGAACTCTCTTGCTTTCTCCATGATCCAGCGGATGTTGGCAATTTGATCTCTGGTGCCTCTGCCTTTTCTAAAACCTGTTGAACATCTGGGAATTCACGGTTCACATATTTCTGAAGCCTGGCTTGGAGAATTTTGAGCATGACTTTACTAGCGTGTGAGATGCGTGCAGTGTGCGTGCGGGGCGGCTGCCGGCGCAGACACGAGACGCCGGCTCCGGCGCAAGCGACCATGCGCAGAAGCGTGGCCGAGAAGAGCTACCGCACGCTCGAGGTCAGGGGCGGCGGCCGAGAGGAGCTATCCGATGTATTACTCCACTCGAATGAATTTAAACAGAGACTTGGATGTTGCTGTTGTTGTCTGACTGTTTTGCAACCTCATGGACTGTAGCCTGCAAGGCTTCTCTGTCCATAGGATTCTCCAGGCAAGAATACTGGAGTGGGTTGCCATTTCCTTCTCCAGGGGATCTCCATCTTCCTCTCGCGGACTGAACTCGTATCTCCTGCCTTGTTAGCTAAATTCTTTACCATTGAGCCACCAGGGAAGCCCAAAGATGTGGATAGTACAAAACGACGGAGAAGTTCAAAAAACTGATGTGAGGCTTTAGAATCTACCTGGAGACAAATATGGGCTTTCCTGGTGTCTCAGCTGGTAAAGAATCTGCCTGCAATGCGGGAGAGGGGAGAGAGAGATGGTCAGACATATGCATCATGTCTACTGAAAGAGCCCAAGGTCCAGGTAAGAGCTCAAGAAAGTGGAAGGAAAAGCTGAATTTCCTACAGAAATTGTATGTAAAAAAGGTTTTAGAGCCTTGCAGGCAAGTGTTCAAATCCTGATTCTTCCTCCTTAGTCCAGTTACACATTATCTCAGATTATAGAATGTAGCTTTTTCACCTGTGAAATGGGGATAATCCTTACCCTGTGAGATTTCTATGAGGAATAAATACAAAAGCACTTGTATAACCCAGGTTAGTGTGGTGGTCAGTTTTGCTTGTCAACTTGCCTAGGTTATACTACTCAGTTATTCGATCACATATTAACCGATGCTTAACAGTGTTGCTGTGAAGATATTATATAAAGTAGGGGAGCAGAATTTGCCAAACCAAAATATGTCTCTTTGGAATTATTATTTAAAACCAGTTACTTATTATTTTTTTTTAAAGAAACATGGGCAAAACTCTGAAAATTAGCCAAGAGTTAATATTTTGTAAGACATTTACATGGAAAATCTCCATTCATAAGCTTATCTCCCTGACTATACCACGAAGAGGAGGATGACCGTATCTTTAGAAACTCTTATTGATGGAGAATGCAATGACTTAAATCTGCCTAAACAACCTTACCCTTGTTTACTGTGCTTTTCCTGGTCAGCTTCTTAACTGACAGTCAACCTCTTTTGTCTTTAGCTGAGGAGAGCATTTAAAGTGAAGGCTCCAGCCATTTTGGTAAGTTACTCAGTTTTCCTGGGTTTCTCCCATGTACACATGTTATTACATATATGTTTGTTTTCTCTTCTAAGTTTGTCTCATGTCAATTTAACTCTTAGACGAGCCACAAGATCCTAGAAGGGTAGAGAAAAATTTCTTCCTCTTTGATGGTAGACATAATTGGCATCTACAGTCAACTGACTTTAAGTACAAAGGATTATCTTCTGTAATCTGAGTGAATCTGATCCAACTAGTAGAGAATATTTAAGAGAAGAACTGAAGTTTTCCTGAGAGAGGAGAAATTCTGCTTATGAAACACAGTGGCAGCCCCTGCCTGAGAATTTCTAGTCTATACCTATCATCTATCTATCTATCTAATCTGTCTACAAAGCTAATATTATGATGGTTAAACTTAGTATTTAAGTGTATGAATTAACCAAATTGCCCTATTTCCATGAATAAAAGATGTTTAGTTTATCTTTTAAATTTTCCAAATGATTAACACAATTAATATATTAATTTTTGCTATTGTTCAGTTCCTTAGTAATGTCTAATTCTTTGCAACACCATGAACTGCAGGACACCAGGCTCCTCTGTCCTCCACTGTCTCCCCAAGTTTGCTCAAATTCATGTCCATTGAGTTGCTGATGCTATTATGATAATATTAATTAATTATTAGCATAAAATTAATATATTTCTATATTGCTAAATATAGAAAATTTGAAACATAAATGGTGACTGCTTCTATGACACTGATTTTTTTGTTAGTAGATTCTACTTTAAAAGACTGTTGGCCTTAGGATAGCATCATTTTCTCTTATATTCTTGTTCAAAGAGTCAGCTAGTCAATGAAAACATATTGAATATTTACTAGATTATCACTCTTTCAGAGGAGTTAATTTTAACCAGTGCCTTCCAACTTTGGCCCTAGTGACAGGCTGGATAATTTTTTGTTGTGGGGGTGGTCCTGGAATTTTGGATGTTTAGAAACCTTGATGGCCTCTGCCCACTAACATCACCCCTCTCCCCAGCTACGACCACCAAAAATGTCTCTGGATGGTGCCACAGAACCTCAGGGGAGAAAACTCACTCCCAAGTGAGAAACATTACTTTAAATCCATGAAGTAGATTGTATTTGACATGAAATGGATAGCAGGCTGTCTGTGACAAACTCTCCCCAGAGCTTAGTGGCTTGAGACAATAAACGATTTTTTGCTCAAATTAGAGTGCAGTAAGTGTCATTATACTGAGAAGAAGGAGAATGTTCCATATTAGGGAGCCTTCCACCTTGCAATTGTTTGGGTCACTGGCCAGAATTTAACCATGTGGACCCCCTAAATGCAACAAAGGCTGGGAAATAGAGTCTAGTTCCTTGCCAAGGCAGACAAAGTTAAAGGTTAGTAAATAAGAAGTCTCTGTTGAGAAGCAAGAAGTTTTTGCCCATACGTATTATACTAAAATGAGGCCAAGAGATTAAAACAAGACAGACAAATCAAAGTGATGGCTTTGGAAGGGCTTCTCACAGAACATTATTAGAATTGTTTACTTCCAATCAAGGAAGTCAGTATTTGCTCATATGGCTTTCAACCACTGAGTAAAAATATGAATGGATGATTTCAAAGCCAGGGCCTCTGCTCAGGTTGTTAGCAAGCATTTAGTGAGATACTGGAGTCTTTTCCAGTCCAATATTCTCTTTGGGTCTTTTAAGCCATCTCAGATCTAGGAGGGTTACATCAAAAATGGTGCTTCTGATCTGCTTTCTCTGGATTCACAAGAAGCTCATAAAAGCAACCAGAAAACAGAAAAAAAAAAAAAATATATGGCTTTAATTTAGGGGAGTCTGCTAGGAAGGCTGCTCTCCACCACTAGGAAGGTGATAGATGAGCCCGGATTCAGATTCTGACTTCAGAAGCAACTCTCTATGAGACCTTCAAGAGTATTCTTAACCGAAAAGAGCTCAGTTTTCTGATTTGTAAAAGGAAAATGCTACATTTTCAAGATTGTCATTAAGATCAGTTGAATTAACGTACATAAAACACCTAGTGAATAGAGAGCCTGGTAGAGCAGTACTCAATTTTTTTTTTTTTTAATTTCCTTCTTGCTTCTCAGCAGTCATAGATGATGTATTACCTCCAGGCTGACTGACAGACATGATCAGAAGGAGAATAGTGAGAGGAGGACCAGAGAGAGATCAGAAGTCAGAAACCAGAACAAAGAAAGCAAGCATAGAAACACACATGGAAAGTCAGCTCAATCTCAGTAGACGGCTTAGTAGCAATGGAATATGAGGCTTAGCTGTAAGTAGGATGAATTCTTAAGGGTTGAGAAAGAATAATGCCATTAGCTTTATCTGGATTGTTCACTAGTGATCACTACGGGATGCCAGTTGCTGTTCCCTCTTTCATCAACTCTTATCCCCCCTTGGAAGACAGACAGTGACAGATGCTAAGACTGATTTGTCCTGGGCAATCTTAATAAACACATTTTTTTTCCTAGAGTATTTAAAACTTCTGAGTAAACCAAAACTAAAACTTTTAGCAGTTGCTCTGCTGCTGCTGCTGCATCGCTTCAGTCGTGTCCGACTCTGTGCGACCCCATAGACGGCAGTCCACCAGGCTCCCCCGTCCCTGGGATTCTCCAGGCAAGAACGCTGGAGTGGGTTGCCGTTTCCTTTTCCAATGCATGAAAGTGAAAAGTGAAAGTGAAGTCGCTCAGTTGTGTCCGACTCTTAGCGACCCCATGGACTGCGCCTACCAGGCTCCTCCATCCATAGGATTCTCCAGGCAAGAGTACTGGAGTGGGTTGCCATTGCCTTCTCTGTTAGCAGTTGCTCAAGCTTTCTCAAATAGTAATAGAGTGGCTGTAGAGTCTATGTTGTTCAGTCGCTCAGTTGTGTCCAGCTCTTTTGGAACCCGTGTATCTGCAGCCTGCCCCTCTGTCTATGGGATTTGCCAGGCAAGAATAACTGGAGTGGGTTGCCATTTCCGCTTTCAGGGGATCTTCCTGACTGAGGGATCAAACTCACGTCTCCTGCAAGTCTCCTGAATTGCAGACAGGCTCTTTACTGCTGAGCCACCAGGTAAGCCCATTTATGGGAAGTCTCTAATAATCATTATTATGTGTTTAAAATAATTTTTCCTATGTATCTATTCCAGTTTTTACAGCTCCATGCATGAGAGGGGTTTATTGTCTTCCTGTTTTGGGGTGTGGAATAGGAGACCTAAAGAGATTAAGTGGTTGGTCTTTGGTTCTATATTTACTGATGTAAAGCCTTCCTGTTCTCTCTAACACACTTTCTGCCTGTCCCAGGTGTATGCAGTGTTGCTTAGGTCTGAGGTTGTTCCAGTACATCTTCTTTTCACCTCCCACATGCTCGTATTCATGGCCTGGTTATCAGGTTAGATGCCTTGGAAAATCCTCACTGATAGATAAGGTGAGTAAAGGTGGCACTTTCCTGGATGACTGAACTATGACTCAGGCACAGACATGTCCCTTAAAGCATCGGTCCCCAACCTTTGGCACTATGGAGATGTTTCATGGAAGATATTTGTTTTCATGGGCTGGGGTCGGGGGTTGATATGGGGATGATTCAAGTGAATTACTTTTATTGCACACTTTCTTTTGATTATTATTATATCTTCTCCACCTCAGGTCATCAGGCAGTAGACATCAGAGGGTGGGGACCCCTACTTTAAAGCGTAAGCCAAGAGAGTGCCAGGCCTTTAAATAAGAGACACTTAGCTGTTTTCTGTAGCTTAAATACAAGTGAGTTGAAGGGTTAGAGAGGGAAGTTATTTTGAGCCTGACAGTGTTTTGAAACTTTCCCGTTCCACCATTAATGGTGGCACATGATCAAATTAGTATTGAAGAGCCATCAGTGCTCCATGGGGTGGCTCCGTGGTGCACGGAGGTGCCTCGTAGAGTTTAATTCTAACAGCTTCCCACAATAAAACTGTTACTGACTTTGAGAGTCATTGGGAGTAATTCCAGTAGGTCATGTTTATACACCATCTTGTGGTGGCATCTCAAAACTCAGTGGCTATAGATTGACTCATTCTCTGCAGTTAAAGTTGTAAACAGAAGCACAGACTGAAAACTACATCTGTCAGTGGCTCACACTCCACACAACCTCAAGATGCACATTTCTCTTGAAAGAGATTCTAGTAATTCAGATGCAGAAACGTTCCAGATTCCAAGTAATTGCGCTTGGATATTACAAAGGAGGAGACTCACCATTTTCACAGACTGACTTAGTTTAACAGCACACACCCTTCCTGTGTGTTGCTTGGTGAGTACAAAGCAATGGCATGCCTTGGAGAATCCACTGTACTATGGGCTAGGCAAGGACTGGTTCCACAGGGAGACCTAGGATTTGTCCAAGTTGTCAGAAATCCTGCATTTCCCCATAAGCATGTTGTCAGGCTGATGTCTGCCTCTTGGAGCCACCCCCTCTTTCTCTTTTTCCACTAGTATCTTACCCTTTGCGTCTGCATTTAATTCATGCTTTGTTGTGGATCTCCAAACCAAAAGCCACATTATTAGACTTGGAAGAATCTTCAACATTCCTTGCCACCATAACCAGCTTGCTGGAAAGACTATAGCCCCAGTGTGGCAGAGTTCCAGAAAGATGGAGGTGAATGCAATGAAATACTCTTTATTTCTCTGGGGCGTTAAGACCAAGCCCACCATTTAGCCTTATTAAAGACGTGATACATATGCTGAGAAAACATATCAGATAGTATTGTGTCATATAACTTGAAACAGGAAAACCAACCCTGAAATGAGAAAGAAAACAAAACATATATATCAGTATTTTTGTATCTCCCTATGCGTGTGTGCATGCCAAGTTGCTTCAGTCATGTCCGACTCTTTGCAACCCTGTGGACTGTAGCCCGCCAGGCTCCTCTGTCCATGGAATTCTCCAGGCAAGAATAGTGCAGTGGGTGGCTATGCCCTCTCCCAGGGGGATCTATCTTCTTGACCCAGAAGGGATCTAACCTACTTCTCTTATGTCTCCTGCATTGGCAGGCAGGTTCTTTACCACTAGCACCACCTGGGAAGTCCATATCTACCATATATATTAGGGTAAATATTCAGTTCCCCAAATTCCTTATTTTTGAAGAGGATTATTATTCCTTAGTTTTGAACATGACACCTTCAGTTAAGTCTTTCAAGGTGAATTCTGCTTATGTTCTTACAACTAGACTTTTAGTAAAGCTTTGATTACATGAAATAAAGCTATGCAGTTCAACATTTTTCCACAAGGAGATATTTGAAATGTAGAAATCTTTTTTTTTTTTTTTTCATCTGCTTACAGCTTTCTCCATGCAGTACTACATCCCAGTGAAGGGGACATATATGATTTCTCCAGTTAACAGGTAATTTGACTTTAGAAATTACAACTCTCAGAGACAGTCTTCATATCTTCACTGCAAAGTGACACTATGTGTAGCATTCTGAGATTTCCTGAAAGGCTAATTTAAAAGAAAAATCAGACATGTACTAGAGTTAATTTTTAAAATCACAGCCTTTCTTTCATTTTTCAATTATTCCATTCCGTTCCGTTCAGTAGCTCAGTCGTGTCCGACTCTTTGCGACCCCGTGGACTGTAGCCTACCAGGCATCTCCGTCCATGGGATTCTTCAGGCAAGAATACTGGAGTGGGTTACCATTTCCTTCTCCAGGGGATCTTCCCAACCCAGGGATCAAACCTGGGTCTACCGCATTGGAGGCAGACGCTTTAACCTCTGAGCCACCAGGGAAGCCCCTTTCAATTATTAATTTATCAAAAAAAGACAGTGGGTCCACTGTTTCATTCAGCAAATTGCTGGAAATTACTTTTGAAGGTAAGCAGGTCACCTACAAGTTATCCATTCTAATCTTCAATTATTACATCTATTTAAGTAATAATCGCTATTTTAATTCCACTACAACTCCAACTGTGATTGGAAAAGAGATGAATAACTTTTCAGGAGCACATATTCCTATTTGTTTGATTATCTAAGAGTCGGGAAGGCAGTGTGTGAGTCTGTCTGTGCAGTAAGAATTTGATTCTAGTGGCACCAGGAGGAGACGACCACCATGCATTCAATTGGGGAGGCTCTACAAAGTCACCTTTAGACTGCACAGTGATGCTTTCACAGAACCAGCCAGTCCCAATTTTCTTTCTGTGTCCTTTGATTTTGCTTCAAGGACAAGTCCTTGTCAGTGCTCAGTGTAGTACTTGGTGAGTAGGTTCATGATGTATCACAAGGAGAGCGGAGATTTTCTTCTGAAGTTGGAAGATTCTGATTTATAAGGAAAAGATGTAAGACCAGGTTTTGCTCCCACTTCCCCCAGACCCATAGCTTGACTTTCACTTCTGAAACCAACTTTCCTCCTCTGACTTGATGTCAGGTTCCTATCTACTAAGGAGTCTGAATAGCTTCTAACATAAACCCTCAGAATATTGGAGCTCTCTGTCCAATTATGGTCAAATTATTTGTGGTAAGTAACTGGAGAGTTTGGGGTTAGTATTAAAGCTCATTAATGGTCCTATCTTTGTGCTCTTGTGCTGCCTTTTGCTTGTCCTCAAAGTGTCAGAGCCAGAAGGGTAAATTGCATCTGATAATGGAATAAGAACCAAATATGCTTCTCCTGCTTCAGGAAAGGGTGACCCTTAACGTGATTGTGATTTCAATCCTGTAAAACAAGGCCTGATAAGGAGACTAGAACAATGCTGAGCTAGGCTGGGCTTATCTCCCATGACATTAAATCATTGCCTTCGAACAACTGTTGCTAATAAAACTGAGTAAATAGAATTCATAATTGTGTGCCCAAAGTATGCACGTGTGTGCTTGCTAAGTCACTTCAATCATGTCCAATTCTTTGTGACCCGATGGACTCTAGCCTTCCAGGCTCCTCCATGGGATTCTCCTGGCAAGAATACTGGAGTGGGTTGCCACACCTTCCTCCAGGGGATCTTCCTGACCCAGAGATCTAACCCATGTATTTATGGGTTCTTTACCACTAGTGTCAGTTGGGAAGCCCAAAGTGTGCACAATTGGATTTAAATTAAATTCTGGCTCCAGTTAGATTTCTGTTTTGATAGTCCCTCAGTGTGGAAGCTGCTGATGTGAAATGAGATGTTTTAGGATTTATGTTGGAGAAGGCAATGGCAAGCCACTCCAGTACTCTTGCCTAGAAAATCCCATGGACAGAGGAGCCTGGTGGGCTACAGTCCATGGGGTTGCTACTAGTCAGACACGACTGAGCAACTTCACTGTCACTTTTCACTTTCACTTATTGGAGAAGGAAATGGCAACCCACTCCAGTGTTCTTGCCTGGAGAATCCCAGGGACAGGGGAGCCTGGTGGGCTGCCGTCTATGGGGTCGCACAGAGTTGGACACGACTGAAGCGACTTAGCAGCAGCAGCAGGATTTATGTATTTCCTGAACATCAGGTGGATGCCAAATAAAATGTTGGTTAAATGAATAAATGAGTTAGTTCTCCAAGAAAGACATCAATTACTTTGAGATTCTTCTGCTGTCTTTAAGAGATGCGTACAATTTCAGGAGCATAATTGAGAAGGAGAAGGGATGGAGGGAAACATGGAATGCAAGGGGCTCAGCCAGGCGCTGAAGATGATACAAGGGGAGTTGGTCGAGAAGGCCCTGTTGAGTGTCTGGGAACTGGGAGAATAAGTCATCCAGGCTTCCTACCAGCAACAGGAAGAATGAAGAAAGAAACATGGATGGTGCCAACATTGTCTAAGATCAAGAACCACAGTTTAATAGCCCAGAGAAAGCACTGTTTTCCATTGAAGTTGAAAAACATTTATTTCCTCCTTTCCCTGAGCAAAAAAGCAGGGGCTTTGTAGTATTGCTGTTCAGTCACTAAGTCGTGTCCAACTATTTATGACCCCATAGACTTGGCATGCCAGGCTTCCCTGTCCTTCACTATCTCCCTGAGTTTGCTCAAACTCAGTTTGAGTCAGGGATGCCATCCGACCATCTCATCCTCTGTCGCTGTCTTCTCTTCTTACCCTCAATTGTTCCCAACATCAAGGTCTTTTCTAATGAGGTGGCTCTTCCCATCAGGTGGCCAAAGTACTTGAGCTTCAGCTTCAGCATCAATCCTTCCAATGAATATTCAGGACTGATTTCCTTTAGGATGGGCTGGTTTGATCTCCTTGCTCTCCAAGAGACTCTCAAGAGTCTTCTCCAGCACCACAGTTTGAAAGCATCGATTCTTTGCTGCTCAGCCTCCTTTATGGTCCAGCTGTCACATTCATACATGACTACTGGAAAAACTATATCTTTGACTATACAGACCTTTATCCGCAAAGTGATATATGGCAATGTGCTAATTTCATACACCTGCTGGGGCTTTTGCTAAGCAGAGTTAATTAGTATTAGGTAACAGCATTAGCGTCCCCATATCCATAAAAAAGTAATTTCTCTATTGCAAAGTCATCTAAAATTTTGTGTCAGCTCAGGCTCTCCTATTTCCCTTGAATGTCATTCAAAGGAAACACCACCCCAAAGGGCTAATTAACTTCCAGACAAATGATCCAAAATTTGATGCCTAAATTTCCCAAGCAAGGACAATACTGAAGCCCCTCAAACAAAACTGATAACCTATATGCTCATGCACTAGTGATCTTAGGGTAAAGGTCCTGAGGTTATTGATTTCTAGATATCTATAGTATCTAGTTAATTTCAGGAAAATACTTGCCCTTGAGGAAAGTGTCAGAATTAAAAACATTGTATACTCACTTTTGCTGGTCTGGGCATAAAAATTAAATTTATTTTAAACTTGAATAAACTTCATTTTTCCTAGTTTCACTAGATTAAATAATTGAATCTAGAGATATAAAACATGTGGATTCAAAATAATCTAAGGATTTCAATATTCAGTTCCTAGACTATTTGTAAAATGCGTTCCAAACCTTCTTAGAAATATTATACTTTATTACCAGCTCTAAAATAAAAAGCTAATAGGTTGAAATGAAACATTCTTTTCAAATTGGAAAAGAAGTACTAAAATACATTTCTTTTAGAAGACCGTGACCTCTTTGCACTTCTGTCTCCCTTCTAATGACTCCCACCTCTGGCAAAGTCTGAGCTCTTAGAAAAATAGAGGAATATGCTGATGTAATGCACAGAAGTCAATGACCTCTATTTATTTTTAAGTTATTTGAGTACCTTGCATGTATTGAACTAGAGTCTAGCACTTTTTCCCTTTCCTGTTACTTTATAATAAAATCTAATATGTGTATTTTGTGGCTTGCTTGAGGGTAGAGATTACACTTTCAAGTAATGGGGAAATCTCACTTCTCCACTGTGTGATTTCCTTCCAATCTTTTATTTTCCCACCTTGAGTGGTCTCCTTACTATCTCCTATTCTAATGGATTACTCAGTGCTCCATAGAGATGTCCACAGATTTACTTAAACTATCACATTCCGCCTTCCTTCTATCATCCAACTTCACATTCTGTAAAATTCCTCGCATTCTGGGTCCAAATTTAAGATTGTTTCCCCAATAGAAACAGAGAGGCCCATCAGGGAAAATGATGCTGTCTGGACCACCATCTGTCTGAGGAAAGTAACTTGTGCCTTGAAGGGGAATTAAGAGGGAGAAGGAACAACAGGTAGGAATCCTGCTGGCAGAGTAAATTGAGGTTATACTTGTAGTTATGTTGTAGTATAATAAGAATTCTATATTTTCTCCACCGTTCCTAGCACAGAGCTTCTAAAACCCTTGTAGGGAATTCTCTGATGGTCCAGTGGTAAAGATTTTGTGCCTCTACTGCAGGAGGCATAGGTTTGATCCCTGGTTGGGGAAATAAAATCCCACATGCCATGCAGCACAGCCAAAAAGTAAAATGAAACCCTTGTAACTTCCTGAGTGATGGGATGATAGGGTTATTTTTTGTCAGAGTATTTGTTCAGAGTCCCAGTTCTTAACACAATTGATTCAAAGTGAATCTCTGGAGTGATAAGCAGGTCTTTTGTGTGCTAATGTGATAGTTGATCTGTGGGGTCCTAGATGGCTTAGGACTGGTGGTCAGAGAGACACATGGTGTGCTTATAGGGTTGGAACTTTCAGCCCCATCTGGACTGGGGAAGGGAGAAATGCTGAACATTGAGTTAATCACCAACTGTCAATGATTTAGTCAATCACGCTTATATAATAGAATGCATTTCAGTGCCAGGTAAGATTCCATGCCCCTTTCCAAATACCTTGGCCCTGTGTGTCTCTTCCATCTTGTTCATGCTGGCTTCTGCTGCTGCTAAATCACTTCAGTTGTGTCTGACTTTGTGCGACCCCATAGATGGCAGCCCACCAGGCTCCCCTGTCCCTGGGATTCTCCAGGCAAGAACACTAGTCTTCATAATAAAGCAGTGATAGTAAATGAAGTGCTTTCCTTAGTTTTATGAGTCATTCTAGCAAATTATTAAATTTGAGAGGGAACTGATGGGACCCCCAATTTATAGTCAGTTGGTTAGAAGAATGGGAGACCCAGACTTTTGATGGGCATTTAAGAGGCAACTGAGTCCAGGAATTCTCTGGACGTCCAGTGGTTAGGACTCACCTTTCATTGCCCAGGCTGTGGGTTTGATCCTTGGCTAGAGAACTAAGATCCCACAGATGGTGTAACCAAAAATAAATAAATAAATAAAATAAAATAGGACTGAGCTCATAAAGTATAGAATCTGCATTTACTCTAGTTAGTGTTAGAATAGAACTGTAGGATGCTCAGGTAGTGTCCAGAGGCTTAGAGACTAGGTTGTTGTTATTTAGTGACTCAGTCATGTCCTACTCTTTGCGATCACATGGACTGTAGCCCGCCAGGCTCCTCTGTCCATGGGATTCTCCAGGCAAGAATACTGGAGTGAGTCGCCATTTTCTTCTCCAGAGACCTTCCCAACCCAGGGATCAAAACCATGTCTCTTGCAAATCTCCTGCATTTCAGGTGGAGTTTTTACTGCTGAGTCACTTAGGAAGCCCCAGAGAGACTAGATTTGTGTGGGGAAAAAAACAAAAAGCCCCCATACATTTGGTATCAGAACTATCATGAGTAAAAACATTAGATTCGTATATGTGTGTTTGAACCAGAAGCAGTGCTTCTCTATTTCCTGTCAGTATTTCTTTATTACTGGTCTGGTCTGGATAGAAAATTATTCTCAGAGAACTCAGTTTTCTCATAACATATCTTATGTCCAGACCCATGACTTAAAATCCTTTCAAGAAAGATATTGCTAACATAAAAGTGTGTGTGTTAGTTGCTCAGTCATGTCTGACTCTTGGGGACCCCATGGACCTTAGCCCGCCAGGCTGCTCTGTCCATGGGATTGACTGGCAAGTATACTGGAATGGGTTGCCATTTCCTTCTCCAGAGGATCTTGCTGAACCCGAGTCTCCTGCACTGTAGACTGATTCTTTACTGTCTGAGCCACGAGGGAAGCCCTGCTCACATAAATATGGGTTTTTAATCAAGGATGATTCTCCCCCCCCCACATTCCCCTCCCCCTCCATCCCAGGAGATATCTGGGAGTGTCTGGAAATGGTTTTGATGATTACAAATGGGTCGGTGCTACTGGTGTGTAGTGGGAAGGGATGGGGATGTTCTTCAACACCCTGCAATGCACAAGACAGTCATCATTAGGGATAAACCAACCCTAAACATCAAGGCTTCCCTGGTGGCTCAGAGGTTAAAGCATCTGCCTCCAATGCGGGAGACCCGGGTTTGATCCCTGGGTCGGGAAGATCCCCTGGAGAAGGAAACGGTAACCCACTCCGGTATTCTTGCCTGGAGAATCCCATGGACGGAGAAGCCTGGTAGGCTACAGTCCACGGGGTCGCAAAGAGTCGGACACGACTGATGTTTAGGGACGGAACCCTAAACATCAATAGTGCTGAGGTTGAAAAACCATAGCATAGAGGTCTGACCCTCATCTCTTGAAGCCAGAAATTAGATCAGACCTTGTTGAGAGGCATGCAGAGCTTTTAAAATCATCATATTTTATACTTATACTTTATTGACAAAACAGAATGAACAGTTGAGAGAGTAAATTCCTAGTAAGGTTCATAAGAAGTCCAGGGTCTCTGAGGAGGAGATTCAGTTCGATTCAGTTCAGTCGCTCAGTCGTGTCTGACTCTTTGCGACCCCATGAATCACAGCACGCCAGGCCTCCCTGTCCATCACCAACTCCCGGAGTTCACTCAAACTCATGTCCATCGAGTCGGTGATGCCATCCAGCCATCTCGTTCTCTGTCGTCCTCTTCTCCTCCCGCCCCCCTTCAGTGGAGGAGGAGATAGGGGTCTGGAATTCTCAAGGAGGAGGAAAGGACAAACATCTTTTTTTCCCTCTACATCCTTAGTCTTAATCACATGGAACCTTTTTTTTTTTTTTTTTAGGTCTAGAACTGATGATTACACAACAAACAACTCAGTTTAACCTCTGTACTAAGGCTTATATAACAGGAATGTATCCTGCTTGAGGACAGTTTTTCCTTCCTGAAAACCTTCCTGGCTAATCAGTCCTGTTATCTTAAAATGTAAATTATGGGAGTGGACCTAGTAAGATCTTTACAACCTTGAGACATTCTTTTGATTTATTGTAATAACTACTTTGAAAAGTAACTAACACCCTTGCTTAGACTAGCGAGGGGGGCATTCTCCATTCCTCTTCTGATGTCTATATCAGAAGCTTTCTCTGCACCTTTTCAATTTAGTAAAACTTTGCTATGCAAAAGCTCTTGAGTGGTCAAGTCTGGCCCCTGGTCCCGGAGTTAAATCTCCTTTGGAGATCGCGAATCCGACGCTGCTCTCCGTCTGCTGTCACAGTTCATCAAGGACTGGGGAGCACATGCTAGCACTGGTGCAGTCAGTGGCTGCCCGCTTCTAAATACTGTCTCACACAACAAGATGACTGTCCACAAGCGTGGTAGGGTATGCCTCGTCACAGGGACTCCTCTGAAAACTTATCTGTATAGGAGGGGGGATAAAGTTTATTTTATCCCCAAGGGAGTATGTGCTTTGAAAAGAGCTTCCCCCTTCTAAATCCTCCTGAGGCTACAGCGCAGAGATTTATCTTCAAAGTTTCTTCCCTCTGTCTCTCTTAATGAAATAAGCTCCCCCAATGCGTGAAAGACTGTATTACTGCATTGTTTCCCAAAGACTTCTGAGGACTTAACTAGCTTAACAGTAAATTAGGAGTATACTTTGCAGAGTCAGCCTTTCCACAGCACATTCCATGGCAGTTATAGAACATGTTAAGGTGGGCAGCAGCTTTCTTCATGGGGCTGAGTGATATTTGCATATACCCTATCCATAGGAGGGATAGAATTCAGCCCATGGAAACAACAGGAAGAGCATTAGAGAATTACACAGTGTATTAAAGTCACCAAACCTTTGAGTATTAATGAATCATAAAATCATGGGAAATAGATACAAATATAGGACACTACTTTTTAAAAAACATTCTGTAATCTTAGGTCTTCTTCTAATTATTTCCAAGATGTCTATGGATGTCAACTATAGTCAAAAGGTATTATTATCTATATAATACAACATTTTGATGAAATACACAATGATGATGGAATTTTTTTGAACATCTTCTATAATTAATCTAGATGGCAATTCATTCACACGTATAGCTTTAAGTACCATTAAGAGAAATGAAGCCTCCCTGCATTATGGAATTTGGGGTGACCTTTGCAGAAAAAGAAGTTGTTCAGAAGGCAGGTGCAAAAATAAAAGAATTTCAAAACAAAAATCTTCTATAAATTATAATCTTTTAAAATACAGGGCTCTGGACTTTGTGGGAGGATACACCTCATTAAAATATTTATTTTTCTAAAGTAGAAATATCTTTAGCATAATCAGACACAATTTTCAAGGTCTCCAAAGGCTCCCATGCTTAAACTTTTAATTGGATGGTGGCGGAGGCAATCAAGCAGGCCTGTCTTTGAGTCAGATGTCTCTACTCTTCTTCCCTTTCCTTTTGGTTCTAGTTAATTTCTCCTCAGTTGAAATTCTTGTTTTTTGTATAGTGGGAAAAACCTAAGAGACAGAATATTTGCATTTTATTTCCATAACTTGCTGTTTCAGTTTCACTTTAGATAAAATTATTCTTAAGCTCCTCTTAGAGAAAATCGTTCTGTGGTGTTGGCAGCTGGACTCAGCCACCCCTTCTCTGAGGCATAAGTTCGGGTATAGAAAGGATCAGAACTGCTTTCCTGCATGCAAAGTACTATCAAGGGCTTATGCTGGAAATGTGGTAAACGAGAGTTCTTAGGTTGGATGAGCTCTTTTGTAGGGAAGATCTTCAGGAAGCCCAGAGACTTAGATGCTAATTCTGGGTTTGCCTGAAAGGGTGTGACTTTGGAAATGTGATTTATAAATCAGTTATTTACATCTCCGGAATTGGAAAAATAACGTCCAAAACCAAATATCTTATACTGGGTACTTTTGAAAGTGATGCATAAAGTCAAGGCTTGCATGCACACGGTTTGCTTAGGATTGTGATTTTTGGAAAGCAGCAGCCTAGGACGAGACAGTGAAGTAGGAAGAAGGGACAGACGATAGGATGTATTATTGAGTTGATCATCACTGTGGTTAGTTAACTGGAGTTTGACTCCTTTGGAACTTCTCAAAGCCCTGTGAATGGTGTTTTAGAACTGTCCTTCCAGGAAATGAAAGGGGAAAGCATAATTTATGGGTTGCTATCCCCATGAGTTAAAAATGTCAAAGGATCTTGACATCCCTGGAGGGCTTTGCAGGTGGCACAGTGATAAAGAATCCAGCTGCCAATGCAGGAGACACAAGAGATACAGGTTTAATCCCTGGGTTGGGAAGATCCCCTGGAGGAGGAAATGGCAGTATTTTTGTCTCTGAAATCCCATGGACAGAGGAGCCTGGGAGGCTGCAGTCCATGGGGTCACAAAGAATCAGATGCAACTGAGTGACTGAGCGCACACACACACACACACACACACACACTGACATCCCTCTATTCCTAAGATACATAAGCATGAGTCCTCGGCAATGCCTCTTGAATTTCATGCTGCAGATCAGGGAAACCCAGAGAGGGAGTGAGAGATGTATGGCTTATGGAAGAATTGTCTGGTTGACTATTTTCATCCCCTAAAACCCATACATATTAGATTACTCTCTGTTCCTTATACACACCCTTTCAGGCTTCACCTTTGTGAATTTGTTCACACCATTTTCCTGATGTTCCTTCTCCTTTGACTGCAGAATTCCTAATCAATTATTCAAGCTCAAGTCAATATAATCTTTCTTTGAAGTTGTTCCTAAATGTTGTAGAAAGCCATGCTTACTTCATCGAGTTGTTGTAGGATTATGGGAAACTGCTTCAAAGCATTTAGAGATATCAATCCACTACTGTTCTATTAAACATTTTTTATCTCAATGATTATTACGTCTGCTAGATTATGAAACACAGTGATGGCAACAACTGTGCCTTAACTATTTGTGAATGCCTCACATAGCACCTGGTGGCTGCTGCTGCTGCTAAGTCACTTCAGTCGTGTCCGACTCTGTGTGACCCCATAGACGGAAGCCCACCAGGCTCCCCCTTCCCTGGGATTCTCCAGGCAAGAACACTGGAGTGGGTTGCCATTTCCTTCTCCAATGTGTGAAAGTGAAAAGGGAAAGTGAAGTCGCTCAGTCGTGTCTGACCCTTAGTGACCCCAGGGACTGCAGCCTACCAGGCTCCTCCATCCATGGGATTTTCTAGGCAAGAGTACTGGAGTGTCTTCAGTAGGTGTTTATTATAAGTGTAATTGTGTCTCCAACAAATGACATGTTGAAATCCTAACCCCTAGTACCTCAAAATCCTGGGTGTTCATTGGAAGGACTGATGCTAAAGCTGAAACTCCAATACTTTGGCTACCTCATGTGACGAGTTGACTCACTGGAAAAGACTCTGATGCTGGGAGGGATTGGGGGCAGGAGGAGAAGGGGACGACAGAGAATGAGATGGCTGGATGGCATCACCGACTCGATGGAGATGAGTTTGAGTGAACTCCGGGAGTTGGTGATGGACAGGGAGGCCTGGCGTGCTGTGATTCATGGGGTCGCAGAGAGTCGGACATGACTGAGCGACTGAACTGAACTGAGTACCTCAAAAAGTGACTGTACTGGGAAAGAAGGGTCTTTACAGAGGTAATCAAGCCAAAAGAAAGTCATTACAGTGGGGCCTAATGGGATAGAACTTCTGTTCTTATAGAAAGAGGAACTTGACACAGACAAAGACACGTAAAAGGAAAGATGATGTGAAGACACAGGAAGAGGACCATGGGCAAGATGAAGAGCAACTGAGAAGCTAGGAGAGAGACGTGGAATGAGCCCCTCTCAGCATGCTTAGAAAGAACCAACCTTCCCTGCATTCTGGTTGAGGCTGCTAGCCTCCTGCTAGCCTCCAGGACGTTGAGATAGCACAGTTCTATTATTCCAGTCACTCAGTTGTGGTACTTTGTCATAGCAGCCCTAGGAAACTAATAAAGCGCTCAGCGAATATTTGAGTTAATTTGAATGGATAGGTGAATGGCTAAGACCTGAGTAGATTTTCTTTCTGTAACAGTTTACCCTACATATCTTTTGCAATCCAGAAGAAATAGAAATTGTCAATTGCTCAATTGTGTTTGACTCTTTTGTGACCCCATGGGCTGTTGCTCTCCAGGATTCCTGGCTCATGGAATTCTCCAGTCAAGAAAACTGGAGTGGGTTGCCATTTCCTTCTCCAGCTGATCTTCCCGACCCAGAGATTGAAACCGAGTCTCCTGTATTGTAGGTATATTCTTTACCTTCTGCACCTTACAATCCAGATAAATTCCCATAAGTTCCATAGTCCTTCTCTGACTGTTTGGACGCAGGGAGAACACTTCTATGAGTTAATACATAGTCCTTCTTATTCTGCTTGATGCAAATACTGCTTAGTGACTTATCTAGAATGATTAGATAACTCATCTTCTAAAGTTTATGCTCCAAAGATAAAGCTGAGTCTGTGTCCTGAATTGAAAACATGCTGGTCAACCAAAACTTCAGCTAGAGTACTTACTAAATGCCCTGAATGTAATAAATGTCCAGATCTCCTTCTCAGTTAGTGTCCACATCTGGGGATGAGACTCTGCTCTCTTCCTCATGTAACATTTCCAACAGCAGTGTGATGAAGGGAAAGGTCACCAGGGTTGCTTATGGCTCTAACCATGACGCTCGTCTGCACTTCTGTTACTGGGACAAATGACTAGTAATATTTATGTATACTTTATACAAAACAGAGACTCCTCTGGTGGCTCAGTGATAAAGAATCTGCCTGTCAATGCAGGAGATGCAGTTTCACTCCCTGGGTTGGGAAGATCCATTGGAGAAGGAAATGGTGACCCACTCTAGTATTCTTGCCTTGGAAATCCCATGGACAGAGGAGCCTGGTGGGCTACAGTCTATGGGGTCACAGAAGAGTTGGACGTGACTTAGCGACTAAACAACAACAATACAAAGCATGCACCTGTAGTCATCACTGAGGCTAGGCAGGCAGCTGACCACAGAGACCTGGCCAGCAGAGAAACATGTCCATTTCTTGGACAAACACACACATGCCCGTAACTTACAGCAGGCTTTTTTAGAACACGTGACTCCAATGTATCTAGTTCCTTAGTTGTGCACACAGATTAGCACCCTCATCACTGCCTTTTGTCTTAACTTGTCTCATTAAAAACAACTAACTGAAATATTTTATTTCAATATTTGTTCAAGGTTTCTTTAAACATCGTCTTTGAAACAATCATCTCAAAATGCTTTCATGAGAAATTCATAAAGGCAAAATACTTGTATGCCTAACTCCTAGGTAGTGGTTAATGCAAAACTGAACAATTATTACCACTTTATTCCAGCATGAAACAGAAAACAGAGTTATTTTCTTTTTAATAAGCATTCTAAATTAGGAAGTAGGGTGGGTCAGGAGGGAATTACTTATACCAAATCATTAAAGTTGATTTAATGAATATGGATGCATTAGAAAAATTTAATTAAATATGGTTTCATATTATAATATGTTCTGATATTTTATTAACATGTTTCCATGTGTAACCATCAAAATATGCACACAATCATGCCAATGGATTTTAATCATTTGAGGTTTATTCTAGTAAGGTATTTAAATATTAAAAATGCCAATTTTTAAAAATTTGAATTAAAATAATTTCTGTGGAGTGTGTATAAAAAGCAAAGCTCATACTGTCTTATTCCCCTGAAAGAGTTACTCATTCAGTTTTCTCCCAGAGGATTTCATACAAATATTTGGTAGAAGAGGGACTCTTTCTTGTCACAAATATAAGGATCTCAATAACTAGCAGAGTGTAGGAAATGAAAATATAAGCTCTATAGGGGAAAATAAGTCTATTGAGTGACTAATTATCTTACTCCTATTTTCATTTAATGGTGTGTGACTTTTGCTGAGGATCAGCAGGGTGATACTCTTGTATTTTAGACCAAATATGGTCTTGGTTGGAGCAGAAGTCATGCTGGTTAGAGAAGTATTATTTTTCAGCCTTGATTTTTTTTTTAACAAATGAGGCAGAAGATATTGAGAAGCAGAAGATATTAAGAAGAGATGACAAGAATACACGGAAGAACTATACAAAAAAGATCATGACCTAGATAATCACAATGGTGTGATCACCCACCTAGAGCCAGACATCCTGGAATGTGAAGTCAAGTGGACCTTAGGAAGCATCACTACGAACAAAGCTAGTGGAGGTGATGGAATTCCAGTTGAGCTATTTCAAATCTTAAAAGATGATGCTGTGAAAGTGCTGCACTCAATATGCCAGCAAATTTGGAAAACTCAACAGTGGCTACAGGGCTGGAAAAGGGCAGTTTTCATTTCAATCCCTAAGAAAGGCAGTGCCAAAGAATGCTCAAACTACTGCACAATTGCACTCATCTCACACACTAGCAAAGTAATGCTCAAAATTCTCCAAGCAAGGCTTCAACAGTTCATGAACCATAAACTTCCAGATGTTCAAGCAGGATTTAGAAAAGGCAGAGGCACCAGAGATCAAATTGCCAACATCCATTGAATCACTGAGAGAGCAAGAGAGTTCCAGAAAAACATCTGCTTCTGCTTTATTGTCTATGCTGAAGCCTTTGATTGTGTGGATCAAAACAAACTGGAGAATTCTTAAAGAGATGGGAATATGAGACCACCTTATTTGCCTCCTGAGAAATCTGTATGCAGGTCAGGAAGCCACAGTTAGAACCAGACATGGAACAACAGACTGGTTCCATATTGGGAAAGGATTATGTCAAGGTTGTATAGTCACCCTGTTTATTTAACTTATATGCAGAATACATCATGTGAAATGTCAGGCTGAATGAAGCACAAGCTGACATCAAGATTTCTGGGAGAAATATCAATAATCTCAGATATGCAGATGACACCACCCTTATGGCGGAAAACAAAGTAGAATTAAAGAGCCTGTTGATGAAAGTGAAAGAGGAGAGTGAAAAAGTTGGCTTAAAGCTCAACATTCAGAAAACTAAGATCATGGCATCTGGTCCCATCACTTCATGGCAAATAGATGGGGAAATAATGGAAACAGTGAGAGGCTTTATTTTGGGGGGCTCCAAAGTCACCACATATGGTGACTGCAGTCATAAAATTAAAAGACACGTTCCTTGGAAGAAAAGCTATGATCAACCTGGACACCATACTAAAAAGCAGAGACATTACTTTGCCAACAAAGGTCCAGCTAGTGAAAGCTGTGGTTTTTCCAGTAGTCATGTATGGATGTGAGAGTTGGACCGTAAAGAAAGCTGAGCACCAAAGAATTGATGTTTTTGAACTGTGGTGTTGAAGAAGACTCTTGAGAGTCCCTTGGACTGCAAGGAGATCAAACCAGTCCATCCTAAAGGAAATCAGTCCTGAATATTCATTGGAAGGATTGATGCTGAAGCTGAAACTCCAATATTCTGGCCACCCAATGCGAAGAATTGACTCCTTAGAAAAGATCTTGATGCTGGGAAAGATTGAAGGAAGGAGAAGAAGGGGCTGACAGAGGATGAGATGGTTGGATGGCATCACCGACTCAATGCACATGTGTTTGAGCAAGCTCTGGGAGTTTGTGGTGGACAGGGAAGCCTGGTGTGCTGCTGTCCATGGGGTCGCAAAGAGTTGGACACGACTGAGTGACTGAACTGAACTGCACTGAAACAAATGGACTCCAATAATTGGATTCATGGGAAAAGTATTCATACACCTGAAGCTACATGGTTGTGAAAAAGCTGATCTGGTCCCCTACACTACCCAAGTCAGTAGGGGGCTAGACCTCACTGAGGAGTAAATGATATTCCCCTGCGGAGAATCACACTAAGGGGAATCAACCATGGAGCACTTTCTGGCTGTACCAGTAGTTAAAATATAAAAATACTTCTGTACTAGTTGGTAAATAACTTCTGTCTTAAGCCCGTGGGCACTCCATCACTAATCCAGCCCCCTAAATCCTTCCTGTGAGGCTACTTCCACTCCTTAGAGTTTCAGCAAGTTAAACACTTGAACAGATAGCCTCCTGCTTCGGCTCTGGGACGTGCTTATTAGTTGATGCCAAGCCTCTCAGTTGTCAAATATTTTGAATATAACTACTTGGGTTAGTTGAGACTCACCTATTCTAAAAGTGCCATGGCATATTGTGGTTTAAAAATCTCATTTTGGAAGACTTGTTTCTTGTCACTGGAATATTTCTTTTACTCCACTGACTCTTTCTAAATGGGAATATCCCATAAAGAAGACAGCACCAACGAACTGATGCTTTTGCATTGTGGTGCTGGAGAAGATTCTTAAGAGTGCCTTGGACTTCAAGGAAATAAAATCAGTCAATCCTAAAAGATATTGAATAGTCATTGGAAGGACTGAAGCTCCAATACTTTGGCCACCTGATGTGACTAGCTGACTCATTGGAAAAGACCCTGATGCTAGGAAAGATTGAAGGCAAAAGGAGAAGAGGGCAACAGAGGATGAGGTGGTTGGATGGCATCACCAATTCAATGGACATGAACCTGGACAAACTCCGGGAGATGGTGAGGGACAGGGAGGCCTGGCATGCTACACAGAGTCAGACATGACTTGATGATTGAACAACAACAAAAACACCCTAGATTTTTTTTTTTAATAAAAATATATGTCTTGGTCCATAAAGTAAGAAAATCAATCTCATTCAATTTTGTTTATTACTAAAAAGACCTCAAGTCATAGATTAAGTGTTTGTTGCCCTTCCATCTTTAAATTACAAATTTTTTTTTTATTAAAACTAGTTTTTGAAAATATCTAAAAACATTATCACTCTTACGAATGAATCTCTCTTGGAGATATCAGGGAGCTTATTTATAATTTCATAATAAGCTGTTGTATCAATATATAATTTTTTACATTTTATTTCAAACAAAGTCAAAAGTCAATGGTGAAATGTTTCAGGCTACAAGGACACACTCTTCCATGTAATCAAGGGCGAAGCTTAATCTTTCTTGTCTTTTAGGAGAGGAATACAATTAACTACTTGTCGTTTTTCTTCCTTTTTTTTTTTGAGTAAAAGCTAATTGCAGGCATAAAATTTTCCTTATTATAAAAAGGGCACTGCTTTAAACCAGGTTGTAAATTCTCATATTTGAAACCCAAGGAAGAGATCCTTAAAAGGTTCAAGCACTAAACGTGTACAGAGAGCCACAAACAAATTAAGCAGAAGCGGATTGCACAGTAGGTGGGCCCATTCACTTCCCAGTGTATAGTTAATTACATGTATTATAAATATTATATTGAAGAATTTTTTTTTAGTTTATGCGAATCATGCCTCAATATATTTCATATATTCTTCTGTCAAAGTTTATGCCTTAGATTTAAATTTCCTAGAGGCCAGTGATTGTATTTCTTGCTCTTTTGTTTAAATTTGTATTTCTTCATTCAGGAGTGAGTGCAGGAGAAGTGAACAAACACTGTTAATGATGATAATGGTAATGATGTTGAGAAAGAGGAGGCTGGTAAAGATGTAATACAAATAAAGTATCTTTTATTAATAGTTAAATTCCTCACTAGGAAGCCTGGAAAACCAATGCTTTATAATTTGTTACAAAAATCTCTTTTTTGCATTAGCTATATTAAGACAAAGAAGTAGAAATAGGATGCTTGTTCGCTCTGTGTCAGTCTGAGTTCTGCTTTTGAGCATTCTGTAAGCATGAGAACTGGCAAAATAAAAATTCACAGGACACAATGGGTCCTGATCCTTCTGGGTTTTAACTCATTTCAGGTTGGGGCAGTATATCCTGGAAATATCTCAAAATGAGCCCTGGCAAATGTTCATATGAAAGAGCTGGTCTTTCTTCACCTGTATTGGGTAATTATTAATAGCATCACCTTTGGTATTCTCAAGTCTTCCTTCTTGTCCATTGGAACTATGCAGGCACTTCTTTTTGATAGATAGCCACCTGTCCTTTGCCAAGGTAGAGTCATGAAGTTTCCTTCCATCTCTTCATCACACCCTATACAGAGCCCACACTACTTCATCAAACTTAGGTTGCAACCAGATTGTCCCACATGGATTCCTTTATATCTCTACAAATCATAGCCAGTACTTTTCAACCTCTTTGCCCACTATAGCTCACTTAGCAAATGATAAAAATGTGTACAGAACACACCAGGGCAAAAAAATGGAGGACAGAGTGGGGTCAGTGTTGCAGTAAATTTGTAACATATTCCAGGGGCATCCATGCACCTGGTAGGGAATTCCATAATAAAGGAAGGCACTTTGGATTGCTTTCCTTCAGCTTGAAATAATATCAAAGCAACATACTTTTCCAAGCCTTGTCTTTTTTATTTTCATCTGAAAAATCACTCATTTTTTCAGTCTAGCTTGTTAAGCTATATATAGCCAGACTCTATACTAGATGATGCATGCAAAAATAAGGGTGCCACATTTTCTGCTACTTCTTGGATTTACATATTTCTGAATATAAACTCTACCAGCATGACATTCATCTCCCCCTTGCTTTCCCCTCCAGCTCTCTTCTTCAGTGAATTATAGTTTCCTCATGCCCAGTGGTTTCTTGGTTTGTCAACTAATTTTGTTTTCTTTGGTTACTGAATAGGCAGTCAGTTTCTCTTTTACAAAATATATTGATACAACTTTAAGATATTATCTGGGCTTTCCAGGTGGTGCTAGTGGTAAAGAATCCACCTGCCAATGCAGGAGACATAAGAGACATGGGTTTGCTCTCTGGGTTGGGAAGATCTCCTGGAGAAGGCAATGGCTACCCACTCCAATATTCCTGCCTGTAGACAGAGGAGCCTGGCGGGCTACAGTCCATGGGGTCACAGAGGGTCGGACATGACTGATGCGACTTAGCACTCAAGCACACAAGCTATTATCCGACATTGTGAGCAACTCAAGCTCTGTTAGGAAAAGAAAACTTTATACATTCTGGACACACTTTTGATCTAATAAAGTATCACAGTTGAAGCAGAAGTTAAAGTAGCCAGACCTCTACTGAATGTCAACGTATAGAGCAATGTGCTGTTCCTTGACCTCCGTGCTTTTGAAAGCTTGACCTCAACCAGGGCTGCCTTCAAAGGTTTTAGATTGTGCAGTTGCACAGGTCCCATGTTTAGAAGACCCCTGTACTTGGATTCATGCTCTATTACTGCCTTCTTTAATAACTCAGTCATTTTTGGGCAATGAGTCTGCATTTTCACTTTGCACTGGGCCTGCGGATTATTAACATATACCAAATCCCACCCCTGATATATTTGCCCTGGGGTTGGTACATTCTCTGCCCTTGCTGCTGGACAGCCTGTTGAAACCTGGAGCTGCATTGATGATGGACAGCCATAAACTATGGAGGAACTGAGAAGTCTGGACTTCTGATACTGAAGTTCTGAGGAAGGGCAACCCACTGAAAGGCTCCTCTTTTAGCCTCCTCTTTTTGGCCATTCAATCAGCTGAAGTGTTTAAAAGGAAGAAAAAGGTGTCAAGTACCAACAGAGGGAATAAGAAAACCGTATTTAAGAGACGCCGGCTCCGGCAGCGTAGACGCCAGAGACGCCGGCTCCACACAACCGACCAGGCGCAGAAGCGTGGCCGAGAGGAGCTACCCCACGCCCAAGGTCAGGGCGGTGGCCCAGAGGAGCTATCCCACATCCAAGAGGCGGTGGTTGTGTGGGCACAGGAGGGCCGAGAGAAGCTACTCCACGTTCAAGGTCAGGAGGGGCGGCCTTGAGGAGATACCCCTCGTCCAAGGTAAGGTGCAGCGGCTGCGCTCTGCTGGAGCAGCTGTGAAGAGATATTCCACGACCATGGTAAGAGAAACTCAAATAATACGGTAGGTATTGGGAGGGGGCATTAGAGGGCAGACACAGTGAAATCATAATCACAAAAACCTAGGTGATCGGATCATATGGACCACAGCCCTGTCTAACTCAGTGAAAGTAAGCCATGCTGTGTGGGACCACCCAAGACAGACGGGTCATGGTGGAGAGGTCTGACAGAATGTGGTCCACTGGAGAAGGGAATGGCAGACCACTTCAGTATACTTGCCTTGAGAACCCCATGAACAGTATCAAAGGCAAAATGGTAGGATACTGAATGAGGAATTCCCCAGGTTGGTAGGGGCCCAGTATCTGCTGGAGATCAGTGGAGAAATAACTCCAGAAAGAATGAAGGGATGGAGCCAAAGCGAAACAAATACCCAGTTGTGGATGTGACTGGTGATAGAAGCAAGGTCCGATGCTGTAAAGAGCAATATTGCATAGGAACCTGGAATGTTAGGTCAATGAATCAAGGCAAATTGGAAGTGGTCAAACAGGAGATGGCAAGAGTGAATGTCGACATTCTAGGAATCAGTGAACTAAAATGGACTGGAATGGGTGAATTTAACTCAGATGCCCATTATATCTACTACTGTGGGCAGGAATCCCTTAGAAGAAATGGAGTAGCCATCCTGGTCAACAAAAAAGTCTGAAATGTAGTACTTGGATGCAATCCTAAAAACGACAGAATGATTTCTGTTCGTTTCCAAGGCAAACCATTCAATATTACAGTAATCCAAGTCTATGCCCCAACCAGTAATGCTGAAGAAGCCAAAGTTGAACAGTTCTATGAAGACCTATAAGACCTTTTAGAACTAACACCCAAAAAAGATGTCCTTTTCATTATAGGGGCCTGGAATGCAAAAGTAGGAAGTCAAGAAACACCTGGAGTAACAGGCAAATTTGGCCTTGGAGCACGGAATGAAGGAGGGCAAAGGCTAATAGAGTTTTGTCAAGAGAATGCACTGGTCATAGCAAACACCCTCTTCCAACAACACAAGAGAAGACTCTACACATGGACATCACCAGATGGTCAACACCGAAATCAGATTGATTATATTCTTTGCAGCCAAAGATGGAGAAGCTGTATACAGTTAGCAAAAACAAGACCAGGAGCTGACTGTGGCTCAGATCATGAACTCCTTATTGCCAAATTCAGACTTAAATTGAAGAAAGTAGGGAAAACCACTAGACCATTCAGATATGACCTCAATCAAATCCCTTATGATTATACAGTGGAAGTAAGAAATAGATTTAAGGGACTAGATCTGATAGATAGAGTGCCTGATGAACTCTGGATGGAGGTTCATGACATTGTACAGGAGACAGGGACCAAGACCATCCCCATGGAAAAGAAATGCAAAAAAAACAAAATGGCTGTCTGAGGAGGCCTTACAAATAGCTGTGAAAAGAAGAGAAGCGAAAAGCAAAGGAGAAAAGGAAAGATATAAGCATCTGAATGCAGAGTTCCAAAGAATAGCTAGGAGAGATAAGAAAGCCTTCCTCAGTGATCAACGCAAAGAAATAGAGGAAAACAACAGAATAGGAAAGACAAGAGATCTTTTCAAGATATTAGAGATAGCAAGGGAACATTTCATGCAAAGATGGGCTCGATAAAGGACAGAAATGGTATGGACCTAACAGAAGCAGAAGATATTAAGAAGAGGTGGCAAGAATACACAGAAGAACTGTACAAAAAAGATCTTCACGACCAAGACAGTCACGATGGCGTGATCACTCACCTGGAACCAGACATCTTGGAATGTGAAGTCAAGTGGGCCTTAGAAAGCATCACTACGAACAAAGCTAGTGGAGGTGATGGAATCCCAGTTGAGCTATTTCAAATCCTGAAAGATGATGCTGTGAAAGTGCTACACTCAATATGCCAGAAAATTTGGAAAACTCAGCAGTGGCCCAGGACTGGAAAAGGTCAGTCTTCATTCCAATCCCAAAGAAAGGGAATGCCAAAGAATGCTCAAACTACCGCACAATTGCACTCATCTCACATGCTAGTAAAGTCATGCTCAAAATTCTCCAAGCCAGGCTTCAGCAATATGTGAACCACGAACTTCCAGATGTTCAAGCAGGTTTTCGAAAAGGCAGAGGAATCAGAGATCAAATCGCCAACATCCGCTGGATCATGGAGAAAGCAAGAGAGTTTCAGAAAAACATCTATTTCTGCTTCATTGACTATGCCAAAGCCTTTGACTGTGTGGATCACAATAAACTGTGGAAAATTCTGAAAGAGATGGGAACACCAGACCACCTGACCTGCATCTTGAGAAACCTGTATGCAGGTCAGGAAGCAACAGTTAGAACTGGACATGGAACAACAGACTGGTTCCAAATAGGAAAAGGAGTACGTCAAGGTTGTATATTGTCACCCTGTTTATTTAACTTCTATGCGGAGTACATCATGAGGAAAGCTGGGCTGGAAGAAGCACAAGCTGGAATCAAGATTGCCAGGAGAAATATCAATAATCTCAGATATGCAGATGACACCACCCTTATAGAAGAAAGTGAAGAGGAACTGAAAGACCTCTTGATGAGGGTGAAAGAGGAGAGTGAAAAGTTGGCTTGAAGCTCAACATTCAGAAAACGAAGATCATGGCATCTAATCCCATCACTTCATGGGAAATAGATGGGGAAACAGTGGAAACAGTGTCAGACTTTATTTTTTTGGGCTCCAAAATCACTTCGGATACTGATTGCAGCCATGAAATTAAAAGACGCTTACTCCTTGGAAGGAAAGTTATGACCAACCTAGATAGCATATTAAAAAGCAGAGACATTACTTTGCCAACCAAGGTCCATCTAGTCAAGGCTATGGTTTTTCCTGTGGTCATGTATAGATGTGAGAGTTGGACTGTGAAGAAAACTGATCGCCGAAGAATTGATGCTTTTGAACTGTGGTGCTGGAGAAGACTCTTGAGAGTTACTTGGACTGCGAGGAGAGCCAAACAGTCCATTCTAGAGGAGATCGATCCTGGGTGTTCATTGGAAGAACTGATGCTGAAGCTGAAACTCCAATACTTTGGCCACCTCATGTGACGAGTTGACTCACTGGAAAAGACTCTGATGCTGGGAAGGATTGGGGGTGGGAGGAGACAGGGACGACAGAGAATGAGATGGCTGGATGGCATCACCGACTCGATGGAGATGAGTTTGAGTGAACTCCGGGAGTTGGTGATGGACAGGCGTGCTGTGATTCATGGGGTCGCAAAGGGTCGGACACGACTGAGCGACTGATCTGAACTGAACTGAACTGAAGGAAGAAGAGCTCATCCCTGACTGTACATTAGAATCATTTTTAAGAACCTAAAGCCAAGAAAATGATCCAATTCTCAGCCCCCAACCTAGACCAAGTAAGATAAGGTCATTTGAGGTACCAGGACTTTCAGAAGCTCCCCAGGTGATCCTCATGAGTCAGGGTTCCCTAGACTTGAACCAGCGTCAGAATCACCAGGAGCACTTATTAAACCATACTTTGTTCAGTCCCATTTCCAGAGATTCTGATTCAACAGGTCTTGGGTATGGCCCTCGAATTCACATCATTACCAAGTTCCCAAGTGTTTCTGAGGCTAATAGTCATGCATTCAGACTTCCTAGGTGGCACTAGTGATAAAGAACCTACGGGCCAATAAGGAGACTTAAGAGACACGGGCTTGATCCCTGCATCGGGATGATTCCAGTATTAGCAGCCCACTCCAGTATCCTTGCCTGGAGAATTACATGGACAGAGGAGCCTGGCAGGCTATAGTCCATATGATCTGAGAGTCAGACATGACTGGAGCAGCTTAGCACACATTTAGGACTTGGACGCCTAAATGCCCATTAACAGAAGAATGGATAGAGACGATGTGATACATACATACTCTACCATGAAACAGAACAAAATAATATAACTTTCATCAGCATGGATGGACATAGAGATTGTCACACTAAGCGAAGTAAGTCAAAGAAAGACAAATATATGATGTCCCTTATATGCGGAATCTAAAAAAGAGTACAGATGAACGTGTTTATACAGAAGTAGAGTCACAGATACAAACGCCAAATGCATGGTTACTGGGGGAGAGAGGGGCAGGGTGAATTGGGAGATTGGGATCGACATATATATACTGCTGCTGCTGCCGCCAAGTCACTTCAGTCATGTCCGACTCCTAGCGACCCCATGGACTGCAGCCTACCAGGCTCCTCCATCCATGGGTTTTCCAGACAAGAGTACTGGAGTGGGGTGCCATTTTCTTCTCCAAATGTATATACTACTAAATATAAAATACATACTATGTATATAAAAATCTGCCTGCAATGCAGGAGACACAGACCCCTGGGTCAGAAAGATCCCCTGGAGAAGGAGATGGCAACCCACTCCAGTATTCTTGCCTGGGAAACCCCATGGACAGAGGAGCCTACAGTCCATGGCATCGCAAAGAGCTGGACATGACTGAGGGACTAACATGTCGTATATAAAATAGATAACTAATAAGGACCTATTGTATAGGACAGGTAACTCTACTCATTACTCTGTAATGAGTCATTACTTGTTAATGTAATTAATTACATTAGTCATTACTCTGTAATGACCTATGTAGGGAAAGAATCTACAAAAGAGTGCCTAAATGTATATGTTTAACTGATTCACTTTGACGTACAGCACAAACTGACACAACACAAATTACACGAACACAATACAAATCATAAAACAAATACCAACAAGATTTCCTAAGGCTAGAAATAAATGTTAACAAAGAGAGAGCTGGTAACTCGGAGGATCTGGGAGCATGGACAGTGGCTTGTGAAAAGATCCAGGTCAAGAAAGAACACTTAAGAAACTGAAAAAAGGTCTATTATGTTTGGAGTACAAGGAAATGATATGAAGAATGTTTAGGGCTAAAGCTGAAATAGCAAGCAAGGAACAGATCTCAACTACTGTTGTAAACCACATTAAAGAGTCTATACTTCATTCTACAGTCAATGGTAATCCATTAAAGGACTTTAATTAAGGAGATGGCACAACCTGATCCTTGATCCTTAGTTACAAAGGTTGATACAGGTAACAGAGTCAGACTAGAGGTTATTACACTAATGCCTATGGCAAAACAGAAAGAAACAAACAGATTCAAAGATGAAACCATAAAACATTAAGACTCATTGAGTGTCGTTGGGTGAAAGGAAGAGTGGGGTCAAGGGTGACTCTCTCAAGTGGCAGATCTTGGTAGAGTATAGAGCCACTTAACACGGTGAGAAAAAAAAGAAAATAAGTCAGTGACACATACTATGAACTTTGGGCATGTATGGGTTCTCACACATTTCCGTCATGTCTCACTCTTCCCCACCCTATGGACTCTAGCGCACTAGGCTCCTCTGTCCATGGGATTCTCCAGGCAAGAATACTGGAGTGATTTGTCATGCCCTCCTTGAGGGAATCTTCCTGACCCAGGAATAGAACCCTCGTTTCCTGCATTGCAGGTGGGTTCTTTATAGCTGAGCCACTGGGGAGGGCCCGCCGTAAACTTCAGCAGATCTAATTGTCTTGCTTCAGGGTCTTTTGTGTAAAAGAGAAATAAACATCTAAATCATAGGTCTAAGATTTCCCTGTTGGTCCAGTGGTTAACCATGCTTCCAATGCAGAGGACATGTGTTTGATCCCTGGCTGAGGAATTAAAATCTCACATGTTGTGTGGTGGGACCAAAAAGTTAAAATAATAACAATAAATCATTGTGGAGATTAAATGAATTCATGTGCAAAATACCCAACATATAACATGCTCTACTTCCTGCCTTTCCAGCTTAAATACCCATTCTTTGTGTCTGGTGAGGAAAGCTCAGATCTTCAAGCACATAGCATTGTGTTTTTAATAATGGTCTACAGAAATGTTATTTTCCCTTTGTCCACTCCAAATATACATTCTCTTAATCCTAGTAAGGTGACAGAAATCCAAAGTGATGCTACTGTCAAACTGGAATCAAAATACAGGGTGAAACCAATTCTTTATTGTCTCATCTTGCCAACTACTGCAAAATAAAATTAAAAATTTTAAAGTTTCAGGCAATATTTGAAGGAACATGCATGTTCAGCTCTCTGAAGTGACCTGTTGTTTCATGATAGCAGTTTATGGTTTTCTGTGTAGTCCTGGGATCTCTTTGTGAGAGATATTTGATGGACAAGACTAATTCTACTTTACATACTGACCCTTATCAGGACAGGTCTGTGTGTACTTAAGCTTCAGAGGAAATTATTTGACCAAGGATAGGACAAATCTAACCAATAATCAGCAGTGTTTTAGTAAGGTTTTGCTCTTATTGTTGTTCAGTTGCTAGGTCATGTCCAACTCTTTGCAACCCCATGGACCACACATGCCAGGCTCCTCTGTCCTCCACTATCTCCCAGAATTTGCTCAAATTCATGTCCATTGAGTTGGTGATGCCTCCAACCATCTCACCCTCTGTCATCCGCTTCTCCTCCTGTCTTCAATCTTTCCCAGCATCAGTGTCTCTACCATGAGTCATCTCTTCTCATCAGGTTGCAAAGTATTGCAACTTTATCTTCAGCATCAATCCTTCCACTGAATATTCCAGGTTGATTTCCTTTAGGATGGTCTGGTTTGATCTCCTTGAAGTCCAAGAGAGTCTTAAGAGTCTTCTCCAGCCTCACAATTCAAAAGCATCAATTCTTCAGTGCTCAGTCTTCTTTATGGTTCAACTCTCATATCTATACATGACTACTGGAAAAACTATAGCTTTGACTATATGTACCTTTATTGGCAAAGTGATGTCTCTGCTTTTTAACATGCTGTCTAGGTTTATCATAGCTTTTACTCTGCACATGCCCTGTTGACTGTGACTCTAGTTTTTTGTTCTTTAGAAGTGTGACAAAAATTAAACTTCAGGTTTTCAAGTTACTTGCTGGTGGGTGGGCAAGTTGTTTTGAAACAGGTATGGCCTCCTAGGTAGAAATGCTTCGAGTCTCAACTTCAATGGAATGCTTGCTGGCTTGCCACTTCTGAGGAGACCGGCCCTGTGTTATCTCACCTGCTCCTCTACCACTTTTATTTCTTAATTAAGCCAACATTTCAAAATGATTTGGAAAATGTGTTAAGGTCTTCTTCCCTGAGATATTTCCTTGTGAATTATGATATAACACCCACCACCCTCCGTGCAAAAATAAGTCTTCCTGTTTGGTTTGAGGACACCATGACCTTGCAGGTTCATCATCTGACTGAGCCCAGGGAAAGTTGAGTCCCCAAGAAGAAGCAGAAGTATTCCATTTTCCTAATTTGTTGAGAATTACTTTTAAAAAGTGGCATATTTGCTTTCAATCTTCAAAGCAACAGCCATTTTTATACTTTACTTACCCTCAGAAAAACATGTCAAATTTCCTTAACTCGGCGTGAAATGCATGTGATAAATCAGACAGAAAAACTCTATTCTCCTTTGCTATGAATAAATTATTGTTGGAGAAGGAGACAGGCAGAGAGACAGGGACAGAGAGAGTCAGAGGGCATGCCCATGTTTTGAGGACTTATGTGTGTTAGGGGGCTTATTGTTTTCAGTTATATCAATTTTATTTCTATTGCAATAAGACGACAGTTCTATATTTTGCCCATCCATGATTGTGTGTGTGTTTGTGTGTATGTATGTGACACCAAATAAAGTAAGTGTTTCCCTTCCGTTTAGACATAATCATCTCTACAGCCATAAAAAGTGAACTTTAAGAGGTATGCAAGAAACTCTGCAAGGGAAAACCTGATGGCCATAAATAAAACATGTAACATAGCCTGGTCTCTCAGACCATAAAGAATCTTCCTGCAATGTGGGAGACCTGGGTTCGATCCCTGGGTCAGAAAGATCCCATGGAGAAGGGAATGGCAACCCATTCTTGCCTGGGAAGTCCCATGTAGAGATGACCTGGAGGGCATGGGGTCTCAAAGAGTCAGACATGACTGAGTGACTAACACAGAATACGAGCCCAAATGACTATTCTCTACTCAATATTTTTTTCTCTCAAGCAACTTGCAGACTCAGTGGCTTAGTTGAATTAACTGGATTCTGGAAGTTCCGTTAATTTGCCATGCTGTGAATATTTTTTAAGGGTGTGACTTCATAAAAAGCTACATATGTGTAGGAATACCTTTTGCTGCAGGTATCCAGTTGACAAAGTAAATGTACTCCAGTTGGTAAATGTTTATTGCTTCCACGGGTATGACCTGCACAAGGCAAGTGCAAAGAGAAAGAGAAGTCCGTGCTTGGACTTTGTTCTTAGAGTGTTTATATATGTGGAGAAATAGTTGAAGTTCAACTCTGAAACTCATCAGTTTTGTACTCATGGTTAAGTTATCTAACCTCCATGACCTCAAATTTGCTCTGTAAAATCAGGCTAGTTATACCTATCTTATAAGTAGATATTACCTTTAATTAGGAAGAGGCAATGAGATACAATATGCAAAAAGTTTATTACATGCTATCTAGTATCTTTGAAATTAATAAATGTTACTTGGAATTATTTGAAACTTACCTATGCAGTAAGTTTATGGGGAATACCATTTTTTATTTATTTTTTTCTTTTAAAAAAATGCTATTTTATTAGAGTTGATTTACAGAAATAAACTTTTTTCCAACTTTTTTTTATCCATTTTCACTTCCTCTATTTCAATTTTTGTTTATATCTTAGTTCATTTTATTTTCTTTTTATTTTTTTCTATCTTCGATTTTTTAAAATATAAATTTAATTATTTTAATTGGAGGCTAATTACTTTACAATATTGTGTTGGTTTTGCCATACACCGACATGAATCTGCCCCAGGTGTACATGTGTTTCCCATCCTGAACCCCCCTCCCACCTCCCTTCCCATCCCCTCTGGGTCATCCCAGTGTGCCAGCCCCAAGCATCATGAATCATGCATCGAACCTGGACTGGTGATTCGTTTCACATATGATAATATGCATGTTTCAATACCATTCTCTCAAATCATCCCACCCTTGCCCTCTCCCACAGAGTTCAAAAGACTGTTTTATACATCTGTGTCTCTTTTGCTATCTTGCTTACAGGGTTATCGTTAACGAATACCATTTTTTAGCAACATTGCTATTTTCAACCATTGTCTGTGAGGTTAGGAGGGACCTCCAAGATTTTTGGAATTAAGTGAATGTACTCATCATGTACTTGCTTCATTTTATAAAAACATTATTGGCATCTTTACACACATGGTGACATAGGTGATTTCAGGGCATTAGACATTTCAATAAAGAAAGTAGGTAGTGTCGCTTCAATTATTCATGGTCAGATGCCCCAGGGTTTGCCTAAGGCTTCATTTCACTCTGCTAGGGGTACCCCTTTTCATACTGTTCATGTGTGAGAAGTGGACCATAAAAAAAGCTGAGCTCCAAAGAACTGATGCTTTTGAACTGTGGTGTTGGAGAAGACTCTCGAGAGTCCCTTGGACCGCAAGAAGATCAAAACAGTCAATTGTAAAAGAAATAAGTCCTGAATATTCATTGGAAAGACTGATGTTGAAGCTGAAGCTCCAATACTTTGGCCACCTGATGTGAAGAACTGACTCATTGGAAAAGACCCTGATGCTGGGAAAGACTGAAGGCAGGAGGAGAAGGGGACGACAGAGGATGACGTGGTTGGAGGCATCACTGACTCAATGGACATGAGCTTGAGCAAGCTCTGGGAGTTGGTGATGGACAGGGAGGCCTGGTGTGCTGTAGGCCATGGGGTTGCAAAGAGTCAGACATGACTGAGAGACGGAACTGACTGACTGAGGGGGTATACCTGCCTGAAACAGTGGAGACTTTGCTAGAATGTCCTGCCTGCAAAAGTGTATGTAGAACTGAATTACTTTGCTGTATACCTGAAACTAACACAATATTGTTAAACAACTGTGCTCCAATATAAAATTAAAGTGTTTAAAAAAATTTTTTTTAAAGAGTAGAAAAAGAAGCAGTTCAATTGAAGCAAACAGAGGAACAAGCAGCTTCAGGGGAATTTTGGTAAGCATCTTTTATGGACTTCATATCATTCTGTTGTTTGGTTTCAAGCCAGAAAAATTGTTTCTGATATTGTTTTTAATTACTGAAGAAGCATCCTATGGATTTCCTATCCATCTTAATAGTGCATTTTAATATTTTGTAGCTAAATCACTATTGCTTCTGTCACATCTGCTGTATATTTGACACTTCAGATGGTGAGGGAAAAATGATTAAAGACAATGTTTATAGGAAAGTAATGTCAGGGGATCTGCTATGCCTGCTTGCATTATTTCTTCCTACACTTGAAATTATGCCACCTCCTCACCTCAAACTGTTGATATAACACATCCTCATCTGGAATAACCAAACAACACAAAAGAAGTATTAGAGAAAAAAAAAAAAATCTGCCGGGGGTGACATTGATGAGCATTTCTGGTGACCATTGTTGCAGATGTCTCTTTGCACACCCTTGCACACATAGATGTACAAGTGTATGTCTGCACAGTTCCGTATAAATGGGATCACACTATACTTCTCTGCAACGTACTCCTTCTCTTTTCCTTCTTTCCTGCCTTCCTCCCTTTCATTCTCTGTGAAGCCCTTCCTCTCTTCCACCCTGCCTTCCCTCTCTTTCTATATTTTATTTCTCCGTTCAGGAATGGAAAGTTAACTATACACACCCCATCCATTATCATCACTAATAATTATCCCTATAATCACTGCTATACTCCTCTTCATAAGTTGTATGCGTGTGTTTGTCCTTTTTATTCCCGTTTCCCACTCTCATCGCTTTCTTCTTCATGTAAAACTGACCACCCTATAGGTTAAATGCAGGTCCTTTTGTTCGTATTTGGAATATGTCTACAGTTGTTGTGCTTGCATGCATTTTCACTTACATGAATGCTATTATTCTGCTTTACAGATACTCTTGTTTCGTTTTTTTCTCAGAACTATCCTTGCTATTATGCGTGCACCTAATCCATTGTTTCTAGCAGCTGCCTGTCAGTCATGGATTGCGTCTCTATTCATTCCTCTGCGATGGGCATTTGGCTACTGCCAATTCACTACCCCTTGTACAATGCTGCAACAAATGCTTTCTTATTTTATTCTTTTCCATTATGGTTTATTACAGGATATTGAATATAATTTCCTGTGCTGTACAATAGGACCTCGCTGTTTATCCGTCCCATATATAATAGTTTGCATCTGCTAGTCCCAAACTCCCAGTCTATCTCTCCCCACCTCCTTATCCTTTGGACGACCATGCATCTGTTCTCTGTGTCTGTGAGTCTGCTTCTGTTTTGTAGATAAGTTCGTGTCATATACTAGACTCCACATGTAAATGATATCATATGGTATTTGTTTTTCTTTCTGACTTGGTTTAGTATGATAATCTCTAGGTCCATCCATTTAGCTGCAAGTGGTGTTATTTAATTTTTATGGCTGAGTAATATTCCATTGTTGAACCACAAAGAAGGCTCAGGGCTGAAAAATTTATGCTCTCAAGTTGCGGTGCTGGAGAAAACTCTAGAGAGTCCCTTGGACTGCAAGGAAATCAAACCAGTCAATCCTAAAGAAAATCAACCCTGAATATTAATTGGAAGGACTGATGCTGAAGCTGAAGCTCCACTATTTGGCCACCTGATGCAAAGAGCTGACTCATGGAAGAGACCCTGTTGCTTTAAAAGATTAAGGGCAGGAGAAGAAGGGATGACAGAGGATGAGACAGTTGGAAGGCATCACTAACTCAACGGTAATGAGTTTGAGCAAACTCTGGGAGATAGTGAAGGACAGGAAAGCCTGGCATGCTACAGTCCATGGGGTCACAAAAAGTCAAAAATGACTTAGTCACTAAACAGCAATATTCTATTGTATTGTATATATACAATATAATATATGTATATATAATATATTTATATACCACATCTCCTTTATGCTGCTGCTGTGTCGCTTCAGTCGTGTCCGACTCTGTGCGACCCCATAGACAGCAGCCCACCAGGCTCCCTGTCACTGGGATTCTCCAGGCAAGAACACTGGAGTGGGTTGCCATTTCCTTCTCCAATGCAGGAAAGTGAAAAGTGAAAGTGAAGTCTCTCAGTTGTGTCCGACTCTTAGCGACCCCATGGACTGCGCCTACCAGGCTCCTCCGCCCATGGGATTTTCCAGGCAAGAGTACTGGAGTGGGTTGCCATCACCTTCTCTGCATCTCCTTTATAATCTCATATAAATATAAATTCATCTCATATAAATTCTTATGCACTTAATCACACTTCTCCTAAGTGAAATATACTAGAAGTGAAATTTCTCCAGTAGAAGTCACACACATTTTGCTTTTTGATTTGCATTATCAAATTTCTCTGTAAAAATGTTGTACATTTTTCTACAGCCTCCCACACAACATGTGAGAGTCTCAATTTCCTCCATTCTTAACAGTGCTGAATTTATCAATCCTTGGTAATCTGATAATAGTTTTTATAGTCATCCTTTGAGTGAAGATGGATTTTGAATAAATTTTTTATCTTCTTTCTATACATGTTATTAGAATATTTGTATTATTTTATTTTCTGTGCAGTACATATATTGTATAAATACAAAGTACTTAATTCTGAAAATCAAAGGAAAACAGACAAAACAATTTTTTTAATGGATCAAAGACTTGAATGCACCTCACAAAAAGAGTATAATTAAGGTGATGTGCATATGAAAAAGTGTCCAATATCAATATTCTCAAGGAAACTGCGTTACAACCTTAAAGAAATACCAGTAAACATCTACCTAAATAGATAAAATGAACCATAATGGGATAGCTAGTGTTGGTAAGCAACTAGAACTCTCATAAACTGCTGGTGGAAGAGGAGTGCACAGATTGCTTGGTTGTTGTTCAGTCACTAAGTCATATCTGACTCTTCATGACCCAATGGACTGCAGCACACCACACTTCCCTGTCCTTCAGTGTCTCCTGAAGCGTGCTCAAATTCATGTCCATTGAGTCGGTGGTGCCATCCAACCACCTCATTCTTTATCACCCTCTTCTCTTTCTGCCTTCAATCTTTCCCATCATCAGGATCTTTTCCAATGAGTCAACTCTTCACTTCAAGTGGCCAAAGTATTGGAGCTTCAGTTTCAGAATCAGTCCTTCCAGTGAAAGATTGCTTGGTTATATCTATTAAAGCTAACCATATGTAAACCCTACCTATGTATATACTCAACTTGAAATAATTATACGTATTTCTTAAAAGAATTTGTAAGAGTGTTCTTAATAGCATTATTGCAATCTCCAAAATGGAGAAGGAAGTGGCAACCCACTCCAGTATTCTTGCCTGGAGAATCCCATAGACAGAGGAGCCTGGTGGGCTACAGTCCATGGGGTCACAAAGAGTTGGACATGACTGATTGACTAACTTTCACTTTTCCTTTTCAATCACGAAAAACTGGAAGCAATGCAAACATCTACCAATAACAGAAGGGATAAATGAAGTATGAATTGTGACATAGTCAATGATGGTGTACTATACAGGAACAAAACCCAAAAAACTTTTGTTACTTGTGACAGCATGGAAATTCAGAAATACAAGTAATTAAGGAGTTTGGGACTGAGATGTAGACACTGCTATATTTAAAATGGATAAGCAGCAAGTACCTACTGTATGGCACAGGGAACTCTGCTCAATATTATGCAACAATCTAAATGGAAACAGGATTTGAAAAAGAACAGATGTATGTGCATATAGAACTGAATCACCATGCTGTACAGCCAAAACTATCACAACATTGTTAATCAACTATACTCCAATATAAAATAAAAACAGGAAAGAAATACAAATGCATGAAAAGCAGACACAAAAGTAAAGAACATATGGTGCTACTACAGTTTTTCTTTTTTAATAACAAAATAATTTTTGGTGTCAGAAGTCATAATATAGGTTACTGTTAATGAAGGGGTAATAGATGTCAGGGGGGTATGAGAAAGATTTATGGGGTTATTAAAATGATTCATATCTTGACTTGGGTGACATTTAAATGCATACATTCACTTTGTAAAGTTCAAATTCCACACTTATTTATGTACTTTCTGTCCATACAGTATAATCTCACTTAAAAATTTAGGGAAAAAAGAAACTTGACAAAATCCAACCAAATAAGACAAGATTCAAAACAAAGACGCCAGTAATAGGGTATCTAAGGAAAGGAATGATAGACAGAGTGCCTGATGAACTATGGATGGAGGTTCGTGACATTGTACGGGAGACAGGAATCAAGACCATCTCCAAGAAAAAGAAATGCAAAAAAGCAAAATGGCTGTCTGAGGAGACCTTACAAATACCTGTGAAAAGAAGAGAAGTGAAAAGCAAAGGAGAAAAGGAAAGATATACCCATTTGAATGCAGAGTTCTAAAGAATAGCAAGGAGAGATAAGAAAGACTTCCTCAGTGATCAGTGCAAAGAAATAGAGGAAAACAATAGAATGGGAAAGACTGGAGATCTCTTCAAGAAAATTCGAGATACCAAGGGAACATTTCATGCAAAGATTGGCTCGATAGAAATGGTATGGCCTAACAGAAGCTGAAGATATTAAGAAGACATGACAAGAATACACAGAAGAACTGTACAAAAAAGATCTTCACGACCCAGATAATCACGATGGTGTGATCACTCACCTAGAGCCAGACAACCTGGAATGTGAACTCAAGTGGGCCTTTGGAAGCATCACTATGAACAAAGTGGTGATGGAATTCCAGTTGAGCTATTTCAAATACTGAAAGATGATGCTGTGAAAGTGCTGCGCTCAATATGCCAGAGAATATGGAAAACTCAGCAGTGGCCACAGGACTGGAAAAGGTCAGTTTTCATTCCAATCCCAAAGAAAGGCAATGCCAAAGAATGCTCAAACTACTGCACAATTGCACTCATCTCACACGCTAGTAAAGTAATGATTAAAATTCTCCAAGCCAGTCTTCAGCAATATGTGAACCATGAACTTCCAGATGTTCAAGTTGGTTTTAGGAAAGGCAGAGGCACCAGAGATCAAATTGCCAACATGTGCTGGATCATCGAAAAAGCAAGAGAGTTCCTTAAAAACATGTATTTCTGCTTTATTGACTATGCCAAAGCCTTTGATTGTGTGGCTCACAGTAAGTTGTGGAAAATTCTGAAAGAGATGGGAATACCAGACCACTTGACCTGCCTCTTGAGAAACCTGTATGCAGGTCAGGAAGCAACAGTTAGAACAGGACATGGAACAACAAACTGGTTCCAAATAGGAAAAGGAGTACGTCAAGGCTGTATATTGTCACCCTGCTTATTTAACGTATATGCAGAGTACATCATGAGAAGCGCTGGGCTGGAAGAAGCACAAGCTGGAATCAAGATTGCCAGGAGAAATATCAACAACCTCAGATGTGCAGATGACACCACCCTTATGGCAGAAAGTGAAGAACTAATGAGCCTCTTGATGAAAATGAAAGAGGAGAGTGAAAAAGTTGGCTTAAAACTCAGCATTCAGAAAACTAAGATCCTGGCATCTGGTCCCGTCACTTCATGGCAGATAGATGAGGAAACAGTGGAAACAGTGGCTGACTTTATTTTTCTGGGCTCCAAAATCACTGCAGATGGTGGCTGCAGCCATGAAATTAAAAGAAAATTAATTACTCCTTGGAAGAAAAGCTATGATCAACCTAGATAACATATTAAAAAGCAGAGACATTACTTTGCCAACAAAGGTCAGTCTAGTCAAGGCTATGGTTTTTCCAGTGGTTATTTATGGATGTGAGATTTGGACTATAAAGAAAGCTGAGCACAGAATTGATGCTTTTGAACTGTGGTGCTGGAGAAGACTCTTGAGAGTCCCTTGGACTTCAAGGAGATTCAACCAGTCCATCCTAAAGGAGATCAGTCCTGGGTGTTCATTGGAAGGACTGATGCTGAAGCTGAAACTCCAACACTTTGGCCACCTGATGCGAAGAGCTGACTTATTGGAAAGACCCTTACGCTAGGAAAGATTGAGGGCCAGAGGAGAAGGGGATGACAGAGGATGAGATGGTTGGATGGCATCATCGACTCGATGGACATGGGTTTGGGTGGACTCCAGGAGTTGGTGATGGACAGGAAGGCCTGGCGTGCTGCGGTTCATGGGGTCTCAAAGTGTCGGACACGACTGAGTGACTGAACTGAACTGAACTGAAGGAAAGGAATTCTTAGTTCCCATTGAATTCACTGAGCTACAGAACTAAGACTAAACTACTACTAAAAACCAGAAGATATGTATCAACTGCAACAATCTAAATTCATGTAGCTAAAATACAGTTTCTCTTATTCTATCATGCAAAAACAGATAGATCTTCAACAAATTTAGATGGTATATTTGGGGCAATCTGACATCATGTATAGGCTTCATGGTGTGAATTTTCATTTAAATAAAATCTTCATTTTATATTTTCCAGTAGCTTCTTGTTGATTATCTATTTTAAATATAACAGTATGCTCATGTCAATATTTGTATCATCATTTGAAAGATCTCAGTGAGCGCAAAGGCTTTACTAATATTGTTGACTTTAGTTTCTCATTGTTTCATACTTGGCAGCTGCTCGATAAGCAATTTATTGAATAAATATTAATACTTTGCCAGTCATATATTTTTGCGGATTTTATTAGCTTTTAAATTTTATTTTGTTGATTTTTGCTCACATCTCCATAGATATATATCATCTATCTCTCTACATGTATTTTTGCCTAGTCAGTCCATCTTTTACCGTATGACATTCAACTGTCATGTGTGTATGTTAATCCTCTTTATTCCCCAAAGTATGAGAATATTTGATGCCTGTTTTATTATTGCTATTTTGTGGTTTTATTATTATTTTGTTTTAGTACTTTTGTGATTCTATTTATTACTATTATTTTATTCTACTATTCTATGGTTTTTCCCGTGGTCATGTATGGATGTGAGAGTTGGACTGTGAAGAAAGCTGATCGCCGAAGAATGGATGCTTTTGAACTGTGGTGCTGGAGAAGACTCTTGAGAGTCCCTTATACTGCAAGGAGATCCAACCAGTCCATTCTAGAGGAGATCAATCCTGGGTGTTCATTGGAAGGACTGATGCTAAAGCTGAAACTCCAGTACTTTGGCCACCTCATGTGACGAGTTGACTCACTGGAAGAGTCTGATGCTGGGAGGAATTTGGGGTGGGAGGAGACGGGGACGACAGAGAATGAGATGGCTGGATGGCATCACCGACTCGATGGACATGAGTTTGAGTGAACTCTGGGAGTTGGTGATGGACAGGGAGGCCTGGTGTGCTGTGATTCATGGGGTCGCAAAGAGTCGGACACGACTGAGCGACTGAACTGAACTGAACTGATGGTTTTATTCATTAACATTAAAATTTTTCCAAACCAGGAGGAGTGAACTTGGTGAGATTAATGAAATAAGGTCTTGATCTACATTTTTCCAACCACTTTTATTGACTAGTCTGTGTTTTACAATGTAAATCATATTTGTCTTATACTGAATTTCTGTGCATCCCTGATTCATTTAAGAATTCTATAATCGCTTCCACTATCTGTTACTTAAGCTATGTTTGTTATTTTAATTTTTATTATCTTGAATAATTATTATATTTTAATATATTTTGAATATTTTATTACTTTATTATTTGAATACACAGTCATATGGTTCAAAATTCAGAACATATCAAAGGGAATACAGGAAAGTATTTTCCCTATCCTGTTACCTATTACCCCAGCAATCAAGTCCTATTAGTAAACAATTGGGCCCTGACCATTCTTTCTGAAAAAATAGTATATTATAGGGATTGTTATGTATCTTACCTTTCCTAAAGTTTAAAAATAAGTCCTACTCTGTCAATATAAAAGGAGTTTCTTCAGTTGCTTTATTGCATAAATGAAACATAATATATTCAGTTTCCTGTTATTTTCCCAAATTTTGCTATTAAAATTTTTGGAATCAATAACCTTGTAGAAACTTTTTTTGTGTGTGAGTATATGTGAAGCATGTTTCTAGAAGTGTGATTACTAGGTCAAAGGCTAAATGTATTTGTATTTATAACAGACATTGACAAATTACCCTCCAGAGACAGTGCTCTAACTTTTGCGTTCTGGTTGTTTTATTTTGTAGTAGCTTTTTAGCAGCAGTTTTGTTTTGAAGTTGTAAATACCATTAAGTAATTAAATTGGACTTCCCAGGTAGTACAGTGATAAAGAATTTGACTTCCAGTGTAGTAGATGCAAGAGATTGACTTTGATCCCTGGGTTGGGAAGATCACCTGAAGTAGGAAGTAACAACCCACTCCAGTATTTCTGCCTGGAAAATTCCATGGACAGAGTAGCCTGGTGGGCTACAGTTCATTCGGTTTCAAACAGTCAGACATGACTGAGCAGCAGCAGTCCTTATTTCTTTGGCAAAAAATTAAATACCTGAAATAAAAAAAAAGTAATTCAGAGATTTATGGGTTGTGAGATATTTTTACTTAAAAAATATTCCAGACATAGGAAATATCTTGGAATTTTCGTCTTATTTTGAGTATACTCTCATTTTAGTATCTGTAGTTGGTTATCTTGTCTATATCTAATTTAAAACTTATAGATATAAAGATTAAATGTATCCTGTCTATGGCTTAATTAATACTATCTAATGCATTACTTCTTAAATATCTAATACATTATTTCTGGTAATACCTTAAATTTTTTAAATTTTGTGAATTTCAATTCTAAAATTTGGGTATGTTTCAGTGGAGTGTAATGCCAAAAGATGACAAAGAAAGATTTTAAGTCAAGGATCTTCCAGAGCTGTCTGAATTTATCTCAAAGCATGCTTTTATCTCACAAGCAGAATATGGAAAGTGTCATGTAGGAAAAAAGAAGCAAACAAACAAGATTTCGAATATACCCTACTCAGGACAAATAGTAATTTGGCTAATGGCTTTAGTAATTATTATCAAATTGCACCAAGACACACATGGAAAGTATAGTCAAGCCCCAAACAATTCAGAAAAGATTCCCTCTGACATGAAGTTTTTCTAGTGCATTTTAAGATGTGTAATTGTATTTTAAAAAATTCTTCCTAACAAAACAACAGTAGCATGAAGAGTGTCGTTGTTAGTTTATGGTGTTGTTAGTTGCCCAGTCGTGTCCAGCTCTTTGAAACCTGCCAGGCTCCTCTGTCCGTGGACGTCTCTAGGCAAGAATATTGGAGTGGGATGCCATGCCCTCCCCAGATCTTCTCAAACCAGCGATTGAACCCAGGTCTCCCTAATTGCAGGCAGATTTTTTTTTACCATCTGAGCCACCAAGGAAGGCCTAGAATATATGAACCTCTGGAAGCTGGATACACAGGGGAATCTGCACTCATTCACAGGTTTCTTACCTTCAGTTTCATTGTGTGTGTGTGCTCAGTTGTGCCCAACTCTGTGTGGCCCCAACGACTATGGCCCACCAGACTTCTCTGCCCATGGGACTTCCCAGGCAAGAATACCAGAGTGGGCTGCCATTTCCCTCTCCAGGGGATCCTCCCAACCCAAGGATTGAATCCTTGTCTCTTACATCTCCTGCACTGGCAGTCGGATTCTTTACCTCGAGGGACTTGTTCTAAACATTTCTAGCAGAAAATACTTGGTCTACTCAGTAGCTTAGACTTAACTTTGGGGATTTATTTTCACCTTAAAAAGACAACTTTGTTTTATGCTATTTTACCTGGGTTTCAAGAGAAACCATATTCCGGCAAAACTTAATTCCAGAATTAAGGCACTGGCTGTACTGGACTCCCTCTGAAGGCTCTGGGGGAGGAAACTTCCTTGCCTCTCCTGGTCAATGGTGGATCCAGGCATTCCTCAGCTGGTAGCTGCGTCACTGCAGTCTCTACCTCCATCTCCATATGGTCTTCTCCATTCTTCTGTGTCTCTCCCCTCGGTGCCTCTTATATGGACATGTCCTTGCATTTAGAGGCCATTTAGAAAATACAAGGAAAATCTCATTTCAAGATCCTTAATTATATCTGTAAAGATCTCTTTTCCCAAAAAAAAAAAAAAAATGTCACATTCACAGATTCCAAGGCTTAGAATGTGAAGAAGTTGTAGGGGGAGGGAACTTCAACCCTCCTACACATTTATTCTTTTATTAATTTTTATGGGAGCATAGTTGCTGTAAATTTTTCTATTAGTTTCTACTGTACAGCAAAGTGATTCAGCTACACGTATACATTAACCCATCCCCTTTTTTGGATTTCCCTGCCATTTAGGTCCCCAGAGAGCACTGAGGAGAGTTCCTTGTGTTATACAGTAGGGTCTTGTTAGTTATCTGTTTTACTTTATTAGTGCATGCAGTCAATCCCAATCCTCAGGCATCACATTATCCCTTCCCCCTGGTATCCATACGTCCATTCTCTATGTCTGTGTCTCTATTTCTGCTTTGCAAATAAGTTCATCTCTATCATTTTTCTAGATTCCACATATAAGCAATATTATATGATAGTTGTTTTTTCTTTCTGACTTACTGATGCTTCACCTTGTGACAATCTCTAGATCCATCCACATCACTGCAAACGGCATAATTTCATTCCTTTTAATGGCTGGTTAACATTCCATTGTATAGACACAATCCATTTTCTTTATACATTCTTTTACTGATGGACATTGACATTGCTTCCATGATCTGGCTACTGTAAATAGTATACAATGAACATTGAGGTGCAGGCATCTTTTCGAATTACGGTTTTCTGTGAGTCCATGCCCGGGAGTGGGATTGCCGGGCCGTGTGGCAGCTCTGTTTTCAGGATTTTAAGGAACCTCCATACTGCTGTCCATAGTGTTTGTATCAATTCACATCCCCATCTATAGACTGCACCCTTATTTTGAATTCTATCCCTATGGTGAACTTTTGCCTGTTCTTGAACTTTATAAAACTGGAATCACACTTGTGCCCATCTTGGTACCTGAATTCTTTCACTGTTTTCCTTTTTAAAAAGGAATCTGTGCAGAAAAGGCTTCTGGGACATCCCTACAGTTAATCTGGGTTCCGTGTGAGACCAGAAGGACCTGAAGAGAGCAGTGATGACTCTGTTTGTCCACGGATGACAGAATCTGGCAGCTTCCACAAAGTGCTTGCCAGTCCAGACTTCCTATCTAGCATATTTTACAACAAAATCCTACATTTTATCTGTGAATTATAACCTGAGACTTGTCAGTTTTAGGAGACTTGGTATACAGCAATTGAACCAACCCCCACTAAACACTGTTATATAAGAGTGCCTCTGAAGGAAGGAATCAATTGAGGTATAGCCTTACTTTGAATAATAATATCCTCAAAGTCACAAATATAAAGAGACTCTTTAATAGTTCTAGATGCAGCCCTTTTCATTTACCTGAGATTCATTGTAATGCATTTGTTTCCTCCTCTTTAATGAATGGATATTGCTTCCCTAAAATTTAAATTTCATTTCAAATACATATTTATGATATCATTGTCTGTGCTCAAGCAGGCGATTTAAAGATGATCTATAAGTATAACCATGCAAATTCACTGCTCAGATGAATTCTGCCAAGATATTTCTCATTAATCTTCGGAACATTGCAGGTGCGTTTATTAATACAGAGGACTTTGAGTTAGAATGCCATGATCCTTTCTGACATATAAGCCATTTTTAATTTGCTCTTATCACTGAAAGCCTCTCTTTTTCAAAGATATTAGATAACTCTAGGGTGTTAAGCAACATAAAGTTATTTAGGGGCGCAAAGAAGAGCAGTAGGAGTTATTAGTCATAGGCAAATGCCTATCTAATTTTCAAAGGATCCAGGCACCATGACAAATGAGAAGATCCATGGACTATCTGGGGGGAAGATAATTTCTTGTTTATTTAATTGATTCTCTGTTACTTTTTTTCTTGGCAGGTATAGCTCACTAATGGAATTTGCCCAGTGCCATCATTATTAGAAATGTCAGTGTGACATTTGATTAATCCAGTCTATTTAGACTTGGAACACAAATCATGTATTTCTCCTAACATGATTCATTAGTATTCCCCCTTTTGCTTTCAATATATTTACAGAATATCTTAACACTTCTATCTTAAGCCTATAGGTACATTATATATTATACCTCTTTGTAGGTTGGATCCATTCCATGGGTCCTGTCTATGTGGTACCATAGACTAACTGGTAGAACATCAGGAACTTGAATCACTGTTGCCACTGGTTTCATTTAAAATTTAACTGGATTTCTTTGGTGATCTCTAGTGCTAGGAATTGAGCAGAGTTTTATGGCTCTCTTCCCTTTAAGGCTCCTCCTTTTCATTCTCATTTTCCCTAGGTTCCAAAAAGAAAACAATTCTTAAATACTATTGTTTTTTTCAGTAAAGTTTCCCAGTCTGTGATAATACTGTATAATTTCATTAATTTATTCTTTCAATATTTTGTTAGGTCATAATTAGTCATCTAACATATGATTATAGCTAATAGTAGTACAGTAGTATAGTACAGTAGGGAATAAAAGATGCAAAATTCCTGTCCATTCCTTACATTTCAGTGGAGGGTGTGTGTGCGTGCTCAGTCGTGTCTGACTCTCTGCGACTCTATGGACTGTAGTCCACCAGGCTCCTCTCTCCGTGAGATTCTTCAGGCAAGAATACTGGAGTGGGGTGCCATGCCCTCCTCCTTAGGTTTTTCCCGACCCAGGGATTGAACTCGAGCCTCCTGCGGTTCCTGCGTTGGCAAGAGGATTCTTTACCACTGAGCCACCTGGGAAGGCCTTAGTGAAGGAAGTAGAAGCCAAAATAATCCAAAGCCTACAGCTGTCATAAATGTCATGGACTGAAATGTCACAGGATGAGGAGCTTGGAAGGGTGAGCTGTTATGAGGAAGAGTAATTGTCTCGTTATGTAAAAGCGGTCCAGATAGGCTTTGTGAAAAGGTGATATTTGAGTAGACACCGGGAAACAATAAGGGAGAGAGTTGTGTAAGTGTCTTGGAAGAGTTTAGACAGAGGGTGAACAAGTCCAGAAGTCTTGGAGGGGGAACACACCTAACATGGAATCCGAGTGGACACAGGTGAGACGGGTAGAGAAACTCAGATCGTGCAGGGCCTCGCAGACCACTGAAAAATACTAAATTTCACTTTGGGTGAATTAGAAAGTCTCTGAAAGTGACCATGTTAAACTTAACCTGAGCCCTGTGCTCCTGGAAATGAGCAATGGTTCAAGAGATCCCTCTGCTTCTGTATCCTGGGGAATGGTTTACTACAAAGAACTACCCTTCCCCCATGACTAAGCTAAGACTCAGAGATAATGTCCTTGTTTACTGAGGGAAAGGCCCGACACTTACCCTCCCTACTCTCATCCCTTATCTCATTAATGATTAGCTGAACTATTGGCTCCCTCTGGCCAATCAGATTACAAAATGCCTGTTGACTTGATCAAACTTCAAAGTTTCTCTCTTCATCACACGATCCTGAACTGGACTCACCCTTAACGATTAAACCAACTTCGGAATTCAGAACAATTCTCCTTAATGACATCTCATGAAAATTACCCATAAGGAAAGACATCTCCTATCCAATTGTCCCATTAAACCAGCTGCTAATCCCACTTCCGCACACCCTGCCTCTGTTTAGCCTGATTTCCTCCTCATAATAAAAGAAAAGCTCTTTGCTAACTGATTTTGTTTGCAGACCTCATGGTCTGGGCTTTTTCCCTTTTGCAATAGCCCTCTTGCTCTATAACAGTAACCCCTTCCTTTGTTGCAATAGTCTTTTTGAAAACTGTTTCTTCTAAAGTCAAGGTTTGTTTCTTATTTGATACAGGTTTTGAGCAGAGGATGGACATGAACAGTGGAGATTTATAAACAAAGGCCTCAATCTGGGTGCTGAGTGCAGGGAAGAATATGGAAATGTGTAGAGGAGCCAAGGAGCTAGCGGGGAGACTATTCATTTGCTTGCCAAGGAATTTGAGAAGTCAATCATACAGCTTCCACGTAGGTTGCTAAGAACTGATCCTGCCTATGGGCTATGTTTTGCCCTCAAAAATTAAATCTTTGTGAAGCTCATAGATAAATGAAGATTGCTGGGTGGAGCAGGCAAGCTGAGTGACATGCTCACATATCTGCCACATTTGAGACTGCCATTTTTCAGTAGGAGGGCCCAGGGACAATGTAAGTTAAGATGTACAACGTGGGGAATGTCCCAGTTGGAAGATTCGTCTTATTCACCTATTTACTTCCTCAACAAATGTTTAATAGACGCATCTTTTATGGATTCCAGGTTCTAGGATGCTGCAGTGACAAAGGACCTTCTGCCTTCCAATTGCAGGGTATGGATTGTAAATAACTAATCAGTTGAAAAGAAGTGCAGATTGGGGTAGGAAGGAAGTAAACAGAGGGGCCCAAATTTAAATCCGTTGGTTTGAGAGGGCCTCTCTAAGTAGATGCCCTTGGAGCTGAGTTCAGTTCAGTTCAGTCGCTCAGTTGTGTCCGACTCTTTGTGACCCCATGGACTGCAGCACGCCAGGTCTCCCGGTCCATCACCAACTCCTGGAGTCCACCCAAACCCATGTCCATTGAGTCGGTGATTCCATCCAACCATTTCATCCCCTGTCGCCCCCTTCTCCTCCTGCCTTCAATCTTTCCCAGCATCAGGATCTTTTCCAATGAGTCAGCTCTTTGCCTCAGGTGGCCAAAGTATTGGACTTTCAGCTTCAGCATGAGTCCTTGCAATGAATATTCATTTGAGCTGAGAAGCAGCTGAAACAGTTAGGTGAGAGTCCTCAGAGGCCCAGAAGTGAATACAGTCCAGGATTAAAATATAGATCATTGTGGAGATCTGGAGGAAAATGTGATGTGAATTTCGGTCAAAATGAGGAGCTGGGTCCAGAACCTGTGGAATCCTGTAGGACATGATGAGGAGGTGAAATTTTAAGTGTGACGGAAATCCAGAAAAGTCTGTGAGACACTGATGCTGTAAACTTCTTCCTACTAGGATTTTCTGTGCCTCTGTCTGCTCCCAGGGGCAGAGAGGGAAAACAAAGAAAGGATGGTGGAGTTTTCCTTGGTGCCAGTGACTGTGAAAAGAACATCATTTTACATGAATGGAATGGTTACTCTGGTATGGGTCTAGCCTGTTGAATTCCAAGCGTAGACGGATCAGATTCAGCTCTACACACATGTGAGAGAGGGATGAAGAAGGAAAGGCAAAGCGGAGGGGAGAGGAAACTAGATGGGAGGGAGAGGGAAAAGGTGGCATCAAAAATTTTAATGAATTCTCAGCCTTGGCAAAGAAAAGTAATTGATGTAATTCATTCTTCAGGCGAGTAGGTAAGTGGCAGTGATGATTTTGTGTTAGTCTAGTCAAAGCAGTTGAAAGCCTTGGAGAAATATTAACTAATAAAGAGATGGAGACCTGATAAAACCCCATACAGGAGAGGATGGAGATAACCATAAATAGGAAAAACTGATAAACTGAAATTTTGAGATATTTGTTGAAATGTTTGAATCAGAAAACTCCTAAAAATTAATTTTGAATATGTTTTCTCCATAGAATTATATGTTTACAACATTATAAATGTAATATTCACACATATGTTAATTGGATTATATATTGCAAAACCATATATTTGGGACTTTGGGGTCATTCATGGGGTTTTTTCAACTATCTATAGTTTTTGCCTTATATTCAAATTTAAGAATATAATCTTACTAAATTAGAACTGCTAATTTATAGCATTGTTGATAGAAAAAATGTTTCAAGTTTTAATAAAATAATTTATATATACACATTTTAGAATTTAATTAATTTGTAAATTGGAAACCACTTTAATGTAAGTTATATATATGTAACAATATGTTTATTATAAATTTATTATATATTTTATATATATAAATTTATTATATATTTATGTACATATATAAGTTTTTTGGCTTGAGTAGACATAATCTTTGAGTTTATTGTAATAAGAATTTTCCCTTTGTTCCATCCATAAGAGAAAGACGGGATCCTTATGGTTGCCATGATTACATGAAACCTGGTGGAATTATGGTCAGTGTTAGGTAAGTGCTCATGACCACCATTATTGCAAATTTGTTATGGGGCAAGGCGAAAAAATTATTTCCTGAAGGTGCATTTACTCTTGAAGGACACTGGTTTGTAATTCCCCAACATTGTGAAGTAATTTCCTAAAAGGCACAGCCTCTTCAACATGTGAAATCCTAGAGCATCACTAAAAGCAAGTGTTTTCCTCAGTATGCAGGAGGTACTCTATAAATGCTGAATGGATACAATTTGAGGAGCTGGTCACAATGACTATGATTTAACTATAACTAAAATGTCCATGATGGTTAATTAAATATGCCCACTCTGAAACATCCTCTTCACTTGGCCTAATGCAACACTGCAGACTTCCAATGGCATCACGCAGACTTACTGCTAAGATTGTAGTGCGTGTTGTTGCTGTTCAGCTCAGTTGTGTCCGACTCTTTTGCAAGCCCATGCACTGTATTCCACCAGACTCCTCTGTCCATGGGACTTTTTAGGCGAGAATACTGCATTCGGTTGCCCTTCCCCTTTCCAGGGGATCCTTCCGACTTAGGGATCAAATCCAAGTGTCCTGCATTGTCAGGCTGATTCTTTACAGCTGAGCCAACAGAGAACATGTTGCAAAGCAAATCTATTCCTATTCGTGATGTGTCTTGGTATGAAAGTGACAGTAAAGATATAAACCACCTCATTAGCAGCAGTTACCAAGCTTAAATTTATAGCATAAAGAGTAATTGTTTTACTGGGGAGAAAATAATATGTGCTTTTTAATTTTTAATGTCTCCTTAGGATATGGGTGGAATAATTTCTACTTTTATCTTAGTAGTACTTAGTGTAATCAAACCTGTTTAATATCACTATTTCTTATGCTGCTGCTGCTGCTAAGTTGCTTCAGTCCTGTCCGACCCTGTGCGACCCCATAGACGGCAGCCCACCAGGCTCCCCCGTCCCTGGGATTCTCCAGGCAAGAACACTGGAGTGGGTTGCCATTTCCTTCTCCAATGTATGAAAGTGAAAAGTGAAAGTGAAGTTGCTCAGTCGTGTCCGACTCTTCCCGACCCCATGGACTGCAGCCTACCAGGCTCCTCGTCCATGGGATTTTCCAGGCAAGAGTACTGGAGTGGGGTGCCATTGCCTTCTCCTCTTATTAAGCTGCATCACTGAATATACCTCCATTGCTTGCTGTGTGTGTGTTAGTTGCTCAGTTGTGTCTGCCTCTTTGTGACCCCATGGACTGTAGTCCACCAGGTTCCTCTGTCCTGGAATTCTCCAGGCAAGAATGCTTCTACAGAGGATCTTCCAGAGCAGGGATAGAACCCAGGTCTCCTGTCTTGCAAAGAGACTCTTTACCATTTAAGCCACTAGGGAAGCCCTAGCATGTCCAATTCTGCCCCTGATACTCAGGTTGTAAAGGAGAGCTGGTCTGTGTACATGGTGCAGAAAAGCAGCACGCAGAAGCATGCTGGAGGACAATCATTCTTTATATTAATATAAACACACCACATCACAGTGCTTGGATCTAACATGCACTGCAACATAGGGGATTGGTGAGACTGAGACAGACGGCACAAGCAGAGACTGTTGCTTATGGATATCCCAGAGGAGCACATGTTTGTGGGTGTGTGATGTGAGTCACAGTTACATTTCTGTTTAGAACTACAGCCTTGGACAACCCTGGGGCGGGGGTCGGTGGCGGGGGGCAACAGCTCATATTAGAGTCCATGGAAATGGTTTGCCCTGGAGTTCTACAGTGCATCTCCTGGAGTATATATGATAGCCCTGATGTATAGAGTTAGCCAAAAGATTCAGTTCAGTTCAGTTCAGTTCAGTCGCTCAGTCGTGTCCGACTCTTTGCGACCCCATGAACCACAGCACGCCAGGCCTCCCTGTCCATCACCAACTCCCGGAGTTCACTCAAACCCATGTCCATCGAGGCGGTGAGGCCATCCAGCCATCTCATTCTCTGCCGTCCCCGTCTCCTCCTACCCCTAATCCCTCCCAGCATCAGAGTCTTTTCCAGTGAGTCAACTCGTCACATGAGGTGGCCAAAGTATTGGAGTTTCAGCTTTAGCATCAGTCCTTCCAATGAACACCCAGGATTGATCTCTTTTAGAATGGACTGACTGGATTTCCTTGAAGTCCAAGGGACTCTCAAGAGTCTTCTCCAGCACCACAGTTCAAAGGCATAAATTCTTCGGCGATCAGCTTTCTTCACAGTCCAACTCTCACATCCATACATGACCACGGGAAAAACCAGAGCCTTGACTAGACGGACCTTGGTTGGCAAAGTAATGTCTCTGCTTTTTAATATGCTATCTAGGCTGGTCATAACTTTCCTTCCAAGGAGCAAGCGTCTTTTAATTTCATGGCTGCAATCAGCATCTGCAGTGATTTTGGAGGCCAAAAAAATAAAGTCTGACACTGTTTCCACTGTTTCCCCATCTATTTCCCGTGAAGTGATGGGACCAGATGCCATGATCTTCGTTTTCTGAAAGATTAGTTCAGGTTTTTTTTGCCAGATGTTCTGGAAAAACCAGAACGAAATTTTTGGTCAACCCAATAGCTTATGCTCTTGTACATCTTGACTGGAAATCGCTCTTCTCTGCCTCTCCCCTTTCTAAGTCTTCTAATGTTCCCCTTGGGTCTCTTCTTCCTCCTTTTTCTTTGCTTTCCCCTCTCTACATGGAGAAAGACAAAATTTAGAAACAAAAGAAGCCTTCTTCTACTGGAAGGGAGATATCTTACTAATTTAATCATTTGGTGAATAGATAAGTAATTCAGATTAATTAGAAAAGGTTAAGCAAACATCAGTGAATTAGTTGGATTAAAAAAAAAAAAAAGCTTTATGTGCTTCCCCTGCTGTCCAGTGGTTGAGAATCTGCCAACCAACTCAGGGTACGTGGGTTTGATCCCTGGTCCGGGAGGATCCCGCGTGCCACGGAGCAACTAAGCCCGTGCACCACAGCTACGGAAGCCCACGTGCCTAGAGCACGTGTTCCACAAGAGAAGCCGCTGCAGTGAGAATCACACGCACTGCTCCGAAGAGCAGCCTTTGCTCGCTGAAACTGGAGAAAACGTGCGCTCAGCAAGGAAAACCCAGCGCAGCCAAAAATAAATAAATAAATTAAAATTAGATACATCTTTTAAAATCATTGCTTTTAAATAAGTACAACAAATAGAAGCTTAGGAAATTTTGCCTGTAGCTGTCTTCAGCTGACTTGTTTATAATACATGTATATCACACATAATTTAAAATGAGTGTGATTGGAAATTTTTTGTTTTGAAATTGAAATAGTTTACATTGTTTGCTAATCTTCACCGATTTTATCCTTACGAAAGACGTAAAAGTCCATTTTAGCATGCCTCTGTGCAAATCATGATAATTATGGGAATTGTTATAAACTCAATGAGAATAGAAAGGAAATGTTTTTAGTGAGAAAACAATAAAACTTGTTTTTCTTCCACAGCGACCTGGATTAATCATTTAACCTTTATAAGCATTGAGGTTTGTTTGGTAGAATAGGTATGTTTATACATCTTTCTTTTTTAACATTCCAGAGATTTCATAAGATGCAAATGAAATTTATACATATTGAAATTATTCTTCAAAAACAGCTTGTAGATCCCCGTAAGAATTTAGTACATAGAAATCGTAATTATTATTAAATTAATGGAACCTCATGTAGTTTTACAGATCATCTTTAAAAAGCTGACTCAACAGTGAAAGTGAAGTCGCTCAGTCGTGTTTGAATCTTTGCGATCCCATGGACTGTAGTGGCTTCTCTGTCCATGGGATTTTCCAGGCAAGAGTACTGGAATGGGTTGCCATTACCTTCTACAGGGGATCTTCCTGACCCAGGGATCGAACCCAGGTCTCCTGCATTGCGGGCAGACGCTTTACCCTCTAACCACCAGGGAAGCCCTGACTCAATAGTACATCACATTAAAATTCAGATCTGTATATGTTATTACGTTAAAGAATCTTTATCCAGTTTTTCAGAGCCAACAAATGTTTTCACAGACTTGAAATACTTTCACTTGTGGAAATGAGGAAGTCACGTTGGGTTCAGTCACAACTATTACCTTTAAGCTCTTGAACATCCTCATCATCACTGTTAAACATGGAACCAAAATGTACTCAGTTCTTTATATGAGGGTTTTCTAGGCAGTTCAGGAACTCATTTAAAAAAAAAAACAACACTTTTTATTTTGTATTGGGGTATAGCTAATGAACAATATTGTGATAGTATCATGTGAACAGCGAAGGGGCTCAGCCATTCATATACATATATCCATTCTCCCCCAAACTCCTCTCCCATCCAGGCAGGCACTTTTTTTTTTTTTTTTTAATGTCAACATTTTTTCAGAGACAGGAAAATGTGGTGGGTTTACTGGGCTGTTTGGTTCTTTTTTAATGTTTCTTATGGAAAATAAAGAGCTTGAACAAAATGAAATCTGTGTCTAATATAACTAACTTGTTTACTGCTAATAATGCCATTCAAGTATCTATCCTGTCCAGAGAAAACAACTGAAAGCTTCCTCTGTATTCAGTTTCCTAGAAGGCTGACCATATAATTAACTTATCATCCAAAAGCAGAGCATTTTTGAGTGCTCAGCAGACATAAATTGTGGCATCAATATGGGCATTTTATAACTATGGTCTTAGTTAATAAGGGATTTTATGCAAACACATACCCGCACATCTAAAGATTTCAGAACTTTGGAAACAAATTCTAAAGACTCTAGAAGAATTTAACTTTGAGGATGGACACCGTCTCCTAGTCTTCACTATATTTGCAGAGTGTAATATGGATCATTGCAGGTCTCATTAATGTCTATTTAATTGATGGAGGACCAAGTAAAATTTGAAGGAATACTCAGTCTCCCCAGTCAACCTGGTGGTACTGAATGTAGATCAACTTTATTCTCATATTTTAAATCACTACTTTTCATCCTTGAAAGAATTAAAATGGTATATAAAGTCTGCCTGCAATTCAGGAGATGTGAGTTCCATCCTTGGATGGAACTGGAGGAGGGCATGCCAACCCACTCCAGTATTCTTGTCTGGAAAATCCCAGGGACAGAGAATCCTGGTGAAGAGTTGAGTCACTGGAAAAGACTCTGATGCTGGGAGGGATTGGGGGCAGGAGGAGAAGGGGACGACAGAGAATGAGATGGCTGGATGGCATAACCAACTCGATGGACGTGAGTTTGAGTGAACTCCGGGAGTTGGTGATGGACAGGGAGGCCTAGCGTGTTGTGATTCATGGGGTCACAAACAGTCGGACACTGAGCGACTGAACTGAACTGAACTGAACAGTCCATGGGGTCACAAGAGTTGGACAGGACTTAGCGAGCAAACAAGAAAAATAATACTATAAAGAAATGTTCTAACATATATCATAAACTACTTTATAATTTTAGGCATTCAGTGATTAATCTTATTTTGATTGTAATTAATGCAACTTATGTGGGTTTTTTTGTTTTATTACATAGTTTAAAGAACTGCATCTGAACTAGTATTAAAACGTAATTTAGTTAGATCCTAATGTACTAGTGCAAAGGCAAACGTGCCAAATAGCAGGGTAGAAGGGAAAATTTCCCTATTATCAGGAAGTCAGGTAGCTACTATCAAGCTGCCAGCAAGACAGTGAGTGTTGCTACCTATATAGAAAGAAAATGGAATAAGTCCAGAAATACACTAACCCTTCATGCTATGTGGGGAAATGCGAAATCATTTCCTCGTCTGTGTGAAAAATGCTTCCAATAGACTTTATGTCTTTGTCCAGGGGAGGAGGGCATGAGGACGCCACACAGAAGGCCCCAGTGGCCCTAGAGTAATTGCTGTCAATCAGGTTTTTCCCACCAGGAGTTCTGAGATGGAGGATTTATCACACTTATAAATGAATTTCTGATTTGACAGTCTGCCACCAGCCGTGATACTGGGTTTCTGCCTTCCATTGATTTTATTACAAATCTACTTCTGGAGTGTAGAGATGCAATGACATTGAAACCCTGTCTAGAAAAAGCTGTGCATTATACATGCACACCTTCATTTTTCGCTCATTGATAAATTTCTGCCTGGGCAAATAATTCCCTCATGTAGACTCAGAACTCTTTTTAGTTAACCTATGACATCTGTGCAATTAGTTACATTTGTCAATACTTTAATAAAGTAGATGGTTGAATTTTCAAGGCTAGTAGGCCAAATTAATCACTAATTTTTGATCAGTTTGAAAAGAACAGTTCCATTTATTAATAAAAACTGTTGAATTCTCAATGAAAGGCAACACTCTGCTTGAATTTGTTCCCTTTTTCTTAAACAATGCCTTCTTTAGATATCTTTTAGCAAAAAAGTACAAGATTTTCTCTCGTTGGATGAAGTTACATCTTTCAATGTTCATTCAACCCCTTGAATATTATCTTCCTTGAGTAGATATAACCTCCCTTAATCTTTAGGAAATCCAAGTCTTTGTGTATGCATGCTTAGTTGCTCAGTCATGTCTGACTCTTTGCGACCCCATCGACTGTAGCTTGCCAGACTCCTCTGTCTATGGGATCCTCCAGGCAAGAATACTGGAGTGGGAAGACATTCCCTTCTCCAAGGGAATCTTCCTGACCCAGGGGTTGAACTCAGATCTCCTGCATTGCAGGCAGATTCTTTACTGTCTGAGGCACCAGGGAAGCCCCAGGTCTTTCTTTAGTATAATTCAAATAAAATTTTTTTTAAAAGTTTTTGCTTTTCAGTTCCAACAACTAAAATGTTTTCTTTTGCTTTTGTACTCAAATTTTCAAAGGATTCTTTAACAAATTATCAAGGATAGATGGCATCTATACACAATGGTGAGCCTTGAACACAAACTGTAAGAAATTGACTATAATTATCGAGTATCCTTTCTGTCTACTGTCTTTTATAATAAACTTGTCTCTTTATCTTGTATCGATCCAACCTTATAATAAACTTTATTAGGTCTCCCCTTAGAGGATACTAGTGCTAAAGGATACTATTGCTAAAAGTTTTTAGAAGTTACAACTAGATTCTCAATTTAGGTTTTCCTGGCAACTACAGAGAAAAAGCTAACAATAGCATTGATAAAATTTAGCCCTATTAAATTATCAAGAATATCTTTCATTTCTTCAATGTAAATGATACTAAATAGTTTAGTGCAATTTTAATTATTATTATTTTTTTTTATAACTGTATAGGTTAGATCTATAAGATGATTTGGATATTTGGGTTTTTTTCCTTCCCTAAATTTCTAGAACTTATATAAATATGAAAACCACAAGAGTCCCAGTCTTACTGTTGCATTGTAATAAATTGGAGGGAAAGCAGGACAATAACTCTAGTGAGTTTTAAAAATTCTTCACTCATTACTTGAAATTCTGGAAGAATTTTAGAGTGACTTCAATGAAGAATCCACAGAAACAATTTCTGAAGTTCATATTCCTCTCACTTGATCTTTGGAACCATACTGACATCCACCCATTCTGAAGTCATCATAAGACTGGTTTGCTTTCTTTGATGATTGGTATTTATTTACATGCTGTCTTCGGTGGAGGTGAGAATAAGAGTTGGAGAGAAATTGAGTGGAAGTAGCCAGTTCCATTTGTCCATTTCTGACAATCAGCAAATAGAGGTAATCTCTAGCAAATACTGACTCAGAGGATACCTAAGTGTTATGAACATTGCCTGAAATTGCCGTGTTCTAAGAACACGAAAGGCCCTAAGGGTATATCCCATCATCTATAATGAAAGTTATCAGCCTTTCCCCTTATATCAGTTATATTACATAAAAATAGTCACATTTTCCCCAATCTTGTCATGGACAGGGATGTGTTATCAAACTATTAGATTTTAGCATCTGTCTTATTTTTATTGTTAGAAAAAAATAAGGGAAAAAATTCTGCAATTGTCTTAGGATATCAAATTTGAAATGTGCACTGACCACATGTCAGTGCTGCTCATGCTGTATTTCATTTAAGGTGGAGTCTAGAATGTCTTTCATTTAATGGGTGAAGTGAACAAATGTTTAAAGACATTAGGTGACATGGGATTTGAACCCAGATATACGTGTTCCCAGAGTTCAAGATTTAGGATCCCTTTTGTGGGAAATATAGTTACTAGGACTTCCCTGATGGCTCAGTGGTAGAGAATCCTCCTGCCAGTGCAGGAGATGGGGGTTCAATCTCTGGGTCGGGAAGAGGCTCTGGAGAAGGAAATAGTGACCCGCTCCAGTGTTCTTGCCTGGAGAATCCCATGGACAGAGGGGCCTGGCAGGCTACAGTCCATGAGGTTGCAAAGAGTTGGACGCAACTTAAAGACTAAACAGCAACACACAACAGGTAATATTATTTGGATAAAGATACTGTTCATGGGACTAACAAACCAGTTATTTTAAAGTTAAACCATTAATCACTGTACAGTGAAGTATGAAGGAGTTTTGTTAAGCGGGAAATGATAAGTTTTATCACAAGAAGACTTGAAGAACTTCTTCCGCAGATGAGATTTGTTGTACTCATAGGCAGTCCCGTAGATCTCTATTGTCTAAAACAGTGCATCACTATCTTACTACTATGGTATGAGAATTGAGACAATTCCTTTCTATGTGGGGATGGGAAAGCAAATCCCTTATAAGTTATCTGGGTCACAAAAATGAAATACACGACGTGGTTTTCTTAAAGCCTACATACCCGAAGGCACAGAATCTTTTGCTGTTCTTTCTAGACAAGCAGTAATTCAATACTATCCATTGTTTCCTTTCTTATGTGTCAAGAGTTGATCTCTGAGAACAGCAGAGCGTGATTTTACAAACAGAAAAAAAGACAACCTTTCTCCAACATGAGTGCACACACACAGATCTGTCCACCCACCCACTTTTCTCACTCCTGCTTAAAAGATTTTGAAAAGAAGGCACCTTTACCAGACAAACATTACAAGTCAGTGCCATTGTATTCTCACGCATATGACAGAACGAGCTGTCTGGAAACTATGTGCCCATGTGTTGCAATTTAAAAAAGGAACTATGCTTCCTTTTTCAATGGCTCATATATTTTATTTGATGAATTCTTGTTGGAATTTCTTTTAGCTCATCAGAACAAAGGTTCTTTGAGTGAAAATAAAGTATAAAATATAACTCATATTCAAGAAGTGCATCTGAAGGCTTGGAAATCTATATAATCTTTGTTAGATAACCTATATATAGTTATAATGTATATATAATAATATTAACACAGCTCTTTCAGAATTGGAAAGATTTTTTGATTAGTATAATAACATGGACAAATTGAATATAAAAATAAACTAAATTTTATAAATCTAAAAAAAGTTAGGCAAACCTATTTGCCCACCTGGTTTTTGCTGAATACCTGCTATATGTCAAATACTATACCAGATAGTGTAGAGAATACAGCACATATAAGACAAGCTCTGTAACATGGAGTGGACTTTCACATGGCTCAGATGGTAAAGAATCTGCCTGCAATGCAGGAGACCTGAGTTGAATCCCTGGATTTGGAAGATCCCCTGGAAAACAGAATGGCTACCCACTCCAGTATTCTTGCCTGGAGAATTCCATGGACAGAGGAGCTTAGTGGGCTACAGTCCATGGGGTTAAAAAGAATCAGACATGATTGAGAGACTAACACTTTCACTTTTCACTTTCATACCATGGAAATCTTATAATATTAATATATTGGGATATAAAAGGCTATCAAAAATAGGGAACAAAAATGATAAAAGACACTATATGCAGACAGAAGAGGGTAGAGTGGCTGGTGGAGTTTGGAGAGGAGTCCTAAATTGTGGCTGGAGCTTTTGGAAAAGTGGATTCCATGCAGGGAGGAGGGTAGAGGGATAGTGGGCTTTGTGGAGAGGGTTCTGGGGGGGTCAAGCTATAGATGTCAAAGGGCAGAGGACAGTGATGACTTAGGTTTTCTTGTACCACAGCTCTCAGGCCAACAGCTGGGGCAAAAGGAGGTCCATGATCTTACCAAAAATGAATATTATGGGGCCAGGACTGTGGCAATCATCACTTTAAATTCTCTCATTTTACAAGGGAGAGAACTGAAGCAGGCTGGCGTGAAATGCCCCATTCAAGATCACATAGCTGATTAGTGATAGAAATGGGCCTAGAAACCCAGGAAAAGTGATCATTTTTTCTTTTCTTTTTTGCTTTTAAATGTACAATTTCCTTCACACTTCACCTCAATTCAAGCACTTATTTTTTTACTTACTGTTCTAAGTATTACTTATCCTTTTATAAATTTACTGACCCAGTCTAAGGAGTGGAAAAGTCACAGTCACTTCTTTTTAGTCAGTCTATTGATCAGGAGCTTAAATCAAGTAGCCAAATTGAATTCAGACTTCACTAATTTGCTGAAGCCTGAAATGGAACAAACTTGTATTTAGTGGTACCTGGATCTGATCGTCATTTTATTTGACCCGTGTGAACTAATTGTCTATATTTTCAATGCAATTAAGATTAGCCACTTTTTATAAGACTGCATGGAAATATTGGGATATAAAGTTCTGCAACTGCTTGGATACATTTTCAATTGATTTTCTTATACATATATATACAGCTATTTATAACTAACTATGTATAGACAGAGGCACATTTTTTGAGAAACAATTCTGAATTCAGAAATTATGGGTTAAATAAAATAAATGTTGTTTTCCCACTAATTATAACCCAGCAGCAATTATAACTTAGAATTCAATCAGACATTATTTCACAAAGAATTTTTATCACTTGTCCTTCTTTTCTCTGGAGAAAACATTCTCTCAGGGTCTTCCCTGGTGGCTCAGCGGTAAAGAACCTGCCCACGAATGTAGAAGACACAGGTTCTATCCCTGGATCAGGAAGAACCACTGCAGGAAAAAATGGCAACCCACTGCTATATTCTTGCCTGGGAAAACCCTTGGACAGAGGAGCCTGGTGTGCTGCAACCCATGGGGTTTCAAAGAGTTGAACACAACTTAGTGATGAACAACAACAATATCCTCTCAAATCCCACTTTATCAGTTTTTGTGAGAAAATAGAAACCATGTTAAAAGCTGGACATGGCAATTCAAAGGTACATGGGTTTCTTCACATATATCCTGGCATTTGTTTCTCTATGATGGAACAGTGGATGAAACTTTCAAAAGCTTAGACCTTTTTTTCCCCAATCACATTGATAATGAGCAGAAACAACTCTCCGTAACCACTGGATACTTGGGAAGAACAAGGAGGTACCCTAAGATGAACAGCGAAACCTGAATTTTCAGTTGTCTCCCAATGCAAAAACTGTGGAATCAGAGCTTTACACCCTTCTTATTTCTCAGTGTCATAAGCCTTGCTATTGCCTCTGTAGTAAATATTTTTTATGACCTTCCTTCCTGATTATGTTGCTATCATACCTTTAACTTAAGGCTTTATTATGGCATACCTTCCATAAGTGCCAGACTGCTTCCTTTTGTCTCTTGACAATTGACTTGGTTCCTGCACCCCATGTGTCTCTCTCTCTATTACACAGAGTAGAATGACTTATTCTTCAACAAAAACATTGCTTTCCCGCTTAGCAAACTATTGTATCAAGTAAAAATCTTTTTCTCAGGATTTCATCATTCACTACTCACCCTCCAACATGCTTTACTGTCCAGCATGCTCCCTCTATTCTACATAGGCCTTTTGTGGTTTGGTTCCAACTAGTCACATTGCCTGAAATACAATTTCAACCTTCCATGCTTATACCAACCATAGACATAGAGATTCTAGGGCATCCTTCTTTGTCCATCTTCTGAGAACCATTTCAAGCTCTGGGTCTTTCAAGAAATGGATCTTGGCCAATCAAGCCAACATAAAGTACATATTAACTTATTTTCTTAGTTACAACTTAGAATTTGATCCCTTATCTTTCTTTAACATTTTTATATGACTCCTAATAAGTTGTATGTTCCTTAAGATGGGTACTAAATCATTCAGCATTGTTGCTTAGTCGCTAGTCAGTCTGACTCTTTTGAGACCCCATGGAATGTATCCTGCTAGACTCCTCTGTCCATGGGATTTACCAGGCAAGAATACTGGAGTGGGTTGCCATTTCCTTCTCCAGGGGATCTTCCTGACCCAGGGGTCAAACCTGCATCTCCTGCATTGGCAAGCAGATTCTTTATCACTGAGTCAGACACATGGGGCGCTCACGTTTAGCATTTGTTGTTCAGTTGCTAAGTCATGGCTGACTCTTTGCGACTCTATGAACTGTAGCACATCTGGCTCCTCTGTCCTCTACTGCCTCCCGCAGTTTGCTCAGATTCATGTCCATTGAGTGGTGATACTATTTAACCATCTTATCCTAGAAGATTGCTTACTAATTGATTATCAAAGACCTCAAGCAAACAGTACAATTTTACTACATAACTTTATAGTTTTATTCAGGCCCTAAGACTGGATGAGATGTAGAAGTTTGAGAGCAAGTGCAACAGATGAATGAAAGTGTTAATAGACAATGTTGTGGTAAGATGCAAGATAAGGCTAATCTGGGAATCTAGGGCTTTTTCTTGTAAAGTAACCATAACTCCATCCTCCAGCTGTTCCATGGTCTTCTAGGTGATATTAGTCTACAACTCCGTTATTTATTTATTTAAAAAATGAGTTTATGAAATGCATGCAAGGTATTTTGACAAGTCAGAAAATGCCATAGTTATGATTCCTGCAGGGCTAATGTATTCATCTCTCACAAGCTAAATGTTAAGGCATACACTTATGTGCCAAACTAATTAGCAATTATGTGCACCTCATAAACAAACGATCATCTCACAACTACAGTATTTCCGTTCCTTGGCTCCGCAGGGCACAATTCAGAAAAGCATCAACAAGCTGCAGGGCAATGCTCTGAGTTGAGCTGAGAGATTTTTTCTGAGACTGGGCTGTTCTGTAAGCCCTGAAGGTAATGCTGGATGTAGATTGGTAACAGGGCTCTTGGTCTCTTTCAGGTCTCGGTGCAGTATGTATCTGGCCCCACTGGGGTAAATGCAGAGCTGTAGAAGGTGGGCTAGCTACAGTCCTCCTACTTCAACAAAGATGTTGTTCAGCTCTATCCACAGTGGACTCACTGTCTCAGATAACTGGTAAATTAAGGGGAAAATATCATTATCTTTCTGCTAACAAGTTCCCAGCTATGGTTTTTCCTAAACTTAGCATTCTTCTCTACCCCTTTATACAAGCAATAGATCCCACTCCCAACCACGGGAAAGTGCATGTGATCAAGGCAGACCTAGAGACTCATTCTCATGGAATTTTTCCTATCCAGAGTTGGCAAGAAAGATTTTCTGCATCCATCATGGAACGTGAGGATAGGGAAAAGAACTGACTGCTGCCATGTGTGCAGTCTCATGTGGATACATATCTTGTCTGGAAGAACAAAGCTAATACATGAAGGCAAAGGATTGGAAAACGGACAGAAGGTTTTGATGACATTAGAACCCCTGATGCTCAAGAAATCCAGTCTTTCCAAAGTTTGGTCACCCAATTCTTTTGCATGTGGGAGTGAATGATCATCACTCAGTGGTGTCCGACTCTTTGAATGTGGGATCTACCCCTTTATCATGAAAATAACTCCATCTGATGGCTTAGTGGGTAAAGAATCTGCTTGCAGTTTGGGAGATACAGAAGACATATATTCGATCCCTGTGTCGGGAAGATCCCCTAGGGGAGGAAATGGCAAACCACTTCAGTATTCTTGCCTGAAAAATCCCATGGACAGAGGAGTCTGGAGGGTTATAGTCCATGGGGTCACAAAGAGTTGGACACGATTTAGTGATTAAATAATAACAACTCCATCAAGCATCCATTTTCCCCCTAAGTTCCTTCCCACTCATAATAATAATACTAAACTGTCTAAAACATCAGCCAAGGCCAGTGAGAACTTTTTTAAGCTAAGCTTTCATCTGAAAAAAGGAAATCTCAAATACATATTCTTTTCCATCAGCATGTTGAGTTTCCATTGTTGTTGTTGTTTAGTCACTAAGCTGTGTCTGACTCTTTTGTGAGCCCATGAACTGTAGCTTGCTAGGCTATTCTGTCCATGCGATTTTCCAGGCAAGAATTATGGAGTGGGTTGTGATTTCCTCCTTCAGGGGATCTTCTTGACCCAGGGATCAAACCCACATCTCCTGCATACCTACCTTGAAAATACATGCACGAAAGTGCTTCATAAAGAAAAATTGCAGACTTCAAGGAGACAGCTATAATTAGACAACAGAGTATGACCCATTTTTCAACTCTGATTAAAGGGAAAACAATAAAAGCAGAACACAAAGCTTTCCTCAGTAACTGTTCAGTTCAGTTCAGGCGCCCAGTCGTGTCTGACTCTTTGTGACTCCATGAACCACAGCACGCCAGGCCTCCCTGTCCATCACCAACTACCAGAGTCCACCTAAATCCATGTCCGTTGAGTCGGTGATGCCATCCAACCATCTCATCCTCTGTCATCCCCTTCTCCTCCTGCCCTCAATCTTTCCCAGCATCAGGGTCTTTTCAAATGAGTCAGCTCTTCACATCAGATGGCCAAAGGATTGAGAGTTTCAGCTTCAACATCAGTCCTTCCAATCTCCTTTAGGATGGACCCAGGACCAATCTCCTTTAGGATGGACTGGTTGGATCTCCTTGCAGTCCAAGGGACTCTCAAGAGTCTTCTCCAACACGACAGTTCTAAAGCATCAATTCTTCAGCCCTCAGCTTTCTTTATAGTACAACTCTCACATCTAACATGACCACTGGAAAAACCATAGCCTTGACTAGACGAACCTTTGTGGACAAAGTAATGTCTCTGCTTTTTAATATACTATCTAGGTTGGTCATAACTTTCCTTCCAAGGAGTAAGCGTCTTTTCATTTCATGTCTGCAGCCACCATCTACCGGATGCCATGATCTTACTTTTCTGAATGTTGAGCTTTAAGCCAACTTTTTCACTCTCCTCTTTCACTTTCATCAAGAGGCTCTTTAGTTCTTCTTCACTTTCTCCCATAAAGGTGGAGTCATCTGCATATCTGAGGTTATTGATATTTCTTCCGACAATCTTGATTTCTGCTTGTGCTTCTTCAATGTACTCTGCATATAAGTTAAATAAGTAGGGTGACATTATACAGCCTTGACGTACTCCTTTTTCTATTTGGAACCAGTCTGTTGTTCCGTGTCCAGTTCTAACTGTTGCTTCTTGACCTGCATACAGGTTTCTCAAGAGACAGGTCAGGTGGTCTGGTATTCCCATCTCTTGAAGAATTTTCCACAGTTTATTGTGATCCACACAGTAAAAGGCTTTGGCATAGTCAATGAAGCAGAAATAGATGTTTTTCAGTAGCTGCAGTATCATTTGAATGGAATGAATATAGAATCTGAATGTAATTAAAAATTCACCCATTGATAGTATCAGGATATTGAGGTTAATGTGTTTAATATTGCAAGATATTAAGACAAATTACTTTTAGTTTATTTGTTAGTCTTTCTCTACAAAAGAAATGACATATTCAACATTATCGGTTGGTACTAATGGATTCTCAGTATATGAACAGCTACTAGCTTGAGAACTTCCTCATGCTATCATTCTAGCATGTAAATCCCATTTTGTATGTGTTAAAATAAAAGCATCTGAGAGAATTTCATTATACACTAAGGCCATCAAAAATAATAATAGCTAAGAATACTATAGTATTTACTATATCCTAGGTAGTTCTTGAAGTTTTCCACATATGTTCAGTTCGGTTCAGTTCAGTTGCTCAGTCGTGTCCAACTCTCTGAGACCCCATGAATCACAGCACGCCAGGCCTCCCTGTCCATCACCAACTCCCGGAGTTCACTCAAACTCATGTCCATCGAGTCGGTGATGCCATCCAGCCATCTCATTCTCTGTCGTCCCCTTCTCCTTCCACCCCCAACCTTTCCCAGAATCAGAGTCTTTTCCAGTAAATCAACTCGTCGCATGAGGTGGCCAAAGTATTGCAGTTTCAGCCTTAGCATCAGTCTTTCCAATGAACTGAGGTGGCCAAAGTATTGCAGTTTCAGCCTTAGCATCAGTCCTTCCAGTGAACACCAGGATTGATCTCCTTTAGAATGGACTGGCTGGATCTCCTTGCAGTCCTAGGGACTCTCAAGAGTCTTCTCCAACACCACAGTTCAAAAGCATCAATTCTTCGGCGATCAGCTTTCTTCACAGTCCAACTCTCACATCCATACATGACCACGGGAAAAACCATAGTTTCACTTTATTCTTATAATAGTCTTAGAAATGTTATTATCCACATTTTACAGATTAGAAAACTGAGGAACTGAAGTAGAGAGAGCTTAACTTGGCCAAATGTCTGCTTAGAGGATGAGTAAGTTAGAGGAAAAAAGAAGTGTTCAGATACAAGGAGTCTGGCTCTGGAATAGACCATTTTAGCTGCTTATCCAGAGTTCTATTTTCCCTGCTTTGTCTTTCTCCAAGTTCCTAGATTTTGTTGAGGGTAGGCAGTCCATGAACTTTCTGGGAAGCTCAGCTAATTCATGCTACAGGAGTGAAGCCTGGGTGGTGAAATCCAGTTAGCACACACTATCCTCCCAGCCACAGCCATTTGTTCCAGAATGTCCTGGGACCTATGAATCACAGCTTTCTTAGGGACAAATCGCAGCTCTCCTCTCAGAATGCTAGAGGAGACAGACCCTCACTCTTGGAATCACAAGTGATGCAATAAAAGGCTATGAAGCTGGAACTGCTGCAGCCACTGTGCAATCACGAGGAAACTGGTCTAGCATGAAGCTGATGGTGTGGAAAGCAGAGAAAAGGGACAGAAATCCCCACATCCTTCATGACCTCATTGAGCCACTGATCAAATGGACCATGAAGTCTGACCTCCCATGAGCTTCTAGTGTTGTGCGAGCCATTAAATCCCCTTTAGAAGTTAAAGCTAGTTTGAGCAGAACAAAATATAGTCTATTTCACCTGCCTTTTACCTTAGGAGGACTAAGAAGAAATGTAGTGTTCTTCTAGAGGATAAAGCAACTCCACTAGCGCGAGTAAGAATTAGATACTGTGTAAAGCCACATAGGGACTTCCCTGGCAATCCAGTGGTTAAGGCTTCACCTTCCAATGCAGAGGGTGCTGGTTCAATTCCTGGTTGGGCAACTAAGATCACATGTGCCTCATGGCCAGTAAACCAAAAAAAATTCAATAAAAGACTTTAAAAATGGTCCACATTAAAAATAAAACCCCAACAATTTAGGAAAAGCAACATTCATTCAGATCACTAGCATGGTCAGTAATACATGCTTTTGCTTTTTAAATGTTTGTTAAAGTAGGTTTGAGATGGCAAATACATAACGTGCCAACCTTGCCCATCCTGACATTCATAGCAAACATTGCTGATCAGCCACCAAAGGCTTCTGCTGAGCCAGCATTCCTTCTTGACATTGTGCTTGAGGTAAACACAATCAGGAGATCAGAGTTTGTAGCGGAAATTTGTGATCACTGATCTAGGCAATCATTGAGCTTTAGTACAACATAAACTTGGCAACTTTGTGAAAGCACTTCCCTGTAAATCAGCATTGGTTCAGAGGAACACTTATAACTGGGAGTTACATTGTCATCTGAGGAAGCAAACTTGCTATAAATCGCAGAATAATGGGAAATGTGACATAAAACACAACCTTAATAATAATTTAAAATAAATAATAAAATTGTACTCTGAAGCCTATAGAAAAAACCTACGTTTATTGTATACACTTATTTTATGAGGCATCCCACCATATTATGAATAATACTTTCAGCTTATAAAATTATAATTCTGTTGTATTTTTTCATTTTACACAAACTGAACCCATAAGATGATATAAATATTACTTGAATTTTTAATTGACAGTGGCATTTTCATTTAGATAGGCCTTTTTCGTGAGATTAAGTGGCCGTCAAACACCTAACTAATCAGTCAATAACAGACCAAGTATCAAATTAAATTTCAGAGCTTTAAATAGAAAGACCCTATAGAGGGTAGACAAATTCAGAATCATTCCCCTGGTGGTATAGATTAGTGCATTTATCCTAATGGTTATGAGATGTTTTCCCAATGAAAATAATTTTTTAAATATAATTTCTTTTGACTCTTTCTTGTCTCATCAATTGTGGAAGTAGCTATTCTACATCATTCAAATATCACTCTTAAGGGGTTTCATATATGTAGACAAATCACTATTTAAAAGTCTTTTAGCAATTTATCTTGGGAACCATACCAAGAGCCTCCATTAAGTCACTATAGCAGTCCAGCATTAATTCACACTTGAGTACCTACCTAGGGCTGGGTATTATTTCAGGCACTAGGGACATGTAACAGTAAACAAAACACACATATTCCCTTCCCATATGGGACTTAATTTAATATTTATTCAATTGAACAAAAGTTAATAACAATAAAGGTTTATAATTAATGTCTGTCCTTGCTTAGTTGCTTATTCATGTCCAACTTCTTATGACTGTACTGTAGCCCGCCAGGCTCCTCTGTCCATGGGAGTTTTCAGGCAAGGATACTGGAGTGGGTTGCCATTTTCCTCCTCTGGGAGATCTTCTCGACCCAGGGATTGAACCCACGTCTCCTGTAACCTGCTAAGCCATTGGGGAAGCCTATCATAATTAATATCTGGCCATACTCCATCTGGAGCTCTTGAAGATTTCAGAAAAAACTATTTTCTGTTACTGGTGGGCATGACCACTGATGTATTATGTACTCTGATATTGACAAGTCGCAGTCTAGGTAGTTCTCACCTCTTCTCATTGATTGGCTTCCTCATCTTCTCTTCCATGCCACAGATTAAGATACAGAGCCCAGTTCTCATAGCCTTGCTGCTCCTGAGGTCGTTTCAGCAGGGTTGGAACACAGCAGAACAATACATGTCCACAGTGTCAGTAGTTCTTCAAGATATGCACTGAGGCTTCTTTTAACTGCTCTTGTGAGTGATCTGGTGACTAACCGTGTTTATAGACATCCCATGACAGATGAAGTATTCTGAGAGCCTGCCAGCAGAGTGTCACTTCCCAGAAGAAGCTGTAGGGTGTGAGAGATACATACCTGTGTGTACCGTTTTCCAGTGGCAGCACAACTTTGATCTGATGATCATATCTTGCCAAGGTTATGATGGATCCAGAGGGCTAAGAGAGGAAGTAATCCCAAAGGGAGACCTGAAGCTTGAATGCTACATTCTTCCTCTTGCAAATGTTTCAGTTCAGTTCAAGCACTCAGTGTGTCCAACTCTTTGAGACCCCGTGGATTGCAGCACTCCAGGCTTCTCTGTCCATCACCAACTCCTGGAGCTTGCTCAAACTCATGTCCATCGAGTCATTAATCTCATCTAACCATCTCATCTTCTGCCATCCCCGTCTCCTCCTGTCTTCAATCTTTCCAAGGATAAGGATCTTTTCCAAGAATTTAGTTCTTTGCATGAGGTGGCCAAAGTTTTGGAGTTTCAGCTTCAGCATCAGTCTTTCCAGTGAATATTCAGGACTGATTTCCTTGAGGATTGACTGGTTTGATCTCTTTGCAGTCCAAGGGACTCTCAAGAATCTTCTCCAACACCGCAGTTCAAAAGCATCAATTCTTCAGCACTCAGATGTATTTATAGTCCAAATCTCACATCCATACATGACTACTGGGAAAACCATAGCTTTGACTAGACAGACCTTTGTTGGCAAAGTAATGTCTCTGCTTTTTAATATGCTGTCTAGATTGGTCATAGCTTTTCTTCAAAGGAGCAAGTGTCTTTTAGTTTCATGGCTGCAGTCACCATCTGCAGTAATTTTGGAGCTCAAGAAAATAAAGTCTGTCACTGTTTCCATTGTTTCCCCATCTATTTGCCATGAAGTGATGAGACCAGATGCCATGATATTCATTTTTTTAATGTTGAGTTTTAAGCCAACGTTTTCACTCTCCTCTTTCATTTTCATCAAGAGGCTTTTTAGTCCTTTTTGCTTTCTGCCATAAGGGTGGGATCATCTGTGTATATGAGGTTATTGATATTTCTCCCAACAATCTTGATTCCAGCTCTGCTTCATCCAGCCTGGCATTTCACATTATGTACTCTGCATATAAGTTAAATAAGCAGGGCGACAATATACAGCCTTGATGTACTCCTTTCCTGATTTTGAACCAGTCTGTAGTTCCATGTACAGTTCTAACTGTTGCTTGAAAGCTACATTTTTCCTCTTGCAAAGGTTTCTGTGGGGTTAAATTGCTACTACTTCTGTCTTGTTCAGTTAATAATAGTTCTTTCACATAGCTGACCAAGTGACCTGCATAGTTGATCTCGGTGATATTTTTTTTCTAAGGTAGAGGACCTGTTCTATGGTGCTATTTCCTTAGCCTAATTTTTTTTAAAATATTTTTTAAATTTGAGGACTCCATGAGAAAAGTAGCCAGGAGTTAATTAATGCATCTTTGCCTCTCTCTCTCTCTGTCAACTGAATTCATGAGTTAGCTATTCTCACCTTTCTGTCCCTGAAATTTAGTTTCACACAGACTTTTTGTACTCAGAAGATTGATAGAGATTGTACTTTTGTTTAAGGAACTGAGAAAAATGCATAGTATATGTAAAAGCAGAATTATTATGATTGGTTTGTGTCACACTCTGGGAAGTTGTTCACTGATACCATTTCCTTTTTTTCATTTCCCCAATCTCAGGACACTCAGACTACATGAGTCCTTTCCCTGATTCATTTCTAATTCAGTTCAGTTCAGTTCAGTCGCTCAGTTATGTCCGACTCTTTGCGACCCCATGAATCACAGCATGCCAGGCCTCCCTGTCCATCACCAACTCCCGGAGTTCACTCAAACTCATGTCCATCGAGTCGGTGATGTCATCCAGCCATCTCATTCTCTGTCGTCTCCTTCTCCTCCCGCCCCCAATCCCTCCCAGCATCAGTCTTTTCCAGTGAGTCAACTCTTCGCATGATGTGGCCAAAGTATTGGAGTTTCAGCTTTAGCATCAGTCCTTCCAGTGAACACCCAGGACTGATCTCCTTTAGAATGGACTGGTTGGGAGGTGTGATCATTCGACGGAGTTCTGGAAAAATGTAGTGTGCTGGAAGTGACATACAGAACTTCTATCCTTGATTTTGATTAAAGTTTTTCCAACTCATAATCCACCTGCTTAATGAAGCATGGCAATATTGGGGGACACATGACACAGAAGGGACCAGGATCTGGAAGTTACATTTGGAGGAGAGGTAGATGGCACTTAGGATCACCTACTTTGGACCTCTGGGAGCTAGGAAAGAAGGGACTTTATTGTAACAGTAATCTTCACGAAGAGTTAGTACCCATGTCTGTGCTAAGTTGCTTCAGTCATGTCCGTCTTTTTGGAACCCTATGGACTATAGCCATCAAGGATCCTTTGTCCATGGGCTTCTCCAGAGAAGAATACTAGAGTGGGTTGCCATGCTCTTTTCCAGGGGACCTTCCTGACCCAGGGATCAAGCCTGTGCCTCTTACGTCTCCTGCACTGGCAGGCAGCTTCTTTACCACTAGTGCCACTGATTATGATCACATCTAAAGAACAAAGGGAGAGGCAATGGGTTGACTTTCAAGTGGAGATGTTTACCTTCTAAAAATAAGGTTGCAAAAATTGATAATGACAACAAAACAGCAATAAAGCAAACAGCTGGAGAGCTAGCATGTTGATCCATAATTACATGCAACAAAACAACTCATTTGCTATTACATGAGATCTTCAGATCCTTCCAAGATCCAGATCCATCCACTATTTTTTATCTCATGGATTTGGAATAAGTGAGAACTCTGTCATTTTTGTTAGTTTCTCAGGCTGAGTCTGGAGTCTGGAGTCTTGGCACAACAATGTGTCCACATTGAGCTGTGGACTCCTGGGGGCTTTGTCTGTGGCTGGGGCCACCGTATTGGAAGGCTTAGCCCATTTCCATGGTGGTAAGCTCTGGGTACACCTGAGGTCTCCTCACTGGGGGACTCAGTGAGGGACAGGGTGATTTTACAAAGGGAATGTGTTGAAGTCCTAGGATAAGGAGAAGAAAGGGTCACTGGGCATTCAGAATAGGCTTCTTACCCCCTAGATTTGATGCTACTGTACTGGGAATGACGGATGAGAAAAGGAAGACAGTAGGACATGGATTCCCATTATCACAGAAATTTCCAGAATGAAGGAAGGAAGTTTGTTTTCGAGTTGCAGTGACTAACAAGAATTTGTGAGGCCCTGCAGGAAGCCAGAGATGGATTGGTTCCACCCTCCAACCCTCGTGATGTTGACTCTCAGGTGCAAGACCAGAACCTATTGGTAAGATCCAATGATCCCCTCCCACACGGAATGGCTGGAAATGAATTGAAATCTGACAAGAGCTGAAAAGTGAGTGGGCATGCCTCGGGCTCACAGGCATAATATACAGTTTCTGAATACACATAGAGAGTGGCAGCCTCGAGAATGGAACTTGTCACTGTGACCAGCCTTTGCGGGAGATTGTTCTCCCACCAACCTGAGATGCCATATATATTAGAGTAATTATCAGGACATGCGAAGAAGGAAGCTGTTAATAGCAGATGGGTTGTTTTTCTATTGGCAGATGAATAGGAGTCACATAGAGCAAGGCCAATTTCCTTTTGAAGTTCTAGCAGCATTCAGCGCCAGTGTCTCATTCATGCTCTGGCTCCTTCCGGGAGCACTAAAGGGAATTGTATGCTTGTCATACATAGCACTTATCCATAATTCCTTTTGAAAATATGTCTTTCTGATTTTCAGCTTTCAAAGCTAGCAAGCACATCCAGTGGTCTCTGCCGTCCAAGGTGCAGTTCGTAATTTTCCTCTGCCCACCATTCTCTCGCCCCTGTGAGGTGTTGGACGAGTAAGAACAAAAATGGGGAATAGTCTTGTGCAAGCTTGAAATACGGAGAGAAAATCAAGCTCCTGCGAGTTCAAGGAGCCTAAGGTGCCCTCTGGAACTCTTAGTATTGTCTAAAGATAATTTTCTCCATTGTGTTCCTATTTTTTTTCCTCCTCTCATACCATCTTTTCCTCAACCCCAATTTTGTCAGTCATCCTAATTTATTAAATGTAACTTTTTCCTCATTAAATACTTTCCTTTCTATGCACTCTCCAGAAATGTAATGGAAAGTGGAAAGAAGCACTAAGAAAAACGTTGTCATTGTATCTAATATTTTGAAGCCACAATTTTGTTACAGGTAAGACAGTGTCATCAGACATAATTAACTGATTGAATTCCCATTTTCCTTACTTAAAGTCAGTTGATCTTGTTTTGTGAGGCATGTCAGTTTTGCAGAACACAAGTATCTTGCTCCTCCTTAATTCATGTTTTCTTACGCTTATTGAATCCAAGAGTGAGGAACACATGAAGTTAGACACCTCAGGAATTTAACACAAGATCGGTGTCATAGCAGGAAAGCTTCGCAAGCAAGTGAAAGAGGAAAGAGAAGTGGCAACAGCTGACTCAAAATTCTGTTGCGATGCTTGGTTTTAACATACCGCTTGAAGTCTTCATTGAATACCTATTATCTTTCCTGCACAAGGACACCCTCATTGCCAGAGTTATCGTCTTCGACAATAGCAAAGGTGATGTGGCAGCTGGCTTATTCTGGGAATGGGAACACAACAGGCCCCCAAAGTAATAACATTTTTTATGAAAAGGGAAGCTGTCTTTAACCGACCCTTCATTTCCCCCCTGAGACTGACAGGCAATTTCGACTGTTTATTTTTACTTAGCTCCAATGAATGACTCTATTTCATTCACCTTCACAATAATTTGGTGGTGCACACTGCTTGCTGGTACCGAGTGGAAGTGTAAGTGAAGGGCATCATTAGAGGCATTCCCGACCAATCTTGGTGAAATTAGCTTCTTTGGAAACTAAATCAAGCCTTAGTTTCAAGGAGGGGAAAACTGAACAAGTGCAGAGCAATGCGAAATTGACTGAGTTATCCTTAGCTTTCACGGCATTAGGCAAGGTCAGAAAACCAAAGTTTAAATTCTGTTTTCACTCTTGTGTGCACTCTGTCCATAGTAACTAGCTGATGAGCATATTTGTGGTAAAGAATCCGCCTGCCAATCCAGGAGATGCAAGAAGTGTGGGTTTGATCTCCAGACTGGGAAGATCTCCTGGAGTAGGGAGTGGTTACCAGCTCCAGTATTCTTGCCTGGAGAATCCCATGGACAGAGGAACCTGGTGGGCTACAGTTCGTGGGGTCACCAAAAGTCAGACAGGACTGAGCATTCATGCACACATGCAATGAATATACTGATATGTACACCATGTTTGTTTACTTTTAGAAAGCATATTTTCATTAAATTGTACAATCGTGGGTGCACGAATGCATTGCTAGTTGGAGACTTGCTTTATTCTCTTTACCTGAACTATAAGTAGATTTTACTTTATTTTTTTAAAGTTTTTGTTGGTGTATAGTTGATCTACAAGGTTGTTAGTTTCAGGAGTACAGCAAAGTGAATCAGCTGTACAGATACATATATCCACTCGTCTTTAAATTTCCTTCCCATTTAGGTAACTGCAGAGCAGCGAGGAGAGCTCCTCATGCAATATAACAGGTCCTCATTAGCTGTCTATGCTATGCATTAGTTAGCTAGCATTAATGCTGGCTGTTCAGTCGTGTCCGACTCTTGGTGACCCCAAGACTGAGGCCCACCAGGCTCCTCTGTCCAAGGGATTCACCAGGTAAGAATACTGGAGTGGGCTGCCATTTCCTTCTCCAATTTTACTACACATAGTAGTGTGTATATGTCAGTCCCAGCTTATCCCTCTCTTTCCTCTTACCCCCGGTAACCATTTGCTTTCTACATCTGTAACTCTATAAATACTGCTGTTTTGTAGATAAGTTCATTTGTACCCCTTTTTTAGATTCCACGTGTAAGCAATATCATATAATATTTGTCTTTATTTTGTGTGACTTATCACTCAGTATGATAATCTCTAGGTTCATCCATGTTGCTGCAAATGGCATTATTTCACTTCTTTTTATGGTTGAGTAATATTCCACATATATGTATATATATACACACCACGTCTTCTTTATCCATTCTTCTGTTGATGGACATTTAGGTTGCTTTCATGTCTTTGCTATTCCAAAACAAACAACTTACATAGCTCAATATAAAGCAAACAAAAGAGCAAACAGACTAATCAAAAAATGAACAGAAGACTTAAATACATATTTCTTCAAAGAAGATACTCAGGTGGCCAATAGGCACATGAAAAGATGCTCAGCATTGCTAACTATTCGAGAAATGCAAGTCAACACTGCCATGAGGTACCACTTTACACTGGTCAGAATGACCATCATCAAAATGTCTACAAATAATACGTGCCAGAGAGGGTATGGAGAAAAGGGAACTCTCCTTCATGGTTGGTGGGTACGTAAACTGGTGCAGCCAATATGGAGAACACTGTGGAGTTTCCTTAGAAAAACTAAAAATAGAATTACCATATGATCCAGCAATCCCACTTCTAGGCATATATCCAGAAAAAGAAGAAAACTAATTTGAAAAGATTACTCTTTAGTTTTCTAGTTCTCCCAATATAAGATAAGCTATAATGAGACTTCTCCTGTCTTGTTAATGGCTATGACCCCAGTTTCTGGAATAATATCTGATAACATCGTAGAGTTCTTCATTTGTTCAGGAGCTCAAGGAATGAATAGGGGAAGGAGAGGCACAGTGCAGTAGTTGGAAATTTAAAATAATGCCTAACAAATCCCCAGCCCAGTAACTCCAACTCTGTATTTCATCCTCTCATTCAAGAAAACAAAGCAGAACATAGGTGAATTATTGAGATAGCAATGAAAGAATATCCTTGAATCCTTTGATTTCAAGCTTTGTTTTTAAGTTTCATTGGTAATGGTTTTCCTCTAATAGTGATGACGGTGTGTTCTAACATCTGTCTTAAAAGGCCCACAGTGTGAATGCAATTGTGACCAGATCAGAGTGACAAATTTGCATTCTCTTCCTCTCCGAACAATTTAATTTCTTTTGGATTCTCACAAAGAAAACAGTCAACATCTAGCATCCACCACCAGCTTATTTGTGAAGCCAGTAAGAAATACACAGATGGGTGAATACGTGGACTCTCAGACATGCTTGGCCAGGCTAGATCAGAGTGGAAAGGATGCTGTCAGTTGGTGCCCTTGTGTCTCATCGAAGAGTCTGCCCAGATCAGTGTGCGAACATTTCAAAAGGCAGAAAATCGGCAGCGTGGTTGGGTTCAGGCATTTGCCATCTTCTTTAAGCATTTCATTCTCAGTGACTGAGGACTTGGACATGATGGGTAGGGTTTTAAATTCTCAGAGGGGAAGAAAAATTACACTTAGGAAGCGAAGGTATTCTAGTTGGAGGAGATGTCCTAGTCTTGTTTGTACGCTTGTGTCAGTAAAGTGAATGTAGTGCTCTGATCATCTAGGGCAGCCTGATCTGGGGTTTCCTGAGTCAGCTCTTTCAGAAGCATACGGTCATTTCTTTTCTCACATGCCTGGCAATCCATGTAGAAGCCAGCATGACTGAAACATGAGCTCTCAAGATTTGGTGATGATAAGCATGACGGAATTGCTGATATCACCTACTTGAAGCAGGATAAGTATTAACCTAAGAATAATTTGGATTGTGGTACTACTAAAAAGTTTGCAGTACAAAAGTGAAAGTGAAAGGCACTCACACAATCGTGTCTGACTCTTTGCATCCCATGGATTGCAGCCTGCCAGGCTCTTCTGTCCATAAAATTCTCCAGGCAAGCGTACTGGAGTGGGTTGCTATTTCCTTCTCCACGGGACCTTCCCGACCCGGGGATGGGTCCCGAGGATCAAACCCGAGTCTCCTGCATTGTAGGCAGATTCTTTACCAACTGAGCCACCAGGGAGCCCCAAGTATTAATTCTTGCCATAAGAAGGCATTGGGCACTTTACTCAAGCAGCGTGTTGATTCATATCTCTTTACCATTAGGTTATAAATTAAATTACTGCCCAAATCGGTGGGTACCCTTAGCTGAGAAGCATCAGAGACCACGGAGGTTCAGAATCATTGAGAAAATTTACCTATGGCAGAGGGTGACTATACACTCATGTATCCTGTTGAGAAGTCAGGTTTTTGTATCAATATACAAAATTAAACTTCTAAATCCAGTAGAGCTGAGTGTAATGGACATTGGAATAAACAAGGGTGTGCGACATTAAGCAAATACAGAAAATGTCTTAAACAGTTATGTCTAAAGAATAGGACAAGCAATGTAATCAGTAAATTAGTATATACTATTTATTGCAAAGCAGTAATTCCTTCCCAGAGCACAAGGCTCATGATTCAATATAGGTTTTTCTTATTTGATTTGATCTCTTCATAAGATATTACAGTGCAAACCAGGTTCATGATCAATCCCTATTTCAAATGAATTGATGGAGACCAAGAGAAGTGAAGTGAATGCCTACCCAACCTGTAATGAACACTGAGGCCACAGGTTGACCTAAGATCTGATATGCAAATGAGTGACATCTCAGGAAATGATGCTTACGTGTTTCCATTTGGTGCATATGATATGCTTTTTAAATAAACAGTCCTAACATGAAAAAAAAAGTGGTTAGCACATATCCCTTTGTCATGGAAAAAATTCATAAATTAACATGAAGGAAGGTGCTCACTACAAATGGGGGAAATCTTCTTTCGGTTCCTGATTAAACAGTAATAATTCCAAGGGCCAGATTGCTTTTGCTAAGTGTTATTTTTCTCTCCTTTGTTTTCCATTCTGGATAGCACACTGATCTCAGGTTTCTTCATTTGTTTGTTTCCTTAAATAAGGAGATGGGTCATTTCTCTGCTGCAGCAGTTTGCTGTCCCTTTGGGATAAAGGAGATATAGGCTGATATCATCCTTGTTTTCCCTTATTTACTGTATATAATATTTTTAGATAACTTAGATGCCCTTCCCCCAGTTCTGATTTTGGGATGCGGGGTTGGGTAGAACACACATAGGGATATGAAATGTCTTACTGGTCTCCCACAAGCCAGGAGTATGCAGAGGCAACTGGACTGTTTACAACCTAATTGGCAGTGTCGTAGATCATAGGATGCCCAAAGTTCACCAGGAGGAGATAAAGATGTCAGAGAGGACCCCTGAAGAGATACATCAAAAGCTTCTCCCTTCTGCCTCTCTCGATAACGATTCCAACTGTGTATTGCGGGTTGTGGGTTGTTATGGTGACAGGCACGGGGTATAACCTGGGAGGCAAAGAAAGAAAATAATTTGGCCAGGAAATCCTCTCTAAAATCTTTGCCTGTGAGATAGGTTTAAAATACTGGCTTGCTTGCAGATTGTACAGTTGAGCAGCAGAATATAGAATGTGTGTGGACATTTTTAAGTTAATAAAGCTTTCCATCATTTTATATATATATATATAAAGGCAATAGTGTACAGAGCCTAAGAATGTAAACTCTGACATTAGAATGCCTTGTTTCAAAACTAGTCTTCACTATGTAACCACTTGTGCAATCTTGGTCTTAGTTATTTTAACTCTCTGAATCTTTACCGTGGGGATGATGATAACATCCATTTTATTAATATAAGCATGTTTTGAGGATTAAACATGTTAAACACTGAAATCAATGAAAGTGAAAGTGTTAGTTCCTCAGTAGTGTCAGACTCCTTGCAACCCCATGGACTGTAGTCATTCCCTTCTCCAGGGGATCTTCCCAACCCAGGAATCGAACCTGGGTCTCCTGCATTGCAAGGAGACTCTTTACCATCTGAGCCACCATGGAAGCCCTATGAAAACAATGCCCTACCCATAATAAATGATCAACCTGTGTGGCTAGCCTGTGTGTGTTGAGTTGCTCAGTTGTATCCAAGTCTTTGCAACCCCTTGGACTGTAGCCCACCAGGCTCCTCTGTCCGTGGAATTTTCCAGGCAAGAATATTGGAGTGGAGTACCATCTCCTCCTCCAGGGGATCTTCCTGACCCTGGGGTTGAACTCGCATCTCTGGCGTCTCCTGCACTGGAGGCAGATTCTTTACTGCTGAGCCAGTGGGGCATTCTGAAGCTGTCGTAATTGTTCCATATTTTCACAGGTGGCAGTATACTTGCCTGGAGAATCCCAGGGACAGAGGAACCTGGTGGGCTCCCATCTGGGGTCACGCAGAGTCGGACATGACTGACGTGACTTAGCAGCAGCAGCAGCAGTACAGTTGAACAACACCAGTCTGAACTTTGCAGGTTCACTTCTACCTGGATTTTTTTTTTTTCAATAAATATAGAGGCAGCCCCCTGGAGCTGGGAGTTTCAATATTTCTAGATTCAACCAACCACAGAAGGCAAACTTAATACATGATCCGTGGTTTGTTAAAGTTGCCAGTATGGAATCTGCCCATTAGGAGGGTCATTTATGGTACTTGAGCATCCAGGGATTATGATATTGATGCTGGATCCTGGAACCAGTCCGTTGTGGGGTTGACTGTACAGCATATGGGTGACATGAAGGCTACACAGCCAACTTCCTGGATTTCGGTTCTTGTTTAATCCCTTCCTAGCTGTGTGACTTTGAGCAAATCATTTAACCTCTCTAAACCTAACTTCCTCATCTGTAAAGTGGAGGGATTTGTAATGGATATTTCATGTGATAGTTTTAGAATAAATGAGGAAACTCCTGTAAAATAATAGTGCCTATTGGATTATAAGTGAGTTGTTATTATTTAAAGAAGTTAAGACTAGTGAGGTGATACCAGGAATGGGGTGGTATAGTTGTACCAGCCATAACACTATGGTATAATATGATTCAGGGTTCTGCTTGTAGTCAGAATAAGAGTTTCCACTGACTAAAGAAATTAAATCCATGAATTTTCTCTTAATGACCTGAAAAGCTTCCTGGGTAAAATCTGAAACTGGCCCACCTACGCAGAGGACAGAGGAAAACTGAAGAGGCACATCATTGCAGATTGGTAGGTAGCAAGTTTAATAAGCAAGGGAATTGATATAGGAGGCTTGTCTTGGGCAGCTGCTACACAAGTAGATCTCTGCATCCACCTATCAGGATCTTAAAAGTGTATTTTGTTGTTCAGTCACACAGTTGTGTTCGACTCTTTGCGACCCCATGGATTGCAGCATGCCAGGCTTCCCTGTCCTTCTTCATCTCCTGGAGCTTGCTAAAACTCAAGTCCAACCATCAGAGGTGCCGTCCAACCATCTCACCCTCTGTCATCCCCTTCTCCTCCTGCCTTCAATCTTTCCCAGCATCAGGGTCTTTTCCAATGAGTCAGCTCTTTGCATCAGGTGGCCAAAGTATTGGAGCTTCAGTATCAGTCCTTCTAATGGATATTCAGAACTGATTTCCTTGATCTCCTTGCAGTCCAAGGGACTTTCAAGAGTCTTCTCCAACACCACAGTCAGAAAACATCAGTTCTTCAGAGCACTCAGCCTGCTTTGTGGTCCAACTCTCACATCCATACACGACTACTGGAAAAGCCATAGTTTTGCCTATACAGATATAAGTTTGACTATCAGATACACGTTTATCCAGAGGAGTTAACAGGATTCAGGCACGTATACAGTCCAGATGGTCTCAATGATGCTTTGCTCTCTCAAGGCTATGTCCTTGGAATGGCTCTCACTGTGGCGATAGAGGGTAGAACATACATCCCAAGGACCAGGAGAGGGTGAGGAGCCTCTCATTTGTCCATGCATTGGTCAAGAGTCTAGCATGCATCATGTCCTCCTGATTATCTCTTCCAACAACTCTTCAATACTATTATGAAAACAGAACATATGAAAGGAGTGTGTTTATAGAAAGAATGTCCTTATCTTAGATCATAGGACACATTGAATGATTATAATGATTACTGCTATGAGCACCCAACTATTATTGCCCAAAATTTATAGAATAAGAAGTACAGATGTTAATTTTTTTCAAGTGAAATACTTCTTAACTCACATGCATGCATGTACCCTCAGTTATGTCTGACTCTTTGGAACCCCATGGACTGTAGACCACCAGGTTCCTTTGTCCATGAGATTTTCCAGGCAAGAATACTGGAGCAAGTTGCCATTGCTTTATCCAGGGGATCTTCCCAGCTCAGGGATCAATCAAAGCCATGTCTCCCAAGTCTCCTGCATTGGCAGGCAAATTCTTTACCTGCTGAGCCATCAGGGAATTCCCACAAAATGGAAAATAACTTGAAATTTTAAAACTCCAGGGTTATCAACCTAATAATACTGAATTATCATATGCATATTATATTATTAATTGTATTATTATTCTTAACTATTTGCTGCCTCCTAGAAGGTACAGCACACTTTCTTATCTTAATTATTTGGGCTTTGGCCCTAAGTCTTTTTTTGACCAATGGAAGGTAGATGAAAGTGATGATACATTGGTTGTGAACAGATGCATTAAGCAGCGTCTCAGATTCTTTCCACTCTCTTGAGTTTTTGCATTCCACTAAGCCAGCAGCAGCGCCGAGAGAGTGTCTGCTCATTCAAGAAGTCATTCGCAGTCCAATTAAGCCCAGAAGAATCTGGCAATGATCACAGCAGGTGGCAGGCATTGTGAAATATGAACAATAGATTAAAATTCTGTTTTTATAAGTCACTGGGATTTGAGAAGGCTTCCCTGGTGGCTCAGATAGTAAAGAATCTGCCATCAATGTAGGAGACGTGGGTTCAATCCCTGGGTGGGGAAGATCCCCTGGAGAAGGAAATGAAAGCTGTTTGTTGTGGCAACAAAAACTGAAGAATAAATAGAGAACCATTTATAGAGGACTTACTATGTGCCCACTGCTTGGGTTAGCGTTAAACATATTTTCTTATTTTGTTCTCTCCCCATTTCTATGAACGGAACTGTATTATTCCTATTCAGCAGATGAAAAACAGAGTCGGAAAATGCTGAATAATTTGCTATAGAAATAATTAGCGACCACGCTGAGATTCAACTCAACACTGTTTAACCCCAGTGACCAGAATTATCAGCAACATAGTGCGCTGCATCCTGAGGACAGAAATTCTCTGGGTGGATTCATAGGTGAAATGTGTCCAAATCCCAGCCTGTCCATATGGCTAAAGCTTGAAGTCCCCCTGGGGAAGGAAAGGGTAACCCACTCCGGTATTCTTACCTGGAGAACCCCATGGACAGAGGAGCCTGGTGGGCTGCAGTTCATGGGGTCGCACAGAGTCTGACATGACAGAAGCAACTTAGCACACAGCCCAAGAATTCTTAGTATATTTTTTTAAGATGAGAAACAATACACACAGTATTTTCTGACCGTTAATAATAAGTATTAAATAACAATGAAAAATTTCTAGGACCAAAACTTTTATGACACTGGATTTACTTAGGTGACTCAGACACAGCCCAAACCACACTGGATCATATTCAAATGATTTAAATTCTCATGGAGAAAAGAAGCCAGATTTTTATTCTAACTCTTCTGGACTCTTAGCACAGTCTCCACAGCCCTTTCTACATAAACTCTGGCCTTAAGAAAAGGCCCCCAGGCCTCTTTGACTTTTTCTCCCTAGTTGAGCTTTGAGGATTCTCTCCATTTGAAGAATGAATAATTCAGAATTAGAAACTACAACTTGGGCCTTACCATTCCTTAGCCTCCCAACTTGGTCATATCCTCATTATGGGAAAAGCCATTCCAAAAGGCAAACGGCTTTTCATAATTGTTATTTAATGAATATTGCTCACTCCTGGGATTTCTTTCTCAGTGTGTATTTGTAATTCAAAGGTCATCATAATACCACTGGCATACACAAGGATTCTGAGAGATTTGTTCCTCCTGCTTGAAATTCAGATACAGTGGCACAGTAGATTAGTCCAGGAACCTTTTCTGTGGTGTGGGTCACAGTTAGGATGAATCTGAGTTCCTTTTCATTTTAGACCTTCACCAGTCATTCAGAAAACTGATCTAGGAATATGGACTCTGACCGGGAACTTTTGCTCACCAGCTGGGCGTAAGGGTACTGATAACATGGATATTCCATGATAACATGGAAAGGTTCCATGCTCTGCCATGGTCATTATCCCTCCCCTTAACTGGCCCTAATGTCTCCTAAATGGGTTTCTCTTTGAGATAATTTAAGCTGGAAGAGTTGGCCCCAGAGAATAATTTAGGCCTCATGTGTGTACATATTTGCAGGATTTATATGGCAAGCCACCCTTAAATTAGTAATGGCAGTCTCATTTCAAGATATAATAGATTGAAATAATATTCCACAAGAATGCTTTTCTTCAAACAGGCATGGGTGATGATTATTTATTACTTTAAAATGCATCTTTTCTTCCCATCTCACCAAACACCACTTGTATTTCGAATGAGCTTAAAGCTCTAACACAATGCAGTTTATGCATGAGGATTGGCTGCTTAGAAGCACTTATGGCTTGAGCTAGTGGGGAGACAAATATTCCCTAAAATTTGCAGTATTTATGGTAAATACTTGTTTTCTTCAAAAATAGAGCAGAATTAATAAATTAGAAAAGACAAGTTCTAGGGTGGCCAGCATGGCTTGTGTACAGATGTGTCTGAGTGTGAGGGAGAAATTTTTCTTTTTTCTTCTCTCTGCTTTTATTTTATAGCATGATATTTGGAGTTCGCTGTTGGGGTTATTTCCATTCAAATTGCATTCAGCCTCGAAACAACGGATAGAATGGCAGCATGAACAATAGTGGGTTACGGGCCACAGTTCTCCAGGTTTAAATGGAAGATATAAAACTAACGTCTGTAAGACCAACATTTCTTCCTCCCCCAGAAAAATATCTGATGGTAATTTTGAGAATAGAGTCTTGAAGGAAGCAGCCAATAGTACTTGAAATAAAAGCTCAGAGAAGAATGAAAACTTTCGAATGCAGAAAGCAAGTTCAAGGGCTCAGTTTCCTTATGACACCCCAACACAAATGACAAGGAGCACGCTCCAATGGCACCCTCCTGCCCCCACTGCTCTTTGCCCCCCTCAAATAGTCAACTACTGATCTTTGTTCAATAATAGCTTACATGCTGAGGCTCAGGTGAGCCTGAATCAGAGTCCAATCCATTAAACAAATAAACAAACAAAAATTAGACATACAAGACTTTGAAACAAGATATGATCAACGAACGTTGTCTTTTTCTGGAGCTTTTTACAAATTTCCAAACAATTACAAGCTGCCATACAGCGTGCTCACCATGTGAGAGATGCTGAGCTGCAGCTTTAAATACATTATCCCAGATACAGGGAAGAACACCAGCGACATAGTAACCAATGGCACACATGGGCAGAGCACTGTGGGGCTAACGTTCAGCATGTGGTATATTCTCGAAAAAGTTGTCTAAGCTTCCCGTTGCCATTTTGCCCTCCTGTTCTCATGTCCAGTCCACTAAGATTTTTACCCCTACCATTTCACTCTAATTCCTTTTATCAAGGCCATCAGTGACATCTGTCATATTAATTCCTATGGTCGTTTTTCAGTATGTACCTTTATTAACCTGTCATAGCACTTGATGTACTATTTTTCGTAATGATGATGAAAAGTGGAATGTAAGCCAGAGAAAAGACATTTTCTGAGAAATTCAATTTAAAATTACCTATCTGAAGAATATAGAAAAGACATACTGGCACAAATAGATGGTGGAATGGAGGTAAAAGAAGACATGATATGTGCCTATAGTCGATTCACTTTGCTGTACAGCAGAAATTAACATAACAGTGTAAATCAACTGTACTCCAACAAAAATTAATTTAAAAAAGAAGATATAGCACAGAAAGCATGGGCATGAGGTGTTGAGAAATTCTTTTAGAGTTAGTTGTCTATTTGAAGAAAACAAAAAAGCTGGCAAAAATAGATGGTGGAAGAGGTAGATAAGATATGACACAGAAGTCATGGGCTTGAGATGCTATGTGGCTAAGAGCTTCAAGCATATCACTGCAACATAGCAATGAGTTTTGTTCTTATGTTCATGTATTCCATTCAAGATCACAGAAAACTAACCAAACTGATCACATGGATCACAGCCTTGTCTAACTCAATGACACTATGAGCCATACTGTGTAGGGCCACCCAAGACGGATGAGTCTTGGTGGAGAGTTCTGACAAATTGTGGCCCAGTGGAGAAGGGAATGGCAAGCCACTTCAGTATTCTTGCCTTAAGAATCCCATGAACAGTATGAAAATGCAGAAAGATATGACACTGAGAGATGAACTCCCCAGGTCAGTAGGTGCCCAATATGTTACTGGATAAGAGTGGAGAAATAGCTCTAGAAAAAAATGAAGGGACTGAGCAAAAGCAGAAATAACACCCAGTCGTGGATGCGTCTGGTGATGAGAGTAAAGTCCAATGCTGTAAAAACAGTATTACATTGGAACCTGGAATTTAGGTCCATGAATCCAGGTAAATTGGAAGTGCTCACACAGGATGTGGTGAGAGTGAACATCGACATTTTAGGAATCAGTGAACCAAAATGGACCTGAATGAACGAATTTAATTCAGATGACCATTATATATACTACTATGAGCAAGAATCCATTAGAAGAAATGGAGTAGCTATCATGGTCAACAGAAGAGTCTGAAATGCAGTACTTGGGTGCATTCTTAAAAATGACAGAATGATCTCTGTTCATTTCTTAGGCAAACCATTCAATACTACAGTAGTCTATGTCTCAACAACTAATGCTGAAGAAGCTGAAGTTGAACAGTTCTATGAGAACTACAAGACCTTCTAGAACAAACACCAAAAAGAGATGTCCTTTTCATCATAGCAGACTGGAATGCAAAAGTAGGAAATCAAGAGATACCTGGAGTAACATGCAAGTTTAGCCTTGGTGTACAAAATGAAGCAGGGCAAAGGCTAACAGAGTTTTGTCAAGAGAAGGCACTGATCATAGCAAACACCCTCTTTGAACAACACTAGAGAAGATTCTACACATGGACATCACCAGATGGTCAATACCAAAATCAGATTGATTATATTCTTTGCAGCCAAAGATGGAGAAGCTCTATACAGTTAGCAAAAACAAGACCAGGAGCTGACTGTGGCTCAGATCATGAACTGGCTCAGCCAAATTCAGACTTAAATTGAAGAAAGTAGGGAAAACATCTAGGCCGTTCAGGTGTGACCTAAATAAAATCCCTTTCAATTATACAGTGGAAGTGACAAGTAGATCCAAGGGATTAATTCTGATAGAATCCTGAAGAACTGCGGATGGAGGTTCAGGACATTACATAAGACATGGTGATCAAAACCACTCCCAAGAGAAAGAAATGCAAAGAGGTAAAATGGCTGTTTGAGGAGACCTTACAAATAGCTGAGAAAAGAAGAGAAGTGGAAATCAAAGGAGAAAAGGAAAGGTATACCCATCTGAATGCAGAGTTCCAAAGAATAGCAAGGAGAGATAAGAAAGCCTTCCTCAGTGATCAGGGCAAAGAAATGGAGAAAAACAATGGAATGGGAAAGAATAGAGATCTCTTCAAGAAAGTTAGAGATACCAAGGGAACATTTCATGCAAAGATGGGCTCAATAAAGGACTGAAATGGTATAGACCTAATAGAAGCAGAAGATATTAAGAAGAGGTGGAAAGAATACACAGAAGAACTATATAAAAGATATTAATGACCCAGATAACCATGACGGTGTGATCATTCACCTAAAGCCAGACATCCTAGAGTCTGAAGTTAAGTGGGCCTTAGGAAGCACCACTATGAACAAAGCTAGTGGAGGTGATGGAATTCCAGTTGAGCTATTTCAAATCCTAAAAGATTATGCTCTGAATGTGCTGCACTCAATAAGCCAGCAAATTTGGAAAACTCAGCAGTGGCCACAGGACTGGAAAAGGTCAGTTCTCTTTCTAATCCCAAAGAAAGGCAATGCGAAAAAATGCTTAAACTACTGCACAATTGCATTCATTTCACATGCTAGCAAAGTAATGCTCAAAATTCTCCAAGCCAGGCTTCAACAGTATGTGAACTGAGAACTTCCAGATGTTCTAGCTGGATTTAGAAAAAGCAGACGAACCAGAGATCAAATTGCCAATGTACGTTGGATCATCAAAAAACAAGAGAATTCCAGAAAAACATCTACTTCTGCTTCATAGACTACACTAAAGCCTTTGACTGTGTGGATCACAATAAACTGTGGAAAATTTTTAAAGTGATGGAATACAAGACCATCTTACCTGCCTCCTGAGAAATCTGTATGCAGATCAAGAAGCAACAGTTAAAACCGGACATGGAAAAATGGACTGGTTCCAAATTGGAAAAGGAGTACATCAAGGCCGTATATTGTTTCTCTGCTTATTTAACTTTTATGCAGAGTACATCATGAGAAATGCTGGGCTGGATTAAGCACAAGCTGGAATCAAGATTGCCAGGAGAAATACCAATTACCTCAGATATGCAGATGACACCACCGTTATGGCAGAAAGCGAAGAGGAAGTAAAGAGTCTCTTGATGAATGTGAAAGTGGAGAGTGGAAAAGCTGGTTTAAAACTCAACATTCAAAAAAGGAAGATCATAGCATCCATTCCTATACTTCATGGCAAATAGATGTGGAAACAATGGAAACAGTGACAAACTATCTTTTGGAGTTCCAAAATCACTGCAGATGGTGACTGTAGCCAAGAAATTAAAAGACGCTTGCTCCTTGGAAGAAAAGTTATGACCACCCTGAACAGTACGTTAAAAAGCAGAGATATTACTTTTCCAACAAAGGTCCATCTAGTCAAAGCTATGGCTTTTCCAATAGTCATGTATGGATGTGTGAGTTGGACCATAAATAAGGCTGAGCGCTGAAAAACTAATGCTTTTTGAACTGTGGTATTGGAGAAGACTCTTGAGAGTCCTTTGGACAGCGAGGAGATCCAACCAGTCCATCCTAAAGGAAATCAGTCCTGAATATTCATTGGAAGGACTGATGCCAAAGCTGAAACTCCAGTCCTTTGGCCACTGACGCGAAGAACTGACTCCTTGGAAAAGACTGTGATGCTGGGAAAGATTGAACCCAGGAGGAGAAGGGACATCAGTTATGAGATGGTTGGATGGCATCACCAACTCAATGGACATGAGTTTGAGCAAGCTCCAGGAGTTGCTGATGGACAGGGAGGCCTGGCATGCTGCAGTTCATGGGGTCGCAACTGAACCACATAGCATTTATAACCACCAGCTAGGCCATTTACTTGGAACCCTCTGGTAAACATCTTGTAAAGTTGAGACAGGTGAAATTGTTAAAGAATGATGGTTCCTCTGCTGTACCAGGCAGTGTGCTATAATTTCTAAGTGTTTCATTTGTGCTCATCAATCCTTACAATGGACCTCCCTGGTGGCTCCATCCGTAAAGAATCCAGGAGACCCGGATTAGATCCTGGGTTGGGAAGATCCCCTAGAGAAGGAAATGGCCACCCAAAGCAGTACTATTGCCTGGGAAATCCCATGAACAGAGGAGCCTGGAGAACTACAGCCCATGGGGTCACAAGAGTTGAACATGACTTAGCAACTAAACCACCACGAATCCTGATAGTAACACTGCAAGTTTTATATACTATTACGATTCCTATTTTACAAATGAGGGAATTGTGCATAAGTAATTTTCTCTAGGTCTTACAACTAGTTAGTGTAGAGCTGGGTGAAAGGTACATCCTTTCATATTAATATTCTTGTGCATGTACATATTTATTAATACAAGTAAAATACATGTATTGGTGCTTTCTTGTTATGTTAATAGAGTTGGAAAATTAAAAAAAAAATGAATCTGTCTTAATAACTTGAGCCTATGATCTACAGCCGGAGAAGGCAATGGCAAGCCACTCCAGTACTCTTGCCTAGAAAATCCCATGGATGGAGGAGCCTGGTTGGCTGCAGTCTATGGGGTCGCTAAGGGTCGGACACGACTGAGCGACTTCACTTTCATTTTTCACTTTCACACTTCACTTTCACACATTGGAGAAGGAAATAGCAACCCACTCCAGTGTTCTTGCCTGGAGAATCCCAGGGACGGGGAAGCCTGGTGGGCTTCCATCTATGGGGTCACACAGACTCGGACACGACTGAAGTGACTTAGCAGCAGCAGCAGCAGCATGATCTACAGCAGAGATCAGGAAGTTGTTTCTAAAATGGCCACATGGTAAATGTAGTGTTTGTAAGCTATGCAGGCTCTCTTCTGAATACAGCTCTGCTGAGGCAGGTGTAGACAATATGTAAACAATTAGGCATGACTATATTTCAATGAAACTTTATTCACAAAAACTGATGATGAACACAGTCTGACCCATGTAGTTTCCTGACATCTGAATATTCTGTTTAATGAAAGTAATCCAAAGTTCTTTCATGACCATGGCAGAGATTGCTACTTGACTCTAGGGCACTTGCTCTTACGTTCTTCTTTGAAAATAAAAGCAGTACTTTCTTTAGCTGGACATATGGCCATCCAGAATAAAAGTTAGCCCCATTCCCCACCACCTGCAACAAGCTGTGACCATGTGACAAAGTCTTGCCAATGAGAAGTAAGAAAATGTGGTATGTCCATCTTTTAGGAAATATGGGCAAATGGAGAGACTCTCCATTTTCTTGCGGGCTGGTTTTTGGATGAAATATCTGGAGTTCCAGCAGCTATTTTGAACCAAGAGATCACTTTTGGAATGAAATAGCTATGATGGAGCAGAGTAGAAAAATAGAATAAATTTCAGTTCTTTAAGCCATAGGGCACCAAGGCTTTCTATATCCAGACTTGTTTTATATGAAAGAGAAATAAGCCTCTATCCTGATTAACTTCTTATTTGGGTTTTCAGTCACAAGATGGAGGCTTATCTCTCAGCCTAATCTAGCCCTTCCTGGTGCAATGGTCACAAATCTTTCTTATCTATATCAAGAAGACTGTTCCACGTTACCAGGGAAATGACAGGATGGGAATGTTAGGTGACATAAGAAACGTGAACTGAGCCAGAAGTCATAAAACCTAGCTTTGCCAGTTACTGTGTGATTCTGGGCAAGATACTTTAACATTGCTGCCAGTTTCCTTATTTGTATAATAGAATTGGCTATACCTAATTCCCATGGGTGTTGTGAGGCTAAAATGAAATAAAAAGTGTGAAGGATACAGGGTAATATTTATCCCATATTTGTAGAATAAGTAAATGTGTATGTGTATAATTTGTGTTAATATGGAAATAACATTCTAAGAAGAGCAAGGCTAAACACTAATATAATTAGCATGTTACTTTAGCAGTGAGATTAAAGCTAGTGTTAGGGGGAATTTGATCTTTATATATATATATGTATTTATTACAGTAAGTATATTTATAAATTAAAATAATAAATGGAAGCAAAAAGAATATAAATGTAATATATTTTATAAATACTATATAAATATAATAAATGTCAATGTATACATATAGCCCAATATGACATCAGACAAATATGGGATTCATCTTTGTTGAAACTGAATGTGACAAACTGCAAAATCCATCAGTTCTACAAATTTATTATTATTATTTACAGAGTAGAAGAAAGGAAGTAGAAGGAGGAAATTGTGAAAGTGTTAGGAATTCACCCAAAAGTATTTTTTCAAACAAGGCTGACCTGAATATAGACCAAGCATGCTGCATGAGTCACTATTTCCTGAATGTGCTAGACACCTTTTACCTCTCTGTACATTGATCTGTGTTGTTCTTTCTAACATGTATGCCATTTCCTGCTTAATAAACTTTTGCTCATCTTTAAACTCAAATACTTTTCCCTTTCTAAAATCTCTTACAGCTCTCTCAAGCAGAATATATTTTTCTGTAGTTCTTCCACATGCTATAAACATGTTTGCATAAACATTTCGTAACTATTTATTGATATGTTTTTGTTCCAAAGTATAAGAAAATCTCTAGGACACCTTCTGTTTATCATCCAATCACTGGAAACATTTTGGTGGCATGTTTCCCATACATCATGTACTGTTTACTTTCAGAAATTACAATAGTGCACAAGTATGCAAACACCCTTTGCTCATGAAACATATTTCACTGGTGGAGAGAAAAAAAATCCCAAAAGTTAAATGTATAGGATGTCAGGTGGTGATAGGATAAAAAGCATGGTTAGTGGATGGGAAATGAGCAAGGAGGTGCTTTTCAAGTAGAATGTTCAGAGAAGGATTCTCTGACAGATGTCACTTGTCACATGCATGAAGAATTCAATAAGGAAAGGGGTGAGCTTCACATGCGAGCAGAGACCCTGAGGCAGAAGCCTACTATTCATGCTGAAAGACTGCAAGTAAGCCTGTGGGCATGGAGCAAAGCAAATGTGCAGAGAAGTAATTGCACATCACTTTTCAGAAGAGGGGCAAGATTCTGTGATTAAGGGCATGGTAAGGCTTTGAGCAATAAGGCAATAAGGAGTGCATGAAGGCTGTATATTGTCACCTTGCTTATTTAACTTATATGCAGAGTACATCATGAGGAACGCTGGGCTGGAAGAAGCACAGGCTGGAATCAAGATTGCTGGGAGAAATATCAATAACCTCAGATATGCAGATGACACCACCCTTATGGCAGAAAGTGAAGAGGAACTAAAAAGCCTCTTGAGGAAAGTGAAAGAGGGGAGTGAAAAGGTTGGCTTGAAGCTCAACATTCAGAAAACAAAGATCATGGCATCTGGACCCATCACTTCATGGGAAATAGATGGAAAAACAGTGGAAATGGTGTCAGACTTTATTTTTTGGGGCTCCAAAATCACTGCAGATGCTGATTGCAGCCATGAAATTAAAAGACGCTTACTCCTTGGAAGGAAAGTTATGACCAACCTTGATAGTATATTAGAAAGCAGAGACATTACTTTGCCAACAAAGGTCCGTCTAGTCAAGGCTATGGTTTTTCCCGTGGTCATGTATGGATGTGAGAGTTGGACTGTGAAGAAAGCTGATCGCCGAAGAATTGATGCTTTTGAACTGTGGTGTTGGAGAAGACTCTTGAGAGTCCCTTGTACGGCAAGGAGATCCAACCAGTCCTTTCTAAAGGAGATCAACCCTGGGTGTTCATTGGAAGGACTGATGCTAAAGCTGAAACTGCAATACTTTGGCCACCTCATGCGATGAGTTGACTCACTGGAAAAGATCTGATGCTGGGAAAGTTTGGGGGCGGGAGGAGAAGGGGACGACAGAGAATGAGATGGCTGGATGGCATCACCGACTCGATGGAAATGAGTTTGAGTGAACTCTGGGAGTTGGTGATGGACAGGGAGGCCTGGTGTGCTCTGATTCATGGGGTCGCGGAGAGTAGGATCGACTGAGCGACTGAACTGAACTGAACTGAACCGAAGGCTTTGAGCTTTCTGTTTAAGTTAGTGAGAAGACTGCTTAGGGTGGTGAGAAGGTAAACGACAATGAATTTACTTAACAAGATCCCATACCTTCTCTGTGGAGAACATATTAAATGTGTAAGGAGGTCAGAAGCACAGTTCAGTTGCTTAGTCATGTCCAACTCTTTGAGACCCCATGGACTACAACATGCCAGGCCTCCCTGTCCATCACCAACTCCCAGAGTTTACTCAAACTCATGTCCATTGAGTTGGTGATGCCATCCAGCCATCTCATCCTCTGTCATCCCCTTCTCCTCCTGCCTTCAATCTTTCCCATCATCAGGGTCTTTTCAAATGAGTCAGTTCTTCCTATCAGGTGGCCAAATTGTTGGAGTTTCAGCTTCAGCATCAGTCCTTCCAATGAACACCAAGGACTGATCTCCTTTAGGATGGACTGGTTGGATCTCCTTGTGGTCCAAGGGACTCTCAAGAGTCTTCTCCAACTCCACAGTTCAAAAGCATCGATTCTTTGGTGCTCAGGGAATAGCTCCCATGAGGGGTCAGGGAATAGCTCAGGTGATGGTAGCTTGGGTGAGGATGGTAGAGATGGTAAGAAGTGGTCTGATTATTGATATATTTTGAAGTCAACTGGAAACTAGTATCTCCAATTACAGAACAAATATTGAATATGTATAATTATTGAAATCATTGATTCAATATTAGAACTAGAGAATGTTATCATTTAAATGATTATAAAGAGATAATTCAGTTTCAGTCCTCAAATATAAAGTAATCAGAGAACCAGAAGTAATACTGTGTTTCTTGGGTCTTTGTGAAAAAGTAAGAAATCTTCTGTAAAACTCCAAAGTTTATAGTTACAAAAGCAATATCTAAATGTTTAAACAGTAAATTATGATATTGAAAGCACTACTAGGGTGATTAAAAAGTCAGTGGTGTTAAGAAAGCAAAATAATTTTTACTTCATACAACCGAAAACATAGCTTAGATTAATAAGAAATGATTAAAAAATGCTTACAAAATCTCTGATATCTGTGGTTTTGAAAAGAAAAAATATTTTTGTACTTGCATAATGTTCTAGATGACATACTATATCTTTGGATGTTATATAGATATATTAACATTATGCAGAATGATGTTTACTGACTTTCTGACTAAAAAGGATAATGCAGCTAAGTTTAATTGTGATGATACATTTTGCTAGTGAGACTTTAAGTTTTCATGAATCACTTTGAAAGATCACATAAAAGGAAAATATAAAAGCTGTAAGAATGATCAAAATCTCACTTTATTCTTTAAAAAACTTTAAGAAATGGGTTTGAATTTTCTAAATTACTTCTGATATTATCCTTTACATCATTTTAAAGTTTGGAATGCAGATACAGTCATATCCTGAATCATGATTGTTTAAATTTGAAACCAGAATTGCTGTGATACATTTCGTATGAACACTATTTTTGGGAATGATCATCTCCTTCTGCACTCAAACCTGCATGATCTTATGTAATAGGAATTCCACTCCCTCAGAATAATTTTAATAAGAGAATTGCAGCCTCCTCACTGCCTTCACAATTATTCCTCTCCAAGGGAAGCCAGTGGCATCAGATAGACTGAGAGAACTGTGATACACATGGATGGGATATTCTTACACTTGGCCTGTGGTCTTCTCTCTTCCTTATGAGTCTGTACGTTGGTCACTAATGTGGAAAAGTTTGAGTAGTAGGAAGCGCATTTGGCCATTTGTCTAAGCCATGACCTCTATTCAAGCACCACTGTTACTTATCTCCATCTATCTGATACCTGTACTATCTTTCAGGGCTTCCCAGATGGGAAAGAGATAAAGAACCTGCAAGTCAATGAGGAGATGTAAGGAACATAAGTTCAATCCTTGGGTCAGGAAGATCCACTGCAAGAGAGCATGGCAACCCACTCCAGTACTCTTGCCTGGAGAATCCCATGGTCAGAGGAACCTGGCAGGCTACAGTCCATACGGTTGCAGAGTCAGGCACACTGAATTGACTTAGCACACACACAGTATCTTTTAACTGGCCCAGAACTCAAGGAGTGTAGTGGTTCATATTATGTGTCAAGAGGGTTGGGCCATGGTATCCAGATATGTGGTCAAACATTATATTGATGTTTCTGTGGGAGTGTTTTTGGTTAAGATTAACATTTAAATAGGTGGTCATTGAGTAAAACAGATTGCAGTCTTTAATGTGGGTGTACTTCATCCAATCAGTTGAAGGACTGAGTAGAACAAAAGGCTGATCTCTCCTAAGCAAGAAGAAATTCTGTAGTAGAAGTCTTTCACACTTAAACTGAAATACTGGCTCTTCCCTGGATCTCTGACTTTGGACTTGGATCATAGCATCAACCTGCTGGTCCAAGTTGCAGATTTTGGATTTGTTAGAAGGAAATGGCAACCCACTCCAGTGTTCTTGCCGGGAGAATCCCAGGGATGGGGGAGCCTGGTGGGCTGCTGTCTATGGGGTCGCACAGAGATGGACACGACTGAAGCGACTTAGCAGCAGCAGCAGCCTCTATAGTTGCTGAACCAGTTCTTTAAAATTAAACACACACACACATATGTAGATACATAGATACAGACATAAATGTAAGGTATCTCCTCTTGCTTTTGTTTCTCTGGAGAACCTTCAATTAATAGAAGTATAATAGAAAAGTGAAGTGTTAGTCACTCAGTCGTGTCTGACTCTGTGAACCCATGGACTGTAGCTGCCAGGCTTCTCTGTCCATGGAATTCTCTGGGCAAGAACACTGGAGTAGATTGCCATTTCCTCCTCTAGGGGATCTTCCTGACCCAGGGATCAAACCCAGTCTTCTGCATTGCAGGCAGACTATTTATCATCTGAGCCACCAGGGAGGCCATGATAGAAGGAAAGTGTAATAGGAGGACTTGAATAATTTTAGCTCATAACCCAGCAGATATTGTTTTAAAATTATCAATGAAGTAGTTGCTTATGTTATAACAAAGTAATTACTTCTGAAGTCTTCTACATGGTACTAACAGACTTGACAGTAGAGATATTCTTATGGACCCTCATGCCTTCATTTCAAGGGCAAATTAAGTAAATTTTGCCCCCAACCATTTTGTTATTCTAAAGTGATTCAGCTAAATCATGGGGCTAAAGAATTACCCCTTTGATAAACCTTTGTGTTGTCCAAACTCATCCCATACAGCTGAAACTAGCACAACATTGTTAATCAACTCTTGTTGTTCAGTCGCTAAATCATGTTCGACTCTTTGCGACCCCATGAAGTACAGCACACCTTCCCTGTTATTCACTGTCTCCCAAAGTTTGCTCAAACTCATGTCCATTGAATCAGTGATACCATTCAACTAGCTCATCCTCTGCCGCCAGCTTCTCCTCCTGCCCTCAATCTTTACCAGCATCAGGATCTTTTCTAATGAATTGGCTGTTTGCATCAGGTGGCCAAAATATTGAAGCTTCAGCATCAGTCCCTCCACTGAATATTCAGGACTGATTTCCTTTAGTATTGGCTGGCTTGATCCCCTTGCTGTCCAAGGGGACTCTCAAGAGTCTTCCCCAGCTGCACAATTTAAAAGCATCAATTCTTCTGTGCTCAGCCTTTTTTATGGTCCAACTCTCATATCCATACCTAACTACTGGAAAAACCGTACGGAAAAACTTTATGTCTTCCCTGGTGGCTCAGATGATAACGCATCTCCCTGCAATGAGGGAGACCTGAGTTCAATCCTTGGGTCAGGAAGATCCCCTGGAGAAGGAAATGGCAATCCACTCCAGTACTCTTGCCTGGAAAATTCCATGGACGGAGGAGCCTGGTAGGCTACAGTGCATGGGGTTGCAAAGAGTTGTACACAACCGAGCGACTTCATTTTCTTTCTTTCAGTCAGACCTTTGTTGGCAAAATGATGTCTCTCTTTTTAAGCTGCAGTCTAGGTTTGTCATAGATTTTCTTCCAAGGAGCAAGCATCTTTTAATTTCATGGCTGCAGTCACCATCTGCTGTGATTTTGGAGCCCCCCAAAATAAAATCTGTCACTGTTTCCACTTTCCTTCCATACTTGCCATGAAGTGATGGGACCAGATGTCATGATCCTAGTTTTGTTTTTTTTTTTAACTGTGAAGTGAAGTGAAGTTGCTCAGTGGTGTCTGACTTTTTGTGACCCCATGGACTGTAGCCTGCCACGCTCCTCTGTCCATGGGATTTACTAGGCAAGAATACCGGAGTGGGTTGCCATTTCCTTCCCCAGGGGATCTTCCCAACCCAGGGATCGAACCCGGGTTTCCCTCATTGCAGGCAGACTCCTTACGCACTGAGCCACCAGAGAGTTGGGCTACAGTCTGTAGAGTTTCAAAGAGTTAGACATGACTGAAGCAATGTGCACACGTGTGCACACACACACACACATTGCTAAATTAAAATTATTATAAATAAGTCAATATGTTACCAGAAACTCTGACATTGGCACTTTATAAAAGGCAAGGGTAGTACAAAGTACTTTAAATAATTTATTTATTCTTATACCACTTCATAAGATAGAGTTTTACTATCACCCCTGTTCCATAGATGAGGTATAGGCTTATGAGTGTTAAAAACTTGTCTGAGGTCACACAATACAGCTCGTATTCAAACTTAATCAGTCTTACTCCAGGGCAAGCACTGAAACCAGTTCCTTTTGCTGGAATCTATTGTAAGAAGTCTGATTTCCAAAATCCCAGGATTTGTCACCGTGAAATTGATTTGTTGATCATAGTCGACCATGGTTGATCATGGTTCATCATGAAGTTGATTGGATGAACTTGATAGGCCTAGATTGAACCCATTTCCAGTGTGGCTTAATGTCATAAGGAAGAGTCAATTAAAGTAAACTCCATAGCTGGATAAGTTGCATAGAAACTTCTATACTAGGTGAAAAATGGCACAAGTTGGTAAACATCTCACCACATATTGCAATGAACTTACTGAGATTGATAAAGGTACACCTGGCTGTTCTAATCACTAATTTTAGAAAACCTATTTCTGGGCCATCATGTGGTGGTATTTTCTCCATGTACTCTTTTACTCAAATCCTTCTTGAAGTGTGGGCAAAGAATTTCAGCCAACTTGTGGCCTGTGTATAACTAAGATCTTGCTGCTGCTGCTAAGTCACTTCAGTCATGTCCAACTCTGTGCGACCCCATAGACAGCAGCCCACCAGGCTCCCCCGTCCCTGGGATTCTGCAGGCAAGAACACTGGAGTGGGTTGCCATTTCCTTCTCCAAACACAGATCTTAATGAGATGCAATAATCTTATTTCATATATCTCAACGGATGGTGGTAAACTTAACAGTGTCAGACATTGTTACAGTAATATTTTTTTTTGGTTGTTTGGAACTTCAGCTTTGTATATCCAGCAGGAACCAAGCAGGAACTCAATCAACATTGGTTGAATGAATGTTTGGTGGTGACAAATACCTACATATTTTTCTATCATGTTAGCAAGCAGTACCACTGAATGTCATTTCACTCATCCTGAATGATCGATTCTGCCACCAAAGCAGAAACACAATGAGCTAATGAGCTGAATTTAAGAAGGCTTTGAGGACTTCTCTGCTGTGTAACGTTGCCTCACAGAACTCAATACCTCACGCTGTCTGATATGAATCACTCACTGACTCTTCACTCTATCATTACACTCTTCATTCTGCTGTGTCTGCACAGAGAGGACTGATTCACACATCATACCCTGTAACATTTATAATCAGAAAGACTGGAAACATTTCACAGAGAAGGAAAACATGCAAGAATACACTTAGAGTAACTACACTGACAATTGGCTCACTGATCCCCATCTAAGCAAGAGAAGTGCTGGGAGAAAGAAAAAGTGTGTTTCTTTTTGTCAGAATATTCATTGTTTAAAACGTCATTCCAAAATAGAAACACCTATGTTCAAAAAGATTAAAAACTGTGCATCAATTGTGAAATCTTACACCACATGGTCCAAAACAGGCTATTTTGCTGGCAAGGATTGGAAAGCACTGGCTTGGAAAATTTACACATAGAATCATTCCAACCATGGAAATGCATGAATTAAAACACTGTTCTGAATTAATTACAGTGTGTGTGCACATGCGTGTGTGTTTTGTTTAGTCTTTCCCATGGGAAATAAACCATGACTGTTGATTTAGAAACACACATACACACACACACGCTCATCAAAGTGAGGGAAAGCAGCTCAAATCAGAAATAAGAAAATGTAGACCCAATCTACTCTTCTTTTAATGTCCTTTATGTTTATGCAAATAAATAATGATTTATTGAAGAACTACTGTGTGCTGTACATATTTTGGGGTACTGGAAACAGAGTAGTGAGTGAGACAGGCACAGAGCTTGCTCCATGGACCTTAGTGTCTCCCTTATAACAGCTTGTACATGACCTGGTATAGCTCCTTATAATTTATTCTCATAGGGTCCTAGAAAATGCTACAATCTTTCACATAATAATTACAGAGAAGATACACATGGAACCAATCCAAAGCACTCAAAAAAATCTTAATAGTGTAGGAATAATTTCACTCTTTAAAATTTAGATGTTAATTTACATTTAGAAGCGCTGAAAGGAAGATGATTATTTATGCTATTGTGTGATGTGTGCAGTGATCGTAGAAATTTCAATAAGGATGCACATGTAAGAATTCAAGGTCCATAAATACTGCCAAAGGTGCAATGATATTAACTTGAAGTGAAATCACAGAAAATCATATACATTTGGTTGAGAGGGGATGTGTTAACACACAAGCAGAAAAGGGAGCTGTCGGAACAGGTCCTTCTATCTGGGCTTTAAAAAAAACAAAAACAAAAAACTCAAGGCTTCCCTAGTGGTCCAGTGGTTAAGACTGCACTGCCAAGGCAGAGGGTGCAGGTCTGATCCCTGGTTGGGGAATTAAGATCCGACATGCTGAACTCGTGGCCAACAGAGGAAATAAGCAACCAAAAAAACCCCATGTGTTTATGGTGAAAACCTGCTCCTTTAAGGTGTGGACTGCAATACTCTATTACCACAATTTATCACAGAATATGAGCATATTGGATCCTGAAGTGGTTATCGATTTCACTGAAACACACACTCTTTGCCAGAAGTAAATATTTTGTGCTTAACCTGTGTAAATGAGGAGAGAGAGATAAAGGCAGAAATGCTGACTGACTGCTTGTGCTGCCTGCTCTGGCTCCTTCGCTTCTCCAGTTTTTCCTCCCACCATCTCACCCTTCAGCTCCCTTGCCTTCTTTCAGTCCCCAAAGCCTTTTGCTCTCATCTACCGAAAGGCCCTTGCAATGGCCATGCCCTCCTCCACTTGCAGAAATGTTCTTTCTATTTTCCCACTATTTTTTTCAACAAGGTAACTCCCAACCATCCTTCAGATCTCATATCATGCACTGTGTCTACTGGTACCCATTCCTTAACTGCAGTGATTATGGAGAATCTTCATTAAACACAAGCAAAACACCATGAACTTCTCCATGGCATTTATGGCAGCCTTAATTTTAAACACATACATGTGATGTTACGTATAAAGTTAATTTTATGTACAATATTATATATAATTTTATCTACATATTAATATAGGCTTCTCCCACTATACAGGGTTTAATACAGTTTGGTCAAATTAATTAATTAATGTCTATTGAATAAATAAGTGAATGGGAAAGAGAGTGTTGGAGTAAGTGAATTGCCTTATTATAAATTTTGAGGACAAAATTTCATAGCTTTAATATTTTTAGAACAATGATGTGATAATCTTTGCAACACTGAGCTACACAACTATATTAATTTTTTTATTGAAGTATAATTGCTTTACAATGTTATCTTATTTTCTGCTGTAAAGCAAAGTGAATCAGCGTATGTGTACCCTTACTCCCTTTGTGTTAAGCCTCCCACACCACCAGTCTCATCCCTCCAGGTCATCATGGAGCACAGAGTTGAGCTCCTTGTGCTATATATACAGCATCCCACTAGCTATCTATTACACATAGGTAACTCAGCTGGTAAAGAATCCACCTGCAATGCAGGAGGCCCCGGTTCGATTCCTGGCTTGGGAAGATCCCCTGAAGGAGGGCATACCAACTCACTCCAGTATTCTTGCCTAGAGAATCCCCGCGGACAGAGGAGCCTGGTGGGCTATAGTCCATGCACTTGTAAAGAGTTGGACATGACTGAGCAACTAAGCACAGCACAGCAGTGTATATAAGTCAATGCTGCTCTCTCAGTTCACCCCAACCTCTCCTTCCCCAGTCCCCACCATGTCCCAAGTCCATGCACGACATCTACACCTGTGTTCTTGCCTTGCAAATGGATTCATCAGCACCATTTTTCTAGATTGCATATACATGCATTAATATATGATATTTGTTTTCCTCTTTCTGGCTTACTTCACTCTAGATGACGGACTCCAGGTTCACCCACATCACTACAAATGACGCGATTCATTTCTTTTTATGCCTTAATAATATTTCACTGTGTATATGTACCACATCTTTACCCATTCATCTGTCAGTGGACATTTAGGTTGCTTCCATGTCCTGGCTATAGTGCTCTAATGAACACTGGGGTACACCATGTGTTAGTCGTTCAGTTGTGTCTGACTCTTCGTGACCCCATGGATTCTAGCCCACCAAACTCCTCTGTCCATGGGATTCTCCAGGCAAGAGTACTGGAGTCGGCTTCCATTTCCTTCTCCATGTCTTTTTGAGTTATGGTTTGCTCAGAGTATATGCCCATTAGTGAGAGTGCTGGGTAATATGGTAGCTCTATTTTTAGTTTTTAAGAAATCTCCATACTGTTCTCCACGGTGGCTGTATCACGTTATATCCCCACCAACAGTGCATGGGGGTTCCCCTTCTCCATATTCTCTCCTGCATTCACCATTTATAGATTTTTGAAGATGGCCATTCTAACCCATGAGTGGTGATATCTCCTTGTGGCTTGACTTGTATTTCTCTATGAGTGATGTTGAGCATATTTTCATGTGTTTGTTGGCCATCTGTATATCTTTGGAGAAATGTCTATTTCATTCTTCTGCCCATTTTTTATTGGATTTTTGTTTTTTTGATATTGAGCTGCATGAACTGCTTGAATATTTTGGAGCTTTGTCAGCTGTTTCATTTGCAAATATTTTCTAACATTCTGAGGGTTGTCTTTTTGTCTTGTTAATGATTTCCTTTGCTCTGCAAAAGCATTTAATTCAGTTCAGTTCGGTCCCATTTATTTATTTTTGTTTTTATTTTCATTACTCTAGGAGGTGGGTCTAAAATGATCTTACTGGGATTAATGTAGTTGATATAAATTGACAACTATATTAATTTCTCTCAACATCTAATCAGGTATTCAAGAGGAAATTTATAACTTTTGGAAATTACTTAACAGAAGTGATAATATTCTAAAAATTTTTTTCAGCATGATTTGTTACCACTTTGATGATGATCAATAAAAACAGCAATTGGAGGAATTATGGTAGATTTGCTTTTTACACCCCGATTTTGTCTTTACTCCTTGGTTAATTCCTGTGTTTTCTTGGCTCTTCACCTTCTACTTGACTTTATAACAGTTGTTAAGATAGTGAGCTTGGGACTGTGACATACCTGGGTTTCAATGATGGTTCTACCAGTATAGTCTACCCCATAACTTCCACTTCTCCCTCTCTGCATCCTAATAAATGAATGAATAAATATCCTGCTTCACGAATCTTGTGAATGTTTAATGAGTTAATATATGTAGATTGCCTAGCTAGCTTTTGGCACTAGTTAGAATTCAATAAATAGCAGTGAGGTTTTTTTGTATTGTTATATTTGTCTTAATTTCTGCTCCTCTCATCTTGATTACAGGTTTGGCTTTTCTGATTTTCAGTCTTCCTGTGGGCATACTGTTCCCATGCTCTTTCTGATCACAGATGCTCCAGGTAACATGCTGTGCATACTGGCATAATGCATGCTCAATATAATAGTCTTTTTTTCTTTGCCTCACTTTTAGCTCATGCTACTGTAGCTCTGGGCTTCCTAGGTGACTCAGTGGTAAAGAATCCACCTGCCAAGCAGGAGACATGGGTTTGGATCTCTGGGTCAGAAAGATCCCCTGGAGAAGGAAATGGCAACCTTCTGCAGTTTTCTCCTCTGGGAAATCCCAGACAGAGGAACTTGGTGGGCTACAGTCCATGGGGTTTCAAAAGAGCCAGATACGACTTAGCAACTAAATAGCAACAAGCAACAAAAACACTGTAGCTGCATTTTGTGTATCTGTTTGAGCTACCCTGCAACCTTTCTGAAACTGTGGGTACTTGCCCAAACTACTGACCTACAGCACCTGAAGCCTCATTTTAGCACACCTGCTTATTGTTGGAGTCCCCTATCCAGGACAAGTGAGAGGACAAAAGTACCAGACTTCTTTTAGGAGACACTGCCTGTGAGTAAAATCATGCTATGCCAGACCTTCTTCCTTTGTTTCCGGTCTTTTGTCTCTGTTTCCCACGTGCGTTCATACTGTTCTGATACTGTCTGTAAATCCAAACCTCTAATTCATCAAAACCTTGTTGAGAAAGCAATTATGTTTTGAGAGATCTCCAGGGCCACCAAATCGCGTAATCAGAAAACTAGATGAGGATAATGTGCATCTCCAAACAACTGATCATTTGACGAGAGCATTTTGGCACACAGAACAACCAGGGCAGAGAGGAATTTGGGAAATCAGAGCCTCTTAGGAATTTTGAAACTAGATTTTATATTTCATAAATACCTTTAGTCCTGGACCCTTAAACACAGGTAATATTTCTTAGCCCTAGCGACAAGACATGAACCCTTAATAAGTCATATTTCAGAATAGCTTGAAGTAGAAAACTGCTTATTTCCTTTCTTTTAACTTCTTGTTGCTTTGTTAACATTTCCAAAAAGCTCAGTCGAGAGCTAGTGATTACTAATAATGTGGGTCCTGTCTGGTTTTATAATTCTGTCTCAATAACCTATTCCTCAACAGAAGATATGTTTTTTCTCACCACACGAATGCTTGTTCCCACCCCACTTCATGGCAGCAGGCACACTTGTCTGAAGAACGCTGTACCAGAGGCTGATCCCCTTGAAAACAACAGCATGTTGACCCTTTCATAACCCTGGCAGGCTGCTGCCTACTGTTTTATTATCATGAGCATTCATTTCAGGCAATCAACACATTGCCCTTTGCAGAGTAGAGAGTATCATTTCTTAGAAATAAAAGTAGGAAGTGGATATGAACCAGCGGGAAATTGAACTGAAGCACTGGAAAAATTAAGAGAAAATTGCTTTATGTCTTCATTTTTAATACAATAAAAGAACCAATCAATAGAAATAACCTTCTTTTGGGGCCAACTAGGAAAAGGATAAGTTCAGTTCAGTTGCTCAGTCATGTCCGACTCTTTGCGACCCCGGAAAAGGATAGCTATGTAAAAATACTAAGTCAGATTATTAATCTCTAGAAATGATGACATATGGACACAGATGCATGTCACCTGGTTTATTTGCAGATGTTCATTTCAGGTGTTTTATATGTAGTCCAGCTTCTTTTCTTAACCAATTAAATCTGCTTTATGAAAAATCCCTAGGTACAGCGGAACAGTTATTGTGATAACTACAGTAGGACAAATATCACACAAAAAAATCTCTGCTAGATTTAGATTAAAAATAAGATCTGCCCTAATTTGTCATGGTTTCACATGAATCATACGTTTATAAACATGAAAACTGATAAGTATATGTAAATAGCTAAATAATACATACACACTTAAACTTCCGTGTGTGAGTGTGAGAGTGTGGGGGTGTGTGTGTGTGTATGTGTGCTCAGTCGCTAAGTCATATCTGACTCTTTGTGAGCCCACAGACCGTAGCCCACCAGGCTCCTTTGTCCATGGGATTCTCCAGGCAAGAATACTGGAGTGATTTGCCATTTCCCCCTCCAGGGGATCTTCCCAACTCAGGGATAGAACCTGAGTCTCCCTCATAGGCAGGCATATTGTTTACCACTGCACCACCTGGGAAGTCCCACGTGTGCCTATATTTATATCTATATGGATAACTATATCTATTTAAATAGAGATCTCTACAGAGATGCTAGCAGACATTCACAAACCACATAATATGAGCAGCCAGACAGATGTTGGGCTGAACTCCTAGTCATGTGTTCATACACATTTCTTTTGCTAAAAAGGCAATAATTTTATTGATAATGTGGAAGACATGAAGTTAATTGTCTTCGTCTGCCATTCACCTTGGAAAGAGTGATCACTGAGGGTATATGAAAGACGGGAGGTAGAAAAGAAAATGACCTTTATGTACTTTTGTTTCAAGGGTCCCAGAAAATTTCACTTTCAAAGCTGCCTGTGGTTTTAGAGAGAAATTCCAAACTCCTAACTTAGATACAAGGTTCTTCATGGTCCAGCACCTGGTTTCTCTCTAGCCATTTTGGCGAATGTGGATCATTTGCTCTAAGCATAACCCGCAATCTTCAAAACTTGAAATGCTATTTCATACTCCTCTCGTACGTTTTTATGCGTGGGATGCTCTTTCCCCAATTTTTCACATAACTGACTTGGAACTGTAATTCAAAATTAATCTCCCGATTTTAATATCCCTCATTTGCCCATCTCTTGTATTTGCTGGTATCTTTCTCCCTTACTACAACAGTTCCTAGAGTTCCTGGGGCTTGATCTGCAATGACCTTGTAATTGTGTTCTTAGATTTGGCCCGGCCCATTGAAAAGACCCAATAGGGGTTTGTGGAGTGAAGGAATAAATGATTGATTGACACTGAACTTCTGTCCTACTAGTCAGCAGTGCTCTCTAATGTGGACGTATCCAAGGAAACTTACATCTGGACATTTGCACACCATTATGAATGAAATACATATGTGATTGTATTTGGTTCAGAGTCACAGGAGGAAGGACTAAGGGAGGATTGAGAAACTGAAGAACAGGGCAGCCGTGCTCCCACTGAGAGGGGGAAGGCCGCAGTATAGGGAGGGCTGGGGAAACGGAGACAACCCTCCTATCCGTTGCTACTTTGTTGGAGTCAGACTTACTCTTGGACAAGTATTTCATATTTAAACCTATTTCAGAATCCATGGAGTAAGCAAAAGGAAAATCAACTTGTTTATAATTAAGTAAAATTAAAAGTCAGACCCGCTATAGTAATAAGATTTAGAATATCAAAAGTTATGGTGTAAGGAGGGAGATTCAAGAGGGAGGGGATATATGTATACCTAAGGATGATTCGTATTGAGATTTGACAGAAAATAAAATTCTGTAAAGCAATTATCCTTCAATTAAAAAATAAATAAATTTTCAAAAGTTATGGTTTAGTGAACAGTTCAACAGCTCCAAGTCAGTAGTTCAGTTCAGTCGCTCAGTCGTGTCCAACTCTTTGTGACCCCATGGACTGCAACGTGCCAGGCCTCCCTGTCCATCACCAGCTCCCAGAGTTTACTCAAACTCATGTCCTTGAGTCAGTGATGCCATCCAACCATGCCATTCTCTGTCATTCCCTTCTCCTCCTGCCTTCAATCTTTCCCAGCATCAGGGTCTTTTCAAATGAGTCAGTTCTTCGCATCAGGTGGCCAGAGAATTGGAGTTTCAGCTTCAACATCAGTCCTTCCAATGAACACCCAGGACTGATCTCCTTTAGGATGGACTGGTTGGATCTCCTTGCAGCCCAAGGCACTCTCAAGAGTCTTCTCCAACACCACAGTTCAAAAGTATCAATTCTTTGGCGCTCAGTTTTCTTTATAGTCCAACTCTCACATTCATACATGACTACTGGAAAAAACGTTTGACTAGATGGACCTTTGTTGGCAAAATAATGTCTCTGCTTTTTAATATGGTATCTAGGTTGGCCATAACATTTCTTCCAAGGAGCAAGCTTCTTTTAATTTCATGGCTGCAATCACCATCTGCAGTGATTTTGGAGCCCCCCAAAATAAAATCTGAAACTGTTTCTGAATCTATTTGCCACGAAGTGATGGGACCAGATGCCATGATCTTAGTATTCTGAATGTGGAGTTTTAAGCCAACTTTTCACTCCCTTCTTTCACTTTCATCAAGAGGCTTTTTAGTTCTTCTTCACTTTCTGCCATAAAGGTGGTGTCATCTGCATATCTGAGGTTATTGACATTTCTCCTGGCAATCTTGATTCCAGCTTGTGCTTCATCCAGTCCAGCATTTTGCATGATGTACTCTGCATAGAAGTTAAATAAGCAGGGTAACAATATACAGCCTTGACGTACTCCTTTCCTGATTTGGAACCAGTCTGTTGTTCCATGTCCAGTTCTAACTGTTGCTTCTTGACCTGCATATCGATTTCTCAGGAGGCAGATCAGGTGGTCTGGTATTCCTATCTCTTGAAGAATTTTCCACTGTTTGTTGTGAACCACACAACCAAAGGTTTTGGAATAGTCAATAAAGCAGAAGTAGATGTTTTCCTGGAACTCTCTCTCTTTTTCTATGATCCAATGCAGGTTGGTAATTGTCTGGCCTCAGGACTAATAACAGCCCCGCCCATCAACAGAAAATTGGATTAAAGGTTTACTGAGCATGGCCCTGCCCATCAGAACAAGACCCCCCTCAATCAGTCTGTCCCATCAGGAAGCTTCCATAAGCCTCTTATCCTTCTCCATGAGAGGGCAGACAGATGGAAAACCACAATCACAGAAAACTAATCAATCTGATTACATGGACCACAGCCTTGTCCAACTCAATGAAACTATGAGCTATGTTGTGTAGGGCCACCCAAAATGGACGGGAAATGGTGGAGAGTTCTGACAAAATGTGGCCCCTGGAGAAGGGAATGGCAGACCACTTCAGTATTCTGGCTTTGAGAACCCCATAAACAGTATGAAAAAGCAAAATGATAGGACGCTGAAAGTCAGTAGTAGTTGGAATAAAAAGTACAATAGCTCAAACACAAGTAACAATAGCCCTATACAATCGTGTCTAATAAATTGAGTATGATAAAACTCCATTATTCTATAATTTACTCCAACAGATCTCATATTTCTGACCAAACTGAAATCTAACTTCCAAATTTCCAACTAGAAATGAAAAATTTCATAGAGGGAACAGGTTTGATTATATGCTCTTAGACTCTGGAAAGAAAGACGGTTCAAAAGTGGAAAAGTGAAATTTTGTCTCTATGCTCCTAAATCTCAATCAAGAAGAAAAGGGGAAACTGCTTTAAAGTAACACATGTGTTTGTTAAGTATCCATTTAAAGAGCTCAGATGTCAATAGTCCATATTAGGCATAGTAGGAAAGCAGGAACCACATGATTCAAGGGTGAATACAGATTGCTAGAGGCCCACACATTGGAGAAGGAAATGGCAACCCACTCCAGTGTTCTTGCCTGGAGAATCCCAGGGACGGGGAAGCCTGCTGGGCTGCCGTCTATGGGGTCACACAGAGTCGGACACGACTGAAGTGACACAGCAGCAGCAGCAGCAGCAGAGGCCCATGGGTGCCAGAAAGTCAAAGAGAACGTCTAGCCACCAGAGTTGGCCAGCCAAGAGGGTAGTTCTGTGCTTCAGACTGTGGGGCACCGTTGCTCTCAGAAGAATGCAGTGATGGTGCAATGAAGATGGGTCCCTCGATGGTCAGTTAGCTTCTCTCTCGTTTTTGTTAGGGAACCGAAATCCAATATGGGCTCACATATTATAAGTGGACCCTCTCCCTCGACACACTCAGACACATCTCCACTGCTCACAGGGAGTTTTGGCTCCCATCTTAACTGTGTTAAATTAGAAATTGCAGAACTGCCAGAATCTTAGAGAAATCACACCAAATAATAAGATATACCAGAATGCTGTGTGTGTGCTCAGTCATGTCTGACTCTTTGAGACCCCATGGACTGTAACCCATTAGGCTCCTCTCTCCATGGGACTCTCCAGGCAAGAATACTGGAGTGGGTTGTCATTTCCTCCTCCGGGGATCTTCCTGACCCAGGGATTGAACTCATGTCTCCTGCATCTCCTGCATTGGCAGGTGGATTCTCTATCACTGTGCCACCTGGAAAGCCCATCAGAAGTCTGCTGCTGCTGCTGCTGTTGCTACTGCTACTAAGTTGCTTCAGTCGTGTCCGACTCCGTGTGACCCCATAGATGGAAGCCCACCAGGCTCCTCCGTCCCTGGGATTCTCCAGGCAAGAACACTGGAGTGGGTTGCCATTTCCTTCTCCAATGTAGGAAAGTGAAAAGTGAAAGTGAAGCCGCTCAGTCATGCCAACTCTTAGTGACCCCATGGACTGCAGCCTACCAGGCTCCTCCGTCCATGGGATTTTCCAGGCAGGCATACTGGAGTGGGTTGCCAGTGCCTTCTCCAATCAGAAGTCTGGTGAAGGGCAAATTGCTATCTAGTTTTCAACAAAATGTGGATTTTACAAACCCAAGCACTAAGTTTGATGATGCTTATAATAAATATCCTAAAATTGATTATTAAAGGAATGCCCTGTGATATGCTAAGATAAAATAATTATTACAGATATTTAGCATGATTTACCTGAGAAAAAAACATGAAAATAAGGCTCATCTTTGTTTTGTCAGAAAAAAAATGAGGCCCTTAGTTAGATAATAGAAATTTAGTTGACACAGTTTAGGTTGTAAAAAGGAATCTGATACAATTATGATGTGGACAAGGTGGAGAAAAATGTGTTTAGGCAAATCATTAGACAAGTTAAACCACTGCACTTGAAGGGCACAAATTCGTGGATCAATATCATACTGTAGGGCATTTTCTGGTAATGGTGGTAACTTTTCTGGTAACTTCACGGAACTCTGTGAAGTTACTGAAAATAATTGTACAACTTGCAGATTACATGACATGAAAGGATCTGGAGACCCCAGATTTTGGTAGATAGATTGTCTATATCTGAAGGTAACTTCAGTGATAATTGTGAGATCCTATTCTTGGATGAAAAAAGCAAAAAGACAACTCCAGAAGGGGAAAGATGAGATGTGTTGGCAGCATCACGAGCCTTAGGGATTTGTGAACATGTGTGCTAAGTTGCTTCAGGCGTGTCCGACTCTTTGCGACCCTGTGGATTGCATCCTGCCGGGCTCCTCTGTCCATGGGATGCTCCAGGCAAGAATACTGGAGTGAGTTGCCATGCCCTCCTCCAGGGGATCTTCGCAACCCAGGGATCAAGCCTGCATCTCTCAGGTCTCCTGCATTGGCAGGCAGGTTCTTTACCACTAGTGCTCAATGGGAAGCCCCTTAGGGATTTGAGTCAACAGTAAATGAATCACCAGTGAGATATTATGGAGACAGATGTGAAGGTCCCAGTCCAGTATGCGGGAAGGGACAGCCCTACTCAACTTTATTTGCTCAGACCATATCTGGAATAAAGTAATACTCTGTGGGTTCTGCATTTTAGGAAGAATTTAAATTTGTCGGACAGGGTCCTGGCTTGGTGGTCCAGTGGTTAAGAATCTTCCTGCAACGTGGGGGACATGGTTTCAATCGCTGGTCTAGGACAATCGCACATGTTTGAGGACAACTCAGCCGTTGTACCACAAATACTGTAGCCCGCATACTCTGGGGCCTGCACACTGCAATGAGAGAAGCCATGGCAATGAGAAGCTCGTGCACTGCAGCTAGAGAGTGGCCCCGACCCGCTGCATCCAGAGAAAGCCCACATGGCAGTGAAGCTCCTGCACAACCAAAGATGAATACCTAAGTAATTTTTAAAAACTTTAGGACAGGCAACCAGGATAGAACCAACACAGAACTCAACAGCGTATCTTATAAGGAATGATTGATGAAACGGAACATATGGCATGGAGAAAACTCATCTCTCTGATGGCAGGGCAGGTCACCTTTGGCCTCACTTACATGAAAACTTTTCATATGAATGAGATGTTAGACCATTCTTTACAGCCCTCCAAGCTTCAAATTAAGACACATTGGTGGGAACTTAAAGAAATCCCTTGATTTTATCAAGAAGATCTTAAATAATAGGCTTAATTTCCCTGGAAGCACATGATAGACTTCCAAATATTGTGGAGTAAGAACTGAAAACAGAAATGCTGAACCCCAGAAATTAATGTCCTTTCTCAGCTTTGAGCTTAGATGATTCAAGGATTTGAGGAAACATATCTGCATTCCCATCCTATCTCTTACTCTAAGTCACAGCTTAAAAGTAGAAAAGAAAGAAAAAAAAAAAAAAAGAGAGAGAGAGATTACAGGACATACCAGCAATGCAAACATAACTTTTAGGAAAGGGGGTTAGAAGTCACAAAGTGTTCAGAAATATTAATATTGCCAGTCAAATCCTTCTGAAAGAAACCACGCCTTGAAATTTCACCTTCCAGAAAGACATCAGAAGGGACTGTTTGAATTTCATGTCTATAAATAGCCATTTCTTTCATGTAGGACTTTTTTCATATTACATCATCTTTGAGAATCTTTGAAATAGAGAGATGATAAGCCATAGCCACAGCTATTTAACCAACTGGAATTCCTGAAATTCACTTTCTATGGAGATCTCCACCACTGACTTGAGAATTTGTTACCTAACCAGAAGAAACTATCCTTTCGAAATAATCACTCAGAGAATGGAGCAGGCTTGACAAGGGGCTAAGAGTGGTGAGATGTTGATTTCATGGAGAATAACTCCTGTGATTGTTTTGGCTCAGAATAATGTGCTTTACACTGTGTGTTAATGATACTTTCTAGTATTCTCAAGCTGAAATATCAAGGTGATTCTCAAAGTAGAACAAGAAAGCTCAAAGCTGAACCAAAAGCAAATGCATTATGGAAAAAGCAGCTCTCAAATACAACCACCCTGGTAGCCACAATTTTATAAAATACACACACCAGCTGGAAAACTCATAGATGGGAGATTTGGCTTGGTGAACAAATAGGAAAAGGATATGGCTTAGCAAGTGGCTGATTATATTGGTTGGCTGAATTTTACTTTACATCTGGATGGTTTGGCATAGTTCAGCTAGCTAGCAAAAACATATACATTATTTGGATTCTCATTTTTTCAGTTACTTGCATAAGCAAATGAGAAAGTTGATGGCAACTGTTTAAATTTTTATTAAATTGTGTGATACACACAGCTACCATGAATTGGACAGTGACTTATATTTAACTGAATGATGATAGCAGTAGTAACTTTCCACTGTCTGTTGAAAATCAATGCCTTTATTGAATTCAGCAAAAACCCAAACTAACTTGTTAGCTGATGGAATGTTTCCAAATGTGTTAAAGTGTGCATCAAAATTATATAAGCTTGCCTATTGCTCTTTCTGCTTTTGACAAAAGCGGCAAATTTAGATTCTGTGGCAGACAGGATTTTTTTTTAACACTTCATAATTAATTTCTGTCTGAGGCTGGCATGCTGCTTCTGATTTGAGGGCAATATTTCTGATACCTTCTAATGACTGAAGTAGTTACTCTTTCAATAATGATAATACACGTGAGCTGCCATATTCTCTTTCTCCCCATCTCCTTCAAAATAGAATGGCTATAATAGAGTTAACAGGTCCACATAAGGCCAGAACTCACACAAGGGTAGAAATTATTCACAAATAAAGCCAAAATAACTATGATTTTATATCTCTCCTCTCTGACAACACAGGTCTGTGTCCATACTTCTATCCACACTCGGATCATGCCTCCATTATTGCAAGAAGCTAAATAAGACCTACACTGATTTATACAGTTTCAACAAACTTCCTTTATCTTGCCCAATTACTTTATTTTATGGCCCTTTTATCTTAGAAGCTTTTCCTGGAAACAGTGGCAGATGGTTTCCTGGATTGGTTGTCTCATCCCAAATATCCAACTTTATACTTCTGCTAAAGATGAGCAACACTCAACTCTGCATAAATACATTTGACTCATTCTCAGGCTCAACATTTTATTATTTCTGGGTGAACTGTTACAGGATGCTCTAAACATCTAGTTAAATCCTGTATTTTCTAAGTGCTTTTCCTTAGCAAACACAACAGTCTGATCTGCCAAAAACATGTAATGCATTACAAAGGCAATTACAAATAACCTTGATAAATCCTTCATTTTGAATTACCCAGACCATCGTTTGCTTCCCAAAGTGACTATTCAAAAGATTACATATCTTTTGGTTTTGGTTGATGGTGCATAGAGGACATAACCAGAAATGTAATTTAGTTTACCTCCCTATTTCTGTTTATTGTAGGAGGTGATTTGTAAGGGTATTGAGAATGAAAAATAGAATATTTACTGCAAAGGGTGCTTATGTTCCTTTTGCTTAGGAACATAGAGTGAAGTTAGAACTGGTGAAATACAGCAAAGCCAAAAAAGGATTGCAGTGCTAGATATGGCTCAGTATACTTCAAATTCTGATAGCTTACTGAAATTTTAAAAGTTTTTGTCTCCATTTTTGGGAGGTCAACTTACGATGGTTAATTTCAGAAGATAGAACTTGTGTTCAGTGTGTAGCAGAGGAGGACTTAGATTTAAAAATATATGTATTTGGGGACTTCCTTGGTGGTCCAGTGGTTAAGAATCTGCCTTGCAACACAGGGGATGCAGGTTCAATCCCTGGTGGGAAAACGAAGATTCCACATGCCTTGGAGAAGCTAAGCCCATGTGCTCCAAGAGAGTCTGTGAACTGCAAGGAAGATCCTGCGTTTTGCAACTAAGGCCTGCCACAGCCAAATAAACACATAAACATTTAAAAGATGAAAATTAAAAAAATATATATATTTAATCATGATGTTGACGAAGGTCCATCTAGTCAAAGCTATGGTCTTTCCAGGAGTCATGTATGGATGTGAGAGTTGGACTCTCACATAAAGAAAGCTGAGTGCTGAAAAATAGATGTAATTCCCCCCTCCTGAATTTTTCCATCTGCCCTTTCTGGTGAATTATCTCATGTTTCCATTTTTGAAGCTCCAAACATTTACATACTGTTCTGCCAAGTTACTTTCACAGGTTGATAGATCTCTGCTACTCTTAAAAGATTCAATGCTCATAACTAGCTTTGTGCTGGAGATGACTCTTGAGAGTCCCTTGGACCGCAAGGAGATCAAACCAGTCCATCCTAAAGGAAATCAGTCCTAAATATTCATTGAAAGGACTGATGCGGAAGTTGAAACTCCAATATTTTGGCTATCTGATGCGAAGAACTGACTCTTTGGAAAAGACTCTGATGCTGGGAAACATTGAAGGCAGGAGGAGAAGGAGATGACAGAGGATGAGATGGTTGGATGGCATCTCCGACTCAATAGACATGAGTTTGAGCAAGTTCTGGGAGTTGGTGAAGGACAGGAAAGCCTGGCATGCTACAGACCATGGGGTTGCAAAGAGTTGGATGCAACTGAGTGACTGAACTGAGCTGATTTAAGCATGATAGGAGTCTATTCCAAAGTAAAATTTCATTCCTTCCTATCATTATAATCCACCTTCCCAGGGAGCACTAGTGGTAAAGAATCTGCCTGCCAATGCAGGAGACATAAAGAGATGTGGGCTTGATCCCTGGGTAGGGTAGATCCCCTGGAGGAGTGCACAGCAATCCACTCCAGTATTTTTGCCTGGAGAATCCCATAGACATAGGAGCCTGGTGGGCTACAGTCGTGGGGTCACAAAGTGCCAGACATGACTGAAGGGACTTAACATGCATGCACGTGTCATTATAATTAAGAAAAAAAGGACAAAGATTAGGCAGTGATATTTCAAATCTGATGGACAAGTCAGCATCAAATTTTTATTTATCATATTAAAAACTTTATCTTTGCTATGTACATTACTACCTTGTGGGCATCTTAACATTTTGGCATTAAACACAGGAAGGATGCTAATAACTTTTCACTTTCTATGACGAGCTCTCTCCGTTTCACTCTCAATTTAAGATCTACATAGATTTCTTGGATGACCCTTAGGCTAAAGAGCACATATTTTATATAACAGTTAATGTTAGAACAATAGGGCAGGGAGAAGATGCAGCGAGAGAAATTTTAGAGAATGTGTCATGTTTCTGACATACATTCCAATTATGTGCTTACTTTCCTCTCTTCTCATCTGTATCGCTGGTTCTTAAACTTCCTTGCTTCATGGATGACATATGTGTGGTGGTGGTAATTTAGTAGCTAAATTGTGTCCAACTCTTTGCAACCTCATGGACTGTAGCCCTCCAGGTTCCTCTGCCCAAGGGATTCTCCAGGCAAGAATACTGGAGTGGGTAGCCATTCACTTCTCCAGGGGATCTTCCCAGCCCAGGGATTGAACCAGCATCTCCAACTCAACAGGGGGATTCTTTGTCACTGAGCCAGCATGGTAAGGCTCAATAAATGCCCACAGAACATAAGAATAAATCCCTGAACAGTTTCTTCTGAATACACTCACCTTGTCAAAGCATACGATTTAAAGGATTTGTTGGATTGGCACATGGGAGGGGAAACTGCAGCTCTCTAGGGGTCCTAGGTAACGACTATTGCAGCTCAAAATAGTGATAGACACTCAGAACATGACTCAGGACTCCTGAGACCAATCTAATCCTGCTCATTGGAACTTGACCTTTTCAGGACATAATTATTTCGGCTTTGTCTGGTTTTTAATTCCATTTTCTCAAAAATGTAGATCAGTAGTATCTAATCCACAGTGAAGATCAATTGGACGTTTTTAAAAATATGAAACATTTTACAAATGTTTGTTTTACTGGTGTTGGATGCTTACATAACATCAAACATTACAAACATAAAACATTGTCTATTTGTGTCAGTATTTTGAAATTTGTTGAAAGCAAATTTTTTTTTCTTACATGAAAAGCATTAGGCAATTTTCTTATATATAAGAGATGCAGCCCTGCTGCTTTAAAGGATTTCTTTCTTTTTAAAATTTATTTTCTGATTCTTTATTATTTTGGAACATTTAATAGAATGGGTAATGTTAGCAACTGATAAAAACATGCCATTTAAGATCCCCCAAATGCACTGAGGAGTTGATGCTTTCAAACTATATTGCTGTAGAAGACTCTTGAGAGTCCCTTGGACTGCATGGAGATCAAACCTGTCCATCCCAAAGGAAATAAAGCCTGAATATTCATTAGAAGGACTGATGTTGAAGCTGAAGCTCCAATACTTTGACCACCTGATGTGAAGAGCCCACTCATTGGAAAAGACCCTGATGCTGGGAAAGATTGAGGGCAGGAGGAGAGACGGACGACAGAGAATGAGATGGTTGGATGGCATCACTACTCAATGGACATGAACTTGGCCAAACTCCGGGAGACAGCAAGGGACAGTGAAGCCTGGCATGCTGCAGTCCTTGGGGTCACACCAAGCGACTAAACAACAAGATGCCAACATGCATTTTATATTTCTATTTTTAAAAGAATTTCTTATTTTAGAATTCTGGTTCCTTCTGAAAGCTGTAGAGGACAGCTGGGCAAGAGAAACCTTCATTTCTGTAGGAGGAGAGAGTCTCAAGAGAAGGAAGATGGATTTAAATTTAGCAGGAATAGATCTACAAATTAATTCCTTTGTCAGGGTTAGGAAGGGTGACTAACTAAGGGAGAGAATTTGGAACCAGCTCCTCTTCCTTTGGAGGAAGCCCCACCCTGCTGCTGGTTTAAATCTACAGGCTCACTCCTTCTGGAGAGAGGAGCCTTCCTTTTGACTGATTCGGTCCCCACGGACTCCTGGTTGCAGGGCAGGACGTTGGTCTTGTCACGTCCAAGCTTTCGCTCTGTGATAGTCAGTGCCCTGGGGGTAGAGCCGATACAGACAAATGTCATTTTTTGACAGGAGAGTGACAGTGGGGTTGAGCTCACTCTCGTTATGCTGTTTTGAAAGGCACAACGACTCAGGAGTAAATACTAGTGATTCATTGGTCTTAATTTGATGTTTGCTTTAATAGATATCTCTGTCATTCCATTTTTTCCTTTGGCTTAATTGTGTTTTATTTCCTATAAATACAATTTTTTTTAAGTGTGGAAGATCTAGAGCTTTAATTTGTTTTACCTCTGAATATAATATATCCTTGCAGTTCTCAGACAGTTTAGCCAATGCTACCAAATATCTGACATCACCTATTACCTTAGAAGCACTAAAATTGGAAGGTCAAAATTAAACATTCACCGGGGGTCTGCAGAGGGTGGTAAGGATGTATCTCAGGCCTCAACTTTTGACTCGTGATTTGGGACATTCATGTCTTTTTCTTTTTTTTTTAACGAAATCATTTAAATTTAGATGCAGTGAAGGAAAAAGGTGGGCTTCCCTGGTGACTCAGATGGTTAAGAATCCGCTTGGGGTTGCAAAGAGTCAGACACGACTGAGTGACTAAGCACAGTGAAAAGGTGCTGAAGAGAAACTAAAAAAATGGCTGGACTTTAGGTGCATGCTTTTACAAAACAAATGAATAACGAAAAATCCCTCTAGATTTAAGAAAAATGTAATGAAGTGCCTACAAATTGGGATCATAATGGATTTTAAACTACAAATTTCAACTTCAGACAGCATTTCCTGCTGCTTTACAGAAGTCTCATTAATAACAGCAACTCTTGTCACTATCCACAAAAAGCATTAAGTGTTATTCTACTTATTCCTTCCTCCTGGATTTTGCCACCTGCCCTTTCTGGTGAATTACATCATGTTTACACTGTTGAAGTTCCAAACCTTTACATACTGTTCTGCCAAGTAAATTTCACAGGTTGGTAGATCTCTGCTACTCTTAAAAGATTCAATGCTCATAACTAGCTTTGTTACTACAAATTTTCTATTCCCTGTGTCTTTATTTTGATATACCTGTTCTTTGATTGGATAATACTCCAGCTTCCTTGGTGGCTCAGATGGTAAAGAATCTGCCTAGAATTTAGGAGACTCAGGTTCGATCCCTGGGTCAGAGAGATACCCTGGAGAAGGGAATGGTAACCCACTCCAGTATTTTTGCCTGGAGAATTCCACGGACAGAGGAGCCTGGTGGGCTACAGTCATATGATATCATGTGACATTTGTCTGAATTACTTCACTTAGTATGATAATGTCTAGGTTCATTTACGTTGCTACAAGTGGTATTATTCCATTCTTATTTATGACTCAGTGATATTCCATTGTATAGATATACCTCACGTTCTGTATTCATTCCTCTATCTCTGAACATTTAGGTTGTTTCCATGTCTTGGCTATTGTAAATATTGCTGCAATGAATATTGGGGTGCATGAATCTTTATCAGTTAGAGTTTTCTCCAAACATATGCCCATGAGTGGAATCCCTGGATCATATAGTAACTCTAAATTTTCTGGAAAGTGCTGAGTTCTTGCATGCTCCAGAATGCTTGTTGACACTTGATGGACAGAGCCGTGAATAACGATCTCTCTTTTTCTGTCAAAACTTTCAAGACTGCCCACTGTCTTCAGACCCAGGGTGTTAGTAAGGAAAAATCAAAGGACCTGCATTTTATTCCATCTTTATGTTCATGTAAATATTTTTTTTATCTTTAAAGTTAAGTACCTTCACTAGAGTATTTTTAAATTGTTCTAATGTTTTTCAGGGAATTGGGTGCCGGCCTAGAATGATTGTTGCTTTACTTCAGGAATTCTTTCCCTTATATTCCTGGATGTTTGCCCTCCTTTCTTTGTTAAGACCTCTTTTTCAGGAATAGAAACAGAGCTAGAGATATGCGGTATATCTTCTGTCATCTGTCTGTCACCATTTTTGTGTTCATTTAAAAAAAACCCTGTTCTTTTCCACTTTGTTTTGAGAGATTTCTCACCCTATTCACTGCGTTTCTCTGGTTCCCATTCCTGTTAACCCTGTTTTGTTTGCTGTGGCTGTTTTTTTTGTTGTTGTTGTTTTTTGTTTTCTCTAAACTTTCACGTTACTCTAAACATTCCTTTGTTAATGACATTTGCTGCCTTTCCTTATATTTTCTTATCTCTGGTTTGTATGCTGTCAGCTCATCTTTACATCTTCCCATCATCCTGTATGCAATTTATTCGAGAAAATTGAGCTGTCTAATATCTGTTTTGGCTTCCCCTTGAAGTATTGGGTTGGCCAAAAAAGTCACTCGGCTTTTCGCTAAGATGGTACAGAAAAGTCCAAATGAACTTTTTGGCCAACCCAATATTTGTTTTCACTTGCATTTTGCTGATTTTCACTTTTCCCTTTTTGTTTCTCCACATTATGGACGCCTGTGTTCCGTGTTGGATCCTTTCACATTATTTTTTCTTTTTCCAAAGGGTTAGTAGTTTGCTGAAGAATTTTGTGGGAAGGGGCAGCAAGATAGGAAGTGAGTTAGCAGAATGCAGTGTGAACACAGTTGAAACCTTGAAAACCTTGGCTCTAACCTTGTTATATGCTTTGTCTTAGGAGAACCTCTCTGTTTTTGCCATTCAAAAAGGTATTGCTTGGCATAAAGTCCCCGGATTGTCAAAGGACTTCGTTTGTAACTTTGATGGTCTCTGCTTTCCTTTTCCTCCTTTGGTCTCCTTATCCCTGGGCCGTCTCCTCCCTCTTGGCTGAAATCCACGGGGAACAGACTTCCTCACATGTTTGTCGTCTGCCCCTCTGCAGAGTTTTACCCAGATTCATTGAGGATGTTCCCACTTTGTTTTTCTGTGACTTACCTTTTATACTACATCAGGGCTTGAATTTCAGAACAATGATGCATTTTTTAGTGGGGGAGTCCTTTTCCTGCTTGCAGATCAGGATGCTCTCCTTCCTGTAATCCTTCTTCATTTTGGTTCAGATTGGATGATATTTGGCAAATATTCTTTATAATGACTTCCTTGTGTATTCTTCTTTCCTTTATATTGAAATGTTTCCGCACCCAGGCTCCATCTATATGTATGTAGGTGTGCACATGTGTGTTTGTTATTTTTTTTTTATAAAAATGTGTCCTAACAGTGTGATTTTTGTTTAATCAAAGGCCTGCATTCTACTTAGCACACCTCCTTCTTGGTTTTACAGGCTCTTCTTCATGTTTTCTCTCTGGTCTTTCCCTTTCCCATCTCTTTTAGTGAACCGTTGTCCTCTTCTTCATGATGTCAGGGATTTCTAAGAGTGTAATTCTCAGTCCTCTTCACTATTATTGTCCTTTTCATTAATCTTTGCATCAGCTCTCTCTTCTAGGGTCTTCCTGTCTCCTGTCATCTCTGTTTCTCCTCTATATTCTTCCTCAGCACTTCAGCTATGGCTTCTATGCAGAGTACTCCCAAAATTAAATTTCCAGGATGGATCTCTCTGAAGTTCAATGTCTGCACTGCAATGGCCGGTTGTCTTTTTAACCCCAACTCAAGCATCTTCAAAAACAATATATCATCTGATATTCCATATTTGCTCTTTAACTGGATTTTCACTTTTTCCATCATTTCATCTATGTAATTGGCTAATGAATTGAAAAGCATATATGAGCACATCTAACTGCATTGCCATGATTCCTACCAATCACTTGTTTTTTTGTTTGTTGGTTTACCCATTTCTCAGTATTCATTCTTCCTTCCTTTCTCTCTCTCTCAGACATAGAATTTACCGTTGCCCTCAGTTCAGTCCAGTTCAGTTGCTCAGTTGTGTCTGAAGCTTTGCGACCCCATGAACTGCAGCTCGCCAGGCCTCCCTGTCCATCACCAACTCCCGGAGTCCACCTAAACCCATGTGCATTGAGAAGGTGATGCCATCTGACTAGCTCATCCTCTGTTGTCCCCTTCTCCTCCTGCCCTCAATTTTTCGCAGCATGAGGGTCTTTTCAAATGAATCAGCTCTTTGCATCAGGTGGCCAAAATATTGGTGTCGCAGCTTCAAAATCAGTTCTACCAATGAACACCCAGGACCAATCTCCTTTAGGATGGACTGGTTGGATCTCTTTGCAGTCCAAGGGACTCTCAAGTCTTCTGCAACATCACAGTTCAAAAGCATCAATTCTTCAACGCTCAGCTTTCTTTATAGTCCATCTCTCACATCCATACATGACTACAGGAAAAACCATAGCCTTGACTAGATGGACCTTTGTGGACGAACTAATGTCTCTGCTTTTTAATATGCTGTCTATATTGGTCATAACTTTCCTTCCAGGGAGTAAGCGTCTTTTAATTTCATGGCTGCAATCACCATCTGCAGTGATTTTGGAGCCCAGAAAAATAAAGTCAGCTAGCATTTCCCCATCTATTTGCCATGAAGTGATGGGACCAGATGCCATGATCTTAGTTTTCTGAATGTTGAGCTTAAAGCCAACTTTTTCACTCTCCTCTTTCACTTTCATCAAGAAGCTCTTTAGTTCTTCTTACTTTCTGCCATAAGGGTGATGTCATCTGCATATCTGAAGTTCCTGACATTTCTCTTAGCAATTTTGATTCCAGCTTGTGCTTCCTCCAGCCCAGAGTTTCTCATGATGTACTCTGCATATAAGTTAAATAAGCAGGGTGATAATATACAGTATTGACATACTCCTTTTCCTATTTGGAACCAGTCTGTTGTTCCATGTCCAGTTCTGACTGTTGTTTCCTGACCTGCATACAGGTTTCTCAAGAGGCAGGTCAGGTGGTCTGGTATTCCCATCTCTTTCAGAATTTTCCACAGTTTATTGTGATCCACACAGTCAAAGGCTTTGGCATAGTCAATAAAGCTGAAATAGATGTTTTCTGGAACTCTCTTGCTTTTTTGATGATCCATCGGATGTTGGCAATTTGATCTCTGGTTCCTCTACCTTTCCTAAAACCAGCTTGAACATCTGGAAATTCACAGTTCACGTACTGTTGAAGCCTGGCTTGGAGAATTTTGAGTATTACTTTACTAGCGTCTGAGATGAGTGCAATTGTGCGGTAGCTTGAGCATTCTTTGGCATTGCCTTTCTTTGGGATTGGAATGAAAACTGACCTCTTCCAGTCCTGTGGCCACTGCTGAGTTTTCCATATTCTCTGGCATATTGAGTGCAGCATTTTCACAGCATCATCTTTCACTATTTGAAATAGCTCAACTGGAATTCCATCACCACTTTGTTCATAGTGATGCTTCCAAAGGCCCACTTGAGTTCACATTCCAGGTTGTCTGGCTCTAGGTGAGTGATCACACCATCATGATTATCTTGTTCATGAAGATCTTTTTTGTACAGTTCTTCTGTGTATTCTTGCCACCTCTTCTTAATATCTTCTGCTTCTGTTAGGTCCATACCATTTCTGTCCTTTATTGAGCATGAAATGTTCCCTTGGTATCTCGAATTTTCTTGAAGAGATCTCTAGTCTTTCCCATTCTATTGTTTTCATCAATTTCCTTGCATTGATCGCTAAGGAAGGTTTGTTTTTATCTTTCCTTGCTGTTCTTTGGAACTCTGCATTCAAATAGGTATATCTATCCTTTTCTCCTTTGCTTTTCGCTTCCCTTCTTTTCACAGCTATTTGTAAGGCCTCCTCAGACAGCCATTTTGCTTTTTTGCATTTCTTTTCCGTGGGGATGGTCTTGATTCCTGTCTCCTGTACAATGTCATGAACCTCCATCCAGAGTTCATCAGACACTCTGTCCATCAGATCTAGTCCCTTAGATATATTTCTCACTTCCACTGTATAGTCAAAAGGGATTTGACTTAGGTCATATCTGAATGGTCTAGTGATTTTCCCTACTTTCTTCAATTTAAGTCTGAATTTGGCAATAAGAAGTTCATGATCTGAGCCACAGTCAGCTCCTGGTCCTGTTTTTGCTAACTGTATACAGCTTCTTCATCTTTGGCTACAAAGAATATAATCAATCTGATTTCTGTGTTGACCATCTGGTGATGTCCATGTGTAGAGTCTTCTCTTGTGTTGTTGGAAGAGGGTGTTTGCTATGACCAGTGCGTTCTCTTGACAAAACTCTATTAGCCTTTGCCCTGCTTCATTCTGTGCTCCAAGGCCAAATTTGCCTGTTACTCCAGGTGTGTCTTGACTTCCTACTTTTGCATTCCAGTCCCCTATAATGAAAAGGACATCTTTTTTGGGTGTTAGTTCTAAAAGGTCTGGTAGGTCTTCATAGAACCATTCAAATTTGGCTTCTTCAGCATTACTGGTTGGGGCATAGACTTGGTACTGTAATATTGAATGGTTTGTCTTGGAAATGAACAGAAATCATTCTGTCGTTCTTAGGATTGCATCCAAGTACTGCATTTTGGACTCTTTTGTTGACCATGATGGCTACTCCATTTCTTCTAAGGGATTCCTGCCCACAGTAGTAGATATAATGGTCATCTGAGTTAAATTCACCCATTCCCATCCATCTTAGTTCGCTGATTCCTAGAGTATCGATGTTCACTCTTGCCATCTCGTTTGACCACTTCCAATTTGCCTTGTTTCATGGATCTAACACTCCAGGTTCCCAGGCAATATCTCTCTTTACAGCATTAAACCTTGCTTTTATCACCAGTCACATCCACAGCTGGGTGTCGTTTGGTTTTGGCTCCATCCCTTCATTCTTTCTGGAGTTATTTGTCCACTGATCTCCAGTAGCATATTGGGCACCGACCGACCTGGGGAGTTCATCTTTCAGTATCCTATCTTTTTGCCTTTTCATGTTCTTCATGGGGTTCTCAAGGCAAGAATACTGAAGTGATTTGCCATTCCCTTCTCCAGTGGACCACATTCTGTCAGACCACTCCACCATGACCTGTCCGTCTTGGGTGGCCCCACACAGCATGGCTTAGTTTCATTGAGTTAGACAGGGCTGTGGTCCATGTGATCAGATTGGCTAGTTGTCTGTGATTGTGGTTTCATCTGTCTGCCCTCTGATGCCCTCTCTCAGTGCCTACCGCCTAACTTGGGTTTCTCTTACCATTGACGTGGGTATCTCTTCACGGCTGCTCCAGCAAAGTGCAGCCGCTGCTCCTGACCTTGGATGTGGGGCAGCTCCTCTCGGCCGCCACCCCTGACCTTGGACGTGGGGCAGCTCCTCTCAGCCGCCACCCTTGACCATCACCCTCAGTTCAGTTCAGTTCAGTTCAGTCACTCAGTCGTGTCCGACTCTCCGCAACCCCATGAATCACAGCACGCCAGGCCTCCCTGTCCATCACCAACTCCCGGAGTTCACTCAAACTCATGTCCATCGAGTTGGTGATGCCATCCAGCCATCTCATTCTCTGTCGTCCCCTTCTCCTCCCGCCCCCAACCTTTCCCAGCATCAGAGTCTTTTCCAGTGAGTCAACTCGTCGCATGAGGTGGCCGAAGTATTGGAGTTTCAGCTTTAGCATCAGTCCCTCCAATGAACACCCAGGATTGATCTCCTTTAAAATGGACTGGTTGGACCATCACCCTGCTCACCCATAATTAGCTATTAGTGCACTAACATTTGCACAGTTATCCAGGGTTAAGCTTGGTTTTTTTTAGACTTTTCCTTCTATTTTGATTCTCACAACCAGTTAGATTCCAGTATTTGTGGGCTTTGCCTCGGCCACGACCATCCTCTCTGTCTCCTCTCCCCATCCCACCAACCTGACCCTCAGACTCTCATGCCGTTTACTGGCTATCACTGTAGATTTGTTTTTGGACTCACTCTAAATTCTTTTTCCTTCCCTTCCAACATGCAACACATGCTGCTGCCAAATTAGATGTGCTGAACTGGAACTACAACAAAATCAGCGGTAATACTGCCTGTGACTTGCCCTCATTGCTGGAATGAACCATTAATTTTTTGCTTTCTCTGTAATATGTTTCAACCTGTGTGTCCAGCCTCCATGTATACCACTTGACTGTCAGGGCACGGTCCTCCACTTGTTAGGGTCCAAACCAGACACAAACTGTCATTTCTGTGTTTAAGTTTACGTAGTTGTTTTATTTAGGAGTCCTGCTTTCCGCTACCATGCTTACCAAACTCTCATGTAGTTTTACCAAATGGAACTGTCTCCATGAAGCCCTTAGTTCCCTGTGGCCTCTGTGCGCTTTCTTTCAGCCCCTAATCTTCTGCAAGGCTCTCTCTGACCTGGCCCTCTGCACACCGTTGATTATATTCCAGCCTGGTCGTCTTGCTTGGGTTCCTTTAGCATGCTAAGCTCTTCCTCTTTCACTCCTTAGTGTAGCTAAAATGTTCGTTTCCTTCTCTTTAGAATGTGTATTTCCTTCTTAAGTGTCAGCTCCCGTAAAAGTCTCTCTTTTCCCAGCCTATTTAAATAGATTCTTCAGAACTTTTTCACAAGCCAAAGGATTCTTTACCATATCCCTCTGTCATTTCCTCCCAATTTACTGACAACTCCATGAAGAACCCCAATCTGTTCTGTTAACCAATGCTTACATAACATATATAAATGATACACCTTTTATTAAGTAAATGAATGATTAAGTGATTAAGCATTTTGTTCACAAATTCTCTTATCATGTTTTACCCTGTATTATACTTTCTAATACACCTGCCTTACTATTCTTATAAGATTTTAGGTACTCTGAAGTAAAAAAAAAAACAGCTTGATACCGTTCATCTTGGCATCCTGTAGCCCCTTGCGTAGTGCCAAGCATTCATGAGATTAATAAATGTTTGCTGAATTAAATGGATTTGAATGAAACCTTCAGAACAGTATTATTGCCAGGGTATCACAGATGGTAAATGGCAGTCTCCTTTGCTAATAGCTTCCAAGGTTGATGATGAGATAAAATCAGTCAAACATCCATCACCCATCAATATGGGAAAAGCTCCTAAATACGAAATCCTCTTTTTAAAAGTCGTTGCATTATTGTTGCCTTATCACATTAAAATTGTGTCTCACGTACCCATCCTTAGAGCATCAAGGATATCACTATGGAAAGATAGGTATGGGGTAATGGAATTAAGAAGAAAATGTTATTAATAGGCTATTTGCTTTCAGCAATATTGTTAACTCAAAACAACTCGTCTAATGAGGTTTTGCTCCTTTCTTCTTACTTAACTCCTTGACTTCAGTTTCTCAACGTACCTCTAATGAGAGAATTAAACTCAAAGTGAGTACCAATAAGGGTTTTTAAAAGTGCATGTTGAGGAACCGTCCCCAGTTTTCTGCAGGTATTAAGCATGGCAGGAGCCATCCTACAGGTGGAGAGAGGTGCCCGCACTTCTGGTCTCCATGACATCTAGTGCCCTCTAGTGCCCGGAAGGGAGAACTGCTGACCCAAACATGTCCTCTTACCATATAATTGGGTGAAATGACAGAACAAAGGCTCCAACAGACTTTTTTTTTTTTTTTTTTTTAGTGTGGAAAAATCTGTAAATCCTAAAAGAGTGCAATCTTGGGAAGTTCAAGTCTTATCTTTTTGGTTCTCTTTCAATCACCGACCTTCAGAAATACCACTAATTTTCTCACTTTACTAACTTTAACCAATAGGAAATGCTCAAGAACTATTTCAAATACTTAAATAAATTTTCTTTCATAACTAAAATAATCTGTTTGCCATAAAGTTGTATATTCACGTGGATCTTAAGTAAGATTTCTTAATTCCTACAAGTATAAACATAATTCTTCAGATGTAGCATTTTTCTTTAGGTTGTAGGCTTTTAAATCTCCATTTTTTAGATATGTGGCCATGCATGTTACTCATTTTAAAGTCTTCAAGGTTAAAGATAATGCTGCTACTGGTTTTATGTCCTAATTGTGTATGCACACACGTGCACACACACACCCTAGACCCAATCTCTGGTATCCTCTTTCATAACCACTCCTGTTCAAAGCAACAATAATAAACACAGCAATGAGAACCACGACACACAAAGAAATTAAGCGCAGGAATGGATAATGTGGTCACAGGTACCAGGAGGTTATTGACGAGCATGATTTTTGAGTCCCTACTTTGTCCTTGGGCTTCCCTGGTGGCTCAGCTGGTAAAGAATCGACCTGCAATGCGGGAGACCTGGGTTGGATCCCTGACTTGGGAAGATGCCCTGGAGAAGGGAACAGCCACTTCAGTATTCTGGCCTGGAGAATTCCATGGATTTTCCATGGGGTTGCAAAGAGTCAGACACGACTAAGCAACTTTCATTTTGTACTTATAACCTGTGTTTTCGTTCTCCATCCAGACTCTGACAGTCTTTCGATCTTACCACAAACCAACTACATCAATTCTCTTCATTAAGAACTGGAACTACTGTTCTCATTTCGTGTAAACTCATCAGTCATATCCTTAGCTCTTTCTAAGCTGGAATTCACCAGTGCAAAAGGAGAAGTGATACATATTACACGATGAGTAACAACACAGTTTGTGTAAAAGCCAGAGTATTCCCCCCCAAAATGTATTATTTTAATAGAGCATGCTGAGCTGTGCTACGTTGCTTCCAGTCGTGCCCGACTCTGTGTGACCCTATGGACTGTAGTCTGCCAACCTCCTCTGTCCATGGGATTCTTCAGGCAAGATACTGGAGTGGGTTGCCATGCCCTCCTCCAGGGGATCTTCCTGACCCAGAGATTGAACCTGGGTCTCCTACACTGAAGGAGGATTCTTTACAGCCTGAGCCACCAAGGAAACCCTTAGTAGAGCATACCTGAATACAAACTTCAACTTATGATATCAACGCAAGCTAATTTTGAAGATGCCAATAATATGATCATAATTCTTACAGCTGTCAGTTTGTACAAACCTTCAGCTTATTTTAGAATCAATGAAAAGATGAGTCTATCATAATGATTCAACTACAGTGATTGTCTGAGATGAGAGGATAGCATTACTTGTGCCAAGCAGCTTGCTTACAAACACAATAAGATACAAAAGGTAAACAGATTAATAAACATAAACAGCATCCTCTTGGCATAGCTGTCATCCCCTGGGATTCCACTTTCAACTTGTTCTTTGCTTTTGCAAAGAACGTAGATAACGTAGATTTGGACTAACCTTAGTTTGAGTCCTAGTTCTGCCTCTTGCCAGCTGTGTGATTATGTATTTGTGGCCAAGCACATAAATTAATGCCCAAGGACACATTTCCTCTTCTGCAAATCAGGGGCCTAGTAACTCACTTACTGAGCTATGAACTTCACTAAAGAAATCATATGTACAAAATCATATGTACTAAATCCAGTTAGGCTTACTAGCCCACCCTGCAACCTCAGCAAATTTAGCAGCCAGAGCATTTCCCAAAGCAGCATCTTTAGTGCTGACTGGCCTCTCTCCTTTGTTCCTTCATTGAACAATCTTTTTTTTTTTTTTTTTGCCCTGTGACATGTGGGATCTTAGCTCTCTGGCCAGAGATCGAACCCACGCCCTCTTTGTTGGAAGTGTGGAGTCTTAACCCTGCATGGCTAGAGAAGTCCTGAAGCATCAATTTTGATATCTTCATTTGGAGAAAATGTCCCATCTTCAAATTCACATGTTAAAAAGCAAACTTTTCAAAAAAAAATAAATAAAAAGCGAACTTATTTTTGGTTTTCCTAAGTTTGCACTGATTCCTAATATTTCCTGGTTTCTTCTAGAAAGCAGCATCATTGCCTTTTCTTACTTAGCCATCACAGTGATCTTTGACCCCTCTCCTTAACTTCCTGCCTGCACGGAAAAGCTGCCAAGTCCTCCTGCTGTTTTCCTTCCGCCTGTATTAGATCTGTTCCCTTCCATCCATTGCTGTTGTCAGCATCCCAGTTCAGCCTGGCTGCCTCTTCTCTGAGCCCTTCTAATGCACTGCCAGCGGCTCTCACTGACTTCAGTCTCTGCTCCCATCAGCTCATCTACACACTTTCTTTTGAAGGGGTTTCCTTAATACCTCTTACCAGGTCAGCGCTTTACTCTCTCTTCTATCTTGCTCTGCATGCTGACACCTTGACCTTCGTATTCAGGAATCTGACTCTACTTAAATAGCCAATTCTCTCCCTAACACCACTTTTAACATGTTTGTTCCATTAAAAAAAAATGCAAATAGTCAGTTTCTGAAGCATTCCCACACCTCGGGCACCTCCATCTATTAAGATGTTAATCACCATGTTACTTCTACCAGGAAGGCCCTCTGCCTATTGCAATTCTACTCCTGCCCCAAAGCTTGAATTGAAAACCACCTGCTCTCTGCAGATTTCCTTCATCCTGCCTCCCTTGGCTGAACCTCTTTTGCTCTTTATCACTTCCATGTTAATTCTCTGTGAAAGTAAAAGTGTAAGTTGCTCAGTTGTGTCCGACTCTTTGTGACTCCATGGACTATACAGTCCACAGAATTCTCCAGGCCCGAATACTGGAATGGGTAGCCTTTTCCTTCTCCAGGGGATCTTCCCGACCCAGGAATCAAACCAGGGTCTCCTGCACTGCAGGTGGATTCTTTACTAACTGAGCTATCAGGGAAGCCAGATTAAGTGTATGTAGTTCTCTGTACGTACACTTAATCTCTCTTACTATATTACTGGATTCTTGAGAGCACAGTTCATTTCTTCTTTGTCATAGGCACAGAAAAGTCTCTAAAGAGACATTGTCTGAAAGTTGATGTGAATGAACTACCACATAAATATGCAAGTCATTTAGGGAATTTTGCATATGTCAAAATGTTTCTCAGCTGATGAATGCCTTATACAAAGCAAAGTGTTATGTCACATTATTATGCTATAGGATAATATTTTCTTCTGTCATCACGAGAACTATTTCTTTAAAAAATCTTAGCACTTATGTCAAATTATTGTATTTCAGCTGTAGATTTGAGATTGCAGCAGAAATATATTTTTATTTTAGTGCTTCTTAATTTATATAGCCTCTCTGATAAATATACCATCAATAAACTATTCTGAATGTCTAGATAATAACCTTCTTTGGTAACACAATTCATGCTGATCGTATATCTTAAAGCCTCAAGATCTGCATAAAATCAAACATACCTTCTCACTCTTAAAGTACCATTCTGTGCCATTCTAAAGGCAGTAAAAAGATTTTTTTTTTAAATATAAAAAGCCTTCTAGCCTCATTGAACAGCTTAAGTAAACTACTTTTTCTCATCCCTCCACTGGCAAAATATTTTACATTATCTTTAAAAACTCTAACAATTCAAAGGAAGTGACTATGAAATTGGTGTCATAATGAATCTTTCTTTCCTTCAAATAAATAAAAGCTCACTACTTAAAACAGGAAAAGCCTTAACATTTATACAGCAATTCAGAGTTTCTCAACCTCAGCACAACTGACATTTTAGTCTGAATAATGTTTCATTGTGTGGGCTGTCCTGTGCATTGTAAGATGCTCAGCAGCGTCTACTCACGAGACTCTAGTAGGACACCCAGCTATGAAAACCACAAATGTCTGTTGACGTCACCTAATATTCCATGGAGGAAAATTGCCTCTACCAGAGCACCACTGCCATAGTAGAAGTATTTAGTACTTCTCCTTATGGTGTTTTCATTAATTTATCTGTCCATTCTACTGTTTTAGAGAAAAAATAACCTCACCGTGTTTTTTTCCCTAGTCAGTTTTACAGAATTCATGGAAATGCCTGTTAGTCTTCAACTGTTCCGAGTACTAGGGGTTCCTATCTTCAGTGAGTGTCCACTGAGTGACTCTATCCTGTGTGCTCCGCGTTCTTCTAGGCACTGGAGAAACAGATGTAATAAAATTAGGCAAAAATCTCTGAAACTCACATTCCAATGGAAGAAGCAAGACAACAAATGCATAAAGTAAATGGCATATCACGGACAGATGATAGTAATGCAAAAACTAAGGAAGCAAAGAAAGGAACCAAGGAATAGACAGTATTGGGACTTCCCCGTTGGTCCAGTGGTTCAGACGCCAACTTCCAGTGCAGAGAGTGTGGGTTCTACCCCTGCTCAGGGAACTAAACTGACTAAACTAACCTAATCTCACATGTTGCAGGGTGCAGCCATAAATTAAAATAAATAAAACCTGCTACTGGGGAAAAAAAAAAAAAAGGAATAGGCAGTGGTGTGAGAGGAGTGGGTATCTGGAGGTGAGGTTGGGATACAATTTTAAATAAAGCAGGCAGGGGCAGCCTCACTGGGAAGGCAGCTTCTGAGCAAAGACCTGGAGGAGGCGAGGAAGTGAGCCCTAGGGCACTTGGCAGAATGGCTTTCCGGAGGAGGGAACAAGTGCAGAGGCCCAGAAGAGAGAACATGCTAGAAGTGATGAGGGTTAACAGAAATCTTGGGATTGTTGGAGCGGTCTGAGGGAGGGGAAGAGCAGTGGGAGAATAGGAATATGCACGGAAACCACAGAAGACCTGTAGGTCACGGTCAAGGGTGAAAAAAGGACTGCCATGGTAAGTCATATATAAAATAGTGGGGAAATGTCTTCTAATTATTTTCAATTGAATTAAGAATCTTGTTCATGATGATTCAAGTACCCAAGGAGAGATGTCAGTCTGGTCAGCCTGCTCCAGCAATGTCCACACTCCTGACCACACTGTTCCCTCTTCTTCGGTCAAAGTTTCAGGTGACTCAGTGGTAAAGAATCTGCCTGCTAATGCAGGAGACACAGGAGATGCCGGTTTGATCCCTGGGTCAGGAACGAAGGAGGAAATGGCAACTTGCTCCAGTATTCTTGCCTGGAAAATTCCATGGACAGAGGAGCCTCGTGGGCTACAGTCCATGGGGTCACAAATAGTCAGACACAACTGAACACACATGCACTCAACAAACAGTATAGGGGGTCAGTCCTTTAAGATTTTGCTAACTGACTTGTTTCTTTTACTGAGGCAAAAACGCATAGGAGGGTGTTAATGGTTTAATAATGCTTCACCCATGGGTATTTGCATCTTAGAGGAAAGCCTCTTGGAGAATTGACTTTTTAAATTGATTTTTAAAATAAAAAAGTAAATTACTATCTTTAGAACTGAAGTCATTTAAATAGGTCAGGGAATGAACTATTTAAGGTACCTGGGCCTTTTTAAGACTTGAACTTGAGTTCCAGATCTAAGGTCACAGACAGTCATCTTGAATTATCAACTAAATGAATATTAATTGAAATCTCATTATGTGCTACTCATACTCCTTAGGGCTGGAGAGGCGGTGGTGAGACAGATTAATCCAGGTTTTCGCCAAGCTATTTTCTTATAGAGTGAAACAGGCACACAATAAGGCGGTAAGTTAAACGAGTAACTAAAAGTGCTAGTTACTGGTAAGCAGTATTGAGAGAATTAAAATACAACGATATACTAGATAGCGTGCCTACAACTTTAGATGAACAGTTTAAAAAGCTTCTACCAAGAATTGATATTTAAGTTAAGATCTGAATGAATAGAAGGAACAGGAGAAAGAACTTTCTAGTAGAGGGAATAACTAGACCAAACATAAACAATAAGTTTGACATGAGAAGAAAAAAAAAAAAAGCCAGTGCTTCAGGAAAAGTAAATTATGCAGTCAATAGAGAAGGGCAGTTTGAAAAGCAGGCAGAGGCCAGAGGTCTTGGTAGACTATGATAAAGTTTTTTATTTTTCTCCCTGTAATGGGTACTTGAAGGAAGATTTTAAGGAGGGAAATTGGATGATCTAATTTGTATCCTTAAAATTTGAAAGATTGTGGTTCTCGGTTCACCTGGGGGAACAGGCACAGGAAAGAGACTGAGATCAGTACGAGACAACGGTGGGAGCGAAGGTAACAAGAAGTGGGTTGACGGGGGATACTTTTGGAGACAGAGTCAGCAGGATTTTCTGGTGGATTATATGTGAGAGATAAAGAAATAGAGATGCAGGCTTAGAGAGCAGACAGGTGGACACAGGGTGGAGTGGGGAAGGGGCGGGTCAGAGGACCTGATAGAGCAGCCGTGGCATCTGACACTACCACGCGCAAAGCAGATAGCTAGTGAGAAGCTGCTGATCCCACAGGGTGCTTAGCCATGACTGGAGGGGTGGGGTGGGGGCGGGGAGAGGTCCAAGGGGGAGGGGATGTATGCAAACGTATGACTGATCCACGCTGCTGTACAGTAGAAACTGGCGCGACACTGTAATCATATTCCACCCAAAAATTTAAAAAAAAGAGAGAATAGAAAAGAATCTAGAACAGTTCCTAAAGTTTGGCTTGAGCAACTAGATAATTTGGTACACACTTAGTGAAGTGGGAAAGACTGGAGTTGGAGAAAGCCACTCTAGTGTTCTTGCCTGGAGAATCCCATGGACAGGAGCCTGGCGGGTTTCAGTCCATGGGGTCGAAGAGTTGGACACAGCTGAAGAAAGTGAAGAGGAACTAAAAAGTCTATTGATGAAAGTGAAAGAGGAGAGTGAAAAAATGGGTTGAAGCCCAACATTCAGAAAACAAAGATCATGGCATCTGGTCCCATCACTTCATGGGAAATAGATGGAAAAACAGGGGAAACAGTGTCAGACTTTATTTTTTTGGGCTCCAAAATCACTGTAGACTCTGACTGCAGCCATGAAATTAAAAGACACTCCTTGGAAGGAAAGTTATGACCAACCTTGATAGTATATTAGAAAGCATAGACATTACTTTGCCAACAAAGGTCCATCTAGTCAAGGCTACGGTTTTTCCCGTGGTCATGTATGAATGTGAGAGTTGGACTGTGAAGAAAGCTGATCTCTGAAGAATCGATGCTTTTGAACTGTGGTGCTGGACAAGATTCTTGAGAGTCCCTTGGACTGCAAAGAGATCCAACCAGTCCATTCTAAAGGAGATCAATCCTGGGTGTTCATTGGAAGGACTGATGCTAAAGCTGAAACTGCAATACTTTGGCCACCTCATGTGATGAGTTGATTCACTGGAAAAGACTCTGATGCTGGGAAAGGTTGAGGGTGGGAGGAGAAGGGGATGACAGAGAATGAGATGGCTGGATGGTATCACCGACTCTGTGGACATGAGTTTGAGTGAACTCCGGGAGTTGGTGATGGACAGGGAGGCCTGGCATGCTGTGATTCATGGGGTCGTGGAGAGTCGGACACGACTGAGTGACTGAACTGAACTGAACTGAACTGAAGAGACTTCGCACCCAGCGGGTTGATAGACTGAGAATTAGTCTTTCTGAAAATCAGTTTATTCTGAAATATTTGCATATTTCATCCTAAGTGCCAAACAGTGTTCAAGCACTGGTGTAGAAGTCCAGACATGATGCTTGCTTCTCTGGAGCTCATATTCAATTGACGAAAGTTAGAAAGTCAAGTGGCTCAGAATTTATTTTCATGTAGTGATGAATGCTATGAAGAAAATAGAGTAATGGTTTGTAGAAGTCCTGAAGAGAGGGGAGTGGCTTATGGAAATCTCAGAGCAGAGGGCTTAAGAATGAGGGAGACTCATTTATGGAACCTCCAAAGCGGGTGTTGGAGGCAGAGTGAAGACAAAGCTTAAGCACTGAGGTTGGAGTGAATTTGCGTTTGAGGAAATGCTCAATGTGGACGGATGGAAAGTTCCATTCTAAGGAGTGAACTGCTTAGTATTCTCAATGCAACTGAAGCTAGAGAACTCAGTGGAGGGTAAATGGTGTAGAACTCACGGTTTGAATTTTATCATTCAAAGTATAGCTGAAGTCATCAAAGGGGTTTAAGCCAGGGGATTATATGTGTTTAATGTTGTTTCAGTTCCAGAAAACACCAGTGCTGGTATAAGCAAAGGATTATAAAGGGCGAGCCGCAGTGTAGAAGCAGAAAGGTTCATGAGCATGCTACTGCAGTGGACAAAGCAAAAAAATGATGGTGGCTTGAAGTAGGGTCAATGGCAGAGCGGGGACTCCCACAGTGGGCCTGAATTCAGAACTGCGTTCTTTCCCATTGTTTCATACTGCCTTTCAAGCTCAGCAATCCGTCACAATTTGGCAATAATTCAGGAGTCAGTCCTATAGATGCATGCCGAGTCACCAGGAAATTTCTCTTAACAACAATACATAAATGTGACATGCTTGACATTTACATAGGGAGTTTACATCAGATCTATCTGGGAAATAAAAATAGAAATGGTGAGTTAAAGCACAAATAAGAAAAACTTAAAGACTCAGGTGGGCATTTATAAACTTTTTGTTAGATTTCTAGAAGAAACATCAAGTCTTCCATTGCTAAAAGACATCTATCCAAAAAAAATTATTTTTTGATATTAAAAGGGTATATTTTATATTGAAAATGGAAATAATGTTCATGTAAAATGATAAAGTATTTCAATTATAAACTGACCAATAAATAATAATCTACAATTATATATTGCAATGCATTTCTTTCCTTTGGATCTATCTTGGCCACTTGTGGATCTAAGATTTGAGTTATTGTGTCAGGACTTTAACCACAGTACCAAATTGTTTAGTGTACCTCATCATTTGTGACCTGTAAAGGTAATAATTTTTCAATTCTTAGAGAAAATATTCTGTTCCCCCTAAAGAGGCAGACAATGGAGTATGACCCCATTCCAACCTGGAAAGGCAGCATTCTTCAACAATGGAAACTTTTGGCCATGATACTGTCCACATATTCTTCCTCTCCCACATCTGTTTTGCAGCAGCATCTCCCATGTCAGAGGCACCCAGTGTGTCCTGGAGCCTTTAATAGCAGCCTTTGCAAATGTCCTCATCAGCTCTGGTCCCTATAGGAAACGACTTCCCAGGGGTTCTTCCCATAGGGCCTCAGGTATTTCCAATTTCTTCTCCCTGGTAGAAAATTACCCCAGTTTTCCAGTGGTAGTCAGGCTGTTCAGTACTAAATTATCAGAGCAGTTAATGGCACTGCCCTTCAGAACAGCTTTACAGAGGTCTGTTGAGGATCTTTTTTAAGGAGCCACAGAGCTGCAGGTGAGAAGCAGCCAGCTTCATGAGATACTGCACCATGCCAAGTCATACTTGCAGCTCCTCTCGAAGGCAGAGTCTGGCCCTTGGCTGGTACAAAAACTCTTTCTGCTTAAGGGAGATTCACTGCTATGAAAAAGCCTGCATATGGAAATTCCATCCTGCAGTATCAAACTCAAGCAATCAAGGGACCAAACCCACAACTTTTTCTTTGCATATCTCCCCACTTGGAATCAGGAGATGCTAGTTACAGCATTGACTATCCAAAACTTGCTCTAGAGTTATACAAACAAAACCCTAAAAGAGTCCAGGAATCATACTAGTTGGAGGAATATATTTCAAATCACTGGCAGTCCCACTTCTCTCTTCTAGCCTCAAGGGATAATAGTAAAATAGATAGATTGAATGGAATATTACTGAGCTATATAAAATAATGAAATATTGCCATTTGCAGAAACATAGCTGAACTTGGAGAATATTACACTTAGGATTTGTCAAAGAAAGACAAATACTATATAATAACCATTATATGTTCTATCTAAAAATAAAACAAATAAATCTATAAACAAAATTAAAAGGCAGCTATAACACAGAAAAGAAACTTCTGGTTTTAGATAGGGCAGGAAGAAGGAGGGACAAATTAAGAGTATGAGATTGGCAGATACGAACTGCTATACAAGAAATAGACTTCCCTGGTGGCTCAGATGGTAAAGCGTGTGCCTACAATGTGGGAGACCTGGGTTCGATCCCTGGGTGGGAAAGATCTCCTGGAGAAGGAAATGGCAACCCACTCCAGTATTCTTGCCTAGAAAAGTCTATGGATGGAGGAGCCTGACAGGCTACAGTCCTTGGAGTTGCAGAGTTGGACACGACTTCACTTTCATACAAGAAATAGATAAGCAACAAGGATTTACTGCATAGCACAAAAATTATAGCCAATATCTTATAATGAAACATAATTTGAAAAAAGAAGAATGACTATGCCATATACTTGAAACTAACACAATCTTATAAATCAATTATTCTTCAATAAAAACTAATGTAGAAGATTGCATTGGAAGTATTGAATGTAGAACTCAAGTTCAGAGGTGATGCTTTTGGCTAGCTGACATCAAAGGCAGTGCCTGAAATGAAAAGGATGGTTTTGATTTCTCTGCCCTGTTGTAGCATTGTCTGAGACCCCAGTTCTCTGATGACATTGAACTATTTCCTCGTCATGCTTTAGAGTTACGGAATTTCCCTGATATTTGATATTTGTCATCTTACAGATCAGAGTTTGAATTCTGCCTCTGCTCTTTTCTAACTGGAAGAGCTCAGCCAGGTATTGTAACTACTGAATATCCCAACTTGGTTTTATGGACTGTGAAAATAATGGTGCCTAACCCATAGGGTTGCTGTGAGAAGAAAATGGAATACCACTGAGAAAGTGCCCGCTGTTCATTGCTATGCACCACGAGTGTCCAACAGATAGCAATGATTGTTCTATGTTTCTCTTCGACACAAAGCAAGAAAATGGGTGAGGAAAGGAAAGTCACTTGATGTCTCATGAAGGCAAGTTGTTAATCAAAGACTGAGTAAGGGTTTCTAGTATCGCTTCAGGTGAAGGTGTGTGAAAAAACCAAGAGCATACAAGTGAGATGCGCTGTGGTCTGAAAGATCCTTCCAGTCAGCATAGGGACGCCAGAGGAAAATGAGAAGCTGTTTACTAAAGTTCTTTGACTGCTGGAAACCTTCCAGCTGCATTTTGAGAGCATCAGGTGCATTTACAGACTGCTGCTGTGGCTGCCAACTTGGGGAAGCGACAGCACAACTGAATCTGGCTCTCGCTGTCTTTTGGCTCATGACAAGAGAGATGGAGAATGCTCACCTGCAGGGAGGACAGAGAGTCAAAGAGACAAAGAATCCGGCTCATAGGAAACTCACATGCCCCTCTCAGCAGCCTGGCTCCTGCCCTTTCACCCCAGCTCCCCTCCTGAATGACTGAAACCACGAGGGACAAATTATGTCCACAAATGTGTCAAGGATACTGTCTGTTCACAGGTACCAGACAGTATCTGTGGCTCTCGGTATTAAGATTACTCTTTGAAAAAACCTCTGATGTTTTGTGCTGTGCTGTGTGCTTAGTCCCTCAGTCATGCTCTGTGACCCCATGGATTGTAGCCCGCCAGGCTCCTCTGTCCATGGGATTCTCCAAGCAAGAATACTGGAATGGGTTGCCATGCCCTCCTCCAGGGGATCTTCCCAACCCAGGGATAGAACCCAGATCTCCCGCATTGCAGGCAGATTCTTTTACCTTCTGAGACACCAGGGATTGTTTTTATTGTAGAGTTTGTAGCTGAAACACGAGTGTGATCTGGAGGAGCAAGAGATGTTGTACTTTAGACCCCTAAGTATTTACACATTTCAGAATTTTTAAATTTTATAATGAGAGAGGGAGTCTCAGAAATCATATAGACCTGCACTGTTCAATATGGTAGCCACTAGCCTCACATATTTCTTGAACATTTTAAATGCAGCTAGTCCAGACTGAGTGCAGTATAAATGGAAGAATGGATTTTGAGCACAGGTGAAAAAGGAAAATATTGATTTTTAGCATAATTATATGTTGAAAATGACAATATTTTGGATATAATGGGTTAATAAAACTTATAAAATTTATTTCACCTGTTCCTTTTTACTCCTTTCAATGTGGCCGCCAGGAAACCTAAAATTACACGTGTGACTTGCTTTGTGGTTCTTAGCATGTTGAACAATGCTATCCTAGACTTAGGCTTCCCAGGTGGCGCTAGTGGTAAAGAACCCACCTGCCAATGCCAGAGACTTAAGAGACAATGGGTTGGATCCCTGGGTCAGGACGATCCCCTGGAGGAGAGCACAACAACTCACTCCAATATTTTTTTCTGGAGAATCCCCATGGACAGAGGAGCCTTGTGGACTATCGCCCATAGGGCTGCAAAGAATCAGACAGGACTGAAGCAACTTAGCACATGCACACACACACACACACACACACACGTCCTAGGCTCAAGCCCATGTTTTATGGATGAGGAAACTGAGGTCAGAGAAGTAACATCTGGAATCATATGGTATTTTACAAACTTTCTGCCTGCTAGCTGACCGCTCCATGCATGTGTAAACTTGTTAAGTTAATGCGTTCAATATTTTCATAATTATTTTGGGTTGTATATATTTATGTATTCGGTTATGCTTAAAATTGTTAAGAAAGTAAAATGCCATTCACTCCCATCTGATAGCAAGTTACAAGTTCAGACACTGGGATTAAAATGTATATTTTTGCTTTAACTTCTATTCATAATTTTGGATGCACTGTTGATTTTTAACTGAAAATGTTGTTGAGAGCATTGCGGTTTTACATTCAGTTGTATGGAAACAACGCAGAGCTCTCGCATATGCCTTGTGTGGTTCTCTACAATGGTAAAAATTTATGAAACTACTGTGTAACATCACAAGCAAGATATTTATACCAATCTTATTCAGGTTTCCTTAGTTATGCTTGTATTCAGTTTCATGTGTTTGTGCTAAATTTTCTCTTTTTTTGCGATTTTATCACCTGTGCTGGTTGTGTATCCACTGTGACAGTCAAGATACTGAAAAGTCCCAACAACACAAAGATCCCTCCCATACCCTTTTATAACCAACCTCCTGCTACCTCTTACCTCCTGCCCCCTCCCTCCTTCCCAAACAGCGAAGTGAAGTGAAAGTCACTCAGTCGTGCCCAACTCTTTGCGACCCCATGGACTATGCGGTCCATGGAATTCTCCAGGCCAGAATAATGGAGTGGGTAGCCATTCCCTTCTCCAGGGGCTCTTCCTGAGCCAGAGATCGAACCCAGGTCTTCCAAATTGCAGGCTGATTCTTTACCAGCTGAGCCACAAGGGAAGCCCAAGAATATCAGAGTGGATAGCCTATCCCTTCTCCAGCGGATCTTCCCAACCCAGGAATGGAACTGGAGTCTCCCGCATTGAAGGTGGATTCTTCATTAACTGAGCTATCATGGAAGTCCTTCCAAACAGTAATTAGAGTAATTCCCCCCAACCTATTTTTCTCTGTCAAATTGTTTTAGTGACTCTAGGGCTTTTTCCTTCCTGCACGTGGTTTATCATACACTTGTCTGTGTCTAAAAATAAAAGCCATGCTGAAATTTTCATAGGAATTGCATTAAACCTACCTAGGAAGAATTGACCAATTTATTATGGTTTTGAGTCTTCCAATCCATGAGCCTATTATCTTCCCCCCTCTGTTAGGTCCTCTTTGGTTTCTTTTATCAGCATTTTGTAATGGTCAGCAGGCAAACCTTGTAAATGTTTTTCTGAAGTGTATACCTAAGTATTTCACTTCTTTGGAGCAACTGTAAATGGTATTATTTTTAATTTTAGTTCTGTGTGCCCATTGTTTGTATATTGATATGTGATTGATATTTTCTCTTTTAACCTTACTGAACTCATTAATTCTAGGAAGACTCTTTTTTCTTTTTTGGTGGGGGGAAGATGGGGGGAAATATTTCTTTTGGGAAATTTCTTCAGTGATCAGAGTTCTATTTCTTCCTTTCCAATCTGAGTGCCTCTTATTTCATTTCTTTGCTTTATTGCAGCGGCAAGTATTTCCAGCCATGTGTCAAACAACAATAATGAAAGTAGACCATTCTTCCCTTGTTTCCAATATCAGAGGAAAGACATTTAGTCCTTCATCAAGTAAGATGTCAGCTAAGCGACATCACTTTGCCAACAAAGGTCCGTCTAGTCAAAGCTATGGCTTTTCCAGCAGTCAGGTATGGATGTGAGAGTTGGACCATAAAGAAGGTGGAGCAAAAACAACAACAACAACAGGTTTTCTGTGCTTATTCTTTATCAAGTTAAAGTCATTTTTCTTTTTTCCTGACTTCCTGAGAGTTATTCCTATGAATGACTGTTGGTTTTGTCAAATGAATTTTCTGCATCAGCTGATCTGATTATATGCCTTTTCTTATTTTAACCTGTTGTTATGGTGGTTTACATTGTCATTTAAATTTTTCTGTGAATACTGAACCAACAGAGCACACTTGGAATAAATCCCACTCCATCACATTACATACTTCTTTTTACATATGGTTGGGTTTGGTTTGTTAATATTGTGTTGAGAATTTTTGTATCAAAGTCTTTGACAGATATTACTCTATAGTTTTGTTATTGTTTATTTTATTTTGTACTTTATGCTATCTTTGGTTTGCTGCCTGGGTAGTACTGGCCTCATAATTATTTTTTGAGATGGGGACGACAGAGAATGAGATGGCTGGATGGCATCACCGACTCGATGGACATGAGTTTGAGTGAACTCCGGGAGTTGGTGATGGACAGGAAGGCCCGGTGTGCTGTGATTCATGGGGTCGCAAAGAGTCGGATACGACTGAGCGACTGAACTGAACTGAATGTGAAAAAAAAATTATTCAGCATTGTTCTCTCCAAAATCTTGGTTTTAGGTTATTTTGTAACCCACACTTTATAGTAAAATCTTTTCTTTTTTAATTTTAGGCTTTTATGGAGATCGTTTAAAAAGCTTTCTAGCAGTGATTAATTTATTATCTAATTTATTGTTCATCATTTTATCATTTATCATTTATCATCAATTTATCATTCATCAATTTATTAGGTTCCCATGACCTAAAAAATTTGAAGATCAAAATCCAAGGTATCTAAGGATTGCCCAGCTCCCCGAAGTCTTCAGTCGTAAAAGGTAGGCAGCATCACTCATTCTCAACAGCCTTCCTCGTTTACTCTAACACCAGCTGGATTCCAAACACCTGCTTTGTACATGCACTAATGTTTTTTTTTTTTTTTGGTTATTGTAGGAAACAAAGAACTGATTGATGGAGGGGTGACAATAAGCAAACATTCAGGGAATGCCTTATACTTTTAATAAATCCCTTGTTGTAAAGACAGATCAGTCAAATGCCTGCTAGGCAGAGTGTTTATGTTTATGATACAACTATCCAGGGTCTGGAACTGAAGATTTATGAGCACAGAGTACAGCTGAGCACCCGGCAGGTAAATTTTTTATGACAGCATAGACCTTTACATTTGGTCTTCTGGTAGTATTCCAATGATGATGGACAACTACATAAAGATATATATTCCAGTGATGATTGACATTCTCTTTCTCTCTCTCCCCATCCCAAATCTATGTATTGAAATATTGTACACATATGGCCCATAAAACTACTTTGATACTGTTTTTGTAATATACCTTGAAAGTTTAATACCTGTACATCATATATAATGATTTCCATACATTAATTTACATATGCATCAACTGCGGAGATTTTATAAAAACGTTCATTCTTGGGCTCAAGCACTAGAAATTTTGATTCAGTGAGTCTGAGAAGAAGGTCCAAAATCACACATCATGTTTCACTGCCCCCCAAAGACGTTTTCTGTGTGCTTGCCCAGGATTGCCCAGACTTTTGGAAAATCAATTTGTGCTTTGTGAGTTAAATAAACACATTCTATAAACTTATTGTAAACAAGAAAAGTTTCCTTTCCACTCCAGACTCCAAGGTTCTGATCCTTGGGTCAACTGCTCTTAACTTTTAGCTATTTCATTTGGCAGTTACACATATTTCTAAATACATTTACACTACTATGTCTTGTTTTTTTCTTGACATTGCTTTTATGAAAAAAGGAGGATATAGCTTACTTAGAAACCACTGACATATTTTTTTCTTATACTTTTGTGATTCTTCTAATGATTTATCACAATTTCTTAAAAATGAGGAGTCAGTGTTTCCACTATTACACTTGTTTAAACACTGCTCACAGCTGAGCTATGTAGCAAAGAATTTCATTTTTTGCACAGCTCTTTGTTTTTACTGCAGGTCATAATTTTTTTTTTTTTAATTTGTTTAGTTTTGTACAGACAGCAATGGCAGAATCTTCCCCATCTCTCTCACAGAATTGCACAGTCTTTTTCAGTAAGGTCAAGTACGTGAAATAATCTATTGGTTCTATTTTTTTTCCCTTGGAGATAGCAAGATTATATTCTTTCATCCTTCTGTTCCAATATGAGTGAGCTGTTCTCTAGGTCTCCCATGTCATAAAGACTCCCTTCAACATTATTTTAAAGACCTTCTTTGCCATTCTCTTTTTTTGGATCTGCTCTCATTTTTGCAAAGTTTATTCAACAGACATTTCTAAGATGGTGCACCTAAGATGCATTTTTGATGTCACACATTTGTGACAATGTCCTTATTTTGCCATAACACTTAACTGATAGCTAGGCTTATTGCAAATATCTGGGCTAATACCATTTTCTGTTAAATTTTTAAAGCTAGTATTCCATTATTTTTTATTTTTCTTTGCCACAAGAAGTCTGACCTTATTTTGATTCCCAAACATTGTATTATTATTATGTTAGATGATTTCCTCCACTCTATTTTCTCCAAGTTTTTATCTTTTAAATTGATCCCCAAATCTTACCATTTTACTCAATTTTCTATTTATTAACCCTTTGGTTGACTTTTTGAAAGAATTCTTACCATTATCTTTTAGCCCTATTATTTTATTTCAAACATCACAATTTTGATAACCAAAAGTTATTTCATATTCTTGTATTTTTAAGTAAACGCCTGTATTTATTCATGTATATAACCTAATCTTTCTGAAGATGTTAATAACGATATAGTTTGAACTTTTTTTCTCCTCTTGCAATGTATTGCCTTTGTTTCCCCCCTCTTTTTTTTTTTCTTTTTTTCTCATTTTGCTCTTTGTCTTTAATGCAGAATTTTCCAGAAGTGTCTACTGATCTTACCTGCCTCCTGAGAAATCTTTATGCAGGTCAAGAAGCAACAGTTAGAACCAGACATGGAACAACAGACTGGCTCCAAATCAGGAAAGAAGTTATGTCAAGGTTGTATATAGTCACCCTGCTTATTTAACTTATATGCAGAGTACCTCATGAGAAATATTAGGCTGAATCACAAGCTGGAATCAAGATTGCCGGGGGAAATATCAATAACCTCAGATATGCAGATGACACCACCCTTATGGCAGAAACTGAAGAGGAACTGAAGAGCCTCTTGATGAAAGTGAAAGGGGAGAGTCAAAAAGCTGGCTTAAAACTCAACCCTCAAAAAATGAAGATCATGGCATCTGGTCCAAAGCTTCATTGCAAATAAATGGAGAAACAATGGAAACAGTGAGAGACTTTATTTTTCTGGGCTCCAAAATCACTGCAGATGGTGACTGCAGCCATGAAATTAAAAGGTGCTTGCTCCTTCGAAGAAAAGCTATGACCAACGTAGACAGCATATGAAGAAGCAGAGACATTATTTTGCCAACAAAGGTCCATCTTGTCAAAGCTATGGTTTTTCCAGTAGTCCTGTATGGATGTGAGAGTTGGACTAAAAAGAAAGCTGAGTGCTGAAGAATTGATGTTTTTGAACTGTGGTGTTGGAGAAGACTCTCAAGAGCCCCTTGGACTGCAAGGATGTCTAACCAGTCCATCCTAAAGGAAATCAGTCCTGAATGTTCACTGGAAGGACTGATGTTGAGGCTGAAACTCCAATACTCTGGCCAGCTGATGCAAAGAGCTGACTCATTTGAAAGCATCATTTCCTGATGCAGGGAAAGATTGAAGCGGGAGAAGGGGATGACAGAGGATAAGATGGTTGGATGGCATCACCGACTAAATGGACATGAGTTTGAGCAAGCTCTGGGAGTTGGTGATGGATAGGGAAGCCTGGCGGGGTGCAGCCCGTGGGGTCGCAAAGAGTTGGATACGACTGAGTGACTGAACTGAACTATTGATGTTTGACTATTATTCTTTAGCTCTGTTAGCCTGGGGCTTGATGGACTTTATTGTAGGGCAGAACTTCTCAGCCCAAGGGGATTTTTTTTTCCAAAGAGGACATCTAGCAGTATCAGAAGACAATTTCATTTGTCATGGTTGGGTAGGAGTTGATACTGGCATCTGCTGTGTAGAAGCCAGTGATGCTGCTAAACATCCTACAGAACACAGGACAGCACCTGCAATAGGGCATTATCTAGCTCCAGATGGCAACAGTGCCACTGTTAAGTGAGTGAAAGTCTCTCAGTTGTATCCAAGCTTTTTGCGACCCCATGGACTTTACAGTCCATGTAATTCTCCAGGTCAGAATACTAGAATGGGTAGGCTTTCCCTTCTCCAGATCTTCCCAACCCAGGGATCGAACCCAGGTCTCCCGCATTGCAGGCAGATTCTTTACCAGCTGAGCCACAAGAACCCTAATGTAGAGTGATGAGGAGGCAAAGTCCCAGGCATTCTGCCGAGTTCTCCAATATATTAGTAGTGTGCATAGGACTTCATTTTCTTTGTGTCAGTTTTTTGAGGAAGAAATACCCAGCCTCTTGCCTTCCTTAGCTGGGTATAATGCTGCTATAGTACAACATTCATAAAGCACAGTCAGTTCAGTTCAGTCACTCAGGCATGACTATGCAAAACAGTATGAAAAGCATATTACTATTCTATTTAAAATTTTATGTGTGTGTGTGTTAGTCGCTCAGTCATGTCTGACTCTCTGCGACCCCATGGACTGTAGTCCACCAGGCTCCCCTGTCCATGGAATTCTACAGGCAAGAATACTGAAGTGGATTGCCATTTCCTTCTCCAGGGAATCTTCCTGACCCAGAGATGGAACCTGGGTTTCCTGCATTGCAGACAGATTCTTTAAGGACTGAGCCACCAAGGAAACCCCAAATTTTATATACTATAATTCATTTCAAACATAATTGATTGTTTATTGTACATTTCTCTTCTCCACCCTTCTCCTTTTCCACCTCTAAGTAAGGACAACTACACTCTGGACCTCAATTCACCTACCATTCTGTATTTCCTAAAAATATTAATAAATTCATTAAATTCGACCTTTTTTCTGAAAATACTTTCATGCTATTTTCCATAATAAATATGTAAAATTCCAGTTTCAACTTGAGAGCTAATAATCAGGCATGTTAATTCTGTCACAATGAACAAAAAGACATGCATCAGCGCCATAAAGAAGAGCAGATTCTAGCAGAGACACTTATTTTGCAAACATTGAGAACCTAAAAAATCACATAAATGAGAATACTGTTGGATAAATTACGGGACATATATGTGAAAATATTATGCGGCTATTAATAATAAGTTTTTAATGGATGATGTAGGAAACATATGTCATAATATTAAGTGAGAAATGTAACCTAATTTTAAAAGGTATTTTGAAAGGATTTTCAAAATAAGCTAGCTGGATGAATATCCTTTGATATTGATCTTATTCCACTCTTACACATTGAGGGGTGTGCCTCCTCAATGTGCGAATATAGGTATATAAATTACTCACCATTGAATGTGATGGATAGCCAAAGAGGGGAAACAGTCAAAATGTGCATTATTTGGCAACTGGTTACATAAAGTTAACAAGCTGTGGTATTTGCATGAAATGCGATACTCTCATTTAGAAGAAAAAAGAAAATTAACAAGTACTGTAATGTTACTCCTTGGAAGGAAAGTTATGACCAACCTAGACAGCATATAAAAAGCAGAGATATTACTTTGCCAACAAAGGTCCGTCTAGTCAAGTCTGTGGTTTTTCCTGTGGTCATGGATGGATGTGAGAGTTGGACTGTGAAGAAAGCTGATCACTGAAGAATTGATGCTTTTGAATTGTGGTGATGGAGAAGAATCTTGAGAGTCCCTTGGACTACAAGGAGATCCAACCAGTCCATTCTAAAGGAGATCAGTCCTGGGTGTTTATTGGAAGGACTGATGCTAAGTCTGAAACTCCAATACTTTGCCCACCTCATGCGACAAGTTGACTCACTGGAAAAGACTCTGATGCTAGGAGGGATTGGGGGCAGGAGGAGAAGGGGACGACAGAGAATGAGATGGCTGGATGGCATCACCGACTCGATGGACATGAGTCTGAGTGAACTCTGGGAGTTGGTGATGGACAGGGAGGCCTGGTGTGCTGTGATTCATGGGTTCGCAGAGAGTCGGACGTGACTGAGCAACTGAACTGAACTGAACTGAAAGGGGAGCACATTCCATTTTATAAGTACTGGAGAGGTGTATTTTTTTTTTGTATTTTTAATTACTTCTAATTGAATAGATTTTTTTTTTTTTTAAGAAGCTCATGAAATTGTACCTGCTTTTATTCGCTGAGGTGGTGAAAATGGGAGTTAGGAGGAGACAAAATCTCTGCTTTTTTTCTTTTGTCACTTAGTCATTTTTTAATTTATTCCTCATTATACTCTTGCAATTTTAAAAATTATTTGTTTTATTTTATTTTTTAGACACTTTATTTTGTATTGGGGGTATAGCCCATTAACAGTACTATGATAGTTTCAGGTGAAAAGTGGAGGAACTCAGCCATACATACACATGTATCCATTCTCCCACAAACTTCCCTCCCATCCAGGCTGCCACATAACACTGAGCAGAAAACTTCTACTTTTCAATTTCATCTCTAAGGTAATTTTCAGTTTTCACAATGAACATTCTTTTTTATTATTCTCAAGGAAAATCACAGCCAGAAAACTTGGCCATGACAGTGGTACAGAAAGCTTGGGGGACTTAGGGATCTAAAATCTGTGAGTGGAAACAAAATCAGTGGGAAACATACTTTATAAAGACAGAATATATACAATATATATAATCTTTCATGTCATATGAAAGATTATGGCATATCATTAGGAAGAATATTCAAGTATTTTTATGGCACATATAATTGAAATGACATTCAAAGTATGATTCTTGAGAAAGAAAAGTTTGAGCTTAGTATTTGAAATCAGTTCTGACGTTTCTTATCACAAGAAGTCAAAGGGTATGCAGAGTGGAAAAAAATAAATCTCTCCAAACAAAGTACACTTGAATATCTACATGTTCTTTTATATTCTGTGTTCACTTGGCCCTTTCAATTGTCCAATTCATTCCATAGATGAACTTCACTTGGCTGTGTGAACCCAGTGAACAGTAAATAGATTTGTATTTTGTTTTTATACTATTAATAAATGACCAACAAAGCATTTGAGGATAAAAAGTATAATGACATTGTTAGCATATGTTCAAATACCTTTTATAAAATAGTCGCAGTTTCTTACTTCCTGTGCAAGGAGTGACTTTTAAATCTGTTAGAATTTAGAAGCATTGAGACCCCTTGCTTGCTTCTTCGTGTGCAGCTGCCTTGGTGAGTTAGAATCCCCAAGATCCTTGGGGACAAAAGCTACAAAGCTGTTTCTCACAATGAAAGAAAAAGAAGCAATGCACTAAAGATGAAGACGTGAGACATAAACTAAAAGAAGAGAGGACAGAGTGAGGAAAAGTGAAGGGAAAAGGAATGAGACAGTGTCATCCGCAGAGGCGTGGAGGGACCCGACACTGACACAAGAGCGCAGTGAGTCAGAAAGAGAAGAGCAGCCACTGCATATTAACTAATATGCGGAATCTAGAAAAATGGTGCACGCGACCTTATTTGCAAAGTAGAGACAGGGACGTGAACACAGAGAACAGACTTACGGATCCCAAGGATGGGAAGGGGCGTGAGATGAACTGGGAGACTGGGATGGACACATCCACAATACTATGTATAAAACAGGGAACTGGTGAGCACCTAGTGTATTGCACAGGGCGCGCTACTCAGTGGTCTCTGGTGACCTAAATGGGGAGGAAATCCAAAAAAGAGTGAACATATGAACACATATAACTGATTCACTTTGCTGCACAGCAGAAACTAGCATAACATTATAAAGCAACTATACTCCAATAAAAATGAACAAAAATGCAATAAAACGATAAATATATTTTTAAAAAGAAGAAAAGGAGAGAAAAGATGAAAGCGCGTGGGCAGGGGACTGTGAGAAGAGAAAAAAGCACTTGGTTTGGATATCATTTATCCCTTTAAAAGTGCTTCTGTAACATCAGTATCAACTATGAGGACTTTGAAAAACCTAGAGTAAATAATGAAGGGAAGAGAAAGATGCTTAAAGAAAACCAGGTGGGTAAAACAAATGCCTGAGAAACCCTTTTGCATAACACTTACTTTTTAACAGGTTTCCCACAGAGTTCTACTCAAAGTCAGACCTGAAAAGACAGTGGTTTGTTTGTTTGCTATTTGTTTGTGTAACGTTTATTCTAAGATAAGTGCCTAAAAGAGTTAAAAACACAGTGGCACGAAGCGTAAATCTGTTTTAAACAAGGCAGTCTAGGATATAGCTGTCATCGAAATCACCTTTAGAGAAAAAACACTGAGGTGCATCTGGGGAAGAACTCTAGAAGCTGTAAGATGTTTCGGAATCTTTTCTTCCAGTTGTGTTGTTTTCAGAGATCTTTCCAGACTCCTGAGTCCACTAAAGTTTCTCCACAAGCATATCTTTTTACTGATCTTTATTTTCCTTTATTTCCATTTTATGGAGCATGTATTTCTACTCTAGTGTTTGTCAAAGCAATCCTGGAACACCATCAAGTTATGCCACTGGGACCTACATATATATCAGGATATGCCTAACGAGAAATGTCAGCTAATGTTCCCACTCTTATTTCTCTCTGTTATTCATTTACCCTGTTTTTTCAACACATACATACTGAAGCTCTAAAGGTTTGATGGAAAACAAGCAGTTTGCTCTGGAATAATGGGGAGGTGACAGATGCTGGGGGTGGAGACGACTTGAGAGCGGGTGGATGGAGAAGGATTTACTAACAGGATGACACTTAACCTGAAAACTGAATCACAGTCCTGATTTTATTCCATGAGATCTGGGGGTTTCTTAAGAAAACCTTGTGTCTGATAGCAATTTTGGGAATCAGTGGGTTAAATGTAGACCACTGCCAATGTGACAAGTGATAGAGAATTATATATGAACATATAAAAGCACATTTTTCTGCTTATAAAAATAACTCTTCAGTTCAGTTCAGTTCAGTTCAGTTCAGTCGCTCAGTCGTGTCCGACTCTCCGCGACCCCATGAATCACAGAAAAATATAAATACAAAAAAAAACCCAAAAGCTGAAAAAAGTTATAATAAAACCCACTGCAGGTAATGACTACTAATTTAAATTTTGTGTGTTTTCATACACTCTTTTTAAGTCATTCCTCTCCACCCTGATCCCTGTAACTCAATATATTTTTATCTCACATTTCCAAATAGTGTAAAATACATTTTTACAGGTACTTTAAAACTAGAGTTGCCAGATTTAACAAATAGAAATACAAAACACCAGATCCATTTAAATTTCAGATAAAGACTGAATAACTTTTTTTAGTTGATAATGTTACTGGTTTTTCCCGTGCTCATGTATGGATGTGAGAGTTGGACTGTGAAGAAAGCTGATCACCGAAGAATTGATGCTTTTGAACTCTGGTGTTGGAGAAGACTCTTGAGAGTCCCTTATACTGCAAGGAGATCCAACCAGTCCATTCTAAAGGAGATCAATCCTGGGTGTTCATTGGAGGGACTGATGCTAAAGCTGAAACTGCAATACTTTGGCCACCTCATGCGACGAGTTGACTCACTGGAAAAGACTCTGATGCTGGGAAAGGTTGGGGGCGGGAGGAGAAGGGGACGACAGAGAATGAGATGGCTGGATGGCATCACCGACTCTGTGGACATGAGTTTGAGTGAACTCTGGGAGTTGGTGATGGACAGGGAGGCCTGGCGTGCTGTGATTCATGGGGTCGCGGAGAGTCGGACACGACTGAGCGACTGAACTGAACTGAATGTTACTGCTTCCTTTTTTTGTTAGGTTATATTTGCTTCAGGCTTCCCAAGTGGCACTAGTGGTAAAGAATCTGCTTGCCAATGCATGAGACTTAAGAGACGTGGGTTTGATCCCTGGGCTGGGAAGATCCCCTGGAGGAGGACAGGGCAGCCCACTCTAGTACTCTTCCCTGAGAATCCCCACGGACAGAGGAACCTGGCAGACTAAGTCCATAGCATCAAACAGAGTCGAACACTGAAGCGACTGAGCATGCACGCATATTTGCTGTACAGTGTTGTGTTAGTTTCTGCTGTGTTAGTTTCAATGAAGTGAATCAGCTATATGTATAGCTTAAGTGTGTTCTATGCAATGTTTGGGACATATTTATACTAAACAAATTATTCATTGTTCATCTGAAATTCAGATCAACTGAACATCCTCTTTTATCTGGAATAGTCTCATTTAAAACCCATCATGACTGTCATTTTGAAAGTTTTCAAAAGATTAGATTACATTGATACATCATAACTGAGGACTTCACCATTCCCTCTTTGTTGGAAATACATATTTCCAAACTTTTATTCTGCTAAGTGTTGCTGAATTTTATAATATTTCCCAAGAGAGACGCCTAGAAATGAAATTATTAGGCCCAAGGGCAAAAATAAGCTTTTCAATTCATGATAGCTATTATCAAATTATACTTGCTTTCATCTTTCCTTTGCCAACATTATAATTATTTTTAACAATCCTAGCCAATTTAGAAGGTAAACAATAGTACAATTATTTTTACACTAAAAAAGTTATAGTTAATGTAATAATTTTAGGTTAAAATAAACTGTTTCACTAGTCACATTTTTAAGAATAATTTCTTTTTAGCTACTCACGCCTGTGCTTCTTTTCTAATATATAACATTGTATTTCACAGACTGCTATACTCCTATTCAGAGCCTCTTTCAATTTCCCTTATCTCTTATCATTTGCCAATTTCTGAAGAAAAGCTATGACAAACCTATACAATGTATTAAAAAAAAAAAGAGACATTACTTTGCTGACAAGGTCTGTCTAGTCAAGGCTATTGTTTTTCCAGTGGTCATGTATGGATGTGAGAGTTGGACTGTGAAGAAAGGTGATCATCGAAGAATTGATGCTTTTGAACTGTGATGTTGGAGAAGACTCTTGAGAGTCCCTGGGACCACAAGGAGATCCAGCCAGTCCGTCCTAAAGAAGATCAGTCCTGGGTGTTCATTGGAAGGACTGATGCTGAAGCTGAAACTCCAATACGTTGGCCACCTGATGAGAAGAGCTGACTCATTGGAAAAGATCCTGATGTTGGGAAAGATAGAAGGCAGGAGGGAAGGGGACGACAGAGGATGAGATGGTTGGATGGCATCACCGACTCAATGGACATGGGTTTGGGTGGACTCCAGGAGTTGGTGATGGACAGGGAGGCCTGGAGTGCTGTGGTTCATGGGGTCACAAAGAGTTGGACACGACTGAGGAACTGAACAACAATATAATGTAAATAGAATTACATTTATAGTGTAAATCCAATCATATTTCTCTGTGCTTTAAATGGGTCATTGACCTACTTCCTCTCATCCCATTAGCAACAGGATCGTGCCTGAAGACATGTAAGATATTCAGCATCTGCTCATCTAGTTTTCCAGCTCACTTCCTACTCATCATGTGTGAGGTTTTACATCCTTGGACTAGACACACGCAGTTTCCCAAGCACCCCAAGCCATGTGACATATCTGGGACCTCTGCAAAAGCCTCTCCTTTTTCTAGGAATGCCCTGTATCTCCAGTCTATCCTTCAGGGCTTGTCGCAATACCTGTCTTATCTGTGACCTTTCTCTCACTCTCCGTGGGTGGAGCTGCCAGTTTACAACAACAAAAATAACAAATCCACCATTTTTAGAGCAATTACAAATTGTGAGGCACTCTGCTAAGCCTACTTTATTTGTCTTAATTCATTTCATTTCCTATTAATGGAGTGAATTAGGTAATATTATCTCTACTCACTTTACAAATGAGGAAACTGAGTTCTAGGAAGACTAAACAACTTATGAATACAGCTTATAAGTGGAACAGCCAGTTAGTGACTGAGTTTGTTTGTTTGTTTTTCTCTTTCTTTTTTTTTTTTTTTTAATTGGAGTATAATTGATTTAGCTCAGTTAGTTAAGAATCTGCCTGCAATGCAGGAGACTCGGGTTTGATTCTTGGGTCAGGTAGATCCCCTGGAGAAAGAAATGGAAACCCACTCCAGTACTCTTGCCTGGAGAAGTCCATGGACAGAGGAGCCTGGCAGGCTACAGCCCATGGGTCGCAAGACTTGGACACAACTGAATGACTTTCACATAGTTGATTTACAATGTTGTGTTAGTTTCAGGTGTACAGCAAAGTGAATATATCATTATCCACTTATATCATCAGTTATATATCATTATAGGTCTAGGTTGGTCTTTCCATCTATTAATCAATTTTGTAGAGTTTTGAATATTAAATAATACAAAGCACAGATGCTCTTAGTGTTTGGCACAAAGGAAATCCCTAAGGGATATGAGCTATTTCATGACTATTTATTCAGCATATTCTTAGTTGATCAGGAAGCCTTTTTTAAAACTGTGAAACATTTAGCAGGACAAATATCCTAGAATATCTTTGGGAAATATTGCTGTAGTTAAGCAATGCCTGTGAGAAATTATTGGACCAATTTTTGACCATCTTGAATGTCAAGACAAGAGTTTAGACTTTATTTTATACAGAAAGGAAGGTTTCCAACTGATCAGGGGTATGTATATTGAAGCAGTTTTAGGGCCTGGTGGACTACACTCCATGGGGCTGCAGAGTCAGACACAACTGAGCACTTAAGCACATAGAATTACCTGAGTGGGAGAAAATTAAATAAGGGCAACAAACTAGCATGTAAGTACACTTACTTCTTATATGATGGTAAGAGCCATAATAAGGGTGACAAGATTGAATGTGATGGATACCATAGAGCTACAGACAGAACTAGGAAATTGATTATACTTGAGTTGTCTGCTTTCCATAATTGTAAAACACAACAGAAATGCTGATTCATGATCATATCGTGTAATAAAAGCCTGCTATTTCAAAGTTTCAGATAAGATTTTCAAAATACTATTTAAAGCAGTCATAGTGTTGACTTGGTAGTTTTCTTAACACAATTAATGTGTAATAGCATCAGTTTTTGAAAGAAACGTGTGTGTGTGTCTGCGTGTGTATATATACGTGCTTGCTCAGTTGTGTCCGACTCTTTGCGACCCCATGGACTGTAGCCCACCACGTTCCTCTGTCCATGGAACTTTCCAGGCAAGAATACTGAAGCAAGTTGCCATTTCCTCCTCCAGAGGATCTTCCCAATCCAGGGATCGAACCCATGTCTTCTGCATCTCCTGCATTGACAGGTGGATTATTTACCACTGTGCCATGTGTGTGTGTGTATACATATCTGTATATATATGTACACATAGTTGTCAATTAATTCTTCTTGCTTAATTCAAATTAATTAGCTTTGCAAAGGGTAGATTTATTTTTACCTCTGTGCTGCTTTATCAATACCTCTTTCTAAGTATAGTCTGTGTTCCCTGGACATCTGAGGACCAAGTTACTGTTTAGTGCCTCTGTAATTAACTCAAGAAAAGACTTTTGAGTTCTGAGCTACCATTTCCACCAGATTTCCTCATAGAAATTATTACTGTCTATTCTCATTCAGGGATGCATTGACATTAATTATCACCACACATTGTCTCCCAGGTGGCGCTAGTGGTAAAAATCCACCTGCCAACACAGGAAATGTGGGTTGGATCCCTGAATCAGTAAGATCTGAAGGAGAAAGGCATGGCAACCCAGTCCAGTATCCTTGCCTGGAGAATCCCATGCACAGGAGAGCCTGGTAGGCTACAGTCCATGGAGTTGTAAAGAGTTGGACACGACTGAGCAACTAAACTGCAATAACAACAGCAACACATTGTCTCATTCTAGGATAGAAATGAAAGCCGGATTTGATTCCAATGTAGCCTTGACTTGACTCACTTCCTGCTGCTCTCAGTGGCTCCATTTTCTGTTAGCTGTCACTCATGTTGGTGGATCCCAGACACCTTTGTGCTCAGCTGCAGGGCATCTCCTGTGGCCTATAGCAACCACCATGATTTCCATTTTGTCTCATCAAGTGCTTCCTCTTAGAGTAGCTTCTGGAAACAGGGACTGCCAGAAGTTCCTCTTAATTCTCCTTTCCTCCTCCACCCCTGCTCCTTCTTTTTCCCTTTTCCTTCTCCTTCATGTCCCCTTGTGGTCTCTGACCTCTTTTTCCTTTTTGTTTTTTTCTTTTCTTCATTATTTTAAGTTACCATATACTTGGAGTCCATCGTGATAAGAAACCATACTGAGCCCTTGTATGTATTTACCTCATGTGTGGATCAAAATAAACTGTGGAACATTCTGAAAGAGATGGGAATGCCAGACCACCTGACCTGCCTCTTGAGGAACCTGTATGCAGGTCAGGAAGCAACAGTCAGAACTGGACATGGAACAACAGACTGGTTCCAAATAGGAAAAGGAGTACGTCAAGGCTGTATATTGTCACCCTGCTTATTTAACTTCTATCCAGAGTACATCATGAGAAATGCTGGGCTGGAAGAAGCACAAGCTGGAATCAAGATTGCTGGGAGAAATATCAATAACCTCAGCTATGCAGATGACACTACCCTTATGGCAGAAAGTGAAGAGGAACTCAAAAGCCTCTTGATGGAAGTGAAAGAGGAGAATGTAAAGGTTGGCTTGAAACTCAACATTCAGAAAACAAAGATCGTGGCATCTGACCCCATCACTTCATGGGAAATGGATGGGGAAACAGTGGAAACAGTGTCAGACTTTATTTTTTTGGGCTCCAAAATCACTGTGGATGCTGATTGCAGCCATGAAATTAAAAGACGCTTACTCCTTGGAAGGAAAGTTATGACCAACCTTGATAGTATATTAAAAAGCAGAGACATTACTTTGCCAAGAAAGGTCCGTCTAGTCAAGGCTATGATTTTTCCTGTGATCATGTATGGATGTGAAAATTGGACTGTGAAGAAAGTTGATCGCCGAAGAATTGATGCTTTTGAACTGTGGTGCTGGAGAAGACTCTTGAGAGTCCCTTGTACTGAAAGGAGAGCCAACCAGTCCATTCTAGAGGAGATCAATCCTGGGTGTTCATTGGAAGGACTAATGCTAAAGCTGAAACTGCAATACTTTGGCCACTTCATGCGATGAGTTGACTCACTGGAAAAGACTCTGATGCTGGGAGGGATTGGGAGTGGGAGAAGATGGGGACGACAGAGAATGAGATGGCCTCGATGGACATGAGTTTGAGTGAACTCCGGGAGTTGGTGATGGACAGGGAGGCCTGGCGTGCTGTGATTCATGGCGTTGCAAAGAGTCGGACATGACTGAGTGACTGAACTGAACTGAACTGAACTTGATTACAAACTTCTGAGGCAGAAGTTAATATGTCCATTTTGGATATGAAAAAACAAATCCTCAGAAATAGCCATTTTGATTTTGGTGCCTGCTTGGCTCTAAAGCTCACATATACTCCTGAAGACAGTGGGAGCATCTCCCCATATGGTGGGTTCCTTGTTGTGGCACATGATGGCCCCCTCATGAGGTGCCCTGATGGTTCCTGCTTGAAAAGCTGGGGCAACTGTCAGGACTCTGAGTCATCTGAAGAGCATGAAGCTGTCCTGGACAGCCACTCCGTGCAGACTCCCAGCTGTGCTGCCTCTGCTCCATGAAATGATGAGCAGGTCCTTCAAGCAGACATTTGTCATCCTTGAGGGCTTTTGTCTTTTCCTTTTTTCCTCATTAATGAAAATCACTCAGTCATTTCTGACTCTGCAAGCCCATCTACTATACAGTCCATGGAATTCTTCAGGCCAGAATACCGAAGTGGGTAGCTGTTCTCTTCTCCAGAGGATCTTCCCAACACAGTGATTGAACCCAGATCTCTCACATTGCACAGTCACAAAAAGATGGAGGGAAAGTTGGAATTATATGTTGTTGCTCAGTCACTAAGTCGGGTCTGACTCTTTGTGAGCCCATGGACTACATGCTATCTAACCATCTCATCCTCTGCTGCCTTCTTCTCCTTTTGAGATATGTATATATATATATGTAGTTGTTGTTGTTTATTTACTAAATCATGTCCAACTCCTTGTGGCCCCATGGACTGTAACCTACCAGGATCCTCTGTGCATGGGATTTCCCAGGCAAGAATACTGGAGTGGGTTACCATTTCCTTTCCTTCGCCAAAGGCTCTTCATTGAAACTGTGTCTCCTGCATTGCAAGTGGGTTCTTTACACACACACACACACACACACACACAATATGTCTATTACTATGGTTCTCCAGCAAAACAGAATCAATAGGATGTAAGTAGTGGTGGTGATGCCAAGTCATGTCTGACTCTAGCAACCCCATGGACAACCAGGATATAAAAGATATATATAAGAAGAGATTTATTATAGGAATTGACTCACATGGTTATGGAGGCTGAGAAGTCCCACAATCTGATCTCTGCAAGCTGGGGATTCATGAAAGCTGATGATAGAATTTAGTCTGAGTCATCAGGCTGAGAACCAGGGAGTCATTGATATACATCTCTGGGTCCAAAGTCTGAGAAACAGGAGCTCCAGTGTCCAAAGGCAGGAAAGGACCAACATCTCAGCTCAAGAGGAAAGTGAGAGGAACACACCCTTTCTTCACCTTTTTGACCTGATCAGGCCCCCAGTGGGTTGGACCATGACATGTTGGGAAGGGCGTGTCTTCTTCACTCAGTCTACTACATCAAATGCTAATCTCTACCAGGAACATCCTCACAGAACACCAGGAAACAAAGTCTTATCAACTATCCGGGCATCCTTTATCCCAGTCAAAATAATCATCAAATAGAAAAACTATATATGATAAAAATAAATTATATATGATAAACGTGATATGTATGAGATTATATATACAGAATATGAATATGGTTTTATATATACGTGTGTGTGTGTGTGCACGTGCACTCAGTCTTGTCCAACTCTTTGCAGCTCCATAGACTGTAGCCCGCCAGGCTCCTCTGTCCATGGAATTTTCCAGGCAAGCATACTGGAGTGGGCTGCTACTTCCTTCTCCAGGGGAGCTTTCTGGCCTGTGGATTGAACCTGAGTCTCTTACTTTTCCTGCACTGGCACTTGTGCCACCTGGGAAGCCCTACCAATTTTATATACACATGATTTCCTATTTGTGCTCTATCTACCTATCTATCCATCTGTCTCCTGGAAGCTGTTACTACCAGGTACATGGATGCTTTGGACAGTCGTTTGAACCTAAAAACATGCCTAGTAATACCTACTTTATAGGACCATTGAGCTGTCTCATAAAATACCCTACTGAAAGTGCTCAGTGATACCTGGCATTCACTGAGTAATCAGTAGCTGGTAAAAATCTCTCCCTCCTTTCCACTTTTCCTTACATCAAATATATTATTGCCTCACAAATTATAGCAATTTATTTGAATCTCATTGTCTCAAATTTTGAATGCTGTAATTATCTTGATTCCATGGATGCTTTGACTGTATCAGAATCTACATCCTACCAGGGTGAATTTTTCATCAATTTATTCTTTCTTTGCAAATTACATTCAGTATGCATGCTTTTCATTCTGCCTTTTCTATATTTGCTGGAATTCACATCTTATGATGCTTGCATTGCCCTGGGAAGGGTGATTAGTTGGAATTACACCAATCTTATCCCAGTGCTACCAAATCATAGAGTTGTGTTTCTTAAAGGCTAATATCTTCTTTGAAGTTCATTTTGGGGTCAGAATTAGAATTTATGTGAGCATGTTTTCTTTTTTTAAAGAATCCATAACATTTTGGAAAATTCTTCACTTTTACCACATGCATAAATTGAATAACTAAAGTTTAATCATTTCTTTAGCTTTCGGAAAATAATTATAGTTCATCAAGCATGCTTCCTAGAGGAAACACTAAACCAAGAATACACTCTACATGATAAATTACAATCTACTTAATAACCTGTAAATTAAGAAGCGCTAGCTCAGAGGGATGTAAACAAATAGGCTCTGAACATAAAGCTTTCTTTAAAACAAAATGAGACCTTCTCAAAAGATGCACAGTAAAAGGTATACTTTCAAATATATTTAGAATAAAAACTTGCTAAAATATTCCTAAACTGTGTCTTTTAGAAATCTATATCTCCGTATGGCATGACAAGCATCAATATTTATTTATGCATTTACAATAAAAGCAGTGTCTTTCTTCTCTGAAGTCTGCAGAAATAAATTGCTTTATAGCTCCTTCATATTTTATAAATTTAAAATTTCATTGAGGTAAGATGAAGAATAGTACAGGGATGTTGTCTTTTTGTGATGGAATTTTCATTCTTAATTAATCATTTTTACAAATTTATTTCAGAGGGGTCTTTTAAGGATTCATGAAAAAAAAATTTCAAAGCATTTTCTCATTAATTCTCAAAATCTTGGATAACAAGCTCTAGATAAAATGAGAAGGATTATATTACTATTATTCACAGTAAGAAAACTAGAGTATCAAGTAATTCCTTAACTAAATATTTTAGGATGAAATATATAAATCACTAAGAGTTGAGTTATTAAGTCTAAATGGCACTGAGTCCACAAAATCATATCTTGTGCTACATTGCAGACTGTGAATTAAATCTTTTCCTAGCTTCATAATGAATCATATTAGAAATGTTTGGTGGCAGATGTATCTACTATTATTATTTTATGTGGTCAGTGTTGTTTTGTACATCAAAATTTTATTCTTTATGTGATTATTAGAAAATGCAGTATCCAATCGAACTTAAAGCCTATTGTTTTGTGGTTGTGTCTAAATTAGTAGAGAATCATTAAATCAAGCTTGTTAGTTGCTCAGTCGTGTCTTTGCAACCCCATAGACTGTAGTCTGCCAGGAGCCTCTTTCCATGGAATTCTCCAGGCAAGAATACTGGAGTGGGTTGCCATTTCCTTCTTCACAGGATCTTTCCGACCCAGGGATTGAACTCGGGTCTCCTGCATTGCAGGCAGATTCTTTACTGTCTGAGCCACTGGGGAAGACCCACAAATCAAGCTTAAGAGCAGTTTAGTTGAACCCAAAACACTTTGTACCTAGTAAGTATGGGAGATAGATGAGAAAGTCACCTTTTGTACCATCCATGATCAAGTAAGAAAATCAAGCCTAGCAAGATATCTTGAACAAAAACACAATGAAAATGCAATTAAACAGTAGGAAAATGCTTTTTAAAAATTAATTAATTTCTATTGGAGTATAGTTGCTTTATAATGTTATATTAGTTCTTCTGTACAGCACAGTGAATCAGCCACACACATACATATATCCCCTCTTCCGTGAATTTCCTTTCCATTTAGGTCACCACAGAGCCACTGAGCAGAGTTCCTTGTGCTACAGTTGGTTCTCACTAGTTATCTCGTTTATGCCACGTAGTGTCTTCTATGTATATCCTAATCTCACAATCCATCCTACCACCCCTCTCCCCTTCTCTATCTATTTCTACTCTGCAAATAAGTTCATTTATACCATTTTTCTAGATTTCACATATATGCAAGGTAGGATGTAATGAGATTGATTCTGCCTGAGATATGTCCTGGAAAATCTTTTTTGGAGAAAACATTTGAAAGATATTAAGCATAGAGGGCACTTCTTTGAGAAGATGTGCAAGCAAGTTTCTTAATCCCTGGAATAGTTGAAATCAGAGAGGTAGGGAAGTAAAACTTAGAAGGTAGAATTAGTAAGAGACTAGAAAAGAGGTTTGTCTAATAATTAAATAAATGTCCTCGTTTGCTGGGATTGTTGGTAAGGGACAACAGGCAAGAGAGGAGCTTTAGTCTCAACAAGGAAGTGAACTTGAGAAGTGACTGGGAAGGTTTGCTCAGCAAGTATTTACTGGGGATGTCATGAATACTGGGATATGAGGACAGGAAGAAAAAGAAGATTACACTCCAGTGTGAATGGAGCCCTGATGAATGTAAGTATAGGATACCATAGAAACATTCAGGAGGCGCACCTCACCTGGGCAGGGGCTGGAAAAAGCAGTCAAGGTGAAATGGAGAATGTCCAAGAAAGGAACCAAGGTCAGTTCAGTTCAGTTCAGTCGCTCAGACATGTCCGACTCTTTGCGACCTCATGAATCACAGCACGCCAGGCCTCCCTGTCCATCACCAACTCCCGGAGTTCACTCAAACTCATGTCCATCGAGTCGGTGATGCCAACCAGCCATCTCATTCTCTGTCATACCCTTCTCCTCCCGCCCCCAATCCCTCCCAGCATCAGAGTCTTTTCCAGTGAGTCAACTCATCACATGAGGTGGCCAAAGTATTGGAGTTTCAGCTTTAGCATCAGTCCTTCCAATGAACACCCAGGATTGATCTCCTTTAGAATAGACTGGTCCAAGGGACTCTCAAGAGTCTTCTCCAGCACCACAGTTCAAAAGCATCAATTCTTCGGCTATCAGCTTTCTGTACTATCTAGGTTGGTCATAACTTTCCTTCCAAGGGGTAAGCGTCTTTTAATTTCATGGCTGCAATCAGCATCTGCAGTGATTTTGGAGCCCAAAAACATAAAGTCTGACACTGTTCCCACTGTTTTCCCATCTATTTCCCATGAAGTGATGGGACCAGATGCCATGATCTTTGTTTTCTGAATGTTGAGCTTCATTCCAACCTTTACACTCTTCTTTCACTTTCATCAAGAGGCTTTTTAGTTCCTCTTCACTTTCTGCCATAAGGGTGGTGTCATCTGCATATCTGAGGTTATTGATATTTCTTCCAACAATCTTGATTCCAGCTTGTGCTTCTTCCAGCCCAGCGTTCCTCATGATGTACTCTGCATATAAGTTAAATAAGCAGGGTGACAATATACAACCTTGACATACTCCTTTTCCTATTTGGGCTTCAAAGATGAAGCAACAGAATTCAACCATTGAATGGTTGAAAGAGGATCAGACAAAAAGTTGGTTAAAGATGATTCTGAAGTTCCTGATTTGAAACAGGAGCGTCTAAGAATTCTAAGAAACATGGAAGAAGAAAGAGCTTTGAGTAGAGGAGAGAGGGTTCAGCTATGGACATGTTGGTTTTGAAACATTTGAGGAAAACCTATCTGAAGGTTTTCAAAACACAGTAGGAATGCGGAGGTCTGGAGTTCACGGGGAAGCCTGGTATGGAGGCATTTATGTGGAACCATCAGCCTAGACAAACAGCCGAAAATATGGTACCCAGGAGAGGCTGAAGGGTAAAGCAAGCTGCCAAAGAGGAAGAAGAGCTAGTGACAGCAATTAAGAAAGAGCTACGTTACACCAGCCATGTAATTATACAAGTCATACTGTGGAAAGTTACCAGTTGGCCTGGTGTTTGTTTGGATGGGCCAAAGTGTATCTGACAACCTTAAAAGAAAGGATTTTCTTTTTATTAGGTATGTTTAGGGTTGGCTTCAGAGTTTTATTCATCTTCTTAAAAACTGACGACTGTAAAGTAAATTTACGGTTTCTTAGCTAGTGTTGATTTTCTTTTTTTTGGAAACTTTAAACTAGTAGAAGAATTAGTGGTCCCAATATTTCATCAAGAGACATTTTAGGGATAACAGTAGCTCATTAAAGAGTTATTTTATTAAAAAAAAAAACCCAGAATATTAAGACCAGGCATTTTGCAACTGTCCAATTCATTTTCTTTAGATGCAAGGTATTACATAAATACAGTAACAACATATTCACACAGCTCTACTTCTTTTATTTATTTTTGGAAAATAAATGCTTCAAACAAACAGGAGATGAAGGAAACAACATTTAACCTGTTAACGTCTAGTGGTGAAAAGAGTTTACACATACAAGTTTTACAATAATGATTCTTTTAAGTTCTTTGTCGTTGTCGTTCAGTCACTCAGGCATGTCCGACTGCTTGTGACCCCATGGACTGCAGCACGCCAGGCTTCCCTGTCCTTTACTGTCTCCTGGAGCTTGCTCAAACTCACGTCCATTGTCGGTCATGCCAGCCAACCGTCTCATCCTCTGTTGGCCTCCTTCAGTCTTTCCCAGCATCAGGGCCTTTTCCAATGAGTCGGCTCTTCACATCAGGTGGCCAGAGTATTGGAACTTCAGCTTCAGCCTCAGTCCTTCCAGTGAATATTCAGGATTGATTTCCTTTAGGATTGACTGGTTTGACCTCCATGCATTCCAAGGGATTCTCAAAGAGTTTTCTCCAGAACCACATTTCAAAAGCGTCAATTCTGAAGCTCTTGGGGACCTCCATATAACAGTGGTGCCAGATTTTCAAAATACAATTTTGATAATAAACTAAGCGGGAAACAAAATTATTCAAGCTTCACTGTATTTTAAACATTACACTACTTCACTTCTAATGTAATCAAATATTGTGTTAGATATAATTATAAACTTTATGTCTTTATCACATATCCTTTAAGCATTGACAAGAAGAAAATATTTATTTTATTTGTTAGCAAAAAATTTTTTAAATAAGTCATCATTAGAAAAATCTTTACCAAGTCATTTCATATTACTTTAAATCGGAATGATTTTATTTCTCTGCCAAGGAAATGTAGCCAACTTCAGTTACGCATTAAGAATAATGGTCTAGCAAGATAGCAAGTTCCAATTTCCTATGATCAGAGAATCTTATTACCTTTATCCTCTCTCTCTGCCTTCCTGTTCACATAGGAAGTTAAAAGATTTTTTTTTTGGTTTGAATTTGCTTAGCTCTACATTCTCCTAAGTGGAAGGTGATGTTCTGGGGACTGGCCAAACACTAACTGCATCTAAGCAATGTAATTCTAAAAACCAAGTTTATTTCCGGTTGCTGTTAAATTTTCCCATTTGTTGTTAAGCAGATTGCAAAGTAGCATATTGTGCATGACAACTTGCACAATGGTGGAGATCTGCAGATGGTGTGTCTTTTCAAATATGATAAATGCCCAATTTAATGCTGATTTGTGGCAATCAGGACAGCCCTGCAGGCTCCTTGGGTTCAGGGATGTCTTGATAGTAGATCCAAGGGCAGCAGATGGGCTGCATGAACTTGTAACACAACACAGCTAATGCCACTCCCTCTAAATCTTAAAGCTCTCAAGCTGGTAAAGACCACCATCATTCTTACAAATGAGCAAATGGAAGTTCAGGAAAGTTAGGTGACAGGTCAAGGTTTTGGGGGCTGGTAGCATCCTGGGTCAGGGACCACTGGACAGCACTAATGTGATTTGTTTTGAAATCACCCAGGTTCGGGGCAAATTCATATCAATGTATGGCAAAACCAACCAATATAATATTGTAAAATAATTTGCCTCCAATAAAAAATAATTACCTAAAAAAAAAAAAAATCACCCAGGTTGACAACAATCTCAAGACTGAATTTCTGTAGACAAATCTAAGCCCCGATTTGCTTTATAACCCAGCAGAGATTCTGACACACTGTAAATATCAATGTGTTTAAAAAATGAATGTGGATTAAAATGATTTAAAGCACTCTGAGCCATCTGTACTTTTTGCCAGTGTTCTCCCCTCTATAGCCCACCAGGCTCCTCTGTCCTTGGGATTTTTCAGGCAAGAATACTGGAGTGGGTTGCCATTTTCCTCCTCCTTGTTTACAGTTACTAGGTTCCTGACCCAGGATTGAACCCACATCTCCTGAGTCTCCTGCACTGACATGTGGATTCTTTGCCTGATGAGTCATCATCATTAATGCTCAATCTATTTGCCCTATCTGAGTACTAGATACCTTCCTTCTGATCCTGAAATGCTATGGGGTGTATATTTATTTCCTCTTGATGAAAGTGAAAGAGGAGAGTGAAAAAGATTGTTTAGAACTCAACATTCAGAAAACTAAGATTATGGCATCTGGTTCCATCACTTCATGGCAAATAGATGGGGAAACAATGGAAATAGTGACAGACTTTATTTTTTGGGCTCCAAAATCACTGCAGATGGTGACTGCAGCCATGAAATTAAAAGGTACTTGCTCCTTGGAAGAAAAGTTATGACCAACCTAGACAGCATATTAAAAAGCAGAGACATTACTTTGTATGTCTCGTCAAAGCTATGGTTTGTCCAGTGGTCATGTATGGATGTGAGAGTTGGACTATAAAGAAAGTTGAACACCAAAGAATTGATGCTTTTGAGCTGCGGTGTTGGAGAAGACTCTTGGGAGTCCCTTAGACTGCAAGGAGATCCAACCAGTCCATCCTAAAGGAAATCAGTCCTGAATATTCATTGGAAGGACTGATGCTGAAGCTGAAACTCCAATACTTTGGCCACCTGATGCGAAGAAATGATTCCTTTGAAAGCATCCTTTCCTGATGCTGGGAAAGACTGAAGGAGAGAGGAGAAGGGGACGACAGAGGATGAGATGGTTGGATGGCATCACCAATGGATGTGAGTTTGAGTAAGCTCCGGGAGTTGGTGATGGACAAGGAAGCCTGGCGTGCTGCAGTCCATAGAGTTGCAAAGCGCTGGCCATGACTGAGTGACTGAACTGAACTGAAGAGGGCAAAGTTAATTGTATTAAAAGTGGTATTTGAATTCAAGCACAAAGCAGAGTTGGTAAAAGAAAGTGAAAACCGGAATCTGAAGATTCTCAGTTTTCAAAGGAAGAATTAAGGAACACAGACTCTGGGGGGCTTGCTCCAGACCACACAGTGGTTGAGTGTCTTGTTCCACATGTGAGTTAACTTCATCTAAGGTATGCATCTGGGACTTTGTTGGAAATGTTTACACACAAAATCGTGTTTACAATTACTAGGATTCCTCATTTTATAGACTAGAAAACCAATGTTTAGAGAGGTTAAGGCACATGTAGAAGATTCCTTCATTAATAAGAGGTAAAACTGGAATGCCTGTCCCTTTCTCTTTCTTGTCTATCAAGACTCCTTTGGCTAGAGTGGGAACTTGATCCCCTTAAATGAGTTGAACTCATTCCTTGATATAAAGGACTATATATATTTATTAGCTTTGGTAATAAAGTATTTCCCTTATAATTTTTAATTCAGGAAAAACCCTATACTCTTCAATTGGTGGTACATTTTGCATGTTCTTTGCACTAACATCCACTCATTTAATTTTTCCACTGATTATTGAGACCCCATGATAAGACACAGCAGGGGAGATGGTGGGAATTCAAAAATTAATAAAACTTAGGTCCTGGTGTCACATGATTCATAGACTAGAAAAGAGACTAGATAGTTGGGGTAGGGTGTTCAGGTAAAGCCTTTAGAGATTAAAATAAACAATAGCAACAGTATATAGTGAAATAATAAAGAAGGTCTAATAGCTACTTCTAGATTATATAGCAAGAGATGGGACATTTAGGTAGTTTTACTGTTTGGAAATTATCTTATATATGATAAAGCTTTGGAAGATATATTGCAAAATATATTTAAGAGACTAGGTTGATTGCCACATAAACTTGATATGAATTTCACTTTCTTGGTTTCATTTCTGTCCTCCACACTCAACTAATTCCATAGTTTCCTGGTGTCTACCGTAATATACCCAGGTATTATTTTTGGCTCTCAGATGATAAAGATTCTGCCAGGAAGATCTCCTGGAGAAGAGAATGCCAACCCACTCCAATATTCTGGTCTGGAGAATCCCATGGACAGAGGAGCCTGGCGGGTTAAAGTCCATGGGGTTGCAAAGAGTCAGACACGACTGAGCAAATAACACTTTAACTTTCAGCCCACCGTTAATGTTTATCCCAACATCCACTAACATCGCAGCCTTCATTGGCTATTTTCTTATTTGTTCATCACCCTTCCTTCTGGCATTGAGGAAATGTTTTAGTGTTAGAACTATTTCATAATTGAGAAGGATGTAGAGTAGAGAAAGGTCACCGGATAAGAATTGCTTGTGATGTCTCCTTTCCAATTCTATGCTCTCACAGTGACATTCTAATTTTTAGCTTGAATCCTGAGAGGAGAAGCCCATGATGAGGAAGACTCCAAAAGAATGATGTGTCTCTATCATCACATCATCCCATCTATAAACTCTCTCCATAAATTAATGCCTAGACACTCGCTTGTCCACCACAGGAATAAGTTTACTACAGGCTTTCCCATCCTTTACTCAAATTGGGAGGACATCTGACATGTCCTTATGACCATCAAAGTATCACTCAAGCCATAAAGGGCCCAAGTCAAATGCTTATTCTCACTGTCTGATCTGAATCGATTGCCCTTTCATTTCTATCCATAGAACAGGATGAAAGTCTACAATTACTGTTTATAATGATATTTTGTAAACTGAAAGAGACCTTAACATTTTATTCAGGTCGTATTAGCATTGGCCTTATTCTTATCTGTATCTCATAACATATGTTTACATATTTTGTAGGTACACACTACTGTGTGCCGAGTGTTATGTTTAGATTTAAATATAGAGTGATCAAGACAAGATTCCCATTATGCATAACTTAAGAAAACACAGACATTATCATAGCACAGCACAATGTGTTATGAACAATGAAAAAATAAGCAGAGTGGCAGAATAGAGTACACATTTGATGATGAGGAGGAGAGGGTACATAGAGTGGAAAGGTAAGTGCTTTCAAGAGATAGCATTTATATGATGACGAGGCCAGCTATTAGAACAGCCACCTACAAACCACGTTAGGTGATGAGATGCACTACAGATGGCCACAAATTGCCTCTCCTTTCTCTAGTTTTTGGGCTTCCCTCATAGCTCAGCTGGTAAAGAATCTGCCTGCAATGCAAGAGACCTGGGTTCAATCCCTGGGTTGAGAAGATACTCTGGAGAAGGGAAAGGCTACCCACTCCAGTATTCTTGGGCTTCCTTTGCAGCTCAGCTGATAAAGAATCCGCCTGCAATGTGGGAGACCTGGGTTCGATCCCTGGGTTGGGAAGATCCCCTGGAGAAGGGAAAGGCTACCCACTCCAGTATTCTGGCCTGGAGAATTCCATGGACTATACAGTCCATGGGCTCGCAAAGAGTGAGACACGACTGAGCGACTTTCACTTCACTTCACTTCTCTAGCTTTTAGTTTGGCCTGTGATTTGTTTTGATTGGTAGAATCCAGTGGATGACCCCGTGGGGCTTCTGAGGTTGGTCCATAGGGATTGGCAGCTTCCTTTTTCATGAGCTGGAACAGTCCCTCTCAGACCCAACTCATATTCTCTGAGGAGTCCAAGTCACACAGAGTGACCAGAGTGAGGAGAACTGAGGTACTGTAGTTGACATCCTCAGGTAAGCTCCCAGATGACAGCCAACACCAACTGCCAGCCATGTGAGTATGCTATCTTAGAGGTTCTGGCCCCTTTAAGCTGTCAGATAACTACAGTCCCAACAGTACTATATGAAGCAAAATCACCCAGGTGAACTCATAAACATGTAGAGTTAGGGAGAGAATGAATACTTCTGTTTGTTTGCTTGTTTAAGCTTGTTTGCTTGAGTACTGGGGTGGTTTTCTAAGCAGTGACCATTGAAACATGTAGGTTAGGAAGCATGTGTAAAAATCATATAAAGGCAGAGAGCTTATCAGATTCACAGAACAAAAATGAGGCTCCTTGAGGACAGATAACTATCTTACATGCATATTCCCTGGAAAGTTATAGGCACTAGATTAACATGCAAGAGTAACTGAATGATTCAATGTACATGAGTTTGAGCAAATTCCAGGAGATGCCGAAGGTCAGGGAAGCCTGGCGTGCTGCAGTCCATGGATGGATTTGAAGAGAGTTGGACACAACTTAGCGAATGAACAATAATTGAATGAACCCGAAAAATTTCTTTCCATTTCTCTGCCAATAAAATTCTTATTTATTCTTTATAACTTAACTAAAAGTTGACCTCTCCATGAAGCTATTTTCTATCTAATGCAATGTATATAGAGTTATTTCTTTTTCTTATCCATTTCTATACTGATAACCAATGACATAAGTTGCTACACTTTTTTGCTGTCCATATATTTTGTGTGTGCTAGTTTTTTCTACTCAACTGGCTCCCAAGGTCCTTCAAGGCTAAGATCTGTTCTTACCCTCAGTCATTATGTTCTTTTGACTCAGACGTGGTGCTGGGCTTATTAAATTGCTACTTGTCTGTTGTTAGTAATTTTGGGCTTTCCTAGTGGCTCTTTGGAAACGAATCTGCCAGCCAATGCAGGAGATGCAAGACACATGGGTTGGCTTCCTGGGTTAGGAAGATACCCTGGAGTAGTAAATGGCAACCCACTCTAGTATTTTGCCAGGAAAATTTCATGGACAGAGGAAACAGATGGGCTATAGTCCATGGGGTTGCAGAGAGTTGGCCATGACTGAGCGACTGAATACCTGAGGGACTCAGTTCAATACTAATTCAAAAATGTGACGCCCACACAGAAGCAATATTTAATATGTATGAGAGATAGCTTGAATCATTTGATGGTTTTCAAATATGGAGGAGGAAGGAAAAATATGTTTGTATATTCTGAATGTGGTTCTACTTACCTTTCAGCAACCTTTTAAATTCACCTCATATAACTCCCAAGGTTCCATGAAGCAGTCTAAACTTAATAAATGAAATAGAAGTCTAGTGAGTCAAGTAAAAATAATAGCTTCACATTCGACCTTTAGCAAGTAAAGAATTCTCAAGCAGATAAACTTGCAATGGTTTTACTTCATTAGGTTACTCAGCAATGCATCGACTAATGGTTGTTTCAGGAAAGAAAGTCATAACTAACAAAACAGAGTTCTTAACACTAGGCTCCAAGGTCCCAGATTTACCACAAAGGCAAGCGGTGCACTTATTCTGCCAAGTGGAAAAAATAAAAATAAAACATGAAAACTCTTTTGACTGTCCAAACCCTGATCTTGTTTAACTACTCCCAAGATACCCAGGAAGGTATTAGCTTAAGTAGGTTTAACGTTATTAAGAAATCAGAGTGTAATTCTATGACATACCAAATGGAACTAGAAAGATTGGTTCACAATAATTTAAACATTTTTTAATATTTGTGTATTTCTTCCTAAAGCACACATTTCCGCCTTCCTCATTACAAGTAGGTCGGTACAGACACGTTTCAAAGTCTCTCAACTTAGCCTAGCTATGTTCTGCAGTGAATGCTAAGGAAACCATAGAATAATTACAAAGGAAATATTTAAACCCAAATCAATCAGAACAACCCCTACAGGCTTTCACAGCTTCCTTCAGGCCTGACTCTTCCTAAAACAGGGAATGCGTTATGAAATCCATTGATAAGAAAGCAGATTCCTATTGACTCCCAGATGCTCCTCCATTTCAGACAGGGAAAGCACACTGTCGACTATTAGAAAAGAATTTTTCTTTGCAATACACTTCTATTATCTGTCCATATCACTGCTCTATAAGCTGCTGTGAATAAAACACAGTATTTATAATAAAAGTTGAACAGACAGATGGGATGAATTTTCAAAAACGTATGGCTTCAATCAAAGCCATATTCCAACTGTGAAGTCATCTTCTAAACCTGAGTTTGTTCATTACAAGCCTGTTCTTTCCAGGACACCTTTTAAAATAAATCTTATGTTACTATCCTATTGTAAGAGTTTTTGGATCAAGAAATTTCTACTTAAACCATTTACCATTTCTCTTAGTTTGGTATAGAGACAGAATATCTTGGGTATATTTCTTTTCCATATTAGAGGGCAGTTTTCATCACCCCTCCCTCCATCCCATCCTCTGCCCAAAATTCTTATTTCTGCAGTTAGACAAGCAAGAGGGAAATGATGATAGTCAAAGAGTGAATTACTTGGTGACTATTCTGATGAAGACATAATAGATGAGAAAACGCGAGAGCAGGGCTCTTTTTTTTTTTTTTTTTTTCCAAATCTACCAAATAAACTTTGCAAACTCCTGAGCTAAAGCTGAAACTCCAATACTTTGGCCACCTGATGCAAAGAGCCGACTCATTAGAAAAGACCTTGATGCTGGGAAAGAATGAAAGCAGAAGGAGAAGCAGATGACAGAGGATGAGATGGTTGGATGGCATCACCGACTCAATGGACACGAGTTTGCGCAAGCTCTGGGAGTTGGTGATGGACAAGAAAGTCTGGCATGCTGCAGTCCATGAGGTCACAAAGAGTTAGACATGACTGAGCGACTGAACTGAACTGAGCCAATCATTAGGGAGTTCTGAGCCATGTGCATTAGTAATAATAACTATGAACAGAACATATTAAATGTTAGGTAGTATACAAGTATGGGGCTTCCCTGATGGCTCAGCAGGTAAAGAATCTGCCTACAATGCAGGAGACACAGGAAACGTGGGTTCGATCCCTGGGTCAGGAATATTCCCTGGAGAAGGAAATAGCAACCTACTCCAGTATTCTTGCCTGGTAAATCCCATGAAGAGAAGCCTGGTGGGCTCCAGTCCACGAGGTTGCAAGAGTCAGACATGACTACTTAGCCATTAAACCACCATGTATGCAAGTTATGAGATAAAAGATAAAAAACCTACTTCAAAAATATGTGTGTGTACCAAGTGCAGTTGTAGCTGGACCAATTAGCTAAGGGAAGAAAAGTAAGTAATTATCCCCATCTTAAATACAAGACCACTGAGATTTAGAAATTAAGTAACTTGGTTGGTTAAACTAACACTTGCTTTTCACCATTACCCGCAGCTACATCCATAAAGTTACGCTTACTGATTGCTATAAGGGAAACTTTACAACACCTAGGTCTTGCCCACAGAGCTATCCAGAGAAAGCCTCTAATCACAGAAAGACCCTGGTTCATTTGGCATCAATATTCCTCAAACCTGTTCCATAAAAAGAATAGTATCAGCTCAATGGTTTCATTATCATTTCCATTCCTGGAAAAATCTCTCTCTTCTGGTTTCGAGCATAGATTTACTTTCAGAGAACCCAACATTTATGTCAGAAATGCCTGTCAGGGCAATGGGCCTAGTGTGGTTTAAACAGAGGATTCAGCTTTTTGTTCTGAGTTTTTGATACCTGGATTCCAACTAAACACAGGCATATTATATGTTTTTTCCCTATAGCAGTCAAGCTATAGTTACTCCAGGAACTCAGATGGGGTTGTTTTTTTTTTTTTTTTCTTTTTACATTAAAAAAAATGCCTTTCTAGAGATCCGAAAAATCTTGTGATATAGAATTGGAGTTGGGGTGCAGAGGGATAGAATTTAGTCCTGGATGAGATGCAATACCTATTTTTCCATTTAGAGTTTTAGTGAAAAAGTACTTTGTCTGATGAAATTGTCTACAAAGATGTTACTGAGAAGGCAGGGTGAAAGCCACATTTTGGACTTGACATCAGGGAATACATGAACATATGTATGTACTGAGCTGGTCTGCTGTAAATGACCTCATATCAGTAACCTCTCTCTGACAGGGAGCACTACTGTGCTATCTCATATTAAGCATTAAACTACAAGAAGTAAATGAATGGCCATAATCCATCAAGAGCATTCAAAGCCTTTGTCGTTTTGAACACCACCAATTATCTAAATTTATAACTGATATAAACAGGAAAACCTGAATTAAACCTTAAATTGCTACCTCTCCACCATTTGGTCTTCTTTATCTTTCCCATTAGAACCATTGGTAGTCTAGTCATCTTAACTAATTCAGAGGAAGCATCAGGAGAAGATCAATATGAGAATCCCCCATGGCCTATTTGATGTTAAAATGTTCCTTTTATGAAACACTCTTCCTATAGACTTACAGTGTGTTACTGCCACTTTTTCAAACTGACCTGCGTAACACTCAGTAAACAATGCAACTTTTCCCTAATGAGAGGAGGCATATGCATGCTGGACACAATTTTTTTTTTAATGTTAATTGCAACATGAGATTAGCTGAACAAAACTTTAATTCAAATAGGAAATGCTTACAAGTTCTAAGTGGTCATAGTTAAATGTATTTTGCTTTTATCTAGAAATAAAAATAAAAGGTCCATTCTCTTTTTGCCTCACCCCCTTCACCTCTTTCTTGGGTTGATTTTGAGCTCTGTGTTTGCGCATATTTGCCATAGAAATCAATACTGGAACTTTGGGGGATACAGATTCAACTGAATACTTCAGTGTATTCATTGCAGAGGTTGGCAGTGGGAGTCCAGTAAGGAAGAAGCATTCCAATGTATTATAAAGAAGGAGGAGTTGGGCAGTCAATTTTTTTCTATTGAATGCAAAACACCTTAGAGGCTACAAGTTGGTCCTAAAAATACATCCTTTTTGTACATCACGACTTCAAGGGGAAATTCAAATACCTAAAATGTCTCCTCTTTTTGCTTCCCTTTCCCATTTACAATGGTTCATTTCTCTTTTTTTCTGCCTTATCACATCCTCCCTTATCACCAGGTTAACAGACCTCTAAGCAAGGTTGACAGTCAAATATAGGAGTGTATGCATAAGCATAAATCTTTATATGTTCGTGTATACTCAGAGACAAAGAGAAAGAAATGTGAGTTATGAGATAAATGATAACAAAGCCTATTTCAAAGATTGGTGTGTGCATCTGAACATAGGTGTAGCTGCAACAGTTAGTTAGGGGAAGGAAAACTTCAAACTAATGTTAAAGAGAAATACTTTATTACATTTATTTCAGGCTATGATTAAGGCAGAGTTCATTAAAATTCCTTGAGTATTTCTTCTCATTTACTGTTTTTCAGCATAGCCATGCGAACTTACGCTAATTGTATAGTGGTTTTCCAGATATTGAGAAAGATTTTTCTGGCCAAATAGTCAAAAATACTTTGATTTTAAATGGGACAATTTGGAAGGTTACATTAACTATTTCACGACACTGAAAGAGTCAGAGAATTATGAGTTTTTAAATCACAGAGCCATCACTTACACATTTACTGTTTCCTCCAGAAAATTTCAGGTATTTTTCAATTTAATTCCCAAGAAATGAATTTCACTAATTTACTTCTGGGAAGTAAGTAATCTGGAAGATTCTGGGCATTTGGAAGTTCTGATTTCGTAATCTAAGTTGTTCACATATTTATGACTCCCATATTCCATTTATTTTTAGGTATCTAGAACAGGTATTTAACTTCCTGAAGGATCACATTCAAGTCTTCACTTTCATTAAGTATTCACCCAGGGACTTTAGATATTGATAAGTCAAGATATTAAATAATCAAATAGGCATAGCTGTTTCGACCATACCCAAAGGGATCATTTAGGGCTGTGCTTAGTCACTCAGTTGTGTCTGACTCTTCATGACCCCATGGACTGTAGTCCACCAGGCTCCTCTGTCCATGGGGATTCTTCAGGCAAGAATCCTGGAATGGGTTGCCATGCCCTTCTCCAGGGATGCTAGGCTATCAATAACAAAATACATAACCATAGTATAATAATAAATAAAATAATAAATAAATTAGTAAATACTAGTTGGGGGTAATTTTTTTTCATATAACAAGGAAATTAGTGGTAAAGGGTTGCTTGCTTGACTTCAGCTGCTCACTAATGCCAGCCTAGGACCACGTTCTTACTATCATCCCCTCTTTCTTCCTAAACATGTCCACATTTTCTCTTATACTCCAGATATCACATTCATGTTTGTGGCAGGAATGGGGGGGGTGTGGTGGAAGAAATTCCCAGAGAATATTTGCCTATGCCTCATGTCTAGAATTACACAATATGCAGGACTGGGGACATGACTATCTCTCTAGCGCTAGGTACAGGGCTTTCCTGGACAAAATCAGGCTTCTGTCTGCAGAAGAGGAGGAGAGCAGGGCTGGGGTGGAAACTAGGACTGTCAGGTGAACTACGGTGAAAACCACCCCTTCAAGTGCTGGAAGTGAGGTGCCTCAAAGAACGGGGCGTATTGATAAGGGACCTTCTCTCTTCATCTTCATTTAATATCTCTTCCTTTTTACAGTTGTTTTATAGACTAGTTCTTTCTTCCAAGAAAGTGTGGCCCAGCAGCTTAGAAATACCAAAAGTATTCTTAAATCCACTAACAGGATTGACAGCTGATGTGTGGCCCTGAGGAGCCTGGAGTCCTTTTTATATACACTTGCAAGCACGATGAAGCAGGTCTCAGGCTGGAGATTTGTTCTCACCAAAGACAACTGCCATCTGGTCACCACGGTGGTGGTGTGTTAGATGAAAAGAGTGTATTTTCCAATAGCCTTTGAAGAACAGGTGGTAATCAAATCTTCCATCATAGAGGCTTCCCTTTTTACACATGGCGACTTAAAGGAACCCATCATAATTTTTGTAACTCTATCCTGAGGTCTCACAAAAGTGTCCAGAATCAGCTAAAGTTTCTGCTTCTCAAAATAGCTCTGAGCAAATTGACTTCTCAAGGACAAAAATCTGTGCATGGATCTCTTAGCATGTGGCAACTCGACTTCTAAAATCTTCTTACTTGAAGTAGACTGACTCTTTAAAAATATATTAAAACTTTTGGACCACACAACACAAAATAAACTTTAGATGACGACTAAACTGGATAAATATGCACTGATAAGGCCATAAAATGTGGAAATGTTATGATACAAGGAGAGTGATTTTTTCCTTTGAAATATTTTAAGTCACTTCTATTTGTTCTTTGATGAAACAAGCTAATTTAAATTGGGGTAAAGGTAACGGCATATGCCATGGAAAATTAGAGAAAGCATCTAAAATAGGGTATGATTCCCCTCATTTAGTAATAACTTAGGTTATGTATGTAACATAATCTTGTTGAATGACTGCAAGATTTATGAGCATAATGTTGTCTGATAGCCTGCTGGAAATCATGTTATATAGCTTATATGCATTTTCAACTAAAAAAGGGTAGAAGAGATAGTTACACTTATTCTCTTAAATTATAGAGAGAATCTTAATATCTAAATTAAGTGTGAGTGTTCAGTTCTACTCTGATTAGGATAAATACAAAATCATAAGCAGAATCTTCCTTCTTCCATAGAAATTTTCTAATTCCTAAAGCTTTTGCTTTTCCTTTTGTTCTTGTTTCCCCATCTCCTCCTCCTCTGCTTTCTTTTCCCTATTCCAGCAAACGTCCTGTTATATAACAGAAAGCCCCGTGAGCTATCAGATGAATTATGCTCTATATATCTTATATTCATTCAATAAAATTGTGTAACATACATGATATAAATTATTACTAAATTAGGAGAATCACGCCTGGTTTTAGGGGCCTTCTCTAATTTTTCATGGCTTTTGCTATTAATGTTTCCCCAAATTTAAATTAGTTTTTTTCATCAAAGAACAAATAGAGGAGACTTAAAGACTAATTTACTTTATATTTTTGAGGACCTGGTTTTAGGCAGTTTCTCAATGCACTTACACAGAATTATCACCAAATTAAAAAAAAAAATCAATGTTAAGTATATAATACATGTAAGTCATAGCTATAGAAAATAACAGTATATATTTTAAGAGTTTTTTTTTTTTTTTTTTTTTTTTTAGCACCACTACAAGTCTTATTTCACCTGGACCTCTTAGGCCAGAGTAATTCTGTCCTTGTTTAAATTTAATATTTGCATTTTGATAATTTATCACATGACACCTCTTGTCTAAATTATATTTTAATTTCTAATATCACAATATTTTAATGTATTCTTATCTCTCTGATTAGACTGAAGAAGTCACAAAATATTTTGACTTTCCTCAGTGCCCTCCACATGAAATGCTCTCAATTGATTATAAATTGGTTTTCCCAAAATTAGAAAGTAGACTTCTCTTATTAAAATGTCAACCTTGTTTAGTGCATTTGGAAATTACCTAATACAGGAAATCACCATGTAAACTAAGCCATTCTTTGACTCACTTCCTAAAGGATTTTTCTCATAAACTTCCTTTAAAGCTTGAGTGTTACTTTCTGCTGAGATTTCAAGTTTTGGGGTTTTCTGCCTAGAGCTTACTATGCATTCTCTTCATCAATACTCAGTCTCAAGGAATTAAGGAGCCAGCCAATAATTACTACCCCAACCAGTGGAAATCAGGCCCACACACCCTGATGTCTGTGTAAATGTAAGAACAGCTGTAGATCTGCATTTCATCCAGAAAATGTGATAATACATATTTTATGATACAAGTATATTTGAAGAATAAAGTGAGATGTTTCTGAAATGCTTCTGAATTAAGATATCAGCATTCTAAGAGGAAGTAGCCCTAGCTTTTCCAAACTGGTTTTAGTTCTCAGGATCTCCAGCAATCTACAACTAAAATCCTACGTGGCAGGCACACAATATAAAGACCACCCCCCCACACACACACACGTTCATGCACATAAACACTCATAATCACTTATAAACACACAAAACTATAAGATGCCTTTGCCATATAAACTGTCATGAAAAGGTTGGAGATAAAGATAGCTCATTTATATAATCAAGGTTCAAAAAAAAAATAATACAAATGAAACTATTTGGTCTACTATTTTCTTCCAAGCTATACCTCACACATCATCATCATCTGTAAAGTTCCTTGTCTATATTGAGAAGCTATTCATTAATATCTGGTGACGTGAATATCTTAAACTGACCCACACAAGTTTCTGATATAACATTACATTCTAAAATTAACTAAAAGTTCATGCCTCAGTGGACTGTGTAATAATTAATAAGTTCTGTCAGGATGAAACTAATCATTTTTAGATCATTTTGATAAAAATCATCACATTTGTGAAGAAAAAGAAAAAGCCAAGCACTGAAATCACTCATAAAAATGGAATGTCTCTAGTATGAATCTAATCATTCAGTATCATTAAGAGTTTTATACAAACGTACATAAAATAATTTCATTTTGTGAGTCAAACATGGAAAACGGAATGGGTCTACACTCTGTGTAGGAAGCCAGCCAAGCACTTTATCCATATCCTTTAAAATCTTGATTTCATTCTATCATAATCATGATGATAGCCTATGTGGTCTTCACAATGCCTTCTACATCTAGAGAATGGTTATGCTTAAAAATTCCACCCTCTCTCCTTTCTCTGATAAAGATTTGCTTTCAACGTTATCAATAACTGAAGCGATGCTCATCTGTGACCATCTGTTCTTATTATAAAACAGTAGATTTTGGCATAATTTGCAAGTATTGAGCTTGTCCAAACACTGGAACACCTGTTTGATCTTCACGCTTCAGATGGGTGAGCATGTGTGGGAGGTTAGACACAGGAAAAGAAAGGTTTCACAATTTCTTTTGAAATGGAAAATATCAAATAAATGAATTATTTTTTTATTTGATGATTATTCATCTACTGTTAGAAAAAGTTATTGAACTGTCGAAAAGTGTGATTAATATTGAAACATCTATAGTTATATGTAGAAATGGGTAAAATACACAAATATATTTATGATTCTGTAGTGATAAAGAATCTGCCTGCCAATGCAGGAGCTGCAAGAGATGTGGGTTCTACGCCTGGGTCAGGAAGGTCCCCGGAAGTAGGAATTTTCCAGGATTTTTGCCAGGGAAAATCCCACGGACAGAGGAGCCTGTCTGGCTACACTCTACGGGGTCACAAAGAATGGCATAGAACTGAGGAAGTGAGCGCGCGCACATACACACATAAAGAGACTGTATTATCAATTCCTGAATAAGCACCTTATTCCCAGAGCAGTGTCAGCACGTGGAGGTACTCACTATGTGTGCATGCTGAGTCCGACAGTCGTGTCCGACTCTGCGACCCTATGGACTGTAGCCTGCCAGGCCCCTCTGTCCATCGGATTCTCCAGGTAAGAATACTGGAGTGGGCTGCCATACCCTCCTCCAGGGGATCTTCCCAACCGAGGGATCAAACCCTCTTCTCCTGCGGCTACTGAACTACAGGCAGATATTTTTTACTACTGAGACACCAGGGAAGTCCAGGTACTCACTCCACATGTGCTTAATAAATAAAAGAGAATGCACTGCTTATAGCAAAAACTCTCTTCCAACAACACAAGAGACGACTCTGAACATGGACATCATAAGATGGTCAATACCGAAATCAGATTGATTATATTCTTTGGAGCCGAAGATGGAGAATCTCTATACAGTCAACAAAAACAAGACTGGGAGCTGACTGTAGCTCAAATCATGAACTCCTTATTGCCAAATTCAGACTTAAATTGAAGAATGTAGGGAAAACCACTAGGAAATTCAGGTACGACCTAAATCAAATCCCTTACAATTATAGAGTGGAAGTCACAAATAGATTCAAGAGTGCCTGAAGAACTCTGAATGGAGGTTTGTAACACTGTACAAGAGGAAGTGATCAAAACCATCCCCAAGAAAAAGAAATGCAAAAAGGCAAAATGGTTGTCTGAGGAGGACTTACAAATAGGTGAGAAAAGAAGAGAAGCAAAAGGCAAAGGAGAAAATGAAAGATATACCCATCTGAATGCAGAGTTCCAGAGAATAGCAAGGAGAGTTAAGAAAGCCTTCCTGAGTGAAAAGAGCAAAGAAATAGAGGAAAACAATAGAATGGGAAAGACAAGAGATCTCTTCAAGAAAATTAGAGATACCAAGTTAACATTCTACGCAAAGATGGGCAAAATAAAGGAGAGAAATGGCATGGACCTAACAGAAGCAGAAGATATTAAGAAGAGGTGGCAAGAATACACAGAATTATGCGAAAAAGTTAATGACCCAGATAACCAGGATGGTGTGATCATTCACCTAACAATCATATTACTATTAAGAATACACAGAAGAACTATATAAAAAAGATCTTCATGACCCAGATAACCAGGATGGTGTGATCACTCACCTAGAGCCAGACCTCCTGGAATGCAAAGTCTAGTGGGCCTTAGGAAGTATCACAACAAACAAAACTAGTGGGGGTGATGGAAATCCACCTGAGATATTTCAGATCCTAAAGATGATGGTGTTAAAGTGCTGTGCTCAGTCAGTCAGTTCAGTCAGACACTCAGGTGTGTCCAACTCTTTGCTGTTCCATGGACTGCAGCACGCCAGGCCTCCCCGTCCATCACTAACTCCCGGAGTCCACCCAAACCCATGTCCATTGAGTCGGTGATGCCATCCAACCATCTCATCCTCTGGTGTCCCCTTCTCTTCCTGCCTTCAATCTTTCCCAGCAACAGGGTTTTCAAATGAGTCAGCTCTTCGCATCAGGTGGCCAAAGTATTGGAGTTTTAGCTTCAGCATCAGTCCTTCCAATGAATATTCAGGACTGATTTCCTTTAGGATGGACTAGTTGGATCTCCTTGCACTTAATATGCCAACAAATTTGGAAAATTCAGCAGTGGTCACAGGACTGGAAAAGGTCAGATTTCATTCCAGTTCCAAAGAAAGGCAATGCCAAAGAAAGACAATGCCAATGAATGCTCACACTACCACACAAACTGCACTCATTTCACATGCTAGTAAAGTATATGCTCAAAATTCTCCAAGTAAGGCTTCAACAGTATGTGAACTGAGAACTCTCAGATGTTCAAGTTGGATTTAGAAAAGGCAGAGGAACCAGAGATCAAATTACCAACATCCACTGGATCACAGAATAAACAAGAGAATTCCAGAAAAAAACATCTACTTCTGCTTCATTGATTATGCTAAAGCCTTTGTGTGGATCACAACAAACTGTGGAAAATTCTTGAAGAGATGAGAATATCAGACCATCTTACCTACCTCCTGAGAAACCTGCATACAGGTCAGGAAACAACAGTTAAAACTGGAATGGAACAACAGATTGGTTACGTTTTGGGAGAGGAGTACATCAAGGCTGTATATTGTCACCCTGAATATTTAATTTCTATGCAGAGTACGTTTTGTGAAATGCCTAGCTGGTTGAATGAGAAGTTGGAATCAAGACTGCCTCAAGAAATATCAATAACCTCAGATATGCAGATGACACCACACTTACGGCAGAAAGTGAGAAAGAACTAAAGAGCCTCTTGATGAAAGTGAAAGAGGAGAGTGAAAAGTTGGCTTAATGCTCAACATTCAGAAAACTAAGATTGTGGCATCTGGTCCTATCACTTCATGGGAAATAGATGGGGAAACAGTCAAATCAGTGACAGACTTTATTTTGGGGGGCTCGAAAAATCACTGCAGATGGTGACTGCAGTCATGATATTAGAAGATGTTTGCTCCTTGGAAGAAAAGTTATAACCAACCTAGACAGTGTTTTAAAAAGCAGAGACATTACTTGGCCATCAAAGTTCTGTCTAGTTAAAACTATGGCTTTTCTAGTAGTCATGTATGGATGTGAGAGTTGGACTATAAAGAAACCTGAATGCCAAATAATTGATGGTTTTGAACTGTAGCCTTGGAGAAGACTCTTGAGAGTCCCTTGGACAGCAAAGAGATCCAACCAGTCCATCCTAGAGGAAATCAGTCCTGAATATTCATTGGAAGGACTGATGCTGAAGCTGAAACTCCAATACTTCAGCCACCTGATGCGAAGAACTGACTCATTTGAAAAGACCCTGATTCTGGGAAAGACTGAAGGAAGATGACAGACGATGAAATGGTTGGATGGCATCACCTACTCAGTGGACACGAGTCTGAATAAAGTCTGAGAGTTGGTGATGGACAGGGAGGACATGTCGTGCTGCAGTCCATGGGGTCACCAAGAGTTGGACACAACTGAGTGACTGAACTGCAACAGCAATAACAGTAAAAAAAAATGTTTAAATTGCATAAGGGAATGGCACTTTTATTAATATTTTCCTTTTACAGATGGGTAAGACTGAAGCTAAAGTATACTAGCAGGTAGAGTTGCGGCTCAGAGGGATTCCCTCAGACTCCTATTTACATAGTTTCTGTTAGACAGTGTGGGAAACTTTGTTTCAGATGATTTCCTTTATTAGTGACATCTCAACAGATATAGAAAAACTTGAAATACCAAAAGCTAGCCAGAGGAAGTGAGTTTTAATGAGTTTTGAAAGCAGAAGCAAGAATTTGGAGAAATCAGGAGGTAAGGAAAGGAGGGAACATACAGTCTTGGAACAAGTATGTTTACTAGAGCAGTGTCACAAGCAGGCAGGGCGAAGGGATGTTTCTATTTATATGGAGAGAAGAATAATTGGTAGAGAGATCTGAAACCTACAATTAGGAGCTTGGAGTTGGTACAAAGCAGAATTGGGAGAGTGATTGATGTGCTTAAAACAACAGTGGTGGGTGAGTACTGCTGCAGGGTGAAGAATGGATTGGCAAGCCTGGGAGGTCTGGCTGCCTGGAAGGCTGGCACAGCAGGACCCAGTCTGGATCAGTTGCTGATGGCACTGGATTGAGCCAAGAGAGATGCTATCGAGACAGAATCCATGTGTTTCAGCCATGTCTCCAGGCTCCTCTTCGCCCTTCAAAAGCCTCTTATGAGTGATGAACCACCTCATTTTGTCTTTTCCCTTAAAATATAGTGTTTTTAGTGTTCTCTTAGAATATCAAATTTGCACATGAACTGAAACAAAATATTTTGTGTTGTCACTGAAGTACTTCCAAATCAAACAAGAAAAAGAGTCCAGGGTGGTTTGAAAACTAAAACTAAAACAATATGTTTGTTAGCTGTGTATGGAAATGGGAAGCTTATCTTGTCTGACTGTTCCTTTTTTATTTCAAAAAAGGGAAATTGAGACTTGGAGAGATGAAGTGATTTTATTCGTTTATTCATTTAGCACAAGCTCTGGAGTCATATTGATCTTATATTTGAATTTGAGCTTTCCATTTATTTTCTGAGTCACTTTGGAAAAGTCATTTGACTTTCTCTGTTTCTTCCTCTATAAGATAAAGATAAATATAGTGCAATGATCATTATAATCAGTATAAAACATTACTTTTCAAGGAACTACAGAGTGATGGCTAATGGCATATGCTCTGGAACTAGACTCCTTGGATTTAACCCTCAGCTTGACCACTCACACACAGTGAGAACTCGGATCAGCTGCCTAGTCTCTCCAGGTCCCTCCTCTGTTAAATGGAATATGCCTATCAATATTTGTGTGCATGTGCTTAGTCTCTCAGTCATATCTGACTCTTTGCAACCCCATGGACTGTATCCCATGAGGCTCCTCTGTCCATGGGGATTCTCCAGGCAAGAATACCAGAGTGGGTTGCCATGACCTCCTCCAGGGGATCTTCCCAACTCAGGGACTGAACCTAGGTCTCGTGCACTGCAGGTGGATTCTTCACTGTCTGAGCCACCAGGGAAGCCTGCTATTTTATGCAATATTAAATGAGAAAAGATGGGCTTCCCAGGTGACACCAGTGGTAAAGAATGCACTTGTCAATGCAGGAGACATAAGAGACACAGGTTCGATCCCTGGATTGGGAAGATCCCCTAGAGGAGGGTATGGCAACCCACTTCAGTATTCTTGCCTGGAGAATCCTGTGGACAGAAGAGCCTGGTGGTCTACAGTCTATAGGGTTGCAGAGAGTAGGACATGACTGAAGCAACTAAGCACACACACAGATGAGAAAAGATATGTGTGTGTATATTTTATAGATGTATATAAAAGATAAATATATATATATATATTTATTGGACACACAAACCTGTAAATCTTAAAGGCAATCAACCCTGAATATTCATTGTAAGGAATGATGCCTAGCCATAAGGAAGGCTAAGCTCCAAATAACTGATGCTTTCAAACTGTGGTGCTGGAGAAGACTCTTGTAAATCACTTGGACAGCAAAGAGAAACAAGTCAATCCTAAAGGAAATCAACCCTGAATATTCCTTGGAAGGACTTATGCTGAAGCTGAAGCTCTAATACTTTGGCCACCTGATGCGAAGGGCTGACTCACTGGAAAAGACCCTGATGCTGGGAAAGATTGAAGGCAGGAGGAGAAGGGGATGACAGAGGATGTGATGGTTGGCTGGCATCACCGACTCAATGGACGTGAGTTTGAGCAAGCTCCAAGAGATGATGAAGAGAAGCCTGGAGTGCTGGAGTCCATGGGGTCGCAAACATTTAGACATGACTTGAGACTGGACAACAATTGTACACACACACACACATATACACATATACATTACCAGACTTCACCTCCAGCCAATAACACTGGTTAAATGTTAGCTATAGCTATGATTATTATTGCCATCATTCTCATCACCTTTGGTTAATACCCACGGTGTTTCGGGCAGTGTGTCAGATGAAGTATAGAGAGGAATGACTGACCCAGTTTCTTCTGTCTAGGAGCTCTAGAGGCGAGGGAGGTGACATAAAGTAACTACAACTACAAGCCAGAGTGATAAGTGCCACCATGGGGGTTCCCCTCTATCTTTCTTAGAGCTCAGAATGACCTTCGTGAATCAGGAACAAGTGGTTGTAGGTGAGTCATTTGAATTGAAACTTAACAGATAGTTCTCAGTAGATCTTGGAGTGACATGAAGGAAGAGTTTGTATGTATTGAGAGCCTCGGGAACAGAGAGTGGGTCAGCTAGATAGAAAGCATGTGTTTAAGCTTAGAGAAAATCCAAGTGGAGGTTTTGTACGGTTGGTGGTAGATTGAACATGACAAATAGGGAGAGCTGAGGCTAAAAAATTACACAATAGCTTGATGAAAAAAGGCCTTGGTAAGAGCACTAAATTGTGTGCACTTTTTCTTGAAGGCATTGAAGTACAATGAGATGATTTTAAGCAAAAAAGTTCTTCTTGTCGAATATTGATGAATGCCCCCTGGTCCCACTTCTAAGTATATGGATACTGCAATACCATTACCTGTTGACTGCTTTCATTTCTCCTACCAGGTGGTAACTTCCTTGAGGGCAGTCACCTCTCTTTCAATTCCCAGTATCTCTCACGATGCCTGGAAGAAGTAGGTATTTCATAAATATAGATGAATGAATACATAAAAGGAGGAGACAACACTGAAATTCATCTGAGGCTCTTTTCCCCTTAATTCATGTGACTTGATAAGAATCTAATATTGTCATTGGCAGGAGACACAGAAAGGGGGCGGATTCAAGAAACATTTAAGTAAGAACATTGACAAGCAAGAAGAACTTGTCTACAATGACCTTTAGATTTAGAATTTGGTTAACTTGGTGGATGACTGTAATATCAGGAGTAGGTTAGCAGCAGAAGATAAAGAATTTGCATTCAGATGGATCAAATTTAAGGATCCGATCCTGTGGATTGAATGAAGGTATCTCTAGGAGGCAGGTGGATGGAGAGATCCTGGTGTCTTTTAAGTTAGAACCCACTGCACCATTTGTCTGGAATGTTCATAAACCCATCTTTGTTTCTGAAAATGATACTCATCCATGAGGGCCCAGGTTGAACAGCAGCCCCTTCAAAAGAATTCTTGCCACACCCTTCCAGATGCAGTTTACATACACTCAGCATTTCATTTAACTCTGTCTTTAGCACTTGTACCAACGGATACTCAAGCATTTGTGTTCATCTTCCTTTATTACATGCAAGAGAGTGTCACAATTATTACTGTGGATTGTGGAATAAGATAAGGCTTGAAATCTGAACTTTGTCACTTAGCTGAGTGATCTGGTGGAAGCAGATTGCCTTAGCTTAGCCTGTTTTTATCATATGTAAAATCCAATGGTAACAGATGAGCCTATTTGCAAAGCAGAGACGAGACACAGAGATAGAGAACAAATGTACGGACACCAAGAGGGGAAAACAGGGGTGGCGTGAACTGAGAAATTGGGATTAATGAATATACACAGCTATGTATAAAAAAGATAACTAGTGAGAACCTGGTAGCTCAGCTGGTAAAGAATCCGCCTGCAATGCAGGAGGCCTCGGTTCGATCCCTGGCTTGGGAAGAGCCCTGGAGAAGGGAAAGGCCACCCAGTCCAGTATTCTGGCCTGGAGAATCCCATGGACTGTATGGTCCAGGGGGTTACAAAGAGGCGGACACGACTGAGCGACTTTCATGAATGAGAACCAACTGTACAGCACAGGGAACTCTACTTGATGCTCTGTGTTGACCTGGATGAGAAGAAAATTCCAAAAAGAGGGGATATGCGTATACATATAACTGATTTACTTTGCTGTACAACAGAAACTAACACATTTTAAAGCACCTATCCTCCAATAAGTTTTTTTTTTTTAATTCAAAGGGCAACACTCATCATGAAGATTTGTAACCCTCCACTGTCTTTTTCATTACGCTCAGTGTAGTATTCCCATCTCATCTCATTCCCTCTGCTCCAGCCACACCGACCTCCTCACTGTCCTGGGATGCCCTTTCCCAACTACCTGCACCGTTATTTCCCTCACCTTATCAAACGTTTTCACAAAAGCCATCCTCTGTCACACAGATAGAATAGAGGAAACTGCTGCTTAGTCTACTATGGAATACAGGCATGCATCCTGGCAAAGGCTGCAAGGAAATTCACTCCAAGGAAATTGTACCAGGGAGGAGAATTTTGTGTAAAATGTTCTCCTTTTACATTATCGCCTTTGATGTAGTTTTGACATTTGAAATGCAATTAAAAGTTCAATTCCTTCAGCTAGAACTTCCCTGGATCCCTTATGTAAAATTTCATTTTCACACTACAAGATTTCATATCTTCCTTCTCCGCTTTATTTTTTTCCTCCTTAGCATTCAGTACAATCTAATATGCTAACTTATGTTTTATACCAAACAGGAAAGAAAGCTTTTTGAGAATGGAAATTTTGGTCTGTCTTGTTCACTGTTTTATCTCCAGCACCTAGAAAAGTGTTTGGCACATAGTAGGCACTCAAAAAATATATTTGGATTGAATGAATTACATATGTAGTAGTTTTGTATAGTCGGAGAAGGCAATGGCAAGCCACTCCAGTACTCTTGCCTAGAAAATCCCATGGATGGAGGAGCCTGGTAGGCTGCAGTCCATGGGGTCGCTGAGGGTCGGACATGACTGAGCGACTTCACTTTCACTTTTCACTTTCACACATTGGAGAAGGAAATGGCAACCCACTCCAGTGTTCTTGCCTGGAGAATCCCAGGGATGGGAGAGCCTGGTGGGCTTCCGTCTATGGGGTCACACAGAGTCGGACACGATTGAAGTGACTTAGCAGCAGCAGTTTTGTATAGTATCTGGCCAGTACCAAGTGCTCATGAAGTGGTAGCTGTTGTAAATTTTGGTAATATTTTATAAGATCTTCAGAAGTCATAAAATACACTGCATTCATTATCTTATTCTACTACAGTAGGTACCTGGTGAGCTTCCAAGGTGTCAGCAGTGGTAAAGAACCCATCTGCCAAAGCAGTAGTCATAAGAGATATGGGTTCGATGCCTGGGTTGAAAGATCCCCTGGAGGAGGGCATGGCAACCCACTTCATATTCTTACCTGGAGAACCCTAAGGGGAAAGTAGCTTGGTTGGCTACAGTCTACAGGGTCGAAAAGAGTCAGATACTACTAAAGTGACTTAGTGCAGGCACAGGTAGTTTGTGGATGAATGAATGAAAGAATCAAGCAAAGGTTAATTACCTGGGTTACTATTGGTGACTTGGTGCTGCTTCCAAGGCGACACTCCAGATCTGGAGACAAACTGGAAAGTAGAGTGGGCTCAACAAGTCTGAGAAACTCCCACTCAAAAGTCCCCTGATTTCTGTGGTTGTTGTCCACTCACTGAGTCATGTCCGACTCTTTGTGACCCTATGGACTGTAGCATGACAGGCTTGCCTGTCCTTCACTGTCTCCTGGAATTTGCTCAAACTCATGCCCATCGAGTCGATGATGCCATCCAACCACCTCATCCTCTGTTGTCCCCTTCTCCTCCTGCCTTCAATCTTTCCCAGCATCAGGATCTTTTTCAATGAGTCAGCTCTTTGCATAAAGTGGCCAAAGTATTGGAGCTTCAGCCTCAGTCCTTCCAATGAATATTCAGCATTGATTTCCAATTTTCTTGGGATTGAGTAGTTTAACCTCCTTGCAACCCAAGAGTCTTCTTCAGATCACAATTCAAAAGCATCAGTTCTGAGCAGGTTATCATCAAGGAACATTTTCCCCTCTCATAGCCCCTAAGTCTGTGGGTTTTGAAAACTGAGGCAAGAGGTTAAATATTTCACTTATTTAACTTTCTTTTAAAATTAAATTGCCTTCACAGTAACTCAGAAGTGGATTTTAAACAATCAGAGTGTACAACCCTTCTTTCTTTTACATAGGCACATGCACGCACACACACACACAGGATTTCACCTGATAATTTAAAATTATTTTTCATGCCTTTGTCTTTGTGATTTGTGGGAAGTGTGCAGATATTTCCAAAGTGCTATTAATGACTTTAGAAAGTGGGAAGTGTGTCCGTCAAAACCAAGTTTAGTTAGTCTGGTGGCAGGGGGTATCAACAGGCATAATGAACTCCAAGTTTAAATTACAAAGAACTATTGATCCTGACAGTAAGGCATGCCTGAAAGTGAAATTGACATGGAACGAATCTGACATTGAAATATTATCGTAAAATCTGGAAAAGTGTAATAGTGAATTCCATTATATAAGACAAGGGAGTTGGAGAAAATGAATAAATTGGTGGTGACCTTTCCTTCAAGCATGTACTTTTCTAAGTCAAGTTCATACTGCACACAATCAGTGCTCCTGATTTCTTACTTCTCCACTTAGTTTCAGTAACGACTTAGCTTAATAATTAGACAATTTTGAAGTCATGTTAAAGTCAACACATTAAAAAAAAAACCTACAGAAGTAGTTTGAGTCCAATTTGCAAAAAAAAAAAAAAAAAATCTTTAATCCAGGACTTGAGGTGAATTAATGGGAGACCTTAAAAGCTCTGGGTGTGAATCCAGGTTCTGCAAGAAAGAACCATGAACCACAGGGAAATTATTTCACCTCTGATTTTAAGTTCTTTGGCTGTAAAGCATGAACACTATGATTCCTACTCCATTGTACCTGTTCTGAAGCATAAAAGAAAGGTATGTAATTGGGTCAGACATATAAAAAGATAGATAAAATTCATTTTGACATGTTTGAATAAAACTGTCATAGATCTTTTTTATGGGATCAAACAATTGCGTAAAGTCAAGAAGAGAAATGTTTGCAGTTAGACTTTATAGCAGAGGAAACATGCTCAGATGTGTTAAGTAACTTAGACACCAAACAGGGATCATAACTCACAGCTTCTGATTCTTGGCCTTCCGTTTCTCCTCATTCAATCTCTCACTATATTCCAATAAGCTATGAGGTGAAGATCAAAGCTATCCTAATATAATTTTTTTACCCTTTTCTCTTCCAAAGGCCTAACAACACACTTAATAAGCTATACATCATATATTTTAGGAGTAGTTCCTACGTGCTAGGCAGGTTTCTGCCAGCAGCAAATAGTAGAACAAAAGTATTTGCCCCATGAAGCTTATATGGTGGTAGAATTGATTCATTCAGTCAACGTACATGGATGCTGTTACATCCCAGATGGAGTCTAGGAACTAAAAATATAGAAGTCTTTATAGTAATGTTGTAGGTAAGGACATGTATCAGGAAAGGGTGAGTGAAGACACAGCACATAAAGAATTCTGCATGCTCAGGCATGGTAAAGGGCTTGGGGGTTAGATAAACTCTGATTAATCCAGGAAGTCTTTCCAAGGATGCAGATAATGAACTTGGTCTTGGAGTACAAGATAATAATCCAGTTACCTGAAGCCAATGTGGAAGATACAACCTGGAGGAGGTCTTCACCCTTGCTCTGAAAACCAGTATGTTTGATTTAATATCTAGGAAATGGCATATCCCCTGAATTATTAAACCATACCAGTTTCCTGAAATCTGTTGGGTTTCTAAATGGAAAGGAAATTCATTGTAATTTTATATAATATGCTTTTTAGTGCATTCAGAAAGCATATTGGGAGATTTATGCATAACTATTAGGGACTAAATCTTTGTGTCTCCGCAAAATTCATCTAAGGAAAACTTAATTCCCATAATATAACCATAATATAACACACTTGGCCATCTATAAGGCTATTTCTAGTTGATCCACATTAAAATGATTTACCAAATGGAAATAAGAATAAAATTTTGAATTCAATGGATAGATGCAATATTGCTCAAAATGTCCTAAAATTACTCTAAAGGACTAAGAATTAATAATTCTTAAATTTATGATTAAGTCTGGGGTAAATCATGGCTTTGTGTTAGCTGAACACAAAGTTATTGATTATTTTTTTAAGACCTACTAGAGTTCAGCTCTAAATATATAGTCCTGCAGCCCTAGGATTTTCTGATATTTGTACAGTAATCCTTTCTAAGCCCAGCTATTACAACAGCTTTCTGTGCTTATGCAGGTTTTTTCAGACTGGCTCAATTTATGTTTTTAATCTAGTCCTCAAACTTTTCAATGCATCTTGTCATTCTTGCCCGCCATCCTGACACAAGTAGTATGCAGCTGTCATTTGCAGAAATATAGTATCTATCAGAGTGAAAAAGCATATTGCTTTGTCTTTTTTGTCTGTTTGTTTGGGAGTGGGGTGTATGTTTTGTTTTTACTTGCAGGTAACATATTTATATACTATCAAGTGAGCAGGTGAGCCTAGGGCATTTTGTTAATCTCTTAGGATAAAATCTGGCTAACAACCTCAGTGGATGATTACAGAGGTGTCATACTCAGGCATAATCAAAGGGACTATTTGGAGACATGGGCGACATATCATACCTGTTCCTTGTTGCAGATTGACCCCAGTGAGAGGCAGAACAAAGCAAACTACCCAGATTTGCTAGGGTGGACTGAGGCGAGAGAAGCGAGGCCGCATAAGGAAGCTTAAGGAAGGACTGCCTTCCCTCCTATCCAAGTCACACGGCTCAAAGATGCTCACCACGTTCTCAGTACAGAATATAGGATTCATTTACTTAGCAAATATTCCTTAACTACCTACTATATATTAGTCATTCTGCTCGGTGCTGGGGACACAAAGATTAACAGGACACATTCCCTATCTAAGAGAGTTCACAGCATTGTAGACATTTTATTTTATTTTTTGGCTTAAAAAAAGGAGTGCTGAAGACTCAGGTACAAATCTCAGTTTTGTTTTTTTAAAATTGAAATTGGAATTACTTTGAGCATGTAAGTGAGGGAATACTGTTTGCAGAACCAGCAAGAGCAGGTACTGAGACCCTGCTGCTGACTTTTTGTTCTTAGTTTAACACAGTCCAGCACAGAGTAAGGAGCAGCTCAGTGTTCGTGGAATGAACTGATAGACTGATTGATCCGCATGCTCCCTGCCTGGTCAGTGCTCATTGATCCATACTTCTCAAAACTACCACAGTCCACTTACATGGGGTTGGCATCATTTTATATGTGTTATTCTCCTTTCACTGAGGGGACTCACCAACTGGATTGTAGACATCTTGTGTGGGCACCTGGAAGGGCTCTTCTGCAGTCCTGGAAACACAATTCACAAGCACAGCCTTGAGAGACACTGTGTTGACTGCCCATATCCGGAGAAGTTGCTTTGAGCCAGGATGCTGATGTCCTGAACTCTGTTCTAACAGACTAACACTTCTCATTTCAAGGCTCTGTTAAGGCTCCTGCTTCTCAAGACACTTGTCTTGAAAGAGTGTCTGAAGATTCCTCCACTGCCTATAGCATTCATTTGGCCTGACTCATGCTTAAAGGACGCGCAATAATTCCAGAGTTGCAGAGGGTCTCACTGGAGCGGCTGCAGTTAACATTGTCATTATCTGGCCGTTCCAGGTCCTCTCCCAGCATCCCAGCAGCCTCATCATCCCACGTAGGGTGAGATACATACAGAATCAGAGGGTCAGAGTGCCATGGTTTTAACCAACTCATTTTAAACACAGATCAATGACAATGGCCTGGGGAATTTAGAATATTGTTTATTTACTGAATGAGACTAAATGTTGGTTCTTTCCTTACTTGATTAGGAAAAAGTATTTGGAAATTTAAGCCTGAAATCGTCTGTTACCACAGTTTCCATTCATGGATTAAAGAGCAAGTTAAATTACACTGTCCTCTCCCAGATTTACTAAGGATGAGAAGGGTTTGGTCCTCACAGGGCTAGAAAATGAACAGATGCAAAAATGGTTCATGCAAAAGGGTTTTCAAAACTAATTTTAAAGAAGTGTACTTGTTCTTGTGTGGTAATATGTGTCGGTATGTATTTTGTAGGGAGGTGGGGATTAAGGAAATCAGATTCTCTAAAAACAAAGCAATTTAGAGGAGTATCAACTGAAAAAAATCCAGATAGCAAGGAAAAAGAAAAAACTTTCATCAGTGTTATGGATTAGCATTGGAAAGATGTAAGAAAAGAGAAAATACTTTTAACTGATCATATATTTCCATTCTTTGCACGCTGCAGTGTATTGCTAAGTGCTACATCATCGGACTTTGTTCTAATGAAATACAATTCTCAGATGGCTATGAGAAATCACCGAGAAAGCTATATATTTTCCATAGAATACATGTACCAATCAAGTTAAATGTTAAAAACAACTTCAAAAATCACTCACTATTAATAAGGTATCATATACGTAGCTTAATGTTTCAGAAAATTAATGCAACTTAATCAATATAATATTTTTTTTCAAAAATCTGTTTTTCCCCATAAAGGACAATATTTAATTTTTTAAAAGAGATTGACATTTGCTATTATGACCATTGATTAAGTTATATTCAATTTCTTATTTACCTTTCTTTCATTTTGTTTTTAAACTTTACACCTGTTAACATAGACCCCAGGCTATGAACTTGCAAGGTTTAAAAATGGTTGTAGGTAACAAAGAAGAAGACAAAGATGATTTAAGAGAGGAAATATAAAGTGGCTAAAATGGTTCAGACAAAAGGTTTAAAATAATATTTCATATTTAGAGGAGGAAGTACAAGCTGGAATCAAGATTGCCGGGAGAAATATCAATAACCTCAGACATGCAGATGACATCACCCTTATGACAGAAAGTGAAGAGGAACTAAAGAGCCTCTTGATGTAAGTGAAAGAGGAGAGTGAAAAGGTTGGCTTGAATCTCAACAGTCAGAAAACGAAGATCGTGGCATCTGGTCCCATCACTTCATGGGAAATAGATAGGGAAACAGTGGAAACAGTGTCAGACTTTATTTTTTAGGGCTCCAAAATCACTGCAGATGGTGACTGCAGCCATGAAATTAAAAGACACTTCCTCCTTGGAAGGAAACTTATGACCAACTTAGACAGCATATTAAAAAGCAGAGACATTACTTTGCCAACCAAGGTCCATCTAGTCACGGCTATGGTTTTTCCAGTGGTCATGTATGGATGTGAGAGTTGGACTGTGAAGAAAGCTGAGCACCAAAGAACTGATGCTTTTGAACTGTGATGCTGGAGAAGACTCTTGAGAGTCCCTTGGACTGCAAGGGGATCCAACCAGTCCATCCTAAAGCAGATCAGTCCTGGGTGTTCATTGGAAGGATTGATGCTGAAGCTGAAACTCCAATACTTTGGCCACCTGATGCAAAGAGCTGACTCATTTGAAAAGACCCTGATGCTGCGAAAGATTGAGGGCGGGAGGAGAAGGGGACGACAGAGGATGAGATGGTTGGATGGCATCACCAACACAATGGACATGGGTTTGGGTGGACTCCAGAAGTTGGTGATGGACAGGGAGGCCTGGCGTGCTGCGGTTCATGAGGTTGCAAAGAGTCGGACATGACTGAGCAACTGAACTGAACTGAGAGGAAATTATGCTTTACAAATGAATTTTTCTCTGGGTGTCATGTTTGATAGGCTTATGTTCTGGAATTATCCAGAGGACATTCTGTCAGTTTTCTCCCAGGTACTCCATTTGAGAAGCTGTTATTTCTTCAGGACTGGCTAACCCCATGAAGTTACTGCAACATATTCAATGTTATATGATGTTTGTTGCAGTGAAAATTGTGCCGAGATAAGATTTGGTGCATTCTTGAAAAGTAACTTATTATAGACTGGAAAATCTTTTGCGTCGTCTTTAAAAAAGATTTGAGGATGAAAAAAATATTAAAGCAAAGCAAATAATATCTTGAATTTCTGCAAACCACACAACCTACATGTCCCAACAATCTACTTGCGATAATTTTGTATCATTGAAATGTGATCATTTCTAGGATTTTTGTCTACTTTTACATATGAAGGATTCAATATAATTCACCTCAATGGAGGAATAAGAATCATAAAAATGTCATTGCTCTTAACTGCTATTTTTATCTTTTTTGGTTAGTTACATAAGCCTTGAAAACTCAAGTGCGTCCTACCCCAAGAAAATGTAAAGTAAAATTTCTATATTTTACAACAGAGTCCATATTCTATATTTATACAACAGTATTCAACTTATGACATAACCACTGGATATTTGCCATGCTGAACGAGGTAACAGATATGTGCCACAAATCATAACTCAAGGCAGATTTTTTCAGTGTTTTTTATAATCATAACTTTCAGCTCTGTATATATGTGTATGTATATATAAATTTTATACTGCAAAGAAACAATTGAGAATTGAAATTCAGCTAATGCATTTTAAATCAGTTAAAAGATTATCATATATATATTTTTTTAATGCTTAAAATTCATTATGTAAAAAGAAATAATCAAAATGCATCATAAATGGATGAAATGAAAGCTAAGCCTGAAAAAGACAGGAAGATAAAAGAGAAGCTCTATCCCGATGGATACTACAGATGGCAAAGTCTTCCACTCTGCCCATAACTTTCTACTAAATAAAAGAACACAGATTCAAGAGAAGAGCAATCTGATGTATAATAGTGGTAATTTTTAAATTGTTATTTTAATGCTAGAAGCTATGCTAGTCCATTCTGTGCTATAAACCAATAAAATATAGTTATACGCAACACATTGTACAATTATATTTAGGTTTTATTATTGTTTTGGTGAAAACTGACTTCTATTCATTAAAAAATAACTTTCAGTTACATAGAATATTCATCTTATAAATTAAACAAGTTCAAGTAAATGTTCCCTTTGGCCTCACTAAATATAATAATAGTTAACATTTACTGGGTACTTACAATACACCAGACACTTTTCTAAGGATTTAACATATATTAAAAGAGAATTAACATTTGTTAATCAAGTTTATATAAGCCAAAAAAAAACACATACACAGAATAGTTTATATGTCATAGGTTAATACAGATTTTACTGACATAATTTTATTTAAATCAAACATAAACAAAATAATCATTTTTATTATTTCCCTGTTTCTTAAATAACTACGATTCCTAGACACAAACCTGCCTTTCTACCATCTTTTATTTTCTGTTGTTTTATATTTCTTCTCCCAACCCTTTTCTTTCATCACTAGTTTCTTTCTGTCTCATCTTATATCATGTTGGCTGAATCTAACTCGGTCCAAATTTTTGCTGTTGTTCACAAGGCTAGCCAAATCTCCAATATTACATGAAGGAAGCTGAACAGCAGAGAGTAGCTTTAGGAACTTTCTTTTCACTCTTTCCACATAAGACACCCTAGAAATCAAAGTATATTCCTCAAATAATTCTCAAAAACATGTTTTTAAAACCAAGTTACTTCACTAGCTTCACAAAGTTGCCTAATAACATCTGTATTTAATGATAGCTATTCAATGTGACTCATTATAATATGAACTTTATTCATATCTTTCTAGGATGTTACAACTAAAGGAAAGAAAGTGAAGTTGCTCAGTCGTGTCTGACTCTTTGCAACCCCATGGACTGTAGCCTGCCAGGCTCCTTTGTCCATGGGCTTTTCCAAGCAAGAATACTGGAGTGGGTTGGCATTTCCTTGTCCAGAGACTCCTCCTGACCCAGGGAACAAACCCAGGTCTCCCGCACTGCAGGCAGGCTCTTTTCCCTCTGAGCTACAACACACTAGAATTATTTGCCCAATTATTTAATGGAGATAAACACTTACAATTCAATGTTTCCATTGTTCAGGTTAATATAGAACTTTCAGTAATGAATACAATTTCTCTGTTAACAGTGACACATTATGTCATTTGACTAACAGACATGTGGCCTATACTCATAAATTATTCAATGAAATGCCAAAACCTTAAGATTTTCCTTTATATAATGCATTAAGTAAATTGATATTTTTTCTAGATGCACAGATTATTAAAAAAAAACTTTCAATTTGGGGGTAAAGAAAATCTTTATAAAAATACTTTAAAAGCATTTAATTTTTAGAAATAAAATTTCATTAAGAAAACTTCATCTGAGTTTCTTTTGCACATCCATTTTCAGAGAAATGCTTCTTTAACAAATAATCCAACTTAAAAAGTAATTGTTTCTACTTGATATTTCAGTTCAGTTGCTCAGTCGTGTCCGCATCTGCGACCCCATGGACTGCAACATGCCAGGCTTCCTTGTCCATCGCCAACTCCCAGAGCTTGCTCAAACTCATGTCCATCAAATCAGTGATGCCATCCAACCATCTCATCCTCTGTAATCCCCTTCTCCTCCTGTCTTCAATCTTTCCCAGAATCAGGGTCTTTTCCAATGAGTCAGTTCTTTGCATCAAGTGGCCAAATTATTGGAGCTTCAGCTTCAGCATCAGTCCTTCCAATGAATATTCAGGACTAATTTCCTTTAGGATTGACCAGTTTGATCTCCTTGCTGTCCGAGGGACTCTCAGGAGTCTTCTCCAACACCACAGTTCAAAAGCATCAATTCTTCAGCACTCAGCTTTCTTTATAGTCCAACTCTCACATCCATACTCTACTTGATAGACTGTCACCGATTTTTGAACCAGACTTCTTAAAATGGAAAGTATAATATTTAGCAGTGATCTTTAAGGGTTGCAAAAGATTTAAAGACTTCAAGATGAAATGAAATAATTTTATTAGCTGTTCATCTCATTTTTCTTTATTACTCTATAAAATATTTAATCAAATTATTGACTTTTCTGTGGGGTTTTATATGGTTATTTTAATAGAAACATGAGTGAATTTTATGAGATCTCTATAGTTATTAATATATGATTACATTACTAAAATGTATGTGTGTTAGTCATTTAGTTGTGTCCAACTCTTTGTGACCCCAAGGACTGTAGCCTAATTTACAGGCTCCTCTGTCCATGGGATTCTCTAGGGAAGAATACTGGAGTGGGTTACCATGCCCTCCTTCAGAGGATCTTCCTGATGGAGGGATCGAACCTGCATCTCTTACATCTCCTGCATTGTCAAGTGGGTTCTTTACCAGTAGTGCCACCTAGGAAGCCCTGTTTGTTGAAATATAAACTAAGCAATAATGATTAGAAGAAAATAAAGTTACTTTATTAAATTAAGAGTGTTCTAGTTCATTAAGCCTAAAAATCCTGAAATATTGATAAGTTGCTCCAGAAATTGTTTCATGAGAAATCATATGGGTTCACAATTCTATTAAGAAATCCCTAGAGGACCAGGGAGATGCCAGCTGAATGGAGACTAACAATAGGCAGCCATGTTTAAATATCTTTATTGAAATAATTGAGGCTTATCACTTTCACACATTGGAGAAGGAAATGGCAGCCCACTCCGGTGTTCTTGCCTGGAGAATCCCAGGGACGGGGGAGCCTGGTGGGCTTCCGTCTATGGGGTCACACAGAGTCAGACACGACTGAAGTGACAGCAGCAGCAGCAGCGTAGACCTTGTAGCATAACTGTTATCCTTCAAAAAATTCAGGCATGAATCATTTAAAAAACAAACAAAAAAAGACATTTAATTTACAGGCACTTGGAGGAAATAATACTGTAAAGTAGCAGACTAAACAGCCATCCAAAAAAGACTCCAAAGAATCATGGTGGCCTTCAACAAAACTTTTTAATAAAAGATAATTTTTCAAAAGCACTGTTTAAAAATACTTAGGGATTCTTGAGAATGAAGATAAGCTTTTGTGATATGTAATGATCTTAGTTTTCCTCTTTAGATTTGCCTAAATGTGGGCATTCTTACCATTTAGTCTCCCTCTCACTTAAACCTAGTGAAGTCCATCTCTCCATAGAGAAAAAAATTAATCTTCAATTGACCTCTGTCATTTGGGGTGTCTGGAGTACAGAAACTACCAACTTGCAAATTTCCCTAAACCAAGAGAGAGAGATGGTTGAAATTCTCCCCTCATCAGACAAAGTCATGGTGGACTTCTCCCTGACCTTGTAATAGTGTGTAAAACAGAAAACTGAACTGATAATATAAGAAGTTGATGTCTAAATAGCTACCGGACTTAATACTGTGAAATATTCAGCTAAATGGGAATTATCTCTTTTGTGGACATGTAAATGCCTGGCATATAGTATGTCCTTTGCAACTAATTATTGCAATTATTGTATTATATCTGATACCCATTTTCACATGAAGCTTTTCATCTGGGTTAGTAATTTTACATAGCTCTATTTATCCTGACAGTGTGTGGCTATAATCTGATAGAGAATATGCTTCTTCCCTTGCTTACTGAGAAAGCATGAATATAGAAGCCAGTCAATTTTCTTTTTACAAGAGTAATTTTGTTGGTTGGAGGTAGACTCTGTCGGAAATCTGTATTGGCAGAACACTAGAAGCCTCGTACCACAAATACAGAAGGCTTTTACATTATTTCAATTACCACTCGGAAACCTTACATGAAAAGTGAGTACTAGATAGTAATAATAATGGTAATGGTGATGGTAATAATAACAATAATAAATACACACCAAGCTTTCTATGTGTCAAATATTGCTCTAAGTGTTTGGAATACCCTAATTCTGTTGAACCCTTCCAATAATGCTTATGGAAGTCGCAATGATTATTTCTGCTGTATTTTATGTACAAGGAAACCTGGAGCACCAAGAGACTGAACAACTCGTCCAAGTTCACAGAGGTAGGAAGTACCAAAGCCAGGATTTAAAACAGACAATTAGACGTCAGGATCCATGTCATCAACCACTACTTATTTGTAAATATAGAGTCAAAGTGTTTATTAAATCAAAACAGAAGAATATACTATTTAGTTGATACCTAATATTCAAAACTATTACTGTGATGCTGGATAAAGTAAACTGAGGAACAATTTCAAACTTAAGTTTAAGACACTTGGTGACCCTCTGCAGTAAGGAGTCCTCAGGAAGATCCTGGACCAGGGAAAATTCCTATAAACGTTATTATTAAGATAGCTAGGAAAATTTGAATAATGCCTATAGTGGCCACCTCATGCGACGAGCTGACTCACTGGAAAAGACTCTGATGCTGGGAAAGGTTGGGGGCGGGAGGAGAAGGGGACGACGGAGAATGAGATGGCTGGATGGCATTACCGACTCTGTGGACATGAGTTTGAGTGAACTCCGGGAGTTGGTGATGGACAGGGAGGCCTGGCGTGCTGTGATTCATGGGGTCGCAGAGAGTCGGACACGACTGAGCGACTGATCTGATTGTGTTGACAATATCGTTATGCCAATGTTAAAATATATTTTTATACTGTATTACGATTACTTGGATGAACATTCTTGATTTTTAATAAATAACATCAAAGTGTTTCGGATTTAAGGGACCTAGTTGCTTCAGCTGCAGGGAGAGGGGATAAATAATAAAATGAATGTAGCAAAAATGTTAACTATTGGCGAATCTGCCGCTGCCGCTGCTAAGTCGCTTCAGTCGTGTCCGACTCTGTGCGACCCCATAGACGGCAGCCCACCAGGCTCCTCCATCCACGGGATTCTCCAGGCAAGAGTACTGGAGTGGGCTGCCATTTCCCTCTCCATCGGGAATCTGAGTAAGTGTGTATGGCAGTTCACAGCAACTTTTTTTCCATAAATTAAGTTACATGGTGTTGATTGAAAAGCCCTGGATATGGAGAAGATGATTTTTCCAGGACTTTAACACACTGCAGCCCATTTTTTTACAGTACAGACTAACAGAAAAAGCGTCCTGTGGGTTGGAGTCTTGCTGAAAACCTATTAGCAAGAAGGAGAGCTCTTGATGACATGGTGTCCTTGAAAAAGTGTGTAAAAAGATATTCTCCCAAAGTTCTGTTCCAGGCAGTAACAAGTATTAGCCACCAGTTTGTCCACCTAAAATAGAGAAATTAAAACATATTTGCTTGTTTAGAAGGCTTGATATAATTTCACTTCGCTCACAGCTCAAGTTCAATAAATAGCATTCTTTATTTGTATATACTTACAGACATATGTGTTAAAATAGCTTTATGCCTGCAAACAATCATACATGCAAGTTATTTTATGAAAGTGATTGTCTTGTTCTTTGAACTCTGAATTCTGGTCCAAAGGACCTGTATTGCACTGGAAGTTTGGCAAGAGCATCATCTTGAGAGAAGGACTTGGTTCAAGCCCTACTGCCGTCACCCACTCCCTATGTGCCTGTGGAAACTGATGTCACTATTTGACTTTCTGTGACCTTATCTATAAATTGGAATAATGGAAATCTACTTTGCTGTGCTAGTGTGAAAATCAAAATAAGTAATTCTGTAAAGCATTTGACACATATTAAAGCATACCTTTCTGTTTTCAAAATTTTATAAACATATATATATATATATATATATATATATATATATGCTTCCCAGGTGATGCTAGTGGTAAAGAACCCACTTGCTAATGCAGAAGACATAAGAGAAAGAGGTTCAATCCCTGAGAAGATCCCCTGGAGGAAGAAATGGAAACCCACTCCAGTATTCTTGCCTGGAGAATCCCATGGACAGAGGAGCCTGGTGGGCTACATTCATAGAGTTGCAAAGAGTCAGACACGACTGAAGTGACTTAGCGCATGCACGTGTGTGCACATACACACACACACATATATTAGTGGCCATTAAAAGAAGGAAGAGCTTTCACAGAGAGAGTATAGGGTGGACAAATTATACACATTTTCATAGTTTTGCAAGAACTAGCCTCTGTGTTAATAATCCTTAATAATATTTAAATTGAAGTACATTCTTCATGATTAAACATGATACAAGACTATTTCTTTTTTGAGGTAATGGAATAAGATATCAGTGTGCTTGTGGTAACTTAGGAAAGATGAACTGTGTAGGATCCAAACTGTCACAGAAAATAATAGATTTCAATTAATGAAACACTAGAATGCTTCCCTTTGGGCATTTGCAGGCGAATTTTTCCTGACTTCCAACTCAGGAACCACAGGACACAGTTAAATCTTTTGGTAGGCTGGATATCTTTCTCATCATTTTATTCTTTACTTCTCTGTTGCCATTTCCAAAATACTAACATACATAGAACTTACACGTGACAGCTGTCATTCAAAACAGAAAATAGATCTTTAGAACTCATAAATATTGACAGACACTATGGATTGTAACCCCTTGACTTTTCTACGTTTGTTTCTGCTAAAAGAACTAAAATTGTGTTCTGGCACAGCATGTCCAGGCTCAGGAGATGAGTAATGCTCAATTTAAGACAGAATTTCTCAACCTTAGATACTGGCATTTTAGATAAGTCTTTATTGTTGAAGGCTGTCCCCAGTTGTGGCAACAAAAATGCCTTCACACATTGCCAAGTGTTCCCTGGGAGGCATGGGAGTGTGGGCCAAGATCACTCCCAGTGGAGAGTGGGGTGTAAGCCAATCATGGACACTCCATTTCCACAGGAGAGGATTTACCCTAGGGGGCGCTATGTGAAGAGGAATTCTTTCTGGCTCCTTCTCTTTTTCCTTCCTGTTTAGTACTGAGTCATGTGCAAACTTAAGGTTGGGGTAATGTCATTTATCTTAATGATTTGAAGAAAGGTCAAGCTAATCTCAGGGCTTCCCTGGTTCTATAGAGCTCAGTGCTAAAGAATCTGCCTTCCATGCAGGAGACCTGGGTTCGATTCCTGGGTCGGGAAGATCCCCTGGGGGAGGGCATGGCAACCCACTCCAGTATTCTTGCCTGGAGAATCCCATGGACAGAGGAGCCTGGTGGGTCAAAGTTCATAGAGTCACATAGAGTCGGACACAGCTGAATCAACTTAGCATGAACTCACACGCTAACCTCAGAAATACCAATCAAACCCTAGACTTTTCTGACAGAGGATGAGATGGTTGGATGGCATCACTGGCTCAATGGATATGCATTTGAGCAAACTCCTGGCGATGGTGAAGCACAAGGAAGCCTGGCATGCTTCAGTCCATGGGGTGGCAAAGAGTCAGACATGACTGATGTCTCTGCCATTTAATACACTGTCTAGGGTTGTCAGAGTTACTCTTCTAAGAAGTGTCTTTTAATTTAATGGTGGCAGTCAGTGTCCACATTGATTTTGGAAACCAGGAAAATTAAATCTGACGCTGTTTCCACATTTTCCCTATCTATTTATCATGAAGTGATAGGACTGGATGCCATGATGTTTGTTTTTTGAATGTTGAGTTTTAAGCCAGCTTTTTCTCTCTTGCCTCTTCACCTTCATCAAGAGACTCTTTAGTTCCTCTTCACTTTCTGCCATTAAAGTCGTACCCTCTGTATATCTGAGGTTGTTATTTCTACCGGCAATCTTGATTCCATCTTGTGATTCATCCAGCCCAGCATTTCACATGATGTACTCTGCATATAAGTTTATTCTTATATATTATGTGTGTGTCTTTACTCTCTGAACCACTATGGAAGTCACATTACATAGTGGTAATGTGTTGATTACCAATACAACTAAATTATTTCTTCATTCATCAATCATTGAACAATTATTTACTGAATGCTCACTATGAAATGTGGCTTCCTTGGTGGCTCAGAGAGTAAAGAATTTGCCTGCAATGTAGGAGACCAGGGTTTAATCCCTGGGTCGCGAAGATCCCTTGGAGGAGGGAATGGCTACCCACTCCAGTATTCTTGCCTGGAGAATTCCACAGACAGAGGAGCCTGGTAGGCCACAGTCCATGAGGTCGCAAAGAGTTGTACATTATTGAGCAGCTAACACACACACTGTGTAATAGGCAAGTATGTTTTTATGTATACTGGCCAGCTAGTCTAGGTTTAAAGATTAACTTCTCCTCTCACAAAAAGTGAATATCTCCAGAATATTCTCTGGAGAGCAAGACAGCTAATTCAGATGTTAGTCCTACCCTAGTGTATGCTGCCCAAACACCTGAAGCATGTGTTATAATTTTTTTCTTTTTTTCTTATTATTTATTTTTTTCATTTTTAAAATTTATTTATTTTAATTGGAGGCTAATTACTATACAATATTGTATTGGTTTTGCCATACATTGACATGAATCCACCCTGGGTACACATGTGTTATAATTTTATACCTTGTTTGGTGTACATTAACAGCGGTGATATAAACAAACACACCGCCATAGGCTTTGGAGCTAGACCTGCGTAAGTTTAGATCCTGGTTTTGTTCCCTATAGTTCAGTTGGTAAAGAATCTGCCGGCAATACAGGAAATCTCAGTACAATTCCTGTGTCAGGAAGATCCCCTGGAGAAGGGATAGGCTACCTTCTCCAGTATTCTTGGGTTTCCCTTGTGGCTCAGCTGGTAAAGAATCTGCATTCAGTGTGGAAGACCTGGGTTTGATCTCTGGGTTGGTAATATCTCCTGGAGAAGGGAAAGGCTATCCACTCCAGTATTCTGGCCTGGAGAATTCCATGAACTGTACAGTCCATGGGGTTGCAAAGAGTGAGACGTGACTGAGCGACTTACACTTTTGTTCCCTATAAATGAATTACTTAACCTTTCTGAACTGCAACAGCATTACTTCTAGTGGATCTGTGACAACTAGGTGATGTGATGTATCTAAACAGCACAAAATGAAGACTTACTCAAGGCTCCTTTCCTCTTTTTCCATGAATCCTGAAAATCATCTTTTATCTTTCTTGCACTTCTTACTGTTTTCTCATAGAGAAAGAAGAGAAGTTGTTCTTTGAGAGAAGTTGTATACTACTGTCACATCTGTAGGAGGTCCTGGTGAGCTCCAAATTTAGTCAATGTCGGCTTTTGTATATTTCATATATTTGTCGTTGCAATTTCCTTACGATCAGTTATGTGGTCTCCTCTCTCTGAAACAGTAAGATGAGTGCAGAAAGGAAAGCGTATAGAAGTGGAGAAGCTTGACACTGACATTTCCACAAAAGTGTAGAAATCAGGAAAGAAAAAACTATGTTTCAGGTTATTAATATCCATAATTATACTGTTGTTGTAAGAATAAATGAGATTATAATGCAATGTATTACAATCCTAGGCACAGAATCAGCTCTAAGTAAATGGTAGCTTATTGGACTTACCATTAAAAGCTCAAAGTGAGAGTCAGATAAAAGTATGTTTCTGTAAAAAATGTATAGATAGAGATTTATAAAGACAGACAAATAAGAAAATTTAATCATCTTAATTAGTGCATCAGGTAACAGGTGTAACAATCTGTTAATATCCTTACATTTGTTGTAAAAACAGAAGCTATGTTCCCCTAAACTTCTATCCATAAACATTGAGAGAGGAGTAGGGGAAAGAATCTGTGAGAAAAGAAACTATTTAATGAAAGCAATGGAATATAAGTACCAACTGTGTAGAGACAAAGGAACAAACAGAAATCTTGACAGTAATTCATCTTACTGTGACTGAATCATGTGTAAGAGCCCCGTTTGCTCTTCACAGTAAGGAAGCCAAAGTCGATTAAGACTTCAAGCCTTAAATATCACTTGTTTAATAAAGTAAGCCAAGTATTCCTGGCTTTCAACCTTGGAAAACACATAGATAATTGCAGGCAGTAGAATAATAAAAGAAGGGGAACCACTTATTCACAGATATTGCTTTACTGATAACACAGGATTGAGTGCATGTTTGTGTGTGTGTATAAATTCTACAAAAGAAGCTGGCATTGTACATCACAGTGTTAGGTCTTCCCACAAAAAGTAATAATGTTTGTGCTTTTGCCTCCAAACCAACATGCATCTGATGTTTCATCATTATCTTCAGCCTAATTAAGACTTTAGACTTTTTGATTTTCTTATATTGTTTGGTATGTTTTTGTCTGCATACCTAAATACTTCAAAGATGAAGATTCAATTTTATCTTAGGATAGGAAAGAATGTTCCACTTAATGCTTTTGCTATTTATTGTCCACAGAAACCAGAATATTCCAAAACAGACCAAAACTAAAACATGTTTTCATCGCAATTTGATAATATACTAGATTCTGGGACTGAATATGAGAAAACTGAATGGCCAAACACATCTAACTTATTGCTCAAGTTTGCACATCAGTATTTACCCTCTCTACTGCCATTTTCTATGCGGCTCAGGAGAACGAGATGCCAATCTCTGCTCCAGTGACATTTTAAAAATAATGGCGATTTATGCTGTGCTTTTATTTTCACTCAGGTGTTAGAAGAGCGAGTGTGGGAAACAGCGCAGTCCACCACCACGGCAATTTTTTGTGCAAAGCATCTTCATTTGGACATTCTCTTCTTCCATCTAAAACTCTTCAGCTGCTTCTGATTAAACTGAGAGTAAAACCTATGCTCATGTCTTTACTAAAGATCAGGTGTTTTTTTCTGACTTACCTCTAAAATAATTTAGAAACCCTAGGACCTACCCCTGCACATTTAAATTGGTATTTAAGATGTTTAATGAGTGTTAAATGGTCTCAAAACATGTAATTTCTGATGTATTATATCTTATATATGTGCTTTATGTATTTCATCAAAGCACTGAAACTAAAGACTTTTATTCGCTTTTGGGAACATATCTGATATGCCACCATCTTTTAGCACTAGTTATTCCTGTCAAACTAATCGGCCAAAACAGAATTGTGTTGTGCTTAGTCACTCAGTTGTGTCCGACTCTTTGGGACCCCACGGACTGTAGGTCACCAGGATCCTCTGTCCATGGAGATTCTCCAGGCAAGAGTACTGGAGTGGGTAGGCTTTCCCTCCTCCAGGGGATCTTCCCAACCCAGGAATCGAACCCAGGTCTCCCACATTACTGAGGGATTCCTTGCCATCTGAGCCATCAGGGAAGCCCGGAACAGAATTAATTTATGTTTAAAAGACATGATTTATTTACAACATACACACCTGTGCACACACATGCATACACACTCACGTCTTATGTCTCCTCAATTGAGATGGCTTCTGAATTCTAATTCTGAAATAGAGAAAGATGGGCTGATGAGGAGATGGATGGATGGATGCAAGACGGATGACAGATGACGATACACAGCTGATAGATTAGAGAGAAAGAGAATCCTCAGGTTGTCAGGACTATTTCAGTGGATAAAAGGAAGCCAAACCACCTTTGGTCTTTCTAGCTTTGCTTTCCAGGCTTCTTCCTCAGAAGCACTGTATTGATTATGCCCGGGGGCACTGCACCAAGGTATGATTCAAGCTTCCTGGCAGGTGTGCTTTCCTTCTCTAAATGGGAAAAGGGCAATTACGGCAAAGGAGGGAAAAGAACTTGCAGAACACAGATGCAATCTCAGTGGCATCAATCTTAGGAAAGAGGAAGTGTGAGAATCTAGAGACAGATTCCCCTTCATCTCTTGGCGTAGCCTGGGAAGTCTAGTGACCTGCAGAGGTACACAGACGGTCAGAGGACTGCAGGCTAAGGAGGTAGGTATAGCATAAACTGGTCCTTGTTGACCTCAGCCTGTCCCGGCCACACCAGCCTTTCTTCAGGTGTCCAAACATGCCAAGAACTTCTCTCTGCACATGCTGTCCTCTCACGTAGAATGTTCTCTCCTTTACCCTTCCCATCTGGCTCATCGTCTCCCACAGCATGTCAGCTGCGCTTGCACCTCCTTGGCTGTGTAACATCGACATCAATATCTCTCCTGCATAACCCACCTGACCAGTCTCTGTGAATTTCCTTTGTCTCTTTGGTAACACTTAACTCTTCACATTTATGCTCTGTGTTTATTTCTCCGTGGTCTCCTCCACCAGCATCCTTGCAGGCGGGAATTGCTCCTATCACTTTACCAAGGTAGCCCCAGGGTCTGGTTCAGTGTCTGGACATTGAGAGCTAAATAGATCAATGAAAAGTCTTTGATACATAAGAAAATGTAAAAACCAGCTGAATTAACTCTTTGTTGGTTAAGAATATAAAACTATTCTGGTCCTGCCATATTTTTACTGCATTAGTCAATTTTTTACTAAGTTTGAAATATAGTCTGGAATTTTCTCAGGTAAATTTAGGCATATAACAAAACTGAATAAAGTTAGACATAAAATCAGTCTTTAAATTCCATAAAAGTTTTTCTATGCAAAACAACCAGATTTTATCCATTCAAAATACTGAGAATGGTGGAGTATTGAAAGAACAAGTATTTGATTACCAGAGAATAAAACAGAAGTAAAAGCTGAAAGGACTGATGATGATATAAGAGAAAATAAAAACTAATGATAAAACCTTGGCTGGAGACAACTGAAAATCACTAGATGCTTAAGATCTACATATAGAAATATTAAAATGTCCTTGTCTTTTTAAAATTTTAAGTGGAACTCTGAATAGTACACAATGCAACAGAAGTGAGATATTAGGGGGAAAAAGGAAAAAAATCGACTTAAGTCAAGAAAAAATGAAATTGCTGATATGATTGTAAAGAAACTCACCAATATGATGAAAGAGATTACAGAAGTACTTTCAGTCACTAAAGCTGTTTAGAAACTAATTGAAAATGGAAGAAATTTCCATACACATAGTTAATATATCATATCAGTTATAACAGCCTTAAAGTATGGAGATTTTTATTTCTTAAATGCCTGTGTGCTAAGTCACTTCAGTCATTTCTGACTCTTTGAGACTCTATGGACTGGAGCCCACCAGGCTCCTCTGTTCATGGGATTATTTCCTATGAAAATAGTGAGAGAAAGTATTTGATTATTTGAATTCAGGTCTTTTACCTATTTCAGATTTCTCATACTGATCCAAATAAAACTCTCTTCTTTCAATTTATAAAAATATTTTGGCTTACTCTGTTTACATTGTTCTGTGGGTTGATTCGTGTCTTCCTGAACTTTCTCTAAGTCAACATCCCTCTCTGAGAATCTGTAGCAGCCTGTTCCTCCCACAAAACAGAAGCCTGACATGTGTTTCCTGAATATATGACTGATCAGTTCAGTTCAGTTTCTCAGTCGTGTCCGACTGTGACCCCATGGACTGCAGCACACCAGGCTTCCCTGTCCATCACCAACTGCTAGAGTTTACTCAAACTCATGTTCATTGAGTCAGTGATGCCATCCAACCATCTCATCTCTGTCATCCCCTTCTCCTCCTGCCTTCAATCTTTCCCAGCATCACAGTCATTTCCAATGAGTCAGTTCTTCACATCAGGTGACCAAAGTATAGGAGTTTCAGCTTCAACATCTGTCCTTCCAATGAACATTCAGGACTGATTTCCTTTAGTATAGATTGGTTGGATCTTCTTTCAGTCCAAGGGACTCTCAAGAGTCTTCTCCAACACCATAGTTCAAAAGCATCAATTCTTTGGTGCTCAACTTTCTTTATGCTCCAACTCTCACATCCATACATGACTACTGGAAAAACCAAAGCCTTGACTAGACGGACCTTTGTTGGCAAAGTAATGTCTCTGCTTTTTAATATGCTGTCTAGGTTGGTCATAATTTTTCTCCCAGGGAGTAGGCATCTTTTAATTTCATGGCTGCAGTCACCATCTGCAGTGATTTTGGAGCCCCAAAAAATAAAGTCTGCCACTGTTTATGACTGATACAAGGAGTAAAATAAAAAAATAATTCACATCTCAATAGTTTCTTGACTAACTACACAGGCAGCATCTATCTCTTGGATGATACTTGCTATCCTACTGCACCTCATCAGTAGAACTTCCAAACATCCAGTATTAAACCAAGATTACAGTGCCAAAGACTTGATGCTATCTAATTGTGGTGCGGGAGAAGACTCTTGAGAGTCCCTTGGACAGCAAGGAGATCAAACCAGTCAATCCTAAAGGAAATCAACCTTGAGTATTCACCAATAGCGCTGATGCTGAAGCTCCAATACTTTGGCTACCTGATGCAAAGAACTGACTCATTAGAAAAGACCCTGATGCTGGTAAAGATTGAAGGCAGGAGGAGAAAGGGACAACAGAAGATGAGATGGTTGGATGGCATCAACGACTCAATGGACATGAGTCTGAGCAAACTCAGAGAGATGGTAAGGACAGGGAAGCCTGGCGTGCTGCAGTCCATGGGGTCACAAGGTCGGACATGACTTAGCAACTGAACAATGACAAACCTTCTCATTCAAAATTACTTTATTTCCAAGTGGCTTCTCAACTTTCTCCCCTAAATTAGGTTTTGTGAAAATGAAACACCTTCTAAAATGGAACTTACATTTCTGAGCCATGAAGAACCTCTTTCTTTAGGTTATCAAAAACAAGAAGAATGAACTTACAGTAAATAAAAAATGGAATCACTCTGACATGAATTTAATATCTATTTCAAATGAACCATGTCTTTCATGATGTACATTCACCATTTTTAAGCATAATATAGTGAGGATTTTCTATAAACTTGTTGCCATAAGGTTGATTTAATGGAACCAATCAATATGTGTATGTGGGTGAATGTGCATATATTTTTTTGAGCATCAGAAATTCATACTTTAACCCTTTAAGCGAATAACTTTCTGACAATTTCCCACATCTGTAATTTCCCACATGTGTTTTGTGACTACTTTTGAGGAACGTTGTCTATCACAAGATAAAAATTGCCCAAAAAGTTGGAAATCTTGTCTTTCTAGCAACTATGTGAAACTCAGTATATTAGCCATTCTCTTAAAGTTTTCTTATGTCAGAAATGAGCAAAATGGTTGACAGTAGCTACCACCCATGGTTGCTAAGTTTTGTGGACTGAATTTTGGTGACATTTCAAATTTCATATGTTGAAGCTCATAACCCCAGTGAGACTCAGAGGTAGGGCTTTTGGGAGGTAATTATGAAATCATGAGGGTTGAGTTGCCTTGACAGGATTCATGGCTTTATAAGAAAAGGGGGAGATTAGAGGTCTCTCTCAGAGAAGGCAATGGCACCCCACTCCAGTACTCTTGCCTGGAGAATCCCATGGGTGGGGGAGCCTGGTAGGCTGCAGTCCATGAGGTTGCAAAGAGTTGGACACGACTGAGCGACTTCACTTTCACTTTTCACTTTCATGCATTGGAGAAGGAAATGGCAACCCACTCCAGTGTTCTTGCCTGGAGAATCCCAGGGACGGGGGACCCTGGTGGGCTGCCGCCTATAGGGTCACACAGAGTCGGATATGACTGAAGCGACTTAGCAGCAGCAGCAGCAACAGAGGTCTCTCTATGTATCATATGAGCATACAAGGAGACAGTCATCTGAAAACCAGGAAGTAGGCCCTCACTGAACACCAGCTCTTCTGGACCTTGCTGGGCCCTGCTGGGCCCTTGATCTTAGACCTCTTAGCCTCCATGCTGTGAGTAATAAATGTTTATTGTTTAAGCCATCCAGTTTATGGTATTTTGTTATAGCAGCCTGAACTAACTAACAAACCAAGAAGATGATACAGATTTCTTCATTAACCACAAATACTTATGTATAAATAAAGTGGTGGTAACAGTAATGACAGTTAACATTTTTAAGCATTAACCTTGTCCCTGGCACTGTGCTAATCACTTTTCACATATGAACTCAGTTAATCTCAAAAGCCCAGTGAAATATACTTAATCAATCATATTTTGTAAAGAAAACTGAAGCAAAGAGAAGCCATACAATTTGCCCAACATCCCACCCATAGTGAGATGTGAAGCTGAGATTTAAATGTAAAAAAATGTTAATAACCAGACACTTCTGTCACTTCACATTCACCAATGCATGTTACATCTCTTCTATTTAAGTTGAAAGCATTTGAAGGTAAAAACAAAGTCATATTTTTCTGACATCCTTCATAGCACATAATCATGCCAGGGAGGGGTGTCAGTGTTTATTTACCAAACATATTTATTAAAGTGAACTTGTCCTGGAAACTGACTGAAATTAAGCAAATAAATGTCAGGAAGCAATGCATATATCATATTATTAAAATGATATTTCAAGGAAAACCTAGCCAGAATGGTTGTATATAAATAGAAAATGTCTGATATACATATTAAATGGCACCTTTATTGTTTCCTTATGGTTTCGTTGTCCTATCCTAGCCCATTTGCATATGGCACTCTCATAGGATGCGGTGGAAGAAAATTTAATGAAGGTGCTCTTTATAAACATGTGGCAAGTTAAGAGAAAGGTATCGGAGAGGAAGGTAACTCCTAGGGTTTCTCAAGAGCTGTAGGTCATGACCAAATCTACGAGCCCTAGGACTGAAGGGGTAAGGGGACAGGGCACTGAGATGCTCAGGCCCTTAGGAGAGAGACTCCCCAAATGAGCTGAGACGGGCGGAGGAGGGACCTAGGCACTGACGATTCACAGAGAATCAGCGGGAAGGGGGTCTGGGAGACAAAATGTAAGTCACATTCTGTCCCTGTCTTTTCATCTGGTGGTGCTTTTCATTAGCAAAAGCAGCAGTAAGTCAGAAGGCAAGAGAATCTTTGATACAGCTCCTAAAGTTCAAAGGCGTCAGTGAATGACGAAGAGTCGATCTGGAGAAGCAAACAGAAATTATCCATCATAACCTCTGGAGAAGACGGTCTCCAGTTGGAGGAAATGTGACCATTGATCTTGGAAGGTTAGCGTATAGGCACACAGAGGATGTAGTCCAGACATTCTTCAAGAAATAGTACAGCAGTCTATAAGTAGGGGCAAATCTTACAGTATTCGATAAGGGCACACTCAGGATGTGCTATGCCTTCTTGATCCTGGAAATACAAAATGTATATTCTGGGCCCTCTTTGCCTTAATTCCTCACTGAGCAAAGGCAGCCAGCCCTGTCTGAGCAGCTTATAGGAGAATCAAGAGTTTTCCAGAACACAGTGCTTGCTGTCCACCTGATTTCACTGTGTAGACTGAATTTAACAAACTTCTACTTGACTAATTCTTAAAGTATATTCTTAAATGGCTTCTGTTCTATTATTAAACATAAGATGCATAACCCTACATAGTGTTTTGCAAAGGTTTAGTGTGCTAAGACCGTCATACTTCAGCAGGACCAAAGTGCTTCAGGGCAGTACACTTACCAGGTGGCGCTAGTGGAAAAGAACACACCTGCTAATGCAGGAGATGTAAGAGACACAGGTTTGATCCGTAGGTGGGGAAGATCCCCTGGAGGAGAGCATGGCAACCCACTCCAGTATTCTTGCCTGGAGACTTCCCATGAACAAGAGGAGCCTGGTGGGCTACAGCCTATGGGGTCGCAAACAGCTGGACACAACTGAAGTGACTTGGCACGCAAGCACACGTGTTAAATACTGAAGATCTCTCTGTGCCTCAGTTGGCTTAATTCATAAAAACATAAAAGTGAGAATCTTTCTTGGATCTAAAATTCTTTGATTCCTTGTGTTCTTTGACCAAAGATGGAGGTGGAGAATGGGATAAAAATATTACAGAGATAAGAGAATTCTCCCAGAGGCAGAATAAGATGAGAGTTAACAAAGATTTAGGCAAAGAGAAAGGGGTGTGTGTGTGTGTTTCTTATGAGTTTTGATGAGGCAGAAATTCCGTCCTCTATTCTTTTGTTCAGCGTCCCTCTGGGGATGATCAGAACATTCTATTTCATTTCTCTATGGCACCAAAGAGCAGATTTAAATTTTATCTTTGGGGGAAACAGCTATTGGTTATATAACTGACTATGCATTGTAACTTTAACCTAAGGACATTCTTATTTTTCCCACTACCTGAAAAGTGTTACAGGAAAGGTATTATTGCACACACCCAGCCAAACAAAAGGTAGTGGTAAAAGAGCTAAATTGTCCCACTACTTTCCAACCTTGCACTTCCCCATATGCTGTCCCCCTGCTTATAATATTTTTTTCCTCATCAACACTTCTCGTACAGATTTAAACTCTCTCTTGCTCTCTGTATATATATATATATATATATATATATATATATATAATTTTTTTACTCTGGGGAAATTTTTGACCTTCTTATACCTTGTCAGTTTCTCCCATTAAATGATCTCATAAACCATGACCCTCTCCATCATAATTTTTCCACTTTACAATTAAATATTTACTTCTGTGATCAGTGTATTTGTGTCCATATGCCTTTTCTACACTGCAAGCCCCATGAAGACTGATCGTCTATCATAGTCATTAATGTCTATACCCAGTGGTCTGCCTTGGAGAGTCATTGAGTGGGGGGGACAACAGAGAATGAGACAATTGGATGGTGTCACTGAATCGCTGGTCATGAATTTGAGCAAACTCCGGGAGACAGAGAAGGACAGGGAAGCCTGGTGTGCTGCAGTCCATGGGGTTGAAGAGTCAGACACAACCTTAGTGACTGAACTACAGCCTTTTGATACACAATTTGAAAACCAACTGCAGCATCTGCTTGTGTCTCAGTTGGACATGTTCTCAGAAGTGGCACCACAGATGCTGGCCAAGGGAAGCGTTATCAAAAGCTAAGTCCCTGACTCATTGCAAAATATGACCATGGTATGTAGCCTCTGTTTATCACATCTGAGAATGTGTGATTGAATGTTTTATTTTTCTGAAATAAGATTTCCAAAGCATCTATAGTAAGCCTCTAGTAGAAACATGTTCACATCTCCATTTTAGAACTGTTCAGCCTCAGTACTGTTGGTATTTCTGGGCTGGTTAGTTTCTGTTGTGGGGAGATATTCTCTGTATTATAGGATGTGAAGCAACATTCCTTATTTCTACCCACTAAATGCCAGTAACGGCTCCTCTCCCGCCAAGTTGAAGCAAGCAAAAATGTCTCTAGACATTGCCAAATACCTCCTGGTGAACACAAATCCTACCCAGGATTTTGAATATTATGGTTGTGGAGGAAAAACCTCAAAGATTCAAACAAATATATCTGTGTGATGGAAAAGTGCTATTGAAATACTAGTATGTAGTTTTCCCAACACTTCACAATCAAAAAGAATGGTTGGCATGTTAGTCCTCATTTCATGGCCCACTTAGAGCATTATTCATTCAAATTACTGCCATTCTTAATGGTTTTATTTTACAGATTCAAAAATATCTTATCACTGTAATCACTCCCTAGGGGTTTTCAAGTAAAAATTGAGTCTTTATAAATCAAATAAATCAAGAAATAATAGGCCAGCATAGGTCAGACTTCTCATATCTAAAATTTCACTCAGGTTCCCTACGCTTTTAATTAAGACTGTTGGATTTGGTTTGGTTTCTCTGGACAGAAACTCACTTTAATACAGATATGCAAATTAATATACAGGAAAATCCTGCAAAATAGCATGAGGCAAAGTTCTAAGAGAAATCAGATTGTAGCAAATTGAGAATTTTAAATGAACAATTACTCACAACATGGTTTTGTATTTCTTCTGATACCTGATGCTTATTACCCTACAGTAGGCTAGGATTAATTTTGAAAACAAGTGGATTTATTACCATTTCTTTTGATGACACACTAAAATAGTCCTGCTGGGTGATACTATTGTTCTGTACATAAAAGCAGATGAAGGAAATGTGGGCAATTATACAAATATAGATGATGCTGGCAATAAATTCAACAATGTACTCACAAAAGTTATTTTCCCTTGTTGAGTTAAATATAAAACTGTTTATTGACTTGACTTTGAGCATGAAATCTGGCCTCAATTTCCACATCAACAAAATGGTTATATTAGGAATAACTACCTTCTACTTTGGAGTGACAATAAAGATATGGTGTATAAACACATACTTCATATAATTTGTGTCCAAAAAGTAATATTTAAATTTTAGGATGAATTGGTAAAACCACTAACATTTTTTCATTTTGAAATAAGTTTCTTCTATATTTGTTTATTTCTTCAACACATGCTAAACATTGTGGGAAAAATTTCTGTGATTGAATAACACCAATTTCACAATTATTATTTTAGAAACGTTTATCTTTGGCTCAGTACCAAAGAATGGATGCTTTCAAACTGAGGTGGGAGAAGACTCTTGCAAGTCCCTTGGACAGCAAGGAGATCAAACTAGTTAATTCTGAGGGAAATCAACACTTCTTTATTGAAAGGACTGTTGCTGAAGCTGAAGCTCCAATACTTTGGCCACCTGATGTGAAGAGCCGACTCATTGGAAAAGTTTCAGCTGATGCTGGTAAAGATTAAAGGCAAAAAGAGGAGGGAGTGGCAGAGGATGAGATGGTTGGATGGTATCATCAACTCAATGGCCATGAGTTTGAGCAAACTCCAGGAAAGAGTGGAGGACAGAAGAGTCTGGTGTGCAGCAGTCCATGAGGCTGCAAAGAGGTGGACATGACTTCCTGACCGAACAACAACAAGCATACCTTTCTAGTGTTCTTCATATCGTTGGATAATTTAATATACACTTAGGCTTTCATTATACAGAAATGGTTTTGTCTTTTACAATGTTGCATGGATCCTTTGAATACCAGGGGAAGCTGTCTTAGAGAAAATACTAAAAATATGTATTAAGACCAACTCAAATACATTTGTTTTCATTGTCTTCCCTTTTAAACCAATTTTCTTCGTGCCTCCATGTTAAAAGTTATATTTCCTTAAATTATTCTTTAAATAGGTAGAAACAGCTCTTTTTTTTAAAAAAGCAAATAACCCAAGATGCAATCCCATTACCTTTGCTGCTATATTCCTTACTCCTTTTTCACTTAATTGTAATTTTTGGGTCCTATGTGTGCATGCCCCTAAATGAATCTCCTTGCTGAGCAGCTTTTGGGGATAATATGTAGAAAGGATTGCAAAAATTTTTAATAAGAAAAAATCTTAAATGTTAGGGTTTGGTACGTAAGACCAGACTGCAGGATATAAAATGGTTTTCTCAAATCATACTAGCCAGAAAGTGATCACTTTTTGGTTATTTCACCGGACTTTATGTGTTTCCAATTTGCAGGATTCTGTATTTGGATGTGTTCATTTGAGTGTGTGAATGGGTCTTTCCATCTGTAATTTTACAACAGCTCCTTTTGACTATGACCTCTGCTGTCTGCAGATTTATAAAATGTAATTCTAATTTAAATGGTCATAAATGGATACACAATGTGACATTTTTTCTCTTTCAAAGGCCCTGAAGAAGTATCCCCATCCATTCCTGAATATTACTTTTCAGTAGAAATGCCAGTTTCTAGCTTTTCTCAGACAGCTGTAATGGGGAAATTCTGCTTCTGTATAATTTTGTATGTATTGCATTCACATTAATATTTGATGGAGAGCAAACTAGATAATGATTGCAAAAAATAAAACTTTGGCAATGATAAACATGTGAAATAGAAGTAAGCTACCATTAACTCAATTTGTAGCTCACCTTGTCATTTTACAGAAGTGACAGGAATCTTTAGTTTTATCAAATTATTTTTCAGCTCAAAGTGTAGTAGTATGGGTTTAGAAATAAAATATATCATTAGGTTTTAATGAATGTTTCCTTTCTCCCAGAAAAAAAGGTGAGAAATTTTTAAAATTTAAAGCTTTCTTCAAGAGCCACAGAGAAAGATCAAAACCTGAAACCAAAACCACACAGTGTTTCAGTTTTTGCTTGCTTGTTTTTAAATTTGAAAATCATTGCAGTGCTTCAGCATATAGAATCTAAAGAAATTTGGACAAATTTGACTTTTGGGACACAGACTGAAAAACAAGATTTGAAGTTGTTTCTTTTCACCCTTGTAGAAGCAATGGTCCTATATCATGTAATAGGCTTTTTAAGGAAAAGATGATTAGAATTATAAAGGAGTATTTGAAAGGTTCAGAGAGGAAACGAAACATGTAAACTTTATTCGTGACCAGTATATGCCAAGCAGATTCTAATTAAAATCAAAAATAACAAAGAGCACAACAGATAAACAATTATAAAACAAAATCTAAGAAAACAAGATACTCCAAAAATTGGTAAATTATTTTCTGAACAGTATGTATATACATATATATATATGTATGTATGTATGTATATTGTCATGAACCAGTGACCTCATGAGATAAGTTTTATTCTATGTTTGCTGTGAGAAAAATAAAAGGGGACTAAGATCAACTGCTCTGAAACCCAAATCATCTTGGTGGACAGATTATACTGAATATATTATTGGCTTATAGATGACCGTATAGGAGGTCAATTCCCATTAACCTGAAAAACACATTTTTTACATTTGATGTCTCAAAGAGATTTATGTTTCCTTCCTTACTCCCATTTTTTTTTCTTTTCATAACTCTGATCAATGCGTTGATGATGTTTGCAGCCTTGTCCTCCAGTGCAGACAAATACATTGTAATTCAGTGTGATAAACTCAGAAGGGTTTTCTGAATAAAATTTTGGTCCAGGTGTTTTGGTCTTCTATTCAAGGAGGTATCTTGTTTAGGTTTCTTAATTTCATACAAGGGTCTCATCCATACCTTCTGATATATATGATCTGCTTTTCACCAGAAATACATCCTTTGCCACAATCTGCTATCCGTGCTACTCACCTTCCAATAAAGCTCAGATTCAAGGATCAATAGTAATGAATAATTGTGAAATGATATGCAGTCCATTCCCCTGATATTACAAATTTCCATCTTGGATCAAACCACACTACTTACAGAATTATTTTTGTTATTATTTGGTGTCTGATCATAGAGCTATACTGAGCAGTTTATAACAAACAAATGAATGAAATGCACTATTTCATCATGAGAATGGTATCAACAACATGATCATTTCCTTTATTGAGATAATAGGATATATTTCTTTTATGTTTTGTAATATAAAATCCTTTAATTTGTCTAAGCTACTGTACTCTGGGACTTTGTTGTTTGTCTTGTTTCCCTTCTTACTTCTGCAACAAGAAAGCTCAGATAAAGCATTCTGGTCCAGTTTTGGCATCTTCTCAAGGACATTGCCCCTGCTTTATTTTATTTCACCTTTACCTCCTCTTCATTATTGTATTTTTATCAGGATATAATATATGCATTTCTGTAAGCCTTTGAAATAATTTTATAATACAAGCAATAAATATGAGAACGAACAAATGAATAAGCAAACAATGGGAAGTGTGAAAAAACATAGATTAAAACATTTTCTTCTGAAAAGAAAAGGAAAATTCAAATGCTACTCTCAGAATCCAGAAGTCAGTTTGAAAGATCATACGAAACAAAAGGCAGTTTAGACCTCAGGAATAGTACAGCAAGTTTCTTTTAATATCCTCTCCAGGAATTGTTTATTGAATTTGTACTTTATAAGCATCACATTGATTACTCAATCTACCTCCCTTTCTGATATCTGATATAGAGGTGGGAAGATGAATCTCAACGTTCCACACCATAGCCTGCCTTTCTGATTGTTCATGATAGTCTCAAAAAGTCAGCAATAGATATTACCCTAGACAGTCATCCCTTGTATGCTCATGCATTAATCTAATCAAAGGCTAAGTTTCACTTAAAAAGTAGCAAATCATACTGTTAGTACTTGGCTGGTGGCTCAGATGATAAAGAATCTGCTTGCAGTGCAGGAGACCTGAGTTTGATCCTTGGGTTGGGAAGATCCCCTGGAGAAGAGAATGGCTACCCACTTCATTATTCATGCCTGGAAAATTCCATGGACAGAGGAGCCTTGTGGGCTAGAGTCCAGGGGGTCACAAAGAGGTGGACATGACTGAGCGACTAACACTTTCAACTTTCAATTATATTAGTAATAATGCTAATTATTCTAAATTTTTATGATAGAACTCACTCATTTGTAATTGTTCTTTCTAGTTTTTTTTGTAATAGTCTTATCAGATATGAAGACTCTTCTGTAACTCAAATAAATGTAAGACAAGTTGACCAGAAATACTTAGATCACACAAAGCTGGAAAAAAAAATCTAAATATATGTACATTTAACAGATTTTTGTTAAGATTTCTCTATTTATATTTTCCCCACATGCCAGAATTTCTCTGGATTTTACTTTCAGTAGTTATCACCACCTGGACTGTATACTTCACCGCTGTTTCTCTGGTCTACCTTCTCCTTTGATACTCATCTCAAAACATAACTTCTCAGAGCATCCAGATTTAAAGAAACCACACTGATAGTTCTGCGACCCTTGTATTCTGGAACTTCTATGTAGTTTACTAGTTGACTATAATACCTCATTCATGTAAGTATAGATTTTTAACAAATCTCAAATTCAACTCATAAGAAAAACAAACATAGATTCAGGCTGGGATGCTTTTATTTCTGGGATCTCAATGCTCTTTTTTATCAAATGAGAAAGTTGGGTGTTATGGTCTTTGAAGTCTCTGCCTTAAGTACTATTATTTTAAATTTATTTATACATGTATGTATATGAATTTTATTTGTATATATGTCACATGAAAAATATTTTTCTATTTATATGCTTTTTATAGCCTGGTGAAAGGAACTTCTGGGTCTGATTCCGTTTACCTTTAGGCTATGTAGCAGTCTTGGAAGAGGATGCTGCATATATTAAACTAGTAATAACCAATTCTTTACAACATTCTGGGATGTTTCCTACTAAATCATTTTCTTCCTTAAGATATTTATTTTGTACCTTAATATGGACTCTCTTCAGACAAATGATTCACAGATGTAGCAAAAGTATTAGCAGCACTATCATGTTAACTGGCCCTGTGCTCAGTTGTGTCCAACTCTTTGCGACCCCATGGCTGTAGCCGCCAGGCTCCTCTGTCCATGGGAATTTTCAGGCAAGAATCCTGGAGTGGGTTGCCATTTCCTAGTTCAGGAAAGCTTCCTGACTTAGGGACCAAACCTGAGTCTCTTGTTTCTCCTGAACTGGCAGGCAGATTCTTTACCACCAGCACCACCTTGATGTCATTAAATCTTGATGTTCAAACTGACCAATAGGGATATTCCCATAGGTCACTGAACAGATGTTTCAAAAGCCCTTGTAGCCTAAGAACATTTGTCATGGTCGTGATCCCTGTGCCCCCCTCTCTACTTTTTGTCTCCCACCACCACCAGTCATAAAAAGGGTGTTTATCACACTTGGGGCTTTCCTGGTAGCTCAGTTGATAAAGAATCCCCTGAAACGCAGGAAATCCCAGTCCAATTCCTGGGTTGGGATGTTCCCATGGAGAAGGGATATATTATCCACTCCAGTATTTTGGGCTTCCCTGGTGACTCAGATGGTAAAGAATTCGCCTGCAATGCAGGAGACCTGGGTTCCTCCTTGGTTGGGAAGATCTCTTGGAGGAGGGTATGCAACCCACTCCAGTATTCTTGCCTGGAGAATCCCCCTGAACAGAGGAGCCTGGCAGGCTAGAGTCCATGGGGTCACAAAGAGTCAGACACAACTGAGCGACTAAGCATAGCACAGCGCATCACCATTACCCTTTCCAAGTTATTTTCAAATGCAGTAATTAGCTTCATACATGATATTTCTCCAGGTCAAATAAACAAAGCATAGAGAAAAACATAAACTGGAATTTTAATATATATTTAGGCATTTATACATGACTACATGTATTTTATATATCAGTTCAGTTCATTTCAGTCTCTCAGTCGTGTCCGACTCTTTGCGACCCCATGAATCACAGCACGCCAGGCCTCCCTGTCCATCACCAACTCCCGGAGTTCACTCAAACTCATGTCCATCGAGTCGGTGATGCCATCCAGCCATCTCATTCTCTGTCATCCCCGTCTCCTCCCACCCCCAATCCCTTCTAGCATCAGAGTCTTTTCCAGTGAGTCAACTCGTCGCATGAGGTGGCCAAAGTATTGGAGTTTCAGCTTCAGCATCAGTCCTTCCAATGAACACCCAGGACTGATCTCCTTTAGAATGGACTGGTTGGATCTCCTTGCAGTCCAAGGGACTCTCAAGAGTCTTCTCCAGCACCACAGTTCAAAAGCATCAATTCTTCGGCGATCAGCTTTCTTAACAGTCTAACTCTCACATCCATACATGATCACGGGAAAAACCATAGATAGTAATATATATATATATGTGATAATGTGTGGGTATGTATATGCAATTCATATAATATATACTAATTATATAATTATGATATAACACATACCATATAATAATTAGAGAGGCATTAAAAACCTAGACTTTCTTTTGCAAAATGCAGAAAACTGAAATGTACAAAGTTTGCTTTTATTATTTATTTTCTTTTGTTATCTTACTTTTTGAAAGTTATAAAATATAGTTTAAACATAGTTTTAAAATATAGTTTAAACATAGTTTTAAAAACAGTTTCAAATCATAGTTTAAACATATTTTAAAACATCACCCTAGTGTTTAAAGCTTCAGCATTAGAGTTCAGATAAATGTGTGGCACTCTAAGAGTCCAGATCTGTTTCCCCTCTTTGCAGCATGGAAACTTCAAGTTGAGACAGGTGGTCAGTAGAACCCCTGGGATCTGGGGAGGGCCTAGACCCACATACAGTTGTGTTCTCTGTGAGTACAATCTGCACGTTTTGCTGTTCAAAGTACATAAAGGAGAATGGAGACGGAGGCATTGTGTGCTTGAACAGAAAGGGCCTGAGATAATAATTGGCGCCTGGAGATAACTCAAGGATGATTGCTGCTATGTGAACCATGGATTTCTCCTTAATGAGGTGCTGGGTAAACAGCCCACTGCAGAAACCAGACGCGAACTGCTGAAAGTGAACCACGGTGGGCTCTCCTATTGCAGTTGTGGGCAGTGGATGCCTGGAGTTAGAGGTCAATACCCGGGTTCAGACAGAACCATCACATCACAGTGGGTGTCTTGGACAAACAACAGCAAACTCGTCTCCCTGAAGGACAGGGAGGGGTCTTTGGTCTTTATGGAGAGAAGGAAGAAAGGAAAGCTCTTGAAATTTACATTTTAAATAGAAAGTGAAACCTTGATGTGGTCCTGGTGGATATAGGGGCTTGTGTGCCTAGTCAAGTTTAATTTCAGGGAAATGAACAAAGTTCCATTTCCACACATGTGATGCCGTGGCTGTAAATACTAAGTACAAAGGTGTTGCATATCCTCCTGTGGTTTCTTAGTTCAAACCAATGACAATAAAGCAGAACCAACACTGTAGAGGGAATTGAGGACCCGGGTGGGGTTAACGATTGCACCCATGCACTTTGTTTACCACCAGTGTCCTCAACCAAGGAAATGGGCTCATTTAAAGACATGGCCAAGCTAACAATCACCAGAACTGGAAATATTCTCATTTCGGTGTGCTTCACACTCTGACAAACTGCATGCAAAGGGACTGCTAAAATAATCCAGAAAGTACAGAATGGTGACTTTAACCATTCATTTTTAAATTAGGCAAGGACAAGTAATAGGAATCTAAATGAGAAAAAAAACTTCATCTGTAACTCACCGTATTCACAACACAAATGGACTTTCTTTTTCCACCTTAATTCTTTTAGTTATCTATAAGCAAGGATGCTGGAGAAGGAAACGGTAACCCACTCCAGTATTCTTGCCTGGAGAATCCTATGGCCGGAGAAGCATGGTAGGCTACTGTCCACGGGGTCGCAAAGAGTCGGACACGACTGAGCGACGGAACGGAACGGAACGGAAGCAAGGATGAAATGTAAACATTCCCAATCCAAGATATGTAAAATTATACACTACTTCTTAAGCAGCTTTCATTTTAAGACCTACATTTTACCTTAAGGTTTACATTTAATAGATCCTTCTTTCTTGAGTTTCAACCTTTCTTAACCATTCCTTCCTGTTGATTTAGTCGATTTACAATCTTTTATAAAGGTTCTTGCCAATTCGGTAAGCTTGTATAAAAACAGCCTTAGAGTTCAAATATATCCTGAATTAAAAGAAACACACACTGCCCAGAATTCAAAAGGTAAATGAATATTGCCCTTTAGACTCAAAAGATAGAGCTCTCTGACTAGTCCGTTTTTAGGAGATGAAGTACAGTAACATCTTATACAATATAAACATAGGCAGGTCATCAGAATGCAACTTCTGTTTATGGTTCCCCGAAGTATGCAATCCAACAGTTTAGAGGTTTAAATTTTTAAAAAAGAAAAGCTTTAAAAGTTGTAATTGAGTCTTCACAATGAAAAAAACAAAAACATTTGATTTTTGCCATCCTTTCCCCAATTTGAATTATAAACTACTGGCCCTGGGAATTAAGTATTGATTTTTAAAGATATATTTAGACAATTTTGCTAAGAAAAGGAACCACACAAATGGTTTGCTATGAGCATTCATTCTAAGACATCCGCACTTAAAACCTCTAGCAGAGTATGTCACAATGCTTGAATCAATATTCACAGTTAAATTTTGTTTAATTAAGTACAAAAAGTACATAATTGCTGAAAACCTAGATGCTAACAGATAGAAACAGCTAATGTCTGATTTTCTATAAACCCATAGCAGAATTCTAAAGAAGACATTCAACCATTACATTTTATCAATAGCAATTTTTATATAAAGTTTATTTCCTTAATGATTTTCTGATATTATATGCTGTTGTATTTATTTTAATGATACTCTAGAAAACTATGTGGCATATTCTATGCAATTGACAATAGGTTTTTTACTTTCCTTGATGCAATTAGTTATAGACTTTTCTGTACTACAGAGTAGGTAGGAACAGTTACAGCAGAAGAGATTTTGATATGGGTTGAGGATTTGGTGTTTATTTTTTTAATAGACTTTACATACTTATTTGTATAGATGTGAGAGTTGGACTGTGAAGAAAGCTGAGCACTGAAGAATTGATGCTTTTGAACTGTGGTGTTGGAGAATACTCTTGAGAGTCCCTTGGACTGCAAGGAGAGCCAACCAGTCCATCCTAAAGGAGACCAGTTCTGGGTTTCATTGGAAGTACTGATGCTGAAGTTGAAACTCCAATACTTTGGCCACCTCATGCGAAGAGTTGACTCACTGGAAAAGACTCTGATGCTGGGAGGTATTGGAGGCAGAAGGAGAAGGGGACGACAGAGGATGAGATGGTTGGATGGCATCACCGACTCGATGGACATGAGTTTGGGTGAACTCCAGGAGTTGGTGATGGACAGGGAGGCCTGGCGTGCTGCGGTTCATGGGGTCACAAAGAGTCAGACACGACTGAGCGACTGAACTGAACTGAACATATTTATATTTATTTTTTAGAACAGTTTTAGACTTAGATTCAGAGAAATTCTCACATATTCCACACCTAGTTTTTCCTATTGTTCACAACTTTATATGAGCATGGTGCATTTAAAATTAATGAAACAGTATTGATACACTATTATTAAGTACAACAGTATGCATTTTTATCCAAATGTCCTTCGTTTTTTGCCTAATATCCTTTGTTCCTTCCAGAATCTCATTCAGAACATCCAATCACATTTATTTATCATGTCTCCTTAGACTTCTCTTGGCTGTGATAATTTCTCAGATTTTGTTTATCATGATCTTGAAAGTGTTGGCAAGTACTGGCCACATATTTGGTAGAATGCCTTCTATCGCTATTGATCTGACATTTTTCTCATGTTTAGAGTGGGGATCTGAATTTTGGAGATGAAACCCAGATAAGAAAAGTGTCATTTGCCTCATCACATCAAAGGTAGATGCTATCAATATGATTTATCCATAGTAACACTGACCTTGATCACTTGGCTTGTTTGTAACAGAGATATGTCTCTTCTCCCCCATTTTTTAATTTAATCATTTATTTATATCAGTATGAACTCAAAGTCACTTATTTTATACTTTGGTTATAATGCAATACTACTTTAAAAATTTTTGCTCAAATTATTCCGTTTTTGACCTTGGGAGCCCAGTACTTGATACCTGTATACCTTTAACACACTCCCATCAATGGGGTTTTGGACCACTTAATTTTCTGGTATTACAAGGTACTCTGTGACCATCTTCTATATTTTTTCTTCAGCCCCAAAACTGTCCATGTCCACAAGGATGCCTGAGTGCCCTTTATGTTCATTGCTAACTGGAGTTTCATTGTTTATAGGCCTTCTCAGCTGACAGAGCTAAAGAACCTGTAGGTGAATACTGACCCGTTTATGAGTTGAGTTTTAATCGATCAAATACAGTACATGTTTCACCCTAATGTAGTCGATAATCTTTGACATGTTCAGTGCAACAAATAATGCATTTTAATATAGTTTTCATTTTGCATATTTAAGAAAAATATAATTGGTAGTGAACTACCAGTCTCCAAATTGATAACTGATGATAAGAGTAATAACTAATCACTACATTTCTACTAAATAAAAATAAATTCTAGTATAAAGCATACATTGGTGAGTTCCTTTTGAAACATTTTTCAGTCAAATTTTTAGTGTTAATAGGCTTTTATATGTTATTTTATTTTGTGTTTTGCTTTTCCCCAATCAGGACAGCAGTTAACTAGTAATTTATCAAAAGACGCAAGATAGGCTAGTCTTTCAAAAGTATTCAGCCAAATAAGGCACCTAATAATATAGCAAAATAATTTAGAGGTTAAAATGTGCTTTTACTGCTGTATGGTATTATTGTGAGATTGTTTTGTGGTTAATAGTATTAAATAGCATTAAATTCAGTTCAGTTCAGTTCAGTTCAGTTGCTCAGTCGTGTCCGACTCTCCGCGACCCCATGAATCACAGCACGCCAGGCCTCCCTGTCCATCACCAACTCCCGGAGTTCACTCAAACTCATGTCCACAGAGTCGGTGATGCCATCCAGCCATCTCATTCTCCGTCGTCCCCTTCTCCTCCCACCCCCAACCTTTCCCAGCATGAGTCTTTTCCAGTGAGTCAACTCATCGCATGAGGTGGCCAAAGTATTGCAGTTTCAGCTTTAGCATCAGTCCCTCCAATGAACACCCAGGATTGATCTCCTTTAGAATGGACTGGTTGATCTCCTTGCAGTATAAGGGACTCTCAAGAGTCTTCTCCAACACCACAGTTCAAAAGCATCCATTCTTCGGCGATCAGCTTTCTTCACAGTCCAACTCTCACATCCATACATGACCACAGGAAAAATCATTGCCTTGACTAGACGGACCTTGGTTGGCAAAGTAATGTCTCTGCTTTTTAATATGCTATCAAGGTTGGTCATAACTTTCCTTCCAAGGAGCAAGCGTCTTTTAATTTCATGGCTGCAATCAGCATCTGCAGTGATTTTGGAGCCCCAAAAAATAAAGTCTGACACTGTTTCAACTGTTTTTCCATCTATTTCCCATGAAGTGATGGGACCAGATGCCATGATCTTCGTTTTCTGAATGTTGAGCTTCAAGCCAACCTTTTCACTCTCCTCTTTCACTTTCATCAAGAGGCTTTTGAGTTCCTCTTCACTTTCTGCCATAAGGGTGGTGTCATCTGCATATCTGAGATTATTGATATTTCTCCCAGCAATCTTGATTCCAGCTTGTGCTTCTTCCAGCCCAGCGTTCCTCATGATGTACTCTGCATATAAGTTAAATAAGCAAGGTGACAATATACAGCCTTGACGCACTCCTTTTCCTATTTGGAACCAGTCGGTTGTTCCATGTACAGTTCTGACTGTTGCTTCCTGACCTGCATACTCTTAATTTAGTCAATGTCATTGTTTCTTAAGTACACCTTGTAACTAATCTTATCTTGTATTGAATAAATATGTTAACACAACATTGTACAAAATTACATTTTAAAAACCCTTAAATTTTGAAAAAGAACAAAAAGAGAGTAAAATATCAGCCAAGTCACACAGGGATTTTTATTTTTTAGTAGCTTACAAGTTACAAAAATACAAAATAGCATATGTTTACCTCTTTACTTTTTCCCCCTCAGGGTAAACCTGAGCCTTTCATTTGACTTGTAATTACTAATATTAGAATGTTAATGTAATTAGAGTTTAGATTTTTCCAGTTTGATATGACAACTTGATCTCAATAGAAAATCAAGATGAGAAATTTATTTAGTTCATGGAGCCCTGGTGTACATTCCTTTTTATTTAAATGTTTGCATTTCTCTATGAAAATATATCACTGAAAAAATCAGATAACATTTAAAAAGTATATAGTTTGAAGTTTCAATATAATAAGAACTTTAATTTACTACAAATTATATTCTTAGAAAATATGTTACAAAACTGATATTTTTTTCCATTTTAAACAATGCTAAAAAAGTAAGCCTAGTGAAAATGAAAACAGGAAAATGGCCCCATATTATATTTTAAGCTAATAAAAATGATATACTTTCAGAATAAGCAATATGATTTTTAAAAATGCTTTCTTCATAATAACAGAACAATCTAAACATTTAAAATACATTCATAAAGCTTTTTAAAAAGACATTCTGAAGTAGGGGGTGGGCAGAATTTGGGTAAGACTGAAGAAGCAGTAGGATGTGTGGTCTCATGAGTTTTGATCCTTAAATATGTTCTGGGCAGCATGAGTTCAGTAGGACCTTAATGGTTGTGATTTAAGTAAGGGTCTTCTGATGATTAAACTTTGGGAGATACCATATTAAACAACAACAAAACAGAATTCTTTGTGCAGAATTACAAACAATCTTTTATATATAAACCTGCCCCATGAATCTCTAAAGGAGAGCATTTCCCCATGCTTACTTAACCAGACAAATCAATTATTCTTCAGCATGAAACTCCTACCCTGTTCATTAACCAAAAGAAAGATCAAGCTGAGGAGGTACCTGCGTTAATCCTAACACAAGTCATACATTTCACATATGATATCACTTTTCTCCTTTGCAATAAATCCATGAGTTTGTTATTATTATTTATCCTTCTATAACTAACACAATGCATTAGTAATTTTCTTGAGGCCAATTGGTACTTGCCAGCTGCCTCTACAAAGATTACATCTTGACCATTGCAAGCTGCTGACCTTCAACACCCCCTGAAAGAAGTTCAGGGTGAAAATCAGGAATGAGGCACTCTGTGCTCTGAAAAAAAAAAAAAAAAAAAAACTGGCAGAACAGGCCTTCAGATAGTTAGATCTTTTCAGAAAAAGGTTTTATGAGTTCCAATTCTTGCATCTTCTCATACCTAGAAAAACACTGACGTCATTAATGGTGAAATCTGCTTTGGCTATTAAAAAAAAAAATTTTTTTTTTTTACAATGAAAAGTCAAAATAGAGTAGCTATGGTTCAGACATCCTGGGAAATAACTATTTCCCAGATATCCTAAAAAATGATATTACGGGTGTGATTTCAGATTAGACACTGTGACCTAATGTAGAACTTAATGCTCCTGTAATGCATTTTTGCTTCTGTACTTTGCTTGCAGCTCGTACAACCAAAGTTACTCCATTTTAAGATAAGGTTGTCTTTAAGTAAAGATTCGAAAAAAGAAAAAAATAAATAAACAGTGAGAAGTGACAAAGCTGATATGTGAACTCAGATGTGTGACACCAATGACTGAAGTCTTAGGTCCTAAGCTACATCAGTAAGTTTTGTCTTGCTCTTTGGCTTTGTTACTATATTGCATTTTGAACAATATATTTGTTACTATATTTAAAAAAATAAATAAATAAAAAATAAATTCAAAAAAAAGAAAAATGCAGTTAGAAATATGACTTCCCTTCCACTTGTAGTTCACCATTCTTTCTTTGAGCTGAAATAATTTCTGGAAAATTTTAGCATAGAGATAAAATATGTTACATTTTCTATGGATAATTATCTGTGAAACAATAAAAGAGGATTAAGAGGCCAAAGGATAACTCACCACCACTGCTATCTATCAATCTCCCCTGAAAACTGTTTCAATTGCTTGTACAGTCTCATTAAAAATACTGTGTTGGCTAGATATTAGGCAACAAGGTTCCCCTCCAGCTAGATTATCTTCCTGAACCCCTTCTTATTGAGAAATTATGGGGAGTCCAATGATAATAACAACTTTCCTTTTTGATAAATGTCTAAAGTATACTCAAATATAAATCACATTAACTTTGCTTTACGTAGTTATTGCTGAATAACTAACAGCAACAGTTCATTTCTCTGATATTTTGGCTTCAGCTTAGTTTAAACTGTTGTATAACTGACATACACAAGTCCATCTATAATACAGCATAATTTAATGCAAGGGGCTTGAAACTTGAAATTGGAATGTCTAGCTCCAAAGCCCAGCCTTCCTACTAACTAGCGCTGGAGCTCAGGCAAACCCACAGCCTTGGTCTTCTCAAAACTGAAGGTTAAAAGCCATATAGGAAAAGTACCGCAAGTCAGGTTTACACAGTATAAATATTAGAGCTGTAAAATCAATATTAAAGAAAAAGGTGATTCATGCAGATAAAATAATAAGGCAAAAGATCTACTCATTTGCAGAAATACGTTCACATTATCCGGAGACTCCCTTTTTATCCTCTATCAGATAGCTTCTCCTCCAGATTTTTCTCCCAGGGTCAGTGGAGTTTTAAAGTCAACGATGACATCAGCATGTTTTCTCAGGGTGAAATCTACCTCAGGGCCAAATAGATCTTCCTAAACAGAGGCAGGGATTTCTGCTCCAGGTTTGGCAGCATGAATCCACTCTGTCTGTCCTCTGTGCATTTGAAGGCTTGGACTTATTCCATGTGGACTATGTCATGGATATAATAAACTGACAGCAGAAGATGAATGGAGAACTCTCCAAGAATTAAAACATTAAAAGTGTCTTCACTGAAGGCCTTGTGAAAATTTCCCAAGATGACATAGATTGTAAACTATTAGAATATAAGAATCAAGGAGCCAGATGCGTTTTGTTCGCTGTGGCATGCCCTGCATGTGTCTGGCTCATGGGGGTGTGTGTGCTTAGTTGCTCAGTCGTATCCGACTCTTTGTGACCCCATGGACTGTAGCCTGCCAGGTTCCTCTGTTTGTGGGGATTCTCCTGGCAAGGATACTGGAGTGGGTTGCCATGCCCTCCTCCAGGGGATCTTCCCAACCCAGGGACCCAGGGACCCAACCCAGGTCTCCCACATTGCAGGGGGATTCTTTACCATCTTCTGAGCTATCAGGGAAGCCCAGCTCATAGGTGAGGAAGCACATAATAAATATTTGTCTGTTGAGTGAAGAATGAATATTAAAATGACAATTCATTTTGTGATGGCAGAATAAAGTTGTGAACTTTTGTACACTTCAGCAAAAATATGAATATGCAGTGTTACTTTGAAATTTGGGGATATTTATGATTAAGTATTTTAAAAATAATGCTATAGTCAACCTGATGGTTGAAATAAAATACATCTGGATCTCTCTTAAGGAGATAAAAACATTTGAATAATAATATTGCCATGTAAATTTCCATTCTATTCACATATTCCACAGTATTTCTCTTTGTGTACTATATTTAATTACATAATAGTAATACACTGTATTTCTATAGTGGTTTGTTTGCAAATAACCAAAAACATAGTTTATTTGATCCTCCCCTGTGAAATAGGAAAAGTAGATGTCATTACTACAAACTCACAGGTAAAGGGATATGGGCTCAGATATATTAAGTGTCATAAACATATACCACACTGCTTGTTAAATCCCTGTGTAGAAAGCAAATTTCAATGATAATAATTTTTTAAAAATTCAGAAGGACTTCCCTGGTGGCTCAGTGGCAAAGAATCTGCCTGCCAACGCAGGAGACATGGGTTTGATCCCTGATCTGGGAAGATCCCACATGCTGCACAGCAATTAATCCCGTGTACCACAAACTATTGAGCCTGTGCTCTGGAGCCTAAGAGCCGCAACCAGAGAAGCCACCACAGTGAGAAGCCCGCACGCTGCAACTAGAGAAAAGCTCATGCAGCAGTGAAGACCCAGCACAGCCAGAAATAAGTAAAAAAATAAAAATTCATTTAACAAATTTAAAAATTAAAAACAATTACAAAGCAACTAATAAATCCATAGACTGCTTAAATCCCTTCCCTTATCTATTTTCTGTACTTTTACCAATGACATTGTGAGGTTGCAATTGCTTTAATTTGATTTTTCAGATGCAAACAATTCTCACATTCTATCTGTGAGATAGAATGTCTTGCTGAGACACATTTCTAGTAAGTCTTAGAGGTGGGTCACAAGCCTGTGCTGTCTGACAACAACCATGTGTCAGAAAGTCTGGTGGCCCAACTCTTAACTCTTAAATGCTAAGCTTTAACCACCACCTCTGTGATTGGGTATGTTGAGATGATACATTAAAATATACTATGCAAATATTTAATCCTGTTACTATTATTATTAGAAGTATGAAACATCTGTCCCAGAAATTACATATGCATATAGAATTGTTTTTCTTTTTTTTGTCCACTACTGGTGGTATGCTGCCATCTACTCAGGTCACCTAGACTCGGGTCTAACTATTGGCTGTCTGGCTATGTAACAGAGATGTCTGTGACCAAAACATGTTTGTATGATTAACTGGTTGTTGACAAACACTAGGGTATGAGACAGAAAGACAGGAATAACCCCAGCATGCTCTAGAGAACTCCCTGCCTCCAGCCATTATTTCTCTTCCATGCTGGCTGTTGTGAAACCTCTGAAGTATAGTTAGGAGTAATGCTTGGGACCCCTTTGCCCTGTAGGACCCTCTTTATAAAAATTGTGCTGTAAGACTGTAAACTTTTCAACAGACATCCACAATATGCATGAAAACCATGCATAATACATACTCAAAATCTCTCTAATTCTTAGGATGCATGAGTTTTCTGTTACATTTTATCCCTTTCATTTACTTTCTTTCTCAATGGCTGAAGTTTGAGCAGATACTCTTGCAGGAAAAATAGATGAGTAATTAATTCATCCAAGATTCAAGTGCTTTCTCACAGTGCAAAGTGCCAGACATCTATGTTTCACTTGGGGATATTTCAAGTTACTGGAACACTTGTAATACTAATTCAAGTTAAAGATCAAGTGTCCCTTTTTGTTCATTGGTTGATTGGTGGGTTGGTTGGTTAGATGTTTAGTAGTTTGCTGAAAAGAGGAAGGAAAGATAAGAAGTGAAAAAAGTGTGTTTTCATTCTTCTCTTTCCTTTTCTCAACACACACACAGTGGCTCAGTCCCCAACTCCTTTGATATTTCATACTCACTGTTGGACTTGACCGACATAGAAAGGCAGGTTTCCACTGAGCTAAAGCTAGTTTCCATGGTGCCGAAATGTGCGTTTAAAAGGAAGCATGGTCCTTAGGTGTCTACAGGGTGGTGTTCATGCCAAGCACAGGTCACAAAGGAGCCAGAAGAAGTAAGATGTTTGTCCTACACATAAACAGCACCGGGCTAGCTATTTCACTTTATGCATTCTGGTTCCCATTTAGAGAAAAAAAAATCTCATTATCGTGCAGCATATATTTTAAGGTTGGTGAATCACGTTGGGTTGTTTTAACTCTTTAACTAATTTAAATGGATGAGTGTGATTGCTTGAAGCTTAGGTAAATAATCAGATCTGTGAATAGATATGACCTTACAGACATTCATATCCTCTCCCAAAATTCCTTTGGATTTGGGTGATATAGGAGAGGAAAGTTCTTTCTTAAGTTTATTGTACAGGAAGGGGGACTGTTGGCTGGCATACCTTATTCTAGTGTGTCTAAATTTGTCTTTTTTAAAATATATAAAATATATGCAAAACACCAATTAAGTTAATGAACACTGGAAATTGTAACACACTCATTGTTTATGCTGTGTTGTTCACAGGAGTGAACAACCCCAGAGTGTGTACGGTTGATTGCATCCCCCTCCCCTCAAAAAAATAAATAAAAGAGAAAATAAAGATTAAAAAATTTAAGGTTAAAATATAACTAAAGGTGAAGACTATTTTGGCTATGAGTGGTACTTTTTGTAGAGGAATCCTTTGGGACTTTTTAAATGAACAGTCTAAATCATCCATTAAAATGTGCATTATCATATTTTAGAGAAAGATATCTGTAGTACAAGTTAGTATTTGAGATTTCTGTCCTTGAAAAACAGATCCCATGTGCCTAGAGAAAATGCATTTCAAAATAGTAAACTTCCATTTTTTTTGTAAATTTTCTATGGGGATATTCAGTGACAGGAACTAGGTTCTGAATCTTTAAAATGAGATGCGTTCATTGCAGGTCAGAATTAATAAAGTTATTGAACAATTTCAGCCACTTTAGTGGCATTATGAAGGGGTGCCCTGGATGGCTCCATGCACGTTCGATCAGTTCCTGGAAAGGGTATAAGTTAGAAGTCCTCCGAGGTGAAGACCTCAGTCTTGGTACCTACAGTGAGAAACTGGAAAAGCTGGGAGCCCCGCGTGGTGTCAAGACTTCACCTGTGGCTCTCCCCTTTCACTGGGTCTTTAAGAAGCCCAGTGGGTTGGGGGGAGAGGACCAACTGAGAACTAAAGGAATAGAAATTGGCTTTAAGTGTGCCAGGGAGAGCATTAAAGTAGTCAAAGAGCTTTTTTCAACCAAAGAAGCCGCTCAGAAATCTCTCTGTGCCTTCACAGACCAGACCTTGGTAGCGGGTGCTGTGTGTTTAGGTCCCTGAGTCCACACACTAGCAAAGCTCCCTGTCTCCCCTGTTATTATCTCACCGTCCTCAGGCGGCCCCCGGGGTCCCTATGCTCAGCCTTCCAGTCTCCTTTTATCCCCCCCTTGAGATGAAAGGCCAGAGTCTTCTAGCGAGTTACCCTGACGGGTCTGGGTCGTGCTCAGCTACACGCAGGTGGGGCAGACTGGGGAGAGGGTGGATAGCTTAGGGGCCGGCTCGCGGTGCTAACTCGATGGTCCTTCTGACTCCTCGAACCCCAGCCAGAAGTCAGATCCCAACTCTGCGTCACTCGAACGGAGCCCTCCAGGCTTTGGCGACTCCTCGAGCAAGAACTCAACTCAAGTAAGGAAACTTGGAGAATCGGGGTGAGCAGACGCGGGGAAGTCCCCGCATCCCTGGGGCATCCCGCGGGTACCCGGAGACTCGGATGCCAGGACCCCCCGGGCGTGCAGCTGGACGGCGCGAGGCCCACCGAGGCGCAGAGGAGAAGCGCATCTCCGGGCCCAAACCGAGCGCCTGCAGCCCCCCGCACTCAGAGCAGCGAGTCGGTCCAGGCGAACCGGGATCGCTGGCTCTCTTGCCCGCGTTCCTGGAGTCCGGATTAAAAAAAAAAAAGAAACCCGCCAACGGTACCTCGCGGGGAAGCGCGGGACTGGCCAGGAGGGAAGCGGCGACGCGGCTTCTTTCCCGGAGTCGCGGGTGGGCGCTGACCGCCACCAGCCCCCAGCTCCTGCCCCCCGGGCCGACGCGCGCTCCCTCGCCGCGGGACCCCGCGGCGCCCACGCTGGCCACGGGGAGCCACCGCGCCCCCGGAGCGGGCCGCCTGGAGCGCGCCCCCGCCCCGCGGGGTTCACTCACCGATCCGGAGTACTTGCGGGGCGGTCTGCGGGAGGACGGAGCCGAGGAGATAGAGAAGCGTCCAGCCGGCGTCCCTGGTCCTCAGCCTGGGCTGGGCGAGGAGTGTGCGGCGCTCCATCTTCCTGGCTTCTTAATTCATGCCGAGACGCAGCCGCCGCCGCTCGCCCTGGAGATGCTGCCCGCGGGGCGCGGGTCCCTGCCTCATCCTCCCTGGGATGCTAGCGCGGTGGCACCCAGCGCGCCCCTCTGGCGGAAAGAGCTCGAGGGGACCGGCGCGGGGTGGCGGAGCCGGCGGACGACGCTGGGCTGGAGCCGGGCTTCTGGCTTCTGCCGCTAGCCCATCACCGTTCCTCGTCCTCCTCCTCCATGGGCCGCGGGTCTCCGAGAAGCCGCGCGCAACTGCCCCCGGAGCCGAGAGACCAGCCGGGGAAAGTTGCTGCCCCGATTCGCCCGAACGTCTCCCTCATTCGTCCTCGGGTCAGATGAGAAAGTGGGGTGGCGGCAGGGACGGGGGGCAGGTGGAGAGTGCCACGAGACCAAGCGGGGGGTGGGGGGGGGGAGGAGAATGAAGACGGAGGAGGAAGGGGAGAGAGTAGGGGTGAGTTGGTGCAGGGGCTCTCAGCGAGCGGGAGGAGCTCCAGCAGGTTAACTGGGATCCGAGCCACGCTTTGGCTTCTCGGTTCTCCCCGCCCGCCTCCCCTCGCTCGCCCCACCCTTGATTTACTGCCCGCCCCAATACACCCATCCAGACACCCCGACGCGCGCACACTCACGCACATTCTCCCTCAACCTCAACTTTGCGCCCTAAGGCTGGAAAGTGTGTTGAGGATTGCCTCCTGAAGGCAGAACATTTAACTTGATGGTCAGAGCAGAGCCAACCTCTGCGCTGGGCCGCGAGTGGCCGAGGAGCCCTCTTTGGAAATGTCCCCGGGCGCCTGTCGGAGGGTCTCCGAGAGGAGATTCTTCCCCATCACTTGATGGAAAAGCGCCATCTCGGACGCCAGCATTTCGGGGAATAGAAGAGCTCTTATTTTAACTCTGGCAAAGAAGAAGGAAAGCAGGAGGAGGAAGAGAAGGATAGAAATGAAACCTCGGTACTCGAAGATTAAAGTGGCTTCTCTCCTATTCAGACCCCAGATAATCTCTTGTAAATTGCTTCCATTTACATGTGCAGAACTGGGAAAGAGGCAGCTTCCAGCGCAGCTCCTTGTCTCTGTTTTCCTTCGACTGGCACGTTTGAACGCTGGAAGAGAGGCTATTTTAGCACTGTAGGTTTGGAGACTGTTTCTCTGTGGAAGGACAAGGACGCTTCCCTGGGGAAATCATCAGCATTTGATCATTTTGGCTTAATTTCCTTTGAGTTTTGTAGGGGAATGTTCTATATAAATGTTGGCTAGCTTTGCATTAACATTCATAGACATTTTTTTCCCCATCAAAGTATGGATTTTGGAGAACTAACCTAAACTGAGTTAATTCATCTGAAAAACATGTCCACAGTTTATAGACCTACAATAGGAAAGGATTACAAAAGAAACCTAACATAACTTCAGGTACATTCATTCACTCTTATATGTAGCGCCAGGCACTATATGTATATATATATATAAAGAGAGAGGGAGGGACTATATATGTGTGTGTACGTGTTTGTGTGTGTAAAGTTGTTCAGTCGTGTCCAACTCTTTACGACCCCATGGACTGTAGCCTATCAGGCTCCTACGTCCATGGAATTTCCCAGGCAAGAATAATGGAGTGGGTAGCCACTACCTTCTCCAGGGGATCTTCACGACCCAGGGATCGAACCCGTGTCTCTTATGTCTCCTGTATTGGCATGTGGGTTCTTTACCTCTGCGCCACCTGGGAAGTCCACGTGTGTCTTAGTCACTCAGTCCTGTATAACTCTTTGCCACCCCATGAATCACAGCCCACCAGTCTCCTCTGTCCATGGAATTCTCCAGGCAAGAATACTGGAATGGGTTGCCATTCCCTTCTCCAGGGGATCTTTCCAAGCCAGTGATTGAACACAGATGGTAAAATTCTTTTCCATCTGAACCACCAGGGAAGCCCATAGATATAGATTTGATATGGATATAGGGTTTCCCTGGTGGCTCAGTGGGTAAAGAGTCTGCCTGCAATGCAGGAGAGCCATGTTCAATCCCTGGGTTGGGAAGATCCCTGGAGAAGGAAATGACAACCCACTCCAGTATTCTTACCTGGAGAATTCGACAGAGGAGCCCAGTGGGGTACAGTCCATGGGGTCACAAAGAGTTGGACACGACTGTGTGACTAACACTTTCTCTTTCATAGAGATAGAGATAGATTATAGACATAGATATGTCTTTTTTACTGCAGACCCACACCGTCCATCGAGGTTATAGTCCCACTGCTGGAAGCTCGTCAGTTCATACTGCAAATAGTGTGCCTGGTTCTCATACTTCTGTAAGAGAGTTGGTAAAACAGAACATATCCACAGATAAGAAGATGGGTGGATCTGGATTTAAGAATGCATTTTATGCATAGATCGATGAAACCAAGAAAAATTAGGAGCATATGAATCTTATCTTCAGAAATTTGAAGAGCTAAAAGAACTTACTCATAATATTAGGCAAAGAGAAAAATAAGAAAAATGAGAATATTGGATGGAGATTGTAGAAGAGTAAATTTCACTTATTTAGGTGAGGAACATTTCTAACTCTGGAAAGTGTCGACAATGATAGGACCTACTTCAAAAAAGAGCCAGACTCCCTCTCATTTACTCATTCATTGGTTCATTCAATACATATTTGAGTGCCTACTATGTGGAAAGCATTGTGCCAAGCCCTGGAGAAACAGTGGAAACATGGTTTCTGCCATAATGAAACTCAAAGGTGTTATAGAAGTGTGATGAGTTTCACAAAATGGTTCTCTGGGCATGATGAAAAGAGATATATAACCTCTTGAGGAATTTGGGAAGAATTTGTTAAGAAAATGATGCTTCAAAATTCCAATAATGGGTACTTTATAAATCCTTAACTAAGTATTTATATGTACTCTTAGTATCTATATTTATTCTTAATATTTATTTGTGTTTATAGAAATACAAAACCTGGTTGGGCTTCCCTAATGGCTCAGAAGGTAAAGAATCTGCCTGCAATGCAGGAGACCTGGGTTCGATCCCTGAGTTGCAAAGATCCCCTAGAGGAGGGTATGGCAACCCACTCCAGTATTCTTGCCTGGAGAATCCCCATGGACAGAGGAGCCTGGCAGGCTACAGTCCATGGGGTCACAAAGAGTCGAACACAACTGAGCGACTAAGAACACACACACAAAGCTTGGTAATGGATTTTATTTTTTTAACCTAAAGATTTGTGTAAAGCATGCTATTTTTCTTGGTGCATAGAGGGCTGAAAAGTGAAAGTGAAGTCGCTCAGTTGTGTCCGACTCTTTGCGAACCCATGGATTGTAACCTACCAGGTTCTACCTACCGTCCATGGGATTTTCCAGGCAAGGATACTGGAGTGAGTTGCCATTTCCGTCTCCAGAGGATCTTCCTCACCCAGGGATAGAACCTGGGTCTCCCGCATTGTAAGCAGACACTTTACCGTCTGAGCTACCAGTAGATAATAAATATGAGCATGGCTAGATCTTGAGAATCCAGACTCTAGAATTAGTTCAGCTTTTGAACAAACTGTTTCAATCCTTGTTTTACCTAATTCATTATTTGTAGCCTTGGTTAGATTACTTTATGTCCCTATAGTAGAGACTGCTGATGCTTACCTAGATCCATTTCTCTTTTTCCTGGGCTAATTAAAACCTGTTCTTTTTCAGTGAGGTGTAATAATCTATATTTAGCCAACAAAATGGGAGTAGAAGTAGTATGTGCCATTTCTGGGTAGGAAGGAAAGCAATGAAAGTCTCTCACCCATCCCTTGGGGACTGTCTTTTGCCACAGTAATTCCGAAAACCACAAGTTCTAGAGGTCAAGATGGAAGCAGCCGGGATCCCTGAGTCATCTTCTGGGAAGGATTTGCTTGAATAGTTGTCAGATTAGCAGCAAATTGTTAACAAATCAGTGAAAACAAAATTTGTGCTATAGTCCATGAAAATTTTGAAATCTGTTTGTTATTACAGCAAAACCTCTTCTATGCTGACTGATTCAATCTCTCTAGGATTTGGTATCTTCGTGTGTTAATTGAGACTGATAACACAGTATGGAGATTGGAGAATTATAGGAACTACTGTATGCAAAATATTTTCCAAGGATTTCATTACTCAATATATAATAGTTCAATTTTGTTAATTTACTTTTTTGGTTAAATTAATCTGAACATACATTTCTAGTTTAAATATGTCTCAGATGGCAGAGACTAGGATATTTTGTCTCTTAGGAAATGACTCCATCAATAGTATATATATTAGAGCTTCCCTAGTGGTGCAGTGATAAAGAATCTACCTGCTAATGCAGAACACTCGAGAGACACAGTTTCGATCCCTGGGTCAGGAAGACCTCCTGGTGGAGGAAATGGCAACCCATTCTAGTATTTTTGCCTGGAAAATTCCATGAACAGAGGATCCTGGTGGGATCCTACAGTCCGTGGGGTTGCAAAGAGTTGAACACGGCTGAGAGACTGAGCATGCAATAGTCTATTAATAGTAATTTGGCCCAACGCTATTTAAGGACATTTTATCACTTTTACCTGTATTACCTTTTGTCTCTAAGTTCTTTTTTGTTGGTAGAGATATTAGAAATATTGCATTTCCCAAAGTAGGTTTCTTAAAGATGCACACTTAAGTTGCTTTTCTGTATTCTCTATAAAACCTGTAAAGCTTAAAATTGAAATTGATTTCCTTGTTAAAATTCTTTCTTCCACTGCTCATATACACAGGCTCATGGTGTTAAGTTACTCATGAGTGATCAGCAGCTGCTGTTAATTTGTTTTGTGCTTTTTAGAAGCACTGTATTTTGTATCTATATGCGTCTAGTTATTTTTGCCCAAAATGACTATGTTACTCACTCTTGATTCACAGTTTCATAGTGCCCCCGTAAGAATAAAGATGTCCAATTGAATGCATTCAGTCTTTCCCCAGTTTCCCAAATCTTAAACTTAAACTGATACACTGAGGTTAATAAGGAAGTAATGTGCAGCCTTGTGCAGAGAGCTGATGATATTACTTAGTAATTCATTTAAGATTACTCAATTTTAATAACATAATGAGACATAAGAAAACTAACTTAGAATAAACTAAGGAACTCAAATGTTGTAAATGTGTTTTCAAAGTTTTTAGTAGGCTTGAGTTTACTTATAATGTTACCCAGGGCATGAAAAGCAAAAAAAACCCAAACAAACAAACAAAAAAATCAGGTGGCTTGTAGAGCTTCCTAAGAACGCGTAGCTGATTTGGAATAAAAATTCTTACTCCTTGACTACTTCTTTATGTCTAATTTTTTCCCTAGGTGATGTCATACGTTTCTAAGGCATTAAATATCTTTAGACAAGGATCTCAAATTTCATCTTTTGCTCAGATCTTGCCTCTGAACTCCAGATTCTCATAGCCAATTCTAATTACTATTTTCCACGAAGTACACATGTCAGTCTCTTGATTTTGTGTCATAGTATTGCTCCCTCCCTAGCCCCCTTTCAAAGTTTCTCATTTCAATATGTGTACTACCTTCCGTCCAGGTATTAAAACTAAAAACTCAGGACGCCATCCTTACTTTCCCCTTACATGCAGTGTATTTTCATATGCTGTTGGTTTTGTGCCTCAAACATTTCCTTAATTTGTTTGTCTGCAGTTCCAACACTATCATCTAGCCTGGAGTTTCTTAGCTTCAAAACTGTTGACATTTGGGGCCAGAAAATTATTTATTAAGGAGGCTGTCCTGTGTCTTATAGGATGCTTAGCAACTTCCCTGGACTCTATCCACTAGATGTCAGTAGTATCCTCCTCCCAGGCTGTAACAACCAAAAAGTGTCTGCAGACATCACCAAATGTCCTCCGAAGTACCTATCACCCCTAGTTGAGAGCCGCTACACTCACCCAAACACCGTGGTCTTCCATCTGGTCTATTACAGTAAGTTCTTAATTGTCCCTCTCCCCCATTGCCTCTTTCTATCCATTCTGTTGTCTGATCTAAATTTGCTTCTCCCATTGATATCCTCCCATTGATATCCTGCTCAGTTTCCTCACGGTCATTATCAGTTCTCTAAATATCTGTTTACTTTATTAGAGACTCAGTGATGGCATACTGAAACCTCAGCATTTTGTGCTGGCCTATCAGTTAGTGGAACCTTGATAAATGCTCATTGGATGAATGAATGAATGCAGTCATAACCCACACCACCTACAATTGGTAAGTGTATATTTGTAGGACTATAATACACCAGATTTCTCTTTTGATTTCACGCAAAGCTCCTACATAGATCAGTTTATATTTAAATGTCACACTCAGGACATTATTAATACTATAGTCCACTGTGTCTAGAAAATCTGGGGTATAATCTTAGATGTCAATTGTCAGGAAAATGCGGTACAGAGTAGGGATTTCTCCTCACATTTCATTTTTCAGCACCATGGCTACCATCCCACATGCCTTAACATTTTTACTGTAATTTTCATGCTAACACTGGTCCATTTGTTAAAGCACTGCAGAAAGCAATTGTAGTAAAATCTTTAAAAGAAAAAAAAAAGTCTTTATTAATTCATATCTTTATATGTTATTATTACAACCTGAGGGTGTAAAATAGAATTCCATCATGTGCAAAGTCCGAACCAAGTTGGTATGTAGCTACCTCCACACATAAGTAAGGAGAGTAAAGAAGAAAAGAGCCAGATCAGGCAGGCGGGATGTCAGGAGACCTGGGTCCTCACCCTGGACTGATCACTTACCGTGGCTCCCTGTTCATAGTCAAGTCCCACCCTCTCATGAGACACAACGGTGACAGTGAATGGATGGACTGATGTCTCAAAGCCAATGGGGCTATGGTTCTCCACTTCTCCTTCCAGCTCCAAAAGCCATTTTCATAGAGGAGGGACCCACAACTAATCTCTGTGTTCTTCTGGTTAAGCTTGTCCTTAAAATAATGAGTTTATTTTGTGATTTATTATATATTCCAGGCACCCTTCTTAGTGCTGTTACACGTTTGAATGGACTCAATACTGAGCGCCACCTTGAGAGGTAAGTACTCTCAGTTCAGTTCAGTACTGTCCCTCGGTCATGTCTGACTCTTCAGGACCCCTGGACTGCAGCATGCCAGGCCTCCCTGTCCATCACCAACTCCTGGAGTTTACTCAAGATCATGTCCATTGAGTCGGTGATGCCGTCCAACCATCTCATCCTCTGTCATATCTTTCTCCTCTTGTCTTCAATCTTTCCCAGAATTATGTTCTTTCCAAATGAGTCAGCTCTTCCCATCAGGTGGCCAAAGTATTGGAGTTTCAACTTCAACATCAGTCTTTCCAATGAATATTCAGTACCGATTTCCTTTAGGATGGACTGGTTGGATCTCCTTGCAGTCCAAGGGACTCTCAAGAGTCTTCTCCAACACCACAGTTCAAAAGCACCAATTCTTCTGTGCTCAGTTTTCTTTATAGTCCAACTCTCAAATCCATAAATGACTACTGGAAAAAACCATAGCTTTGACTAGACGGACCTTTGTTGGCAAAGTTATGTCTCTACTGTTTAATGTGCTATATAGGTTGGTCATAACTTTTCTTCCAAGGAGCAAGCGTCTTTTAATTTCATGGCAGCAGTCACCATCTGCAGTGATTTTGGAGCCCAAAATATAAAGTCAGCCACTGTTTCCCCATCTATTTGCCATGAAGTGATGAGACCGGATGCCATGATCTTAGTTTTCTGAATGTTGAGCGTTAAGCCAACCTTTTCACTCTGCTCTTTCACTTTCATCAAGAGGCTTTTTAGTCCTTCTTCACTTTCTGCCATAAGGGTGGTGTCATCTGCATATCTGAGGTTATTGATATTCCTCCCAGCAATCTTGATTCCAGCTTGTGCTTCTTCCAGCCCAGTGTTCCTCATGATATACTCTGCATATAAGTTAAATAAGCAGGGTGACAACATACAACCTTGACGTACTCCTTTTCCTATTTGGAACCAGTCTGTTGTTCCATGTCCATTTCTCACTGTTGCTTTCTGACTTGCGTACAGATTTCTCAGGAGGAAGGTCAGGCAGTCTGGTATTCCCATCTCTTGAAGAATTTTCCACCGTTTGTTGTGATACACAGTCAAAAGCTTTGGCATAGTCAATAAAGCAGAAATAGATGTTTTTCTGGAACTCTTTTGTTTTTTTGATAATCCAGTGAATGTTGCCAATTTGATCTCTAGTTCCTCTGCCTTTTCTAAAGCCAGCTAGAACATGTGGAATTTTACAGTTCATGTAATGTTGAAGCCTGGCTTGGAGAATTTAGATCATTACTTTGCTAGTGTGTGAGATAAGTGCAAATGTGCGGTAGTTTGAACATTCTTTGGCATTGCCTTTCTTTGGGATTGGAATGAAGACTGACCTTTTCCAGTCCTGTGGCCACTGCTGAGTTTTCCAAATTTGTGGCATATTGAGTGCAGCACTTTCACAGCATCATCTTTAAGGATCTGAAATTGCTCAACTGGAATTCCATCACCTCCACTAGCTTTATTCATAGTGATGCTTCATAAGACCCACTTGAGTTGGCCTTCCAGGATGTCTGGCTCTAGGTGAGTGGTCACACCATCGTGATTATCTGGTTTGTGAAGATCTTTTTTGTACAGTTCTTCTGTGTATTCTTGCCACCTCTTCTTAATATCTCCAGCTTCTGTTAGGTCCATACCATTTCTTTCCTTTATTGAGCCCATCTTTGCATGAAATGTTCCCTTGGTATCTCTAACTTTCTTGAAGAGATCTCTAGTCTTTCCCACTCTGTTATTTTCCTCTATTTCTTTGCATTAATCAGTGAGGAAGGCTTTCTTATCTCTCCTGGCTATTCTTTGGAACTCTGCATTCAAATGGGTATATCTTTCCTTTTCTCCTTTGCCTTTTGTTTCTCTTCTTTTCACAACTATTTGTAAGCCCTCCTCAGACAGCCATTTTTCCTTTCTGCATTTCTTTTTCTTGGGGATGGTCTTGATCACTGCCTCCTGTACAATGTCACAAACCTCCATCCATAGTTCTTCACACACTCTATCAGGTCTAGTTTCTTGAATCTATTTCTCACTTCTACTCTATAATCGTAAGGGATTTGATTTAGATCATATCTGAGTGGTCTAGTAGTTTTCCCTACTTCTGCACAGAGAGGTGAAACAACATATCAGAAATCATACAACTAACTGACAGAGTCAGAATTTAAGCTTAGTCTGGTTCTAGAGCACTCATGTTTTTTTTAAATTGAGGTGAAATTACATAAGATTTGCCACCTTACAAGGAATCATTCCATGGCATTTAGTACATGCATGATACTGTGCAAACACTGGCTCATTCCACTGTGTCTGGATCATCCTGAGTGATACAGAAGCAGCAAGAGTGACTCAGAGAGACAGCTAAGGACTTGTGGTCTGCTGGAAAGACTCTGACTTTTAATCTGGATAATATAGGGAGTCACTGAATATTTTGAATAGAAGAATGACATTACCAGACTTATGTTTCCTTATCTTTTGTTTTGGAGATTATACTAAGTATTAGAGACAAAGTGAATAGATTTTGTTCTTGCTTTCATGGAACCTAGAGTCAAGCAAATAGTTCTACAATTAAATACAGAGTTTCAAATTGTGTTAATGATAAAAAACTTACTGTTTAAAGTGCAAAATGAATCCTAAGTTGGAGCGCAAAGATGAATTATCACAAAGTGACCACTATCATGCCACCAACCACTCAGACAAGAAACAGAATGATGTCAGAACCTCTTTGGTTTTTCTCAGCTACACCCTCCAAACGTTGCCAGTATTTTCACTTTCAACAGCAGATATTAGTTTTGCCTTCTTTGAGACTTAATATAAATGATAAAACATATCCTTCTGTTCCTGGCTTCTGTCAAATGATAGCTAACATTACAGAGCCTTTACTGCAGGTCAGGCCCTATCTTTTGTGGTTTATATTGGGTTGCCATGATCCTCTGAAGTGGTCACTAATATCACTATACCCATTTTGCAGAAGAGAACATTGAGGCACAGAGGTAGAATGCAGGTTCCATGAAGGAAAGCAGAAAGATATGTTAGATTTGAAAAGTGGAACTTGCTTTGAAGTAGGAGCTTAGGAAAGAGTTCTCTGAGGAAGAATCCTTTATGCCTTGACTGAAAGGGCAGTTGAGGCTTCCTGGGTAGTTCAGGTGGTAAAGAATCTCCCTGCAATACATGAGACCCCAGTTTGATTCCTGGGTCAGGAAGATCTCCTGAAGAAGGAATATGCTTCCCACTCTAGTATTCTTGCCTGGAGATTCTCCATGAGCAGATAAACCTGGAAGGCTACAGTCCATGGGGTCACAAAGAGTCAGACATGACTGAGTGACTAAGCACAGCTCAAAGGGTAGTTGGGAGTTACTGAAGGGGGATGAAGAAGAAGATTCCAGGCAGAGGAAGGTTCTCTTGTGGGAAGCTCCCTACTGTGTAAATGCGACAGAGCTTGAGTGACTGATGTTAGCTGGAGAGAAGGAACTACCAGAGGAGCCTCATCCATGTCTCAGATGCCCAGATCCTCCAAGGTCCTTAGCAGACTTCCGGAAGATCTGAAAGCTGATCTAAGGTGATGGGAGACTGGTGAGTCTGGCTCCATCTTTCCAACCTGTGGGCACTCACTCACCCTCTGTATGCTTTATAAGGCAGAGTCCTCACCACTCAGACCACGAGAAGGTCAAGATCTTCACCCTGTATTTGCTTCTCATGTTCCTCCTCATTCAGCCACATGGCAGGGAACTCTCCTTCTCAGTTGGAGCCTGTCAAACTAGTCCCCATTTTTCCAAGCTGCTTTTAGCATCTTTAATGTTCCCTTCCTTACACTTTTCCTAATGAAGCATTATTCTTGCCTCTTATCTCATTACTCAGAAAGGCTTTCTTTGGATCCACAATGACAAATATGTCCACCCAATTTTACCCTTCTACAGTGTCCTGAACTTTCTTTCTCAGAAGTTATTACCGATTTTAACTATTTGTTCATTTGTTGTGAATTTCTCTCTCCTTTTAGATTGCAAGCAGCAGGAAAGCAGGGTCTTTTCGTTTGGGGTTGAGTCTCTGGATATGTTCAGAGCCTTTCCCAGCTCCTAATACATAGTTGCTGCTCAGTTTATTGAGTTTATTATTAATAATTAATTGCTGTTTATTTACTAAATAATATATTTTTAGGCTTATTGGATTTGAAAGGGAGGAGTAAAATGGCATATCTTGCCCACATATCTGAGCGGCTTCACTGTCCCTTTTCACTTTCATGCATTGGAGAAGGAAATGGCAACCCACTCCAGTGTTCTTCCCTGGAGAATCCCAGGGACGGCGGAGCCTGGAGGGCTGCTGTCTATGGGGTCGCACAGAGTCAGACACGACTGAAGCGACTTAGCAGCAGCAGCAGCACACATAACTATGGGCTTCCCAGGTGGTGCTAGTGGCAAAAAACCCACCTGCCAATGCAGGAGATGTAGGTTTGATCCCTGGGTTTGGAAGATTCCCCTGGAGGAGGATATAACAACCCGCTCCAGTATTCTTACCTGGAGAATCCCATGGACAGAGGAGTCTGGCGGGCTACAGCCCACAGGATCACAAAGAGTTGGCACCACTGAAGCGATTTAGCATACATGTATACATACCTAACGTATTCAAAGTTTACTTTGGTACATATTTTAATAATCATTATTTTCAGTAATCGTATAAGCTCAAGTTACTTCAGTTTTGGAGTGATTAAATAAGTGAGCAGAAACCTTAAAGAACCTTAAAAAGCTAGTAATTGCTTTTAAAAAGCCAAAAACTGAAGCTCACAGCCATTCCAACCTTCTAATTATTATTCAGCCCACCTTGCCTTATAGATTTCCAAAGTCAGCCCCCTGATAACAATACATACTAAGCTTCTTCATATTCAAATTATGCAAATTAATCCGGGTTTCTAATTATTACACCTTGGTTTAATTTCTTTCCTCACAATCACTTCTTGGAGCATCCTTTGTATTTTAAAGTATTGTGTTTATTTATCAAAGAAATATGTGCATATAATTAAATACATGCATATATAAATACATGCATATAATACAGAACTTAGCACTAAATACTAAATAAAAATGTGACCGAACACTGTCCCTTCACCTTGTTCCCCCAGTGCTCCCTCTCCAGCTCTTTCAGGTATTGTGCGCAGCAGTCACACAGCCCGCGTTTCTGTGTTTGTTGTTGTTCAGCTGCTTCTACATAATATACACAAATAGTTCTTGCTGGCTTCATGAGTTGGTGGTATTATCCATCATGCTGTCATGGTATATGAGATTTTCACTCTCTAACACCTTCATTCTACTGGCTTCGCTTTCTCCTCTTAATAAACTGAACTTTCAAGTGCAGTCACCATTCAGGGTTTATGCTTGACTCTGATTCTCTCCCTTTTCTGTACATTTAATGTCTGATGCTTTCGGTTTTGCTTTAGCTTTGAACGTTGTCTCTTTTGCGCCTCTGCCGCCTCCCTATTTCTTTCTCTATGTCTCCCTGTCTTCGTATCTCCATCTAGCTCATTCTTCCCTCTTCGTTTCTCTCAGCACACATCAGAGTCATTTCCTAAGCAAAAGTGTCTCAAAAAATTCTCTTTCGCTAGCTTGGTTTATTCAGATAGTGTACCTGTTGCTTGAGTACCTCTCTTTGTCAACTTAAGTCACCCTTTGGGACATTTTCTCAACTTTGGGTTTTAATCCTTTGATGATTTTTAAAAATTTATGCTATTATGTTTTTATGAGTTATTTTTTCCCTCTCAATGTTAAATATTTTGTTTCTGTTTCATAGCTGTAATGTCTGTTTTTAAGCCTTTGAGGATATTTTGGAGGGATTTTTCTCCCCTAAATACTTTCTGTTAGTTTCAAGATGCCTTTTTCGTGTGTTCTTTGGTCTCCAACTTTCATGGTGGGAACTTTCTCAAATATCCCACAACCTTTTGTTGTCTGTTCATGTTTAAGGAGAAAGGTCTGGAAGGCTGATTGCAAGTGTGGAGTAAAATTAGGCAGGATGTGTGGGTTCTTAGCTTTCCCAATGGTACAGCAGGTAAAGAATCTCCCTGTAGTCAGTGCAGGAGACACAGGAGATGCAGATTCGATCCCTGGGTTGGGAAAATCCCCTGGAGGAGGAAACAGCAACCTACTCCAGTACTCTTGCCTGGAGAATCTCATGGACAGAGGATCCTGGAAGGCTACAGTCCAAAGGGTTGCCAAGAGTAGGACACAACTGAGTGACTACACCGCGTGCCCGCGCGCGCACACACACACACACACACATGGCAGTGACATGGGGGCACCTCTGATGTCAGTATTTTCAAAATTACATTTAAGAGTTTACTACAACAAACTAGTCAATATACAAAAATGAAGCAAACTCACAGATACAGAGAAAAAGCTAGTGGTTACCATAGGGAGGCTGAATGGAGGAGGGACTATATAAAGATGGTGGAGTAAGAAGTACAAACTATTATGTGTAAAATAAGCTGCTAGGATATATTCTACAACATGGGGAATAGAACCAATATTTTGTAATAACTATCGATGAAGTATAACCTTTAACAATTGTGAATCACTGTACTGTATACCTATAACTTGTGTAATGTACAGCAACTATACTTCCATAAACAAACAAATAAACAAAACAGAATCAAATTCTAACACTCAGCAAAAGGACAGTATGTAGGTAATGTAAACTCATGACAAAGAAATATCACAATGTTGGTTGCCTTTGGGGCAGCCAGAATGGGAATTCAACTATGTGTGTAATGTTTATTTCTCTTTAATAAATACATTTGAAGGAAATTAAAAAAAAAAAGAAGTTTTCTTCTGGGCTGATTACATTCCCAAGAAAAGACACTCCTGGTGCTCTTCCTTAAGAGTCAAGGTCTTAACTATCTGTGAACTGCATGTTGTCACCTACATATTGTCACCCTGCTTATTTAACTTCTATGCAGAGTATATCATGAGAAACGCTGGGCTGGGGGAAGCACAAGCTGGAATCAAGATTGCCGGGAGGAATATCAATAACCTCAGATATGCAGATGACACCACCCTTATGGCAGAAAGTGAAGAAGAACTAAAGAGCCTCTTGATGAAAGTGAAAGAGGAGAGTGAAAAAGTTGGCTTAAAGCTCAACATTCAGAAAACTAAGATCATGGCATCCGGTCCCATCACTTCATGGGAAATAGATGGGGAAACAGTGGAAACAGTGTCAGACTTTATTTTTTAGGGCTCCAAAATCACTGCAGATGGTGATTGCAGTCATGAAATTAAAAGATGCTTACTCCTTGGAAGTAAAGTTATGGTCAACCTAGACAGCATACTAAAAAGCAAAGACATTACTTTGTCAACAAAGGTCCATCTAGTCAAGGCTATGGTTTTTCCAGTAGTCATGTATGAATATGAGAGTTGGACTATAAAGAAAGCTGAGCACCGAAGAATTGATGCTTTTGAACTGTGGTGTTGGAGAAGACTCTTGAGAGTCCCTTAGACTGCAAGGAGATCGAACCAGTCCATTCTAAAGATCAGTCTTGGGTGTTCATTGGAAGGACTGATGTTGAAGCTGAAACTCCAATACTTTGGCCACCTGATGCAAAGAGCTGACTCATTGGAGAAGACCTTGATGCTGGGAAAGATTGAGAGCAAGAGGAGAAGGGGATGACAGAGGATGAGATGGTTGGGTGGCATCACCGACTCAATGGACATAAATTTGGGTAAATTCTGGGAGTTGGTGATGACAGGGAGGCCTGATGTGCTGAGGTTCATGGGATCGCAAAGAGTCAGACATGACTGAGCCACTGAACTGAACTGAACTGCATGTCATGTGAATGAAAATAGCCACCAGTCTCAACTTCCATTTACATCTGTGTTGACTTAAATCCCCAGTTCAGACTGTTATTTATGCCTTTCCTTAAGTCTGAATCCTCCTGTCCAGAAAGCCTCAGTTGTACCCTCTTCAGAGAAATGCCCCCACTTTTATGTGGAGGTCATAGGGAGAGGAAGTTATCTAGTGGTGTGGCTGTAATTCCTTCTTAAAGAGCTTTCCAGCAGTCCTTTCTAGATCAGGTCACCACGTCCCCCTGGGCCTGGAGGCCCTGCAGCCTGCTGGCTCTTAGCCATGAGACATTTCTACCTTGAAAAGCAGGTTGGCTCTTGCCTGTTAGCAGTGATGGTTTAATACTGAGTGTTCTCTAGATGGCCAGGTGAATTTCTGCTCCTCAGTGACTGCATTTTCTCCTGGTCCCTGTACTGTAGTTTTAGTGAGCTTTCTGGAGGAAATGTATTCACTCCTTCACTTTTACCCAGAGCGCGTATTCTGTAACTTTTGGTCCAAATTGCAGCACCAGGTGTTCTCAGTGCCCCGCCCACACGCTCTCAGCACTCACCTCTGCATGTCAGTCCGGCTTCCTGAAAACAGCTGGGACTCTTCCTGAGGACATTTTTCCCCCTTTCTTTTCCCTCCTCCCTCCTCTACTTTCTTTCTTTCTTTTTTTTTCAGTTGGGTACAGTTTCTGGCAACCCACTCTAATATTCTTGCCTGGAGAATTTCATGGACAGAGGAGCCAGTCCATGGGGTCGCAAAGAGTCGGACACGACTGAGCAACTAACACACACACAGTTTCTTTATAATGTTCTGTTAGCTTCCGCTGTACAATGAAGTGGATCAGCTGCGTGGACACATATACCCCCTCCCTCTTGACCCTCCCTCACAGCCCTCAGCCCCACCCCTCCCCTCTAGGTCATCACAGAGCACCGAGCTGAGCTCCCTGTGCGATACAGCAAGTTCCCCCTTGTTATCTGTTTTACATAGGACAGTGCGTGTACATGAATCCTCATCTCCCTTGCATCCCGCCCCTTCTCCGACCCCCAGAACCTGTATCCAAATGTCTGTTCCCTACCTCTGTGTCTCTGTTCCTGCCCTGCACCTTCTCTTCTCCTCCTCCTTCACATTCCCTTCCTCTTGCTTCTTTTTCACTTCGGGAGTTGGGAGGTTAAATCTAGATCCAGTATCTTGGAATCTGCCCCTTACCTGGGAGAACCCTGAACTGTGTCCTATACTTTCTCCTAGAGTTTCCCAGAGGAATTCTGTTCCAGTTGCCTGTGGAAATCACTTGCTGGGTAATGCATCTTTTATCAGCTTTCTTCTCTTTTCCTGCCTCTTACCTTCACTCTTACTGTCCTTCTTCGAATGAACTACCAAATTCACTTATAATAATTGAATTCTCACCTCTGCCTGCTTCTGAGGGACCTGGAAGTTTATTTCCCTAGTTATTTCTCCATATTTTTAATATACTTTACCTACCTTGTTAGTTTTTAGCTAGCCCAGGCTTCCCTGATGACTCAGATGGTAAAGAATCTGCCTGCAATGTAGGACACCTGGGTTTGATTCCTGGGTCGGGCAGATCCCCTGGAGAAGGGAAAGGCTACCCACTGCAGTATTCTTGCCTGGAGAATTCCCTGGTGACTTCAGTCCATGGGGTCACGAAGAGTGGACATGACTGAGCAACTAACATGTATCCGTGTACCCTGTTATTTTTTAGCTAGCTTATACTTATTTGGTATTTATTACTTTTCAAGCTTGGATGGTTAATCTTATCCTTACTGTGTTGGTCACAGCAATGTAGACTGGAGTTACAAGAAACACATTTGATAGCCCTTTTCTTTACGCCATGCGATTTCCTGATTCAAGAAGGTGGCATACCTCCTGATTTAGGAAGCAGACGTGTGGTAAGACCTCACTTGATTCAAATGTCCTGAGTTTGTCCATGGCCAGTCAGTTTTAAAAGCGTTCCCAAGTCTAACACTAATTGCTTTTGAATCATCTGTAGCACAACAGCAAAGTGAGAGCAGGGTGATCTCAGCCACAAAAAGCCGCTGGCTCCTAAATGAGTGAGGACAGAAATGCCTTACTCTGGGCAGCTCAGATATTTGGGACGTGTGACGTGATCGCTAAAAGCTCACAACATAAGAACAGATAAAAGCCCAGTTAGACAGATATTTATCCCAGGGCAAGGTAAACAAGTTTCTTCCCACCACAGATTATTGACCTGAAAAATTCACACAGGAAACCATGCCAGTGCATCAACTGATTTTATTTATTTTTTAAAATCCTCAAAGAGAAAATCCTCTGTAAAGTATTATTACTAAATACCTATGTTCTATAAAATTACTTAGACAAGCAACTGGCATTCCTAGAGTAATACTGATTTTTGTCATTGAATAGTTCTACGATAAGCAATGAGAACATTTTAAATCACAGCTGTAAACAATATCAGTGTTTTCACTATCTACATTTCTTTCCCTCTGAGAACCATAATGGGCAACTTGAAGTACTGAAGGTCTTGGCTCTTCAGTGGCCACTTCATTGCTTTCCAGATTTCTCCTTTTTATTTTATTTTTGACATAAATCAGCTCTTTCTGCTGTGTCCTCTACACAACTGCCACAGACATTTGGAACCATATGTTCCTGTCTGGCGCACACCATGAGCAAGCGCGGCATGTCAGAAATACGGCTTACAGAGACTCCTCCATGACGTGCCACTGCGCCCTAGACGGCGGTGAGCTGGAAACCTACCCAGGAAGCTGGGGACAGAGCCCACAGTGGCCTTCCTCTTTGGGAGTCACCTTGATGATGCTTCTGCCATCTCTGCTCCTGCCTGTGGAATCAGGGCAGCATCTCTTCAGGACCTGGCACCAACGCTTCAGTGGTATAAACCAAATGGTTGCTATGCGATGTAGAACCAGATCGTTGTGGTTTACCACTCTGTCCAGCCCTAAACAAATGATATAAAATCTCTGCTGTACCAACACAACCATCGGCCATCATTAAAACGAATTTTCAAAGGGATTATGTTCTTGCTAGTTGGCACCAGAGGAAAGCGAATCACTAAGCAGCTTCAGTGCTTTTGTCCTACATCACAAAGCAGGTTTCATCCTCCTATGCATGACTTCACCAACTGCATTGTGCCACTTCTAAATGTCCAGTTTTATTTATTAATCCATTAATTTACCAGTGCTTGTTCTATTCTTAACAAGACATGATGACTCTTCCGGGGAACTGAGGAGATGCATGATGATTCAAAAATGAACCCAGCATTTTTAGATCATAAGCTACGTTGTTAAATCATCTTCATGCATTATTTTAAAGCAGAATCAAACTAACAAGTTATTCTTTGTATTTCTTCACAGCAATGCAGTCTTGGTTTCCCTGTTCTCTCACTGTCTCACTCCTGAAACCATATGCTGTGCTGTGCTTAGTTGCTCAGTCTTATCTGACTCTCTGTGACCCCGTGGACTGTAGCCCACCAGGCTGCTCTGTCCATGGGGATTCTCCAGGCAAGAATTCTGGAGTGAGTTGTCATGCCCTCCTCCAGGGGATCTTCTCAACTCAGGGATCAAACCCAGGTCTCCTTCCTTTCAGGCAGATTCTTTATTGCCTGAACCACCAGGGAAGCCCAAGAATACTGGAGTGGGTAGCCTATCCCTTCTCCAGGGGATCTTCCCCACCCAGGAATTAAACCAGGATTTCCTGCATCGCAGGCAGATTCTTTACCAGTGGAGCTACCAAGGAAGCCTCCAGAAACCGTATACGACCCTATAAATTCACATGTTCCTGCCTGTCTCATTCATGTTTGATTTTCAAGTCATATTCTTTCTACTTATATAAATGGTTGTGGTTGGCTTTAAGAAGATATAGCATGGAAATCCCTAAAAATAAAATGGCTGTTGTTACCATTATTCTCCATTTTTCTGCATCTAAAGAAAAGAGGGACTGAGAGAGACAGAGGAATCCAAGCATTCAGTAAAAGACAAATATTATATATAACAATGTGTGAATTTAGGCCATAAAAATACACAATGGAGATTTCTTATTTAGTAGCAGCAAGCTGTGGGCCCTGGAGAGTGCAATAATAAAACTGTCCAAAGTCACAAATACTGTATATAGTTAGTCATGGGAGGTGTCATTTGCTTCAAAATAGACTTTTATTTTGCCTTTCTTTTCCTTAACCACATTCAAAATTAGAGAGGAATGATGAGAACCAGCAGGAAGACAGAGCAAACAGCTAACAGAATCAGGGGAGTTTTCAAACAGCCAGCTAAATTCACTGCACATCTCAACCACAGAAATATTTCAGGTGACTCTGTTTTTGACAAAACGTGGGAACCACAGGATCCACAACACGTACAAGCAAAACTCAACAACTCTAATAATAGTTACAGAAGTGAAAACTAATTTGGATAAAATAAGACATTGACTCAAGTCCTCTAAGAGAGGATTTTTGAAAACAAAGTTTAAAAAAATCTCATTTTGCCTTCTGGGAATTGCCTTTCTCTCTACACCTTGACTGTTTTGCTGGATTTCCTTGTTAAGGGGAGAATTCTCTTGTACCATTTCTTTCCCATCTGACGTCATGAAATGTCATATATATATTTTTCTTTCTTTTTATCATAAGGTGACTAAAAGACTGTTTCATGCCGTAGCTATTGACTGAGCATGTACTTTGTAGCCCACCTTCCCTGAGAATTACATGGATCACATTAATGTGTGGTACAAGTGAATTCAGGAATCCATGGTGTTTACTGTCTCAGTCCGTGTGTGTGTGTGTCTGTGTGTGTGTGTGTCTCTCTGTGTGTGTTTGTTAGTCACTCATCATGTCTGACTCTTTTCTACCCTGTAAATTATAGCCTGCCAGGATCTCTGTCCATGAATTTCTAAAGGCAAGAGTACTGGAGTGGGTTGCTATGCCTTCCTCCAGCGAATCTTCCTGACCCAGAGATTGAACTCAGGTCTCCTGCATTGCAGGCAGATTCTTTACTTTCTGAGCCACAAAGGAAGCCCCTCAATGCCTGTATTTGCTCTAATAATATATCCAGAAGGTGACAAATAAAAATACAACCTTAGCATCTAGCAGCCCATTCTCTAAGAAAGGAAAAAATCTGTATGAAATTAGTGTAAGTATTATATAGGCCTCTTATACTACGGTTGAAGTCCATCAATTTAGGAGACTGCTTTGTGCTAACATTATTTTCAGAATGCATTGGATGGTTCTCTTCCATGGGTGCCAATTACCCATTTCTTTACTGAATTTAATATTTGAATCATGTTTGTGCCTCTTGTTTTTCTCAAGCTATGTGAAAAGTGAAAGTGTTAGTCATCTTAGTCATGTCCAAGCCTTTACAACCCCATGGACCCGCCAGGCTCCTCTGTCCATGGAATTCTCCCAGCAAGAATACTGGAGTGGGTTGCCATTCCTTTCTCCAGGGGATCTTCTTGATCCAAGGAGCAAACCTGGATCTCCTGTATTGCAGGCAGATTCTTGACCATCTGAGCCACCAGGGAAACCTGTGCTTTGTTAATTTGTAAAATAATAAAATGAGCAAACAATTACTTTTCAAGAGCCAGGAAAAAGAGTGACCACACAGTTCTAGACATAAAGACTTGTGGAATATGGCCAGGAAAGCAGATTACAGAATGAAATACCTTTGTTCCGTGCCTGTGTATCTGCTGGGCACATTGTATTTGTTGACTGATTGGACCTCAGTCTTCTCTTGTTAAATGAAGCAGCTGAGGTCAGTGTTCCTTAAGGTCTTTTTGTTTCCAACTTTCTATCTGGAGTTTCTGGTTTCCTTGTCTTGCCAGTTTGCTCCTTCTACTCATTAACTGCTACAAATCTGACATGATCAATTTTGTGCAACAGTAAGTTCACTATGGTTGCAATGTGGGAAACAGCCTGAAAGGGAGAATAAGGTTGGGGAAGATACAAGTAAGAGACGAATGCAGTAATAATACTTGAGTAAATTGATGGGGGCATGATTTCATGATGTGGGGTAGACAGAGGTGAATGGAGTTAGAGGGTATATATCCTATTAAGCTGCCTGGAAGCAGCTTTACGGAAATGTATTGAGTGAGGAGAGAAGAGATGTCAAGATAATACTCAGGCTTCTGGTTTAGGTAATCAGTTCAGCATGTGCACCCTTCACCTAGATGGGGAACACTGCGAGAGTATCAGCTATGGGGAACAAAGATACAGTTAGTTTTTGAACGTGGTAATTTGAAATCTCTTTGGGACATAGTTACCTGTCACTGTACACTTGAAGATTATAACCTTCACCCAACACATAGCTGAGGCCCATCTCACAGGAGCTAGGAAAAAATTCAAATCCAAAAATAATTTCGAGGGACTTCCATGGTGGTTCAGTGGTTAAGAGTCTGTGCTGCCATTTCGAGGGGCACAGGTTCAATTCCTGGTTGGGGATCTAAGATTCCACATGTTGCACAGCATGGCCAAAAAATTAAAACAAAAATGGTAATAATAAATAAAGATCTTGTACATTAAAAACAACAAAAATAACTTTAATAACTTTAAAAAGCAATTTAGATTTCTATGGAGATTTCATTGGAAAGGTAGGGTAATAGAGTTACATTGTATTTCACGTTTTAAAATTTCTTATTTTAATATACTTAATATTCTATTCTAAAGGAGATCAATATATATTCTAGATAATATATTCTAAAGGAGATCAATCCTGGGTGTTCATTGGAAGGACTGATGCTAAAGTTGAAACTGCAATACTTTGGCCACCTCATGTGACGAGTTGACTCACTGGAAAAGAGTCTGATGCTGGGAGGGATTGGGGGCAGGAGGAGACAGGGACGACAGAGACTGAGATAGCTGGATGGCATCACCGACTCTGTGGACATGAGTTTGAGTGAACTCCGGGAGTTGGTGATGGACAGGGAGGCCTGGTGTATGCTGATTCATGGGGTCGTGGAGAGTCGGACACGACTGAGCGACTGAACTGAACTGAACTGAACTGAAACTTTAACAACAAAGTCTTCTCTTGTTGTTGTTGTTCAGTCCCTCAGTCCAGTTCAGTTCAGTTCAGTCGCTCAGTCGTGTCCGACTCTCTGCGACCCCATGGACTGGAGCACGCCAGGCCTCCCTGTCTCTCACCATTTCCTGAAGTTTGCCCAAGTTCATGTCCATTGAGTCAGTGATGCCATCCAGCCATCTCATTCTGATTTCCTCTTATCTTTCACCCTCAATCTTTCCCAGAATCAGGGTCTTTACTAGTGAGTCAGCTTTTTGATTCAGGTGGCCAAAGTATTGGAGCTTCAGCATCAGTCTGTCCAATGAATAATCACGGTTGATTTCTCTTGGGATTGACTAGTTTGATCATCCTTACTATACCCCTTTCTCTGAATCTCAACTCCATGTAACAATTCTTATCATGTTCTTTTCCTCTCTTTAAAATAAATTCTCCCTTTTTCCTCATAGTACCATCTTCCAAAATGCCAAGATTTTGCATTCTTCATTCAGTTAGGCATGATGCACAGGAGCCAATCACGGTATTGGTGTTTCAGGGCATCTTGTCACACTTCTCAATATTGTTAGTAAGCACATCATATTCTTATTAATCATATATCAGTCTTCTCTATTCCTCTATTTGTTATTGAGCCCCTGAGGGACATGGCTAATATTTTGGGTTTTGTATGTAATCATGATTGGGTTAGGCTTATATTAGGTAGGAAAAACATACTTATTTAGTTAAAAATATATTTAGGCGTTAGTTAATATTTTCAAACCATACTGTTTTCATGAAATATCCCTGAAATTCCCAGATTGAAATAATCTCTCCCGTACAGGTTCCCAAAATGCATTGATTTTACATCTGTTTCTTGCGTTCCACTTATCACATGCTATACTATATTAAGGTAATTTCAAACATACTGTATCTCTATTTTAGTAATTGAAGTTTATTAGTCTTTGTATTACCAATATGCATATTATGATTTAACTATATCAGGTGTTCAAAAAGTAGTTTTTAAGTGCACTTGAGAAGAGATAAAAGAATGCATAATTGGGGTTTCAGGTGTATGGCTATGTGCTGTCTGATATCAATATCTTCTCTCTATATATGAAACACATCAGGGCTTCCCTGGTGTCTCAGAGATAAAGAATTCACCTGCCAATGCAGGAGATGTGGGTTCAATCCCGGGATCAGGAAGATCCTCTGGAAAGGGAAAGGGCAACCCACTCCAGTATTCTTGCCTGGGAAATCCCATGGAAAGAGGACCCTGGCAGGCTACAGTGCATGGGGTTGCAAAAGAGTCAGACATGACATAGATACCAAACAAAATTCTGATCACTAATCTGTACTATGTTCACTCTGCTTTATTTGGCTTGAAAAGAGGGAATGTTTCTTTTCATAGGTTGTATCCTTGAATCCCATTTCCTACTTAGATATTTTGTTAATGCTGACTGCTTAAAATATATCTATTGAACGAAACCATGCAGTCACAGTCCTATAAGCTATTCAGTCCACAATCAGAGAAGGTTATCCTCAAATGTGAGAAATAAGCAGCCATAAGTAGTTGAGATTAAGATAAGAAATCCTTTCCAGTGAACAATGCAAAAAAAAAAAAAAGGAGAAGAAAACAATAGAATGAAAAAGAACAGAGATCTCTTCAAGAAAATTAGAGATACCAAGGGAATATTTCATGCAAAGATGGGCTAATAAAAGACAAAAATAGTATGGATCTAATAGAAGCAGAAGATATCAACAAGAGGTAGCAAGAATACACAGAGGAACTAAACAAAAAAGAACTTCATGATCCAGATAACCACAATGGTGTGATCACTCACCTAGAGCCAGACATCCTGGAGTGCGAAGTCAAGTGGACCATAGGAAGCATCACTGCCAACAAAGCTAGTGGAGGTGATGGAATTCCAGACGAGATATTGCAAACCATAAAAGATGATGCTGTGAAAGTGCTGCACTCAATATGCCAGCAAATTTGGAAAACTCAGCAGTGGCCACAGGACTGGAAAAAACCAGTTTTCATTCTAATCCCAAAGAAAAGCAATGGCAAAGAATGCTCAAACTACCACACAATTGCAATCATCTCACACGCTAGCAAAGTAATGCTCAAAATTCTCCAAGTTAGGCTTCAACAGTACGTGAACTAGAACTTCCAGATGTTCAAGCTGGATTTAGAAAAGGCAGAGGAACCAGAGAACAAATTTCATAGAAAAAGTAAGAGAATTCCAGAAAGACATCTACTTCTGCTTCATTGACTATGATAAAGCCTTTGACTGTGTGGATCACAATAAACTGGAAAATTCTTAAAGAGATGGGAATATAAGACTACCTTACCTGCCTCCTGAGAAATCTGTATGCAGGTCAAGAAGCGTTAGAACTGGACATGAAACAGACTGGTTCCAAATCGGGAAAGGAGTACATCAAGGCTGTATAATGTCACTCTGCTTATATAAATTTTATACACAGTTCAGTTCAGTTCAGTCGCTCAGTTGTGTCCTACTCTTTGCGACCGCATGAATCACAGCACGTCAGGCCTCCCTGTCCATCACCAACTCCTGGAGTTCACTCAAACTCATGTCAGTTGGTCGGTGATGCCATCCAGCCATCTCATTCTCTGTCGTCCCCTTCTCCTCCCGCCCCCAACCCCTCCCAGCATCAGAGTCTTCTCCAGTGAGTCAACTCTTCACATGAGGTGGCCAAAGTATTGGAGTTTCAGCTTCAGCACTTCCAATGAACACCCAGGATTGATCTCCTTTAGAATGGACTGGTTGGATTTCCTTGCAGCCCAAGGGACCCTCAAGAGTCTTCTCCAACACCACAGTTCAAAGCGTCAATTCTTCAGTGATCAGCTTTCTTCAGAGTCCAACTCTCCCATCCATACATGACCACTAGAAAAACCATAGCCTTGACTAGATGGACCTTTGATGGCAAAGTAATGTCTCTGCTCTTTAATATGCTATCTAGGTTGGTCATAACTTTCCTTCCAAGCAGGAAGTGTCTGTTAATTTCATGGCTGCAATCAGCATCCACAGTGATTTTCAGTTCAGTTCAGTTCAGTTCAGTCGCTCAGTCATGTCTGACTCTCCGCGACCCCATGAATCACAGCACGCCAGGCCTCCCTGTCCATCACCAACTCCCGGAGTTCACTCAAACTCATGTCCACGGAGTCGGTGATGCCATCCAGCCATCTCATTCTCTGTCGTCCCCTTCTCCTCCCGCCCCCAACCTTTCCTAGCATCAGAGTCTTTTCCAGTGAGTCAACTCGTCGCATGAGGTGGCCAAAGTATTGCAGTTTCAGCTTTAGCATCAGTCCTTCCAATGAATATTCAGAACTGATCTCCTTTAGGATGGACTGGTTGGATCTCCTTGCAGTCCAAGGGACTCTCAAGAGTCTTCTCCAACACCACAGTTCAAAAGCATCAATTCTTCAGCACTCAGCTTTTTCTTTAGTCCAACTCTCACATCCATACATGAAAACGGGAAAAACCATAGCCTTGACCCCCTGCAAAATAAAGTCTAACACTGTTTCCACTCTTTCCCCATCTATTTCCCATGAAGTAATGGGACCAGATGCCATGATCTTAGTTTTCTGAATGTTGAGCTTTAAGCCAACTTTTTTCACTCTCTTCTTTCACTTTCCTGAAGAGGCTTTTTAGTTCCTCTTCACATTCTGCCATTAGGGTGGTATCATCTGCATATCTGAGGTTATTGATATTTCTCCCGGCAATCTTGATTCCAGCTTGTGCTTCTTCCAGCCCAGAATTCCTCATGATGTACTCTGCATACAAGTTAAATAAGCAGGGTGATGATATACAGCCTTGATGTACTCCTTTTCCTATTTGGAACCAGTCTGTTGTTCCATGTCCAGTTCTCACTGTTGCTTCCTGACTTGCGTACAGATTTCTCAGGAGGAAGATCAGGCAGTCTGGTATTCCCATCTCTTGAATAATTTTCCAGTTTATTGTGATCTACACAGTCATGAAACTCCAATACTTTGGCCACCTCATGCAACGAGTTGACTCACTGGAAAAGAGTCTGATGCTGGGAGGGATTGGAGGTGGCAGGAGACGGGAAAGACAGAGAATGACGTGGCTGGATGGCATCACCGACTCAGTGGACATGAGTTTGAGTGAACTCCGGGAGTTGGTGATGGACAGGGAGGCCTGGCGTGCTGTGATTCATGGGGTCACAAAGAGTTGGACACGACTGAGTGACTGAACTGAACTGAACTGAACACAGTCAAAGGCTTTGGCATAGTCAATAAAGCAGAAATAGATGTTTTTCTGGAACCCTCTTGCTTTTACCATGATCCAGCGGATTTTGGCAATTTGATATCTGGTGCCTCTGTCTTTTCTGAAACCAGCTTGAACGTTTGGAAGTTCACGGGTCACATATTGCTGAAGTCTGTCTTGGAGAATTTTGAGCATAGCTTTACTAGCATGTGAGATGAGTGCAATTGTGCTGTAGTTTGAACATTCTTTGGCATTACCTTTCTTTGGGATTGGAATGAACACTGACCTTTTCCATTCCTGTGGCCACTGCTGAGGTTTCCAAATCTGCTGGCATATTGAGTGCAGCACTTTCACAGCATCATCTTTCATGATTTGAAATAACTTAATTGGAATTCCATCACCTCCACTAGCTTTGTTTGTAGTGATGCTTTCTACGGCCCACTTGACTTCACATTCTAAGATTTCTGACTCTAGGTGAGTGATCACACCATTGTGATTATCTTTGTCGTGAAGATCTTTTTTATGCAGTTCTTCTGTACATCATGCAAAATACTGGGCTGGATGAAGCACAAGCTCAAATCCCTCAGATATGCAGATGATACCACCCTTATGGCAGAAAGTGAAGAAGAACTAAAGGGCCTCTTGATAAAGGTGAAAGAGGAGAGTGAAAAAACTGGTTTAAAACTCGAAATGAAAGAACTAAGATCATGGCACCTGGTCCCCACAATTCATGGCTAATAGATGGGGAAACAATGGAAACAATGAGAGACTTTGTTTTCTTGGGCTCCAAAAGAAACTGCAGATGGTGATTGCAGCCAATGAAATTAAAAGACGTTTACTCCTTGGAAGAAAAGCTATTTCCAACCTAGACAGCATATTAAAAAGCAGAGACATTACTTTACTGACAAAAGTCTGTGTAGTCAAAGCTGTGGTTTTTCCAGTAGTCATGTATGGTTGTGAGAGTTGGACTAAAGAAAAAGCTGAGTGCTGAAGAATTGATGCTTTTGAACTGTGGTGTTGGAGAAGACTCTTGAGAGTCCCTTGGACTGCAAGGAGATCCAACCAGTCCATCCTAAAGGAGATCAGTTCTGAATATTCATTGGAAGGACTGATGCTAGAACTGAAACCAACACTTTGGACACCTAATGGGAATAACTGACTCATTGGAAAAGACCTTGATGCCGGGAAAGATTAAAGGCAGGAGAAGGGGATGACAGAGGATGTGACTGTTGGATGGCATCAATGACTCAATGGACATGAGTTTGAGCAAGCTCCAGGAATTGGTGATGGACAGAGAAGTCTGGTGTGCTGAAGTCCATGGATTCACAGAGTTGGACACGACTGAGCAACTGAACTGAACTGAAGTAGTTGAACAAAGTTTGTAACATCTTTGAGGAATAAGGGAGAAAAGCTACTAGGGAAGCCAGTGACGGTGTCTTGCTCTACAGGATGTTGTTTATTCTCAAGAACACGTCCTGCCCTGCAACAGGTACCATTTTTCTAGTTTCCATGTAAATGCATTAATATATGATATTTATTTTTCTCTTTCTGATTTCACTTTTACTCTGTTTGAAAGTCTCTAGGTCATCTATGTCTCTTTAGCGAATAGACTTTTGGATACAGTGGGGAGAAGGGGAGAATAGGGCATGGGACAAATCGGGAGAGTAGCATTGACATATATGTGTCAATCTATCTATATACTGTCATGTGTGAAATAGATAGCTAGTGGGAGCCACAGGAAGCTCAGTTCAATCCTCTGTCATGACCTAAATTGGTGGACTGGGGCAATGTGACTCAAGAGGAAGAGTATACATATATACATTTAACTGATACGTATACACTTCCTTGTATTACAGAAGCTAACACAACATTGTAAAGCGATTATGTATGCTAAGTTCCTTCAGTAATGTCCGACTCTGTGCGATCCCATGGATGATAGACCCTCCACGCTCCTCTGTCCATGGGGATTCTCCATGCAAGATTACTGGAGTGGATTGCCATGCCCTCCTCCAAAAGCAATTATACTCCAGTAAAAAAAGCAAAGAATGTGTTTAAGATTTTGGATCTGTTCACAAGGAATTTTTGAAAAATAAATATCAATACTTGGTTGCACTAACTTGCGTGTTTATTTTTTTTTTTTAGCAATATGTACATCTGACTTTTTTTCTCATTTGGTTAAGTACTGTAACAAATATACAAGTCTTATCTTACATAACACCTGCAGAGAATTTTAAGCATTTTAATCTTTCATTTAAAAAAAAAAACAAAACACGTTACCAGCTTTAAAGTGTAAAACACCTCTGGAACATTATATGGAAACGGTTTAACTGTACCAAAACAAACCTTCTTCACAGGAAATGAGAAATTTTCCTTTAATTAGAATGACAGCAGGAATTTAGGAAGATAGAATTTAATGTAATTAAAATTGGAAAATCATTATTTAACAAGAATCATGCTACATTTCTTGAAGAAAATACAATGAGGATCTTTTAATTTCAGATGAATCAATAATTTTATTTTTATGTCTCTCCTGAGTCTCTTCTAATTAAACGAGTTTGGAAGATACATTTGAGGAAGCTTTCTACACTTTCCTAGTCTCGATTGCAGTCATTTGCTTGAGAAGTGTTTTCACAACATTAAGGTAAATTTTTTTATAAAAAGAAAAATACTTGAAGAACACATGAACATGGGGAACCAAGACTACTGAAGAAGCAATAGAGCTTCCAGGAAGGAGGAATTCATTCACTGAAGAATGAACGATATAGCTGCACCGACTCATTACATATTTATTGCTGCTTATGCACTCATTGGCATTCTTAAATTGTCAAATAGTTTATCATGAGCTTATCCTGAACTTACACACTGTATTCACATGGTGTATTTAAAGTTACATGGTGTATTTTGCTATTGTATGTTAGGTTTTACACCTTCAGTTCTCCTGCTAAGCTGCTACTAAGTCACTTCAGTCGTGTCCGACTCTGTGCAACCCCATAGATGGAAGCCCACCAGGCTCCCCCGTCCCTGGGATTCTCCAGGCAAGAACACTGGAGTGGGTTGCCATTTCCTTCTCCAATGTGTGAAAGTAAAAATTGAAAGTGAAGTCGCTCAAGTGGTGTCCGAACCTTAGCGACCCCACGGACTACAGCCAACCAGGCTCCTCCATCCATGGGATTTTCTAGGCAATAGTACTGGAGTGGCTTGCCATTGCCTTCTCTGTCAATTCTCCTAATCAAGCGTAAATTTAAGGAGTTCAGATTATTAAGCAGAGAAAACGTTCATATCACAGTTGGTCTACTCTGTGTCAGGAAGGGAAAAACGCTATAAAATAAACAGTATTTTATCACATATTAAATGAGAAAATACATTCCTTGAGAAGAATGAATTAGTTTGGTACCAGTGTTAAGAAGGGAGTTTTTAATTTGTTGCAGTAATTACACCTTGTGCTTCCCAGGTGGCACAGTGGTAAAGAATCCTTCTGCCAATGCAGGAGAATCAGGAGATGCGGGTTTGATCCCTGGATTGGGAGGATCTTCTGGAGGAGAAAATGGCAATCCACTTCAGTATTCTTGCCTGAAAAATTTCATAGACAGAGGAGCCTGGCAGGCTAGAGCACATGGGATCACAAAGAGTTGGAGGCGACTGAGCACGCGCACACGCAATTACACCATAGATATGGATTTAAATGTTAATTTCCATCATTACTGATGGGGTGTGATGAGTGTTGCGGAGCATTTTGACCCTGGAATTTCTCCTCTGCTGTACTTTGCCAAAAGTCATAATGGAAATTAATGTTTAATGAGTTTAGTCTGCACTGGTTACTTTGTATGTATTATCCTTTTGAATCCTCTGAGCTAGATCCTATTATTTTATCATCATCTCCCATTTTTAGATGAGAGTTTGGCAGCAAGGAAGGGTTAAGCAAACTACACAGGGTCACTTAGCCAATAAGATACGGAGATTCAAGTGAAATGGTCTAACTCAAGAGCTTGTGCTCTTTAGAATGTAACATTCCGCAGTCTAGATTTGTGTTTGCATACTATTATTGATGATTTCTATATTGTCTCTCTCTGTACAAAACCCTTCTCTTCCTCTGATTATTCATCTGGTGCTAATTCAGTTTCATTTTACTTGCAATCAAGAACCATTTCTTTTTTTAAATTTTACATCCTTTAGATACACCTCCTACTTCCACATTTATCTAATGCTAATGCTTACTCCTTGGAAAGAAAGTTATGACCAACCTAGACAGCATATTAAAAAGCAGAGACATTACTTTGCCGACAAAAATCTGTCTAGTCAAGGCTATGGTTTTTCCAGTAGTCATGTGTGGATGTGAGAGTTGGACCATAAAGAAAACTGAGTGCTGAAGAATTGATGCTTCTCAACTGTGATGTTGGAGAAGACACTTGAGAGTCCCTTGGACTGCAAGGAGATCCAACCAGTCCATCCTAAAGGAGATTAGTCCTGAATATTCACTAGAAGGACTGATGCTGAAGCTCCAATGTTTTGGGCACCTGATGGGAAGAGTTGGCTCATTGGAAAAGACCCTGCTGCTGGGAAAGTTTAAGGGCAGGAGGAGAAGGGGGAAACAGAGGATGAGATGGTTAGATAGCATCAATGGACATGAATTTGAGCAACTTCCAGGAGATAGTGGAGGACAGAATGGAAAGGCATGCTATGGTCCACAGAGTCACAAAGAGTCAGACAAGACTCAGTGACTAAACAACAACATGCTGACGAACTTAAATTTGAGATGCAGAGTTACCCCAAAACTTTTGTTTATTTGATTTCAGGTTTGGTCTTCTTGGTAGAGTTAATTTTATTTTCTGAAACAGTACAACCGTCTTCCTTATTTCAGTAAATAGAGTGTAAAGGACACAATTGAACCTCTTTGATAATAAAGTTTCTTGTCATCACTTATTGCCATTGCTATGACAGAAGTTTGAGTGTTTTCATTCTATTTGAGAAAATGGTTTCACACAGTGTGATGTCTCAGAGAAATACTTCATGATGCTGCTGCTGCTGCTAAGTCGCTTCAGTCGTGTCCGACTCTGTGCGACCCCATAGACGCCAGCCCACCAGGCTCCGCCATCCCTGGGATTCTCCAGGCAAGAACACTTGAGTGGGTTGCCATTTCCTTCTCCAGTGCGTGAAAGTGAAAAGTGAAAGTGAATTCTCTCAGTCATGTGTGACTGTTAGCGACCCCATGGACTGCAGCCTACCAGGCTCCTCTGTCCATGGGATTTTCTAGGCAAGAGTACTGGAGTGGCTTGCCATTGCTTCTCTGACTTCATGATGAGATCTCTGCAAATACAACAGAAGAATTTAGAAGCCCAAATGATGGCTGCTATCTTTTTCTGCCTGGGCTTGGAGAAATGCACTGATCACAACTGCAATTGTAACTCTTTGAGAGCAATGATTTCCAATCTTTTTTTTGTTCTGTCCCAGAGCACCTAGGAACACCATAAATAACTCAGGGGGAAAGCAAAACATAAAAACAACTGCTAACAAAATCCAGAATCAATACAAATTTAATTTGATTTCCAAAATGTAGATACAGCAGGAAACACTTTTTAGGAAGCTGTTTGTCTAATGAAATAAAACCAAAATAATAGGTGCTATAATTTGCAAAGCTGGCTAGCAACTGCTTTATTGAGCCAAGAAAGAATGAAAAACATGGACACAGAAACTTCATGAATGGAATATATATGTACTAATCAAAAATGGTATAGAACCAAAAAAGAAATTCACTGAGAGTGAGGGAGGAAACAGAACAGGTTCCATCTTGAAAGCAGGACTCTCATCTTGGGCCTGACTGTGGACTTTGAGCTCTATGCCCAGTATCTATGGAAAGGACATACCAACTGGAAAACCAGGCCTCCAGAAGGAAGAACCCCAGGGCTCTCCGTGGCCTAAAAGAATACCCTAATTATCTGTGTAACCGGAATAGAATCATGCATTCTATTATGCTTATTGGGGTAGACCACAGGCCTATTGATAATTGTCCACTGTTAACTACCTAGGCTTAAAGCATTTGAATCAGGGGCTAACTTTGATTGTATCTTTCTCTTCCTTTGTTCAGACTAGTTTCAGGGAATTTGGGGAGGTGGGTTTGGGCACTTACACTTAGGGTATATAAGGTTTTCAGAAAAACTGGTCAGGGTCCTCGGCTAAGAGGAGACTCTGCCTTGGGCCTACCGGTGTAATGAACTGCCCTCCACTATCTGCATTGTCCTTCTGAGTGAGTGTGTTTCCCAGAACATGTAGCTATAGCAAGGGGAGGGAGTAGAGGAATTATTACAGACAAGAACTGTTTTTTTTTCTGTTTTTTCCAATTTATTTCTCTAGAAAATCAGTGTCATTGTTGTTCTTGCACCTCTCCATGTCTTAATAAATTTGTTTTGTTTTATGAGGAGCTCTCTCTCCCACATCTCTCTTTCCTTCCTAACCAGTCGGGGAAGAAGACAACAATTATTACTGACGTTTCTCTCTCTTGCAGTCCTAAACATTTTCTATTGTTCTCAGAAGAGATGTTCTGGGAAAATCCATAGACTTTGCTCTGTATTTCCTGCTTTGGTCCTTTCAATGAATTTATGAAATGATACCTAATTTACTTGCCATATTGTTTTTCAGGATCCTTCCAGATGGAAACTAATTGAATCTAAAAGTTGGAGATAAAATTTTGTTTTGAAAATACTTAAAGGATACTAAACACATTGATAAGGGATAGCATGGCATCTTTAATGCCAGTATTATTTTAACTTGAAATTGTTTCAATTTGTCTTTGCAGGCCTCTGGAGACTAAGTCATTTAAATTCCTAACAGAAAACAAATATTTCAGTTTATATTGGTAGCATCTCTTTGGAAGAGATGGCTACTGTTCACTGAAATCTTTTCTCACCTTCCTCTGTATGAAATTTGTAACTAGAAGTATGCCTGCCCAGGGAAAATTTATGTTTCATGAGCCCTCTTGAAACCAATTTAGTCATATGGGTTATATAGTCAAGTTCTTGCCAGCAGAATTTAAGCAGATGTGATGAGTTCTAATTCTAATTCTAAAGGTTAAAAAAATCGGGCATCTCTGTCTCTGCCCCTTGTAAGAAGCATCGCTTTGAATATTTAGATGAGGAAAATGCCTAAGAGCAAGAAAATTTTAAAAATTGAGAAAATCCTGGACCTTAAGTGACTGCATGAACCAAACCTTTCTGCCGATCTACAGTGTTTACTGCTTAAAGTTATGTGAGTGAAAAATAAACTTGTTTTCTTTAAACTCTGTATTTTAGGGCCACATTGTTATAACAGTTTTGTCTTCACACTAACTAAAGCATTCCTCAATCTGAAGGAATGTTTAATCCCTGAAACCACACCAATTATCTCAAAAATACCTGATTCTGCTCATCAGACAAAGGAGGTCAGTGAGCACAGAGCTTGTTGGCGCAGCTCTGTACATTAAACTTTTGCTGGCAGACACTTAAGAAAACAGCATAAATGATTTTTTTCCCCTTACCAAATGAAAAACATCACTGCTTTGAAAGTAACTTAAGATGAACTTTAAATCTCAAAAGCAAATGATAGTATTTCCATATTTTATGTGCTTATGGATTCTCCTACAAATATTCCGGCAGTAAGAGTGGGAAATTAATATCATATATATATATATATATATATATATATGCTATGAAGTGAAAGTGAAAGTGTTAGTCTCTCAGTTGTGCCTGACTCTGCCACCCCATGGACTGTAGTCCACCTGGCTCCTCTGTTTATGGAATTCTCCAGGCAAGAATACTGGAGTGGGTAGCCATTCCCTTCTCCAGGAGATCTTCCCAACCCAGGAATCAAACCCGGGTCTCCTGCATGGCAGGCGGATTCTTTATTGTGTGAGCCACCAGGGACTGAATCTCATTTAATGTTACAATGACCATATGATTTTGAAGTTATCAAGCTAAGATAGACTTGGCAAGGATGAGACAGTTTTGTGAGGATGAGGAGGATAATTATGGCAGATAAGGAAGAAAGGTATCAAGAAATAAATGAAGACAATATGAAGAGGAAAAACTGTGTTTGCACGTATGATTACTTGCAAAGTGAAAGGAAAATGAAGAGAATAAAGATAAACAATTGCTTACCTGATTGGTGAGGATTTGCTTAAGCCATAGAATTGCTTGAGGCTGGTAAAGGAGGCAATGGCTGGTGGGTGTGTGTCCTTGCGCTGGCATATCAGATCTCCGAGGAATGTCTTCTTGAATGGCTTTAGTCATAAAATTTGAATGCTTGTCAGATCCATTGTATTAGTTTCCTAGGTAACTGTAACAAATGACCTCAACAGAGGTGGCTTAAAACAACTAAAATTTATTGTCTCACAACTCTGGGCTTCCCAGGTGGCGCTAATGGCAAAGAATCAGTAGAATCCGTCTGCTAATGCAGTAGACATAGGAGCCATGAGTTTGATTCCTGGTTTGGGAAGATCCCCTGGAAGAGGAAATGGCAACCCACTCCAGTATTCTTTCCTGGAGAATCCCAAGGACAGAGGAGCCTGGTGGGCTACCTTCCAGTCATGGGGTCGCAAAGAGTCAGGACTTAGTGACACACACAGCTCTGGAGGTTGAAAATCTGAAATCAAGATGCTTGCAGACATGTACACTTCAGATCTTCTAGGAGAGGGTCCTTCCTTGTCTCTTCCAGCTACTGATAGTACGAAGTGAGTTGTAAATCCTTGGCATATGGCAGTACAACTCCAGTCCTTGCCTCTGACTTCACATGATCTTCTCTGGGTGTCAGTCTGTCTATGTATCTTCACATGTGCTTATCCACTCCTCTTTGTAAGGCCATATTCCCTCTGTGTCTCCTCCCTGTGTGTCTTTTATAGGGACCAGTCATATTGGGTTAACTCATATTAAATTAATCAATTACATCTTCAATTGACTAATTGCATCTTCAATGACCCTATTTTCAAATAAGGTCACCATCTGAAGTATTGGGACTTAACCACGTGTCTTTTTACTGGAGACACAGTTTAACATATACACTCATAATAGGAACTGAAGTTTCCAAAATGGAAAATAATACTCTACTAAGGTTGGTTCGGAGAAGGCAATGGCAAGCCACTCCAGTACTATTGCCTAGAAAATCCCATGGATGGAGGAGCCTGGTAGGCTGTAGTCCGTGGGGTCGCTAAGGGTTGGACACGACTGAGCGACTTCACTTTCACTTTTTACTTTCACACATTGGAGAAGGAAATGGCAACCCACTCCAGTGTTCTTGCCTGGAGAATCCCAGGGACGGGGGAGCCTGGTGGGCTTCCGTCTATGGGGTTGCACAGAGTCGGACATGACTGAAGTGACTTAGCAGCAGCAGCAAGGTTGGTTTATTTTTACTTCTCCTTTTTCATATATTAAAGTACTAAAAATCTAACTTTATAGCACACAAAAATAAGTTAAAATACATTACTAAGAGCTAGTCATTTCTACTTTTAGATAAAAGCAAAAAGGGGACAAAAATTCTAAAAGATTGTTTTCACTGTCAATTCAGTGAATTCTTTATGTTCAAACTCTCTTCCTTTCTTAGAAACGACACTGAAGACCGAGTGAACCCAGTGGAAAATGATTTGGACCCTCTGCAATCAAATTGTATGTGGCAAATAAAAGAACAAACATCAATGTACTTTCTAAAAATATTGTGTGTAAAGAATCATATCCATAGCATATAGACATTAAAGCTGCCAAGGCCACAAATAAAAATCCAACTGTAATAGGTTAAACCTTTTATTTCTTAATGACTCCTTAACTGATTTCTAAATAAAGCAATCTAAAATATCTCATAAGTTTTTCCAACATTTACAAATATCAAAGGCTAATAGCAGAAAATTATTTCATCTTTTTGGCCTTCATGTATTCTATTTGACTTTTTTTTTTTTTTTTTAGTGCTTTAAATCTTTACAGGTGCTTTGAAATAAAAAGATCTTCCATTTATTCTGTTTCCCAAAACAGCTTTATTTATGTGGGAACCAGTGAGAACTTGGGCAAACCTTCCTTTTCATGAAACTGGTGAGAGTTTTGACAATCTGGCTGCTAGCCTGAATTCTGTGGCACATCTGTAGTTATAAATATAGAATTTCAATTATGTAAATCACCTTGGCCATGTCTTTTTAAAAGTTAGAACACTGTAGTTTATCTCCTGTATACTTTAGTAATACTCTTATGATTTAGCTTTTTGCTATCAAAATCAAATTAAAAGCTACATTACATACCAGTTTTTTTTAATTATTATTTAGAGAGAGGTTTTATAAAATCTTTGAGTTGCTTCAGATTAAAAAAAAAAAAACAAGAAAACAGACTACCTCATTGAGTTAAAGGTTTAAGAAAAAAAGAAAGGAAAACAATCCTTGTCTCTATCTTGCTACTTTCTCTAATATTATAATCTAAGACTCAAACAATAGCATAAAAAATAAGATTAACTGTTTCACTGTGCTAAGTCACTTCAGTCATGTCTGAACTTTCCCTATGGACTGTAGCCTGCCAGGTTCCTCTGTCCATGGGATTCTCCAGGCAAGAATATTGGAGTGGGTTGCCATATCTTTTTCCAGGGGATCTTCCCAACCCAGGGATTGAACTGGAGTCTTTATATCTCCTGCAATGGCAATCAGGTTCTTTACCACTTAATGTCACTAGGGAAGCCCACAGCTTCAGTATAGAATCACAATTCACTATAAGCAATTTAAATTTTTTCTCTTTACAACTTATGTCAGCAGTTACCAATGCATTATCTACTTGAGAACAGTGATAGGATTTCATTTCCTCCCATTTCTCTTTGAAACTACCTATGGGGAGAGGTGTCTTTCAAATCTAAATCCCCAGCAAAGATTCTGGCATATATTAGATGCTCATAAATGTGTAAATTAGAGGCTGTGGAGAATAAATGGGGAATAAACAACCATTAAAGGCATTTTCATCGTAGTGAACCAAACACTGGCATCTCTCAAAATCAAGCTTGCTGGTGTTGCCCTATTCATCTTTGCCTTGTGTCATGGCTTTGTACTGCCAAGCTGCATGGGTCTTAGGGAGGATCTCTATCTTTACGGTCTCATAGATTTTTTTGCAAGAATTGAAGGTAAAGGGCATTCTTTGCATTTTTCAAAAACCCTTTCGAAATCATCGAGTTTTATATAAGGAGACAAATTAAAGTATAGCGACCTCCTCTGGCAGGACAGATGGTTCCGAATCAGTCTGTGCTGTGCTAGTAATATTAATATCTTCTTTTGTGATGTGGCCATGGGCACAGGACCCTAGTCCTTCCAGTTTTGTGTGGCTGTTGTTGCTGTTTTATTTATTTTTTCTTCTTTGTATTCCTTGACTTCAGCCTAATTCACATTCTGTCCACCCTGTTCTGTTGCTGCTTGAGCGCCTTGCCTTCCACTAGCTGATGACTTTTCTGTTACTTGACCCTGCAGAAACACTTTATTGCCTTTTTGCTACAAAGCAGGACAGGATAATATATCTCAGCCAAAATATCTCATTTCTCTCTGTGAATGTATCTGAAAATTCATGTTTCTATCAACAGTTGCCGAAACACCCACTTGAAGAAAATGCTTAAAATGTCTTCGCTGAGAACACACTGGTGGCTCCAACTGTGCTTTCCCTTTTACATGTATGTTTCACTATGGACTCTCCAAGGCCAAAATAATTCAGACAGCCAAAATGCTTATTAATGAGGTCAATGAGTTTCAAAACTCCTTGGATTACCCCTGAATTGTGACAATAGCTAAATCAATCATTTGCCACTGAATAACCTCCACAACTTCAATTTAGACACATAAAGCAGTGTTTTTAATGATAAAGTATTTTTAACACTGAGAAATTAGATAATCAGCATAGATATGTCATCTGTCACATACACAGTATACATTTTTCTCCTGAACCCTGATATCAAGAAGCCTTAATTCATGCCATAGAGCATAATGAAAACAAAAAGGGAAAGTACTATTTTGTTAGTTTTAATGAGTACATCATTTCTTTTAATTATGCTTTGTGGGAATTTTTTGAAATGGTAAATGTACTTTTGATTTTATGTCAAGAAATAGGTTTAATCTGACATTTAAAGAAGTATTCAGATGATTTTGTTATTATTCTTTTTTCCTTGAATTATAAAATTGTTTTAAATCAATTAATTGTCCCTCTTTCTTTGAAATGAAAAGTTGTGATGCTCAAAACATTTCCAATTAGTTTAAAATGATTTCTTGGATCACAGTATAAAATTGTGTTTTCATAAATTCTCTGGAGGAAAATATTAAGCACTATAAAGAAAGCTGAGTGCCGAAGAATCAATGCTTTTGAAATGTAGTGTTGGAGAAGACTCTTGAGAGTCCCTTAGATGGCAAGGAGATCCAACCAGTTAATTCTAACAGAAATTAGTCCTGAATATTCATTGGAAGGACTGACGCTGAAGCTGAAGCTCCAATACTTTGGCCACCTGATGCAAAGAACTGACTCATTGGAAAAGACCCAGATGCTGGGAAAGACTGAAGGTGGGAGGAGAAGGTGACAACAAAGGATGAGATGGTTGGAGGGCATCACAGATGCAATGGGCTTGAGTTTGAGTAGGTTCTGGGAGTTGGTGATGGACAGGGAGGCCTGGCATGCTGCAGTCCATGGGGTCACAAAGAGTCGGACACGACTGAGCAACTGAACTAAACTGATCCTGTTTAAAAAAAAAATTACTTTGATCAAAATTCAATTATGTCTGTTCTTAATTTAAAGTTATTTTTTATGAAATAAAGTTTTTTTTTAATTACTTTAGTGGCAGGCATTGAGAAAGAAATAATGCAATGAAATATTTTGAAAGTATAATCGTGGATATCCCCCATTCAAGAATAATAAAATCTTGGTACTAAACTGAAATTGCTCAGTTTCCACTCTATGACATTTTCTAGTAGGTAATACACTTTCAGTGCCTAAAAATCGTGGCTTCAAATGAACTGATGGAGATACAGTTCTATGTCAATTTATTTTAATGAATAGTATTTACAAAAAAGATGTCCTTTTCATTATAGGGGACTGGAATGCAAAAGTAGGAAGTCAAGAAACACCTGGAGTAACAGGCAAATTTGGCCTTGGAGCACAGAATGAAGCAGGGCAAAGGCTAATAGAGTTTTGTCAAGAGAATGCACTGGTCATAGCAAACACCCTCTTCCAACAACACAAGAGAAGACTCTACACATGGACATCACCAGATGGTCAACACCGAAATCAGATTGATTATATTCTTTGCAACCAACGATGGAGAAGCTGTATACAGTTAGCGAAAACAAGACCAGGAGCTGAGTGTGGCTCAGATCATGAACTCCTTACTGTGAAATTCAGACTTAAATTGAAGAAAGTAGGGGAAACCACTAGACCATTTAGATAGGACCTCAATCAAATCCCTTATGATTATACAGTGGAAGTGAGAAATAGATTTAAGGGACTAGATCTGATTGATAGAGTGCCTGATGAACTCTGGACGGAGGTTCGTGACATTGTACAGGAGACAGGGACCAAGACCATCCCCATGGAAAAGAAATGCAAAAGAGCGAAATGGTTGTCTGAGGAGGCCTTACAAATAGCTGTGAAAAGAAGAGAAGCAAAAAGCAAAGGAGAAAAGGAGAGATATAAGCAACTGAATGCAGAGTTCCAAAGAATAGCAAGGAGAGATAAGAAAGACTTCCTCAGTGATCAATGCAAAGAAATAGAGGAAAACAACAGAATAGGAAAAACAAGAGATCTCTTCAAGAAAATTAGAAATTCCAAGGGAACGTTTCATGCAAAGATGGGCTCGATAAAGGACAGAAATGGTATGGACCTAACAGAAGCAGAAGATATTAAGAAGAGGTGGCAGGAATACACAGAAGAACTGTACAAAAAAGATCTTCACGACCAAGATAGTCACGATAACGAGATCACTGACCTAGAGCCAGACTTTTTGGAATGTGAAGTCAAGTTGGCCTTAGAAAGCATCACTACGAACAAAGCTAGTGGAGGTGATGGAATTCCAGTTGAGCTATTTCAAGTCTTGAAAGATGATGCTGTGAAAGTGCTGCACTCAATATGCCAGCAAATTTGGAAAACTCAGCAGTGGCCACAGGACTGGAAGAGGTCAGTGTTCATTCCAATCCCAAAGAAAGGCAATGCCAAAGAATGCTCAAACTACCGCACAATTGCACTCATCTCACATGCTAGTAAAGTCATGCTCAAAATTCTCCAATCCAGGCTTCAGCAGTATGTAAACTGTGAACTCCCAGATGTTCAAGCAGGTTTTAGAAAAGGCAGAGGCACCAGAGATCAAATTGCCAACATCCGCTGGATCATGGAGAAAGCAAGAGAGTTTCAGAAAAACATCTATTTCTGCTTCATTGACTATGCCAAAGCCTTTGACTGTGTGGATCACAATAAACTGTGGAACATTCTGAAAGAGATGGGAATCCAAGACCACCTGACCTGCCTCTTGAGAAACCTGTATGCAGGTCAGGAAGCAACAGTCAGAACTGTACATGGAACAACAGACTGGTTCCAAATAGGAAAAGGAGTACGTCAAGGTTGTATATTGTCACCTTGCTTATTTAGCTTATATGCAGAGTACATCATGAGGAATGCTGGGCTGGAAGAAGCACAAGCTGGAATCAAGATAGCTGGGAGAAATATCAGTAACCTCAGATATGCAGATGACACTACCCTTATGGCAGAAAGTGAAGAGGGACTCAAAAGCCTCTTGATGAAAGTGAAAGAGGAGAGTGAAAAGGTTGGCTTGAAGCTCAACATTCAGAAAACAAAGATCATGGCATCTGGTCCCATCACTTCATGGGAAATAGATGGAAAAACAGTGGAAACAGTGTCAGACTTTATTTTTTTGGGCTCCAAAATCACTGCAGATGCTGATTGCAGCCATGAAATTAAAAGACGCTTACTCCTTGGAAGGAAAGTTATGACCAACCTTGATAGTATATTAAAAAGCAGAGACATTACTTTGCCAACAAAGGTCCGTATAGTCAAGGCAATGGTTTTTCCCGTGGTCATGTATGTATGTGAGTGTTGGACTGTGAAGAAAGCTGATCGCCGAAGAATTGATGCTTTTGAACTCTGGTGTTGGAGAAGATTCTTGAGAGTCCCTTATACTGCAAGGAGATCCAACCAGTCCATTCTAAAGGAGATCAATCCTGGGTTTTCATTGGAGGGACTGATGCTAAAGCTGAAACTGCAATACTTTGGCCACCTCATGCGACGATTTGACTCACTGGAAAAGACCCTGATGCTGGGAAAGTTTGGGGGTGGGAGGAGAAGGGGATGATGGAGAATGAGATGGCTGGATGGCATCACCGACTCTGTGGACATGAGTTTGAGTGTACTCCGGGAGTTGGTGATGGACAGGGAGGCCTGGCGTGCTGTGATTCATGGGGTCGCGGAGAGTCGGACACGACTGAGCGACTGAACTGAACTGAACTGATTTACATTTTTATCTTGTTATATCCCTTATGCAACTTTGACAATGATCAATAACTGAAAAATGAAATAACTCTAACTAATGTATGACTTAATACCTTACAATGGGCCATCCCCATCTAGCATGAAGATCTTAACCAAAATCATTTCAGTGCCTAAAGCAGCATGTGGCCCCAAGAGGCCCAGTTTTGTGCAGTTTGAGCTCCCCACCTCTGCCCCACATGACACAAATGCTCTGCCTCAGGCCTCTTCAGTCCTTGAGGTGGCCTATGGCCTGGTATGAGATTAAGAGTCCTTTGAGTGACACTTCATATAGTAGTTACCAAGCAGCAGACTCTGAACTGAATACTGCCCATAGATGGTCTTTCATTCTTCCAACAATCTGATGAAGTAGATGTCGTCCCATTTTAGGAAAAAGGAAAAAAAAAAAGGTTTGGAAAACTAAAGTAATGGCCCTAAAATCATCCATCAAGTACGTGTGCATGCATGTGTGCTAAGTTGCTTCTGTCATGTCCTACTCTTCGCAACCTATGGACTGTAGCCCGCCAAGCTCCTCTGTTCATGGGATTCTCCAGACAAGAACACTGGAGTGGGTTGCCATGTCCACCTCTAGGGGATCTTCCAGAGCCATGGATTGAACCCAGGTCTACTGTGTTTCCTGCATTGGCAGGCAGAATCTTTACCAATAGTTCCACTTGGGGAAAGCATTCAGTTTAGTTCAGTTGCTCAGTTATGTCTGACTCTGTGACCCTATGTACTGCAGCACACCAGGCTTCCCTGTCCATCACCAACTCCCAGAGTTTACCCAAACCCGTGTCCATCGAGTTGGTGATGCCATCCAACCATCTCAACCTCTGTCATCCCCTTTTCCGCTTGTCTTCAATCTTTCCCAGCATCAGGGTCTTTTCCAATGAGTCAGTTCTTTGCATCAGGTGGCCAAAGTATTGGAGCTGCAGGCCATTAATTGATTCCAGAACTGTTCTTAAAACATCTCATGTGAGTCCGAGCTCAGCTTTGGAGAAATCAGCTGCTGTGGGCTTGCCACTGAATGGGAAATAGTTGTCTCAATTCTGAGAAATGCGATCCTGTCTTGTTTGCTCATCTTCCTCCAAGGTCCTGTCGTGTGCTGTCCTGGTTTTGACCTCCTGCACAGAACCTACAAGTGACCTACATGTCCTGGATGCTTCCTCACCGCCTGCCCCTCAGGACATGTGGATGTCACTCCCTCAGTGTCCGTGTTCTCCATTTGCTTATAACTTTGTATCAGAACAACATACAAGCACATGCTTTGTGGTACTATAGTTTATTTTCTGAACCTGTATCCCCTAAATACTGCTTCCAGATGGCCCAGATAGACTTATATCTAAGATTCATGACTCAGTCCTTCCCATCCAACCACCCTAATTGTCCAATTTATAAAGCTAAATATTATCATAACTCATAAGGACAAGTCTAATTGACTGTTATGATTAATTTTCACATACAGTCATAAGTTGACTACTGAAAAATGTAACCAAAGCATAGTGTGTGTGCTCAGTGGTGTGTGACTCTTTTGCAACCCCATGACCTATAGCCTGCCAGGCTCCTCCATCCATGGAATTTTCCAGGCAAGAATACTGGAGTGGGTTGCCATATTCTACCCCAGGAAATCTTCCCAAACCCAGGGATCAAACTCGCATCTCTTGCATCTTCTGAATTGGCTGGCAGATTCTTCAACACCAGTGCTACCTGGGAATATATAGAAAAGAAAAATAGTGATTACTTCCATTGTTCAAATCCTCTGCATACACTGTGTATGAGATGGAACACACCTCCACTATTATTTCCCTAAGAACCATCTTTCATTGATTTCACAATTGACAAATACTTATTGAGTCTTTTCCTCTTGTCATGGACTGTTTAAGATGCCAGGGATATATCAGTGAACAAAAGATAAAGATTCGGCCTTCAAATATTTAATATTTCACTTGAATATGGGATGAGAATTGAGGACTGGCAACTATAAAGTGAGAAAGGAAATGAACAAAATTATTGGATAATGCTATGTTCCATGCAGAAAGTTAAAATGAAGAGATGTTACAAAGAATGACTATTTAGTTTGAAGCTTGAAAAACTCTTTCTGGAGAAGTCGCATTTAAGCTGATTTCTGAATGACAAAAAGGAACCAGTTGAACAAACATGGCATTCCATTGCGATAGTGCAACTGGGTGTTGATCAAGAATATTAGTGAGTCAGTCGAAGAGGTCTGTGCAGGCATTTTAGACTTTATGTAAAATCAGGCAGTCGCTCAGTTGTGTCCGACTCTTTGCGACCCCATGGACTACAGTACACCAGGCTTCCCTGTCCATCACCAATTCCCGGAGCTTGCTCAAACTTGTGTCCACTGAGTCAGTAATGCTATCCGGGCATCTCATTCTCTGTCGTTCCCTTCTCCTCCTGCCTTCAATCTTTCCCAGCGTCAGGGTCTTTTCCATGACTCAGTTGTTTGCATCAGGTGGACAGTTATTTTATAAAATAGCTGTGAAAATTTTTTTGTGGGAAATCCATGAAAGGTGTTATCAAACCTACCTCCTTCCTGACTGTGATGACCCAGAGTTGTCCTGTCAGACTTGGTGATGTTAAACAATAGATTACCTGTGTAAAATGATGTATGTAGCTGTTAATGAAATAATGTAATTAACAAATGCATTACGAAAAGAAAATGTGTACCTATTTATGAATTTTTTAAAAATTCTTACTACTTAAGACTGCCTTTGTAGAAATGACCTTTATGTTTTACTTGAAAGCAATACTTATTCCAGATTAGGTTCCTATTATTATTCTTAATCCCACTACATTTAAATGATACTTGCCTTATTCAGAGAGATGATGCAGGTCGTACGTACGCAGACATAGACTATAAAATTACTTTAGTAAAACATGTTCTAATTATCTTAAACTTATTTAATTAAAATAGTATCTATGGCTTTCATTTTAAAAGGGGGCCTTTTCTATTTAAGTTTGGTGATAATAATGTTTTACCATTTCTCTGGCAATAAAATTACAAAGAAAGTTCACAACTTGTTGAATGCCTTATAATTAAAGAATCACAACATTGGAAAATACCCTCTGCTTTTAGGTAAATTAATATTTCAAGCTTTTGATGTTTATTTTTCATCTTAAGGATTCCAAGGAAAGCTGACCTTTAAGTCTGGGTAGAAGAGAATTTTAATACTTTCACATCTGAAAGATAGGCAGTAGTCTTTTTGTCAAATCTCTTCTTATGGCTACCTGGTGGGAATTTCAGGGAACGAAAGTAAAGTTCAGTTCAGTTCAATTCAGTTGCTCAGTCATGTCCAACTCTTTGTGACCCCATGAACCACAGCACGCCAGGCCTCCCCGTCCATCACCAATTCCCAGAGTTCACTCAGACTCATGTCCATCGAGTAGGTGATGCCATCCAGCCATCTCATTCTCTGTCGTCCCCTTCTCCTCCTGCCCCCAATCCCTCGCAGGATCAGAGTCTTTTCCAGTGAGTCAACTCTTCGCATGAAGTGGCCAAAGTATTGGAGTTTCAGCTTTAGCATCAGTCCTTCCAATGAAAACCCAGGATTGATCTCCTTTAGAATGGACTGGTTGGATCTCCTTGCAGTCCGACTCACAAGAGTCTTCTCCAGCACCACAATTCAAAAGCATCAATTCTTCAGCGATCAGCTTTCTTCACAGTCCAACTCTCCCATCCATATATGACCACGGGAAAAACCATAGCCTTGACTAGACGGACCTTTGTTGGCAAAGTAATGTCTCTGCTCTTTAATATGCTATCTAGGTTGGTCATAACTTTCCTTCCAAGGAGTAAGCGACTTTTAATTTCATGGCTGCAGTCAGCATCCACAGTGATTTTGGAGCCCCAAAAAATAAAGTCTGACACTGTTTCCACTGTTTCCCCATCTATTTCCCATGAAGTGATGGGACTAGATGCCATGATCTTTGTTTTCTGAATGTTGAGCTTCAAGCCAACCTTTTCACTCTCCTCTTTCACTTTCATCAAGAGGCTTTTGAGTTCCTCTTCACTTTCTGCCATAAGGGTGGTGTCATCTGCATATCTGAGGTTATTGATATTTCTCCCGGCAATCTTGATTCCAGCTTGTGCTTCTTCCAGCCCAGCGTTCCTCATGATGCACTCTGCATATAAGTTAAATAAGCAGGGTGACAATATACAACCTTGACGTACTCCTTTTCCTATTTGGAACCAGTCTGTTGTTTCATGTCCAGTTCTGACTGTAGCTTCCTGACCTGCATACAGGTTTCTCAAGAGGCAGGTCAGGTGGTCTGGTATTCCCATCTCTTTCAGAATGTTCCACAGTTTATTGTGATCCACACAGTCAAAGGCTTTGGCATAGTGAATGAAGCAGAGATAGATACAAGTTGTCATTAAATAATTTACAAAAGTTCAGGAATGATTAAAAAACATGTTAGCTCTTGCTTTTCTAGGTACAAAAACATGTTTTACCATTTCCTCAGAATATGTTTTATGAAATGCTTATGGATTATTCTGTGGTATGTATACACTTGCATTGCAAAGAGGATATGACATGAATTACATTATTAAGCATCATATAACTAAAGAAAGTAAAATAATACTAAGCAACCACTGACTTCCAATCTGCCATGACAGAGGGACTGGTGTGAACTTTCCCTCCAGCTGGAAAACAGCTAGAAACCTAGACAGGTTATATGAAACTACTGTTTTCAGATATTCTTCAACTGGCAGCACAGGACTGTGGACCCCATGAGAAGAGTAACCAACTTGGTAAGCCGTACAATACCCCAGTTTGCTGCCTGGAAGCATGTTTCGGTTCACAGAGAAAGGAGGGGACCTGGAACAAAGCATGCACTGTACGTCAAGAGGACAGAACTTAATGTGTAGGAAGCTGAAACAGCTGGAATTTGTCAAGAGAGGTACAGAGGGAGCTACACAGAAATAGCACCCCAGAAATCTGCATATGTTTCTCTCTGAGTCTGCTGCTGAATACTAACCCACACATAGACAGAGTGATTCATCGTGAGACCAGACAAAGAGCTACCAGGAGTGGCAAATGGAATGCGTTCTAGAGTTTTTACAGGACGAAGTGATGTGCGAGTTCTGACTAGCTAAAGCAGACCGCTCTGTTAAACACCATGGTTATTTAGCAAAGATTGCAGAGAGCAAACCAGCCTCACACTAGCTAAAAACAAGTTTAAAAATGGTCAAGGTGAACTTCAAGTAATTTAACTGAATTAACTGAAAACAGAATTTAATTTAACTGAAAACAGAATTCCACATTCTTTTAAGGAAGAAAGCAAAATTCAGACACTCCACAGTTTACCAAATACAATATTGAGAATTGAATATAAAACTTAAAGAAAACAGAAAAATATAAATGTTAACCAAGAGAAAAATTTGTCAGTTGCAATTTTCTTAGAAATGACAGAGATGATGAGAGTACCAGGTAATAGGCAAACTGAAAAGCATTTAAAAGAAAACATGAACACAATAAAGGGCAAAGTGGAACTGTTCTAAAAAACAGAGGAGGATCAAATAAAATTTATAAAGGAGAAGGTTACCATATCTCAACTGAAAATTTGTTTTGGTTGGGATTAACAGCAGACTAGAGAGGGCAGAAGAAAAGATCAGTGAACTTAACCATATCAATAAAATCTGGGGAAACTGAAGCACACACAGAGAGAAAAAAAGACTTAAAAAAAAAGTTTAATAAAGTTTTAGTAATGTGATCTGTGAGATAACAACAAACAGAAAAAAAGGTGCATGGAATACAGTTTAAAAAAATATTTAAAGAAATAATAACCATGTTTTCTTTCTTCTTCTTTTTTTAATCATAAACTTACAGAACCAAGATCAATAAACCCAAGTAAACTAAAAGGCAAAGAAAATCATGCCAAGGAATATTAAGTGAAATTTTTGGAAGCAAGAAATAAATTATAAAAGAAAGACAATGAGAAGATAATTGTTCAGTTCAGTTCAGTTCAGTCGCTCAGTCGTGACCGACTCTTTGCGACCCCATGAATCACAGCACGCCAGGCCTCCCTGTCCATCACCAACTCCTGGAGTTCGCCCAAACTCATGTCCATTGAGTCGGTGATGCCATCCAGCCATCTCATTCTCTGTCATCCCCTTCTCCTCCCGCCCCCAATCCCTCCCAGCATCAGAGTCTTTTCCAGTGAGTCAACTCTTTGCATGAGGTGGCCAAACTGGAGTTTCAGCTTTAGCATCAGTCCTTCCAATGAACACCCAGGATTGATCTCCTTTAGAATGGACTGGTTGGATCTCCTTGCAGTCCAAGGGACTCTCAATTACCATAGACATTTCATGAAAAATAATAAAAGTAATATGGCTGAAATTTTAAAAATATTATTCTAAGCCAAAGAATCCAGACACAAAGAAACTATGGTATATTTCCATGTATTTGAAATTCTAGAATGAGCAAAAATGAATTTTAGTGAAAGGGCAAAAAGTGAATGTTTGCCCCTGAGGTAGGACAATTGAAAATGAAAGTACACAAAGCAAATTCTTGAGGTAATGCTGATGTCCTGTATCTTAGTTGTGATCACGTGGTTGTATGTATTTGTCAGAAAATATCAAAGTATTCACTTAAAATGGGTCCATTGCATTGTACATAGATCATTTCTTAATATATTGATTTCAAAACCAAAAGCAGAATAGAGGCAGTTTTAAAAGGGACAGAGATTAGATGCAAACATGTGCTTGGCATGAGCAGGTTGCTACAATGGGTCACTAAATTTGCTCATAATTCTTTTGGAATACAGGGTAAAGGAGAACTCACAGGTTTACGTTTACTTTGACAACAGAACTCATGAAAATTCATCACTGAGATATAGTTGCTTCTTCCCCTGTCCCTCAAGAAACTAACCAAGGGAAGGAAGGTGGTGGTTATCTAAGAAAAACTTTTGATGACACAGTGAATAATATTTTCCATTCCAGTTTTAACAAAAACACAAGTGTTGTTCAAATAAATAATGCATGGACCAAACATCTTTATACAAAGTTCGAAGCACTTTGCAACATTTCAGACAATATGGCTCAGGAACATTTTGATTTCTATATATCCACTGTAATTCATTAATGGAGTTTATGGGATCTAGGAAAATGTTTAATTAATATGATCATAGAACGAACTCTTGAATATCTAACTTAAATGAATCTGTGAGAAAATCTACACAATAATTCATAATTCAATATTTTGAGAAGAGTTTTTAGTACTGACATTCTAAATTGTTGGCTTTAGACAACAATTACACTGTTTCAGTTCAGTTCAGTTCAGTTCAGTCGCTCAGTCGTGTCCGACTCTCCGCGACCCCATGAATCACAGCACGCCAGGCCTCCCTGTCCATCACCAACTCCCGGAGTACACTTAAACCCATGTCCACAGAGTCGGTGATGCCATCCAGCCATCTCATTCTCTGTCGTCCCCTTCTCCTCCTGCCCCCAACCTTTCCCAGCATCAGAGTCTTTTCCAGTGAGTCAACTCGTCTCATGAGGTGGCCAAAGTATTGGAGTTTCAGCTTTAGCATCAGTCCCTCCAATGAACATCCAGGATTGATCTCCTTTAGAATGGACTGGTTGGATCTCCTTGCAGTATAAGGGACTCTCAAGAGTCTTCTCCAACACCACAGTTCAAAAGCATCAATTCTTCGGCGATCAGCTTTCTTCACAGTCCAACTCTCACATCCATACATGACCACAGGAAAAACCATTGCCTTGACTAGACGGACCTTGGTCGGCAAAGTAATGTCTCTGCTTTTTAATATACTATCAAGGTTGGTCATAACTTTCCTTCCAAGGAGCAAGCGTCTTTTAATTTCATGGCTGCAATCAGCATCTGCAGTGATTTTGGAGCCCAAGAAAACAAAGTCTGACACTGTTTCCACTGTTTTTCCATCTATTTCCCATGAAGTGATGGGACCAGATGCCATGATCTTTGTTTTCTGAATGTTGAGCTTCAAGCCAACCTTTTCACTCTCCTCTTTCACTTTCATCAAGAGGCTTTTGAGTTCCTCTTCACTTTCTGCCATAAGGGTAGTGTCATCTGCATATCTGAGGTTATTGATATTTCTCCCAGCAATCTTGATTCCAGCTTGTGCTTCTTCCAGCCCAGCGTTCCTCATGATGTGCTCTGCATATAAGTTAAATAAGCAAGGTGACAATATACAACCTTGACGTACACCTTTTCCTATTTGGAACCAGTCTGTTGTTCCATGTCCAGTTCTAACTGTTGCTTCCTGACCTGCATACAGGTTTCTCAAGAGGCAGGTCAGGTGGTCTGGGATTCCCATCTCTTTCAGAATGTTCCACAGTTTATTGTGATCCACGCAGTCAAAGGCTTTGGCATAGTCAATGAAGCAGAAATAGATGTTTTTCTGAAACTCTCTTGCTTTCTCCATGATCCAGCGGATGTTGGCAATTTGATCTCTGGTGCCTCTGCCTTTTCTAAAACCTGCTTGAACATCTGGGAGTCCTCGGTTTACATACTGCTGAAGCCTGGCTTGGAGAATTTTGAGCATGACTTTACTAGCGTGTGAGATGAGTGCAATTGTGCGGTAGTTTGAGCATTCTTTGGCATTGCCTTTCTTTGGGATTGGAATGAAGACTGACCTCTTCCAGTCCTGTGGCCACTGCTGAGTTTTCCAAATCTGCTGGGATATTGAGTGCAGCACTTTCACAGCATCATCTTTCAAGACTTGAAATAGCTCCACTGGAATTCCATCACCTCCACTAGCTTTGTTCGTAGTGATGCTTTCTAAGGCCCACTTGACTTCACATTCCAAGATGTCTGGCTCTAGGTCAGTGATCACATTATCACTGTTTAACACTGTGTAAACTTTAAAAAGTGAACTTACATCAATATTTTCACACAACCAGAAGGCAGTCACCGTTTAACTAAATTAAGCTGCTAAAAGTAATCAGAACTGACTTTTCACTTCTGAAAAAGAAAAAGAAGCTTTGATTTTCTTCAATGTTTTAAGCCAAAATTGGTTAATATCTCAGTATTCTGTACCATATGACTGGAACAGAAAATTATTTATTTTTTTAAACTCTTGACATCTCCATGTGCTCCCTAAAACTTTGAATTTTATTGTCTTTTAAAAAAAGGGGTTGAGTCTTTAGGTACACGCCAAGGTGGAGTAATTCCAAACAAGCCCATCTTTCCCACAGATTACAATAAAATCTCAGCACAGAAACATGGAAATGGGGTCCATAACGGAAAACATACCTTAATAATGGGTTCTTTGGATAATTTTTATAGGAAACATTGTAGAATAACTGTTTCCTAATTTCACTTTCTGTCCCATAAATTTCCTTCTGAACCAGCAGCTCATTTTGTTGCATCTCTGATGATGCCCAGGGTTTTAAGATTTCATCCTCTGTCTGATTAGTATGCAGAGACTATATTCAAAGGAAAAAAAAAACCAAATAAATTGATTTTAAAAATAGCATTTTAAACATTCAAAACAACTTGAATGTCATTTGGCTGAAAAACAATTATCTAATGTGTCTCACACCTAAATATTAATTATTTTTTATATTTGGCAATGTTAGTGTTTTCTAAATCTGTCCATCTCTAGTAGAATATCAAGCTAAAATTTGACTTTTATTTATTTATTCTTTTCTTTTTTAAAGGAAATCACTCCTTTGTCTCTTGAGTAGCTCATCAAAATGAAATTGAATTGCCTCAGGACATTTCTATAATCATTAGAGAAAAATGCTCAGAACTCAATCACTTCCCACACCATGCCTTAATATTTATTTCTAAGGCTAATATTTTTGACATGACCTTGTGATTAATCAAGTCTTTCTAGAAATAGGCCACATTTTTTCAAGCTTCATTAGCCTCATTTTGATGTGTCCTGATACAGACAGACCTCAGAGATAGTGTGAGTTCGATTCCAGACCATGATAAAGTGAATACCACAATAAAGCAAATCTCACAAATTTTTAGTTTTCCAGTGCATGTAAAAGTTATGTTTACACATTTAGGTGACTATGAAATGTGCAATAGCATTGTGTCTAAAGAACCATAAACATGCCTTAATAATATTAAAAAAAATACTCTATTGCTAAAATATGCTGTCACCTGAGTCTTCACGAGTCAAAATCTTTGCTGGTGGAGGGTATTGCCTCAGTGTTGATGCCTGCTCACTGATCAGCGTCATGGTTGCTGAAGGTTAGGGTGACTGTGGCCATTTCTGCAAATAAGACAATGAAGTTTGCATCAATAACTCTTTGGTTCAGGAATGATTTCTCTGTAGCATCCAATGCTGTTTGATAGAGTTTTACATACTGCAGAACTTCTTTCAAAATTGGACTCAACCCTAACAAGTCCTGCTGCAGTTTTATCAACTAAGTTTGTGTAATATTCTAAATCCTTTATCGTCATTTAAGCAATTTATACCAGGAGTAGATTCCATCTTAAGAAATCACTTCCTTTGCTCATGAATAAGAAGTGACTCCTCATCTTGAAGTATTATCATGAGATTGTAGCAATTCAGCCACATCTTTGGGCTCCACTTCTAATTCTAGTTCTCTTATACTATTTCTACCATATTGCCAGTTACTTCCTCCACTGAAATCTTGAGCCTGTCAAAGTTATTCATGAGACTTGGAATCAGTTTCTTCCAAACTCTTGTAAATGTGGATATTTTGACCTCTTCCCATGAGCCACGAGTGTACTTAATGAAAATTAGAATGGTGAATCCTTTTCAGAAGCTTTTCAATTTACTTTGCCCAGATCCAACAGAGGAACTCTTACAAATGTATCTCTTAATGAATAAGAACTCTTCTCAATACTCTGTAATGACCTATATGGGAAAAAGTGAAAGTCATGCAGTTGTGTCCAACTCTTGGCGACTCCAAGGACTATACAGTCCATGGAATTCTCTAGGCCAGGATACTGGAGTGGGTAGCTTTCCCCTTCTCCAGGGGATCTTCCTAACCCAGGGATCAAATCCAGGTCTCCTGCATTGCAGGTGGATTCTTTACCAGCTGAGCCACAGAGGAAGCCCAAGAATCCTGGAGTGGGTAGCATCTAGCTTCTCCAGCAGATCTTCCCAACTCAGGGAATGAACTGAGGTCTCCTTCATTACAGGTGAATTTTTTTAACCAACTAAGCTATCAGAGAAGCCCATATGGGAAAAGAATCTTACCAGAAAAAAGTGGATATATGTATAACTGATGCATTTTGCTGTACAGCAGAAACTATATAAATCAACTATACTCCAATAAAAACTAAAAAAGAAAAAATAGACTTGAAAATTGAAATTACTCCTTAATCCATGTTCTTTAGATTAGAAGTTGTGTTAGAAGGTATGAAAACAACATTAATCTTGTTTTACATCTCCATCAGAGTTCTTAAGAGACCAAGTACATTGTCAATGAACAGTAGTATTTTCAAACGAATCCTTTTTTCTGAACAGTGGATCTTAAAATATTCAATAAACTTTGATGTTAACAGATGTGCTGTCATCTAAGCTTTGTTGTTTCATTTACAGAGCATGGACAGAGTAGATTTAACATATTTTTAAGGATCCTAGGATTTTCAGAATGATCCAACCAGTCCATTCTAAGGGAGATCGATCCTGGGTGTTCATTGGAAGGACTGATGCTAAAGCTGAAACTGCAATATTTTGGCCACCTCATGAGACAAGTTGACTCACTGGAAAAGACTCTGATGCTGGGAGGGATTGGGGGCAGGAGGAGAAGGGGACGACAGAGAATGAGATGGCTGGATGGTATCACCGATTCTGTGGACATGAGTTTGAGTGAACTCAGGGAGTTGGTGATGGATAGGGAGGCCTGGCGTGCTGTGATTCATGGGGTCGCGGAGAGTTGGACACGACTGAGTGACTGAACTGAACTGAACTGAATTGAAAGAGACTCTTGAGAGTTCCCTTGAACTGCAAGGAGATCAAACCGGTCAATCCTAAAGGAAATCAACCCTGAAGGTCCATTGGATGGACTGATGCTGAAGCTGAAGCTACAGTACTTTGGCCAACTGGAAAGAGGTAACTCACTGGAAAAGACCTTGATGCTTGGAAAGAGTGAAGGCAAAAGGAGAAGGGAGTGGCAGAAGATGAGATGATTCAATAGTATCATCAACTCAATGGGCGTAAATTTGAGCAAACTCTTTGAGATAGTGGAGGACAGAGGAGTCTGGCATGCTACAATCCATGGAGTTGAAAAGTCGGACGTGACTTAGTGACTGAACAACAACACATGAGTGTTGACTTCTGCTTGAAGTCACCAGCTGCATTAGACCTAACAGATCCTAACAGGAGAGTCACCTTGTCTTTTTAAGCTTAAGTTAGCCATTGACTTCTCCTCTCCAGCTGTGAAAGTTCTAGATGATGTCTTCTTTCAGTATAAACCTGTATGATCTACATAAAGTCTGTTGTTTAGTGTAGCCACCTTTATTAATGGTCTTAGATAGATCTTCTGGATAACTTACTGCAGTGTCTGTTTCAGCCCTTGCTTCTTCACCTTGTACTTTCGGGTTTTGGAGACCACTTCTTTCCTTAAACCTCAGGAAACAATCCCTGCTTAGCTTCAAACTTTTCTTCTAATGCCTCCTCACCTCTCTGTCTTCATAGAATTGAAGAGAATTTGTGCCTGGTTGTGAATTAGGCTTGGCTTAAGGGAAGATTGTGGCTGGTTGGATCTACCCTGTGAGCACTAAAGCTTTATACATACCAGCAAAAAGGCTGTTTCACTTTTTTACCATTTGTGTGTTTTCCAATTAGTAGCACTTCTAATTTCCTTCAAGAACTTTTCCTTTACATTTACAGCTTGACTAACCATTTGGCACAAGAGGTCTAGCTTTCAGCCTGTCTTGGCTATCAACATGCCTTCTTCACTAAACTTAATCATGTTTAGTGCTTGATATAAGTAAAACATGTATGATCCTTCCTGTCACGTCATCATTTAGAGGTCATTGTAGAGTTATTTATTGGCCTAATTTCAAGGTTGCTGCATATTAAGGAATAAGGAGATCTAGGAGAGGGAGAGAGATGGTGAAATGGCCAGTCAGAGGAGTGGTTAGTACACACACAATATTTATCAATGAAGTTTGTAGTTTGTATGGGTGTGATTAGGGGTGTGGTTCAAGGTGCTCCCTCTGCACTGTTGCAAAAGTCACGTTAAAGATTACCGTGCACAGACCACCGTAACAAAAATAATAATGAAAAAGGTTAAACTATTGTGAGGATTACCAAAACATGACAAGAAGACACAACCTGAGCAAATGCTTTTGGAAAAATGGAGCCATCAGATTTTCTTGAGGCAGGGTTGCCAAAAGCCTTCAATTTGTAGCAACACAATACTTATGAAGTGCAATAAAGCAAAGTGCAACAGTGAAATAGTGAAAATGCGTAGTTGGCCTCTTTGTGGGAGGCATCAAGTTTTAATGCAACTCTCCTGTCTGTTTTGTCAGATTATACCAAGGAAGGTCAAAAGAAGATCTGACATTTTTCTCTTTCATTTCAATTGTTTTCTTTCTACTCTGAAGGCAAGGGAATATTTCAAACTTACATCTTGAGAAGCTCATCAAAGGAATTGGTGACACTGCGATAAATAGGTTTAAAAATACCACCAACAAAAAAAGTGGTTCATAAAAAGCCAAATGTTAGCTAGGCTTTGCATATGGCTCTAACGGTTTTTGCTTTTAATACAAGTAATGTGCCTTAGCGTGACTGTCTTTATAGCAACATGAAGGCGCCTTTCTCACGGAAAGAACTTGTTCCAAGGCAAGCAGCTAATTAGTTTTTGTACAGCTACCAAAAGAGCAAAGGAGATTGAACAGTAACTTCACTTTCTTCCTCTGGAAGGGGTAACTTGCTTACTTGATGAGAATTGGAGATGAGTGGAGACTTTTACTTTGTCAGCTAAAATTAATTCATCCTGCGAGGGGAACATGTTTGGATGGTGTTTGGAATTGCTTTGAACAAATACAGGAAGGCTGAAGTGCTTATGAGGAACTTTTGTCAGGGAGCAGTTGGCAATTTTATACTGATTCCTCTACTTTCTTTTTTTTTTTCATCCTCTAGAAATCTCTTGTATTCACTTTGCTTGGCAAGATTGTGTGGCTGAAGTAATGTGCATTTTCTTTGCACGTACCTTCCTGGAGAGGTGGAGAAGGATAAGGGAGGTGACCGGACAAATAAAACATGTAGGGTTATGATACTGCAATCCTACACAATAAAAATAGTTTCATCAAATGAACAAAACTCTTTCTTTAAATATACAGAGACATAACTATTTAATAAGGCTCTTCAAATGCAGAGGCTGAGATAATTTAAGCAAAGTAGCACTGGTTGCATAATTAATGTGACTATTCTGGCCCTGAAAGCAGTATTTTTTTTTATAAAAGCTCCTTTTCTTTCCCCAGTTTTTGGGATTTTTCCCACATTCAGTACAGTGTTTCACATTGAACTTGGGGTGAATGGATTCATCAGGATTGGAATAATTTCATCTGTAAGAGTGTTTATATTTTTAGGCAACCCATAAGAATGCCTGGTGAGTAGTATAATGGATATCAAGTTAATGTATATGACTCCCAGTATAGTCCCTTATTTTTATTGGGGTCTGTAACCATATGGGCCATCAACTGAAGAACGAACACTTTCATAGCAAACAGATTGCTGTATGTACTGGTTACAACAGACTTTTAAACAACAGTCCTAAGCTTTGTCCTTCAGCCAAGTAAGAACAAAAATGATTTGTTCTCTCACTGTGAATTTCCTTAATGATTTTGACTTCAGTAAATGACAAAATTGCTTTCCCTTTAAAAGAAGAGGAAGTCTTGAAAACTCTGTAATGGACTTGACTATTGTACTGTTCTTACTGGATTGGAGAAGGCTGATGTGGGAATTACAAGGATCAAACTGTTCTTGTATATTTGATTTATTTATGGAAGTACAGTTGATTTATAATATATTGTTGGTTTCAGGTATATATCATATCAATTTAGTTTTATAAATAAATAAGTATATGTATTTTATTATATATACAAATTATTATATATAACAGTATATATGTGTATTTTATATATATTATATATGTAAATTTTTCAGATTCTCTTCTCTTATAGGTTGTTACAAAATATTGAGCATAGTCCCCTATGCTATGTTGTAGGTCTTTGTTGGTTATCAAGGATCAAGCCATTTTAAGCCCTCAGCAACAAACGTAGTGAGGTGGAGGGCAAGTTTGGAGTGTGCCTCAAGCTCCCTCCTTTTGTCTCCCACAAAGACATGAAGGTGATGCAGCGTGCCATTCTACCGTCCCGAGTAAACTGCCATGTACCACGCAGGAGGCTTGAAAGAGGGTGGCCAACCAGCCAGTGTGCAAAGGACACACTCACAGCCACAGACTACTTTGTATCACTTGGATCAGATCCTTGTGTTGCTGGTGGATCAGTGAGGGTTCTAGAATTCCTATGAAGGGAGACTTCAATCCAGTTTGAGAAGTGACTAGGAAAAGCGTTGCTTTGAACTTGCATGATTTTTCAGTTTATTTAATTTGGAGTTTCCTTTAGTGGCTTGAGTAGTGCCTGTGAGAGGCTGTACCTGACAGTCAAAGTTCCAGAGCAAGAAGTCATTTGTTTGGGTGAGGGTGTGTGCTGGGCACGTGTGTGTTGGACTGTTGCTTCCAGGTTGCCCTCCAGGCTAACCCCCAGTGATGTCATTGAGGTGAATATGCCTTTTCTCTGCGCCTCATAGTCAAGAGGTTTGTGGAGTTAGTGCTCACATGATTCTAATTTCCATCTTTGTTCTCATGTCACTAAATAATAAGCTATATGGCCATCTATGCTGTTTAATCCCTTTACAATATTTTAGTGCTTTTTGAAATACCCCTGAGAGAGAGTCAATTTCCATCACTTTTATTTAACCAATGAGGAAACTGAAGCACCAGAGAAATTGTTTACCAAAAGAACTCACACCCACAAGCTTGAAGATGAACCTACTAAATTCAATTAATTCATTCTTGATAGAAAAGTGTATATTTCTTCCAAGGGATTTTTAAAAGAAGTAAATGTTTATCATTTATTTATAGATATGAAAAGTTTAAAATTATTTTATAGAAACAACTCATCTTTATTACTCTCCATATTGTGAACTTCAGGACTTTCCTGTAGCTCAGATGTGAAGAATCTGCTTGCAAATGCAGGAGACCTCGGTTCAATCCCTGGATCAGGAAGATCCCCTGCAGAAGGAAATGGCATCCCATTCTAGTATTCTTACTTGGAGAATCCCATGGACAGAGGAGCTATAGTCCACGGGATCGTGAAGAGTCAGACATGACTGAGCAACTAACATACACACAATACGAAACCCAGCTCTTATTAATGTAAATGACTACAAGGGAACTTTACAGAGTCTAAAATATTTAAATGCTATTCAACAACATAGTAAAGTCTTGAATGTGAAAATTTATTTTTGCTATGAAGACGTGTATGTTGGTAGCTGAACTTACTGTTGGGAAATTCTCATTAGGTTTTCTGCAAGGTAAGATTTCTTTTTTGACACTTTAATTTCTTAAAGGCTGAAGGTTTAATATTACACTTGAGGGAAAGGTTTGTGAGTTGGTGGTTATCACTGAACCATAGCATCAGAATACTTATGTCTGCTTTGTATATTTCAGTTACTTCAGTTTATAGTTGGAAGGTGGAGGAACCTATGCTCTCATTACTGAGATGTTGCTTAAAATGCAAGCTAATCAGTGCCACACATTAAAAGCAAACAGTGAACTCTCATTTGTTAAAACACATTTTAATCTGACTGTCACATTTTCTCCCTTTTATTTCAGTAATCCCCTTCTTCACATAGTAAAATAGCAGGTGTAGCCTGTGGAGCACTTGTGATCTTTGCCAACAAAATGACACTTGTAAAATGCCTTTAAGAGGGATATATTTCTTTTAGATTCTGAGTGGGAATAGTGTTACTTATCTGGTTCATATAATCATATCTCACACTTGAGATTTATAAGCGTTGACTTCAACAGTGAGTAATATCATAGGGATCACGTAGAAGTGTATCAGTGTTCTGTGATCATTTCACACAGTTTTAATGGAGAAGCTCTCAACCTCAGTGCTTTTGAAGTTTTGGAACATATGAGTCTGTGTTGGGTTGTGGAGGCTGTCCTATGCACCAGAACTTAGAAACTAGTAACACCCATCCAGTTGTGACAATGAAAAATATCTCTAGACATTAATGAATGTTTCCTGGGGCTCAAAATCAATCCTGGAATGAAGAGTGCTACAGGACTGTGGATTCCTGAGAAGGTGTGTTGACCTTGATCCACCCTCTAGAAGGCAGAATTCTATAGACACTGTGGGGCCCTCAGATGAAGTTGAGATTCCAAGGACAGAAAATCTCTTGCCGTGCTTCTGGAGTGGAACCTGGGGTGTCAGCAACTTCACAGAGAACCCTCACCCAGCCTGGTTCTAGAGCAATAGACCAGAGCTGCCTAGACACTATCTGAGTCAAGGGTGGTTCAAACCAGCTGCAGGATCCCTGAGCAGTTTAGCAAAGTCTTGAAATGACATTCTCCTGAGGTCTCAGAGTATGAAAGCAGATACAGAGAATGGTCAGTCGTGTGGGGTCAGAAGAAGATAGGTCTAGCAGGAATCTATGGGGATCTAGAGTGTCTTGGTAGAGGCCAAAGGCAGTAGATAATAGAATTGAGACTAGTTTACATCCATTCTGCCCATACAGCTGATACACTACAAATATCTCCTAAACATAGATTAATCTGGTACCCTAAAGTAAATGATTGTTAATTATCCTGAATTAGATGAGATAATATTTTAACTAACCCAGTGGAGTGGGGACTCCAGATTAAATTGGGTTATAGCCAAAAGTCATACCTTTGTAAAATTTATGCTTTAAGGTTCATATCCACTGTTTGCTAATATGCTACCTGGAGATGCTGAGATAACCTCCCAGGATCAGTATAAATGTCTTCTTTCCCTGTGATCCTTTTCCAGCAACTCAAATCAGTAGATTCTTTTTTTTTTTTTTGTATCTTCATACTTTCAATCCCCTTCACGGGTCACAGCCTTGTTGTGGTGAAAGGGCTTGCATAACTCAATGAAGCTGTGAGTCTTGCTGTGAGGGCCACCCAAGATGCACGGGTCGTAGTGAAGAGTTCTGACAAAATGTGGTCTGCTGTAGGAGGAAATGGCCACCCACTCCAGTATTCTTGCCTGGAGAACTCCATGGACAGTATGAAAAGGAAAAAAGATATGATACCAGAAGGTGAACCTCCCTCCCTACCCCAGTCCTGAATATTCATTGGAAGGACTGAGCCGAAGCTCCAAAACTTTGGCCATCTGATATGAAGAGCCGATTCATTGGAAAAGATACTGACACTGGGAAAGATTGAGGACAAAAGGAGAAGAGGGTGGAAGAAGATGAGATGGCTAGATAGCATCACCGACTCAATGGATATGAATCTGAGCAAACTCCAGGAGATGGTGAGGGACAGAGGAGCCTGCTGTTGCAGTCTTCAGGGTCTCAAGGAGTCAGACAGGACTTAGCAACTGAACAACAGCAACATGTTCTTTCAAAAGAAGTGTTTAATCCTTGAGCCAATCAGGGTTTCAAAAGCCAAGGTTTTGGTGACTTCAATCTCTCATATCTTTTTTACAATATATAAATATTGCATTTTTGAGATAATATATATTGTCCATGAGATAATATATCCTTAGTGGGCAAAAGGACAAAGAAATAGAAAGGAACAAAAAACATAATATATATGACATGCCACTCTTTGCCCTTATAAGCGTTTTAGCAGGGGATGGGACTTTTAGAAGGATGGGACTCAAGGCATAAAACTTCCTCAAAACACTAAGTACTACGCATTGGACCTAGGTCAGGCAGTAACTCCAATAGAGGTGGAGTCTTAGAGCAGAGCTTACAGATTTAGAAAATAAAAAGAGAGCACCTAGTTAAGCTTGAATTTTAGATAAACACCACAAAATTTTTTGGTATGACCAAGACTCAAGACATTTGAAACATACTTAGAAAAACAAGTTCTTTACCTAAATTTCAAACTTAACTGAATATTCTGTATTTTATCTAGCCTCAGAGACTGAGGTGCATTCAGAAGCATTGGGAAACTTGATCTTTTGCTCAAAATATCAGAGCGCCTTTTCACCCTATGTCTTTTCTTTCTCTCTCTTTCTCTTGTTCTCCTTCTCTTCTTCCCTTCCTTTGACATCTACAGGCTTCCAATATCAGGCCCAGTGACCTATTAATTCCTTCTTTGCTTGGCTTGTTATGGTATAGATAGTCTCACAGATTTTTCTACATTCCAGACCCTGCAGCAAGCACAAGAGGTCATTTGAGGATGTCTGTGGGTTTTAACTATAACTGCTATTACTAAAGTGAAGTTCCTCAGTCATGTCCGACTCTTTGCAATCCCTTGGACCGTAGCCCACCAGGCTCCTCTGTTCTTGGGATTCTCCAGGCAAGGATACTGGAGTGGGTAGCCATTCCCTTCTCCAGGGTATCTTCCCGATGCAGGGATCGAACCCAGGTCTCCCGCACCTTACCTTCTGAGCCGCCATAGACGCCTTCTGCAAAAAGATAAATAGGCGAGAAATTCTCTCTCTTCTCTGTTTCTCTCTTTCTCTTTGTCCCCCTCTTTCCCTCCTCACAAAGACTTGAGAAAAGACACGGCTGAACAGGCTATAATGAACAATATATTCTGAATATATTTTACTCATATTTTTGTAGAAAAGATAGGTATCTCTAGTGACTCAGATGGTAAAGAATCTGCCTGCAATGCAGTTTTGATTCCTGGGTAGGGAAGATCCCCTGGAGAAGGGCATGGCAACCCACTCCACTTTTCTTGTCTGGAGAAGCCCATGGACAGAGGAGCCTGGGGAACTACAGTCTATGGGGTTTGAAAAGAGTCAGATACAACTGAGTGACTAACACACACACACAGTAGAAAAAGTGAACTCTAGGTATCTTCTCTGTGAGTTCAGTGATTTTAAAATGAGAAATGAACAGGGTGAAAATAAGGTGAGTGGGATACAGAAACTCAATCAGGATAAGTGGTACTGTCTCTGTGCCTTTGGGAAGAGGAACAAATAAGAGGAAAAAGATAAAAATAAAAGATAAAAGATGAGGCCCTGCCCTCTGCCTCACCTCATCCTCCCTGCATCAGCTGGAGGGAAGAGACAGGGTTGGAGTCTCTAGAAGTAGGTGGTTCCAGATGGAAGAAAAGCTGGGAGTAGGTAGCGTGGGCAAAGCAAATTTTCAGCAGGAAAAGTGACATCTCTGTGTCTCCACAACTGCCATTCCTTGGTAGCGTTTGTAGGAAGGAATGCCAGTCTCCTGCCCATGCAGGAGATGTAAGAGCTGCAGGTTCTATCACTGGGTCAGGTAGATCCCCTGGAAAAGGACATGGCAACTCACTCCAGTATTCTTGCCTTGGAAATCCTATGGACAGAGGAGTCTGGTGGGCTACCGCCTATGGGATGGCAAACAAAATTGGACACTACTGGAATGACTTAGCATGCGCACACACAAAGCACATGTATGTAAACTTGGAACTCTCAGAATGAGCTTACATGCTGAGTCTGGGCAGAGTTGGGAAATAATAGAAGGATTAAAATGAGAACTGATAAAAGATCAACATCCATATACTTCAGGTTGGTGGGCACTACGTTTGTTCTATCAATACTTGAGATACCTCATTATTCAGACAGAAAAGACACTGTATTTCATTCCCGTCTTTATTTCATAATGTTTTCTAGACTTTTCTTTTCTGTCAAGTTTATATTCTAGACTCTTCTGTATTGGAACTTGCCCTCCCTTCTTGCTATTTACATCTATTTTTACTCCCTAGATGCACCTCCCATCTTTAAACTGTTTTACTTTTCTCTTGAGTTCAAAAGAATGGAAAATACTTCAATGGAAAAAAACATTTTCTTTTAATTACTTCAACTAAAAAAAAAACAACACAATTACTAAATGTCAACTTCCCTGGCTATGTAAGATATTATCCTAGGCAGTAAGGCTTGAGGGGACTTAGAAAAGTTTTTCTAAAATGTACTGAAAATACAAAGAAAGAGTATCCCCAGAGAGACTTACCTCTCTGCCTAACTTATGGTTTCAGTTAGCTGGCTAAATCACAGCCTTCTCTAGACTCTGTGATGATTTCATCCCCACCACGAATGCTCATGTTCAATTCTCCTTTACAAACTTTAAATGAACAAAAGTTCACATGGGTGAAAGTTAATGGAAGAAATTAAGTTAAAGTGGAAAAAAGGAAGGCATTTTCTTAAGTGACAAAGAGGACAGCAGATTTGCAGATAGTATTTGGTGTTTCAGCCCTATAGATTCTTGTTGGACCAATGCCAAAATAAAGACAGCTCTTGGAGGGCTTCAAGTTATGTCAACTCTCCATGAAACAGGGCAAATTGCTTGCTTTGCACTTGTGTCAGGAATGGAGATACAATTTTACAAAATGTATTAAGGGAGGCAGTTGAATTCTGGGGAAGAATACAAAAACTTCAAGTTTAATTGGAAGGTCAGAGAGAAGAAAAGAAACGAATAAGCTCAAAATGTACACTTGCAGAGCTATGCTGAGCACCTTACAGACACCATCAGTTCATCTCAGGCTTTCATTCAGTTCAGTTCAGCTCAGTCGCTCATTCGTGTCCGACTCTCTGTGACCCCATGAATCACAGCACGCCAGGCCTCCCTGTCCATCACCAACTCCTGGAGTTCACTCAAACTCATGTCCATCGAGTCGGTGATGCCATCCAGCCATCTCCTTCTCTGTCGTCCCCATCTCCTCCCACCCCCAATCCCTCCCAGCATCAGACTCTTTTCCAGTGAGTCAACTTGTCGCGTGAGGTGGCCAAAGTATTAGAGTTAGGCTTTCATCAAGGTAAAACAAAATACACTGGTTAAATTAATGAGAAAGATTGAGCAGTTACAGAAAACATCTATGAAAGACCAAAGCATAGAAAATACACAAAACTGAGATTCTTGTAGCACAGCTGTAAATTGTTTTCAGTACCCACAAAGGAGGATGTGTAACAAGATGTCAGAAGAACCAGTTCAAGTAAATAGAAATTCAATTAGGGAAGTAAAAGAATCAAAGCTTCTCAGAGGAGCAGAAGAAACAAGAATGCATATAGCAGTGTTCAGTGAGGCCTCTCTTCTCATCAGAGCAATTGGTTTACTGTCCCCATAGAACAATATATCCGTGCCCTCTGTAGAATACCTTGTTCACACAGTGAATCACAGAGCATCAGCCCTTGTCCATTGTTGCTTTAGATCTGTGAGCTCTTTCGTTTTAAAATGAGTAGCAAATAAATAATAATAAAATAAAATGGCTAGTATTATCAGTGTATTCTATCCCACCTTTAAAAAAAATGTATCCATGAGGAACTTGGCCACTTGCAAGCAATGCCACAAACTAGGGTTGTATTGCCAGGATTTTAAAAGGATTTCATATCTTAAGTAATGTACTACTGAATTAAATAAAAGGAATGGGAGTAAATGTAAAACACAAGAGTGGACCACACCCACTCTAATCTCCACCCTCTCCCCCATCTCTCTTTTGGATTAGAAAATCGGATAATAACCCATGTCTTTGTGGCTGCTAGTTCTGAGTGAATCAGAGTATTTCTTCTGCCCTTTCACAATACTACCTTTCTTGATACATGGAGAAAGCATGTTCTGATAACTGGCTGAGCCAGAAATAAGGATTAAATATTGGGAGGGAAAGGGTGAATGACAGAATAGAAGCTGAAAAGTAAAGGCTTGTTGGTGGGAGTGGGATAGAAAAAGTGTTAGCAACACTGCAGTCTGAAGACGGTAGTTTTACAAATACTTGTATTAGATACCATTTCAGCCAAAGGCCTTCATATTAAATAAAAGCCTAGTAGACACCGGGAAATATGAATGCAGATTCACATTCAAATAGAAAGTAGTGTCAATGCAAACCACACAATCTGCTTATTGGCAAATGCTAATATAGATGCATCTCCCCTTTGCTTGATAGTTAGTGAAGATGTAAAGAGTTTGAAGTAAAATCATTGTAATTCTAACTTGAAGCAAGAAACAATACAGCAGAACAAGTGAAAACATTTGAGCATTTAAAGAAGGACACATCTGACATCTTCAAGAAGATGCACTTAAATGGAGGTAAGCTGAATCTACAGGCTTGTCATTATGTTCTGAGATCAAAAACAGCAGGGGTTGAGAACGAAGCTCATATAGGTAAGTGTTTCTTGCAAGACTTCCGTGAAAGACAGGGGTGTGGACCAGAGCCTGAAGTTGGGCTCTAGAAAGTGCTCTGCTACCCCCTGTGAGGACACTGAAAGAAAACCAGGCTTCTGTTGGCTGCACATATAGTTTTACTGGATACTTTGGGCTTAAGGAAATGGAAAGACAAAGGAAAAGTCTCCCAACAATGAACTGACTTGATTTTCCATATCGCTTATGACACCATGTAGCTGGAGGCCAAATAGAAAGTCAAGCAGAGACCAAAGAGAAGGAACACAAATTCCAAAATCTTTGGCTCAAGATAATCTCCAAGGCAAAGAAAATCCATCACCAAGAATAGATGTTCAGCAACAAAATGAAGACTCAAAATATTAATTGACTCAAGATAAAATTGATTTTTTGCAAGCAGATTGAAGTAGATATTCAAGTAAGTTAGTTTAGGATACACAATGAAGAAAAAGTTGTGTTATAAGTGAATAAGAAAATATGAAGAAACATAGGTAAGTATGAATGAAACAAATGCCAACAAAAAAAGAATGAATTTAAAACTGTTGATGAAATAAAAGAGATTTATTGAATAACTGAAAATAATAAAAACACAGAGAATATATTGAGAATTTCCAAGATGCACCAAGAGAAATTCCACAAAAAGACATGGGAGGAAATGGCCGGAAGTGTAGACTTCAAAATAATAAAAGCAGTTTTGCTTCTTATTTTTGAAATTAAGAAACTGGAATCTTCAGATGTAATTACCACAGTGAGCTGTAAAGAAAAATGCATTACCATTTTCGTGGGCAAGAAGACTTTAAATATTAAATACAGTCTTCCCAAACATGTTTTTAGATTGAATGGAATTCCAACCAAAATCCCAGCCAGTTTTCTCATAGAACTCAATAAGATGATTATCACACTTCTATGAGTGCTGGATTTTTACCATTAACTTGTTTACAGTATTTGCCAGTGGCCTCTTGCTTGTGTGATTCAATGTTAGAGTTGGCCAAGAGAGAAACTTGTGCAAAATATAAGAAGCAGAAGTAAACTCACAGCCATTATTTTCTGAAGGTCACCGTGGTTAGATATGGTCTTAGGCAGACATAGAAATTCTTGTCCTTATTCTCCTAGGCTTTGATTCCAGCTTTTTTTTTTTTTTCTAACTGGTAACCCTGGTAACCAGAAGTGATTCCAGGCCTGTTAACATATATTTAATGTGACCCAAAGAGTTGACAGCTTCTTGTAGAATTTTCTGCGAGTTTCCCCTTTACATTCTAATTTTGGAAGCTAGACTTGCTTGGCTCCTAGACAGACTGGAAATTTCTCTCATCCTTCACTTTCCCTTGTTTTAGTTATCTACTGGTGCTTAACTGGTTATTCCAAAAGAACAATTTCATTTTGCTCACACTGTGCGGGCAAGAATTCAGGAATGACTTAGCTATACAACTTTACTGTCATTTTCATGCTAGAGGACCCACTTTTGAGTTGGTCTCACTTATTCACATGTCTTGTGCCTTAGACTTCTTGACTACTTTCTTTATCCTCGTGACACCCATCATCTAAGGATTCCCCATGGGAATGGGGCTCTGCTAGCATGACTATTTCATGACAGTCACTTTATACATAGCAGCCCAATTCTAAAACTCAGGAAACAGAAGCTACCAAGCTCTTTCAGCTCCTTCCACGTTTTCTCTTACAGGCATTTCCCCTGACACTGCCTTGTGTGTTTAGTCCTGTCTCCACATCTGCTCCAAGGAGATCTAGGACTAATGCAGACTATGCTGATAGATTCAACAACTTAGATAAAATGGACATATTCCTTGAAATACACTAACAAAGCAGAGAGAAAACATAGATGAGAACTTTAAAGGAATTTTAAAAGTTAAAATTTATAGTGATAAACCTTCAACATAATGACATGGGGTTTCCCTGGTGGTCCAGTAATTACGACTGCTCGTTTCCAATGTGAGGGGTGTGTGATTGATCCCTGGTTAGAGAAATAAGATCCCACATGGCATGTAGCCAAAAAAAGTATTTAAAAAAGAGCAAAAAAAAAGTTTAAAAAATTGAAAAGTGCAGACATGGCTGGATTCACTGGTGAATTCTACCCCACATTGAAGTCATAATAATACTGATTCACACATAGGAGGAGAGACTGATTTCTAACTCACTTGATAAGGCCAGCATTACCGTGTTACTAAAAACATACAAAACCAGACAAGATCCCAATGAACATATACATAAGTGTTGTTAACAAATTTTTAGCAAATAGAATCTGGAAATAATACCTGTGATAGTTAATTTTATAATTTTATATGTCAACTTGACTGGGTCATGAAGTATCCAGATATTTGGTCAAACATTATTCTGGGTGTTTCTGTTAGGGTGTTTTTGAAAGAGATTAACCTTTATATTGGTCAACTGTTGGACATCAGATTCAATGGTTCATTTTTATTCCTTCTATTAATAATTAAGGGAATAGAAATGGCACCCCACTCCAGTACTCTTGCTTGGAAAATCCCATGGACGGAGGAGCCTGGTGCACTGCAGTCCTTGGGGTCGCTAAGAGTCAGACACAACTGAGCGACTTCACTTTCACTTTTCACTTTCATGCATTGGAGAAGGAAATGGCAATCCACTCTAGTCTCCTTGCCTGGAGAATCCCAGGGACGGGGGAGCCTAATGGGCTGCCATCTATGGGGTCACACAGAGTTGGCCATGACTGAAGTGACTTAGCAGCAGCAGCACGAAACTTCCAAAAATAAGGAAAAATGTAAGACACCAAGCTTCAAACATTTATCGTTTTCAGCAGAGATAAGTAACATGAAAAATGAAGCATTTTTACTAACAATTTTAGCGTTGTTGAAGTAAGTGCTCATTTTCTCAATTCAGATGTCCAATCTGATCAAAATAACGAGTCACCATTCAAGGTACTGTTATTTTGACTCTTCTACAATGCGGTGTTCTGGACACTTGTGAATTTAATTTCATGATTCTGCTATCCTTTTAAATTAGTTGCTGAGTTTGAACAACTTGCTTTTAAAACAATGTTTAGAGTATTATCCCATTTTATAATTATATTGTATCTCCCACTTTGACTCCTTAAAGAAAGCACAGCTTTAGAGAAGCATAAGCGAAAGGCTGTAAAGGTGAAATACTGAGCTTCCCAGGTGGCCCTAGTGGTAAAGAACCCACCTACCAATGCAGGAGAGACAAGCGACACAGGTTCAATCCCTGAGTCTAACAGGGAAGATCCCCTGGAGTAGGAAATGGCACCCCACTCCAGTACTCTTGCTTGGAAAATTCCATGGGCAGAGGAGCCTGGTGGACTGCAATTCATGGAGCTACAAAGAGTCGGATATGACTGAGCACATGTGTAGCATGCTGAATAGAGGTAATCCATTCATCAAAATCAGCATTAGGACCTATGTGCATATGCATATACTTAGCTGCTCAATCATGGCTGCCTCTTTGTGATCCAATAGACTGTAACCCGCCAGTCTCTTCCATCTGTGGGGATTCTCCAACTAAGAATACTGGAGTGGGTTGCCTTGCCTTCCTCCAGAGGATCTTCCCAACCCAGGGATCAAACCCAGGTCTCCCAAACTGCAGGTTATTCTTTACAGTCTGAGCCACCAAAGAAGTCCATTAAGACCCACATTCATGTTAATTTTGTAGTTGTTGACATCAGTGAAAATATTTGCATGATAGGGAGAACTTTCAAATTAATAAATAAAAATCGCTGAGTTTAATTGTTGTCTGTTCATCATTGCCCTGTTGTGGATAACCCAACTTTTTTATTTTTTATTTTTTCATTAGTTCAAAGAATCACTCACATCTGACATGTTTTAGTAGCTAAAATAATTGCCAGGAGTTCCCCTCTCCTGAAATCATCGTAGTTGTGAAACAGAGTGGCAGTGACCACTGATCATCCTTGCAGTGAATAGCTGTACAGTTTGTATTTTTTCTTAGTTTGCATGGAGTATGCTGGGTACTCCTAAGTGGTAGAGTGGCTGTTTGGGTACTGGCAATATCCAGGGTGTTTTTATTTTTATTTTTTGTACCTTTGTTGTTCCGTATAGCTGTAGTAGTCTTTTGTCAACTCTGTTTTTCATCACTGGACATAAAAGCTATGTTTCCAATTTCTCCCATTGGTTGTAAAAGTTTATGATGTATGCAACAATGTGATATTGATAAAGGATTTCATGGTTTACAAAGATAATTTGAGATCACTATTATACAAATGTCATACAATGCTTCAATCATTTTCTTTTATGATGTTTAAATATAGAAATTTCATATTACACGGTTTCTGCCCAAGAAATTGTATGTATCTAAAATTAAAATAGCAACTGGCTCAGGTGTTTAGTAAGGATTTATTAATTTTTCTCTCATGGCTATGATTTCCAAAAAGCTACCTGACATGTATATCAATATCTTTGTTACTATCATTTTCTGTTCTTGTTTGAATACAAGCAGTTTAAACTGCTCAAATTTCAGTAACACATTCTTCTGTGATAGTGCCTGTAATCTACTTTTACATCTTAAGAAAACATAAACTCGTTGCGCCCTTTTGTCACTCTAAAGTTGTTCCTCTGCTACATGTGAAATTGAGTCTAAGTATTGTGAAATATTCAATTTAACATTGAATATTTATGAAACACACAAAATCCATATTTATGATGAGCATATTCATTCAGATCAAAGGGAAGCTTTAGAAGGACTGATAACGAGGTGCAGTGATCACATTTGTCAGGGTCTGAAAGTCCAGTGGTAAGGTTGCTATTTGTGTTTGAAGTTCAACTCTCAATCTAGTACCACAGAAAACTGAAATTTCTTTCAGAAAGTATTACACAGTTTAATCTGATTTCTCCATATAATGTAGTTAACCTCAAGCCTATATCACAGTGGGGCAAATAGACTGTGGAAACCACTCTCTTCTTCCAAAAAGATGACCAAGACACTACCTTCTAGGGGCAGGATCAGATTTTTGAAATAAATGCTTAAAAAGTATTAGGACTCTAAGCCAGTGCTTTGCAGGGCTGGTTCCTTTGGCTTGCAATAGCGTCTATACACATGTCTCAAGTCCTTGTTTAGTGTCACCAATGTGGGTAGCTGTAAATCAGTCATGGTGGGACCAGTGAACTCAGAAACATTATAAATCAGGGCTTAAAAAAAAACAAACAAAAAATAGTGGCAAAGAACCTGCCTGCCAATGCAGGAGACATGAGACACAGGTTTGATTCCTGCATCAGGACGATCCTCTGGAGGAGGGCATGGCAACCCACGCCTTTACTCTTGTCTGGAGAATCCCATGAACAGAGGAACCTGGTGGGCTACGTAGTTCGCAGGGTTGCAAACAGACACAACTGAAGTGACTTAGCGTGCACGCACATACATCACTGCCCTAATTCAAACTTGGGATAGTTTTCAAAGTTGGACCATTCATGAAAAATATAGAGCGTTTATAAATGATTAATTATACAGAGCAGGTACAATAAACTTTATAAAGAGAAATGATACATGATCACAGAGAATTAGCTCTGTACTTTTTTTTTTATCAGTAACTTTTTAAAAATTTTTTTTTAAGTAATTTATTTTTTATTGGAGGCAAATTATTTTACAATATTATATTGGTTGGTTTTGCCATATATTGACTCAGCTGATAACGAAACCACCACCCACTTAGCTCTTTACTTTTTAGGCATACCCTTCCTGTGTGGAGATTTAAGGAGTTGATTTTATAGAGGTTTGCATTCTTCAGAATAGTTAAATGCCCTATACAGCATGATAGAGTTCAGTGATTTTCCAGTAGAATGGAACATACAATAGATTTCTGTAGTTAAAATTTAAAAATTTAAAGAATACTAGCCAAAGACACTTCTTACTAACACCCAGAGACTTATGGGGAGATGGGTAGTAATTTAGTTACAATTAACTGATATAAAAAATTAAGATTTCCATGAGCATGCATTTTTCTCTAATGGAAGTTTTTGAGCATAGTCTGGTTCACAGGAAAACTTTTGCTTTATACTATCTATAGTACATGTTAGTCACATTCTGTTGCTTTTAAAAAGACAAAACTGAGCCAGTGCAATGTTCACCAACAAGGCATATGAAATCTTTCTATCTGAAAAACAGACATGTCATGATTGTCTGGCCACTTGCCCACTGTGAACACCATTTCCTTTATCTGCTAGTCCAGGAATTGACATTTTCTGTAAAGTGTCAGATAATAAAGGTGTTAAGCTGCATCCCATAACAAGTTTGTCCCACAAGTATTTTCCTGTTCTGCTTTTCTGTCCCTGTCTCTGCATCTGTGTGTGTGCCCAGGCTTTGGGCAAATCACCTCTCCTCTGCCCATTCTGGCTCTCTCATATGTATTTTCCCAACAATATCCTGCCAAACCGCCCAGGAATTCTGTTCACTAATCCTGCTCGTGTTGTCATAGATGCCAATATCATCCTCTCTTATAAACACTGTACCTCTCATAGTTTTTCAAAGTCACATGTTAATTTTCTCTTTTGATTTTAGTATTTCTTTCATGGCTGTTTTTATTTTATTTTTTAAAATTCTCTGCCATCTTTTAGATGTTAGATACTTTAGATATTATAAAGTATCCTAGTTGTCCTAATTTCTGTTAGTGACTCATTCTTGTTTATTTGGTGGTGGTGGTGTTCAGTCTCTCAGTTATGTCTGACTCTTCACGACCCCATAGACCGTGAAGCACACCAGTCTTCACTGTCCTTCACAATCTCCTGGAACTTGCTCCTGGAAAGGAACAATGTCCGTTGAGTCAGTGATGTCATCCAACCATCTCATCCTCTGTCATCCCCTTCTGCTCCTGCCTTCAATCTTTTCCAACATCAGGGTCTGTTCCAATAAGTCCCCTCTTTGCATCAGGTGGCCAAGGTATTGGAGCTTCAGCTTCAGCATCAATCCTTCCAATAAATATTCAGGATTGATTTCCTTTAGGATTGACTGGTTTGATATCCTTGCAGTCCAAAGAATTCTCAAGGGTCTTATCCAACACCACAGCTTAAAAGCATTAATTTTTCAGTCTTCTTTATGGTCCAACTTTCACATCCATACATGACTCCTGGAAAAACCATAGCTTTGACTAGATTGGACCTTTGTCAGCAAAATAATGTCTCTGCTTTTCAATACACTGTCTAGGTTGGTCATAGCTTTTCTTTCAAGGAGCAAGCATCTTTTAATTTCATGGCTGTAGTCACCATCTGCAGTGATTTTGGAACCCAGAAAAATAAAGTCTCTCATTGTTTCCATTATTTCTGTATTTGCCATGAAGTAATGGGACCGGATGCCATGATCTTTGTCTTTTGAATGTTGAGTGTTAAGCCAACTTTTTCACTCTCCTCTTTCACATTCATCAGAGGCTCTTTAGTTCCTCTTCACTTTCTGCCATAAGGATGGTGTCATCTGTATATCTGAGGTTATTGATACTTCTTCTGGCAATCTTGATTTCAGCTTGTGCTTCAACCAGCCTGGCATTTTGCATGAGGTAATCTGCATATAAGTTAAATAAGCAGGGTGACAATATACAGCCTTGACATACTCTTTTCCCAGTTTGGGACCAGTCCTTTGTTCCATGTCTGGTTCTAACTGTTGCCTCTTAACCTGCATTCAGGTTACTCAGGAGGTATATAAGGTGGCATGGTTTTCCCATTTCTTTAAGAATTTTACACCATTTGTTGTGATCCATACAGTCAGCCTTTAGCATAGTCAATGAAGCAGAAGTAGATGTTTTTCTGGAATTCTCTTGCTTTTTCTATGATCCAGTGGATGTTGGCAATTTGATCTGTTTCCTCTGCCTTTTCTAAATCCAGCTGCAGCATCTTGAAGTTCTCGGTTCACATACTGTTGAAGTCTGACTTGGAGAATTTTGAGCATTACTTCGCTAGAATGTGGAATGAGTGCAGTTGTGTGATAGTGTGAACATTCTTTGGCATTGCCTTTCTTTGGGATTGGAATGAACACTGACCTTTTCCAGTCCTGTGGTCACTGCTGAGTTTTCCAAATCTGCTGGCATATTGAGTGCAGCCCTTTCACAGCATCATTTTCTAGAATTTGAAATAGCTCAGCTGGAATTCCATCACCTCCACTAGCTTTGTTCGTAATGATGCTTCCTGAGACCCACTTGACTTACATCCAGGATGTCTGGCTCTAGGTGATATTGAAATGGAGCAGGACTCTATGATCCTTGCCCCCTGCCACATCCTCTGCCTGCGTTTTGCCTGTGGAAAGCTTTAGTCAAAGAATAAGTTTAATCAGAGAAGTGAGAAATGCTGAAACAGAGGAAAACAGAGGAGACTAAATCATCATAATATAGTCATCAAGCATAGTCAAGGACCTTTAATTCTTTCTCAAGGGCTATAGATAATATTCTAAGCCATATCGTGTAAATTGTCTTATAGATACCAAAACACCAGGTGGAAAAGTTGACTACATGATGACCAGACTGTACCCAGGACATGAACTGCCACAATTCTGAGAATGACCACAAAGAAATGGGAACTGAAGATTAACTGTACCTAAGGCAACCAAGTGGAGAAAGCAATGGCACTCCACTCCAGTACTCTTGCCTGGAGAATCCCATGGACAGAGGAGCCTGGTAGGCTGCAGTCCACGGGGTCGCGAAGAGTTGGACATGACTGAGCGACTTCACTTTCACTTTTCACTTTCATGCATTGGAGAAGGAAATGGCAACCCACTCCAGTGCTCTTGCCTGGAGAATCCCAGGGATGGGGGAGCCTGGTGGGCTTCCGTCTATGCGGTCTCACAGAGTCGGACACGACTGAAGTGACTTAGCAGCAGCAGCAGCAGGAAGACAACGAAGATGCTGCTAGTCAGACCACAGATAACCAGTTTGAAGATGACCATTAGAGATGACTGTGCTGTTTCTGCATGTTGCCTCCTGCGCCCTGCCGACTCAGCCTATAAATGCTCTCACCCACTGCTTGTCGGGGAGGGGAGGGAGTCAGCCTTTGGACACAAGTCCACAACCCTCCCTGCCAGTTGCCAGCATCTGAAATAAAGCAAACTTTCCTTTCCACCAACCTGGCCTGTATACTGGCTTTTGAGTGGTGAGCAGCTGGATGACCCCATGCATACTTTTCGGTAATAATTACACCATTGTGGTTATCTGGGTCATTAAGATCTTTTTTGTATAGCTCTGTGTATTCTTGCCACCGCTTCTTGCTATCTTCTGCTTCTCTTAGGGCCATGCTGTTGCTGTCCTTCATTGTGCCCATCTTTGCATGAAATGCTCCGGTGAGATCTCACTTCCTGTAACAGTCAGTCTTGTTTTCTCTATCTTTAAACAGTTGTGTATTTTTGTTTACTCCATTCATACCACATGCAGTGTATTTCCTGACAGCTATATAATAGTTCATTCAAAAAAAAGTAAGAGAATTTTCCGGTAAAAACTTCATTTATTGTCAATACTTTGCACATGATAACTTTGATCATTTACACTTTTCTATTTGTGCAAAGAAAACACACAAACAACCCTATTTAAATCCTTCTCTCTTTACCCTAAATGCATTAATTTTTTGTCTTATGAGCATGCAGAACTTTGATAAATATTTAGACAATGATAAAATTAAATCTACAAATAGAAATCTATTATTCAATACTCATATTTCTCTTTGAAGATATTTTCCTGGAAGGACTTTGACATTTAGTTTAAAGGGAAACTATTATTTAAAAAATACGAAGACCATTTAACAAAGAAGATAAAATGAAAACAATTATTTCCCTACATTAAGAAATTAAAAAAAAGTAATTTTCTAAATGTGAATAGTCAGTATATGTTTAAAACTCTCCACATTATTCTAGATATATTGACATATATTAAAATAATATTATGCAATATTCTCATAATTGAAAAATTGCAAAAATTAAAAACAATTCTGGTTTACGTATTTTTTCATTTTTTACTAATTATTTGTATGTGTGCCTTTAACATGATTTATTTAATAAGTTTCCCTTCAACTTAATGCATTTTTACTGAATAGATCAAATTGGTTTTACTTCATAGACATTACTTTCAGTTAATTTCAGCAAATTCAAGACCATTTTTTAATGAAATGCTTTCAAGTAGGAATCCATTATGTTATTGCGGTGCCCTTTGAGCTTATTTTAAATTTTGTGAAAAGTAGCAATGTTACCATTTCTTTCCTTTTCAAGTCTTTGAGGAAGCATTTAATCTGATATATTTTGAGAATTAATAATCAGAACATAAAGTGTTGAAGAATTGCCTGCTTTTCAACACAGCGTTTTATTGGTCTGGATAAGAATTGGATTTTAGGCTTAGGAAATTAATATATAACTCTTTTATTAGAGTTCTATTTTTTGTCAGAATAGTTGATGTGAAATCTTTGTTAAATATGTTTGCATGGTAAAACTCCAAGTGGCACATCTTTTGAAAATAAATTCTAATTTGGAAACCCAAATTCTCTTTCCTCTGGTAACTAAATAAAAGTGTATATTTCAAGTTTTCTTAACTGTTTTTATGTAAGGGAACTCTTCTGGATATTATAAAGGCCATATGTTATAAAATGTCTACTTCAAAGAAGATTAACATATTATGTAATTCATAGGTCTAAATCACATTGATTTTAATTATTTTAACTTAATAAAGGTTTCCAATTTTAATATTTTAATATTTCCTATTAAAATTAAATATTAACTTATAGTCACTTGTTTTTCTATTATAGTCAGAATATTTTAAAATAAGCTGTATGAAATAATTTCCTTTAATAATTTAATTTGTTTCAATCTCTTCCATTAAGCAACTTTATCCAAAGTAATTTCCTAAGTCCCTTCTGAATAAAGTTGTCTACTTAGGCTTATTTTGGATTTATAGAAAATTGCAGATGGAAGCAAATTTAAAAAAAGAAGATTAAAAGATTAAACTGGGAAAGGTCTGGAATGAGGGGAGGATCAAGATATGATAATGGTAGTAATACTGTATGATATTAACACTGGGATTCAGGGATATGAGTTTTGAAGCTTATAGATCCTACTTGAGCACAAGAGACTATTCAGACCTCAGAAGAGAGATACAAACCTTTGCTGTGCAGAAGCTTCTTAGTTTGATGAGGTCCCACTTGTTCATTTTCGCTTGTGTTGCCTTTGCTTTCAGTCAGATTAAAAGAAGTCATTACCAAGGACAATGTCAAGGAGCTTACCACTAATGTTCCCTCCCAGGAGTTCTGTGTTTTCTGGTCTTATTTTCAAGTCTTTAATCCAGTTTGAGTTAATTTTTGTGTATGGTGTACGATGGTAGTCTGGTTTCATTCCTTCGCATGTGTCTGTCCAGTTTTTCCAAAACCCTTTATTTAAAAGACTATCCTTTCCCCGTTGTACATTGCTTGCTTCCTTGGTTGAAAATTAATTGACCATGTATCAGTTCAGTTCAGTTCAGTCGCTCAGTCGTGTCCGACTCTTTGTGACCCCATGAACCGCAGCACGCCAGGCCTCCCTGTCCATCACCAACTCCTGGAGTCCACTCAAACCTATGTCCACTGAGTCGGTGATGCTATCCAACAATCTCATCCTCTGTCATCCCCTTCTCCTCCTGCTCTCAATCTTTCCTAGCATCAGGGTCTTTTCAAATGAGTCAGCTCTTCGCATCAGGTGGCCAAATTATTATATACATGGTCTTATTTCTGAGTTCTCTATTCTGTTGCATTGGGCTATGTGTCTGTTCTTATGCCAATACTGTACTGATTTACTATAACTTTGTGATACAGTTTGAAATCAGGCAGAATTATGCCTCCAACTTTGTACTTCTTCCCTAAAAGTGTTTTTGGTCTTTTATGGTTTCATGCGATCTTCTCATCTTAAGAAAACAAAAGATAATTATTGTAACTACGTATGATGATGGATGGTAACTAGACTTATTGTGATGATCATTTCATAGTGTATACAAGTATTGACTCATTATGTTGCACACCTGAAGCTAATAAAATTTTTATTTCAATTATACTTCAATAATAAAAATAAAAGTACAAACCATTGATCATTATGCTGCTACTGCTAAGTTGCTGCTAAGTCACGTCAGTCGTGTCCGACTCTGTGTGCCCCCATAGACAGAAGACCACCAGGCTCCTCTGTCCCTGGGATTCTCCAGGCAAGAACATTGGAGTGGGTTGCCCTTTCCTTCTCCAAGGCATGAAAGTGAAAAGTGAAAGTGAAGTCACTCAGTTGTGTCCGACCCTTAGCGACCCCACAGACTGCAGCCTACCAGGCTCCTCCGTCCATGGGATTCTCCAGGCAAGAGCACTGGAGTGGGGTGCCATTGCCTTCTCCATTGATCATTATGCTGCTGCTGCTGCTGCTAAGTCACTTCAGTCGTGTCCGACTCTGTGTGACCCCATAGACGGAAGCCCACCAGGCTCCCCCGTCTCTGGGATTCTCCAGGCAAGAACACTGGAGTGGGTTGCCATTTCCTTCTCCAATGTGTGAAAATGAAAAGTGAAAGTGAGGTCAGTCAGTCGCGTCTGACCCTTAGCGACCCCACAGACTGCAGCCTACCAGGCTCCTCCGTCCATGGGATTCTCCAGGCAAGAGTACTGGAGTGGGGTGCCATTGCCTTCTCCATTGATCATTATGAGGCAACATCAAATGAAACATATGCTGAGTAGTTTTCCTTAGAGATATGATTGAGATACAATGCACTTCTAGGTGTTTTTCCCCATAAGTTTTACTAAAACATGGCTTTACCATATTACGTAAAATAGACACTTTCCCTCGAAGAAGAGTGGACCTGATTATTAGTAATATCTTCAAGGTAAACTACATTCACTACTATCTAACTACATACTCTTTTCACACAGCACAATCAGCAACGTGAGCAGTAGAACATAATATTAGATCATCCATACCTAGCACTTAATGAAGAGTGCCATCAAAATGAGTGTCTTTTTTTTCAATGCAGAAAATCAAACAGGTATAAAGACACAAATGCAGCAAGCATTCTATCCTACATAGACATAAAATAACTCACATTAATGTCACTTTAGGCTTCTCTTATACTCCCCAAAGTGCAGAATTAATCTGTAAATTAGCACTAACACGTGAGATTTTAACAGCACTAAAATGCTGGTTATATGTATTTAGGAAAAAAAAATCCTAGTTTATTTTTACTTTTTTTGGTTTCTAGTTATATTAAAAATTTATAATACTGTTCTCAGAACACAGTATCAGGACTTTTAGACTGTTTCTCTGCTTATAAGAAGAATGCTTAACTGCCTTGTTGTTGTCTAGTTTCTAAGTAGTGTCTGACTCTTTGCTGATCCCCTGGACTTCAGCCTGTCAGGCAACTCTGTCCATGGGATTTCCCAGGCAAGAATACTGGAGTGGGTTGCTGTTTCCATCTCCAAGAGACCTTCCTAGTTTAGGGATCTACCCCGCATCTCCTGCATTGCAGGTGGATTCTTTACCGTTGAACCACTTGGGAAGTCCAAATAGGTATCTACCATGCTAACTATTAATTAACTGACTTATTTAACATAACTTTTGAGTATTTAGCATATTCTCTTTCTTTTCTACTGCCAAATTGCCACAAGAGTAATTTGTACCTGCATTTGAATTTTTTAACCATCAATTTATTTGAAAACGTTTCTTTTTTAGTAACTTTTACTATTCCTAAATCTTAACAGCCCATCCAATACTTGAGGTCTTAAATTCTCTTTTCCTAAAATGGATGTTCTCAATCTGATTGAAAGTAGGTATTCTTCATTTTCTTCTGTGATCTCTCTAAGTAAATGACTATGCATCATCAACCTAATTTTTATTGAATAGACTTTGTCCAAATTTTGTGCTTTATTCATGTCATTTTCCATGCCTGGAAATGCTTCCATAGGTAATTCTGTTCCAACTATACATAGAAGAAAGGGTCAGCTTGAGACACACTTAACTCTTATGTGTCTTTCCAAGTCTGTTTTTTCATCTATAATATCTGATATCTAATCTATATTATCAAAGTCGCCACCATATGCTGCTTTGTGGAATTAGTTAACTACTTTGTTGTCGGCTGGTCATCTTTTGTTGTATTTATACCTGCTGCTGCTGCTGCTAAGTCACTTCAGTCGTGTCCGACTCTGTGTGACCCCATAGACAGAAGCCCACCAGGCTCCCCTTCCCTGGGATTCCCCAGGCAAGAACACTGGAGTGGGCTGCCATTTCCCTCTCCAATGCGTGAAAGTGAAAAGCAAAAGTGAAGTCGCTCAGTCGTGTCCGACCCTTAGCGACCCCACGGACTGCAGCCTACCAGGCTCCTCCATCCATGGGATTTTCTAGGCAAGAGTACTGGAGTGGCTTGCCATTGCCTTCTCCGAGTTACAAATCCAAATGTCTCCTGTGGTCAGGGTGATCAGTCGGTGAGTCAGCCCAGCGTGAGTGTAGAGGGTGTACCTTGTGGCAGTTAAAAGCATCTGTCATGGCTTGCAGAATGGGTCTCCCCATTCAAGGAGGCAGCCCTTTCTCAGTTCCAGCTAACAGGTTTTCTATAGAGATACAAGGCCCATGTTGCCAGATCTTTCTGTTATAAATAAATAAAGCTTAATTACTACATTGGAATGTTGAATTTTTATGTACTTTTTTTATTTTTATATGTTGGCTCAAATTCTTGAAAAATATAGTGTGAATGCTATTCAGCCATAGATTACAATGTATATGCAAACTCTTACTTATATCACTATAAAATCCACACATCCGCACATTTAACAAGTATATTTCTATGCATCAGGCCCTATGTTAATCACTAGAAATAGTGGTGAATAAGGGAAGGCCCTTACTCAGCAATATGTGAACCATGAACTCCCAGATGTTCAAGCAGGTTTTAGAAAAGGCAGAGGCACCAGAGATCAAATTGCCAACATCCGCTGGATCATGGAGAAAGCAAGAGAGTTCCAAAAAAACATCTATTTCTGCTTCATTGACTATGCCAAAGCCTTTGACTGTGTGGATCACAATAAACTGTGGAATATCCTGAAAGAGATGGGAATCCCAGACCACCTGACCTGCCTCTTGAGAAACCTGTATACAGGTCAGGAAGCAACAGTCAGAACTGGACATGGAACAACAGACTGGTTCCAAATAGGAAAAGGAGTGCGTCAAGGCTGTATATTGTCACCTTGCTTATTTAACTTATATACAGAGTACATCATGAGGAACGCTGGGCTGGAAGAAGCACAGGCTGGAATCAAGATTGCTGGGAGAAATATCAATAATCTCAGATATGCAGATGACACTACCCTTATGGCAGAAAGTGAAGAGGAACTCAAAGGCCTCTTGATGAAAGTGAAAGAGGAGAGTGAAAAGGTTGGCTTGAAGCTCAACATTCAGAAAACAAAGATCATGGCATCTGGTCCCATCACTTCATGGGAAATAGATGGAAAAACAGTGGAAACAGTGTCAGGCTTAATTTTTTTGGGCTCCAAAATCACTGCAGATGCTGATTGCAGCCATGAAGTTAAAAGACGCTTACTTCTTGGAAGGAAAGTTATGACCAACCTTGATAATATATTAAAAAGCAGAGACATTACTTTGCCAACAAAGGTCTGACTAGTCAAGGCTATGGTTTTTCCTGTGGTCATGTATGGATGTGAGAGTTGGACTGTAAAGAAAGCTGATCGCTGAAGAATTGATGCTTTTGAACTGTGGTGTTGGAGAAGACTCTTGAGAGTCCCTTGTACCGCAAGGAGATCCAATCAGTCCATTCTAAGAGAGATCGATCCCGGGTGTTCATTAGAGAGACTGATGCTGAAGCTGAAACTGCAATACTTTGGCTACCTCATGCGACGAGTTGACTCACTGGAAAAGACTCTGATGCTGGGAACGGTTGGGGGCGGGAGAAGAAGGGGACGACCGAGAATGAGATGGCTGGATGGCATCACTGACTCTGTGGACATGAGTTTGAGTGAGCTCCGGGAGTTGGTGATGGACAGGGAGGCCTGGCGTGCTGTGATTCATGGGGTCGCGGAGAGTTGGACACGACTGAGCGACTGAACTGAACTGAACTGAACTGAACTGAACTGAACTTACTCTCAAAAAATTACAATCAAATGAGCACACATTGTAACATTTTACAGGCATATAAGTCCTGAATCATACTAAGTATTTTGATTTGATTGAATGATAGATCCTATGACCAATAATAAATATTTCCCATGCTACAATAAAAATAGAACAAGATAGCAAAAGAAAAATTTCATATACGCCAACAAATATAAAAATAGTAAGAGCTGTCTGCTTGTCTCCACACATACACACATGTGGCACACATGGATCACATATGGATATGGGTGAAATAGATCAGACAATCCTGTATTCTGACTTACTGAATCTTCTGTCATGCTCACTTGCACCTGAAGGATATGTATGCATATATACATAGATATATGTGTGTGTGTGCAAGTATATATGTGTGTGTGTGCATATGTGTGTGTGTGTGTGTGTGTGTGTGTATGTTGGCATTGTTGCTAGTTAGTCGCTAAGTTGTCTCCTACTCTTTTGTGACCCCACTGACTGTACCCTGCCAGGCTCCTCTGTCCATGGGATTTCCCAGGCAAGAATACTGAAGTAGGCTGCCATTTCCTTCTCCAGAGGATTTTCTCAACCTAAAGGTTGAACTCATGTCTCTTGCATATGCAGGTAGATTCTTTACCACTGAGCCACCAGGGAAACCCCTATATGTGTGTGTATGCATGCGCATATATGTGTGTGCATGAATGCTGGGATTAAAAGCAATAATCTGTAGGAATATTATAGAACTCTGGCAGTTTACCACTGATTTCAACAAACAATATCTTTATGACAGTCATAGTCTGTGGTCTTTCTCAAACTCTCAGATACAGTGATGGCATTGAAACATGGCTGCTTCACTAAAGAGACAAAAATGTGTGCAATAAAAAGTAACCAATAATTCTAAATTCGGTTATATTTTTTAAAAAGAAAAGCAGAACCAGTCACCTACAGGGTATATAAGTGACATAATACTCCAAAGTTTTCAATCTCTGTTTCTCGACTTGTCTTTTATGAAAATAAGGCACATATTTATGACACATTTATAAACCTTATGCTTCCACAAATCTATGGAATCTATTTTAAAATTGTTTTTTCTGTTTATTTATTTATTTATTCTCATTTTAAAATGTCCTACTGGTCTGTCGTGTGAAGTAGCCAAAAGAAATGGAACAGCAAAGAGAATGGAAAATTATGAGACTGGGAAAGAAAAAAGAAACATGTAGTGTTTATCTCATACTGTAGAATTTTCCTTTTTAAAAATTTTCTCCCTCCTTGTCCTCCTTCTCATATTTGCTGTTGTCTTCCTCGTCTTCTTCTGTCCCAAATACGTTGTAAAAAACAAAATAGGGTTTATGCAGAAAAATACAACACATCTCTCATATTTAAGTTCTGGAACCAAAATGATTTGTGAGTTTGATTGGCACAGAATATTTTAAAAAGTAGTCAATAACCAAGCAGTTTCTTTCATAGATAGTTATAAAATCAAAGGTAAAATGCAACAAATTATAAGGACTGTATTTATTACACAACAAATCATGAGAAGGGAAAAGTTCTTTCCCTCCTTTAGAGCAGCTCCATGCAATTGGATTACAGCTAGAAGGTCAGAGTGTCCTCCCAGTGGACACAAATCAGTTCTGATATAAGGAACTGGAAACAGACAAGATTAAACTCTGATTACTTCTTTGAGGATGAGATGTTTTCAAATCAGAGTTGGCAAATCCTGCCACGAGTGCATCTGTCAGGGATCAAACTCGTCTGACATTAGTGGTTCATTCGAAAATCCAAAATGCACTTCATTAAGCATTTTTCTTTAAAGTAATCATATAGACTTCCATTCACAGTGAGTGCATAAGGTTTTGAAGGGCTTTAATAATAAACGTTTAAAAATTTCTTTGATGTCTAGAAATTTCTTGAAATAAAATCAATTAAAATTAATTGAAAGTGAAATTTACCAAAGGCAAATGCTCACACACATCAATTAGTTCAGCCTTGATCCAAAAAGCCAAATCCACAAATTCTAAATGGAGTCTAAACTTTGAAATGAGTTTGCCTTTCCCTCTGTAGAATGAGTAATTTGGGACAGAAATGTAAAAATAGGATGTTGTAATTAGAATTAAAATTCCATGGGGTATTCATATTTACTGAATTCATCTGGCATGTGACTTATAAGTGTTCATCAAAAGTGAAATTGATGTGCATACACAAGATTTTCAACAATCTTGAAGCAAAAATGATCACATGAAGAAGTTCAGGCTGAAAACAAATGGAAACCACCCACTACTCTGGGTTACAGCATTCCGTAATAGAGGACATCCATTTCTGCTCCAGGAGGTCTGCTGGTGAAGGGAACCTTCTGGTGAAACAATCTGCTAACTTGAGAAAATACAAGATTAGAAAAAGAGGAGGATGTGGTGGAGGGCTGAAGAAGAAGCATTTACATAGGCCTGGGGTTGCTCTGCAGTTCAAATTGTTAGAGACCATAGAAAGACATGGGGCTTCCCAGGTGGCATGGGGAGAACCCACTGGCAAAGGCAGGAGACATAAGAGATGGTGGGTTCTATCCCTGAGTAGGGAAGACCCCCCTGGAGGAGGGGATGGCAACCCACTCTAGTATTCTTGCCTGGAGAATCCCATGGATAGAGGAGTCTGGCAAGCTAAGGTCCGTAGGGTTGCCCAGAGTCGGACACGACAGAAGCGACTTAGCTGGGATTGCTAGATTATATCATAATTCTGTTCTTAGTTTTTAAAGGAAACTTCATATTCTCCATAATTATTATACCAATTCACATCTCCACTGATAGTAGAAGAGGGTTCGCTTTTCTCCATACCCTCTCTAGCATTTATTGTTTTTAGCTTTTGTGATGATGGCCATTCTAGCTGGTATGAAGTGATGCCTCATTGCAGTTTTGATTTCAGTTCAGCTTAGTCACTCAGTCGTGTCTAACTCTGCAACCCCATGGACAGCAGCACGCCAGGCCTCCCTGTCCATCACCAACTCCCGGAGTTTACTCAAACTCATGTCCATTGAGTCAGTGATGCCATCCAACCATCTCATCCTCTGTCATCCCCTTCTCCTCCTGCCTTCAATCTTTCCCAGCATCAGGATCTTTTCCTATGAGTTGGTTCTTCGCATCAGGTGGCCAAAGGATTGGAGTTTCAGTTTCAGCATCAGTCCTTCCAGTGAATATTCAGGATTGATTTCCTTTAGGATTGACTGGTTGGATCTCCTTGCAGTCCAAGGAACTCTCAAGAGTCTTCTCCAATATCACAGTTCAAAAGCATCAATTCTTCAGTGCTCAGTTTTGCTTTGCATTTCTCTAATAATTAGTGATATTGAGCATCTTTTCATGTGCCTCTATGCCTCCTCTTTAGAATGCTCTAACCAGAGTAATGTGGGCCTCCTGAAATTAATTTTATCATAACAATTATAAAAATAAATGAACCCAGGTGTTCAAGGCCACTGATAAAGAAGTTAACCCCTGACCATATGTTGTAGAGACAACCCCTCCAATTCTGTTGTGTCTGTTGATCAAAGTACTCCTTTGCAAACCTCTGCCAGCAGCCTATAGAGTAGCTGTCAGTAAGTATCAAGAATCACCAGTATTCTCTATGGCCAGCAATAAGGTTATAATTAATTATAATTTTAGTTCTCAACTCAGAAGAAAAGTATAAAGGTGTGAGTGACAATTCAGCAAATCCCAAGTGTTGAAATATGACCACTGTGAATTTATTTCTTCCTAGAATGAAATGTCAAATAAGACTTCTCCTTCAGTGGGAAAGATGATACAAACAGAAGCCAGCATAAACTCTTTACCTATGCTTATGTCCTTACTGGAGATTCAGTTTACTTTGGAAGAAAATAACTTGCTAAAAAATGACATCATAACTAAGTAGTAGGAAATATTTAAGGGCACGTAAACCATTGTTCGGAGAAGGCAATGGCAAGCCACTCCAGTACTATTGCCTAGAAAATCCCATGGATGGAGAAGCCTGGTAGGCTGTAGTCCATGGGGTCGCTAAGGGTCGGACACGACTGAGCGACTTCACTTTCACTTTTCACTTTCACACGTTGAAGAAGGAAATGGCAACCCACTCCAGTGTTCTTGCCTGGAGAATCCCAGGGATGGGGGAGCCTAGTGGGCTTCCGTCTATGGGGTCATACAGAGTCGGACACGACTGAAGTGACTTAGCAGCAGCAGCAGCAGCAGCAGCAAACCATTGTTAATATTTAGCTCACTAAAAGATAGATGTAACTGAAAGCTTATCTATGTAACTAAATGATAAAAAATAAGAAAACAGGTATTCGAAGTATGATTTTTCTCTCTTAAACTGAAGTTTGAAAATGCCAACTACTTTTATAACTGATTTGAGTTATGATGGAAAATATGGACCCTGAATTTTGAAATGACTTGATGGTTTACTAAGAACTGATTTTGGAAAAAAGAGAAATACAACTCGAAAGCAGACATCTTCAAATTCTTCAATTTCTTGACACATCAAAGTTATAGTCTTCCTTTTATACAGGAACATAACCTAAGATCTTAAGAATTTGTGGTCAGCAGGGGTGGGAAGATTTGCAACACTCTAGGTTTGTGGAACTTTATGACACTCAGATAAGGGAAATCTCAAAACATTACCAACGGGGGTAGCAGGAAAGAAAAATATCAGTTTGCTGAAATTTTAACTGTTTCTCTAAATAGTAACTTACATGATGTGTAACTGCATCTATTGTGCAAACCACTTTCTTTTTTGCATCACCTAGTCTCCCTTCTAGCTTCCTGTAATTTCAGAAAGAAAACAAGCAATGCTAGGACCCTATTGCCCACAGATGCTTTGAGATCTCTCATTCATCCCTTCTCTACAGATGGAGATAAAATTCTCTGAAAAATAGCCAACATATATTGATGGATTGCATGTTATTTACGCTAATCAGGCAAACAAAGAAATGTGTGTCAAGGGCCATTGAATCAACTGTGTGCATTCGCAACTTCCATTTCACAAAAGCTTTTGATTTACATTGCTTATTTGGTTGTGTTATTTTTTCCTTCCAAATATGAGACACATAATTTCTGTGGCTCTGCCTCAGTGTATATTCATGCACTGTCTTTGCCTTGCTCCAAATAGATGTAGACGCTCTTCTATTGATGCTTAATCCATCTGTTAAACCTGAAATGCAGAAAGCTCATAACTGGTATAGACGCCTTGCTTCTCAACATCCTAAATGAAGGACCATAAATTAACCCACTCTGTTTTTTTCTGTTGTAAATTATCTGTAGCAAGGGCAACAGTGTCCCAATACTTCATAAATTTCCCCTATCATAATGGAAATAGAGAATATATGCCTTAATTTAAACAGACACAACTGTTTACTAAGTCACCATGAGTCAGATTCTCATGCGTGTGTGCTTCAGTCACTGAGTTGTGTCCCTGACTCTTTGTGACTCCATGGACTGTAGCCTGCCAGCTTTCTCTGTCTGTGAATGTTTACAGGCAAGAATACTGGAGTGGGTTACCATTTCCTTCTCCAGGGGAGCTTTCTGACTCAAGGATTGAACCCACATTTCCTGTGTCTCCTGAATTGGCAGGTAGATTCTTTACCACTGAGCAACCTGGTATTCTCACAGTTTATTTTAAAGAAGAATAATGCCAATAATTATCAATTTTACTGCAATTTGCTTTCCTATTGCTGAGATCTGACCTAGAGGGCGTGGGGGTGGAGGGTGGGGTGAGGATGCTATATTTGGATAATTTTTAAGTATTGAGACAGATTGGATTTTGATAAACTTAGAAATAATTGATTATTAGTTTCTATAAATTGCCATATTACTCCTTGGAAGGAAAATTATGACCAACCTTGATAACATATTAAAAAGCAGAGACATTACTTTGCCAACAAAGGTCCGACTAGTCAAGGCTATGGTTTTTCCCATGGTCATGTATGGATGTGAGAGTTGGACTGTGAAGAAAGCTGATCGCCAAAGAATTGATGCTTTTGAACTGTGGTGTTGGAGAAGACTCTTGAGAGTCCCTTGTACTGCAAGGAGATCCAACCAGTCCATTCTAAAGGAGATCAATCCTGGGTGTTCATTGGAAGGACTGATGCTAAAGCTGAAACTGCAATACTTTGGCCACCTCATGCGACGAGTTGACTCACTGGAAAAGATCTGACGCTGGGAAAGGTTGGGGGCAGGAGGAGAAGGGGACGACAGAGAATGAGATGGCTGGATTGTGTCACCGACTCTGTGGACATGAGTTTGAGTGAACTCCGGGAGTTGGTGATGGACAGGGAGGCCTGGCGTGCTGCGATTCATGGGGTCGCGGAGAGTCAGACACGACTGAGCGACTGAACTGAACTGAACTGAACTGAAGACAAGGAGACACCTTAAAGTTGCTTCAGGACAGTATGGATTCTTGGCCAAAGATTATGAAGGTTTCAAATAATCCTTCTCTCTCCTCATCAGAATAGTGGTTTAAAGAAATTTTAGCAAGAAAGATGAGATCAGTCAGCTTGCTCCATTCTTTGTCAGTAGAGAAAAACTTCTAGCATCTTTGATGCTAGGCATCTTGAGGTTATCTGCCCAGAACCACTGATAGGTAAAACTTATTTTATCCTTTTAGTTCCTTACCATGCCTGACAGCAATATGTTAACTAAAATACTCAAAATTACATAGGCTTCATGTAGCTATTTAGGAAGATTAAATAACTTAAAGCAAAGAATGTTTACCACTAATTGGTTTCTTTAATTGATCATAAAATATGGTCTGTTAAGCTTTTTTATTCATTGGTCTTGGGTTGAAATTAAATCTGGGAACTTGATACCTTAGTGGAGAATTCACAATATTTATCCAATTCCTACTAAAAGTATCTTTCAGTTCAGGTGAGTTCAGTTCAGTCACTCAATCGTGTCTGACTCTGCGACCCCATGAATCACAGCATGCCAGGCTTCCCTGTCCATGACCAACTCCCGGAGTTCACTCAAACTCATGTCCATCGAGTCGGTGATGCCATCCAGCCATCACATCCTCTGTTGTCCCCTTCTCCTCCTGCCCCCAATCCCTCCCATCTTTCAGTTCAGTTCAGTTCAGTTCAGTCGCTCAGTTGTGTCCGACTCTCCGTGACCCCATGAATCACAGCACGCCAGGCCTCCCTGTCCAAGACCAACTCCTGGAGTTCACTCAAACTCATATCTTTACAATTAATCAAATATTTTGTTTGTTTTGGGCACCTGACTAGAATAACACAAAAGTTCTATTTTCCATGGAAGGAAGTAAATTTGGATTTACCAAATATACAAGCAATAAACTTACTTGTAACATATTTTATTATTTCCAGAATTTAGATACATCAAATAATAGTAGTAATAATGACAACAGACTGGTTCCAGATAGGAAAAGGTGTACGTCAAGGTTGTATATTGTCACCTTGCTTATTTAACTTATATGCAGAGTACATCATGAGGAACGCTGGGCTGGAAGAAGCACAAGCTGGAATCAAGATTGCTGGGAGAAATATCAATAACCTCAGATATGCAGATGACACTACCCTTATGGCAGAAAGTGAAGAGGAACTCAAAAGCCTCTTGATGAAAGTGAAAGAGGAGAGTGAAAAGGTTGGCTTGAAGCTCAACATTCAGAAAACAAAGATCATGGCATCTGGTCCCATCACTTCATGGGAAATAGATGGAAAAACAGTGGAAACAGTGTCAGACTTTGTTTTTTTGGGCTCCAAAATCACTGCAGGTGCTGATTGCAGCCATGAAATTAAAAGACGCTTGCTCCTTGGAAGGAAAGTTATGACCAACCTTGATAGTATATTAAAAAGCAGAGACATTACTTTGCCGACCAAGGTCCGTCTAGTCAAGGCAATGGTTTTTCCCGTGGTCATGTATGGATGTGAGAGTTGGACTGTGAAGAAAGCTGATCGCCGAAGAATCGATGCTTTTGAACTGTGGTGTTGGAGAAGACTCTTGAGAGTCCCTTATACTGCAAGGAGATCCAACCAGTCCATTCTAAAGGAGATCAATCCTGGATGTTCATTGGAGGGACTGATGCTAAAGCTGAAACTCCAATACTTTGGCCACCTCATGCGACGAGTTGACTCACTGGAAAAGACTCTGATGCTGGGAAAGGTTGGGGGCGGGAGAAGAAGGGGACGACGGAGAATGAGATGGCTGGATGGCATCACCGATTCTGTGGACATGAGTTTGAGTGTACTCCGGGAGTTGGTGATGGACAGGGAGGCCTGGCGTGCTGTGATTCATGGGGTCGCGGAGAGTCGGACACGACTGTGCGACTGAACTGAACTGAACTGAATGATGCTGAGAGGGGGAAAATGTTTGCAAATCTATATCTGATAAGTGACTAATATGCAAACTACAAAAAGAACTCATACTACTCAAAAAACAAGCAAGCAAGCAAAAAACAAGTATCATTAAAAAATGGGCAGAATATCCTAATAGGCACTTTTCCAAAGAAGAAATAGAGATGCCTAACAGTTAACTGAACTGAACTGAACTGAACAGTTATGTAAAAACATGATATACATCATTAATCATGAGAGGAATACAAATAAAAATTACAGTGATGATATACCTGTTAGACTATTATCTAAAAACTAGAAATAGCAAGTGTTGATGAGGAGAAAAGGGAACCCTGTATACTGTTGGTAGGAATATATGCACTATGGAAAACAGTATGAAGGTTCCTCAAAAAGTTAAGAACAGAACTATCATATGATCTAGCAATTCTATTTCTAGGTATTTATACAAAGAAAATATAAACTATAATTTGCACCCCTATTTCTTGCAGAATCATTTACAATAGTCAAGATATGAGTGAGATCTTACCAGTTATAACAGCATAGATAAATATTTAGGGCTTTATGCTAAGTGAAATAACCAGAGAAAGAAAGACAAATATCATGTGATCTTTCTTATATGTGGAACTGGTCTTCCCTGGTGGCTCATTAGTAAAGAATCCATCTGCCAATGCAGGAGACACAGGTTTGATCCCTGGATCAGGAATATACCCTAGAGAAGAAAATGGCAATCCACTCTAGTATCCTTGCTGGGAAATCCCATGGACAGAGAAGCCTGGTGGGATACAGTCTACTGTTGCTGCTGCTAAGTCTCTTCATTCGTGTCCGACTCTGTGAGACCCCATAGACGGCAGCCCACCAGGCTCCGCCGTCCCGAGGATTCTCCAGGCAAGAACACTGAAGTGGGCTGCCATTTCCTTCTCCAGGGATACAGTCTACGAGGTTGCAAAAGAATCAGATGTGACTTAGCTAGTGACTAAACAACAACATGAACTGTGAACTTCCAGATGTTCAAGCTGGTTTTAGAAAAGGCAGAGGAACCAGAGATCAAATTGCCAACATCCGCTGGACCATGGAAAAAGCAAGAGAGTTCCAGAAAAACATCTATTTCTGCTTCATTGACTATTCCAAAGCCTTTGACTGTGTGGATCACAATAAACTGTGGAAAATTATGAAAGAAATGGGAATACCAGACCACCTGACCTGCCTCTTGAGAAACCTAAGCAACAGTTAGGACTGGACATGGAATAACAGACTGGTGACAATAGGAAAAGGAGTACATCAAGGCTGTATATTGTCACCTTGCTTATTTAGCTTATATGCAGAGTACATCATGAGGAACGCTGGGCTGGAAGAAGCACAAGCTGGAATCGAGACTGCCAGGAGAAAAATCAATAACCTCAGATATGCAGATGATACCACCCTTATGGCAGAAAGTGAAGAGGAACTAAAAAGACTCTTGATGAAAGTGAAAGAGGAGAGTGAAAAGGTTGGCTTGAAGCTCAACATTCAGAAAACAAAGATCATGGCATCTGGTCCCATCACTTCATGGGAAATAGATGGAGAAACAGTGGAAACAGTGTCAGACTTTATTTTTTGGGCTCCAAAATCACTGCGGATGCTAATTGCAGCCATGAAATTAAAAGACGCTTACTCCTTGGAAGGAAAGTTATGACCAACCTAGATAGCATATTAAAAAGCATAGACATTACTTTGCCAACAAAGGTCCGTCTAGTCAAGGCTATGGTTTTTCCTGTGGTCATGTATGGATGTGAGAGTTGGACTGTGAAGAAAGCTGATCGCCGAAGAATTGATGCTTTTGAACTGTGGTGTTGGAGAAGACTCTTGAGAGTCCCTTGGACTGCAAGGAGATCCAATCAGTCCATCCTAAAGGAGATCAATCCTGGGTGTTCATTGGAAGAACTGATGCTAAACTGAAACTCCAATACTTTGGCCACCTCATGCGAAGAGTTGACTCACTGGAAAAGACTCTGATGCTGGGAGGGATTGGGGGTAGGAGGAGAAGGTGACGACAGAGAATGAGATGGCTGGATGACATCACCGACATGATGGACATGAGTTTGAGTGAACTCTGGGAGTTGGTGATGAACAGGAAGGCCTGGCGTGCTGTGATTCATGGGGTTGCAAAGAGTCGGCAACGACTGAGAAACTGAACTGCCTGAAACAACAACAATATATGCAACTACATATATATATGTATATTGTCACCCCTCATATCCATGGGGTATTGATTACTGATTTCAAACTCCTCTGGGTATACAAAATCCATGGACATTCAAGTTCCATAGTAGGCACACTGTATCCATGAGTTCTGCATCCATTAACTCAGCCAAATTCAGATGAAAATTTTATTCCACAGTTGGATGAATCAGAAGACGGAAAGCATGTAAATGTGGAGGCTTGACTATATATTTATTGAAAAAAATATCTGTGTGTAAGTGGATCGGACCAGCACAGGAATTCAACCTCATGTTTTCCTGGATTCATTGTATATAAATATTAAATAAACAAACCAAATTTATAGATAGAGAGAACTGATTGGTAGTTGCAAGATCTGGAGGGGGTGATGGGAGAAAGAGGTAAACTGCTTTTGTTTTTTAGTTTAAATAAATATATAATAAAAAACAGGTGTCCGTTCCCTTTAAGCATTGATTAAAACAGTCACTGGGCAACCCAGATTCAGGGGAGGATAGAGTTCTTCTTAATGAGGTAAGTGTGCATGAATTATGAGATTCTAAGGCTCTATTTGAATCCAGACGGAAGGGCAGGAATGAGCTCTCTAAACATATGCAAAATCACATCTATATGAGAACTTTCGTGAAGGAAATATGCCTAAATTTCACTAGTTTCTCAAAGATGCAATTAAAAAAAAATAGCATCTCCCTTAGGATTTCAAAATTATCTTTTATTCACCCCATCAAAAGTAGGGTCTCTGTTCCTTCCCCTGGAATCTGAACTAACTTCAACTGCTTCAGTTCAGTTCAGTTTAGTTCAGTCACTCAGTCGTGTCAGACTCTTTGTGACCCCATGAATCACAGCACGCCAGGCCTCCCTGTCCATCACCAACTCCCTGAGTTCACTCAAACTCATGTCCATCAAGTCAGTGATGCCATCCAGCCATCTCATTCTCTGTCGTCCCCTTCTCCTCCCGCCCCCAATCCCTCCCAGCATCAGAGTCTTTTCCAGTGAGTCAACTCTTTGCATGAGGTGGCCAAAGTATTGCAGTTTCAGCTTTAGCATCAGTCCTTCCAATGAACACCCAGGACTGATCTCCTTTAGAATGGACTGGTTGAATCTCCTTGCAGTATAAGGGACTCTCAAGAGTCTTCTCCAACACCACAGTTCAAAAGCATCAATTCTTTGGCAATCAGCTTTCTTCACAGTCCAACTCTCAGTATTTGGGTGATGATGAGATATTCCTTTAGAGGAATTGTTGTGAGAGATGATGTGCTTCTGCCTTGTTCACTGGAACAGTCAAACTTGGAGCCTCAGTTGCATTGTAGACAACCTGATTACCCGGTGAGTGCTATTCTGTGAAGAAGTCAAGTCATTTGGAGAGTCTTCTTGAAGATACTACAGTAAGGAGACACAGCTTTGTGAGTCCTCCCATCATAGGCACCAGACATATGAGTGAATAAGCCTTCAGATAGTTCCAGCCTCCATCCTTTGATTCTTGACTAATGGCCTCAGACATCATACACCCTCAATTACTTCTTTTCTCAATTATTAATTTCTGACTCAATCCATAAGCATAATAATATTATTTTAATTACAATAAACTGTGGAACATTCTGAAAGAGATGGGCATACCAGACCACCTGACCTGCCTCTTGAGAAACCTGTATGCAGGTCAGGAAGCAACAGTTAGAACTGGACATGGAACAACAGACTGGTTCCAAATAGGAAAAGGTGTACGTCAAGGTTGTATATTGTCACCTTGCTTATTTAACTTATATGCAGAGTACATCATGAGGAACGCTGGGCTGGAAGAAGCACAAGCTGGAGTCAAGATTGCTGGGAGAAATATCAATAACCTCAGATATGCAGATGACACTACCCTTATGGCAGAAAGTGAAGAGGAACTCAAAAGCCTCTTGATGAAAGTGAAAGAGGAGAGTGAAAAGGTTGGTTTGAAGCTCAACATTCAGAAAACAAAGATCATGGCATCTGGTCCCATCACTTCATGGGAAATAGATGGAAAAACAGTGGAAACAGTGTCAGACTTTGTTTTTTTGGGCTCCAAAATCACTGCAGATGCTGATTGCAGCCATGAAATTAAAAGACGCTTGCTCCTTGGAAGGAAAGTTATGACCAACCTTGATAGTATATTAAAAAGCAGAGACATTACTTTGCCAACCAAGGTCCGTCTAGTCAAGGCAATGGTTTTTCCCGTGGTCATGTATGGTTGTGAGAGTTGGACTGTGAAGAAGGCTGATCGCCGAAGAATCGATGCTTTTGAACTGTGGTGTTGGAGAAGACTCTTGAGAGTTCCTTATACTGCAAGGAGATCCAACCAGTCCATTCTAAAGGAGATCAATCCTGGATGTTCATTGGAGGGACTGATGCTAAAGCTGAAACTGCAATACTTTGGCCACCTCATGCGACGAGTTGACTCACTGGAAAAGACTCTGATGCTGGGAAAGGTTGGGGGCGGGAGGAGAAGGGGACGACGGAGAATGAGATGGCTGGATGGCATCACCGACTCTGTGGACATGAGTTTGAGTGTACTCCGGGAGTTGGTGATGGACAGGGAGGCCTGGCGTGCTGTGATTCATGGGGTCGCGGAGAGTCGGACACGACTGAGCGACTGAACTGAACTGAACTGAATTATAATATTGTGTGGGACTTTATTATTAGTAGAAGCAAAATATGTGAACAAAATCTCAAAGAATGGGAAGATGAAATTACACAGTTGTAAGGTTTCAACATTGTATGTAAAGTGGTATGAAGTGAAAGTTGCTCAGTCATATCTGACTCTTTGTGACACCTTGGACTCTAGAGTCCATGGAATTCTCTAGGCCAGAATACTGGAGTGGGTAGCCTTTCTCTTCTCCAGGGGATCTTCTCAATCCAGGGATCCAACCCTGGTCTCCCGCATTGCAAGTGGATTCCTTACCAGCTGAGCCACAAGGGAAGACCAGTATTAATTTAAGGTACTCTAGGATCTAAAGCTGAAACTGCAATACTTTGGCCACCTCATGCGACGAGTTGACTCACTGGAAAAGACTCTGATGCTGGGAAAGGTTGGGGGCAGGAGGAGAAGGGGACGACAGAGAATGAGATGGCTGGATGGCATCACTGACTCAATGGACATGAGTTTGAGTGAACTCCGGGAGTTGGTGATGGACAGGGAGGCCTGGCATGCTGTGATTCATGGGGTCGCGGAGAGCTGGACACGACTGAGCGACTGAACTGAACTGAACTGAGGATCAAGTAAAGATGTGTAGTGAAATCCCTAAAACAATCATTTTCTTTAAAATATTGTTGTTGCTGTTCAGTTGCTAAGTTGTGTCTGAATCTGTTACCCCATGGACTGCAGCACACCAGGCTTCCCTGCTCCTTACCATGTTGGGGAGTTCACCCAAGTTCATGTCCATTGAGTCAGTGATGCCATCCAACTATCTCATTCTCTGTTGCCTTCTTCTCCCTCTGCCTTCAATCTTTCCCAGCATCAGGATCTTTTCCAGCGAGTCAGCTCCTCATACCAGGTGGCAAAGTATTGGAGTTTCAGATTCAGCCTCAGTCCTTCCAGGGTTGATTACCTTTAAGATTGACTGGTTTGACCTCCTTGGTATTCAAAGGACTCTCAAGAGTCTTATCCAGCACCACAATTCAAAAGCATTGTATGTATGAAGAAAAGCCCAAGGAATGAATAATCAATGGGTTAAATAGAAAAATAGCAATTTGGTAGACTTCAACCAACCATATCAATAGTTACATTAAACACAAATGGACTAAACAACTAATTAAAAGGCAGAGATCATTGAACTGGATTAAAAAATTAAACAAGACTCAAATTTGTATCCTAGGCTGTCTGTGATCTGGGATAGCCAGTTTAGTGATGTTTTTGACTCTCAGTTTCTTATCTGCAATAAAGGGAAACCAAAAATGTCTCACAGCATATGGGAAAGTGGGATAAAATAGGTAACCAATAAATTTGTTGAATGAATGAAAGTAAATGTAAACGTGCAAACATAGTTATTAGGTATATAAAAATTAAAGTCGACATCTTGGTGAGTGTTTTTTATTCCTTGCAGACAGCTTTTAACCCCTAGAGATGTATCCGGGGAGATTTTAGCAATGACAGATGGAAAATAACCAAAAGAGAAAAAGGCCTTTCTGTAATGACTGCAAGTCTTGATGCTGGACTTAGTGGAGAAGATTTTCTCAGCAAGCGCCAAAGAGGACAATAAAAATCTCCTGCTGAGGCATTCATAGGCACAGGCATATGTGGAGTCAGACTCTATTCAGGGAAAGCAGTGCTTCCAGCAGGGCACGTATTTGTGATGCAGAAGAAAATCACAGTGTCCCCAGAAGAGAAGATGACACAATGGACTTAACCTATAAGGTTCAGTATTTATTATTGGCGGTAACGGTGCTTATTTAAGCCACTATTTGCTACTTGGATAGACAAATTCCATAGACAGAAGACAAAGAGCTAACCTGAAATGCTCAAAAAACTTAAATAGTATCTTTGTGCAAACATTCTTTTTTATAAAGACCATTATACCTATGATTATTAACTTGAAATGTGAAAAAATAGTCTTTGTTTTTCAATTACTGAATTTTGGGCAATTGATAGAAATAATTTTAGCAAGCTTTTTGTTTAAGTATTTGTCCTCCATAAACTGTAAACTACAAGGAAATATCTTTTTAAACTATTCTTACAGAAACTGGTAAAACCCAGAAACTGGATCAGTGATAATAAAATGTATTTTGATACCTCAGTTGTTTTTATTCTACTTTCTTCTTTTCTTAAAAGATTTAAGATTAAACTTCAAGATTAAAGATTTTTGAATTCTTCATATGTTTAGTGACATTTATCTAAAAGATGATGCATCATGAATGATACTTTATTATCATTTTTGAGTTTTTTTTTTCATCTTGTAAAACTTTTAAGTAGCAAAGTTGATATTCTACTTCTAGTTTATCCTTGTAGGGTGTGAAAATTTTCCTGTAGGGCTTTTAAGATTCACAATGTAAATAACAAAAAATAAATGTGGCACATTAAAGAGATAAAGAATCTTTAAAGTTTATTTTGCTTAACATTATGAATAGTAGTATAATAAACAAGTTTATAAGACTAGAATATACATTTATACTTAATTTCTATTGTTTTGTTTCATATTAGTATTTTTCATATATATTTTTATGTTTAATATATTTTTAATATAGTCATACATATCTGTTATATTTATTTCCAGTAGTCATGTATGGATGTGAGATTTGGACCAGAAAGAAAGCTGAGCACCAAAGAATTGATGCTTTTAAACTTACAGCATTTAATAGAAGAAATGGCTATGGCTTATCTGAAAAGAATGTCAGCATGACTTGGTGTAGACTTACGAGACTATGTGTTGTGAATATTTTATTATGTGGAATGATTGTTGAAACATCAAGGACTCTAGTAATTGTATTTCCTGAATAAATGTACGTTTATGAATTTTCTAACTTAAAAAAAATAAATAAATAAACTGTCATATTGGAGAAGACTCTTCAGCGTCCCTTGGACTGAAAGGAGACCAAACCAGTCAAACCTAAAGGAAATCAGTCCTTAATATTCATTTGAAGAATTGATGCTGAAGCTGGAGCTCCAATACTTTGGACACCAGATGGGAAGAACTGACTCATTGGAAAAGACCCTGATGCTGGGAAAAATTGAAGGTGGAAGGAGAAGGGGATGATAGAAGATGAGATGGTTGGATGGCATCACCGACTCAATGGACGTGAGTTTGCTCAAGCTCTGGGAGTTGGTGATGGACTAAGAAGCCTGGCGTGCTGCAGTCCATGGGATCACAAAGAGTTGCACAGGACTGAATGACTGAATTGACTGAGCAACTGAACTATTATATTTGTTAACAATATAGTATTCTTAAAATGACTTAGCTAATGTATTATTCTTAGTTATTTAGCTACATATTTTCTCTTATTTTTGCAAAGATTATTTTATTTCTATATTTAACTACTTGAATGTTCTTCATTCACTATTATTATTATTCATTTAAATAGCTGTATTCACAAAAGTCATACATTTTCCTCATGCAATAATAAATCATCATTATATATAATGACATTTATTTTTTAATTGAAGGATATAATTGCTTTACAGAATTTTGTTGTTTTCTGTCAAACATCCACAAGCATCAGCCATAGGTACACACATGTCCCCTCCCTCCTGAACCTACTGCATCTCTGTCCCCCTCCTACCCCTCTAGATTGTCACAGAGCCCCTAGTTGAATTCCCTGAGTCACACAGCAAGTCCCATTGGCTATCCATTTTACATATGGTATTGTACGTCTCCATGTTACTTTCTCCATGTAGCTCACCCCTCCCTCCCCCACTGCCCCCGTGTCCATGAGTCTGTTCTCCATGTCTCTTTCTCCATTCATCGTTCAGTCGTGTCCAGCCCTTTGCGACCCCATGGACTGCAGCACGCCAGGCCTCCCTGTCCATCACCCACTCCCGGAGCTTGCTCAAACTCATGTCCATTGAGTCGGTGGTGCCAGCCAACCATCTCATCCTCTGTCATCCCCTTCTCCTCCCGCCTTCAATCTTTCCCAGCATCATTGTCTTTTCCAGTGAGTCAGCTCTTCACATCAGGTGGCCAAAGTATTGGAGCTTCAGCTTCAGCCTCTGTCCTTACAGTGAATATACAGGAATGATTTCTTTAGGATTGACTGATTTGATCTATTCACCGGTACCATCTTTCTAGATTCCATATATATGCATTAGTATACAATATTTTTATTACTTTTCTGACTGACTGCACTCTGTATAATAGGCTCGAGGTTCATCTACCACATTACAACTGTGAAAGTCTTATATTTTTCAATACAAAAGCAAGTAATGAGATGTTTAGTCTAGGTTATCTAAAATGCTACTAAACTTTGTGTGAGAATTGTCAACTATTACTAGTAAATTTATGGGTTTTTTTTGAGTCATTGTAACATAAAATACACATTTTATAGCAAAACAGGAAACAAAATTAAACATAAAAAATTCCTTTCTTCCCTTAGACCTCCTCCCTGCCACTGTGCATTGCGTATCTACATAATGCATCAGCTAGACCTCCCTCATCAACAGAAATACATGCTCAACAATAAAAAGCAACATTTTCCTTGCATCAACAAGATGAAACCTTCGACAATAATATTTTTCTTGATCGCATGGCCTGTGCACCAGTACCTCAGTACCTCATGGGGTCATATGACCCACCACAATGACACTTAGATCTGAATTATGGAAACTGTCAATAACATATCATTTGATGTATAGCTTTCTGTCTCAAAAAACTTATATTAACTATGCCTTGACTTCTAACGGGTGGAACGGTTCTCAGATTTTTGATATGGTTTTCCCGGATTGTAATTCTCAAAATTTGCCTCAAGAAAACTTCCTACTTCTTTCTTAGATTGATTCATTTTTATCTACATTCCTTATGCTTTTTTCTGATATAGATTTGGTGATCACATATGCTATGCACGCATGCTAAGTTGCTTCAATCATATCTGACTCTTTGCAACACTATAGACTGTAGCCCTCCAGACTTTTCTGTCCATGAGATTCTCTAGGCAAGAATGCTGGAGTGGGTTGCCATGTCCTCCTGCAGAGAATCTTACCGACCCAGGGATCAAACCCATGTTTCTTACATCTGGTGCATTGACAGGTGGGTTCTTACCCTCTCTAGGATTCTTGGGCTTCCCGTGTGGCTCATCTGGTAAAGAATGGGCCTGCAATGCGGGAGACCTGGGTTTGATCCCTGGGTTGGGAAGATCTCCTGGAGAAGGGAAAGGCAAACTCCAGTATTCTGGCCTGGAGAATTCCATGGACTGTATAGTCCATGGGGTCACAAAGAGTTGGACACGACTGAGTGACTTTCACTCTCACCACCTATATGCTGTAATGAATCATTAACCTTGCAAAGGTCAGTTAGGTAGGCCAGAAACAACATTGAAAAACACATTCAGATCTTCAAACTTCTGAAGACTGGGACTGAAACTGAAGATGAAGAGCAGATTCTGGACAAATCTGTGACTGAATTCTAGCTCTGTGCATCTCTAATATAAAATATATTAACAAAGCAAAACAGTGCTGAAAAGTGTACTTTGAGTGAGTTGTATTCAAAAACTTTCAACTCAACCTAGGAAATAAAGCATGTGCTCTGATACTGGAATTTTTGCAAAATTGGTAACTCCTGGGTCAAGACTAATCCAAATCTAGTATATCCCAGGATATACTAGGCCTGTGTACCACTATCTCAACTGTCTGTACCAGTAAGGTTTTTTGCCTTACTGAAAGTAGTCTGAGTTACATCTGCTGCTACTTGTATAACCAGAAGAATCATAATAGAAAGGAAGATATTGCAAATGTAAAGCTTTGTAGTAATAAAAATAATATAGAAAACAGAACCTCTTATTAAAGCTAAATTTGTTCTTTAACCAGAGACTTTTATTAATAAAGTTATAGGGACATATAAAAGAAAGTAAAGTTAAATGGACAAGCTAACCTAGTAGTAGCTTTTTCTTAGGAGCTGGGAAATGGTGAGGGCAAATTCTAGATTACTGATTGACTAATTGGAGTGCAGATTTTTTAAAAAAAGAATTTAAATTAGGCTGAGCTTCCCAGATGGCTCAGTGGGTAAAGAAACTGCCTACAATGTAGGAGATCCAGGTTTGATGCCTGAGTCAGGGAGAACCTGTGGAGGAGGAAATGGCAACCCACTCCAGTATTCTTGCCTGGAGAATCCCATGGACAGAGGAGCCTAGTGGGCTACAGTCCAAAGGGTCACAAAGAGTTGGACATAACTGAGTGACTAAGCACGCACAATGATTTTTTAATGTATGAGCAGGGTTAAGAGAAATTATCAAAGAATGGTAAAATTTCCAATTTTACTAGCAGGATTGAGAAATCACCACTGCCTTAGGATCTGAAGGTAGGAGTTGCTGTAGAACTTAGTGAAACATACAGGCTAAAAGAGTCTGATGGGAGTTGAAGTTTTAGTTAGAGGAATGTAGATGGTGAGAATCTAAAGAGGGGTTTAGGCATAAGGTATGTGAAGCTGTACATCTAACTGGCTAGTTCCTATTCACCAGGTCCAATCAGCATGGCCAATATGATGGGTTACAGTGATGTCCAGTGGAAGAGAAAGACAATCAAGTTGCCTGAACACGAAACTGTAACAGAAGTCTGGGGAGTTGATACAGCCTTAGATAGGATTGTGAAGAATTATTGCTAGCCTTGTTAGAAGAAAGCAAACTGATCCAAGGATTTTTAACTAGTCAAATCATCATTCACCAGCTCAATAGGCTCCTATCAAATGGTAGAGGGTGTGTTCATTTTCCTTTTCGACAAGACTACATCTGGAACATCAGCTGCATTGGAATCACCAGATAAGGTTTGCATTCCATCTTATTCTGTAGGATTATGCCTAGGGCAAATAGAAAAGTTAAATAAATATGTCCAGGGAATCACCGTTCCTGGACACTTCAAGTCCTTGATGGTGGCCTTAATCTTGACAATCTCTCCTTTAGCGCAGTACTGCTTTTAGTTAGCTCTCTTGGTAGATAGAGGACGTTCTAGTGGCTTCCACTTGGCCTTCCTCATCATAAAAGACCTCACAACTCAGATCAAGATATCAGTGTAGGCATTTGGCCGGTTGCTGAGTATGTCAATTCTATCCAGGCGCTCCAGAGTTGGGAAATACCAACTGGGTTGAGTTTTAGCATCCATTTGGCCTACTGAAAGGTATAATTAAACCTGAACTTCATCATCGGTTCACTTCCATGTATTTTCCTTCTGAGTGGTAGACCACAAAGATGTTGTAGATCTCTGGGAAAAAGGTGGTTCAGAGCCACTGACCAGTAGTTACCCAAAAGCTAGCTATTTTCTCTTCCCTTATTCATAGTGACTCTGATTAACACCTGCAGTTTTCTTTATAGAATGTTAACAGGAAGACCCACAGAACAATATTTTGGTAATATAGCAGGGTCTTTCCTTAGGATAACCTAGTTTTTCCTTCATTTAAGGAACTCTGGAACTATGAACTAACTCAAGATGGGGAAAAGTTTGAAGGCCTATCAGTCTCTATTACAGTGATTTAAATTAATCTTCTGTTTCTCAGACCTACTCTCCCGTTATACAAATCAAATAAATTTTTATAAACTGACCACCTAATTCTTTATGGACGCAATGATGACTGAACTAACATCAGTATTCCATGTAAGTCAAAGCATCCTGATGACTGATTTTTCTCTGCTGTTCAATACAAAAACCAGGAATACTTTGGGCCTAGCAATTGAGTGTCAGCAGTTGGCCCCTAGTCCAAGATACATTATCCCCATTTAATTTAGAAAGCTTAGTTTGATGGCAGCAATTTACACTCTCATTCCTGACTAGCAGAGAATAATCACCACAGACCTCTTCAAAGAGGATGATGCTCTCTCACCAAGTTTTCTCAAAGCTAGCAAATTATTTCTGAAATATATTACTTTCTGGAATCTACTGCAGAACTCCGTTAGAGGCAAAGTGAGCAGATATTATAATAAACCAACTTCAGCATTTTAGTTTTCCTAAGCTTATAATACCCTATGACCCTGAAATTTCTTTCTTAAGTATAACCCAAGAGAAATGAAAACATACACCCACACAGACACTTGTACACAGATGTTTACAGAAGCATTATTTATAATAGCCAATAAATTATTTGTGTGTGTGTGTGTGTGTGTGTATTCAGTCAAGCCCAACTCTTTGCGACACCATGGACAGTAGCCTGCCAGATTCCTCTGTCCATGGGATTCTCCAGGCAAGAATACTGGAGTGGATGGCCATTTCCTCCACCAGGGGATGTTCCTGACCCAGGGATCAAACCTGTGTATCTTGCACTGGCAGATGGAAATCATTATACTAACTGAAAGAAGTCAATCAAGAAGGATCATACATCCTATGGTTCCATTTAGATGAAATGTCCAGAATAAGCTAATCTGTAAAGATAGAGAATAGATTGGTAGCTGCCTAGTAGTGGGAGTGAGGGAAAGAGGAAAGGAGGAATTGGAAGGATGATAACTGAGGGGTAAAGTGAAAGTGACCCCATGGCCTATACAGTCCATGGGATTCTCCAGACCAGAATACTGGAGTGGGTAGCCTTTCCCTTCTACAGGGGATCTTCCCAACCCAGGGACTGAACCAAGATCTCCTGCATTGCAGGCAGATTCTTTACCAGCTGACCCACCAGGTAAGTCCAACTAAGGGGTAAGGGCTTATTTTGTAGTCGCGAAAATATTCTACCATTGATTGTAGCATTGGTTGCTCAACTCTGGGAATATACTAAAAATCACTGAAGTGCACTTTGAGTGACTTATAGGTAAGTGAACTATATCTTAATTAAACTGTTAGGCAAAACAGATGGTGAGAGTGGGTCACAGGAAGATTTTCCCTGGAAGGAAACTACCTCATGGGAGGGAAGAAAAGATTGCTTCCACTGACAAAAGAAGTTCAACCAACAAAATTGGGGGTTAAGAACCTCAACCTCTTCAGAAACTACCTACATATCTCCATTCCCTTTTTTTAAAGGTCCCACTTCCTTCCAATCAATGCCTTAAGTCTAATATAAAAGATACTGTGATACTTTAAAAAAAAATTTTTTTAAAGCCTTCAAAAATCTTGGCCTTGCAGCTTCAGGAAATAAGGATTTCTTTTAGGGATAATCATAGAAGTTTTACGGTTTATAATTTGACTTTAATCTGGGCAATTAAAACCCTGTATTCATCATTTTTTTCCCTTAGCTCAGGATATTTAAAAGCAACCAACCAAATCCACATTCTTTATACATTTTCGTTTCCTATAATATTCTATGTCAGCAGTTACTTGGTCTTGCACAGTCTTGCCTTCTAAAGGCTCTTGGTGGCGGGGCTCTTTCCTCGAGCCATCGGAGAGAGCGGGAGCGCTTCTCCCGAGTTGGTGATCGATTGGTTGTGATCCACCATGCAGAAGTGAGTGATGAAAGGCAACAGAGCTGATGGGTCATGAGGATGTAAGTGAATTTGAAGGCTCTCACACCCTCTACTCCAGGGTAACTAAGGGAGAAGGAACAAGATGGTGGAGGAATAGGATGGCGAGACCACTCTCTCCCCAACAAATTCATCAAAAGAACATTTGAACGTGGAGTAAGGTCCACAAAACAACTTCTGAATGCTGGCAGAGGACATCAGGCACCCAAAAAAGCAACCCATTGTCTTTGAAAGGAGGTAGGAAAAAACATAAAAGATAAAAAGAGGGACAAAAGAAGTAAGGATGGAGCTCCATCCCGGGAAAGGAGGCTTTAAAAAGAGAGAAGTTTCCAAACACCAGGAAACGCTCTTACTGGCAAATCTGTGGCGAGCCTTGGAACCTCAGAGGGCCACATAACCCTCTGTTTGTTTTTTTTTTAAGATTTTTTTAAAACCCACAGATTACCTGCCAAACGGTAACTCCCAGCGGAGAAGCAGCGCAGACGCCTGCATACGCCATTAGCAAGCGGGGGCTGGGCAGGGAGGAGCCGGCTGAACTGCTTAGAGAGAGGACTGGGCTTGAATGCCATGAGAACAATCTGAGAGAACTAGGGATAGCAAAGCAGACTGGGATAGCTTCCCCACAAAAAGGCGGAAAGCTCTAACCTAAGACTCCGCCAGCCTTGCTCACAGAACAAAGGACTGAGCAGAGAGAGCCGGCTGCGGTCAGCCATCCCCCATCCCCACGCCGAGACAGTCAGGGAGGTCAGCCAGAGCCGGAGGGGAAAACCACAGCCCCAGAAAGGCATCCGATACAAACTGCAGGCAGGCTTGTTGCTAATCAAGACTTCTTGGGCTCAGGCCGGTCGATATCCGCCTGAGAAAGTGTGCTGGTTATACACCCAGAAAACCGAGTGGCAGGGACTGGGGAGGCGATAAGTCGCAGCGACCGCACTCATGAAACACCTGGCCACCTGAGCTGCTCGGACCGGGGAAGGCACAAAACACAGGCCCAACCAAGTCTGCGCCTTTGTGGAGTACCCAAGAACCTGAACTTGAGCCGCTCAGACCTGGGAAATGCATACAACCCAGCGCCGGCCTCGGACAGTTCCGGGCAGAGCAACCTAGAGCCTGTGCAGTGTAGACTGGGACAGCACACGCGCTGTGAGCCGGGGCAAACCCAGTGTGGCCGAGACGCTGCAAGTACTCCCCACAGACGCCAGAGATATTTGTCTGCAGTGTTCCTCCCTTCCCAAAACAGGACTGAAAAACTGAGCCCTTAAAAAGTGTCTACCCGCACCCTAGTGTCAGGGCGGAAATTAGACACTGAAGAGACCAGCAAACAGAAGCTAAAACAGAGGGAACCACCTTGGAAATGACAGATAGAGTAGTCTAGAGGCTACTCCAAGAATAAGACCAAAAACCAGAGGCAAGAGGCTTAAGCCCAAATCCTGAGAACACCAGAAAACTCCTGACTCCAGGGAACATTAATTGATAGGAACTCATCAAACATCTCCATACCTACACTAAAACCAAGCACCACCCAAGGATCAACAAGTTCCAGAGCAAGACATACCACGCAAATTCTCCAGCAATACAGGAAAATAGCCCTGAGCTTCAATACACAGGCTGCCCAAAGTCACTCCAAACCCACTGACATCTCATAACTCATTACTGGACACTTCATTGCACTCCAGAGAGAAGAAATCCAGCTCCACCCACCAGAACACCGACACAAGCTTCCATAACCAGGGAACTTGACAAGTCACCCGTCCAACCCCACACACAGCTATTAAACTACATAATAAAGAGAACTCCACAAAGTGCCAGAAGAGGGAAAGGCCACCCCAAGCAAAGCAATATAAGCAATATGAAGAGGCAGAGAAATACCCAGCAAGTAAAGGAACAAGATAAATGCCCACCAACACAAACAAAAGAGAAAGATATAGGGAATCTACCTGATAAAGAATTTCGAATTTTGGTGGTGAAAATGATTCAAAATCTTGAAAGCAAAATGGAGTTACAGATAAATAACCTGGAAAAAAGGATTGAGAAGATGGAAGAAAGGTTTAATAAGGACTTAGAGGAAATAAAAAAGAATCAATATACAATGAATAATGCAATAGATGAGATCAGAAACACTCTGGGGGGAACAAACAGTAGAATAACAGAGGCAGAAGACAGGATAAGTGAGCTAGAAGATAGAATTGTAGAAATAAATGAAACAGAGAGGAAAAAAGAAAAATGAATTAAAAGAAATGAGGACAATATTAGAGACCTCTGGGACAATGTTAAATGCTCCAACATTCGAATCGTAGGAGTCCCAGAAGAAGAAGACAAAAAGAAAGACCATGAGAGAATACTTGAGGAGATAATAGTTGAAAACTTCCCTAAAATGTGGAAAGAAATAATCACCCAAGTCCAAGAAACCCGGAGAGTCCCCAACAGGATAAACCCAAGGTGAAATACTCCAAGACATATATTAATCAAATTAACAAAGATCAAACACAAAGAACAAATATTAAAAGCAGCAAGGGAAAAGCAGCAAATCACACACAAGGGGATTCCCATAAGGATAACAGCTGATCTTTCAACAGAAACTCTTCAGGCCAGGAGGGAATGGCAAGACATAAAGTGATGCAAGAAAATAACCTACAGCCCAGATTACTGTACCCAGCGAGGATCTCATTCAAATGTGAAGGATAAATCAAAAGCTTTACAGATAAGCAAAAGCTGAGGGAATTCAGCATCACCAAACGAGCTCTCCAACAAATGCTAAAGGATCTTCTCTAGACAGGAAACACAGAAAGGGTGTATAAACTCAAACCCAAAGTAATAAAGAAAATGGCTATGGGATCGTACTTATCAATAATTACCTTAAACGTAAATGGGTTGAATGCCCCAACCAAAAGACAAAGGCTGGCTGAATGGATACAAAAACAAGACCCCCATATATGTTGTCTACAAGAGACCCACCTCAAAACGAGGGACACATACAGACTGAAAGTGAAGGGCTGGAAAAAGATATTCCATGCAAATAGAGACCAAAAGAAAGCAGGAGTAGCAATACTCATATCAGATAAAATAGACTTTAAAACAAAGGCGGTGAAAAGAGACAAAGAAGGAAACTACATAATGATCAAAGGATCAATCCAAGAAGAAGATATAACAATTATAAATATTTATGCACCCAACATAGGAGCACCGCAATATGTAAGACAATTACTAACAAGTATGGAAGGGGAAATTAACAACAATGCAATAATAGTGGGAGATTTTAATACCCCACTTACATCTATGGATAGATCAACTAAACAGAAAATTAACAAGGAAACACAAACTTTAAATGATACAATAGACCACTTAGACCTAATAGATATCTATAGGACATTTCACCCAAAACAATGAATTTCACCTTTTTCTCAAGCGCACATGGAACCTTTTCCAGGATAGATCACATCCTGGGCCATAAGTCTAGCCTTGGTAAATTCAAAAAAATTGAAATCATTCCAAGCATCTTTTCTGACCACAGTGCAGTAAGATTAGATCTCAATTACGGGAGAAAAACTATTAAAAATGCCAACATATGGAGGCTGAACAACACGCTGCTGAATAATGAACAAATCATAGAAGAAATCAAAAGAGAAATCAAAATATGCATAGAAATGATTGAAAATGAAAATGCAACAACCCAAAACCTCTGGGACACTGTAAAAGCAGTGCTAAGGGGGACGTTCATAACAATACAGGCACACATCAAGAAACAAGAAAAAAGTCAACTAAATAACCTAATTCTACATCTAAAACAACTAGAAAAGGAAGGAATGAAGAACCACAGGGTCAGTAGAAGGAAAGAAATCGTAAAAATTAGGGCAGAGATAAATGCAAAAGAAACAAAAGAGACCATAGCAAAAATCAACAAAGCCAAAAGCTGGTTCTTTGAGAAGGTAAATAAAATTTACAAACCACTAGCCAGACTCATCATGAAACAAAGGGAAAAGAACCAAATCAATAAAATTAGAAATGAAAATGGAGAGATCACAACCGACAACACAGAAATACAAAGGATTATTAGAGAATACTATCAGCAATTATATAGCAATAAAATGAATAACCTGGAAGAAATGGACAAATTCCTAGAAAAGTACACCTTTCCAAAACTGAACCAGGAAGAAATAGAAAATCTGAACAGACCCATCACAAGCACCGACCTAGAGGCTGTAATCAGAAATCTTCCAGCAAACAAAAGCCCAGGTCCGGATGGCTTCACAGCTGAATTCTACCAAAAATTTAGAGAAGAGCTTACACCTATTCTACTCAAACTCTTCCAGAAAATTGCTGAGGAAGGTAAACTTCCAAGCTCATTCTATGAGGCCACCATCACCCTAATCCCAAAACCTGGTAAAGACCCCACAAAAAAAGAAAACTACAGGCCAATATCACTGATGAACATAGATGCAAAAATCCTTAACAAAATTCTAGCAATCAGAATCCAACAACACATTAAGAAGATCATACATCATGACCAAGTGGGCTTTATCCCAGGAATGCAAGGATTCTTCAATATCCACAAATCAATCAATGTAATACACCACATTAACAAACTGAAAAATAAAAATCATATGATTATCTCAATAGATGCAGAGAAAGCCTTTGACAAAATACAACATCCATTTATGATAAAAACCCTCCAGAAAGGGGGAATAGAAGGGACATATCTCAACATAATAAAAGCTATATATGACAAACCCACAGCAAACATTATCCTCAACAGTGAAAAACTGAAAGCATTTCCCCTAAAGTCAGGAACAAGACAAGGGTGCCCACTCTCACCACTACTATTCAACATAGTTCTGGAAGTTTTGGCTACAGCAATCAGAGCAGAAAAAGACATAAAAGGAATACAAATTGGAAAAGAAGAAGTAAAACTTTCACTGTTTGCTGATGACATGATCCTCTACACAGAAAACCCTAAAGACTCTACCAGAAAACTGCTAGAGCTAATCAATGAATACAGTAAAGTTGCAGGATATAAAATCAACACACAGAAATCCCTTGCATTCCTATACACTAATAATGAGAAAATAGAAAGAGAAATTAAGGAAACTATTCCATTCACTGTTGCAACGAAATGAATTAAATACTTAGGAATATATCTACCTAAGGAAACAAAAGACTTGTACATAGAAAACTATAAAACACTAGTGAAAGTAATCAAAGAGGACACTAATAGATGGAGAAATATACCGTGTTCATGGATTGGAAGAATAAATATTGTAAAAATGAGTATACTGCCCAAAGTAATTTATACATTCAATGCAATCCCTATAAAGCTACCAACGATATTTTTCACAGAACTAGAACAAATAATCTCACAATTTTTATGGAAATACAAAAATCCTCGAATAGCCAAAGCAATCTTGAGGAAGAAGAATAGAACTGGGGGAATTAACCTGCCGGACTTCAGGCTCTACTACAAAGCCACAGTCATCAAGACAGTATGGTACTGGCATAAAGACAGAAATATAGATCAATGGAACAAAATAGAAAGCCCAGAGATAAATCCATGCACCTATGGACACCTTATCTTTGACAAAGGAGGCAAGAATATAAAATGGAGTAAAGACAGTCTCTTTAACAAATGGTGCTGGGAAAACTGGTCAGCCACTTGTAAAAGAATGAAACTAGAACACTTCCCAACACCATACACCAAAATAAACTCAAAATACATCAGAGAGCTAAATGTAAGACCAGAAACTATAAAACTCCTAGAGGAGAACGTAGGCAAAACACTCTCCGACATAAATCACAGCAGGATCCTCCCAGACCCACCCCAGAATATTGGAAATAAAAGCAAAAATAAACAAATGGGACATAATTAAAATCAAAAACTTCTGCACAGCAAAGGAAACTATAAGCAAGGTGAAAAGACAGCCTTCAGAATGGGAGAAAATAATAGCAAATGAAGCAACTGATAAAGGATTAATCTCCAGAATATACAAGCAGCTCCTGCAGCTCAATTCCAGAAAAATAAATGACCCAATCAAAAAATGGACCAAAGAACTAAACAGACATTTCTCCAAAGAAGACATAAAGATGGTTAACAAACACATGAAAAAATGCTCAACATCCCTCATAATCAGAGAAATGCAAATCTAAACCACAATGAGATACCATTTCACACCAGTCAGAATGGCTGCTATCCAAAAGTCTACATGCAATAAATGCTGCAGAGGGTGTGGAGAGAAGGGAATCTTCTTACACTGTTGGTGGGAATGCAAACTAGTATAGCCACTATGGAGAACAGTGTGGAGATTCCTCAAAAAAGTGGAAGTAGAACTGCCATATGATCCAGCAATCGCACTCCTGGGCATATACACCGAGGAAACGAGAATTGAAAGAGACACATGTACTCTAATGTTCATTGCAGCACTGTTTATAATAGCCAGGACATGGAAGCAACCTAGATGTCCATCTGCAGACGAATGGATAAGAAAGCTGTGGTACATATACACAATGGAGTATTATTCCGCCATTAAAAAGAATACATTTGAATCAGTTCTAATGAGGTGGATGAAACTGGAGCCTATTATACAGAGTGAAGTAAGCCAGAAAGAAAAACACCAATACAGTATACTAAGGCATATATATGGAATTTAGAAAGATGCAAATGATAACCCTGTATACGAGACATCAAAAGAGACACAGATATATAGAACAGTCTTTGGGACTCTGTGGGAGAGGGTGAGGGTGGGATGATTTGGGAGAATGGCATTGAAACATGTGTGTTGTCATATGTGAAACGAATCACCAGTTCAGGGTCGATGCATGTTACAGGATGCTCGGGGCTGGCATGGGGGGATGACCCAGAGGGAGGATAAAGGGAGGAGGGAGGTGGGAGGGGTTTCAGGAGGAGGAACTCATGTACACCCGGGGCGGATACATGTCAACGTATGGCAAAACCAACCAATATAATATTGCAAAATAATTAGCCTCCAATAAAAAATAAATAAAAAATAAAGGCTCTTGGTCCTATGTGACTGTTGATGATAATTTAAGTGTTGTTTGCCACTGTACACCTTGGACTAAGAGTTTACTATTTACCATGGAAATAAAATTATCAAGGCCTTTGTATCTATGTTGTTCAATCACTAAGTCAAGTCTGACTATGACCCTGTGGACTGTAGCATACCAGGCTTCCTTCACTATCTCCTTGAGTTTGCTCCAGTTCATCTCCATTGAGTCAATGATGCCATTCAACCATCTCATCCTTTGACGCCTCCTTCTCCTGCCTTCAGTATTCCTCAGTATTAGGGCCTTTTCCAATGAATTAGCTCTTTGCAACAGGTGGCCAAATTATTGGAGTTTCCGCTTCAGCATCAGTCCTTCCATGGGATATTCAAGATTGATTTTCTTTAGGATGGACTGGTTTGCTCTCCTTGCTGCCCAAGAGACTCTCAAAGTCTTCTCTAGCACCACAGTTCGAAACCATCAATTCTTCAGTGCTCATCCTTCTTGATGGTCCAACTCTCACATACATACATGACTGCCAGAAAAACCATAGCTTTGACTATCCTTTTTGACTATGACTTTTCTCATCTAGGAAGATGAGAAAACCAATTCCAGATTCTCATCTTTAAAGTTTTATGCTCTTGGAACCACTTCTGGGACTAATCACTCTATCTGTTAGAGTTCAAGGAGGAAATCAGAGCAGTTATTAGTGTTATGGGATAGAGATTTATTAGATGAATTAGTCTCCCACAATTGTGAGCAGAGTCAATACAAGTGAAATTTCAGAAGGGGAATTTGTAGTATCAGATAAAAGCCACCAGCCTTTCCTCCTGAAGCTCTGATGGGAGACAAGTTGGAAGGGATGATAAAACACCAAGAATGTACAGTGACCAAAGTGGAGTGGCCCAGGCTGAGTTCACGCAGTGGATTAAGGAAAGTTGTTGCATCTGTGTCATAGCAAAAAAATTTCATAACCATCCTGAGGACACAGTTATTCAGTTGAAGACAGTAGTTGGGACAAATATCTGAAAATAATACATGACAGAGGGAAAACAACTGAAATTGGAGAAGGTGATTCCAAGATTACCCAAGTTGACTTTATTTTTTTTAAAATTTTATTTATTTGTTTTTGTCTGCACTGGGTCTTCATTGCTGCACTCAGGTTTTCTCCAGTTGTGGTCAGCGGGGGCTACTCTTCCTTGTGGGGTGCAGGCTTCTCATTTTGATGACCCTTCGTGATGTGGAGGTTTTCGGGCACATGGCTTTCAGTAGCTGAGGCATGTCATCTCAGAAGCTGTGGCTCCCAGGCTCTAGAGCACGGTCTCAATAGTTACGGTGCATGGACTTAGTTGCTCCACTGCGTGTGTGATCTTCCCAGACCAGGGGTTCAACCCATTTCCCCCTGCTTCGCCAGGCAAATTCCTATCCACTGCACCATCAGAGAAGTCCCCCACATTGACTTTAATATAATTCAGCCCATTATCATCCTGAGGCATGGGCCACAGTGATGTCTAGAGGAGGGGGCTAGGCAAGTAATGAGAAGAAAGAGACAGAGAAGAGCAGACTTTTTGGTTTCACTTTCACCAATCACACTAGGCCAGTTGTTCAAAATCCAGCACTTCTGCAGTCATTAGTTCCTATCACCAAATCTTGAACATTTGTTATATTTGTTGAACACTTGAATTTATATTTGGTTTTCTCACATCTCCTATAGATAAGATCTATAAGAGGCCCTCAACATGTTAGTTGTATGAATACATTCATGACTGAATAAATAAAGATTTGGTTTTCAAAGTCCTCTTACTGCTTTTGAGCTTCACGCTCATGTTGTTTTTGAGTCCTGTACTGATAATAGGCACTTGTCCTGGAGGTAAGGGACTCAGGGACCCTGTGGCTGATGCACAATGAAAGAAGAAAGAAAGAGAGTCAAGCATTTTGCGATTGGGGTGGAGATTCAGCAGACCATACAGATTAAAGATAGTGCTTTCATCCAAGTGGAAATATCACAACCTTCCTTATTAAAGAAAAACGTGCTGTCTCCTGAGCTATTGTAAAGAAGGGGTCACCAGAGCCGTGGTTGTGTCTACTGGAGGAGAAAATTAAGGAGCAGACGATCTGTAAATTAACCTCATTTCTTTTTTCTTTGTGAAGCACCTTTGAAGAAACCTCATGTCCTTAAAATCATTTCCCTACAATCAGGGGCTACAATGCATAAGTCTGAAATGCCCAAAATGTGGACTAAATGTTTCCCAGGTTGCTCAGTAGTAAAGAGTTTGCCTACTACTGTAGGAGACACAAGAGATGTGGATTCAATCCCTGGGTCAGGAAGATACACTGGAGGAGGAAATGGCAACCCACTCCAGTATGCTTGCATGGGAAATCCCATGGACAGAGCAGTATCCTTTTTGGGGTCGAAAAGTGTCAGACATGACTGAACACACACACATCTTCCCTTCTTCTACCCAAGCTCGCAAAATTGGGACAGAAGCCAAGCTTCTGTAGACACCGAACATGTAATTAATATGAGAAGTTCTATTTAAGAAAATGAATACAATATTATAAGGAAAATTAAATTCTTTCTTAGAATAATACTATCAACAAATTACAAATAAAAAAATAGTACATATGTACATGTGTGTGATCAGTTGTGTCTGACTCTTTGCAACCCTATGGACTATAGCCCATCCATCTCCTCTGTCCATGGGATTTCCCAGGTAAGAATACCAGAGTGGGTTGCCATTTGCTTCTCCAGGGGTTCTTCCCAACCCAGGGATTGAACCCATGTCTCCTGTGTTTTCCTGCATTGGAGGTGGAGTCTTAACCACTTGAACCATCAGGGAAGCTGCCAAAGATACAACAAATCCCTCTCTCAAAAAATATGATATCTTTTATTAATTAACCTCCAATTCACCTGTTTAATAGTTTTTCCTACATAATGTGGCTGCTTAACCTTTTAATTTTTCCTTTGTCTGACAATGATCTTAGCATACAATTTTCTATTGAGAAAATAGAAAGAGAATTCTGTCATTTGCATGATTGATTGAAATTTGTTTGTATTACTGATTATTTAAACCACTTTCTTTCTTTCTCCAATTTGTTATTGGTAGCAGATTTAAATGTTTTGAAATTTTGTCCTGTTTTCAGAAGGCCCTGTCAAAGCCCTATTCATATTTTCTTCTTGTATTATCTGTATAATTTCAGGGTGTTGTACATGGTCTTGTGCATTGACTGGTATTTTGAATTGATGACATACACAAAACAGTTTCCATGAAAGTCCTCATTGCAGTGCCACGACATTGTCAATATTTCATGTTAAATCAGTCTTCATTAATTGACTTATTGAGCATTTAGGAGTTACTCATTACTTCCATTTAAAATTTTTTGTTATCTTAATTATGTCTTCGATATGATCTGAACATTTATTGCTCAGTTTTTTCATTATATCAATGTAATTTATATTAATTAAATCTTAGCTTTTCCACTTCATGTTTAATTCACTTTATTTCAATCTTCCCCAAAGCTTAAATAAACACATTTTAAAAAGGCAAAAGAAGACACTCTTCAAATGAATCCAAATTGTCCAAATATCACACTTATTTTATCCAAAGATTAAAAAATATCTTTTCAAGTATAAACAATATATTTAAGCTTTATCAACTTTTGAATAAAATCTTGCACCTTGGTTTTTCAAGCTTATTTCAAGTATCCAAAGCATATTGTAGGGTCCTTTAAGTTTTGCAGCAGTGTCACAAAGAGTAGGCCATATTACATGTGACTCTAAAATTTGAAAAGCTGGAAAGGATTTTAAAGTACCACTGGCAAAACCTGTAGCAAAAACACACAAAGTTTACAAAATAGTGAAATAGCCAACAATTTCAAGCACCGGGGAGATAGGTCTTTTCCAAAGATTAAATGTGATAAACATTTAAAAGCTGTTCAGTGGTTATAACTGTCCAGAGCTGGTTTCGTTTTGTTGAATAACATCAAAGATATATGGTCTTCAAGTATTAAAAAGTTTAAATTACTTAACAGGATATTCTGCTATAACATAAACACATAAAAATTACCAATAATCTTTGTTTATACCACCTACTGTGGAGTCTACCACAATGCCATGATAATTGATTTGATTTATTATCTGCTCCTTCATTTTGTGTGTGTGTGTGCTTAGTCATTCAGTCATGTCCGACTCTTTGTGACCTCATGGACTGCAGCATGTCAGGCTCCTCTGGCCATGGGATTTCTCAGGCAAGAAATACTGGAGTGGGGTATCATTTCCTCCTCCAGAGGACCTTCCTGATTCAGGGGTTGAAACCATGTCTGCTGCATTGCAGGCAGATTCTTTATCTGTTGAGCCATTAAGGAAGTCTCATTATTTAATTTTGTGGAGACCTCCAGTTATGTTGATTAATACTTGTGGGCAAATGATTTGTCCTATTTTGTCTACTTTTATATTTTCCCAAATGTTTGTGCAAAGATCAATCAATTCAGCAATTAATCTGAAGTTATTCATGAAGTTTACATTATTTTAAGGTTGTAAAACTTCATAGTAATCACTAAAGGGCAAATCTCTTTCACTTAAAAATGCAGTAGTTACACTGCCTCAAACAAGGACAATACTCTTCTTGCTTATGATTAAGACATTGTCCTGGTGTAGTTTTACTTATTTACATGAAATCCAAGTAAACATTTACTTAATCTTTGGGTGTTGTGTTGAGAGCTTTTACCTATTCATCCAGAGAATCTGAGTTATTTTAGCATTGGTCTTTGTAAAAGTAGTTTCCAAATAAAATAATATTGCCACCTCCAGTCTTGTATTCAGATAACCAGGATTATAACAGGCTGTGCACTTTTAATTTTCTTAATTTTTTTATTTGAAAAGGAACTCTTTTGATCATTATAAGTTCTGTTTGATTCACTGAAAATATTAATTGACATCTAGATTTTGAAAATGATCTAATTTCTTTTAAACAGTGTTGAATGAGAGTTTTTCTCCTTGTAACAGGGCACAATACAGATCACAGTACTAGATTCATCAAAAAGAAGGGGGTTTTTCCCCCTGTTTAATGATCTGATGATGTTCATACCAATTGATGTATAACAATTTTATGTTTTTTTCTAGTTTGCTTCCTGTTGATGGTGTCTTGATTCAATTAGATATATTAAATATTCTACACTACATTTCAAGACTCTTAGGATGAATAGAACATGCTCATTTCTGTTCAAATAAGAAAAGCAAAATATGGTGCATTTGTAATTGTATTAATATATATTTGCCAACAAAGGTCCATCTAGTCAAAGCTATGGTTTTTCCAATAGTCATGTATGGATGTGAGAGTTGGACTATAAAGAAAGCTGAACATCGAAGAATTTGATCTTTTTGAACTGTGGTGTTGGAGAAGACTCTTGAGAGTCCCTTCAATTGCAAGGAGATACAACAAGTCCATCGTAAAGGAAATCAGTCCTGAATATTCATTGGCAGGACTGATGTTGAAGCTGAAACTCCAATGTTTTGGCCATCTGATGCGAAGAGCTGACTCATTTGGAGACCCTGATTCTGGGAGAGATTGATAGTGGGAGGAGACGGGGACGACAGAGAATGAGATGGCTGGATGGCATCACCGACTTGATGGACATGAGTTTGAGTGAACTCTGGCAGCTGCTGATGGACAGGGAGGCCTGGCGTGCTGTAATCCATGGGGTTGCAAGAGTCAGACATGACTGAGAAACTGAACTGAATTGAACTAATACATATGACCATGCTTGTTGAGAATAACTCTGATAAGAGAGAACTTCTATTTTGACTAACTGCCAATGGGAAACAAATTATAAACTTACAGTCTTATATTAACTTGTTTCAGTTCAGTTCAGTTCAGTCCCTCAGTCGTGTCTGACTCTTTGCAACCCCATGAATCACAGCACACCAGGCCTCCATGTCCATCACCAAATCCCGGAGTTCACTCAAACTCATGTCCAACGAGTCGGTGATGCCATCCAGCCATCTCATTCTCTGTCATCCCCTTCTCCTCCTGCCCCCAATCCTTCACAGCATCAGACTCTTTTCCAGTGAGTCAACTCGTCGCATGAGGTGGCCAAAGTATTGGAGTTGCAGCTTTAGCATCAGTCCTTCCAATGAACACCCAGGATTGACCTCCTTTAGAATGGACTGGTTGGATCTCCTTGCAGTCCAAGGGACCCTCAAGAGTCTTCTCCAGCACCACAGTTCAAAATCATCAATTCTTCGGCGATCAGCTTTCTTCACAGTCCAACTCTCACATCCATACATGACCACGGGAAAAACCATAGCCTTGACTAGACAGACCTTGGTTGGCAAAGTAATGTCTCTGCTTTTTAATATGCTATCTAGGTTGGTCATAACTTTCCTTCCAAGGAGTAAGCGTCTTTTAATTTCCTGGCTGCAATCAGCATCTGCAGTGATTTTGGAGCCCAAAAAAATAAAGTCTGACACTGTTCCCACTGTTTCCCCATCTATTTCCCATGAAGTGATGGGACCAGACGCCATGATCTTTGTTTTCTGAATGTTAAGCTTCAAGCCAACATTTTCACTCTCCTCTTTTACTTTCATCAAGAGGCTTTTGAGTTCCTCTTCACTTTCTTCCATAAGAGTGGTGTCATCTGCATATCTGAGGTTACTGATATTTCTCCCAGCAATCTTGATTCCAGCCTGTGCTTCTTCCAGCCCAGCGTTCCTCATGATGTACTCTGCATATAAGTTAAATAAGCAGGGTGACAATATACAACCTTGACGTACTCCTTTTCCTATTTGGAACCAGTCTATTGTTCCATGTCCAGTTCTAATTGTTGCTTCCTGACCTGCATACAGTTTTCTCAAGAGGCAGGTCAGGTGGTTGGTATTCACATTTCTTTCAGAATTTTCTACAGTTTATTGTGATCCACATAGTCAAAGGCTTTGGCATAGTCAATGAAGCAGAAATAGATGTTTTTTTGGAACTCTCTTGCTTTCTCCATGATCCAGAGGATGTTCGTGATTTGATCTCTGGTGCCTCTGACTTTTCTAAAACCTGCTTGAGCATCTGAGAGTTAACTGTTCACATATTGCTGAAGCCTGGCTTGGAGAATTTTGAGCATGACTTTACTAGCGTGTGAGATGAGTGCAATTGTGTGGTAGTTTGAGCATTCTTTGGCATTGCCTTTCTTTGGGATTGGAATGAAGACTGACCTTTTCCAGTCCTGTGGCCACTGCTGAGTTTTCCTAATTTGCTGGCATATTGAGTGCAGCACTTTCACACCATCATCTTTCAAGATTTGAAATAGCTCAACTGGAATTCTATCACCTTCACTAGCGTTGTTCGTAGCGATGCTTTTTAAGGCCCATTTGATTTCACATTCCAAGATGTCTGGCTCTAGGTCCGTGATCACGTTATCGTGATTATCTTGGTCGTGAAGATCTTTTTTGTACAGTTCTTCTGTGTATTCTTGCCATCTCTTCTTAATATCTTCTGCTTCTGTTAGGTCCATACCATTTCTGTCCTTTATCGAGCCCATCTTTGCATGAAAGTTCCCTTGGAATTTCTAATTTTCCTGAAGAGATCTCTTGTTTTTCCTATTCTGTTGTTTTCCTCTATTTCTTTGCATTGATCGCTGAGAAAGGCTTTCTTATCTCTCCTTGCTATTCTTTGAAACTCTGCATTCAGATTCTTATATCTTTCCTTTCCTCCTTTGCTTTTCACTTCTCTTCTTTTCACAGCAATTTGTAAGGCCTCCTCAGACAGCCATTTTGCTTTTTTGCATTTCTTTTCCATGCTCACACCAAACAACATTAACTTGTTTGGTGTGAAACAATTGTCCACAGCTGCCTACTAGGGCTGCACATTTTGAAACCTTGTTTTTCCTGTGCTTACCCATATACTACAAGCGGCGTATGTCATAGAACATATTAGTATCATAAAAAAATTTGTCGTTCTGATCTTCCTAAAGGGATGCTAGGAGAATCAATGCAGTGGGTGGATGGAACATTTAGAAACCATTTCTTCACTAAGTTCACTAGCAATAATATAACTGTTCATGCATGTGACTGTAATCCAGAAAAAAATATACTACTAACACAAACTAAATGTATTCTCAAAAGAATGCCCCTTTGTAGACTAACCATGAAAACATTAATTACTATTTCAGTGTCACTAAACACAAAGGGGAAGCATGAGTTGGAATGGAGAAATTTAACAAACTTGAGGGACTGTAGTTGACATGCTTTACTTTTGCAAAATGCACAAAGACCTGTGACCAAGATGTACGTGGTGAGGGCTTCTCCCAGGGCCTGGCTGTGTTAAGTGAAGGGTCCTGCAGTTTAAGTTTCTTTGGCTTCATGATATATCATATACATAAATTTTCACCTTTGCTGAAAATTCTTTCATGTTTTAGCTTTTAATATTCATCTGAGTAATAGGATAGGTAAAAGGAGTACGTCAAGGTTTTATATTGTCACACTGCTTATTTAACTTATATGCAGAGTACATCACGAGGAACGCTGGGCTGGAAGAAGCACAGGCTGGAATCAAAATTGCTGGGAGAAATATCAATAATCTCAGATATGCAGATGACACCACCCTTATGGCAGAAAGTGAAGAGGAACTAAAAAACCTGTTGATGAAAGTGAAAGAGGAGAGTGAAAAGGTTGGCTTGAAGCTCAACATTCAGAAAAAAAAGATCATGGCATCTGGTCCCATCACTTCATGGGAAATAGATGGGGAAACAGTGTCAGACTTTACTTCTTTGGGCTCCAAAATCACTGCAGATTATGACTGCAGCCATGAAATTAAAAGATGGTTACTCCTCGGAAGGAAAGTTATAACCAACCTAGACAACATATTAAAAAGCAGAGACATTACTTTGTCAACAAAGGTCCATCTAGTTAAGGCTATGGTTTTTCTAGTATGTATGTCTGGTTTTCCATCCAGTCATGTATGGATATGAGAGTTGGACTATAAAGAAAGCTGAGCATGTAAATTGATGCTTTTGAACTGTGGTGTTGGAGAAGACCCTTGAGAGTCCCTTGGACTGCAAGAAGATCCAACCAGTCCATCTTACAGATCAGTCCTGGGTGTTCATTGGAAGGACTGATGTTGAAACTGAAACTCCAATATTTTGGCCATCTTATGAGAAGAGCTGACTCATTTGAAAAGACCCTGATGTTGGGAAAGATTGAAGGCAGGAGGAGAAGGGGATGACAGAGAATGAGATGGTTAGATGGCATCACCGACTCAATGGACTTGAGTTTGAGTTAACTCTGGGAGTTAGTGATGGACAGGGAGGCCTGGAGTGCTGCGATTCATGGGATCGCAAAGAGTTGGACATGACTGAATGACTGAACTTAACTGAACACAGATAATAAAACTGTATAGTAAAATAAAATATACTCTCACCATCCACCTTCAGAAAAAGAACATTCTAATTCCTCTGTGTATCTCAACCCTTTGACATTTCCTTGTTTATATTAGAAATTCCTGCATGAATATGAATTCCTGAACAATACTTTGGCTTTTCTGAGAAAGAGCATGTTTTAAATGAACAAATTTATACCTCTTCACAGTCAGTGCTTTGAAACTGGGAGATGGGAGAATATGAAAAAAAAAAAAAAAAAAAGCAGAATTCTGGGAAAAAGGGAAAAAATGCTTCTATATTTTCTTTAGAGAAACTACCCTACTATACCTGTTTACCTACTCGGTTTATGTTTATTTCCCTTTGCCCATTTCTTTTGAATGCCTGACTCTTCTGGGGTAACGCACATTCAAAATACCAGGTCACAGAGACAGGGTACAGACCAAGTAGTGAATCGAAGCCTCTTGCTGCAATTGTAAGAGCTGACATAGCCTCACTGAACCAGCTGGTACTTTCTACCAGTAATAGCTGTGAAAAGAAGAGAAGCAAAAAGCAAAGGAGGAAAGGAAAGATAAAAGCATCTGAATGCAGAGTCCCAAAGAATAGCAAGGAGAGATAAGAAAGCCTTCCTCAGCGATCAATGCAAAGAAATAGAGGAAAACAACAGAATAGGAAAAACAAGAGATCTCTTCAAGAAAATTAGAGATTCCAAGGGAACATTTCATGCAAAGATGGGCTCGATAAAGGACAGAAATGGTACGGACCTAACAGAAGCAGAAGATATTAAGAAGAGGTGGCAAGAATACACAGAAGAACTGTACAAGAAAGATCTTCATGACCAAGATAATCACAATAACGTGATCACGGACCTAGAGCCAGACATCTTGGAATGTGAAGTCAAGTGGGCCTTAGAGAGCATCACAACGAACAAAGCTAGTGGAGGTGATAGAATTCCAATTGAGCTATTTCAAATCCTGAAAGATGATGGTGTGAAAGTGCTGCACTCAATATGCCAGCAAATTTGGAAAACTCAGCAGTGACCACAGGACTGGAAAAGGTCAGTCTTCATTCCAATCCCAAAGAAAGGCAATGCCAAAGAATGCTCAAACAACCGCACAATTGCACTCATCTCACACGCTAGTAAAGTCATGCTCAAAATTCTCCAAGCCAGGCTTCAGCTATATGTGAATCATGAACTCCCAGATGTTCAACCTGGTTTTAGAAAAGGCAGGGGAACCAGAGATCAAATTGCCAACATCCACTGGATCATGGAGAAAGCAAGAGAATTCCAGAAAAACATCTATTTCTGCTTCATTGACTATGCCAAAGCCTTTGACTGTGTGGATCACAATAAACTGTGTAAATTTCTGAAAGAGATGTGAATACCAGACCACCTGACCTGCCCCTTGAGAAACCTGTAGGCAGGTCAGGAAGCAACAGTTAGAACTGGACATGGAACAACAGACTGGTTCCAAATAGGAAAAGGAGTACGTCAAGGTTGTATATTGTCACCCTGCTTATTTAACTTATATGCAGAGTACATCATGAGGAACGCTGGGCTGGAAGAAGCACAAACTGGAATCAAGATTGCCGGGAGAAATATCAATAAACTCAGATATGCAGATGACACCACCCTTATGGCAGAAAGTGAAGAGGAACTAAAGAGCCTCTTGATGAAAGTGAAAGAGGAGAGTGAAAAGGTTGGCTTGAAGCTCAGAAAACAAAGATCATGGCATCTGGTCCCATCACTTCATGGGAAATAGATGGGAAAACAGTGGAAACAGTGTGAGACTTTATTTTTTGGGGTTCCATAATCACTGAGGATGTTGATTGCAGCCAGGAAATTAAAAGACGCTTACTCCTTGGAAGGAAAGTTATGACAAACCTAGATGGCATATTAAAAAGCAGAGACATTACTTTGCCAACCAAGGTCCGTCTAGTCAAGGCTATGGTTTTTCCCGTGGTCATGTATGGATGTGAGAGTTGGACTGTGAAGAAAGCTGGTCACCGAAGAATTGATGCTTTTGAACTGTGGTGCTGGAGAAGACTCTTGAGAGTTCCTTGGACTGCAAGGATTTCCAACCAGTCCATTCTAAAGGAGATCAGTCCTGGGTGTCCATTGGAAGGACTGATGCTAAAGCTGAAACTCCAATGTTTTGGCCACTTCATGTGACGAGTTGACTCATTGGAAAAGAGTCTGATGCTGGGAGGGATTGGGGGTAGGAGGTGACGGGGATGACAGAGAATGAGATGGCTGGATGGCATCACTGACTTAATGGACATGAGTTTGAGTGAACTCCGGGATTTGGTGATGGACAGGGAGGCCTGGCGTGCTGTGGTTCATGGGGTTGCAAAGAGTAGGACACGACTGAGCGACTGAACTGAATTGAACTGAACTGAATGTGATTCCTTGGTACTGCTGTTGCTGCTAAGTCACTTCAGTCGTGTCCGACTCTGTGCAACCCCATAGACGGTAGCCCACCATGCTCTGCCGTCTCTGGGATTCTCCAGGCAAAAACACTGGAGTGGGCTGCCATTTCCTTCTCCTAAGATTTAGTTTTTCTAGAGCATTCTCACTGAAGCACTTCCAAAAGCAGAGGAGAGCTTCGGGTTTGCTACTTAGTGCTCTGTGGTGATCTAAATGGGAGGAAAATCCAAGGAAGAGGAGATATACGTATATGCATGGTGGATTCATTTTGCTGTACAGTAGAAACTAATGTAATCACAATTAAAGCAACTAAACTCCAATAAAGATTAATTTTAAAAATCCCATGCAGACCCTCCACGCCTAGCAGCTGTAAGGACTGGGACTTTTGTGTAAAGCAAAGGTATGATTCTTCTTGTAGATCTAATTTTACATTATATCGAATAAGTTTTATATTGAAAATGTTTGCTTGCATATCTGCATCCAATATGATTGCAGTCCTGTGCTCAGTCGCTTCAGCTGTGCCGACTCTGCGACCCCATGCGCTGTGTAGCCCTCCAGGCTCCTCTGTCCATGGGATTCTCCAGGCAAGAATACTGGAGTGGGCTGCTTGCCTTCCTCCAGGGGACCTTCCTGTCCCAGGGATTGAACTGGAGTCTCCTGAGTTTCCTGCACCGCAGGCAGTTTCTTTACCATTGAGCCACCGGAGAAGTTATTAAATATTATTGTTTCTAACAACCATTATCAGAAACAATAATATCTAATATTATTAAATACTCGATCTAATATTATTATTTCTCCATCCCAACTAGACATGGGAAAGGATCTTGATCAGGATTTGTGAGAGGCATACCAAGTACCCAAACCAGTCCCTGGGTCAGAGCTGGCATTTTGCTGAGGAAATACAATGTTAGTAAAGTTCATGCTCCAGAAAGATGGATTATGTTTACTCTGTGGACTGGCAGACCTATGATTCTAACCCCCTATATCTGTGCAAGCTTAGTGAAGCTAAGTCATGTCCTTAGAAGGCATCAATTAAAATATTTTTTTCTGTTTCTAGTGAGATAAGATTTTAATACAGATTAACCTAAGCTAGCTGTCAACTAGCAGGACCTTGAGGGCATATGGCACAGAGAAGCTATTAATCTGGAGGTCAGGAATATGAGGAGGGAGTATCTGTATCACTGGGACCCAAAGTGGGATCGAGGTGCTAAAACAAATTAGAGTGATCTCCTGTTTGCTTGTCTAAACGTTTCAGGCAATGTTCTTCTTTGGTACCATTACAGCATTGTCCTCAATTCATCATTTTATTTTGGAGGCTGGGGAGATTATCTGCTTGCATCCACCCATATCTTTGAAGCTGAAATTGGAAATTCTGACTGACATCTGAGCAAAGTTCCACAGTTGATTTGTCTTTTTTTTTTTTTTCGGGAAGCAAAGCCCAGTTGAGAAATTCTACACTGCAGACCTTGTCCTTTCTCCATGATGTGTAAACTATTTTGACTCCATCTGCAAAAGTTTATTCTGCGATTTGTCCCTAATATTTTCAGTGTTATGAGTCCACAAAAACCTTGAGTATCTGCTTCAAAATAAAGCCAAGTCATCCAGTTTCACAAATTTTAAACTGTGGTTCTCAATGACACTAATTCTTAAACAGTCAGTTTCGAGATTCAGGGATGCTGTACCCAAAGGACTTCTCCTCTTAACTGAAGATGCATAAGACCTCAACATGCCTAAGAATTTCTGCTATTTGTCCAAATGGTGAGCAGGGCAGACACCTGGAATCTCCTATACTATTAGTTAAATTTTACACACATATAAGCATTGCATTTTAAATCTCATGTGTTTCTGAGAGATGACAACTACATTTCTTTATGTTCCAACTTGATTATCAGTTTGACGATTTTAAGAGTAAACATATCAGTAATTATAGGGAGGGCTAATTTGTCCAATCTGGAGAAATCTAATAATCAAATTGGTATACCTTTTTGTACCACAAATGACATTTTGAAACAGTTCCCAGCTTTTAATTATCGTGAGCTTACATTTCAAAAAATGAATTAAGGTTCCTTATTGTTTCATTTGTAACCAAAAATTTTACCCCAAGGCTACCTAGGAAGAAAAGACAAAGGCAGAGAGCAGTACATTTTTTTCTTTTTAAGTTTTTGATTTGTTTTTTCTGTCTCTGTTTGACAAAAAAGTTATATGTTCAGAATGGAGTGGGGGTGGGCTGGCCTGGGTTTAGTACAAGACCACTCCTTGAATTCTTGGCACTCCAACATGGTTTAGTTGTGATATGATAATCCTCAATAGATTTCTTTGGTAAATGAGTGAACTATAAGAAAGAATATTCATTTCTGCATTCATTCATTCAAGAAAAGTCTGTTGCATGCTAACCAGAGATTAGGCAATGTTTTATGTACTGGGAGTAGTAGCAACGCACAAGTGAAATTTTTGCCTTTCTGGGACCTACAAAATTGTGGCGGAAATAGAAAATATATATATAGATAAATGCCTAGAAAGCATACAGATGTTGAAAATATACATATAGATAAATGTGTAGAGAAAATATACAGGAAGCCTACGTATTATCATGCAATTCCAAAATTGTGAGATGAATGTAATTCATAATGCCTTCTATGGAGGAGGCCTGAAAAAGAAAGAGCCATTCCATATTAAACTGAATCAGAAGTGCAGCTTCTATAAGGGGTGTTGAATGAAAAAGAGTGGCAGGAAGGTTGAAAAAAGTGACTCCCAGTGCCCCAAATTTTGGTGTCATTCTTTTAGTGAATGGTATTTTCAGTGTATTGTAATTTGTCTTTTCTTGATTAGAAAATCAAGTGAGAAAACTGTGGGTAGAGATCTTGCTCTGAGAGATTGGTTTTAATTTTCTTCCCCACTCTCTATCACCTTCGCTATCTTTAGTAGTCAAACAAACAAACAGAGAAAAAAATTCAAAACTACTCAACTAGCAGCAACCCACTAGTGGAGGGAAAACACATGAGTTCAAACATGTTTTTTTCAATCTGCTTTTGTTTATTTGAAAGAAGCCCTTATTTAATAATAAAAAAAATATGCTAATATCACTTGCATACAATCTATCAGCCAGGGCTTGTTCTGTTTCTCGTGATTCTCAACTTTGGGTGAACTTGAGAATCACCTGATTGTATTTGAAAAACTCTGGAACTATTTTAAAATGTAGGTTTTTCTTATTATTTATATATGACAAGGTTAACAGATCAGCATATAACCAACATTGGAAAGATAGTTTTTATACTCACAGATCCTAAGAGATGCCCTCTCGGCATGCCATGCCATGGGAAGGGCATGTGGAGAGGCACCAGTGTTGGCAAGAGGAAGAGAGAGGGAAAAATTCGGGCAAGAATCTTTATGGCAGTTCCTTTATCATGGTTGCTTATTGCGGAAAAGAATGGGTGAGGCAGGGTAAGCGGGCTGGGCACTGGCTAGTTTGAAAAAGTTCAGTGTGCGCTAGGACACAGGGGCTCTTCCTAGTTGATTCTGGGTACTTAGGACAGTAATTAACCAGTCCTGGGAGGAGCAGTCCTTCCAGAGTTATCAAATCCTCAAGAGGTCAAAGCATGAGTGTAGAACGTAAAATGCATGGTAACAAGAATGCCATGGCTAAACTCCGGAGAGATGAAATCAGCATGCCTGGAGTGGGGGCCAGACATCAGTATTTTTAAAGCTACCCAGGTTTTTTTATTGTCCAGAAAAGGCTGAACATGACTGCTTCAGGCATTTGCTATATTATTTGGCACTGATTGCTCTAGCTTTTTCTGGTTCTTTCCTGGGAAGTATATCTAAGAACTTTCCTCTTTGATATGAACCTTAATGTCACTTGATTTTCTTCTTTCATTTGAGAGTCATCTTCCCAATTCCTGAAAAGTCCTTCAAGCACAATCAGATATCACTTCAAAATAGACTTGAGTATTACTCTCATAATGCTGGATATCAGTGATCTGTTCATTTTGATATGGTATTTAATTATGATGCAAACCTCTTGGGAAATTGGAGATAGACCTGAAATTAGTTACAAAATCTGCTGACTTTCTGAAACCATTTAGAAGCTGGATACTCAAAGTACAGCCAGGAGACTGGCAACAAAAGCATTCTTTGGACATTCATTGCTGTTGTTATTGTTCGGTTGCTAAGTCATGTCCAACTCTTTGGCAACACCTTGGACTGCAGCCCATCAGGCTCCTCTGTCCATGGGATTTATCAGGTAAGAATACTGGATTGTGTTGGCATTTCCTTCTCTAGGGGATCTTCCCAACCCAGGGATCGAACCCATGTCTCCTGCATAAGCGTGCAGATTCTTTACTGTGGAGCCACCAGGGAAGCCCGTACATTCATTCAGTTCAATTCAGTCGCTCAGCCATGTCCGGCTCTTTGCAACCCCATGAAACGCAGCACGCCAGGCCTCCCTGTCCATCCCACTCCTGGAGTCCACCCAAACTCATGTCCATTGAGCCGCTGATGCCATCCAACCATCTCCTCCTCTGTCGTCCCCTTCTCCTCCTGCCCTCAATCTTTCCCAGCATCAGGGTCTACAAATGAATATTCTCAGGCAATGCCTTAGACCCATCAAATTAGAGTCTGCATTTCAATAAGGTCCCTAGGTGACTAGTGTGCCCATTAAAATTAGAGAGGTCCAAATTTAGTGTCAATTAGGGAAAGGGTGTCACAGACTTAATTGGACATATTCAGTGTCCATACTTATTTCAGGTGGTCCCTCCATTCCCATGTATTTCTGCTTAGACAAGCCAGAGGCTGTGGCACACACCTTGCAGACCTCCAACAGTGTTTCTGCTAAAGAATTTCCATTCTGAAGCAACTAACAAAAGGGATTTTTTTTCCTTAAAGAGCAAAGGAGGTCAAAACAGCTCAGCATGAGCTTACCAGTGAGTAAGGGCTCTTTATATTAGTCTTCATGTCTGTTCTAATTCATTCCTGAAACCTTCTTTGATGAAATTTTTTCCCCCCACTTCTATTTTCCCTTTTGTCCAGATTTTGCAACCAAATATACTTCTCACAGAAAGGTTGGCAATTATAGTTCTCTTTCCTTCCATCTGAGCCTGAAATTCAGCAAGGCTCATCTTTACCTTGTTTCCAGGCAGTTTCTCCCATTTATCAGCCCCTCCATTTTAGAGCTAATATCTTCTTTTTATTTTCTTGACAATCATTTACATGAATTTGTGAAATGCAGAAAAGCATTAGAAATAGAGCTGCAATTCCATATCCCAAATAACAAAATATAAGATCTAGAATTTCTAACACCGTTTTCTCCTTCTTAATGTGCTTCACTTCTTAGAAAGATTGCTTAGCCTCTTCCTGAATTAATACTTCTTTCCTGATTCTAAAACTATCCAGGGAAAAAGTGTGATGAGTCAGATTTGTCTTAGTTGAAGCAGAGGGAGGGGAGAAACAAAATTCTAAATTCCAACTGTCTGTCCTTGCCCACATCCCACAGGGTGATATAGCGGTCCTTGTTTCAGTAATTCTGATTTCTTTTTTTTTCCTGACCATCATGCTAATGTGTTTCAAGTTCTCTGGTTTTAGACTCTGGACATTTATTTCAGGTGTGTGGAGAAGGTGAGCCATGCTTCACCACACCTCAAACTCTATTCCACCATCCTGGCAAGAGTGTTTGGGTAATGGTAGTCACATGACTTAAGCAGAGCCAATCAGAGATCCCCCACTGGGGCTGCAGTTCTTTCCCCATTGGGGATTCCAAGAGGAGATTTGCAACAGTGATAGCTCTTACCTTGTGAAGAGGGTCTATTGGCAACATGAAGGAAGAACTGAGCATGTTGTTCAGTTCAGTTCAGTTCAGTTCAGTCGCTCAGTCGTGTCCGACTCTCCGCGACCCCATGAATCACAGCACGCCAGGCCTCCCCGTCCATCACCAACTCCCGGATTTCACTCAAACTCATGTCCATCAAGTCGGTGATGCCATCCAGCCATCTCATTCTCTGTCGTCCCCTTCTCCTCCCGCCCCCAATCCCTCCCAGCATCAGAGTCTTTTCCAGTGAGTCAACTCGTCGCATGAGGTGGCCAAAGTATTGGAGTTTCAGCTGTAGCATCAGTCCCTCCAATGAACACCCAGGATTGATCTCCTTTAGAATGGACTGGTTGGATCTCCTTGCAGTCCAAGGGACTCTCAAGAGTCTTCTCCAACACCGCAGTTCAAAAGCATCAATTCTTCGGCAATCAGCTTTCTTCACAGTCCAACTGTCACTGTGCCTCCTAAATCACTTCAGTTATGTCCGACTCTGTGCAATCCAATGGACTATAGCCCACCATGCTCCTCTGTCTATAGGATTCTCTAGGCAAGAATACTGGAGTGGGTTGCCATGCCCATTGAACCTGCACCTCTTATGCCTCCTTCATTGGCAGGTGGGTTTTTTGCTACTATTGTCACGTGGGAAGAATCAAATAATCTGGAACAAAGTCAAGCAGAGATGAAAGAATGTTGAGACTCCCCGAGACACACGTGCCTACAGCTCCTGCTGTCTGGCATTTTCCTCTCAGATGTGGAATCTCAATAATTTTCAATGAATTCAATAATGAATCTCGATAATTCAGTCTTTTGCTTAAGCTGACTTGAGTGGGACTTTATTACTTGCCTTTTAAAGAGCCCCAACCTATCCTAATGTATTTACCATTTGGGCTTCCCTCGTAGCTCAATCCGTAAAGAATCTGCCTGCAATTCAGGAGACCTGGGTTCAATTCCTGGGTTGGGAAGATCCCCTGGAGAAGAAAATGGCAACCCATTCCAGTATTCTTGCCTGGAGAATCCCATGGACAGAGGAGCCTGGCGGGCTACAGTCCATGGGGCCGCAAGAGTTGGACACGATTCAATGACTAAACCATTCTATTGGTTTCCCCTTTGCCAAAAGCTTAGCATGTGTCTCGTTATTTAGACTTAAATTCACAGGCAAGTACTCAAGGCATTCCCATGTTAGGCAAAATATGAAAACTGTTATTGGACCAGGTCAGGAAATGAGCTCTTTTGTGATGAAAATATAGATTTAATTGTAGACTCTCAACAAGCTGCCTGCAACCTAACAGAGCTGTGAAATTGCCATAGTGAAGTCCTGCAAAGGGGCTAATGGCCCTATTAAAACTTAACTAACTCTGCTGCCAAACTGTCTGGATTCAGATCCTTTCCCAACTACCACATAGTGGCATCTGCATTCTAATTGTCTGACTTCTAATTGTCTCTTTCTTTATCTGTATATGAAATGATAGGTTACTTATGAGGATTAAGCAAATATTTTGTAAAGCATTAAGGACAGTGCTCTGTGCAAAGTAAGCATAATATAATATTTGCAAAAAACAACTGGGTGAACCCTTTTTCCCCAGCCTGAGTGTCACCCACTATTGAAGATAAAACACCCTGTCCTAAGTTTTCGTTGCTCAGTTGTGTCCGACTCTTGCGACCGCATGGACTGTAGCCCACCAAGCTCCTCTGTCCATGGGGATTCTCCAGGCAAGAATACTGGAGGGGGTTGTTGTTCCCTTCTCCATGGGATCTTCCCAACCCAGGGACGGAATCTGAGTCTTCTGCACTGCAGGCAGGTTCCTTACTGACTGAGTCACATAAAGAATCAGACAGTCCCAGCCTTAGTATTTCTTGAAAGCCATCAGGTGGAAATGACCTTGAAGGATGGAGGGATCAGAGGAAATCAGTCTCTAGCTAATGCCAGTGAATTCTCAATAGATGGAATGTCATAGCCATTTCTAGTCTTCCTCTGAACACAGACAATACTTCAGAATTCCTTTGTGGGAAAAGAAAGATAATCTGAACATACAGGGAGAAATACAATTTTAAAAAGAAAAAAACAATTTCAGAGTTCTTTTCTGAAACGTTCTTTCTAAATCCATCTAGAAAATACAAACAGTCCTCACATACTTATGTCAAGGGCACAGCTGGCATATGGACAATATGAGAGCCTAACAGTGACTTGCCCATCTTGTTTAAATTATTGACTTCACTAGATCGCAACCCCATGTTCCACAGTAAGTAGAATTTTTGACCTTCTCAATAGATTCAGTCCAAATTCCAACTGAAATTAAATGACAGAGGAAATTTTCTATTAAGTATTAATATTTAATACTATTTTCTTTCTGAATTACCATGAGTATACTAGCTCACCGCTTACTCACTGCTGTTCAAAGTTACGCCAGCTGAGAGCAGCACCACCTGAAAGTGAAAGCATTAGTTGCTCAGTCGTGTCTGACTCTTTGCAACCCCATGCACTGTAGCCCCCAGGCTCCTCTGTCCATGGGATTCTCCTTGCATGAATACTGGAGTGGGTTACTATGCCCTTCTCCAGGGGATCTTCCCAACCCAGGAATCTTCTTCATTGCAGGCAGATTCTTTACCGTCTGAGCCACCTGTGAAGCCCAACATCACCTGGGAGCCTGTTAATCATGTCAATCCCTGCGCCTCGATACTAAGATAACCATTGTATTGCTCAGGCCTATCCTAGTTTTCAAAGTAAAATTCATGCATCCTGGAAACTCCTATTGTCCTGGGCAAACCAGCTTTCTGGTCATCTTACCCTAGACTTAGTGAATCTGAGACTCTAGTGGTAGACCTAAAGTTCTCCAGGTCATTTTCACGTTTACTGAAGTATAACAGGATTCTCCAGGCACGAAGACTGGAGTGGGTTGCCATGTCCTTCTCCAATGCACGAAAGTGAAAAATGAAAGTGAAGTCGCTCAGTTGTGTCCGACTCCCAGCAACCCCATGGACTGCAGCCCACCAGGCTCCTCCGTCCATGGGATTCTCCAGGCAAGAGTACTAGAGTCGCATGCCATTGCCTTCTCCAACAAATACTACTTTAGGTTATCTCCTCAATGCACAGAAGAGTAATCCTTTGTAGACACAGTAGTCACCTAATTTCTCTCGGTGCTCTATTTTCTAGTTTTAGGCAGCTTGTCTATCTGAAAAGACTAACTAAATCCCACTCACCAGCATCTGCTGTGCATCTAAAAACACTGCCTTCCTCTGCAGAGACTGTACAATGGTCCAGCCCCCAGCCCTGACACTGCATTTTAGATCCACTGTCTGCATTGTTTAAGAAAATGAATATATTTGCTGCATGCTGGCAGAGCTGGATGCCAGGCCATCTCTCCATTCTTTCGTGAGTTCACCCTCATTGTTCTCATAGAATCACTTAGAGGAACATCCACGCTGGTGGAACTGTATATCTTTCCTTTGGCTTTCCCTTCTTGATCTCTCTGCATTTTTATTAATGAGTTTGTTTAATGTGTCCCATGGTTCAGTAACTTCCCACACGGTTTCTCAATTATCCTTTTTGCCTTGAATGTGTGACTTCAGGTATATTGCTTATCCCTTGCTCTGGGCTCTCCCCAGTGTTGAATCAAGCCAAGCCCTGGCAGTCTTCAGCAAATAATGGTGGTTTCTTGTCATACTGACAGTGTCACCCTCCACATAAAATTGTGCGTTGAGCCATGATTGACTTTGTCACCTACCAGCTTACCTTCTCTCCTTCCTTCTCACCCCAGTCTCCATTGTGGTCACTTGTTCTGTGTTGTCTTTCTTAACTGATTATCAAGGAATTCAGGCTAAGGTTCTAACTGATAGATGAGGCGTTCCTTCAGAGTAAAAGCTGTGATGCTTCTTTTTCCAACTCAAATGGAAAACAACATGGAAATCTCAAGAAAAGTGACAGTTAGTGAGGGATTAGTGAGTCAGTGTATTGTTGGTATATATCAACTCTGTACTCCTCTCAGGATGGCCCTGAGCCTGTTGGCTTTGACTGCAGAAAAAAGATGCCCAAGAGCTTTACTCACAGAGAAAACTCTGCTCAACACTCTCCTGTGATAACCTGGAGACTGGCTCTCAAAAATGTCTATGTCTGAGTCCCTGGAAGCCATGAATACTACCTTATATGGCCAAAGAGACTTTACATATGTAATTAAGTTAAAGATCTTGAGATAGGGAGATTATTCTGAATTATTCAGGGGGTTCCTAAATGTAATCACAAATGTCTGTATAAAATGGAGGTTATAATGACCCAGATGGGTAGAGTGGAGGACTGGGGTGGGAGGGAAGCTCAAGAGAGAAGGGATATATGCATACATATGGCTGATTCATGATGTTGCACAGCAGAAACTAACATTGTAAAGCAATTATATTCCAATAAAAATTAATTAATTCAAAAAGAGAGAGGCAGAGGGAGAATTAGCAGCAGATTAAAAAGGCAATTGGATACCAAAGCAAGATGCTCTATTGATGTTTTTGAAGATGGAGGAAAGATCACAAGCTATGGCATGAAAGAGATGCAATTCTAGATGCTGGAAAAGACAAAGAAATGGACTTTGCCCTAGGGCCTGCCGAGAAAATAACACCTTACTTTTGGCCTAGTGAAACCAATGTATGTAAGTAAAAGTTTATATAGTTGTATGTACTAATAACTAGAAGATAATAGATTGTATTATTTTGGGTCACTGAGTTTGTGGTATTGTGTTCAGGTTTTTCTGTAAGATTTTATGTTTGTTTGTTTTTTCCATAACATCTTGTGGGAAAAACCCAAAAGAATTTTTTGGGTAACCCAATAATTTTTTATGTCAGCAATAGGAAACTACTACATTCACCAAGTACACAGTCTGATGCTCAGATGTCAAAAAAGAATGACCTTGCAGCGGTGCTTCTTTTGCTTCTCCAGGAAGGCTGGCCAGGACACTTTCTCCTACGATAATGTTACAGTAGCACCTGCTGAACAACCACATGAAGACTCAGCTCTCTGTGTCCGAGAAGCAGAAACTTCCTGATGTTCAGCAGTGTCTTGAGCCCCTGACTTTTTCTCTCTTTAAGTTCCATGCAAAATAGAAACATAGATTTCACTACTAGCTTCAGCTCCTTGTACCCTTTGCCAGACTCTCTGCTTTAATTCTTGGTCACGTACCATCAAGCCCCATGTACCCACATTACTGGCCACTGTTTATTTGTGACAATTGGCTGCAGCTTCCACTCTGGGAATAAATCTTGAATCTAGTACTAAGGTCTTTTTCTTCTTTATGACAATGTTCCCAATTTAACCCAAATCTAGACAGCTCTGTCTTATACCGTTGTCCTGGTAGAATTTTTTTAAAATTTTCTGTGTATTTATTTACTTATTCACATATACTATTTATGAGACACTATGGAACAACAGACTGGTTCCAAATAGGAAAAGGTGTACGTCAAGGTTGTATATTGTCACCTTGCTTATTTAACTTATATGCAGAGTACATCATGAGGAACGCTGGGTTGGAAGAAGCACAAGCCGGAATCAAGATTGCTGGGAGAAATATCAATAACCTCAGATATGCAGATGACACTACCCTTATGGCAGAAAGTGAAGAGGAACTCAAAAGCCTCTTGATGAAAGTGAAAGAGGAGAGTGAAAAGGTTGGCTTGAAGCTCAACATTCAGAAAACAAAGATCATGGCATCTGGTCCCATCACTTCATGGGAAATAGATGGAAAAACAGTGGAAACAGTGTCAGACTTTGTTTTTTTGGGCTCCAAAATCACTGCAGATGCTGATTGCAGCCATGAAATTAAAAGACGCTTGCTCCTTGGAAGGAAAGTTATGACCAACCTTGATAGTATATTAAAAAGCAGAGACATTACTTTGCCAACCAAGGTCCGTCTAGTCAAGGCAATGGTTTTTCCCGTGGTCATGTATGGATGTGAGAGTTGGACTGTGAAGAAAGCTGATCGCCGAAGAATCGGTGCTTTTGAACTGTGGTGTTGGAGAAGACTCTTGAGAGTCCCTTATACTGCAAGGAGATCCAACCAGTCCATTCTAAGGGAGATCAATCCTGGATGTTCATTGGAGGGACTGATGCTAAAGCTGAAACTGCAATACTTTGGCCACCTCATGCGACGAGTTGACTCACTGGAAAAGACTCTGATGCTGGGAAAGGTTGGGGGCGGGAGAGAAGGGGACGACAGAGAATGAGATGGCTGGATGGCATCACCGACTCTGTGGACATGAGTTTGAGTGTACTCCGGGAGTTGGTGATGGACAGGGAGGCCTGGCGTGCTGTGATTCATGGGGTCGCGGAGAGTCGGACACGACTGAGCGACTGAACTGAACTGAACTGAACTGTGGTGCTGGAGAAGACTCTTGAGAGTCCCTGACTGCAAGGAGATCCAACCAGTCCATTCTAAAGGAGATCAATCCTGGGTGTTCATTGGAAGGACTGATGCTAAAGCTGAAACTCCAATACTTTGGCCATCTCATGCGATGAGTTGACTCACTGGAAAAGACTCTGATGCAGGGAGGGATTGTGGGCAGGAGGAGAAGGGGACGACAGAGAATGAGATGGCTGGATGGCATCACCGACTCGATGGACATGGGTTTGAGTGAACTCTGGGAGTTGGTGATGGACAGGGAGGCCTGGCGTGCTGCGATTCATGGGGTTGCAAAGAGTCGGACACGACTGAGCGACTGAACTGAACTGAACTGAAAGGAAATCAGCCCTGAATATTCATTGGAAGGACTGATGCTGAAGCTGAAACTCCAATACTTCGGCCACTTGAGGCCAAGAGTCAACTTATTGGAAAAGACCCCAATGCTGGGAAAGATTGAGGGCACGAGAAGGGGAAGACAGAAGATGGTTGGATGGCATCAGCTACTCAATGGACATGAGTTTGAAAAAATTCCAGGAGATAGTAAAAGATATGGAAGCCTGGTGTGCTGCAGTCCATGGGATCACAAAGAATCAGACACAACTTAGTGGCTGAACAACAACAAAGAAACAAAAATGAATAATATGTGCTCCCTGACCTATGTCCTGGCAGATTTGAAAAAGAAAGAGATTTGGGAATCATAATCTGGATTTGCATCTGGATTCTGCCAGAGTAGCACTCTGTTGCACGATACTAAACAAGTTTCACTTCTCTGAATCACAGATTTTCTTTCTTTTTTAAAATAGTTCTCCTGCAAGCAAAGGATGATAAGGCTAACTCCTTGGAGGAATGTAAGGACTAACTTCCTGAACTAATATACTGTATTTGTCAGGATCCTCCAGAGAAACAAAACTGATAGATGTACCTGTATACACCCAGACATGCACATATGTAAATATACCTAAACATATATATATATATATATACACACATATATATGAGATTTATTATACACCATGAAAATGAAAGTCTTTCATTCGTGTCCAACTCTTTGCGACCCAATGGAGTATGTAGTCCATGGAAGTCTCCAGGCCAGAATACTGGAGTGGGTAGTCTATCCCTTCTCCAGGGGATCTTCTCAACCCAGGGATGGAATCCAGGTCTCTTGCATTACAGGCAGATTCTTTACCAGCTGAGCCACCAGGGAAGCCCATTGTACACAATAGATCTTATTATTATGGAGGCTAGAAATTCCACAATCTTCAGTCTGCAAATTGGAGAACCAAGAACTCTAGTGGTGTAAATTCCAGTCTGAGTGCAGGAGAACGCCAGTGTCCCAGCTTGAAAACAGAGAGTGAATTCTCCCTCATTTTTCCTTTTATTTTTTCTATTCAGGCCTTCAAGGTATTGGATGAGACCCACCCAAATTGGGGGTGGCAATCTGCTTTGCTTATTCTATCCATTTAAATGCTAATCTCATTCCATAAATGCCCTCACAGAGACATTGGTAATCATGTGTGACCAAATACCTGGGTGCCTTCTGTCCCAGTCAAGTTGACATATAAAGTTAACCATCACACACACAAATCATCTGATAACCAGGGCTCAGCAAATGCCAGTTCTCTGGCTTAACAGCCTTACTTGAACTCAGTCAGTAAGAGGGAAGGAAAGAAGGAAGGAGGGAAGGATTGTAAGAAGGGAGGAAAGAAAGAAAGGAGGGAAGGAGGAAAGGAGGAAAATAGAAAAGATAACAGTGAAAACTCACCTAAGCTTCCTTAAGAGACTAGGCATTGGGTACCAGGTAAAGTAGTGAAAACAAAAATGGTTCCTTGGTGGATATATGTCATGACACATTATTCAAAGCCAATAGAATGTACAACATCAAGAGTGACCCCTAACGTAAACAATGGACTCGGGTGATAATGACGTGTCAGTGTAGGTGCATCAGTTGTAACAAATGTCACTCTGTGTGTGTGTCTGGGGGTGCTGATAGTGGGGAGAGTGTTGGGGGAGAAAAAGGGAGCACATTATAAATCTCTGTGCTTTCTACTCACTGTGAACTTCTAATAACCTCCGAGAAGTAAAGTCTATACAAAACCATAAGCAATGAACATCAAATAAAAATACAATTCTCCTAAGTAGAAGAAATGGATTTCAACATACTGAGTGTCTTTTATGGATAGTGGGGTAAATAGCATTGTAGAGAAAGCTGAAGAACTTTTTGTCTCCTAGTGTCTTTTCCTGCAGCAATTTGTTTCCCTTCACAATTTCTTAAAATATGTTTTTTTTTGTTTGTTTGCTGAAAATCAGCAGCATACAATTACCAAGTTCACTGAAGGGCTCATGATCAAGATAACTTTTCAACTCAGTCTATATTGCTTCAGCCCCTGACCTGGAATATTTGCTCTGCCCTAAAGTGAAAACTGCTCAGTCATGTCTGACTCTTTGTGACCCCATGGACTATATAGTCCTTGGATTTCTCCAGGCCAGAATACTGGAGTGGGCAGCCTTTCCCTTCTCCAGGAGATCTTCTCAAACCAGGGATGGAACCCCAGTCTCCCACACTGCAGGCCGATTCTTTCCCACTGAGCTACCAGGGAGTAATTGCTCTGCCTTAAGAATGTTGTTCGTTTCCAAGGCAAACCATTCAATATTACAGTAAGCCAAGTCTATGCCCCAACCAGTAACGCTGAAGAAGCTGAAGGTGAACGGTTCTATGAAGACCTACAAGACCTTTTAGAACTAACACCCAAAAAAGATGTCCTTTTCATTATAGGGGACTGGAATGCAAAAGTAGGAAGTCAAGAAACACCTGGAGTAAGAGGCAAATTTGGCCTTGGAGCACGAAATGAAGCAGGACAGAGGCTGATAGAGTTTTGCCAAGAGAATGCACTGGTCATAGCAAAAACCCTCTTCCAACAACACAAGAGAAGACTCTACACATGGACATCACCAGATGGTCAAAACCGAAATCAGATTGATTATATTCTTTGCAGCCAAAGATGGAGAAGCTCTATACATTTATAAAAAATAAGACCAAGAGCTGACTGTGGCTCAGATCATGAACTCCTTATTGCCAAATTCAGACTTAAATTTAAGAAAGTAGGGAAAACCACTAGACCATTCAGATATGACCTAAATCAAATCCCTTATGATTAAACAGTGGAAGTGAGAAATAGATTTAAGGGACTAGATCTGACAGATAGAGTGCCTGATGAACTATGGATGGAGGTTCATGACATTGTACAGGAGACAGGGACCAAGACCATCCGCATGGAAAAGAAATGCAAAAAAGCAAAATGGCTGTCTGAGGAGGCCTTACAAATAGCTGTGAAAAGAAGAGAAGCCAAAAGCAAAGGAGAAAAGGAAAGATATAAGCATCTGAATGCAGAGTTCCAAAGAATAGCAAGGAGAGATAAGAAAGCCTTCCACAGAGATCAGTGCAAAGAAATAGAAGAAAACAACAGAATTGGAAAAACAAGAGATCTCTTCAAGAAAATTAGAGATACCAAGGGAACATTTCATGCAAAGATGGGCTTGATAAAGGACAGAAATGGTATGGACCTAACAGAAGCAGAAGATATTAAGAGGTGGCAAGAATACAGAGAAGAACTATACAAAAAAGATGATCTCAATCAAGATAATCATGATGGTGTGATCACTGACCTAGAGCCAGACATCTTGGAATGTGAAGTCAAGTGGGCCTTAGAAAGCATCACTACGAACAAAGCTAGTGGAGGTGATGGAATTCCAGTTGAGCTATTTCAAATACTGAAAGATGATGCTGTGAAAGTGCTGCACTCAATATGCCAGCAAATTTGGAAAACTCAGCAGTGGCCACAGGACTGGAAAAGGTCAGTCTTCATTCCAATCCCAAAGAAAGGCAATGCCAAAGAATGCTCAAACTACTGCACAATTGCACTCATCTCACCGGCTAGTAAAGTAGTGCTCAAAATTCTCCAAGCCAGGCTTCAGCAATATGTGAACTGCGAACTTCCAGATGTTCAAGCAGGTATTAGAAAAGGCAGAGGCACCAGTGATCAAATTTCCAACATATGCTGGATCATGGAGAAAGCAAGAGAGTTCCAGAAAAACATCTATTTCTGCTTCATTGACTATGCCAAAGCCTTTGACTGTGTGGATCACAATAAACTGTGGAACATTCTGAAAGAGATGGGAATCCCAGACCACCTGACCTGCCTCTTGAGAAACCTGTATGCAGGTCAGGAAGCAACAGTTAGAACTGGACATGGAACAACAGACTGGTTCCAAATAGGAAAAGGAGTACGTCAAGGTTGTATATTTTCACCCTGCTTATTTAACTTATATGCAGAGTACATCATGAGGAACGCTGGGCTGGAAGAAGCACAAGCTGGAATCAAGATTGCCGGGAGAAATATCAATAACCTCAGATATGCAGATGACACCACCTTTATGGCAGAAAGTGAAGAGGAACTTAAAAGCCTCTTGATGAAAGTGAAAGAGCAGAGTGAAAAGGTTGGCTTGAAGCTCAACATTCAGAAAACAAAGATCATGGGATCTTGTCCCATCACTTCATGGGAAATAGATGGAAAAACAGTGGAAACAATGTCAGACTTTAGTTTTTTGGGCTCCAAAATGACTGTGGATGCTGATTGCAGCCATGAAATTAAAAGACGCTTACTCCTGGAAGGAAAGTTATGACCAACCCAGATAGTATATTAAAAAGCAGAGACATTACTTTGCCAACAAAGGTCCATCTAGTCAAGGCTATGGTTTTTCCCTTGGTCATGTATGGATGTGAGAGTTGGACTGTGAAGAAAGCTGATCGCTGAAGAATTGATGCTTTTGAACTATGGTGCTGCAGAAGACTCTTGAGAGTCCCTTGCACTGCAAGGAGATCCAACCAGTCCATTCTAAAGGAGATCAATCCTGGGTGTTCATTGGAAGGACTGATGCTAAAGCTGAAACTCCAGTACTTTGGCCACCTCATGTGACGAGTTGACTCACTGCAAAAGATTCTGATGCTAGGAGGGATTGGGGGTGGTGTAGATGGGGACAACAGAGAATGAGATGGCTGGATGGCATCACCGACTCGATGGACATGAGTTTGAGTGAACTCCGGGAGTTGGTGATGGACAGGGAGGCCTGGAGTGCTGTGATTCATGGGGTCGCAAAGAGTCGGACATGACTGAGCTACTGAACTGAACTGAAGAATGTTGTTAAACGTGTTTCGGCTTCCCTGGTGGCTCAGACAGTAAAGAATCCACCTGCAATGCAGGAGACCCAGGTTGATCCCTTGTTGGGAAGATCCCCTGGTGGAGGGAGTGGCTACCCACTCCAGTATTCTTGCCTGGTCCATGGACAGAACAAACTGGTGCAAACAGTCCACGGGGTCCCAAAGAGTGGAGCACTCTGAATGACTGACACCTTCCCGTTACTTCAAGAACATTGTTTGATCTGTTTAGTATGTTTAAAAAATCACAGAACATTAAAGGTTCATTTTTTTAAGAAAATTAATAAAATGTCCTTTCTTGTTAATATTCTACCACAAGGAGATGATGTATATATGCAGAGAGCATATTTCCTCATACTATTAGGGAAAATTAAATGTCTAAAGGAGAGTTTTTAATATTGAACTCACCTCAGAAACTTCACCTTCAAGCAGAGAATTTAGTTGTTAAGGGCCACAGAGTAAATATTTTAGGTTTAATGGGCCATATAATCTCTGTCACAGCTATTGAACTCTGCTGCTATTGTAGCACAAAAGCTGTCTTAGACAAAACATAAATAAGTGATCGTGTCTGTACTGCATGTGGCAGTAATCCTCTGTTCACAAGAACAGGTGTATGGACCAGATTTGGTCCAGGGACCACAGTCTGCATACCTTTGATTAGTGCTCTGTAGTAACCTAAATGGGAAGGAAATCCAAAACAGAGAGGATAAATGGATCAGTTCAGTTCAGTCGCTCAGTCGTGTCCTACTCTTTGCGACCCTATGGACTGCAGCATGCCAGACTTCCCTGTCCATCACCAACACCCAGAGCTTGCTCAAGCTCATGCCCATTGAGTCAGTGATGCCATCCAACCATCTCATCCTCTGTCATCCTCTTCTCCTCCTGCCTGCAATCTTTCCCAGCATCAGAGTCTTTTCCAGTGAGTCAGTTCTTCGCATCAGGTGGCCAAAGTATTGGAGTTTCAGCTTCAACCTCAGTCCTTCCAATGAACACTCAGGACTGATTTGCCTTAGGATGGACTGGTCTGATACATAGTGTTACTTCACTTTGCTGTACAGTAAAAACTAAAAGAACGTTGTAAAACAACTATGCTCCAATAAAAGTTAATTTAAAAAAGGTAAATCCTTATATCATCCATGTCACGTACTTTGAAACTTCATCAAAGCAAACAAATATGCAAGAAACACCCCATAACCCGAACATCCCCATTACTTCACAGTCCCTGCACGTAACCAAATGCTTCTTCAAGGCCCTGTAGCTTCTTGGCATCATGGTAGATGTTCAAATCAAGGAAGTTCAGCAACATTCATTAATTTCCAGCTATACACGAAACTGTGCAGATTGTTTTCTCATTCCTTCTTTTTTCCAGTAGTTGCCATTGCTGCCAATAATAGTCATTTGATTGACATCTCTCTTCCTAAATTTTCTTCAGACCCTCTCAGCAGCCCTCAAATGCTGTCGCAGTCATTTTTTAAAGCCTTTTTTTTTTTTTTAATGTAGACAGTTTTTAAAGCCTTTATTGAACTTGTGACAATATCGCTTCTGTTTTATGTTTCAGTTTGGCCAGGAGGCATCTCAGATCTTAGCTCCCTGACCAGGGGTTGAACCAGCACCCCCTACACTGAAAGAAGGCTAAGTCTTGACCACTGGACAACCAGGGAAGTCCCTCAATCTTTTTAGATCAGTTCAGTTCAGTTCAGTTGCTCAGTCGTGTCTGACTCTTTGTGACCCCATGAATCACAGCACGCCAGGCCTCCCTGTCCATCACCAACTCCCGGAATTCACTCAAACTCATGTCCACAGAGTCGGTGATGCCATCCAGCCATCTCATTCTCTGTCATCCCCGTCTCCTCAAGCCCCCAATCCTTCCGAGCATCAGAGTCTTTTCCAGTGAGTCAACTCTTTGCATGAGGTGGCCAAAGTATTGCAGTTTCAGCTTTAGCATCAGTCCTTCCAATGAACACCCAGGATTGATCTCCTTTAGGATGGACTGGTTGGATCTCCTTGCAGTACAAGGGACTCTCAAGAGTCTTCTCCAACACCACAGTTCAAAAGCAACAATTCTTCGGTGATCAGCTTTCTTCATAGTCCAACTCTCACATCCATACATGACCATGGGAAATAGAGGCTTACTATATAAGAAAATAAATTGTAAAAGCTTTTCAGAATGCTTTCGGTCCTCTGTAGAGAATGTAGCTCTCTCTTTTTGTTCTGTGTTTTATAAATAACAGAATAAAAAAGGTCCAAAATTTTTTTTTAAAAATGTGTGATGAGGACAGATAACATCGTCTATAAAATGATCTTATACTGATCTTATATTTTGGAGCTCTCCTAGTTGAAACTAGTGAGAGAAATGTTGACACTGCATCTCAGCTAGTAGAAGAATAAACATCCACAACTATTTGAGAAATTGATTCAGAGCAGCCCCTCCCTCATTGTTTATCCTCAAAGGAGAGCACAGATTGTGTTAGTCAACCGGGTGGTTGGTATGTAGTCAAGCATCTCTCATACCTGCTGTAAGCAAAATGAGGCAGGGGAAGCCCTCTTTCTCCTCTCTTGTCAGCGGACACTCAGATCTCTTGATAAAACTTTAACCCACCTCTTTCTGATACTCCCTACTAGCATCTTTATCCTGTCCCTTTAAAATCAATACTAAGACCAAGAACACATGATGAATTTGTCAGGCTAGTTAGGCCAGAAAATATGAGAGGTGTCAGAACAATTTATTTCACTTGGAAAAACATGTTAAAATGAAAAAAATTCAAAATCTATTATGTCCAGGAAAGCTTTTGGTGACTTTCCAAGATTGGATGAATTTGGAATAATTGACAAATGGAACCTGTTTTCCCATGGAGTGCAGTAGCATGGCTGATTTAATAAATCTCCAGCCTGAAATGTATTTTCATAAACAGCTTCCTAATTCAATTCAGCATTTTAATGTCTTGTTGCTTGCTTTGATTTGAGATTTGAAACATCTAAATCTTTTTCAAGTGTTTCACAAAAATAACCTTCCCTTGTGCAAGTCACTCTAAGCTTCATTAATTAACTCTCCTGTGGTCAAAAGGCAAATAGAATTGACTGACTGCTAGCAATTCTCACCCATGGACCAGAAGTTACCAATTATCTTGGGTTAACCAATCAAAAGATCAAAGACACAGGGTGACAGGGATGAAGGATACAAAGTGACGGAAGTTGGACAAAAAATACCATTTAGTGGACTAACCAGAGAAATTGATGAAGGTTTCTTCCTTTTCTTCTGATGGTTCAGTTCAGTTCAGTTCAGTTCAGTCGCTCAGTCGTGTCCGACTCTCCACGACCCCATGAATCACAGCATGCCAGGCCTCCCTGTCCATCACCAACTCCCAGAGTTCACTCATACTCATGTCCACAGAGTCGGTGATGCCATCCAGCCATCTCATTCTTCTGATGGTAGGTAAGCATAATTCAGAACCCTCTTCCTGCACCTACTCACCTGCTTCCAAATATGATTTGGAAACAAGGTGCTAGCTGATTTCCATCTCTGTTTGTCTTGTGTACATAACACTTGTAATTCTGCCCCCCTCTGATCCTTACAAGATTGAGGAAGTCTACTCGAGATGATAGAGAAAGGAATTCTACTGTGAAACAAAATTAAATTAAAAGAAAAGCAACCGAGGCTCTCCTCAATAGAATTTATAGGACAAAGATAAGATAGGGCAGATTAACTTTTTCTTAGAAGTTAGTATTTTCTACTTTGACAAGGATAATGTAATTTATAGGTAGCTTGGCTTTCAATTTTCCAAATACTGCTAATAGTCTTAATTTTTGTTATCCATGTGCTTCCCCCTCAACAGGCTGCAGCATGCTTTCTCGATTTATATAGAAAAGTTAGTCTTCATTCTTTGGATGATAATAGATGATCAGCTTAGAGAAGTCATACCCACCACAGGCAGAGATAGAGTCTTTTCTTGCTGGAAGGTAAAGAAGAGGAAGGTAGGTTTGGGTCCTATTATAAATGTTTTTTGGTATAAAATGATCCCCTCTCCTTCCCTCCCTTTATCTTTCTGCCTCTCTCCTTTTTCCCCTTCCTCCACATGTCTCTTCTTTTATTTATCCCTCTGTATTTCAGTACAAGCCATTGCGTGGAAATATGTGCAAGAGACATCTGCACCGGTGGAAGGTTGCAGCAGTGTACTGGGCGTGTCAGGTGAGACCTGGAGGGCATCTTTGCGGTTAGAGCGCAGAATATGAGTCACTGCAGTGAAGAAGGAGCCTGGGTACAAGGAAGAGCAATCTATGGAAAGGCGAGGTCCAGAGTGGGGCGCGCAGCCAGAGAACTTCGTGGGCGGCAGGTGCACAGAGGGGTCATGATCACTCAGTCATGGTCGATTCAGCTCAACTGTTATGAGGAGGCATCGAGCGGAGGGCATCGCAGATTGCCATGGTTAGCATTAGCAGAGGAGGATGAGGGGGTCTATACTGGGGAAAGGCAGCCAGAGACAGAAGCCTGGACATAGGCAGCAAAACCTCACAGGGTGAGGAGGCATCCCAATGCTTAGATCACGGTAAAGACCCTTAAGCTATGCAGCTGGTGTTGGTCCAAAGAGAGGTGTCAGAACCTGAACAAAAGCTACAGGGCATCTTTGGTGGCTTGAGGGCATGACCAATTGCTGGTAAAATGGTTACATACAAACACGATTGATGCAAAAAAAAATTTTTTTTTTCCGGAAGAAACAGCCTCTTAAATCCACAGAGTGTTGAGGTGGGGAGCCCCCAACCATGTCAGATTTGTTTCACATATGATATTGTGAAAAGGTTGATGGGAGCCAGTTTCTCACAACTGAGAGAAGTGGAATTAAATACATGAAAAGAAGGAAAATTAGAATGAACCCTTTGTAGTTAATTCAGCAATGGAGTTACCAGTGTTAACTCATGGTTTTCAATAATATAGAAATAAATAGTGATTGTAAATTGTGCTCATTTTTTTAAATTGAGTTGCCTTTTTAGTTTTGAGTTGTAAGAGTTCTTCATCTACACTAGCTATAAGTCTCTTATTCAGTTATATCACGTGCAGATATTTCCTCCCAATTCTGTGAGATTGTCTTCTCTTTCTTGGTTATGTCCTTTGAAGCACAGTGTTTTTTCTTTTTTAATTTTGATGAATTCTTTTTTTATATTGATGTATATTTGATTTATTATATTACATCAGGTGTACAACATTGTCATACACAATTTTATAGATTATACTTCCTTTAGAGGAAATATTGTGAAAATATTATGAAATATTAGCTATATTTCCTATGCTGCTACCGCTGCTGCTAAGTCACTTCAGTTGTGTCCGACTCTGTGTGACCCCATAGACGGAAGCCCACCAGGCTCCCCTGTCCCTGGAATTCTCCAGGCAAGAACACTGGAGTGGGTTGCCATTTCCTTCTCCAACGTGTGAAAGTGAAAAGTGAAAGTGAAGTTGCTCAGTCGTGTCCGACCCCTAGTGACCCCATGGACTGCAGCCTACCAGGCTTCTCGTCCATGGGATTTTCTAGGCAAGAGTACTGGAGTGGCTTGCCATTGCCTTCTCCGATATTTCCTATACTGTGCTATATATCCTGAGAGCTTATTTATTTTGTATATAGCAGCTTGCATCTCTTAATCCCCTACTCCTAATTGTGATGAATTCTTATTTACCATGTCCCTTGGTGTTTTGTGTTAAATCTGAGAAACCACTGCCTGGTCCAAGATCACAAATGTATGCTCCTTTCTTTCTTTAAGAGTTTTGTAGTCTTAACTCTTATCCAGAGTTCTATGATAACTTTTTAGATAATTTTTGAGATGGTGTAAGGTAGGGAGCCAACTTTCTACTTGTGTTTAAAAACATTTTGACACAAGCAAGTCACAGAGAAGATTGGTTACAGAGGGAAGAAGGTGGCAAGGAAGACTCAGACCCCACCCCCCAGCTCGATGGCGCACGATAAGAGACGGATAAATGGCTGTGGGTGGGCATACCGGAGAGATGGTACAGCGAGCACTGACAAGACAGGAGGGGCCAGGGGGTCCCCACCTCCCAGGCTGTCTGGGGTTGGGTCACGCTTTCTTCAATATGCTGTGCTAGCCTCTGCCTTGTGTGCGGAGTGTTTAACCATTCACGTTTATTGTTAATTCTGATTAAAAGGGATTTACATCTGTCATATCGCTGTTTTACTTCTATATGTTTAAAGTCATCTTATATTTCTTTATTTCTCCATGATTTCTTTCTTTGTGTTAAGGAAATGTTTCCGGAGTTCATTTAAAGTTTTGTTTAAAAAATTTACTATACTTTTGATATAGTATGCGATATCAAATATAATATTATACATCTTTCATATTTTTAATGTATAGTATTATATATATTTGGGCTTCCCAGGTGATGCTAGTGGTAAAGGACCCCCTGCCAATGCAAGTTAGACATAAGAGACACTGGTTTGATCCCTGGGTCAAGAAGATCCCCTGGAGGAGGGCAACCATTCTAGTATAGTGCCTGGAGAATCCCACAGACAGAGGAGCCTGGCAGGCTGCAGTCTATAGGGTCATGCAGAGTTGGACACGACTGAAGCGACTCAGCACACACACAGTCACACATGCACATTATATATCTTATATTTTTAAAGATTCCCCTGGAATTACTGGGATTTTACACACACACACACATACACACACACACACACATACACACACACACACACACACATTTATACTGTCTTTTCTATTCACCCATATGGTTATTTTTACCAGTGCTATTTATTTATTTTTCACATGACCTAAACTGCTGTGATTCACGGGGTCGCAAAGAGTCGGACAGGACTGAGCGACTGAATGAACTAACTAACTAGTCATTATGCCTTCATTTCAGTCTGAAAGACTTCCAATATTGCTTACAGGAGATGTCTTCCAGCAACAAATGATCAGTTTTTGTTTTTCTAGGAATGTCTTACCATCTTAATTTTTGAAGGATGGTGTGATTGGATGTGGTTAATAGAATTTTTTTTCTTTCAGCATTTTCAGTGTCACTTTTGTCTTGGTTCCTTTTTTAATTAAAAGTAGTCCTTTTAAAAAAATGTTTGCCTGCACTGGGTCTTAGTTGTGGCATGCGGGCGCTTTGTGTGGTGCGCAGGCGTCTCTCTAGTCGTGACGCACAGGCTCCAGAGTGCATGGGCTTTGCAGTTTGCAGCGAGCGCGCTCTCTAGTTGAGGCACCTGGGCTCAGTAGTTTCAGTGGTGTGCAGGTTTAGTTCCCCCGCAGCATGAGGGATCCCAGTTTTCTGACCAGGGATAGAACCCACTACCCCTGCATGTGGGGACAAACTCCCAAACCCTGGACCACCAGGGAAGTTCCTCTTGGTATTTTCAGGATTCTGTCTTTTGTCAATTTGGCTATGATGTATTTAGGTGTGGCTTAGAGTTTATCCACAGTTGGGGTTTGTTAAACCTCTTGAAAAGTTTAATGTTTTTCATCATATATGGGAAGATTTTTTGCCATTATACCTTTAAATATTTTTTGCCCCTTTTTTGTCTCTCTCCTCTTCCTCTGAGATTTCTACCATGCATATTTTGACTCATTTGATGATATCCTGTGGGTCTCTAAGGATCTTTTTCTTTATTCCTTTTCTTTTACTCTCTCGGCGATTTATATTGACTTATCTTCTGATTCTTTCTTCTGTCAGTCCAAATATGCTGTTGAGCCCCTCTAATGAATTTTCCACTTGACTTATTTTACTTTGCAACTCAAGAATTTCTGTTTGGTTCCTTTTCATACTTATGCCTTTTTTGATACTCTTTTTGTAAATGTATAATGTAATCATACTGTCCTGTAATTCTTTTTTTCTTACTGCTTTGAACGTATACTATCTGACTAAAAGACTTTGCTTCATAATTCCAAAATCTGGAAGTCCTCAGGACAGTTTCTATCGACTGCCTTTTTTTAAAATCTATGTATGGATCATACTTTCTAGTTTCTTTTTTAAAACCTTTATTGAATTTGTTACAATATTGCTTCTGTTTTGCATTTTGGTTTTTTGGCTGAGAGGCATCTTAGCTCTCCAACTAGGATTCAGATCCATACCCCTTTGTATTGGAAAGCAAAGTTGTAACCACGGGACCACCAGAGAAGTCCCTGTTCTTTCTATTTTCTATCTGAGTCTTATAATTTTTTCTTGATGTTGTTGGAAGTTGGACACTTTTAATATCAAATGGTAATCCTAGAAACCAATTACCCTCCTTACCCAAGGTTTGCTTTTGTTGTTAATTTGTTTAGTCCTTTTCCAGGTGGTGCAGTGGTAAAGAATCCGCTTGTCAATGCAGAGGACACTAGAGACATGGGTTCAATCCCTGGGTCAGGAAGATTCCCTGGAGGAGGAAATGGCAACCTGCTCCAGTATTCTTGCCTGGAGAATCCCCTGGACAGAGGAGCCTGGCAGGCTACAGGCCATGGGGTCACAAAGTCAGAAAGGACTGAGCACACACGCCTTCTTGAACTAATTCTGCAAAATCTGTGTGCCTTGTCACATGCAGCCACTGAAGACTGCTCAGCATGGTGGTCAGATAATGACTGGATTGAGAGTGCCTAAAGGCTTTGAAACAACATATTCCTCACCATTTGCTGAAACACTTGTGTGCTTGAAACACTGCGTGTGTTTTCAACACGTTGTCAAATCCTGTTTTATCTGCCCTAATTGTCATCCTCACTTCCTGCTTGGGCAGTACCTCCAAGTCTGCCCAAGGTGAGAGATTAGGGCCTTCTCAGGTTATTCTTGGGCATACACACAACTCTGCATATGTGAATGGAATTCTAGACTTCCAGTAATATGCAGAAACTTTTTGAAATCCCCTATGGACACCTCATGCCCCCAAATTTCCTTTGAAGCAATTTTCAGCCTCTGGGTTAACCAATTGACATCACTGCATTAAGCTGCTGCAATGTTTAATGATTGCTGCTGTTTTTTTTTTTTTTGACAAATGCCCCTGAACAGGATTTTTATCACTAAAGGTCTGAGTCAAGTCAAATTAAGACAAGCTTTACCTATGAATGATAAATTTACAGGAAGTTTCCACATTGTGCTAATTTTGGGGATGTATCTTGGGGGGCACATTCAAGCCCATTCTATTCCTTTTCTTGTCATTACTAAGCTGTTATTTTTCATAGCCACCATGGTAGTAAGGCTTTTGATTTTCCAAAAAATGGAGGGATAGGAATAGAACAAGTAAAAATCCCACAAAGCTGACTTTCAATTACGACTTGTAGCTTTTTTTTCTGAATAAAGCTCCTGATATCATTGCAAACATTTGGTAGCTCAGCTGCAATGCAGGAGACCCCGGTTCAATTCCTGAGTCAGGAAGATCCACTGGAGAAGGGATAGGTTACCCACTCCAGAAGTCTTGGGCTTCTCTGGTGGCTCAGACAGTAACGGATCTACCTGCAATGCAAGAGACCTGGGTTCGATCCCTGGGTTGGGGAATGGCTACCCACTCTAGTATTCTTGCCTGGAGAGTTCCATGGACAGAGGAGCTTGGCAGGCTACAATCCATGGAGTTGCAAAGAGTTGGATACGACTGGGTGACTCTCACTTTTCAAAAGTTTTTAAAAGGTTGATTTGGGTTATTGGGGGCAATGTTCTTGTTTTCGTACAGTAGGTTTTCAGTAGTTCTTACTCTACTCTTCTTAAAGGTATACTCTCCACACTATTTATGCAACTTTCCTGTTAGTTTCAAAAGAAAGACAGAAATATTTATTTAGCAATTTACACTTTATCTCACCTTTAGTTCCTTGCATTTTCCTCCTCTTTAGACACATTCACCACTTAGTTGAGTAAGCATTGTTACTTTATTAACCCAGATTCAGTGGTGCCTGGAACCTATTTACACTTTAACAATAACATCCATGAAAGCTTTAGTTTCTTATTTTTTCCATTATCCATTAAACTTATGTAGCTCAGTTGGTAAAGAATCCGCCTACAATTCAGGAAACCCAAGTTTGATTCCTGGGTCGGAAAGATCCGCTGGAGAAGGGATAGGCTACCCATTCCAGTATTCTTGGGCTTCCCTTGTGGCTCATCTGGTAAACAAATCTGCTTGCAATGCGGGAGACCTGGGTTTGATCCCTGGGTTGGGAAGATCCCCTGGAGAAGGGAAAGGCTACCCATTCCAGTATCCTGGCCTGGAGAATTCCATGGATTACTGTATAAGTCCATGGGGCTGCAAAGAATTGGTTATGACTGAGTGACTTTCACTATTAAACTTATACTAGACAATTTGTCTTTCCTATAGTCCCTTGGACTGCAAGGAGATCCAACCAGTCCATTCTAAAGGAGATCAATCCTGGGTGTTCATTGGAAGGACTGATGCTAAAGCTGAAACTCCAATACTTTGGCCACCTCATGTGACGAGTTGACTCAGTGGAAAAGACTCTGATGCTGGGAAGGATTGGGGGCAGGAGGAGAAGGGGACGACAGAGAATGAGATGGCTGGACGGCATCACCAACTCGATGGACATGAGTTTGAGTGAACTCCGGGAGATGGTGATGGACAGGGAGGCCTGGAGTGCTGTGATTCATGGGGTCGCAAAGAGTCGGACATGACTGAGCGACTGAACTGAACTGAACTTATAATACCCACCAGTGTATTTCCCATGATTTTATTGGGAATAAACGCGCCATTGTCTTTTAAAGTCACATTTTGTTCTCTTCATTAGCAGTTGCATTTCTAATGTGTACTACATTTCAGAGATGCACTCTACAATTCACACTTCAGAGAGAGCGTCCTTATTTTTGCATTTCAATAGAAATGGCCATCACCACTAATTTACAAAAGGAGATACTACCCGGGAGTATTTATTATTGACACAAGTTAATCAAGGGTAAACTGGTAATTTCTGAACAAACAGACAAGCGTTTATGTAACATCAGAATCTTGAAAAGTACAAATAGAGTAGATTGTTGTTTTTATTATAAACCTGGATACTTTCTTGTACCTTATTCTTTAAATGTCCATTACAGATGTTGCAAACATTTGGATTAATTTTCAGTTGCCTGAAAGAAGTGCCCCCTCATCTTACTTGTCCTTTTTCTTTTTTTCCTGTCTCAGGTTTCTTTATTTTCTTGCATGATACTTATTTCCAAACGCTAATCGTCATGGTCCAAGTTGAATCCCTGCAGTGCTGCCTTGTTCCACAAGAGGGCACCCACATGGCTTTCTTTTCTTGGTTTTCTGTTTTTTCACTTGTTTACCGCATTGGACTATAGGACAGATTAATCCCCCAGTCCTTTGCTGAAACCAGATGATACATACACACATGCAACTAAAATTAAGTTCTTATGAAAGGCAAAAATTTACATGTTCTAGAAATAGGAAAATAGCTGTCCCAATAGGACATCCATGACGATTTCACTTGCTTTCCCAGGGAAGACTTTGAATACCGAGTAGACAAGATTCCTGAAAAGGAGGTGAGGCACGCAGGACATCCTTACATAATCTTCACTGATGAAGTATCACTGATGTGTGATCATTTCCAAACCAAATGAAAGAAAGCCTTTTTCTCTCTTCCCTGTTCCTTTCTTTTTTGAAGTAAAGTTGACAGAATAAATCCACATGTAAATATCTGAGGTAATACAAAGAGATCATGAAAAACAATACCTGAGTTTTGTCAGAATACCAGGTGAGAAGCTGTTAAGGAAATACTTGCTTTGATTTTTTTTTGCCATTTTGTGTATTTTGCAAATATTCGCCATTAGGATGGTGGAAATATAAAGAAATGAGCTCATCACTATTTTCATATTTTAAATCACATCTTACTGCTACCTTGGGAGACTGTTTGAGTAAATCCATCCAAAGATGATCAAAGTTGTCTTTTTCTGAAGGCTGGCCTGGCAAGAGGAGCAGAAGTGAAGTGGCGAGCTGAGTAGTGACAGGGTGATGCGTATGCTATTCAGTCATCCCAGAAACTCCGTGTATTATTCTGACTTTATTGGAATTTTCCTGGACTACCTCATAAGAGATCAAGCGACACCAGATGTCTTTAGAAAGGACTTTGTCTGAGTTGAAAGTTGAAGATAACCAGGATTGACTATAAGAACAAAAATGCTTCTTTTGAGGGAATATTGCAGAAGACAAGGGAACTATGGGTATGAAAGCACAGCATTACTTTCATAGCTTTTATGTTCCGCCCAATAAACTATATGTTACAATGTCAATTACTTTTGCAGAATTTTGAAACAAATCTAATAGCACTAGAGTCAACAAGTATTTGTTAACTCTATAACCACCAGGGGGCAAAGGGCAGTATCATAATCTCAGCATGACGATCATACAAAGCAAATGCAATTTTTACATTTTGTTTATTAGATATTGTGCTGGCTATTCTGTGATATTTTCTTTTACCCTTTTATATTCTGGCTTTACTCTCAGTAATAGCCACTGGATAGCGATTTCTAAAACAATTGCTTTGATTACTACCATTGGTAGTTCTCAAATAATCATCTACTATTTTAATGGAAGAAGATTACTTTTTCAAATAGAAACAATTATAAAAAAAATAAAATTATTTATGTGTGAATGAACTAGAAATCACTACAATCTGATAGATTGCTTTGGAAATTTAATCTTCATTAATTTCGCGGAGAGTTGGACACGACTGAGCGACTGAACTGAACTGAACTGAACTGAATTTTCTTAAAAAAACTCAGTATCCCCTTCACTGTTGCTCTGTAGTTGATGAGTTGAGTCAGACTCTTTGCTACTCCTTAGGTTAAAAATCGACACTTTTATTAACTTAAATATCTTTGTATCAATTTCTAAATAGGAAAAACAAGAAACACATGAGAGTCAAATGAATAATTTTTGACAAAATTTCTTTAAAATGTAGGAGAAAATAATGAAAGACTACATATTTTCCTTTTTATTCATTTTATTACTTAGCATCCCAAAGTTTCACATCTGTTACTTGTTAGTTATCTGTGCTTCTCATGTGAGTTTTCTTAGCTGCATCTTGGGGAGTGGTTTAGTGTTCAACTCGTGACTTCACAGACTGCAGCCCACCAGGCTCCTCTGTCCATGGGACTCTCCAGGCAAGAGTCCTGCAGTGGGTTGCCATTTCCTTCAGGGGACTAGAGAGAACCAAAGTGGTCTCTTTAGTAGCTGATCACCCTACTATTTCAGGTTGCTGATTTCTATGCATTAAGTCAAAACATGGAGGTTGATTATGAAGTCTGCAGATACTGCATCTCCAGCTGTTTGAAACAAAATGTTATCGATCTCATTCAGCATGCAATATCACCCTGAATCACTTCATAGTATGGCACTTGGCTTATTTGTCAAATCTCAGAAGCATTGCTTTTAAATTTCTGTATCTTTGGAAGCATTTCTTAATAATACCCAGAAAACCTGTATGCAGGTCAGGAAGCAACATTCAGAACTGTACATGGAACAACAGACTGGTTCCAAATAGGAAAAGGAGTGCGTCAAGGCTGTATATTGTCACCTTGCTTATTTAACTTATATGCAGAGTACATCATGAGGAACACTGGGCTGGAAGAAGCACAAGCTGGAATCAATATTGCTGGGAGAAATATCAATAATCTCAGATATGCAGATGACACTACCCTTATGGCAGAAAGTGAAGAGGAACTCAAAAGCCTCTTGATGAAAGTGAAAGAGGAGAGTGAAAAGGTTGGCTTGAAGCTCAACGTTCAGAAAACAAAGATCATGGCATCTGGTCCCATCACTTCATGGGAAATAGATGGAAAAACAGTGGACACAGTGTCAGACTTTATTTTTTTGGGCTCCAAAAATCACTGCAGATGCTGATTGCAGCCATGAAATTAAAAGACGCTTACTCCTTGGAAGGAAAGTTTTGACCAACCTTGATAATATATTAAAAAGCAGAGACATTACTTTGCCAACAAAGGTCCGTCTAGTCAAGGCTATGGTTTTTCCTGTGGTCATGTGTGGATGTGAGAGTTGGACTGTGAAGAAAGCTGATCGCCTAAGAATTGATGCTTTTGAACTGTGGTGTTGGAGAAGACTCTTGAGAGTCCCTTGTACCTCAAGGAGATCCAACCAGTCCATTTTAAGGGAGATCGATCCTGGGTGTTCATTGGAAGGACTGATGCTAAAGCTGAAACTGCAATACTTTGGCCACCTCATGTGACGAGTTGACTCACTGGAAAAGACTCTGATGCTGGGAAAGGTTGGGGGTGGGAGGAGAAGGGGACGACAGAGAATGAGATGGCTGGATGGCATCACCGACTCTGTGGACATGAGTTTGAGTGAACTCCGGGAGTTGGTGATGGACAGGGAGGCCTGGCGTGCTGTGATTCATGGGGTCACGGAGAGTCGGACACGACTGAGCAACTGAACTGAACTGAACTGAACCTTGGTGGCTCAGATGGTAAAGAATCTGCCTGCAATGTTGGAGACCCAGGTTCGATCCCTGGGTTGGAAAGATCCCCTGGAGAAGGAAATGGCAACCAACTCCAGTATTCTTGCCTGAGAAAGCCCATAGACACAGGAGCCTGGTGGGCTACAGTCCATGGGGTCTCAAAGAGTCAGACATGACTGAGTTACTAACACTTAATACAGTATTCATTTCTGAAATTAATCAATGAAAGGGCAAAATAACCCCAAGGACATCCACGTCATGTGTGTGCACTCATGTGTGTTCACCCATGTGTGTATTGAAAATGATTAGAATTTAGTCACTACTATTCCATGATTATGTTTTTTTTCTTTTGTTTTTAATACTCTATGTTTTTCCCTCAAAGAAACTGAATGGACAACCCTGAAGGAAAAGCAAGGATTTGATAATATCTCTGTGCCTTCAAGGTCCACCATGACTAAGAAAGAACAAGTTATTCTCTGAGGTTGAGTTTACTTACCACGTGATGTCAGTGTTGCACTGTAAGAGCACAGTTAACGGGGCAGAGCAGGTGGGGAGAGTTGCAAGGGGTGTGGGAATGAATCTGCTGGGGAAAAAGTGTTAATTTGAGTATTGAAGATACCCAATAGATAACCCATCGCAATCTGAAATAAGCCTTCATGGAGGCTGACACAGCTCTTCTTTTGTAGAGAGGCAACCATCCCATCCAACTACCATCTCATTCAAATTCAAAACATGACACTTGTCAAACACAAGCTGATTTTTTTTTCTTTTCAAATAGAAGAAGCCACATTAAGATGCTTGCTAATCTTAGATATCTAAAGTATCTTCCATCACTTTGAATGAAAACATATGCATATTCTATTTTCAGGTGAATAAAATGCAATTTAGCTGTGCATAATCAACTGAACCCTGCCCCACTATTTAATTTCTCAGTTGTTTGTGTTTACAGGAAGCCATTGTCTTCAAGGACAGATTTAATAAGGATAGTTTAGGAGGTTATAGGCAAGTGGCATGTGAAATGAAAAATGTGAGATGAGTTCAATTTTGATACCTACTTAGCTGGGCCTGTGATTATAGTTACAAGAAAGCAGCCTCCTCACAAATCAAACAGAGACATAGATGTTTGTTTTCCAGTCCTCTAGAGTGCCTTTTTACTAAGAAGAATGCATACTGCAGATTTGCTTATTGTATAGGTAAGTAACTACTCTTCCTCATCAATGCAAAAATCCACCACTGGGAAAATATATTGCTATATACTCGAAAGAATGAAGACCTTTAGATCTGTTACCTGCACTGGCTTGCAGGATGCACTGTATACACATTATCCCAGTGTCATCAAGGTTGAAGCTTGACAGAACTTGAGGAATTTTTCTTTGCTTCTGTTTTATTTTTTATTGGGAGACAATTACTTTGGCCACCTGATGTGAAGAGCTGACTCATTTGAAAAGACCCTGATGCTGGGAGAGATTGAGGGCAGGAGGAGGAGGGGATGACAGAGGACGAGATGGTTGGGTGGCATCACTGAGTCCATGGACGTGAGTCTGAGCAGATTCTGGGAGACAGTGAAGGATGGGGAAGCCTGGCGTGCCGCAGTCCACGGGTCACAAAGAGTCGTACATGACTGAGAGACTGACACCAGCAATTGCTTCCCCACGTCGCGTTAGTGTCTGTTGCACAACAGTGTGCATCATGGAGCACACGTATTCCCTTCCTCCTGAGCCTCCCTCCCCCGCCTCCCCGCCCAGGTCATCACAGAGCACCAAGCTGAGCTCCCTGTGCTTTGCAGCGGCTTCCCACTAGCTATCTGTCTTAAACCCTGTAGTATACACATTTCAGAGCTACTGTCTCAATGAATCCCTCTTCCTCCCGCCGTGTTCACAAGTCTGTTCCCTGAGTCTGCGTCTCTACTCCTGCCCTGCAAATAGGCCCATCAGTATCATTTCCCCACACTCATCTATATCCATTAATATATAATATTTGAGGAATATTATTGTTTAATATTAAAACTGATCTAGATCTCTTATGTACGCTTAACGAAAACTCCAGAAAGTCCTGAAAAACTGCAGAAATTATACCACAGATAAGGCATATCCTTCACTCACCAAAGACTCAAATACAGTCAATGTCAATGTAATAGCAATAATTGTGAAGTGTAGGAAAACAGTCTTTCCATAACATTTCGTTTTCTACTTCCTGCAAATCAAATTACAGACATATGCATTCAATAATGAATTACTTTGGTAGAGTGCTTTCTTGTTTGACATACCATTTAGAGTTTCTTAGGGTGACAGCTTAACTGTTTTGAAATATTATTTTTATTGCTGCCTCGTTCAGCTCTCCAAGCTATCAAAATATGTCCTTCTCACCCACCTCTGCTCTGTTATACTAGAATATTAGTCCCCAGAGGAACATCAGTAAATTCTTCCTCCAGAATAGCAGGTATTTAAAGGTTTAACAATGAAGTCATGAAAACCCATGCAGGGAAATCCACAACAGTAAAATCCTATACGTGAAGGAAGGCCTCATACTGTAATGTCCCACCCACACTAATCAATAGATAGACAGATAAAATAGATAGATGATAGATAATATATGTACAGACATACATAGACAGATAGACTATAGATAAATAGATAGTGAAAGTCGCTCAGCCGTGTCCAACTCTTTGCGACTCCATGGACTGTAACCCGGCAGGCTCCTCTGTCCATGGAATTTTCCAGGTAAGAATACTGGAGTGGGTAGCCTTTCCTTTCTCCAGGGGATCTTCCCAACCCAGGGATCGAACCCAGGTCTCCTGCATTGTGCGCAGATTCTTTACCATCTGAGCCACCAGAGAAGCCCAGAGAGTTAGGAATTAGAACCCACAGAACCAAGACTTTTTAAAGATTTGACTCCTCTGTCCATGAAATTCTCCAGGTAAAAATACTGGAATGGGTAGCCATTTCCTTCTCCAGGGATCAAACTCAGGTCTTCTGCTTTACAGGTGTATTATTTACCATCTGAGCCACCAGGGAAGCCCTCAACTTTTCTTAGTTGCCTGCCAAATACTTCTTACAGGAATGACTCAAAAGAAATTCATAGGCTCAGGGTAGCGGAGAGAAAAGTAAGAAAACAAAGTCAAAGTTAGTGCTCTCAGATGTCACACACACAAATCCATGGGAATCATGTTAAAATTCAGGTTCTGATTGAGTTGGTTTGGGCAGGGAGGCCTGGGGTTTTGCAACTCTAACAAGCTCCCAGCTGCTGTTGTTTTTGGGGGTCCATGGACAACACTGAGTAGCAACGACCTAAGGCAACGAGTTTTGAAAGGGGGCTCAGAGGACTGGAGAAGTCCTGGCCACTCCCTTATCATGTGTTCATGCTAAGTAACTTCAGTCATGTACGACTCTGTGCAACCCTATGAAATATAGCCCACCAGACCCTCTGTTCATGGGATTCTCCAGGCGAGAATACTGGAGTGGTTTGCCATTGCCTACTCCAAGGACCCTCTTATCACTGGAGAATAAATAAAAATGCAGACTCATAAGCCCCATGCTTCATGATCCAAGTGACCAGAGCTTGATGAGCTTGATGAATCTGCATTTTTAAAATGTTCCCCAGGAGACTCTGCTAGGACACTAGGTTTGAAGTTTGAATAAGATGAGATTTTTTCCAATGTGTGTCTGACAGATGAAGTAGTAGCTCATCCATCTATAATATAATGGCATCAGTTAACACTTGAAAAACAGGGTGGGAGAGAATTGGGCTATTTCAGATCTGTCACTGTCCATGATGACAGATTAAGTGTTGTCATCCTCCTTTGAGATTAAGGATTGCAGATCATGGTCTCAATGGGGAAGAGATTCCATGAACTATCATAAAGGGAAACTGTCTTTGATATGCTGAAACTTTTCATTCAAAAATAAATAGCCTTAATTGACCCCAGTCTATTCCAGTACTTTATACTCATGTTCTCATTAAATCCTCACATCATCCTGAGAGGTAATATTATATTCATTTTACAGTTAAGGAACAGAATGAAAGGGCTATTAAGTCAATTACATAAAGTCATAAAGCTAAGGAGAAGGAGAATTGGGATATGACTCAGGTTTTTGCAACAGCAATCTTAAGTTTGGAACATCAGATTCATGCATGCTTTAGGATATTTTGGATATTTTAGGATAATATGCATGCATATTTAGGTTTAGAATTAGCACAAATTCTAATTCAATATTTTTGAAATTTTGCAAATTTCCCCTGTGAGTTATACTTGGTGCCATAATGATAATGGCAAAAATCTCTGGAATAGTTCACATGCTGGTGTAAATACAAGCATTTGGATATATAATGATTAAAGAGAAATACCCACTGAGCTGTTTCAACTCATTAGTGATGGTGGTGGTGATAGTCAAGGTGAGAAATCACGTGGTTGTTGAATATCTTCATGCTTTTCCTTCCTGCTTTGCAAGTCATGTAACTCCACATTGCTGAAGCATCATAGAAAGATCAGTTTGCATAGAGCAGTCATGGTGATAAAAGAGGAAATTTAAAAGTATTATCTTCTGACATCAACACCTGAATCTTCAAGTTTTTGGAGGGGTACACTAAGGAGAACAACCCTCTAAGTAAACAAAGAAAGAAAAGCTTGGTACACAGTGTTCTTTGAATACTAATATGTATATTGATTAATAATTTTTTGCAACACAGTATGAATCTCAGTATAAATTAAGAATGCCTTGGAACACAGAAATTGATCCCACTGGCTAGAGGTTCATCCAGTCACCCAGTGAATGGTCCTCATGGTTCTTTGATGTGAGATAAGAGAGAAAAAGAATCTTTGTTCTTATTCAGTAAGTGTGCATGCATGTATGCTCAGTTCTGTATGACTCTTTGGACCCCATGGACTGCAGCCTGCCAGGCTCCTCTGTCCATGGAATTTCCAAGGCAAGAATACTGGAGCGGGTTGCCATTTCCGCCTCCTGGGAATCTTCCTGACCCAGGGATGGAACCCACATCTCCTATGTCTCCTGGATTGCATGTGGATTCTTTACCTGCTGAGCCACTGGTGAAGCAAGAGCTACATATAATAACAATAACCAAGAACCAAGGTCGTATATTTCTTTTTCTATCCCAGTTCATTCTTCCCACTACACACTTATTAAAGTGCATAGGTTAGTGGTGGGGAGTGCTGATTTTGGAGCCAGATTACCTAATTTTGGATCCCAGCTCTACCCCGCCCTAGCTGTGTGACCCAGAAGAATATAAATTACTCTCAGCTTCATTTGTAAAATACAGTTAAGGGCAGTAGGTTGAATTAAGTTGTTGTGAGACTCAAATGAGTCAGTATCTGTAAAGTGCTTGGAACAGTGCCTGTATGGGGTACTTAAATGTTAGACATCATGAGAACAACGTTTGTGGAAATGCTAGGCTCCGTGGTGTACTTAAAGATTGTCCCTACACCAAGGATATTTATAACTTTGACAAATAACATATTCCCTCTATAGCATTCACATCATGGTTTGACAACCCGAATACATGTCTTTTTTTTTTTTTTTTGAGGGGGGTAATGAACATTTAGAATATATTGAGTTGGACAAAATATCCATTTGGGTTTTACTTTTTTTTTAAGACAATGGTAGAATCTGCCTGCAATGCAGAAGACCTGGGTTTGATTCCTGGGTTGGGAAGATCCCCTGGAGAAGGAAATGGCAACCCACTCCAGAATTCTTGCCTGGAGAATCCCATGGACAGAGGAGCCTGGCGGGCTACAGTCCATAGGGTCACAAGAGTTAGACATGACTTGGTGACTAAACCTCCACCACCACCAATAGTAATAAGTGAATATGTTCATTTTAGAGCAAAGAGTTAAATATACAGTTATTTGGTAGGAAGCGATCTTCAAGAGGTATTAGCAGGGGATGGGGGACACATTCAGAATTATGATTCAGTAAAGCTTTGCATTCTATCCAATCATTAACAAAATAATTTAACACAGAAGTGAGTGGCTCAACATCGACATTATAGGTCCTTGTCTGAGCTAATATATCTTCTGGCCCACTTTATTTATCACAGACACTATTTTTTCTCCTTTAATTCTGGTCTGCCTAGAAGGCTAGTGCTATGGTTGTCTCCCCAGGAACACCCTGAATAGAATTTAAGCCACTGTGATGTTGACCCCTTTCTACTGGTCTTTAATGCTCAACTACCTTGCTCAACTCTTACCACGTTGCAAAAGCATATTTCCTTCACTTCTACATGCTTAATAAGATTTGTTGTTGTTGTTTATTCACTAAGTTGTGTTCGACTCTTTGCAACCCCATGGACTGTAGTCTGCCAGGCTCCTCTGTCCATGGATTCCCCAGGCAAGAATACTGGAATGGATTGCCGTTTCCTTCTCCAGGGGATCTTCCTAACCCAGGGACTAGACCTGGATTCTTGCATTATAGGCAGATTCTTTTACTATTGAGTCACCAGGAAAGCCCTACTGGTCTTTGGAAAGTCTCAATATTCTCCTTGGAGGATAGAAATGCAGATAACTGCCCATTTCAAGTATTTGTTGCAGAGATAAATTACCTACCATCTTTGCAAATGTCTTCGAAGATTAAGTTCTTTCTCAAATTAAATAGTGTTATTAGGCATCCTAGAAATACTCCCCTTAAACATCCAGACTCACAATGACCATTTATAAAACACTCAAACCTCAAATACACACAGATTTTACCATTCCAATCTCTGTACATAGTTATTTCCAAGATGAAATTCTTTGATTTACAAGTATGGCCTGCAAAAATAGGTGAAAATGGCCACTTGAAAAGTTATTTTAATTTAACCAGCATTATACTCATTTCCAAGATGTCTGGCTCTAGGTGAGTGATCACACCATTCTGATTATCTTGGTCGTGAAGATATTTTTGGAAAGTTCTTCTGTGTATTCTTACCACCTCTTCTTAATATCTTCTGCTTCTGTTAGGTCCATACCATTTCTGTCCTTTATCGAGCCCATCTTAGTATGAAATGTTCCCTTGGTATCTCTAATTTTCTTGAAGAGATCTCTTGTTTTTCCTATTCTGTTGTTTTCCTCTATTTCTTTGCATTGCTTGCCGAGGAAGGCTTTCTTATCTCTCCTTGCTATTCTTTGGAACTCTGCATTCAGATGCTTATATCTTTCCTTTTCTCCTTTGCTTTTGGCTTCTCTTCTTTTCACAGCTATTTGTAAGGCCTCCTCAGACAGCCATTTTGCTTTTTTGAATTTCTTTTCCATGGGGATGGTCTTGGTCCCTGTCTCCTGTACAATGACATGAACCTCCGTCCATAGTTCATTAGGCACTCTATCTATCAGATCTAGTCCCTTAAATCTATTTCTCACTTCCACTGTATAATCATAAGGGATTTGATTTAGGTCATATCTGAATGGTCTAGTGGTTTTCCCTACTTTCTTCAATTTAAATCTGAATTTGGCAATAAGGAGTTCATGATCTGGGCCACAGTCAGCTCCTCGTCTTGTTTTTGCTAACTGTATAGAGTTTCTCCATCTTTGGCTGCAAAGAATATAATCAATTTCAAATTGCCAACACCCACTGGATCATGGAGAAAGCAAGAGAGTTCCAGAAAAACATAGATTTCTGCTTTATTGACTATGCCAAAGCCTTTGACTGTGTGGATCACAATAAACTGTGGAACATTCTGAAAGAGATGGGAATACCAGACCACCTGACCTGCCTCTTGTGAAACCTGTATGCAGGTCAGGAAGCAACAGTTAGAACTGGACATGGACCAACAGACTGGCTCCAAATAGGAAAAGGAGTACGTCAAGGTTGTATATTGTCACCCTGCTTATTTAACTTATATGCAGATTACATCATGAGGAACACTGGGCTGGAAGAAGCACAAGCTGAAATCAAGATTGTTGGGAGAAATATCAATAACCTCAGATATGCAGATGACACCACCATTATGGCAGAAAGTGAAGAGGAACTCAAAAGCCTCTTGATGAAAATGAAAGAGGAGAGTGAAAAAGTTGGCTTGAAGCTCAACATTCAGGAAACAAAGATCATGGCATCTGGTCCCATCACTTCATGGGAAATAGATGGGGAAACAGTGGAAACAGTGTCATTCTTTATTTTTGGGGGCTCCAAAATCACTGCGGATGCTGATTGCAGCCATGAAATTAAAAGACGCTTACTCCTTGGAAGGAAAGTTATGACCAACCTTGATAGTATATTAAAAAGCAGAGACATTACTTTGCCAACCAAGGTCCGTCTAGTCAAAGCTATGGTTTTTCCTGTGGTCATGTATGGATGTGCGAGTTAGACTGTGAAGAAAGCTGATCGCCGAAGAATCGATGTTTTTGAACTGTGGTGTTGGAGAAGACTCTTGAGAGTCCCTTGGACTGCAAGGAGATCCAACCAGTCCATTCTAAAGGAGATCAATCCTGGGTGTTCATTGGAAGGACTGATGCTAAAGTTGAAACTCCAATACTTTTGCCACCTCATGCAATGAGTTGGTTCACTGGAAAAGACTCTGATGCTGGGAGGGATTGAGGGTGGGAGGAGAAGGGGACGACGGAGAATGAGATGGCTGGATGGCATCACCGACTCTGTGGACATGAGTTTGAGTGAACTCCGGGAGTTGGTGATGGACAGGGAGGCCTGGCATGCTGTGATTCATGGGGTCGCAAAGAGTCGGACACGACTGAGCGACTGAACTGAACTGAACTGATACTCATTTAGTATAAAGCACTGGGCTCTGATGTTTAGCCTAAAATGGAGAATAATACTTTAATCTGATTCTTAAGAAGTTTAAAACCTAATTTGTGAGATTAGATATCAGAAGTGTACATGTCAATAAGAGAAATGTTAAAGCAGGGGTGCTAAGTCGTTTCAGTCGTGTCCGACTCTGTGTGACCCCATAGACGATAGCCCACCAGGCTCCCTCATCCCTGGGATTCTCCAGGCAAGAACACTGGAGTGTGTTGCCATTTCCTTCTCCAAAAGCAGGGGTATTCAGCCATTATTCTTCCACTGATTATTTCTTAAATGAATCTTAAGAGGAAGTCCAGTATGCAAAAAATATATACTTGTAGTGGTTCTGATTGGTGCAGTAGAGCCTGAAACTCTGATTCCCCATGTGCCAATGTCCTCCATTTTAAAAAAATTCCAAACAGCACAGTTTGAAAACCACTGATTTCATTAACCATTCAAGACACTACCGATGAAATGTAATGATCTTGTAGACTTCAGCAAGTACTGTTGTTTGCTTTCCAACATCCATTCTCCCATCTTCAACCTTTCTAACAGTGTCTAAGTTTCCATTCCATCCTCTCCCAGGTAATCATGGCCTCAAGAGAGAATGGTCTACCTCTAGACCCAAAGAGGACTCCTGATTGGTCCATGGATCCTCAGACTGTCTCTAGACTCTGTTATAGCTTCAAAGACTGAGGACCCCAAAGAGCATTTAAGATTATATATCTATCAACATTTAATATATTAGAAGTTAAGCCTGGGAAGTGTTGAAAAATATTCATTAAATATATACATTAAATATTTATTAAGTATCAAAATAAGACTATTATTATTCATTAACATAAATAGCATATTATATGAAAAATTGCTACATTTTCCAAAATTAAAGCAATTAATTTAAAAATTGGCATTGTTTTATATTTTTACAAGCTTCTTGAATAGCTCTCTTAATAGGGGATAGCTAGATTCTCCCACCTGCCTTGCATTCAGTTTGCTGTATTATGTCATTTTGTTTGAAAACTGAAAAAACTACCTATGCTATTAGATTATTGGAAAGACGAGATTATTTCAATAGCCTTTTCATAGAATTGTGGATATTCTTCTTTAATAGAACCAAAACTTAACAAGTGATCATTTCTTAACAATACTGTTGTGAAATTTGAAAACATATTTCCGAAATTTTGGTCCTGGTTAAATTAAAATTCTTCAGTTTTATATGCACAACAATGCATATAATTTATATGTACTAATAATGAATCTTTTATTCATACATAGTTTTACAACAATATTCACTGGTCATTTAGAAAACACTGGTTCAATGTCATGACTATCTTCCAAATTTTACATTTCATTTTACAATAGCAAAAGATCACGTTTATTAACAACATCATCAATCTCATCAGAAACATCTTTAAATATTAGGAAGCTGTACAGTTCCTAGTAACAGAAAATAGCACTCAAATTCCGGTTTTTGCTTAGAAGCTAATATTTTATCATTGGCTACAATTAGTGTCAGTGGTTTTCCTTGACAGCACTGGCACTTTTTTTTTTTTCTTTCAAAATAATATCTGCAAATGCTCATGTCTAGTAACCACAATGTACCCATTGGGTTTCATTCAAGAAAAAATGGTGGTCTATGAAAATAGTGGGCTTCCCATATGGCTCGGTGTCAAGAATCCACCTATAATACAGGTGACATGGCTTCAATATGAGGTGTGGTAAGATCGCCTGGAGAAGGGAATGGCAACTCACTCTATTATTCTTACCTGGGAAATCCCACGGACAGAGGAGCCCTGCAGGCTACAGTCCATGGAGTCACAAAAGAGTCGGACATGACTTAGCAACTAAACAACAACAGTAGAAATAGTTGCTGATTCAGCGTATAACTCAAACAATTGAATAACAACTTTTCCTAAATGTACACATCATACTGTGGCCCACAATAGAAGTTTTGTTGTTGTTGCTTTTTCCATTTTCCATTTTGTCACACAAAATAATAAGAAATCTGTACAAGTCAAAAATTCTTATTGAGATATAGTTGATGTACCAAAACTTACTATGTTAATAATTTTTACTGCTTCATCAAGGGGATTCTTAAATGAAGCAAGCTCTTAGATTATTTGCATCATTTAAGTGGTGTAAGTATATGGTAGGGAAGAGTACAGTAACTTTTTAATCTGATGCCACTGCTCAGCCGATGCTAAGTCAGCAGTTGTTTTACCCATCATTGCCTTTGCAAGGTCAGTGCAAATTTCAACAGCCCAAAAAAAGCAAATAACACTCCATTGTTTTCATGACACTAGTTTTGGTTTTGCCAATGGTTACTGTTGTTCAGTCACTAAGTCACGTCCAGCTCTTTGTGGTCACTTGAACTGCAGCATGCCAGGCTTCCCTGTCCTTCACTATTTCCTGGAGTTTGCTCAAACCATGTCCATTGGGTTGGTGGTGCCATCCAACCATTTTATCCTCTGTCACCCCCTTTTCCTCTTGCCCTCAATCTTTCCCGGCCTGAGGATGTTTTCCAATGAGTCAGTTCTTCAAATCAGGTGGCCAGAGTATTGGAGCTTCAGCTCTTGCATCAGTCCTTCCAGTGAATATTCAGGGTTGATTTCCTCTAGGATTGACTGGTTATGTCAATACCTGAAAGAATTTAAGGGACAGCCAGGAGTCTGTAGATCATACATTATGGACTGCTAATCTAAACTAGCCATATCTTAGTTACAGGACAATGATTGGTATTCAGCTCTAGCCAGTTAGCTATAAAGGATGTATGCTTAGAGTTTCCTTGAAATGGTCTCTTGGCTCATAGAAAGACATATTGGCAGAGGTAGCCCTCTTCTTCCTGTAGATTTTGTCATGTCTGTGTGTGGTCTCTTGAACGGCAGTAGCCACCTAACTACGGGGTAAGCTAGACTGTGAAGGGGTCATTACAGAGAGAGTGGCAGGACTTGCAATTCAGAAAGAACCTTAAACCTTGACGGTGTGTGAAGCCACCCAAACGACTAACCCCAGAGTCATTCTGTCTCTGAACTTCTTGTTTGGGAATTTAGTAAATTTCCATTTTGGTTTTCTTATTATTTGCCATCGAAACCATCCCAACTGGTACCAAGATATCTTTTCTTACTTTCATTTGGGCTGGGGTTACATGATAGTGAAAAAGATTTAATTCTCTAACTAGCAAAAAAAAAAAAAAAATCAGGGTTTATGTAATTTATTATGTAAGGAAAGAAATAAGCAATAAGTTACAACATTTTGAAGTTTAAAAATGGAGCTTATTTGAGCAGATGGTCCTCCTTGCAATACTCAGTTGGCTAGAGTTTCTTTAGAGGGCACCATGTTCTCTCTTCTGAATGAATTAAATATGTCATAAGAGCAAAATAAAGATTATAAACCTATAAACTTAGATTTCACTGACCTAAGTCAGAGTTATTCAAGTCCCACCTTCCTAAACACTCTTCTCTTTTTCTATGAAGGAGTTAACTCATAAAGTAGTGTAATCATTTCCCATGGTACTTTTTTTGTCATATATTAAAATTGGAAGGGGCCCAGTATAAGTGTGAAAAAAAACAAGTAAGTGAATGCTAAAATATGTTTTAGGTGAAAATAACATTTGAGCAAAAATATTGTAGATCACAAGTCCAAACTGCCTGCCACTATTCAGTTATTTATTTTAAATATTTACCTAAAAATATCTGAGATGTAAAGCTATACCCCAAATTATAAAACAAGCAAATGTTGACATTTCAAATCATCATTTTAGTATTGATCCCATCCTTCAAGAAAAGAAGAGCGATCAGCAAACCAGGCCGCTGAATTGATAAGCCTCGTTCCCATGTGTGTCTTCTTTTTTTATAGAAACCAGAATTACTACATGGAATTGAGACAAAAGATGCTTTTAAAGTAATATTCAAGTTCATCTTTAAAGCTTACCTCATTAGATGTCATTGCTGCTAAGTCACTTCTGTCGTCTCCGACTCTGTGTGACCCCATAGACGGAAGCCCACCAGGCTCCCCCTTCCCTGGGATTCTCCAGGCAAGAACACTGGAGTGGGTTGCCATTTCCTTCTCCATTAGATGTCATTACTCATTATCTAAAGATTTAATGTCCGAATCAGCCTTGAACATACTTTGTAGCTGTGTGTGCATGTGCTCGGTCACTCAGGCCTGTCCAACTCATTGTGAATCTATGGATTGTTGCCCATCAGGCTCCTCTGTCTGTGGGATTTTCCGGGAAGAATCCTGGAGAGGATTGCCATTTTCTCCTCCAGGGGATCTTCCCAAACCAGAGATCAAACCTGCATCTCTTGAGTCTCTGCATTGGCAGGTGAATTCTTTACCACTAGCACCACCTGGAAAATGCCACTTGGTAGTTACAGCATTCTAAAGTGGTTTTTTTCCTTTTATTTTGTTGTTTATTATACTTTAAATATAATATATAGAACAGCCACTTTCCAAGAACTTAATCACCAAATTACGGAATCATATGTGACTGTTAAAAACCAGCTTATATTGGGAATTTTTTGGTGGTCCAGTGGCTAAGATTCCATGCTCCCAAAGTAGGGGTCATGGATTTGATACCTGGTCAGGGAGCTAGATCCCACATGAAACATGTATAGATCCCACACACCCCGGCTAAAGATGTCTCATTGAGCAATAAAGGTCAAAGATCTCATGTTCCACAATTAAGACCAGCTACAGCCAAATAAATATTTTTTAAAAGATTGTTCCCCTTAAAAAATAACATATTAATTATGTTAGAAACTAATTAAACTAAATAAAGTTATTTATATAGAAATTATGGTGGCACAGTGATAAAGAATTTGCCTGCCAATGCAGGAGATGAAGGAGTCATGGATTCTACCCCTGGGTTCGGAAGATCCCCGGGAATAGGAAATAGCAACCCACTCTGGTATTCTTGCCTGGAGAATCCCAGGGTCAGAGGAGCCTGCTGTTCTACAGTCCGTGGGGTGGCACAGAGTCGGATGTGATTGAGCACAAATGAACATTTAAAAATTATAGTAAGAGACTGTATTCAGTATATCAGATCAGATCAGATCAGTCGCTCAGTCGTGTCTGACTCTCCGCGACCCCATGAATCACAGCACGCCAGGCCTCCCTGTCCATCACCAACTCCCGGAGTACACTCAAACTCATGTCCACAGAGTCGGTAATGCCATCCAGCCATCTCATTCTCCATCGTCCCCTTCTCCTCCCGCCCCCAACCTTTCCCAGCATCAGAGTCTTTTCCAGTGAGTCAACTCGTCGCATGAGGTGGCCAAAGTATTGCAGTTTCAGCTTCAGCATTCAGTATATATGCGGACTCTAAAGACATCCAAACTTCATGTGATATTGTCTATACCTTCTTTTCTTCTAATGTAGAATTCTATTAGAATTCAACCCAATATTGGTTTGGCAAAAAAAATGTACACACATATTTGAACTCTGTGTTCTCCCACTTCTAAGTGCTGCAGCCAGAAGGCCCCTGTAGCACACCTGCATGGCCTTCAAAGCCAATTTGAATTCCACTTCTGTCAGAAAGTTTCATCTCAGCTGTCCTGAGGGGGGCGTAGATCTCTCTTTCCCATAATAATATGGCACTTTGTTTATCTTCTGAACTTAGTATTTACTACAGTCTTTCTTGAAACTGAATTGTTTATGAGTATCTTCTCCCGTGATGAAGTACAAGAGGTCAGGGACCATGCATAATTTATCTGGACAAACCCCTAAATGCTCATAATAGTCTTTTGCATATGATATCCATGAACAAGGGTTTGTTGAAATAAACTGAACTGAATTTGGAGTATTTTAAAATTTGAGGGATTCTTACATTCAAACAGAAGAACAAGGAAGATACTTTGAGAAGTTTATAGTTTCTTTTGCACTATATTGAGTAACGCATTCTCAAAATCGCTTGTCAAAAGACAGGGGTCAAAATAAATTTGGAGATTCTACTTCTCAGTTTCTAGTTGCTCTCTAATGAAAGTAAATGGAATTTTATTTTCCCCAGTTTTCCTCAGTCTGCTCACTCCTTAATAGTATCTCAATATTTTGTTGACTATTGAACCACTGTTGGGGACATCACCTGGGAGCTTCTTAGAAATAAAGAATGTCAGGTCAAATCAAGACTGCCAGGATCAGAATCTGCATTCTTTTTATTTTAAACGTATTTTAAAACAAAATCCACAGTGATTTTTGTGCACATTAAATTTGAGAAGCAAATTTGATAATCTTAGAGATAATCATATAATCTCTACGAAAATCTCCTACCTTACCACCCACTCCTCCACCACATCCATCACCCCCACCCCTCATATACAAGTCCTGGTAGCCTTTTGAGGGAACTTCTGGTTTCTAGACCATTGATAGAGATGGTGAACGATTTTTGCTTCTGTTGGTATTGGACAAGCGTCACTTGGGTATGGACGGGAGAATTCTTTTATGTTATTAAAACTTGTCCTTCATCTTCAGTGTTATGATTACTTACTTCAATTCCAAGGCTAAGTATAAAGCTAAGTAAAACATCCGATTGTCTGTGAAGCAAGAGTAATCTAGATGTTTAAAGTTATGTAATACACTTGGGCTTTTCATCCTTTAAAAATCACTTATATTTTTCTAGGCTTCAAGCCTGATTTCCTTTGCTCCAGTCAGGTAAATGATGATGTTTCCTTCTACCTCAGCTGTAATGAACAAACAGGCAAAACGTCTCACATTTTGTAATATTATGAGAAATAGAGCATTCACCAAATACCAACTGTGTGTCAGAAATCCAGCTTAAAATTATTCTCATAACCAACTAGATTTCATTATTTCCATTTTACAGATGAAGAAAGTTATATGTTTCTTGGGGATGGGTTGGATGATCTCCTTAATATCACTTCTGATGTCATGTATTTCACTTAAAAATTTATGATTTATCCAGCACATTCGTACATACAATAATACCAATTTGTTGAACCTTTCATATTTTCCTGCTCTAGCATTACAGATTAAGAGTAAGGAAAACAGACATAGATTTTGCCCTCAAAAACCTGCATTATAGAGCTGAAAAATACTGATGCTATCGAAAATAAGGTATTACCAACCCAGTAGTAAAAACTTTTAGTGAATTCGTTAACAGTGTTTGTGTAAAACATTTTGAAGGAAAGTTTCAAGATATAACGAAAGTGTGCTACATGAGAATCTAAATTAGTCTGAAAGCAGAACAAGACTTTCCTGAACTATCTTGAGTTGAAACCTGAAAGTGAATAGTCATTAACTAGGCAAGAATGTAGAGGAGGATGAGCATGTGTAAAGTCCTGGGAAAGACTGGTCCATCCCACACTAGAAAGCCAGCTTTAAATGCTGGGATTTGATTTGAAGTTTGTGGATGAAAATTTCAGCTTCACCAAGTGCATGCTTTGGGATTTCTCTGATTTCTAGATTCATTGCAATGGGAATAGAAACCATAATAATAATAACAAAGCAACAACAACAATCACAACAACAAATCATGAATAATAATATCAACTGCAAAGTGCCTGGCATAAAATAGATACTCTAGATACATTCATTGGAGAAGGCAATGGCAAGCCACTCCAGTACTCTTGCCTAGAAAATCCCATGGACAGAGGAGCCTGGTAGGCTGCAGTCCATGGGGTCGCTACGAGTCAGACATGACCGAGTGACTTCACTTTCACTTTTCACTTTCACACATTGGAGAAGGAAATGGCAACCCACTCCAGTGTTCTTGCCTGGAGAATCCCAGGGACGGGGGAGCCTGGTGGGCTGCCGTCTATGGGGTCACACAGAGTCGGACACGACTGAAGTGACGCAGCAGCAGCAGCAGCAGCAGATACATTCATTAAATAAGTGGATTATTATTATGAGGATAATAATAACAATTATTTTTATAAGGTGGTAAATGAGGGAAAACCATAATCATTCATTTATCCCTTCATTCACCAAGTATTTATTCTTTTTGTGAGTCCAGTAATAAAACACTGAACAAAGAATCTTTATTATATAAATGGGCATTATTTTTACTAATATATAACATTTATAAGGACTCCATAAATATTAATGAATCATGATTTTTAATGCTCATGTTTTTTTAAATAGCTTATCATTTGGAAAAAAAAATTAACACATATTTTGAAGTGTATAGCCTTAGTATATCCTTCCAATTTAAGTTTCAGTAGTCATTCAGAAAACAAAGATCATGGCATCTGGTCCCATCACTTCATGGGAAATAGATGGAAAAACAGTGGAAACAGTGTCAGACTCTGTTTTTTTGGGCTCCAAAATCACTGCAGATGCTGATTGCAGCCATAAAATTAAAAGACGCTTGCTCCTTGGAAGGAAAGTTATGACCAACCTGGATAGTATATTAAAAAGCAGAGACATTACTTTGCCAACCAAGGTCCGTCTAGTCAAGGCAATGGTTTTTCCCGTGGTCATGTATGGATGTGAGAGTTGGACTGTGAAGAAGGCTGACCGCCGAAGAATCGATGCTTTTGAACTGTGGTGTTGGAGAAGACTCTTGAGAGTCCCTTATACTGCAAGGAGATCCAACCAGTCCATTCTAGAGGAAATCAATCCTGGATGTTCATTGGAGGGACTGATGCTAAAGCTGAAACTGCAATACTTTGGCCACCTCATGTGACGAGTTGACTCACTGGAAAAGACTCTGATGCTGGGAAAGGTTGGGGGCGGGAGGAGAAGGGGACGACGGAGAATGAGATGGCTGGATGGCATCACCGACTCTGTGGACATGAGTTTGAGTGAACTCCGGGAGTTGGTGATGGACAGGGAGGCCTGGCGTGCTGTGATTCATGGGGTCGCGGAGAGTCGGACACGACTGAGCGACTGAACTGAACTGAACTGAGTCATTAATCTTGATTTCACATAACCTAGGCTTTCCAATGGAGAAGGAAATGGCAACCCACTCCAGTGTTCTTGCCTGGAGAATCCCAGGGATGGGGGAGCCTTGTGGGCTGCCGTCACATGGGGTCGCACAGAGTTGGACACGACTGAAGTGACTTAGCAGCAGCAGCAGCAGCAACAACAGCTGTCCAAGAGCTTCTCTTGTAGCTCAGCTGGTAAAAGGTCCGCATACAATACAGGAGCCTGGGTTTGATCCCTGGCTTGGCAAGATCCCCTGGAGGAAGGCATGGCAACCCACTCCAGTATTCTTGCCTGGAGAATCCTCATGGACAGAGGAGCCTGGTGGGCTACAGTCCATGGGGTTGCAAAGAGTCGGACTCAGCTGAGCAGCTACACATAGCACCCAGCCCAGACTTTCCAAACTGGATGAAACACAGCCTATGCTGATGAATAATTTAATTGGTTCTGGGAGACTTCCATTCAGATAGTTTCCTGCCGAGAAAACACCCAGTTGGCCTCTTACCTCAGGGCACCTTATTCTCTACTACCTGTCTTCACCACTAAGGTAATAGTCAGCTGGACCAGGAACAGGCAATTGACTCAACATCATCCATTGATCTATGGAGTGGACTAGGGTGAAATCTAGGTGATTGCCCTAGACAGGGCAATCTAGATGGGATGGCAGCTGTTAATACTAAAACCAAATAAAGTCTCTTGGAATATAAATGCAGGAGTTACAGAAAATAAGTAAGTGGTCAGTGTAAATGGAAAGAGAAGTTGAGCCATAATAGATATAACTGCTGCTGCTGCTGCTAAGTCACTTCAGTCATGTCCAACTCTGTGTGACCCCATAGACGGCCTCCTACCAGGTCCCCCCATCCCTGGGATTCTCCAGACAAGAGCACTGGAGTGGGTTGCCATCTCCTTCTCCAATGCATGAAAGTGAACAGTGAAAGTGAAGTTGCTCAGTCGTGTCCGACTCCTAGCGACCTCATGGACTGCAGCCTACCAGGCTCCTCCGTCCTTGGGATTTTCCAGGCAAGAGTACTGGAGTGGGGTGCCATTGCCTTATAACTAGAATGAGGCAAAAAGAACATTAGTGTCTGAGGAACAAATCACCGCAGTTCTAATGAAGCCCTGTTTGCTGTTGTTCAGTTACTCAGTTGTGTCAAACTCTCTGTGACCTCTTGGACCACATCACACCAAGTTCCAGGAGCTTCTCAGACTCATGTCCTTTGAGTCGGTGATGCCATCCAACCATTTCACACTCTGTAATCCCTTTCTCCTCCTGCCTTCCATCTTTCCCAGCATTGGGGTCTTTTCCAGTGAGTCGACTCTTTTCATCAGGTGGCCAAAGTATTGGAGCTTTAGTTTCAGCATCGATCCTTACAATGAATATTCAGGGTTGATTTCCTTTAGGATTGACTGATTTGACCTTCTTTCAGTCCAAGGGACTCTCCAGAATCTTCTCCAGCACCACAGTTGAAAGCAATAATTCTTTCACACTGAGCCTTCTTTATGGTCCAACTCTCACGTTCGAAAAATGACTACTAAAAAAACTATAGCTTAGACTAGACAGACCTTTGTCAGCAAAGTGATACCTCTGCTTTTTAATACACTGTCTAGGTTTGCCATAGCTTTTCTTCCAAGGAACAAACATCTTTTAATTTCATGATTGTAGTCATGACTGCAGTTTCTTTTGGAGCCCAAGAAAATAAAGTCTCACTGTTTCCCTTGTTTCCCCATCTATTTGCCATCAAGTGATGGGACTAGATGGCATGACCTTATTATTTTGAATGTTGAGCTTTATGAAGCCCCAGAGACAATGTCAAATGACCAGAGTCACAGATAATTCTAGAAATCTAGTTCTCAAATTATATACCAATCCTCAAGAAGTTTGGTTATTTAGCAGTTGTATTTTTCCACATAAGAGCTATGTGGTAATCCTGGATTTTTGAGTTCTCCACATAATTTTAAACAAATGTCAATTCATTAAGCTAAAATAATTTGAGAAAACCTAAGGAGTAAACTATGCCAGATTCAAGTTTTTAAATCAGGAGCCTATGCTCCTACTCCTATTTTTCAGAGAATGCCAGAAGGTGCTTCAGAACAATTTGTTGCAGTAGAGGTTTCTATTTTTTCCTTGACTATCACCAGAAAAATTTCTTTTTTTTTTAAATTTATTTATTTTTTATTGGAGGCAAATTATTTTACAATATTATATTGGTTGGTTTTGCCATACATTGACATGAATTCACCCCGGGTGTACATGAGTTCTCCCTCCTGAACCTCCCTCCCTAACTATTACAAATTATCAAGCAAGCAGCTATTATTCTAAATCATAAACATGTAATACTAATTGGCATTCTCTTCTATGCTGTGTATAAATGGAACATATATACAGGATTGCTTTCCATTGGTAGGATTTCTACCTAACAGTTAAACTTACTGACTCAAACTCTATTTCCGTTGGATCAATGGATTAAATGCCATTGTAAATCACCAGCAACTGCAACAGGTCTTCAGCAAAATTTTAAGCTTATTTCTATGCATTTCAAATAAAGCATATCCCATTTCTTTCCAAACATTAAAAAAAAAAAAAAGGGAAAAAACACTACTGGAAATGATTCTGCAACTTTTTAAAATCATAATTTATAAAGATGTTTAAGTATTTTAATGGAAAATATGAAGTGAAACAGAAAATGAACTTTTGATATAATAGCTCCCATATAAAGTATATTCCTTTTGATAAAATGACAACTGAAAATAAAATTTTCTATAATTGTTTCATTTTACTTAGGTAAATCAAAATCAGTTAATTTACTTTGGTTTATATTTCCTATGACATTTAGTGCTTGAAATGTAAAAATAAACAGGTGAATTTATCTGATATTTATTCACTTGGCTAAAAAATGAGAATATGTCCAAAACCATTTACCAGAAGATCAATAATAAAGATCTTATACTAACCCATTTTTGTCACATTTGCAACAGTGAAATAGAACAGTTCAGTTCAGTTGCTCAGTCGTGTCCGACTCTTTGCGACCCAATAAATCACAGCACGCCAGGCCTCCCTGTCCATCACCAACTCACGGAGTTCCTCAAACTCACCTCCATCGAGTCGGTGATGCCATCTAGCCATCTCATTCTCCGTCGTCCCCTTCTCCTCCTGCCCCCAATCCCTCCCAGAATCAGACACTTTTCCAGTGAGTCAACTCTTTGCATGTTTTGGAGCTTCAGTTATAGCATCAGTCCTTCCAATGAACACCCAGGACTGATCTCCTTTAGAATGGACTGGTTGGATCTCCTTGCAGTCTGAGGAACTCTCAAGAGTCTTCTCCAACACCACAGTTCAAAAGCATCAATTCTTCGGCGATCAGCTTTCTTCACAGTCCAACTCTCACATCAATACATGACCACTGGAGAAACCATAGCCTTCACTAGATGGACCTTTGTTGGCAAAGTAATGTCTCTGCTTTTTAATATACTATCTGGGTTGGTCATAACTTTCCTTCCAAAGAGTAAGCGTCTTTTAATTTCATGGCTGCAATCAGAATCCACAGTGATTTTGGAGCCCCCCAAAATAAAGTCTGACACTGTTTCCACTGTTTCCCCATCTATTTCCCATGAAGTGATGGGACCAGATGCCATGATCTTTGTTTTCTGAATGTTGAGCTTCAAGCCATTTTTTCACTCTCCTCTTTCACTTTCATCAAGTGGCTTTTGAGTTCCTCTTCACTTTCTGCCATAAGGGTGGTGTCATCTGCATATCTGAGGTTATTGATATTTCTCCCGGCAATCTTGATTCCAGCTTGTGCTTCTTCCAGCCCAGCATTCCTCATGATGTACTCTGCATATTAGTTAAATAAGCAGGGTGACAATATACAACCTTGACGTACTCCTTTTCCTATTTGGAGCCAGTCTGTTGTTCCATGTACAGTTCTAACTGTTGCTTCCTGACTTGCGTACAGGTTTCTCAAGAAGCAGGTCAGGTGGTCTGGTATTTCCATCTCTTTCAGAATGTTCCACAGTTTATTGTGATCCACACAGTCAAAGGCTTTGGCATAGTCAATGAAGCAGAAATCGATGTTTTTCTGGAACTCTCTTGCTTTCTCCATGATCCAGCGGATGTTGGCAGTTTGATCTCTGATTCCTCTGTCTTTTCTAAAATCTGCTTGAACATCTGGAAGTTCATGGTTCACGTATTTCTGAAGCCTGGCTTGGAGAATTTTGAGCATGACTTTATTAGCGTGTGAGATGAGTGCAATTGTGCGGTAGTTTGAGTATTCTTTGGCATTGCCTTTCTTTGGGATTGGAATGAAGACTGACCTTTTCCAGTCCTGTGGCCACTGCTGAGTTTTCCAAATTTGCTGGCATATGAGTGCAGCACTTTCACACCATCATCTTTCAGGATTTGAAATAGCTCAACTGGAATTCCATCACCTCCGCTATCTTTGTTCGTAGTGATGCTCTCTAAGGCCCACTTGACTTCACATTCCAAGATGTCTGGCTCTAGGTCAGTGATCACACCATCGTGATTATCTTGGTTGTGAAGATCTTTTTTGTACAGTTCTTCTGTGTATTCTTGCCACCTCTTCTTAGTATCTTCTGCTTCTGTTAAGTCCATACCATTTCTGTCCTTTATCGAGCCCATCTTTGCATGAAATGTTCCCTTGATATCTCTAATTTTCCTAACGAGATCTCTTGTCTTTCCTACACTGAGCACAGCCTTGTCTAACTCAATGAAACTAAGCCATGCTGTGCAGGGCCATCCAAGACGGACGGGTAACGGTGGAGAGGTCTGACAGAATGTGGTCCACTGGAGAAGGGAATAGCAAACAACTTTAGTATACTTGCCTTGAGAACCCCATGAACAGTGTCAAAAGGCAAAATGATAGGATACTGAATGAGGAATTCCCCAGGTCGGTAGGTGCCAGGTATGCTACTGGAGATCAGTGGAGAAATAACTCTAGAAGGAATGAAGGGATGGAGCAAAAGCAAAACCAATACCCAATTGTGGATGTGACTGGTGACAGAAGCAAGGTCCAATGCTGTAAAGAGCAATATTGCATAGGAACCTGGAATGTTAGGTCCATGAATCAAGGCAGATTGGAAGTGGTCAAACAGGAGATGGCAAGAGTGAACGTAGACATTCTAGGAATCAGTGAACTAAAATGGACTGGAATGGGTGAATTTAACTTAGATGACCATTATATCTACTACTGTGGGCAGGAATCCCTTAGAAGAATGGAGTAGCCATCATAGTCAACAAAAGAGTCTGAAAGACAGTACTTGGATGCAATCTCAAAAATGACAGAATGATCTCTGTTCGTTTCTAAGGCAAAGAATTCAATGTTACAGTAATCCAAGCCTATGCCCCAACCAGTAACGCTGAAGCAGCCGAAGTTGAATGGTTCTATGAAGACCTACCAGACCTTTTAAAATTAACAGCCAAAAAAGATGTCCTTTTCATTATAGGGGACTGGAGTGCAAAAGTAGGAAGTCAAGAAACACCTGGTGTAACAGGCAAATTTGGCCTTGGAGCACTGAATGAAGCAGGGCAAAGGCTAATAGAGTTTTGTCAAGAGAACGCACTGGTCATAATCCAGCACCCTCTTCAGCCAACACCCTCTTCCATCAACACAAGAGAAGACTTTGCACATGGACATCACCAGATGGTCAACACCGAAATCAGATTGATTATATTCTTTGCAGCCAAAGATGGAGAAGCTGTATACAGTTAGCAAAAACAAGACCAGGAGCTGACTGTGGCTCAGATCATGAACTCCTTATTTCAAATTCAGACTTAAATGGAAGAAAGTAGGGAAAACCACTAGACCATTCAGATATGACCTAAATCAAATTCCTTATGATTATACAGTGGAAGTGAGAAATAGATTTAAGGGACTAGATCTTACAGACACAGTGCCTGATGAACTCTGGATGGAGTTTTGTGACATTGTACAGAAGACAGGGAGCAAGACCATCCCCACGGAAAAGAAATGCAAAAAAGCAAAATGGCTGTCTGAGGAGGCCTTACAAATAGCTGTGAAAAGAAGAGAAGCGAAAAGCAAAGGAGAAAAGAAAGATATAAGCGTCTGAATGCAGAGTTCCAAAGAATAGCAAGGAGAGATAAGAAAGCCTTCCTCAGTGATCAATGAAAAGAAATAGAGGAAAACAACAGAATAGGAAAGACAAGAGATCTCTCTCTTCAAGAAATAGAATAACAATAAGAAAAAAATCATTGCTTATAACATGAATAAATTAATACACTACCTTATGTATCATTCATTGATTCAAATTGAGCCAGGCAAAATTCACGCAAAAAAATGGATATAAATCAATATTCTTCTATAATTCTCCTATAACAATTCTCCTATAATTCCATATCCATTCTCCTGTATCCTGTTCTTACTCCATAAACCAAAACCCATAACATGTAATTCAAGCTAAAGAGTCACATTCAGAGTTAAAAAATTCTAAGGATCTTTGGGGCATTAAAATCTATGGCATCCGCTTTGTTGACTGTGATAACCAACATGAGCTTTTAGGAAGAGTTGACACTTGAAATTGAATTGAATATTGAACATGCTGGGTGGCCAAGGAGAATGAACTTTAAAGGAGGACTGTGAGAAAACCACAGAGGAGGAAAATTCATCTTTTAAAGTCCAAATAGATTGGATGGGTAGCTAAAAATATCATATTACTTCAATTCAGAGAGCTGCTGATTACACAACCCTCATTTATATTAAAGTTAGTATATTTAATCTAAATTTTGATTGTACTAATAATTTGCACAATTATTTAATATCTCAGTAAGGGGGAACTGTCCATTTTAACATTTCACATCATTAATTATAAGATGTTTCTTAATTTCAAAAATTTGCAATATGGAAAATGCATAAACAAGAAATGATGAATTATATAAACAAAAAAAATCATATTCTTCACATTGCCATTAAATATTTAACTTGCTTTTCTTGTCTTTAAATAAGCAATTTAATTGAGAGTTGTCAACTTACATAAAGTTAAATGGCTATGCAGGCAGTTATTCATATAGTTTCTGCCAAAAGCCTAGCTGGAGTCAGATATAACATAACTTTATCAAACAGCAGGCAAGAACAAAATGTTAACATTACTGTGTGCTTGGGAAATGATGAGGGGATAAAAGCTATCAGTTCAACTCACTGGTGTGATGCTTATAGCGTAGTGTAAGAGGTCTTTTTGCACCTCTGCTGAATTTCAACAGCTCCATTCACTGGGCAGTACCACTTCAGTGCATAGCCAAAATGCTGACAAAAAGCCAGTTTTTCTCTTCTCAATTACTCAACTTCCCTCTATCTGCTCAGAAAGTAACAACCTTGAGAGACTAAAAATTTATACTGTAAATGCAAATTTCCAATTAAAACTCTCTCTCTCTATGACTCTGACACGTTTTTCTCTGTTTTCTTCATAAATTAGTGAACTTGTGGGCTTAACTTTTACATAATAGCTCCAAGGTCTTACCTCATGTCATTTTGTCTGACAGTTTGAGGTGGGGAGGGAAAAGCAATTTGATTACTTTCCTATCAAAATAAAAACACAAAACCATCATTACATTTCTGAAAATAATAGGAATTGTACAGGTTGTAATGCAGCTTCTGAGAGTTAAATAGCCTGTAGGTAGTTATTATTTTACATTGTCAAGGCTATAGTTTTCCAGTAGTCATATATGGATGTGAGAGTTGGACTATAAAGAAAGCTGAGTGCTGAAGAATTGATGCTTTTGAACTGTGGTGTTGGAGAAGAGTTTTGAGAGTCACTTGGACAGCAATGAGATCAAACCAGTTCATCCTAAAGGAGATCAGTCCTGAGTGTTCATTGGAAGGAGTGATGCTAAAGCTGAAACTCCAATACTTTGGCCACCTGATGTGAAGAACTGACTCATTGGAAAGACTCTGATGCTGGGAAAGATTGAAGGCGGGAGGAGAAGGGGATGACAGAGGATGAGATGGTTGGATGGCATCACTGACTCAATGGACATGGGTTTGAGTAATCTCCTGGAGACGGTGATGGACAGGGAGGCCTGTCATGCTGCAGCTCATGGGGTTGCAAAAAGTCGGACATGACTGAGCGACTGAACTGAACTGATGTTGCTTGGTTTCACATCATCCACAAATTCATTTTAAAGTGATATAGTAGATTAGGTTTCTTTTTTCTTCTGTGAAAAATGACAACCACACTCTTTCTAAATAGATACAAATGAAAAAAGTGCAGCTAGTAGAAAATTAACAGCTTACAAATTATAAATAGATTTACTAATTAATTAGTTTCTATCCAAGATACACATATAGCCATGTGAATAAATATGCATATTGAAACTAGGAAGTTATGAGAGGCAATGCTGTCAGCACATGTAACTCTGTTTCAAGAATTAGAAAATGCAGCTTAACACCCAATGTTGATGCTATGGGTATTTGAAGCTGAATCAATATAAAGGGATATTGAATATATACTTTCCAACCCAGGGATCGAAACTGACTGTCTCCTGCATTGGCAAACAGATTCTTTACCACTGTACCACCTTGGAGCCCCAGATACAATTCTCTAATTTGCACTTAAACTTATAAAATATCCTGTTATCAAAATATAATGTGAAATGGTTTATTCATTTTATATATTTGTTTTCTTTTCTTTACATATCATGAAGCTTTATATATGTCTCAAGATTTTAAATCAAATATGTGTATCTGATTTAGTCAATTTGTAAGGAAAATGTCAAATGCCATAATCTATATATCATTCCAATAGGAGATAATTTTGTTAATTTTTAAGATAACAAGTGAAAGAGATTCATTGCTCCTATTTTCAGTCTCTAAATAATCTCTATTTTTTTTTTTTTTTTGGTCAATAGTGTCACCTCCTAGGCTATCAATTCTTTGAATAAACTATTAAATGCATTAAATTCATTTCCATGGATTTTCATTGCCCTAGTGTGTCACCATATAAAAATGTTAATGAAGCATGAAGTTGCCAAATAGCAAGTTCAAGGATATACTAATTTGGATGTGTTTGGATGCATGCAATAAAAGAAAACAAACAACTAAAAGTATCTCATATGGTTAAGAAAATCTATTATGGCACTTCTAAGTTGTCAAAAGAGGCTAACTCCCAGGTGAGTGAATTTAGTGGCTCAATAACTTAATCAAAGATCCAATTTTTTGCTCTCCTTATACTCTGCCATATTTTATGGATTGCCTTTATTTTTCAGGCAGTCTTCCCTTTGATTTCATCTGTAGTCCCATATGAAGACTTGACAAATTCCATGAAAATAGGGATATTTTTATCCACTGTGTGAATTATTGGCAGTGGGGAGAGCCAAGAACATCTCTCCCAGAAGCCTCCACATTCTTCTCTCTGTCTTCATTGACCAGACATGTTCCTATGCTCACGCTCAGACGGAGCACAGCACTGAAAAGCAGGAGATTCATAGCCTCCCGAAGAAGCAAATGGCCATGTGGAAGATGGCAGATGGCAGAACAAAATGGACACTCTTTAAAAAAGAAAGAGGGGGCTAAATATTTTCTGAGTGGGCACAGCATTTTATAAGAATCAGAGAAAGAAAGCAGGGGATATGTTTCAAACAGTACAGGTTGACAATTTGATTTTTAAAGAATGCATGTATTCATCCAACATGCTTTTTGGACCAAAATTAGGTGGCTCCTTACTAACCTGGCTATGATTCCAGACTTCTATCATCCCCACTACATCACATTGTATACTGTCCTGTTTTATTCTATATTGCATGCATGCATGCTAAGTTTCTCTTCTGGTGATTTAGCTGGTAAAGAATCCGCCTGCAATGTGGGAGACCCAGGTTTGATCCCTGGGTTGGGAAGATCCCCTGGAGAGGGGAAAGGCTACCCACTCCAGTATTCTGGCCTGAAGAATTCCATGGACTGTATAGTCCTTGGAGTCGCAAAGAGTTGGATACGACTGAGTGACTTTCACTTCACTTTGTGCTAAGTTGCTTCAGTTGTGTCTGACTCTGCAACCCCATAGACTGTAGCCCACCGGGCTCCTCTGTCCATGGGGTTCTCCAGACAAGAATACTGGAATGGATTTCCATTCCCTCCTCCAGAGGATCTTCCTGACCCAGGGATTGAATCTCCTACTTTGGCGAACAGGTTCTTTACCACTAGCTCCACCTGGGAATTTATTATTTTAATTCCTTTAATATATGTCGTGCCTTACCAAGTTGATCTTGAGCCCCTTGTGCTAAGGGCATTATCTTTCTTCTCATCTATTTCCTGACTCTCACTCTTACCCACCCCTCTTTGTTTATATTTCTTGCTGGCCACTTGCTTACCTTGATTCCTTAAAATACAGATGAACATTAAATCCCTGCATGCCCTTGTTAAAGGATGGGAGTAAATTATTTCACATGTCTTCTCTGAGCTTAGCACAAGACCAAGTTCTTTGTATATAGGTGCTCAAAGAAATGCTTACTGAAGAGTGCATACACAAAAGAGGCCGGGTAGTGGTGCTGTGGTACCCGTTCGCTGTTGTTCAGTCATATCTGACTCTTTTGTGACCCCATGGACTGTAGCCCACTAGGCTATTCTGTCCATGGGATTTACCAGGCAAAAATATTGTTAAAGAGCAGAGACATTACTTTGCCAACCAAGGTCCGTCTAGTCAAGGCAATGGTTTTTCCCATGGTCATGTATGGATGTGAGAGTTGGACTGTGAAGAAAGCTGATCGCCGAAGAATCGATGCTTTTGAACTGTGGTGTTGGAGAAGACTCTTGAGAGTCCCTTATACTGCAAGGAGATCCAACCAGTCCATTCTAAAGGAGATCAATCCTGGATGTTCATTGGAGGGACTGATGCTAAAGCTGAAACTGCAATACTTTGGCCACCTCATGCGATGAGTTGATTCACTGGAAAAGACTCTGATGCTGGGAAAGGTTGGGGGCGGGAGGAGAAGGGGACGACGGAGAATGAGATGGCTGGATGGCATCACCGACTCTGTGGACATGAGTTTGAGTGTACTCCGGGAGTTGGTGATGGACAGGGAGGCTTGGCGTGCTGTGATTCATGGGGTCGCGGAGAGTCGGACACGACTGAGCGACTGAACTGAACTGAACTGAGGTTGCCATTTCCTTCTCCAGGGGCTCTTCCTGGACCAGGGATTGAACCTGAGTCTCCTGCATTGGCAGACCGATTCTTTACAGCTGAACCACTACAGGAATAAAAAAAGGTTTCTTCTCCAGTAAGCCCAAATTTGAATGTTTTATGGTCTAAGCATTATCATGAAAAGCATCTTTATTTAAAGTAAAACAGACTCTTTACTACAAAATATACCATGCTGGTACCTTAGTTATGTTAGTTTTCAGCGGTCTTCATAGAATGTCTGTTTCTGTCACCGTTTAGTCTCTCTGTCAAAAAACATATTAAATAATAAAATAGTCATCTGTATAATATAGCTGGGGTTAAACTACCTGGTTTAACAATCCAAAATATTTGTTCTTGATTTTTACAAAGTAAGGAGCTTCACTTATCCTGAAAGTATTAATCAGCAACACATAGACTAAAAAATATCAATGTCAGGTTGAATGTGAAGTATGAAAAATTGAGCTTTTTCTGTAAGAGAAATAATACACTTGGCTAGAGAAACCAGCATTTCTCATAAAGTTACCTAGCAGCAGACTCCAATGCAGTAAGATATGTGACTTGGGTTTGCTGTCAAATCCTGTAACTTGAGGCTGTTGGGCAGCATTATCCTTGTTGCCAGATATTGTCATCTCAGTGTTTGAACACCAAGGACAATGGCATTTCTTAGAGGCAACTCTATTCCTCTGCTCCATCTCTTAGAACCTGCTCATTCTCAGGTCTTTTACATCAATATGTGTCTTAGTGATCCTTTCAAATAATATCAGGATGTAGAGATTGAGCGCACGATAGCTTGAGTGGACATTTCCATGTAAACGAAATAGATAAATGAACTATACTAACAGACTATACCTTCAGATTGGGTGCCTACGTTTTCACGGTGAGACTCCTGATTTTAAGACTGAGCAACACTATTTAAGCACTATGTTTCTCTGATCCTCTCCTCATCTCACTCCCCGATTCTGACACAATGGCAGGATAGATAAAACACTCAGAAAATTTAGCTTATGTATCTTGGACCAGAAGATACAGAATTCTTCCGTATCTATAAGAAATCAGAACGTCAGAAATTCTTAAGAATTGATATTTGAGATCTATAAAATGTTCCCCTTGAAAAACAATAGAACAAGATGATTTCTGAATAATTTTTTTTATAGAAAACCTTTTTCTACATCTGGTGTATCAATATACCTTTGTTTTCAAAAGGGAGCAAAAGATTTAGTTCAGTTCAGTTCAGTCACTGAGTAGTGTCCGATTTTTTGCAGCCACACAGACTGCAGCATGCCAGGCTTCCCTGTCCATCACCATCTCCTGGAGCTTGCTCAAACTCATGTCCATCAATTTGGTGATGACATCCAACCATCTCATCCTCTGTCATCCCCTTCTCCTCCTGTCTTCAATCTTTCCCAGCATCAGGTCTGGGAAAAGCAAAAGATTGACCATATGTAAATTATGAAATTGCCAATCTTCAAAGGCTAAAATTCCAGAAAATATTTTACACCAGTTCATGGATGGGAAATAAAAAGAATTGATCTGATTTAAACTTGAATAAACTTATAATAAATCACAGATATTCATTCATATGAGGTTAATATTTAAGACTATTTTGCTATTGTTCATTAAGACATAGGTCAACCCAAGCAAAAAAAAAAAAAAAATAGGAAAAAAAAGAATCTTATGTTAATGACTACTCAAATAATCTGAAATCTTATAAGATTTTAAAAAATTGTATTAGAATAGATGTATTTGAGTGATTAATTTTTAACTGAAAAATTTATACAAGTATGGAGATAATCTTATATAAACTTAAGTTCTGTGAAATCAATTTTGATAATGTTTTGTTTAATTTTGTACAAAGGGAAAATAATTCATATCTCAATGAGCTCTAGAAGCATAAATAATGTATGAAAGTGAAAGTGAAGCCGGTCAGCCCTGTCTCACTCTTTGCCACCCCATGGACTGTAGCCTACCAGGTTCCTCCATCCATGGAATTTTCAAGGCAAGAGTACCAGAGTGGAATGCCATTTCCTTCTCCAAGTTGTCTTCCCGAGCCAGGGATCAAACCCGGGTGTCTCATATTGCAGGCAAACGCTTTACTGTCTGAGCCACCAGGGAAGCAAAATAACATTCCAGGCCAGAAAACTAGAGTGGGTAGCCTTTCCCTTCTCTTGGAGATCTTCTCAACCCAGGGATTGAACCCAGGTGTCCCACATTGCAGGCAGATTCTTTACCAGCCAAGTCACAAGGGAAGCCCAAGATTACTGGAGTGGGTAGCTTGGTCCTTCTCCGGGGGATCTTCCCAACCCAGGAATCGAACCAGGGTCTCCTGCATTGGGATTCTTTACTAGCTGAGCTATCAGGGAAGCCTGAATAGTATATGGGAAGCTCTTAAATGCTTCCTAGCGCTAGTGGTAAAGAACCCGCCCGTTCATGCAGAAGACATAAGAGACTCGGGTTCAATCCCTGGGTCAGGAAGATCCCTGGAGAAGGGTGTAGCTACCCAGTCCAGTATTCTTACCTGGAGAATCCTATGGACAGAGGACCTTGGTGAGCTTCAGTATTTAGGGTCGCACAGAGTCTCTAGGACTGAAGCAACATAGCATGAACACACACACTAATCTTTTTATTCTGACATTTAAATCCTTCCACAATTTAGCTCCATATGACCCAGCCAAACTTACTGTCCATCTTTACGTGTAATATATTTTTCCTTAAGCCACCTTTTCACAATATTTTTATGTTTGTGCTTCTGCTCTTTTATGATAGAAAATGTAGTTTTCTGAACCAGCTAGATCTTCATTTGAGTCCTAGTTCTGTCCTTAGCTAGCTGTGACATTTTTGAGCCTCAGGTACTTCATCCTAGCAAGAGCAACACAGCAATACACAGTTTATGGGACTTCCCTGGTGGCTCGGATGGTTAAGAATCCACTTGCAGTTGCAAAGACCTGGTTTCAGTATATAGGTTGGGAAGATCCCCTGGAAAAGAAAATGGCAACCCACTCCAGTACTCTTGCCTGGTATTCCCATGGACGGAGGAGCCTGGTGAGCTACAGTCCCTGGGGTCAGAAAGAGTCAAATATGACTGAGTGATTTTCACTTTTTCATACAGTTCATACTCAGAAAGTTGCTTCAAAATATTTTTCTGGTTACTTCTTGATGGTAGGCCAAATAATGGCCCCTACATTTTTCCACAACCTAATTTCTGGAACCTATGAATGTCACTTTCTGTGGTAAAAGATGTTGTAGGTGTGATTAAGTTAAGGTTCTTGTGATAAAGGGATTGTCTGGGTGGGCCCAGTGGCATATTGGTCCTTTTAAGAGGGAGGCAAAACTCAGCAGTGGCCACAGGATTGGAAAAAGTCAGTTTTCATTCCAATCTCAAAGAAGGGCAATATTAATGAATGTTCAAACTACTGTACAATTGCACTTATTTCACACGCAAGCAAGGTAATGTTCAAAACCCTGCCGGCGTCAGCAGTATGTGAACCAAGAACTTCCAGATGCACAAGCTGAGTATAGACAAGGCAGACAACCAGAGATCAAATTGCCAATATTCAATGGATGACAGAGGAAGGGAATTCCAGAAAATCATCTACTTCTGCTTCATTGACTATGCTAAAGCCTCTGACTGCGTGGATTATACAAGCTGTGGAAAATTCTTAAAGAAATGGGAATACCAGACCACCTTACCTTTCTCCTGAGAAACATTCATAGGGGTCAAGAAGCAACAGTTAGAACCTCACATGGAACAACTGATTGGTTCAAAATTGGGAAAGATGTACAACAAGGCTGTGTATTGTCACCCTATTTATTTAACCTACATGTAGAGTATATCATGTGAAATGCTGGGCTGGATGAATCACAAGCTGGAGTCAAGATTCCCAGGAGAAATACTAACAGTCTCAAATATGCAGATGATACCACTCTAATGGGCACAATAAAGGACAGAAACGGTATGGACCTAACAGAAGCAGAAGATATTAAGAAGAGGTAGCAAGAATATACAGAAGAGCTATACAAAAAAGAACTTAATGACCCAGATAACCACGATGGTGTGATCACTCACCTAGAGCCAGATATCCTGGAATGTGAAGTCAAGCGGGCCTTAGGAAGGATCACTATGAGCAAAGCTAGTGGAGGTGATGGAATTCCAGTTGAGCTATTTCAAATCTTGAAAGATGATGCTGTGAAAGTGCTGCACTCAATATGCCAGCAAATTTGAAAAAGTCAGCAGTGGCCACAGGACTGGAAAAGATCAGTGCTTATTCCAATCCCAAAGAATGGCAGTACCAAAGAATGTTCAAACTGCCACACAATTGCACTCATCTCACACACTAGCAAAGTTATGCTCAAAATTCTCCAAGCAAGGCTTCAACAGTACATGAACTGAGAACTTCCAGATGTTCGAGCTGGATTTATAAAAGGCAGAGGAACCAGAGATCAATTGCCAACATCTGTTGGATCATCAAAAAAGCAAGAGAGTTCCAGAAAAGCAACTACTTCTGTTTTATTGACTATGCCAAAGCATTTGACTGTGTGGATCTCAACAAACTGCGGAAAAAACTTAAAGAGATGGGAATAACAGACCACTTGTCCTGCCTCTTGAGAAATCTGTATGCTTGTCAAAAAGCAGCAGTTAGAAATGGATATGGAACAACAGACTGGTTCCAAATCAGGAGAGGTATACATCAAGTCTTTATATTGTCACCCTGCTTATTTAACTTAGATGAAGGGTACATCACGCAAAATGCTGGACTGGATCAAGTACAAGCTGGAATCAAGATTGCCAGGAGAAATATCAATAACCTCAGACACACAGGTGACACCACTCTTATGCAGAAAGCAAAGAGGAACTGAGGAGCCTCTTGATGAAAGTGGCAGAGGAGAGTGAAAAATCTGGCTTAAAATTCAACATTCAAAAAACGACGATCATGGCATCTGGTCCCATCACTTCATGGCAATAGATGGGGAAACAATGGAAATAGTAACAGACTTTATTTTGGGGAGCTCCAAAATCACTGCAGATGGTGAGTGCAGCCATGAAATCAAAAGGCCCTTGTTTCTTGGAAGAATAGCTATGATCAACCTAGACAGCATATTAAAAAGCAGAGACATTACCTTGCCAGCAAAAGTCCATCTAGTCAAAGCTATGGTTTTCCCTGTAGTCATATATGGATGTGGGAGTTGAACCATAAAGAAAGTTGAGTACCAAAGTATTGATGCTTTTGAACTGCGGTGTTGGAGAAGACTCTTGAGAGTCCCTTGGACTGCAAAGATATCAAAGCAGTCAATCCTAAAGAGATCAACCTTGAATATTCAGGGAAGGACTGATTCTAAAGCTGAAGTTCCAATAATCTGACCAGCTGATGGGAAGTACTGACTCATTGGAAAAGATCTTTATTCTGGGAAAGTTTGAAGCAAAAGGAGAAGAGAGCAGCAGACGATGAGATGGCTGGTTGACATCACCAGTTAAGCAGACATGAATTTGAAGAAGCTCCAGGAGACAGTGAAGGACAGGGAAGCCTGACATGTTGAAGTCCGTGGGGTCACAAAGAGTCGGTCATTAATTAGCAACTGAACAACAACACCACCAGGAGGATCAGAGTTTGAAAGAAGTCAATGTGGTGACAAAGCAGAGGTAAACAGAGCCAGAGAGAAAAGATGGTCATGAAAATGGAGTGAAGGGGCCATGAGCCAAAGGATGCAGGCAGCCTGTAGAAATGGAGAAGGCAAGAAAACAGCTTCTCTCTGGGACCTCCCTACCTGCACCTTGATTTTAGCCCTGTGAGACACGATTTTGGATTTATGATCCCCAGAACTATAAGAAATAAATCTGTGTGGCTTTCAGCCACTAAGTTCTGACAATTTGTTACAATAGCATTAAGAAACTAATATACTCTTTCTGTCAATATTTTAAAAATTCCTATGACAGTTTTTCAGTTCTTCAGTATTAAGTATCTCTCAGCCAGTGAGTCTACTTTCACAAGCTTTGTCAGAAAATGGAAGACGCTTTATTCCACAGCGTTTTCAATTCAAAAAAAGAAAGTGGGGGAAAGAGGGAAGGAAGGAAGACAGAAAGAAGGAAAAAAGAAAAGAAGGAATAAGAAAATATAGGAGGGAACAGCAGACACAGTAAGAGCTATGATAAAAAGCATAACATGAATTGATGTTTCAAGGGGAAAAAAAAAACTTTCTTGCTACTAGTAAGAGAGATGAATTTCTTTACTTTCTTATAGCTATTTTAGTGTTAAGTATAATCATGTCTTAAATTGTAAAAATGATATCCAGAATTTATTTAGAAAAAGAATGAGAAAAAATAAAACACCTGTGATCTTGTTCATCTGAGAAGAAAGATGATGGCGAGAATGACTCAGTCATTTCCAAAAAATAGCATATAATCTTCTAGAAAGTATATGGAATACCTATTTTTGTTTGCCAGAGGGACTCTACCAGTATCAAATGTCAAGTATTCTTATATTTTTTGTTCTGGGGGGAATAATTCCTCTCAGTCTCAAGCTGGGAACTGAGGGGGTTTTAGGAAATACTCCCAGAAATAAAGTAAATACTTCAAAATATCAAAGAACAACCAATGGCTCACTATTGCTTTGCTTCACCAGCCTGGGACCAGGACAAGTAGTTCTGCATTTTCTCCACCAGGAGGCAACCTTCAGAGACTTCTCTGGCATGCAGAAATCAGACTGCTTAGACTGCGTTGTAACCTACTTCATTCCTCAAGAAAAAATCATGTCTGTCATCTCCTTGCACATCGATTTCATTTTGCATTTGATTTTTGTTTTCATTGATTCCCCTTATGGTATCCAGTCCCATCACTTCATGGCAAATAGATGGGGAAAAAATAGAAACAGTGACAGATTTTATTTTCTTAGGCTCCAAAATCACTGAGGACAGTGACTGCTGCCCTGAAATTAAGACACTCACTCCTTGGAAGGAAAGCTAGGAGCATATTAAAAGGCAGGGACATCACTTCACTGACAAAGGTCTGTATAGTCAAAGCGATGGTTTTTCCAGTAGTCATGTAAGGATGTGAGAGTTGGACCATAAAGAAGGCTGAGTACCAAAGAATGGATGCTTCTGAACTGTGGTGCTGGAGAAGATTTTTGAGAACTCTGTGGGCAACAAAGAGATGAAATGAATTAATCCTAAAGGAAGCCAACCCTGAATATACATTGGAAGAACTGATGCTGAAGTTGAAGCTCCAATATTTGGCTACCTGATGGGAAGAGCTGACTCATTGGAAAAGACCCTGATGCTGGGAAAGATTGAATTGAGGGCAGGAAGAGAAGGGGGCAACAGAGGATAAAATGGTTGGATGGCATCACTGACTCAGTGGACATGAGTCTGAGCAAACTCCAAGAGATAGTGAAGGACAGGGAAGCCTGGCATGCTGCAGTCTAGGGGGTTGAAAAGAGCTGGACATGACAGTGACTGAACAACAACAAGAGATCCATCTTTTTGGATTTGTCTTCTCTTCCTGATCCCCAGGGATAACTTTACACAAGCAGTTTATATATATTCCATACTTTGGAGAACTTTCAGTGTTCAGTTTGGCTACATAAATTTAAAGAAAATGAAAGCCATCTCATTCCAGCGTCTTTGTGTCTGTATCTATTCGTGCTCCCTTGTATCAGTTAGCTATTGCTGTGTAACAAACTTAAGTTCAGTGACTTAAAAGCAAAAGCATTTATCACTGCTTAGGAGGCTACAGGTCAGCTAAATAGTTCTTCTGACCTCAGCCAGGCTCAAGGACACATCTGTGGTCACCTGTCATTGGACACTAGGTGGTTCTGCTGCCCTTAGCTGGACTGGCTCACATGCTGCAGAATCAGCTGGCTGCAGACAGATTTAGGACAACTGGGGTCTCTTCCACATGATCTTTCAATTTATCAGTCTAGCCTAGATTTTTTTTTTCCCCCATGCAGGGGCAGAGTTCCAAAAGAAAAAGAGTGGACCACTGAAGTCCAGCTTTGCCTTGGCCGAAATAAGTCATTAGATCAGCCTGAGGCAGGGGAAATACATTCCACATTTTGAAGGGAGGCACTGCAAAAGGACTCTGAGAGGTAAAGTACTGGGGATAATTTTAAAATTTAACATCTTCCTTTGGGAAATGCTAGCCCTTGCCCTGTTGTTGCTTTCAGTTCAGTTCAGTTCAGTCTCTCAGTCGTGTCTGACTCTTTGCAACCCCATGAATCACAGCACTCCAGGCCTCCCTGTCCATCACCAACTCCCAGAGTTCACTCAAATTCATGTCCATCGAGTCGGTGATGCCATCCAGCCATCTCATTCTCTGTCGTCCCCTTCTCCCCCTGCCCCTAATCCCTCCCAGCATCAGAGTCTTTTCCAGTGAGTCAACTCGTCGCCTGAGGTGGCCAAAGTATTGCAGTTTCAGCTTTAGCATCAGTCCTTCCAATGAAAACCCAGGATTGATCTCCTTTAGAATGGACTGGTTGGATCTCCTTGCAGTACAAGGGACTCTCAAGAGTCTTCTCCAGCACCACAGTTCAAAAGCATCAATTCTTTGATGATCAGCTTTCTTCACAGTCCAATTCTCATATCCATACATGACCACGGGAAAAACCATTGCCTTGACTAGACGGACCTTGGTTGGCAAAGTAATGTCTCTGCTTTTTAATATGCTATCTACGTTGGTCATAACTTTCTTTCCAAGATGTAAGCATCTTTTAATTTCATGGCTGCAATCAGCATCCGCAGTGATTTTGGAGCCCAAAAAATAAAGTCTGTCACTGTTTCCACTGTTTCCCCATCTATTTCCCATTAAGTGATGCTTTAATAAAGAAGATTTTCCTAAATTTTCTAGCTTTAAGTAAAAAATTTGGTTCAATGACTTTCACAGTATAAATCTTTGAAAACATGGTCCATACCTTAATTCTTGCTGTTTGGATCTTCTGCAAGTGAATCAACTGCCTTCATATACATAAAATGATAAATAAATGAGACCTGATATGTGATTCTAATCATCAGAATATACCTTTGCTTCTGCAGTGACTTTTACTTAAAGTAGATTTAAAATGAAAGCTAACATACAGAACCTTTGGTTCTTTTTTTGAACTAGCCAAGAAGTACACTCCGTGCTTGGTATCAACAAGCTTTCTACAAATACTATTTATTACTATTATTATTATTATTTATTTTGCCTGTGGTCACTTCTGGATAGGAAAATTATATTACAAGCAATGAAGCTGTTCAGTTAATAAAGAAAGGAAGCTTTGCAAAAGACTCATGAATGATTTTTTTCTTTGCTTCTCATTCAGGGAATAGGGAGGTTATTTAGCACCTAGAATGTCCTCTTTATGGAACTCAGAAGTTTCTTCCTGTTTCACAATGAATTTGCCATTGGTTTTTGGTTTTGGGAACTTGTTTGCTTGAAATAGTGTGGATTTTCTTCTCAGAGATCTCAGACATTCATTTTTCATTTGAAATTTCAAGATATTTAAATTAAAGCATCAGACTGGGTGTGTGGGTCAGCAGTTTCTCCCCCAACCTCCATAGGTTTTCTGTAACTCGTGCAATTTTTCACATAAACGGTTTCTAAAGGAGCAAGCAATCTTACCAACTTTTGCAATTCATTTCTCTGGAAGTAAATCATTAGTCTCTCAGGAGAAGAATCTGCTCCTTTCAGTGTGGCCTCATATAGACTGCAGAGTGAGGACTTCTCATGTGAAAATAAAATAAAAATCTCACCTGGGGACATACACACAGCTTATAAACTCTTGGTGTTTTCCCTTTTCCATATTTTCCTTAGGTACTTTCAGTTACTAAAGTCTTGTTTTCAAATATTTATGCAAAAAAACTGCTGGAAAAGACTTCATTTAATTACAATGCACTCTCGTTAATAGCTTGGAAAGGGCCTCTGGCCCCTCTGGGCTTTTCTTTGGTGTTGATTAATTACGGATACACTAGAAAGAAATATTCAGTTTAACCAATGGGGATATTTTTGATTAAGACTCTTAATCTTACAAAACCTCACTTCTGAATTCCCCGTAAGTGGTAAAGGGGCACTTGCTCCTTTAGGAGGCAAACCCGTGTACCCTGGTGGCTAAACAAAAAAAAGCAGCTAAAATGTTAGAGATCCTTGCGTCTCCCCGCTCCACTCATTCCCCAAAGCCTTAATTTCTCAAGAGACAAGTCCTGAATTTATTCTCACCAAAGTCACACACATCTATCTTGAATCTCGGCTTTCTTTTCTATCTTAGAGAAGCAAGTCTGAACAATCCCATTTCTCTTTGGTTGAGGTACCATTTAGAAATACTCAAAGAACATTATCTCCACTGGGTCTGACTTACTGCTCCAGTATAGTCTACTCTTTCTCATCATAATTATGAGCTCAAAAGCTAAACTTTTTGAGATCTTACTGTATGCCAGAGAGAAAAGTTGAATTGGATTTTTGAGTACTCTGAATACTCAAAGGCCTTGCTTTAGGGTGAGATGTTGAGAAATTAGTTCCAGGTAGATGGCAACCACTCCCTCATAGCTGCCTTATTCCTGCCAAACAGGTCTTTTGATTTTTCTCTGTAAGAGTTATTTATTGCTATGGTTACTTTTGTCATAATTGCTAGCAGACGTAAAACCTTTGCAGTCTGCATTTCTGCAAGTGGTACTGGGAGGTGTAGAATATTAGCTCTTCAAGATACAGACTTTCTGTTAATTCTTTTCATATTCCTTGGTCCAGACCTTTCCAAAGACGTTGCCAAGCAGGCTGGCTGCTTCCTTCGCAGGCGCGTTAGGCTGAAACTATCTACAATGTGCTTTACTGATGTCATCTCATCCACCTTCTTTCAAGTAGAGTTTTTACTTTCTTCTGATGCCTGCATGGACCTCCCAGCCAACATGTATTTCCTTTGCGATTGTGTACTTGTTACTGGCAGGGAAATCCCTTGCAGGGCCCAAGGGTAGGTTCTTGTCTAATACTCAGAAATGAATTGTCTGAGTAAACACACATGCTGCTAAAGCAAGAGCCTTGATTGGAAAGGTGAGTTTGAGCAGAGAGTAACAGTGTAAGGGAACCCAGGAGGGCTGCTCTGCCATGTGGCTCATAGCCTCAGGGTTTATGGTAGTAGGGTTGTCAACTAAAAAACCGTCACAACCTGAATGGAGAGTTCTTTTATTTGGTGGGAACGTTTAGGACTCTGAGCCTGGGCAAAAGCATCTCAGTAGCTCTGAGAAAACTGCTCCAAGGAGGCAGGAAGCAAAGTTGGGCTATAAACAGGTTTGCAACAAAGGGAGCAGACCACCTGAACAACAATGATCAGATGTCAAGTTAAGAATTTAGTATTCTTTGTACGGGAAGATGCAAGCCTCTGGGCTCACTGAATTCCTTCCTTTCATATGTACCTCAGCTATGTGGGGCCAACCTGTTTCCTTCTTCACCTTGTTTCCTGCATTCCCCAGTTCCTCAACAATTACTATGGGTGGAGGGAGGGGAAGCATCCTGGATCACACTTTCAGAACTGCTCATTCTCATTTTGAGGCCAGAAATGGATAATGGCTGTTTCTTGTTTATTGATATGGCAAGAGATATTTTCATTTCACAGAGCTAACCTTTCGGGTTGTCTCTGGCTAAATGTCTTGCCCATGTCTCTGTTTGGTCTGATTCAAGGTCCTTCCTGCTGTGTGCATCTCTTAGTCAAGGTGTATTCCAGTGCAAAGATTTCTGGGAGGTTTGCAGGCCATTTTATAGGCTAAAGCATATCCTCCTTTCTTTTGGCCTTTCCAAAATTCTTGAATTCTTCCAGTTGGAGGCAAATTGTCAGTTCCCTGTTCCTTATTGGGACCTCCTATTATTAAATAACTCATGCAAGTAGTTATTATCATGGCTAGGGTGGGTGGTTTTAGTTGATGGCCCCCTAACACATTTTTACCTTTTAATTCTATTTTCTGGGGCTTCCCATATAGTGATAGTGGTAAAGAACATGCCTACCTATGCAGGATATGTAAGAGACCTGGGTTTGATCCCTGGGTGGTGAAGATCTCCTGGAGGAGAACATGGCAGCCCAGTCCAGTATTCTTGCCTGGAGAATCCCACGGACTGAGGAGCCTGGTGGGCTACAGTGCATAGGATCACAAAGAGTCAGATGCTACTGAATCGACTTAGCATGCACACAATCTATTTCCTGAAAATTTAAAAGGATTCTGAGAGAATGGGGGAATATGGTTGCTCAACGTGGCAAATAAAAATGCAAGACACTCAGTTATATTTGATTTCAGATAACTTTTTCTCTTTTAGTGTAAGTATGCCCTAGGCAGTTTTAGGGATATACTTATATTGGAAAAATAATTTATCTGAAATTAAAATGGAACCAGATAGCTTGTAGCTTATCTGACAACCTTAATGGGAGGAAGTCACACATGCAGGGTGCTATCTTTAAGCATGATATTCTCCTAGATTTATGATGCTTCCTTTCACGTTTCTAGAGATCCCAACTACCAAGAATCTGTAGAGTGGACTCAAGGTAATTTTCAACTTCCTCATAGCCTCTTCATTTCTGTGGTTGCTCTGCAGTTATATTCCTTATCACTTTGTTGGAATAAAATATAATGTGTGGTTACTTTAAGTGACCTTTCTTCAGCCTTTTTCTGAGACGATAATAACCTCCACGCTAAAATCAATGCACTCATGGAACCACATTTCTTAATGTTTACACAGAATCCCTTTTGAAGTTCACGCTCAGTAGAAACAACTCTTTCATAGGTCAGGCAATTTTATCAGAGAGGTAAAATAGGAATATTGTTTCTTGTTCCCTTATCTTAATTAATCTGGATTGTTTTCATTTACCTCAAGCATGTTACTTCACCAGAGCAAGTAGGAAGAGAGCTATAGTTACACATGCAGGTGACAAGTCTTAGACTCAATTGACAACTAGCTATACTAACCAATTACTGCCAGAAAGAAATAAAAGGAAATCGAGTATTCCAGAAATAATTTCATCATCTTGAGTAGATGTTCCTGTAAGGCCAGACCCTGGTGGCCATCTTGGCTTCTCCTTCTCCTCTTCCCTTTCCCACCGGCGGGGAAAAAGCCCCACCGGAATCTGACTATTGTGCTCTAATCTCTCATTCCCTCCCCCACTGCTGGAGTGTCCTTGATGTATCGGTTCCTGGTAGACATCAACCCTCTCCTAACCTCCCCCTCCTAACCTCTTGTCCAGAAACAGCAAGAACTATTCCGCTGCGTCAGCACAACCTTGAGCAGATGGGCAACCAACCCAGTTTTGCCCCCTGGCTAAGTGACCTATGAGAAACCATCATTCCAAACCCTGCCGCTCCTTACTGTGAAGTTATATAAGTTGTTCTTTGTCTTCGTTCGGTGTGGACTCCCTTGACCTCACTTACTTGGGTCCGGGAACCCCACCCGAGAGCGCTTCCCATTAAAAGCCTGCTATACCATCTTCCTGGTGCCTGAGTCTTTTTTTTTCCCTAACGTCATGGGGTCGTTTTGACCTTACATTTGGCGCCCAACGTGGGGCTCAAGGTGAGGGCCCATCCCACCGGGTGTGGGGTCTGTGGCTCCCTCAGGTCTGACCCGCGCCCGACCGGGCTGCTTCATCACCTGGATAGGACCGCTCAACCGTCTGGCAGCATACGAGTTAAGTCCCTCAATTCGTGTCTTGGGGCTGACCTCCCCTTTGGTGATCGGTCCTAGGGAGTTCCGCACCAAAATTGCAGCTGTGTCCAAACTCCCTCCTCCCGCAGGCCAGGCCTGCTCCTCGGCCCCAGTCGAATTCGGAGACGTCCGTTTCAACTGCGGTAGCCCTTACTGTTCCTTGCTGGGGTGCTGACTCACTTGGGGACGCCTGACTGACTCGACCCCTAAGCCTAATTCTGCCATTTTCCATGGGGACCACCGCTTCCAAAGCCGACCGAGCCTGGTCAACCCCATTAGAGTGTCTCCTTGCTAATCTCAAAACCTTACACCTTTCTCGAGAAGTCCGCTGTAAGCAGTTGACCTCTTTGTGCTCTGAGGCTTGGCCTCAATATCCTCTCAACAATGGCTCACAGTGGCCACCAACAGGGACTTGCGATTTCGACATCCTCCGTGATTTACATAATTACTGCTGGTGGACAGGAAAGCAGTCTGAAGTGCCCTATATGCGGACTTTGATGGCAACTGCGCTCCCGCCCCACCCCCTCCCTCAACTTCTTCTTATCCCGCCTCATTAACCCCTTCAATACCTTCTCCACGGTCTTCTCACTCAAGAGATGGCTCCCCGGAGGGGTCACGGGGTGGTGGGGGCTCCTTCTGTTCCGTCAATCTACCCATCCCCCCTATTTCCTCTTTGCCAAGTGGCCGGACCAAAAGGCCTGGCCTATGTCCCTGTACTATCTCCCTTCTACTCCTGTTTCTCAGGGTGGGAAAGGATCAAGCTTCCCCAATTTCTGCAAATTTCCTTAACCCTTCAGATTCTTCTGATGGGACAAAGACCTCACTTCCCACCAGAGGGACAATCCAAGAATTTTATCAACTAATCTGCCCCTGATATCAAAGTCAATTTGGGCATATTTGGTCTATATCTATAATTTAGGATTAAAACTATGACTACAAAAAGGAAAGATGACTCCAAGGAAAACTAATTAAAATGAAATTTTTTTCTTAGGAACTGCAAAACTAGTTCCTTTTGCATGTGCAATTAGAAACAACTAGCTTGTTCACCAATCTATAGAATGCTAATATAAAGGACAATTCTTGATTGCTTAAGGGAAGTAGGATGTATATGTTCAATAAAGAAGGTATGAGGAATGAAGTTGCATTTTATGAAGGGAAAAAGAAGTAGGTCTGACTTGCAGTTGGCTGTTCCAGGATGGGAGGACAAATGGGTACAGAAAGTGATAAAGTTTTATGGTAAGTGGACCCCAAGGGAAGAGTTTTGTGTATAAATAAAAGTTTTATTGAGATGTTGACCTGCCTTTGATAATGGATTTTAAGTTTCTTTACCTCTGAAGTGATTTGTTCTATGTTTACCTTTGAAATCTTCTTTGTTACTTTGGCTAAGTGAATATATTATTTCACAGTGATCTACATGATTCTATCTGACTGAGTGTTATAAACCCTTTTGATATTTATTGACAAAACTGCCTAAATAGCTTGACTTCTAGCTGACTTTGGGATGCTTCAGAGGGCCCCTGAGACATCCCAAAGAGCTATTGAACTACCTGAGTTCATCTGACATGTTAAATTGCATGGGAAATATTGTTGGAGGAGTGATGAGTCTTCTCAGCTTATACTGTATGGGTGATGCTACTTATATAGATATCCTAGAAATTATGTGAAATTCATGAAAATCTGATATGTCCTGGTAAAGTGTTGTCAGTTATAATTCTAGTTATCATGTTAAAGTGTTACAAGTCACAGTAATGATCAGGCTATTTTGTAAATTATAATTTAATTAGATTTTAAACATGTCTTGTATGGTTTCACTCTCATGCCTTTAGAAAAATACTGCTAGTTCTTCAAGATTTATGGAAAAGACTTTTCTAAGATTAATTGATAAATTTGGTTTGTTTGCTATCTGGTAAATTTGTAACAGACTGGAATTTAGTCTACTCTCTATGTTAAGAGAACAAAGTTTCCTTAGAATGAATCTTTCAATAGCAGATTATGAATTTCTTTGCCTTTAAGTGATTCATATTTGTTTTTTAAATCTTTTGTTACTTTAGTAAAATAAATAAATGTTATTTAAGATTATGGTACATGTAAAAGCTCATTCTGCTTATACAAAAACTCTGTTAGACTTGTGCTATCCCAATGTCCTTAAACCATGGCAACAGTCTACTCCTAAACTGGGGAATTGAAAATGGGTGAACAATAGCTGAAAATCAGAGTCAGGGCTATGGGAAATCCAAGATGGTCGCTTGGCTTTTCCCAGCTCCCTGACAAACCTCATTTTTATTTGATGGGTTAAAGCCTTCCTGGCTACAGGGTTAATGCCTCCATAATGAAAACTCACTAAATATTAAGTTTTGTAAATTGTTAAACTAAGTTTCTAGTTTTGTTAATTAAGGTCTAGTGTTTACTGATACTCACTGCTGAGACAGTTCCTTGTTACGTGATATTGCTAAAAGATTTAGTTATTAAAAAGGACACTCTAAGTTTGTTTCTAATGCTTATCTCAGTAACCAATCTTCAGATAAAGATCAGATGCTCCATAATGTACAACCAGGAGATTAACACCAGGCTATAGTCATTTAACAAATGAAGTCAGATGACTTGGGGTATTTATCTAATGACTTGGGGTATTTATCTAATGACTTGGGGCTTTATCTAATGAAAGTTCTTGACTTATAATTCTTACTTATGACTTTACTAATAACTGCTAGCTATGGCTATATTATTTTCTATGTCAATTGTTTCAGAAGATTATTTCTTACTTTAACAAATGTGTGACTGAGCCTATGATATAATGCTGAAATGCAGTTCCAAATGAGATCAATGATTGTAATAATGTAACTCTAGATATGGGAAGAAGCAACAAGAGGGAATATTTTCCTGGATCAAGAGGCTAGTAAGACAGTGGTCCAGAGACTTGCTACTTGCAAGGCCTGGTCCAATTTTATCACACTGAGTGGCCCATCAATGGAATCTTCCCTCGACCTGGGAATGAGCCTTCCCAGCACCGTGGGACAAACAACCCCCAAACATGGTCAAATATGTGGCTATGAAGGGACCCTGCTGACTGGAAGTTGGTACTTGCCAGCTGCCTCTACAAAGATTACATCATGACCACTGCAAGTTGCTGATTTTCAACACCCCCTGAAAGGAGTTCAGGGTAGAAATCAGAAATAAGGCACTCTGTGCTCTGGGAAAAAACCCAGAAGAACCAGCCTTCAGATAGTCAGATGTTTTCAGGTAAAGATTTTATGATCCCAAATTCTTGCATCTTCTCATACCTAGAGAAACATTAACGTCATGAACCAATGTCTGGTCCTGGTTCTCCTGGTAGCCCCTGAGTAGCTTTTTTACTTCTATTAATCTTTGGGCCATGTACCTTTAACTTTCTTGTTAAGTTTATTTCTTCCAGAATGCAAAAAATCTCCAAGTGGTAGTACGACAAGAATATTCCCTGACCAACACCTAGACAATGCTGAAACAAGTCACCTTATCATTCCATGGACTCTCATCTCCCTCTGTAAATGCACTCTGACAGAAAGCAGGCAAAGGGAACCCAGAACTCCACGATGCCCCTTTTTCAGCAGGAAGTAGCCAGAGACGACAACGTCACCCCCTATCCTATCAAAAGCGTCGGAATGTAAGGCCGGACCCCGGTGGCCATCTTGGCTTCTCCTTCTCCTCTTCCCTTTCCCGCTGGCAGGAAAAAGCCCTGCTGGACTCTGACTGTTGTGCTCTATTCTCTCATTCCCTCCCCCACTGCTGGAGTGTCCTTGATGTATCAGTTCCTGGTAGAAATCAACCCTCTCCTAACCTCCCCCTCCTAATCCCCTGTCAAGAAACAGCATTCTCCCCAGAAACAGCAAGAACTATTCCACTGTGTCAGCACAACCTTGAGCAGATCGGGCAACCAACCCAGTTTTGCCCCCTGGCTAACTGACCTATGAGAAACCATCATTCCAAACCCCGCTGCTCCTTACTGTGAAGCTATATAAGTTGTTCTTTGTCTTTGTTTGGTGTGAACTCCCTCGACCTCACTTACTTGGGTCCCTGAACCCCGCCCGAGAGCGCTTCCCATTCAGTTCAGTTCAGTTCAGTTCAGTCGCCCAGTCGTGTCCGACTCTCCGCGACCCCATGAATCACAGCACGCCAGGCCTCCCTGTCCATCACCAACTCCCGGAGTACACTCAAACTCATGTCCACAGAGTCGGTGATGCCATCCAGCCATCTCATTCTCCGTCGTCCCCTTCTCCTCCTGCCCCCAACCTTTCCCAGCATCAGAGTCTTTTCCTGTGAGTCAACTCGTCACATGAGGTGGCCAAAGTATTGCAGTTTCAGCTTTAGCATCAGTCCCTCCAATGAACATCCAGGATTGATCTCCTTTAGAATGGACTGGTTCCCATTAAAAGCCTGCTATACCATCTTCCTGGTGCCTGAGTCGTTTTTTTTCCTAACATCGCAGGGTCGTTTTGACCTTACAGTTTCATATCATTTATCACCTTACATACCTAACTGCTTGCAATGCAGGAGACCTGAGTTCCATCCCTGGGTTGGGAAGAATCCCTGGAGAAGGGAATGGCTATCCACTCCAGTATTGTTGCCTGGAGAATTCCACAGACAGAAGAGCCTAGCTGTCCATAGGGTCAGAAAGAGTTGGATGTGACTGAGCAATAGCATTTTCACTAAACAACTAATGAATGCCTTTATTTATTGCATTAATTGTGCAAACATTTTATTTTGGAGGAACACCTTAAATTTACATCACTTACTATTTGACAGACTTGGTTGTTAATATGTTGTGTGTGTTGCTTTTTAATGATCTAAGATAACTATTTGGTTACACTGACTTTACAGTTTTTCTGGAGTCAAGTTATTGCCACAGACATTGTGGTGCTGAACGTTGAAAAATCTTGATTTGTCTTTGGTTTGTTTGCTAAGAGTAAAGCTCAGATTAGTTCTAAATGACAATTTAGGTCCTGTTTGCAAGTCTTTCCTGGGATCCTTTTGTGTGAAAGCAGGGAGACTTCTGTTTAAGAGTCTGTCTGCAGTAGATCCCTCACTGCTCAGATTTCCACATTTCTATCTGCATTTCAGATTCCCACAGAGTAAGAGACCTGGAACTTGTCACTACTTAACACTTTGCCAAAGCTCAGACCAGAGTAATACTGTGAATGGACAAACACCAAGCAGATAGGTCATCCATCCCCTTTACTCCACGTTCAATCTGCATAGAAGCTAGAACAGTAAGATCCTGAAATTTACCTGGGCCAATTTTTCCTCATGCAAATAACTCCCAAAGAAATAGAATTATGCAAATCATACTTGTATTTATGGCCAGGATATCGCTAGGGAGCTGTACACTCCATTACCCAATGTCTTCCTTTTACAAAGACCAGATAGTTTTCTTGGCTCCTAATACTAAGAGTAACTGTGTTTCTCTTTTGAAATCCATTTCTTTGAATCTTCTGAATACTGTGACTCTGATGACATGTTTACATCTTTTCAATAGTTGCTAGAAAGCTCAAAACAAAATTTGCAACTGTTGAGCAAAATTTGGGGCTTTCTCCATGGGTCAAGTGGTAAATTCTCCACCTACAATCCAGGAGATGCAAGAGATATGACTTTGATTCCTGGATTGGGAAAATCCCCTGGAGGAGGAAATGGCAACCCATTTCCTTCAGTATTCTTGCTTGGAAAGTTCCATAGACAGAGAAGCCTGGTAAGCTACAGTCCAAAGAGTTGCACAGAGTCGAATATGACTGAGCACACGAGCATGAGCAAAATTTAGCTCAGAGCTAAAAATCATTTTTAGTCTTAGGTACAGAACCCAAGACATACTTTATTTATTTTGCACTAATCACTTCTAAGGTTTTATTTTACTCAATTTTCTTTTAATTCTAATTTTCTCATCTATTTTCTTCAGAAATTTCATCTGTTTGGTGTGATTTTAGTTTTACAGCAAAATTAAAAAGAAGGCATAGAACTTTCACATGTATCTTATTACCAGAATGATACCTTTGTCACAATGAATAAGCCCGCATTAGGGTTCACTCAATTAAAAGACGCGTACTCCTTGGAAGGAAACTTATGACCAATCTAGACAGCATATTAAAAAGTAGAGACATTACTTTGCCAACAAAGGTCTGTCTAGTCAAGGCTATGGTTTTTCCAGTAGTCATGTGAGGATGTGAGAGTTGGACTATAAAGAAAGCTGAGTGCCAAAGAACTGATGCTTTTGAACTGTGGTGTTGGAGAGGACTCTTGAGAGTCCCTTGGACTGCAAGGGGATCCAACCAGTCCATCCTAAAGGAAATCAGTCCTGAATATTCATTGGAAGGACTTATGCTAAAGCTGAAACTCCAATACTTTGGCCACCTTATTTGAAAAGACCTTGATGCTGGGAAAGATTGAGGGCAGGAGGAGAAGGGGACGACAGAGGATGAGATGGTTGGATGGCATCACTGACTCGACGGACATGAGTTTGGGTAGACTCTGGGAGTTGGTGATGGACAGGGAAGCCTGGCATGTTGCAGTCCATGGGGCGGCAAAGAGTCGGACACGACTAAGTGACTGAACTGAAATGAACTGAGTGTTTACTCTAGGGGGTATACATTTTGTGGGTTTAGACAATGTGTTTATCATTAGAGTATCACACAGTGTATTTTCCCTAAAAATCCTTTGTATTCTGCCTATTCATCCCTCTGCAACCACTGATCTATTTCTCCATAGTTTTGCTTTTATCAGAATCACGTAGTTAGAACCATAGCCTTTTCAAATCGGCTTCTTCCACTTAGTAATATGTATTTAAGCTGTCTTCATGGCTTGATAACTTTAGAAACAAACGAACAATATCCCATTGTCTGGAGGTACCATGGTTTATTTATCTATTTACCTCCTGAGGGGCTTCCCTAGTGCTTCAGACAGTAAAGTGTCTGCCTGCAATGCAGGAGACCTGGGTTTGATCCCTGGGTCGGGAAGATCCCTTGGAGAAGAAAATGGCAACCCACTCCAGTACCCTTGCCTGGAAATTGCCATGAATGGAGGAGCCTGGTAGGCTGCAGTCCATGGGCTTGCAAAGAGTTGGACATGACTAAGAGACTTCACTTTACCTCCTGAAGGACACCTTAGTTGTTTCCAAGTTTTAACAATTATGAATAAAGCTGCTATAAACACCTGTGTGCAGGTTTTTGTGCAGGTATAAATTTTCATCTTCTTTGGTAAAATATCAACGGCATGACTGCTGGATTGTATGAGTGTATTTAGACTCTTTGCGACCCCATGGACACCAGGTTCCTCCATCCATGGGATTTCCTAGGCAACAGTACTGGAGTGAGTTGCCATTTCCTTCTTCAGGGAATCTTCCTAACCCAGGGATCGAACCCAGGTCTTCCACATTGTAGACAGACGCTTTACCGTCTGAGCCACCAGGGAAGTCTATTTAGTACTGTATGAAATTGCTAAGCTATCTTCCAAATAATAATGTTTTCTTATATGTTTCCATAGATTTTTTATATATCCCTAAAGGATATTAAACTTTTTAAAAATACATCTATTTTAATATCTATGTATTGTGCTAAAAATTGTTTTAACTAGAAATATGTATTAAAACTTTAACCTCTGTGGAGTTAATACATGAGTTCTGCTTCATCTAAGGATATAGAAAACTTGATGAGAGCATCATTCTCAACCTGACAATGAGAAAAAGTTGAATAATTAACTAAATTATAACTGTTTTTCTTTCTTTCTTTTTTTTAGTTCTTCAGAGAGTTGAAGCTTTACCAAATAGGCAAAAGAGGAAAAGGTAGCCATTATGGAAACTAATACAAAGAAATCGGCTAAAACTTCAATAAAATCCAAAAGGCCAAGTGTGAGCCTATGTTTCCTTTGGAATAGCTGAGAGTCCCAGACACAAAGGGAGTTTGTGTCCACTTCCAAACTCTTTTCAAGGACTTCCACCAAGTACTCACATTTGGAACAAAGAGAGAGAATTCCCTCAATGCCACGAGCATGCAAGTCATAATTAGTGGGTACTGGAAGACAGGTATGAACACTGCTCACTTCTCCAGAACCTTCTCTCATACATGAGAAATAGAATATTTCTAATCATATCAGTGAATAAAGGATGTCACCATCATTAGCAATTGTAGCCCTCCAATATGAGCTGGTGAGCCCTGAGGAAACTCAGGAAGGAAAAGAATGCCATCTAGCAGTTACCAGCCTGCAGCCACTCCCTAAACTGAGCAAACCCTGAGAAAACTCAGGATGCAAAAACACGGTACACTGGCCCCAGATAGCTGAGATCTATCAAAGGAAGATGTCAATGGGCCCAGACTCTTGCATCTTCCCATATGTAGAAAAATGCTAAATTCCTTAACTTAAGATATCTGATTTTCTTTAATTAGCAATAGTCTTTTGACATTCAGACAACCTGCCCTTTGTTGCAACGTTCTGTATAACGTGGCTCCCCAACTCAGGCCCTTCAGAGCTGTTCCTTCTGGGTTACATGAGATGTTGTCCCCTGGACTTGAAGTCCTAAAAATTCCTGCTGAATAAAACATAACTCTTAACTTTTAGGTTGTACATATCTGTTTTTTTTTTTTTAATGTCACCATAAGAAAGGATATAAAACATTTCTATCTCCTGGACTTAAAGATCCATTACATCTATGCAAGGGGTAGAATTAAAATCCCTCATAGGATCTGGATCCTATAAGAAGAATACAAAGCTGAGTTCTGCTCCCTCTAGAAAGCAACAGGAAAGTGTCTCTTGCCCTCAATCTACTGTAGATATAAGAAAGAATTTTGTGAGCCCAGGGAAGGGAAGCAAGAATGCTGAGAAAGACCGATACCCAAGGCCCAGGTATACAAATTAGACTAGGAGAGTCAAGAATTCTTGTTTCCACCAGAAGGCTTGCACCAGATGACGAGGAATAGTACATAATCTATCACTGAGGAAGGGGCAAGAGTGTAGGGAGGGGCAAGCATACTAGGACCACTAAAAGCCAAGTGGGTAGAGGAACACTAAGTAAACCCTCTTGCCAACTGGGTCCCAACTGAAGAAGGTAACAGCAATTCACTGCAAAGAGACTGAAATCTGTGGAGGCAACAATAGCAGCACAAGTCCCAAACCCTGTGCAAATTGTTAATAAACTGACTGAAACTTCCCTCCTGACACACACACACACACAACCTCTCTGAAAGAAAAGACACACATTTCTCCAAGAATAGATACTATTTTCCTCCGTTTTTACTGACATTCTACACATAGAATTTGGTACTCAATAAATGATGAGAATACAAAAAAGTGAGATAAAAAGTCAGGCTCAGAGATACTGGAACTGTTGGATAGGGACTTTAATTGAGAGTCGGACATGACTGAGCAACTGAACTGAACTGCACTGAATATATAAAGGCATCCAGTGGAAAAGGTGGACTTCCCTGGTAGCTCATCTGGTAAAGAATCCGCCTGCAATGTGGGAGACCTGGGTTCGATCCCTGGAGGAGGGCATGGCAACACACTCTAGTGTTATTGCCTGGACAATCCCCACAGACAGAGGAGCCTGGAAGGCTACAGTCCATGGGGTCGCAAAGAGTTGGACACGACTGAATGACTAAGCACAGTAAAAAAAATGCATAAACACTTAGAAAATTTACCATAGAGATGCGAGTCACAAGGCAGTGCTAGAAACATGCTACACAGTACCCAAGATGAAGGAATTCTGATGGGTTCTTTTGCCTTCTGGATACTACTAAGACTAAAGCCAGTGAATCTGAAGATAGAGCAATTGAAATTAACCAGATTGAACCATAGTGAGAAAACATAAAGAGTAAACAATAGCGAAACAAAATAGAGCTACCCACAACTGTAGTGCAACATCACAGGGTCTGACTCACGCGTATCTGGAGTTCCAGAGTGAGAAGACAAACAGAATGGGACCAAAAGAGTGTCTGAAGACATGAAGGATGACAGTTATTCCAAATTCAAGAGACACCACAAACCAGAGATCCATGAATTTTGAAGAAATCTTTAAATACTAAGCAAACCAAACCTAGAGGCATTCATTGTACCTAAACAGGTGAAAAACAAAATCAAAGAAGCATCGGATATAAAGAAACAGCATGTATAGAGAAACAGAGACAAAAATTAATTCAAGCTTTGTTTTTGGAAACCTTGTGCAGTAATTCCCAAGGGCTGCCTTAACAAATGACCGTAAATCTGAGTAGATGAAAACAAAAGGTGTCAGCAGGACCCTGGTCTCTGCTTCGGAATTCTCCAGGGAAGGAGGCTTGTCTGCAACTTCCAATGGGTGCTGCAGTCCTCGGCATTCCTGGACTTGGAGAAGCTTCACTCCAATTTCTGCAGCTACCTGTTTCTTCCTGTATGCTTCTGTGTCTCCAAGTCTCCCTCTCCTTATAAAGACACCAGTCATTGCATTAGCAGTTATACCAAGCCAGTGTAGTCTCATCTTAAATTAGTTACATTTGTCAAAACCTTGTTTCCAAGTGAAGTTTCATTTACAAGTATCCTGGTTTAGGATTTTCACATATTTTTTGAGGGGCATAATTTAATCCTCAACATATGTCCAAGAAAATTTTATTAAAATGCATATGTAATCCATTTTAAATATTGGGAAAATTTGTCTGCTGAAGCCCTAAATTTTGATTAATTGGTTGTGCAAGTATCCTGTGAATATTTCAGTCAGTTCAGTTCAGTTCAGTCGCTCCGTCGTGTCCGACTCTCCGCGACCCCATGAATCACAGCACACCAGGCCTCCCTGTCCATCACCAACTCCCGGAGTTCACTCAAACTCATGTCCACAGAGTCGGTGATGCCATCCAGCCATCTCATTCTCTGTCGTCCCCTTCTCCTCCCGCCCCCAATCCTTCCCAGCATGAGAGTCTTTTCCAGTGAGTCAACTCGTCGCATGAGGTGGACAAAGTATCGCAGTTTCAGTTTAGCAGGATGCAATTTTACTGTGTAAAAAATAAGTTCTTTGTTTAATATATTGTCAGGATAGCTTTTCATTAAACCAGATGGAACTAAACAAAAAGTGTATCCCAAACTTCTTGAACCTAAATCTGTATGTATGGGGTTTATTATCCTTAAACTTGCATTCCTCAGAAGATGTTGGTGTACATACAGAATTAAGAACTACTCTACCAGGTGAACTTCCTTCATAGTTCAGTTGGTAAAGAATCAACCAGAAATGCAGGAGACCTGGGTTCAATCTCTGGGTTGGGAAGATCCCCTGGAGAATGGAAAGGCTACCCACTCAAGAATTCTGGCTTGGAGAATTCCATGGACTGTATAGTCCATGGGGTTGCAAAGAATCGGACATGACTGAGTGACTTTCACTTTCACTTTCATACCAGGCCATGGGTCTACAAAAAGACAAGGACCTAATTTGGCATTCCTGAAGTCTGACATTGAACCTACTAGTTCAGTGAATGAATCAATCGAGGAAGGAAAGACTTGAGGATAAAAATAAGTCACCCATTGTTGTTAATTTGAGTATAAATTATTGAAATCAATTACTAAAAAGGAGGCAACAGGCCCCAAATGGAGTCAATTTTGCTAAACCCTGTGTCAATACACTCAAACTTAATGCCTAACCTAATAGTGATTTCAACTTCCCCAGCAATGGAGCATTTAACTGGCTAACTTGGAATTACCTGGTAAGCACTACTGAGGTAATTCATTTGAGAGACTCATTTCCTTCCCCTTAGAAGGGAGACCTTGCTTAAAATATTGCATCCATTGCTAATGCATCCACTTCCTTTTTGCACCTTCTTTCTAGCTTGAAAACCCTTTTGCTTTTCTATAGCTTTGCAGATCACCTTTCTCATTGCTAGATGGGATGCTTCTTGATTCATGAATGTTTTAATAAAGCCAGTATACTCTTTAAATTTATTCAGTTGGATTTTTGTTGTTTAACACAATTTATCTTAATCTTTCAGTTCAGTTCCTTGCATCAGGTGGCCAAAGTATTGGAGCTTCAGCTTCATCAGCAGTGCTTCCAATGAATACTCAGGACTGGTTTTCTTTAGAATTAACTGGTTTGATCTCCTTGCAATATAAGGGACTCTTAAGAGACTTCTCCCGGAGAAGGCAATGGCAAGCCACTCCAGTACTCTTGCCTAGAAAATCCTATGGATGGAGGAGCCTGGTAGGCTGCAGTCCGTGGGGTCGCTAAGGGTCGGACACGACTGAGCAACTTCACCTTCACTTTTCACTTTCACACACTGGAGAAGGAAATGGCAACCCACTCCAGTGTTCTTGCCTGGAGAATCCCAGGGATGGGGGAGCCTGGTGGGCTTCTGTCTATGGGGTCACACAGGGTCGGACACGACTGAAGTGACTTAGCAGCAGCAGCAAGAGACTTCTCCAGCACCACAGTTCAAAAGCATCATTTCTTCAGTGCTCAACTTTCTTCATGGTCCAACTCTCACATCCATACATGACTACTGGAAAAACTGTAGCTTTGGCTAGTTGGACGTATGTCGGCAAAGTAATGTCTCTGCTTTTTAAATATGCTGTCTAAGCGTGTCATAGCTTTTTTTCTAAGGAGCAAGTGTCTTTTAATTTCATGGCTGCAGTCATCTGCAGTGATTTTGGAGCCCAAGAAAATAAAGTCTCTCACTGTTTCCACATCTATTTGCCATGAAGTGATGGGACTGGATGCCATGATCTTCATTTTTTGAATGTTGCATTTTAAGCCAGCTTTTTCACTCTCCTCTTTCACTTTCATCAAGAGGCTCTCTCGTACTACTCTTTGCTTTTTGCCATAATGGTGGTGTCATCTGCATATCTGAGATTACTGATATTTCTCCTGTAAGTCTTGATTTCTGCTTGTATTTCATCCAGCCCATCATTTAGCATTATGGACTGTGAAGAAGGCTGATTGCCGGAGAATTGATGCTTTTGAACTGTGGTGTTGGAGAAGACTCTTGAGAGTCCCCTGGACTGCAAGGAGATCCAACCAGTCCATTCTAAAGGAGATCAATCCTGGGTGTTCATTGGAAGGACTGATGCTACAGCTGAAACTCCAATACTTTGGCCACCTCATGTGACGAGTTGACTCACTGGAAAAGACTCTGATGCTGGGAAAGGTTGGGGGCGGGAGGAGAAGGGGACGACAGAGAATGAGATGGCTGGATGGCATCACCGACTCTGTGGACATGAGTTTGAGTGAACTCCAGGAGTTAGTGATGGACAGGGAGGCCTGGCGTGCTGTGATTCATGGGGTCGCAGAGAGTCAGACATGACGGAGCGACTGAACTCTGCATATCAGTTAAATAAACAGGGTGACAAAATACAGCCTTGACATACTCCTTTACCAATTTGGAACCAGTACGTTGTTCTATGTCTGATTCTGTTGCTTCTAGTCCTGAATACAGATCTCTCAGGAGTCAGGCGAGGTGGTCTAGTATTCCCATCTCTTGAAGAATTTTCCACAGTCCGTTGTGATCCCCAGAGTCAAAGTCTTCAGTGTAGTCAATAAAGTAGAAGTAGATGTTTTTCTGGAACTCTCTTGCTTTTCTCTATCATCCAACAAATGTTGGCAATTTGACCTCTAGTTTCTCTGCCTTTTCTAACCCAGCTTGAACATCTGAAAGTTTTCAGTTCACATACTGTTGAAGCCTCGTTTTGGAGAATTTTGAACATGACTTTGCTAATGTGTGAGATGAGAGCAATTGTATGGTAGTTTGAACTTTTTTTTTGGCATTGCCTTGCTTTGGGACTGGAATGAGAACATCTTTTCCAGTGCTATGGCCACTGCAGAGTTTTCCAAATTTGCTGGCTTATTGAATGTGGCACTTTCACAACATCTTTTAGGATTTGAAATAACAGCTGGAGTTCCATCACCTCCACTAACTTTGTTTATAGTGATGCTTCCTAAGGCCCACTTGACTTTGATTCCAGAATGTGTAACTCTAGGTGAGTGATCACACCATTGTAGTTATCTGTGTCATGAAGATCTTTTTTGTATAGTTCTGTGTATTCTTGCCACCTCTTCTTAATATCTTTTGCCTCTGTTAGGTCCAAACTGTTTCTGTTCTTTATTGTGCCCATCTTTGCATGAAATGTTCCCTTGGTATCTCTAATTTTATTGACTACTTCTATTCTATTTTCTAGATTTAACACAATCAATATTAATCCTTAGAGTACTATTTTGTTTCAGGATTGAACTGTATTTTGAAGTCTACATATTCAGTTCTGATGACTATTCTTTTTTGAGGTGCTGTTGAGAAGCAGTGTGTTTGTTTATGTGTGTCTATTAACTGTGTACACATTCAAAGTGAGCTGTAAATATGTAAGGAATTTATTGTCTAATTGATCCTTGTTTCTGGACTTAGAGCAGTTAGTGTGATATATGAAAAATAATCTTAATGAAGAATCTTTCTTTTCCAGGCCCTGTAGTTGTATGTAAAGCTGTGGCCCAAGGTGAGAGTGTCTTCTCTTTAATGTGATCTTCTGTCCCAGAGGCAATTTTTGCTTCTGTTACTCCAGGTGATATTGGAATACACTCAGTGATGTTTTATTCATGAAAGTAGATCTTGTGAATATAGCTCTCAATACACCAGAGGGACAAAAATATCGCTACAATTGCACCTAACCTGTAGTTATGTAACAAATTGACACACAAATTAAATTTTCACCACTAATGCCTGCCTTAACTCCATAATCACACTCCAGTTAGAAATTCTAACATAATTAGTTTAACTCACATTTACTCATTAAAGATTACTGAACATTGGAAGATATCAGGACCTCTTAATATCTGTCACACCCAGGGAAGCTTTTAAGGTTCAATTCATAGCTATATATCTATTATTTAAAATTGTATTAGATTTAATGAATTTCCAGATACTCCTTTTTTCCCCCTTGAGAACTGATTTATCTCACAATGGACGTGTCTTCATTTCCTATACTTTTTCCTTCATGTTCTATGATAAGTCATCCTTGTGTTGAAAAACTTTCTGTTTTCCATATGATTGATCTTTTAGGTGGTGGGGGAGTCCTTGTTAAAATGGTGGTTGGAAGAATCACATCCTTTCATCTTGGGTTTCATCTTCTGAAAGAAAGAAGAATTGAGCTATTTACCAGTTGTTGTGAACCCTTCAGACTTCCTCTGGGGGAAAAAACAGTCACTTTCAAAGCTCTGAGGAGTACTAAAAAAAATGCTCCAAGGCTCAAGAAAGTAAATAAAAGGCGATGTAACCTCTCAAAGACTGCTCTGGAGGCTGGAGATAAAGTTTTAGTTGCTGTGAGAATCATTGAAACAAAAACCTGTGGAAAATACAGGCAAAATCAGGAAGAAATCTGTTTAGTTAGCCTAAATATAGTAATACCACTCATGACCCTCACGAAGTAATAGACTGGAAGGAATTATGTGTGATTTCTTTCTAAAATCTGTGAGCTTACAAGTTAAAAATAGAGTTTATTGATTCTTGAACTAGATTTATTAATATAGACAGACTTGCTCTTTAATCTCTGTTTATAGGTTCTGACTTTTACAACAGGCTTCTCTACCTTATCTGTTGGATTCTGAACTTGCTACTTAAAATCTATCCTGCATGCTAACATAAATAAAGCAAAAATTAAAAAAAAATGATACAGGATACTATTTTCATAACATTCTGTGGTACACAGGCCCCGAGAAGACCTCTAATGTTCTTCGGGGAGACACGGCCTGTGCAGACTTTTCTCACACTGCGGCGTATACTCTGTGTCTTCAGTAGTATAGAGCAGAGACGGCAGCGTGACACCTGAAAGTCCTTTCTTTCTCCCCTCTTTCCTCCCCTCTTCTTCTTTCCTTCTTTCCTTCATGCTTCCTTCTTCCTCTTTCTTTGTTCCCTCCCCTCTTTCTTCTGGGTGAGCCCCTACATTCTTACGCTATTGTTCCTACCTGAAATATAACTGGCAACACCATCGTAACTGCTTTTCAAATCCTTACTGTGATACTCAAGACCTTTCAAGCATGGACTGTTAGCTACCATTTTTCACTTTAATCTTCCAGTGAAACTAAACCACTTCAGATTTAGTTATGTGTCTCACAAATAGGATTGCCAGAGATAATAAACAGAAGTACAGGAAACCCAGTTAAATGTGAATTTCACATAAACCACAAAAATTGCTTCTTAAATATATCTCATGCAATACATGGAATATATTTATCTTAAGTATTAGTTTTTGCTAGAAATATAGATTTAACTGAGCACTCTGTATTTTATCTGGAAACCCTACCAATGCTTGTATTTCCCCTTTATCTTTCATATGTCTCTCCATCTCTGTATTAAAATCCTATACATCTTACCACTCATGGCCAAGTTCAACTGCCACCTCCATTCTGAACAGCTTAGTAGTTGTCCTGGAATAAATAAAAGCTTTTCCATATCTCAATTTTTGTGGAATCTGTGTGTTCTGAACTTAGAAATAAGACAATAAAAATCAACATACATTAGAGTAATTTGGTTGGCTGTGGATTATCACCTGAATTATTGAATACAAGTCCCAATAAAAAGTGGTCTGTAGTGTAGTGACTATGTCATCTCTATTACCTTGGTGAAATATTTGATTAACTGGCAAACTTCCTAACTATTTCACTGTGGTATGCATACCTTCACACTTAGCTACTGTTCAACAAGAGTTAGCTTCCTTTTTTTTCCCTCCAATATGTTTGTTGTAATCACATAAATTAATTAAACAAACAATAGTGAGAACTGTTATTTCTATGAAAGCTATGTGTTTCAAATACTTTCATAAAAGCAAGTTGTTAGAAAGTACTATTAAACTGGATATGGAATTCAAAACAAAATTTGTAAAACATTGAAAAAGCAATGAAAAGATACTGAATAATATTATATTCAGAAGATTTTAACTATATTTAAAATTTGAATGCACTTTAAATAAGTCCATAGTAGAAACTCTACATGACATGTTATTACCATAATTTATGTTAGAAAAAAGAATGAAACTCCAGTTAGGACAACCATGTGAAGTGAAATGAACTGAAAGTCGTTCAGTCGTGTCTGATTCTTCATGACCTCATGGGCTGAAGCCTATCAGGCTCCTCTGGCCATGCAATTCTCTAGTCAAGAATACTGGAGTGGGTAGCTGTTCCCTTTTCCAGGGGATCTTCTCAACCTACGGATCCAACCCAAGTCTCCTGCATTTCAGGCAGATTCTTTACCATCTGAGCCACCAGGGAAGCCCAAGTGTGTACAACCATACTCACCCACAAAAAAATGTCCTGGCCGTAAGGCAAAGGGTAGATGAAGGAATATATCCTCTAAAGTTTGGCTCAAAATAAAATCGTTGCAATAGATAAGTATTAACCAGCGCTATCATTTTAATCAGTGCTTCACTTTACTTTTTAATTGAAGTATACTTGACACAGAACACTACATTAGTTTCAGGTGGACAGCATACTGATTTGACATTTGTGTACATTGCAATGGCACCACTGACTCAGGGGCGTCACTGACTCAATGGACATGAGTTTGAGCAAGCTCCGGGAGATGGTGAAGGACAGGGAGGCCTGGAGTGCTGCGGTCCATGGGGTCACAGAGGTCAGACAGGACTGAGCGACTGAACAACAGAAAACACATTGCAGTGTGATTCTCACAGCAAGAGTAGTTCAGTTCAGTTCAGTTCAGTCGCTCAGTCGTGTCCGACTCTCCGCGACCCCATGAATCACAGCACGCCAGGCCTCCCTGTCCATCACCAACTCCCGGAGTACACTCAAACTCATGTCCACAGAGTTGGTGATGCCATCCAGCCATCTCATTCTGTAAATACAGAATTGCAACTTTTGTTCTTGTGATGAGAACTGTGAAGATTTAAATTCTTAGCAACGTTTATATTTGGAATAAAAAGTTATTGACTACAATCACCATACTGTCTATTACATTTCCATGACTTTTTATTTTTATAACTGGAAGTTTGTATCCCTTGATTCCCTTCACCCACTTCACCAAAAACTCTGCAACCACCAATCTGTTTCCTCTGTTAGTGAGTTTTGTTTTGTATTATTTGTTTTGTTCTTTAGATTCTAAATATAAGAGGTATCAGACAGCTTTTGCATTTTTCTGTGTGATTTATTTCACTTAGCATAATGCACTCCAAGTTCACCCATGTTGTTGAAAATGAAAAAAAAAAATCTCTTATTCTTTACAACTGAGTAGTATTCCATTGTATTTAAATACCACAACTTCTTTATCCATTCATCACTTAATGGACACTTAGGTTGCTTCCATATAAAGTCTCTCAGTCGTGTCCAGCTCTTTGTGACCCCATGGACTATGGCAGCATAGAATTTTCCAGGCCAGCCAGAATACTGGAGTGGGTAGCCTATCCCTTCTCCAGGGGATCTTCGGACCCAGGAATGGAACCAGGCTCTACTGCATTGCAGGCAGATCCTTTACCAATGAGCTATCAGGGAAGGCAACGGGAGTACGTATATCTTTTCAAATAAAATTGTTTTGTTTTCTTTGGATAAGTACTCGGAAGCAGAATTGCTGTTTCATAAGTTAGTTTCATTTCTAATTTTTTGAGGAACCTCCATCCTGTTTTCTATAGTGGAGAACAACAAGGCTGTATATTGTCACCTGCTTATTTAACATATATATGCAGAGTACATCAAGCAAAATGCTGGACTGGATGAATCACATGCTGGGATCAAGATTCCCAGGAGAAATATCAACAACCTCAGATATGAGGATGCTACCACCCTAATGGCAGAAAGCAAAGAGGACCGAAGGAGCCTCTTAATGAGGGAGAAAGAGGAGACTGAAAAAACTGGCTTAAAACTCAGCATTCATGGCATCCAGTCCCATCACTTCCTGGCAAAAAGAAGGCAAAAAAGTGAAAATGATGACAGATTTTGTTTTCTTGGGCTCCAAAATCATTGTGGAAGGTGACCGCAGCCTTTAAATGAAAAGATGCTGTCTCCTCAGGAGGAAAGCTATGACAAACCTTGACAGCATTTTAAAAAGCTGACTCATTGGAAAAGACTCTGATGCTGGGGAAGAGGGAGGGCAGGGGGAAGAGAGGGCGGCAGAGGGTGAAATGGTTATATAGCATCAATGATTCAGTGAACATGAGTTTGAGCAAACTTCAGATGATAGTGAAGGACAGGGAAGCGTAGAGTCCATGGGGTCGCACAGGGTGGGATGTGACAGTGACTGAGCAGCAACAAATGTACATACATATATATAAAATATCTATACACATGTATACACACACATATATGTAAACTATAAAGTTAAATCTACTTAATAACACTAATGTATCTAAAGAAAAAAGACACATTTATGATTGCCATTCACAAAATACTTTGAAATAAAGAGTGTGTATATATCACTAACAATAATGTCAAGCAGGCTACCACCTAGATTTTCTTCTAGGAGTTTTGTGATTTCTGGTCTTTCATTCAAGTTTTTAATCCATTTTAAGTTATTTTTTGTTTATTGTGTAGTTGGCTTCATTCTTTGGCTTGTGGCTGTTAAATTTTCTGAACACCGTTTGTTGAAGAGACTTTCCCCATTGTATATTTTTGACTCCTCTCCTAACCATCTTGATGTGGTCTTTTTATCCTTTGTTATAGATGAACTGTTAAGCTAGTTTTCAGGTCTTTTTTTTTTCAGGAAATTCTTCCACATATGGCTATAAGTTTGTGTATCTTTGGGTACAGGTCGATTCAAGGTTTTTCTGCACTACTGTTTGAACTGCCTCCTTTAATTCAGGCTGCCCTGATAGCTCAGTTGGCAAAGAATCCACCTGCAATGCAGGAGAGCCCAGTTCAATTCCTGTGTCTGGAAGATCCCCTGAAGAAGGGATAAGCTACCTAGTAACTCCAGTATTCTCGGGCTTCCCTTGTGGCTCAGCTGGTAAAGAATCCTGGGTTTGATTGGTCCCCCAGGTTGGGAAGGTCCCCTGGAGAAGGGAAAGGCTACCCACTCCAGTATACTCAAGATGAACAAAGCTTAAAATGTTTATTCACAAATTAAATCTGTTTAATAACAGTAGCATATCTAAAGAAAAAAAATACATAGAGAAGATCGTCATTTACAAAGGTATTTTTAAATAAAGAGTATATTGAACACAGTAAAGGGGACATTTAGCTTTGTCTGTGGCACAGGAAAACTTAATTAGACAGAATATTTGCATCGTAAGTTTATCCCTTTTTAGAAGGCTCTATAGCCCTTGAACTCTTCCATAATATCTTAAGTGAGGACTTATTGTCACTTCATCTAAATTCCTTTCCTTTTACTTGTGTTTCTAAAATACAGCCTTTTATTTTGATTTTTATTTGAGTTACTTCCTAACTTATTTACCAAGATAGATTGTGGTTAGGCAGTTCCTGGAGAATTTTAGTTCCGTCGTTTTTTGAAAGATATCTCACACTCAAACTTTCTTTCTAATATCTATCATATGTTTTCCTTTATTTTTGTAGTATGCATTTTAGTGCATGAGTATTGGTTTCAGTGGGCTTCCCAGGTGATCAGGATCCCAGAATCCTCCTATTATTCAGGAGATGTGGATGGGTTCGATCCTTAGATCAGGAAGATCCCTTGGAGTAGTTCAGTCCAGTATTCTTTACTAGAAAATCCCATGAACAGAGGTGGGTTATAGTCCATGGGGTTGCCAAAGAGTCAGACATGACCTAGCCACAAAACAACAACAAAATTGGTTTCACTGGTTCATAACTCTTTGAGAGAAATTAACCCCTAGTTCCTTTGAAAAAGAAAACAATTTTGCAATTTGACAACCTACCTTAAATAATTGTTCCCTGACAAAGTCAGCACTCTTAACGCTCAGTGATAGAAACACGAACCTCGGCCATCTTCTGCTGTGTAGCTGTCTTTTGTAGTAATGCGCAGAGTACCTTCTGATGTACAGTTAGCTATGCACACACTTTTCTCCCTTACTGTTTTGTAGAGTGCTTGAGGGCAGAGATTTATGTCTTCTGCATCGTTTTGTGAAATTCCTGGTGCATAGTGAGTTGCGTATTTAATGTATTTGAATTAAATGCAGCTGATAAACTTTTTAGCGTCTAAACCTAGTACTTAAGGCAGGAGATGCCCTATACTTGAGCATAAACAAACTGTCACAGCTTGGCTACTGAAGGAAAACTTTAGGGAAAAGACACTTCTCACTGGCATGCTGTAAAGAGCTTTCTTCCTCTTTCCTCAGCATGCTGTCCTATTAAAATGAACCATTTTCCCCTTTGGACTCATGGACTAGGAAAGCAACATCTTTAATTGTAAGACAGTGATGACTGACCTTAACCGTCTTGGCCCTGAAGGTTTCTCTTTTCTCTGCAGAAGAACACATGTGATTCTAAGATAGAAATGAAAGCAAATGCAAGAGGTAGAACTTTAGGTTCTGTCTTTTATCTTCCACCCAGGTGTTTTTGTTCCAAATAGAGAAATGACTTTTTGGTCAAAATTTATTTACGTAAACTTAATGTAAAATATGGGCTTTCTTGGTGACTAAGAGTAAAAATTCCGCCTGCAATGTGGGAGACCTGGGTTCGATCCCTGGATTGGGAAGATCCCCTGGAGGAGGGCATGACAATCCAGTCTGGTATTCTTGCCTAGAGAATCCCCATGGACAGAGGAGCCTGGTGGGCTACAATCCAAGGAGTCGCAAAGAGTTGGCCATGAGTGTGTGACTAAGCACACAGCACAGTGTAAAACATACAAGCAGGAGCACATATTAATATTAGAATATAAAATATTCTAATAGTTTTGCATAGTGTCTGTTCATTCCGATCCCAAATCTCCCTTTGTTCTCCACGCTTCTGTCTTGTCATTTGGTTTGAGGCTTGCCACAAGGAAAAAATTACCCTAACCTTTACACCATTTTCCTCTGGGAGCAATATTTCAGATAGCATCTTTTAAGTTCAAGATCTTAAATCTACTTCTATATCCTCTCTCATATTTAATATAATGTCTTCATCATTCTTATCTCTATTTTTCCACTCTTATTTTGCATATTTTCTACCTCTATTGCAATCTTAAAGCCTATCTCTTTTTAGGCATAGTAAATCTTTTTGTATTTTTATGGTTCAACTTCTGCTTTAATTTATTTTAAATGTTCCTACTTTCTGCTTCCTTCTTCTCTATAGTCAAATGGGGAATATTGGACTTACCTAGTCTCCTTTTAAACATGTAATGGCTTTTTTGCCCACTCATTACCTTGTATTTCAGCTACAACTGAAATTTAAATTACTTATCCCATTCTATGTTAGTAAAAGTTAATCCTAATTTTGCCCAGCATTTATGGAGCTTAAAGCTCCACAACAAAAACAAAACTTGACATGCACATACTCAGGCACTTTTACTGAACCAACTTTTGCTTTGTGATGTCTGGATGGTACACAGATAAAGTTGTAAGAATCTTTCATTGTAGATTTCTGTCAGTATTTCTTTAATTAAAACATACATCTAATTTTCTTGGAAGATTTCTGGGTCCTGAAAGAAAGGATTATGATTTAATAGATAAGTCTGAGATGAAGTCTAGAAACAGTTGCTCTTTAATCAATATCCCAGGTCATTTTGGTGAATATGTGCATTGACAAACACTGAGTATACAGTACCTATGACAAAAATTCTATAATGAAAATCTGGCACTGTCAATGAATATTAATCAAAATATTCTACAACACATTTTGCCTTATATAAATTTTTAAAGAGCCTCTGAAATCTTGGACAACATTATTCATATAATCATTTGTATATCATATATACGTATATTCTCTTCAGTGCAAGAGCTTTTGTTGCTGTAGCCAAACTAAGGAAGTAAAAATCCATGCTCTCATGAAAAGCTCTAGTGAAAGAGTATAAACAAAGTAAATTGTTGAAATATATAAAATATTAGCTAGTGATAAACCTAAAGAATCAGGGTGTAGAGGTCAAAATTCTAGATGAGAAGGTTAGGGAAGACTCCCTTCCTGGGAAAGGGACTTTAGTGCAAACCCTTAAAGACATTTAAAGACGTTTTCTTGGGCTCCAAAATCACTGTGGACAGTGACTGCAGCCATGAAATTAAAAGATGCTTGCTCCTTGGAAGAAAAGCAACGAAAAACCTAGACAGCATATTAAAAAGCAGAGACATTACTTTGTTGACAATGTAATGGTTTTTATAGTCAAAGCTGCAGTTTTTCCAGTAGTCTTGCATGGATGCGAAAGCTGGCCCATAAAAAAGACTGAGTGCTGAAGAACTGATGCTTTTGAACTGTGGTGCTGGCAGAAGACTCTTGAGAGTCCCTTGGACTGCAAGGAGATCAATCAAATGAATCCATCCTAGAGGAAATCAACTTGGAATATTCATTGGAATATTCATTGATGCTAAAACTGAATCTCCAATACTTTGGCCACTGATGCAAAGAGCTGACTCACAGAAAAAGACCCTGGGGATGGGCAAGATTGAAGTCAGGAAGAAAAGAGGACGACAGAGGATGAGACGGTTGGATGGCATCACCGACTCAATGGACATGAGTTTGAGCAAACTCCAAGAAATGGTGAAGGACAGGGAAGACTGGCGTGCTACAGTCCATGGGGTCTCAAAGGGTTGGACATGACTGAGTGGACTGAACAGCAACAGCTTAAAGAGGTGCTCTTTTACAATGCTCAGTTCAATTCAGTTCAGTTCAGTCATTCAGTCATATATTGTTTGTTATTGCATATTTATACCTATATTGAATAAGGAACCGTTGCAAAATTCAGATCAGCTTATTATGTTTGATCCAAATATGAGAAAAGTTAGCAAGTTCTTCCTTTCATTTGATTTTGCCTAAGTGTCTCTGAATGTTGTAAAGTTCAATAACCTACTCTTTGATTGTGAACTCTACATATGCACAGTGTACCATGACCACATTTGACCTTTATTTTGAAAATGATTCCAGTGTAAAATGTCATTTTCATGAAGGCAAGTCAATGTCTCTATTAGTTGATTTAGAAAACTGAAGCCTAATGTTGAATTTCTTTACAATGAAAATTATCACTGCAAAAGATCAGTTCAGTTCAGTCAGTCAGTCATGTCTGACTCTTTGTGACCCCATGGACTGCAGCACGCCAGGCCTCCCTGTCCATCACCAGCTCCCGGAGTTCACTCAAACTAATGTTTACAATGCTAGAGTGATGTTTAACATACTTGGGAAAAAAACGTGACCTGGGCTTGCCCTGTCTCTCTTCCTGGGAGATGCTATTTCCAACCTCATATTCCATTTCACTCTCATCCTTTCTGTGACCTTATGCCTGCTCCAGAACTGAGTTTCTGCATTTCGTCTCATTTCTTTGGCTATAAGGAAAAGATTCCGATGAGGCTATCATCAGATAGTTTACAATATGAGTGGGAAAACAAGTCTATAGAGCAAGACCAAGACCAAGAACCAAAGCATCAGAGATCACTTGACTATCTCACTCTGCCTCCTGTAGAAATAAACATAATTGAATTATTTCCCAGTTTGTTAGACACTCATCTCTATATCCATTCTAACAAGAGCCGTCTGAAAACACTCAAGTCACACCCTTACTTTTTGGCCATGATGGGGTACAAGGAAGCACTTGGTAAAGGAATAGGTAAAGCTCTTGTATAGGCAGAAGCTCTAGATTTAGAGATCTATCCAGAAAATACACAATACAGGAGAGGTAATACCCATTATAGTCACGATTTCTTTCAGCTCTTCAGGATTTGCAGCAATATATATGAACACTTTGTTTAATCTCATTAGACACATTCTTTCTACTAGTGTGTTACATAAACTTTTCTGTGCTAACAGATTGATGAATATAATGAGTTATACATCAAATGACAACCCTTACAATGAATCCCACTGAGAGAAACAATTTACAGGGTGAAATACAGTTTCTCTTTCAGGATTTCTTTAACTATCTAGCTGGGCTAGAATTCTATAGCTGGACAAATGCCAACTCATATGATCGACATCTAGGGAACAGAAGCTATTGAAAGAGAAGGGGCAAGAAAATTGGAACCAGTTGTCTATTTAAAAAAATAGGAAAAAATAAATTAATATGAAATTTCAAACTGTGTGTCTCATCTTCTTTTTTTGGAACTTACTATAAAATTTCATTTTATTTTACTCTGTGCATTTTGTTTTTCATAACAGATTTCTGATCTCAATGACCTCTCCTTTCTCTGCAGTCAACTTTTTGCAAAACCTGTTCTGGTTCCCCCAGGAGCTTTTGCAGTAGTGGCATTTGGAGTTGGTGGAGACGGCATTTCTAAAAATTTCTGTCTCTGCTGGAAAATAAGACATATGCATTGACATTTCCAATTTGAGCACAATAGCTCTTCTTTAATTCTGTATTGTAAATGCCACTTCTGTATTTAATTTCTTTGATTTTTCCTGGTTCATTCATTTCAATAATTCTCTCCTCCACAGAACCATGTTATTTTTATTTTTGGTATGTTTATTCTGGTATTTTTTCACAGACCCAGTTTTATGATTATATGTTATTTAATTTACATGCAGAAAAAAATGAGTTATTATACAACGAATTTGCTTTAGTGTCATAGACATATGTTTTAAAATGCAAACATTCTGGGGAAAAGAAAATATATTTAGATTTGGTGGCCCTAGTGGTAAAGAACAGCCTACCAATGCAGGAGACATGAGACGTGGGTTCAATCCCTGGGTCAGGAAGATCCCTTGGAGGAGGGCATGGCAACCCTCTCCAGTATTCTCACCTGGAAAATCCCAAAGGACAGAGGAGCCTGGAGGGCTATAGTCCATACACTCTCAAAGAGTTGGACATAACTAAAGTGACTTAGCATGCATGCACAAGTTCATAATCAAAGTACTCCCTTTACTCAAACAAACGATTGGATATAAATATTGAAATAAAAAGATGTGAATAAGAATTATCTAATTTTATTTTCCTGTCTGAACATTAGAAAGTCATTTTGTTTGAAATTGATGCCCATGGTTGCTGAGTATGGATAGAGGTATTGGGAATTTTGTGAGTACTAACTTATTGACTTTAGATATTTTGGAGGAAGTTTTCCTATTCCTAAATATTTGTGTCCTCATTCTCTCTGGGAACCAAGAGTTGTGAGATTCTGACTCTCATCTGAAGCAGTGTGGGCTACAGACCAACCTCCTATTGATTTGTTAAAGGACAGATACCTGAGTAACATTTATAGTCTTCCTTTCCCTATGGCTGATACCATTTGATCCCTGAATTCTGAAGTTTTTCTTGTCTCTAGAACACATCCCTAAAGTAATTAAAGACAATCAACACAAAATGAGAAAAGGATAGTCTCCTCATGAAATGGTGTTGGGAAAACTGCATATACACATGCGAAAAGGTGAAACTGCATCCCTACCTTATGCCACTCACAACAATTAACGTGAAATAGATTAAAGACTTAGTTTTAAGACCTAAAATCATAAAACTCTGAGAAGAAAGCATAGGGGAAAATGCTTTTTGTTCTTGGTCTTGAAAATAAATTTTAGGATATGATTCCAAAAGCATAGACAGCAAAAGTCAAAATAAACAATTGGTATTACATTAAACTAGAAAGCTTCTGCACAGAAAAGAAAATCAAGAAAATGAAAATGAACTAAAAGAAAATATTTCCAAATAATACATCTGATAAGGAGTTACTGTGTAAAATATATAAAGAACTCACATAACTCAATAGAAGATAGATCCAGTTAAAAATAGGCAGAAGATCTGAATAGACATTTTTCCAGGGAATGTATAAAAATGGCCAATAGACACATGAGAAGATGCTCAACATCAGTAATCATCAGGGACATGGAAATCAAAACCAATGAGATACAACTCACAGCTGTTAGAATATCTATTTTCAAAAGGACAAGAATTAGCAAGTGTTGGTGAGAATATGGAGAAAAGGGAGTAATAATGGGAGGTGATGGATGTGTTAATGAACTTGATTTTGGTAATTTTACAATGCAATATATATATATATATATATATATATATATATATATATACACATATATAATTTCCACTTAGAAATATACAATTTTATCAATTATTCCTCAATAACTGAAAAAAAATAAAAGATATCAAAGAGGGAATAAACAGTCAACACATTGAATAATCTAGGATTCAGCATTGAACTCCTCATGTTTCTTTCTTGTCTTTTTTCTCTCCAGACAGTGTCTGGCAAGTTTTAAAATGTGCCAAATAACTTTGCCCCTAGAGAGTTAGAGACCTAGCACATAGATACTATTTTTGGTTTTCTACTCATGTTCAGATTGACTTCATTGGTTTGAGAGCCTTCAAGTCATGGCTAAGTGGCCATGGATCACAGGAGGCATGATTCAGTCTCTAAGGCTGAGTTTTACCTTAGGGTTTCCAGCTGATCATATCACTAAATCAGCTTTGTCCTGTTACCTTGCATTGCTGATTGGTTTCTAGGGTAAGCTCCCTACTAGCCAATAAGGAAATATAGAACAGGCATCTTATTTATGAATTCTGGCATTTGCAGATCTTATGAACTTCTTGACTTCAAATAAGCACAACGTAAATAACTTGTCGCACTAAAAGGAATGAAATCATTTCTGTGCCAGAGAATGATTACAGTGCAAAACCTGATTCTTGCTGTCTATTTCACCATTTAATTCTAATTTTTGCTCTTTGATCCTAGCTTAACATATTGAAGCAAAAAAGAGAGACAGGAACATTCTGTTCTCTGACTAAATAATGTTTATTTTAAAATTTCAGAGAATTGAGATAGCCTACTTTCTCTAGACTTAATGAAAGTTTGTGATTCAAAGTAAACTAATTATTGTTGAAGTCTAGTTTTCAATTTGAATGAAAGAAAATATGACTTTTAAAAATCTTAATTAAGTCTCTAGCATACCAATAATAATCATTTTCTTTTCACTGATTAGGCTAGAGCTCTCTGTCATCTTTTGTCAATGGGTAAGCCCCAGCTGGGCACAAAAAGTTTGGTAAGAGTAATGTGCTAATGGCTTTGAAAACAAATATTTACTTGCTTTTTATTGAACTTTTGTGAGCCCATGCAAGTCCCTTATCTTCGAAATTCTGGATCTGGCTATAGCTTAAAAATGTTATATGTCAATTATATAAGAAGAATTGAAGTCATTGCTGCATATTTTTCTTCTGTGAAATATATGTGTGCATACCTGGAGGGACTGATGCTGAAGCTGAAACTGCAATACTTTGGCCACCTCATGCGACGAGTTGACTCACTGGAAAAGACTCTGATGCTGGGAAAGGTTGGGGGCGGGAGGAGAAGGGGACGACAGAGAATGAGATGGCTGGATGGCATCACCGACTCTGTGGACATGAGTTTGAGTGAACTCCGGGAGTTGGTGATGGACAGGGAGGCCTGGTGTGCTGTGATTCATGGGGTCGCGGAGAGTCGGACACGACTGAGTGACTGAACTGAACTGAACTGAACTGAACCCCATGTATCATCAAAATAAGATCTTGCAAGACAGTATAAATAAACTTAAGTAATAGAAAGCATTCAAGTGTAATACCACACTAGTTTGTTCTACTTTTAAAATTGCTTTACCAAATTATCTGCTGTCTTACTAAGATAATAATTAAGTCTGCTAGAATTTTAAGTGAAAATTTCTGAATTAGTGGGTTTTTGGAGGGAAATTTGAGAAAATGTAACAACATGAGTATACACACTCTTACAAGTGCTTATCTATAGATTTATCCTAAAATATGCTAAAATGTGGGAAATGTTTAGATAAATATGTTTATTGGAGATTTTTTTAAATGACTTCACAGTAGAAAAAATTGAAAATTCAACAGTTGAACAAGATTACCGCTTGACTTAGGGATTGCTTACTCTTGAATATTTTTCTTTGTATACCTTTTTTATATTTTTGAAAATGGTTTCTATGATAATCAAAACCAAAAAGACAACTGTATGGTTATTTGAAAAAATAAAATGAATTAACAGTTTACTTAAGACTGTTTCATTAGGTTTCTAGTTATGGTTCCACTGAGAACCATATGAAAATTGTCTATAAATTACTCTTTTGAGTGTTGGGTCTTAACCAAGTTATTCATCCTGTTAGCAACAGTGGTTTCAAGGAAACAATAAATCAAACCAACAAAGGTTTTCTGAAGCTTATATCCCACACTAAGATCTAGGAAATAATATACCAGAAATTCCCACTCTTATCAGAAGCTACTACCTCCAAGCTTAGTTACCTACAAGTTATCTTTCTACTGCATGAAAAATCTCTCTCTCTCTCTCTCACACACACACACACACAGTTAACTTGATACATCTTCAGATACTTGTAGAGTGATGGTGACCGGTTTAATCCATATTCTTTCTGAAAGGATAATGTGTGGCACCGAGAAATATTTAGTTATGACAATATTCCTTGAAAGGGAATAATTTACTTCCTCTTGAAAACAATCGGTGCTAAGATGGATCAGATCAGACGTTGTCTATCTCTACTCTATGTCCATGCCTGCTTTCTATCTGTCTATTTATCCATAATAGTTCTTAAAAGCTCTTTTTAACTGGACATTTTATCACAACAGGTCCTGTTTAAATTCAGAAACTATATCCCACCAGAATTATGCATGCAAGCTGGATGTTTATTGGTATACTTCCTTCAAAGTTAGTATCTTATAAAATATGAGATAAGAACAGTATTTGTTTTCACTGTGTGTGTGCTGTGTGTGTGTGTTCAGTAATGTCCAACCCTTTGTGACCCCTTGGATTGTAGCCTGTGAGGATTTTCAGTCCATGGGATTCTCCAGGAAAGAATACTAGAGCAGACTGCCATGCCCTCCTCCAGGGGATCTTCCCGATGCAGGGACTAGACCTGCATCTCCCGTGTATCCTGCACTGCAGGCAGATTCTTTACTGCTGTATCACACTAAACCTATTAAACTGTCTTCTCAGAAGTAGCCCTCTGCTTGAATGCTTCTTCCCCCACCTCCATGAGGCTGTCTGCTGCTGCTCACTGGTCACTTCATTTTGTTCAAATGTTATTTCTTGTAGTGATGTGTGTCCTCAAAAAGACGCAGTAAGGAGACAGACTGGAGGGAGACACTTCCTCTATACCCTGTAACACATTATGAAGGTGCGCATGTTTCTTAATTTCCCTAATAATTAACTAAAGAGTTAATAAAGGGAAGAGCTAAAGTGTTTCTAAGGACAGAATGTCTTCTAGTGTCCTCTGCCCACAATAGTTACATGCTAGCTTTAGATATCACTTCCCTTGCTCTCCAGTTAAAACTTTTCTCGTCAAAATGTCCTCTATTTCAAGGCCACCCCTACCAGTTATCTCCACCAACCTCCCCCAATTTTTTTTCCATTGGAAGAAGCTCTTGGCCCAGACAACTGACCAAAATTATTGGCTCTGGAACCTGTATTTTGAATCTTTTATTTAGCTCACACTACTTCTTAAAAAATATTTATTTTCATTTATTTATTTGGCAGAATTTCCAGTCCTTTGGCCACCCGATGCAAAGAACCAACTCATTGGAAAAGACCCTAATACTGGGAAAGATTGAAGGCACAAGGAGAGAAGGTAACAGAGAATGAGGTGGTTAGATACCATCACCAACTCAATGGACATGAATTTGAGCAAACTCCGGGAGATAGTGAAGGATGGGGGAGCCTGGCACGCTGCAGTCCTTGGGGCTGCAAAGAGTAGGATAGGACTTAGCAACTGAACAACAGCAACAGTAACTATTTATTTGGCAGTGTAGGGTCTTAGTTGCAATATTCAGGATCTTTTTCTTTTTTTGGTTGTGCCATGTAAACTCTTAATTGTAACATCCAGGCTCTTAGTTACATGTGAGATGTAGGCATGTGAGATCTAGATCACTGACCAGGGCTCAAACCTGAGACCCTTGCATTGGGAATACAGAGTCTTAGCTACTTGACCACCAGAAAAGGCCCAGACACCATTTTTTTAAAAGAAGAAGCTGACATTTCACTATAAAAGAAATTTAAATAAAAATCCATATTTCTGATTCTTCAAGTAAATCCAGAATCTCTGTTAACAATTCATTAGAGTTGAGTAAGAGCTGGGTCCTGTAGATAGAGCAGCTGATTTATTTGTTACCACATGGTCCCTATAGCATCTAGGGGACTTCTCCAGTGGCTCAGTGGTAAGGAATCTGCCTGTAATTCAAAAGACGCAGGAGATGCAGGTGTCTGGAAAATCTCAGTGTCAGGAAGATCTCCTGGAGCAGGGCATGGTAACCCACCCCAGTATTCTTGCCTAGAGATTCCCATGGACAGAGGAGCCTGGCAGGCTACAGTCCATAGGGTGCAAAGAATTGGACATGACTGAAGCAACTGAGGACACACATAGGCATCTGAGTGTGAGACCTTTGCCCAAGACTCTTCTCCCTCTTTATCTCCATTAAGGTTGGACTCATTGATTTTGTTACTGTTCCCTTGGGCTTCAGACCTGGTTAGGAGTGGGGAGAGGGTGGTGTCATAGTGAATTTTCATTTATGATGCAAATCCAGTAAATGTTGAAGGAAAAAGTGGGAAAAGAAGAGAACCAGTTCTCCCCAAGTAAGAGAAACTATTAAAATACAAACACGCACACACACACACACACACACACACACACACACCCTAAAGAATGCAATTGAATTTTATGAAAAACAGTGCACTCAAGAGCCTAAATAACAAAAGAAGGTAGTAAGACCCAGTATTCTGTTTATTTTTATTTTTTTCTTTTTTACCTTGGCATCTCCTCAAATAATGAAGGATCTATGTGTCCACTTCATCTGAGCTTCTTTTATATTCCCAATCTCTTTATATTCTCAATCTCCCTCTGAGACTTGGGAGTGCACCATTGGGGGATAAATCTTCAGTTACTTCTATTCTTTTAAAATACACAATATGTAAAAGAATATTTTTATATGACATAAGATAAAGACTAAAATGAAAATAAAAGGACAGATTCAGATATGAGGTCTTATTTCTTCTCATTAAATTGGTAAAAAAAAAAAAAGCTTACATTTAGCTTTCCCTTTTTTTTGGCTCATGTAAATGCATCACCCTATTCTTTCCTGAGGTTGGTCTATGCTGGGATGTTAGTTCTCCATGCAAGTTCTCAATAAATATTTGCTCTGTGTTCTCAGTCTGTGTTTATGCCATTATTCACACTTCCCTTTATCTCCAAGACTTTTATATTGCTGTTAAGGAGTTTTTTTTTTTTTTTCTCCAACAGCCTTGACAAAATGATAGCTTCCTGAATTCATTATTTGCCTGAGAGAACTTCAGTTCAGCATCCTACAAATCTGAGAGTTCATCTATGTGTGTCTAACATTCTTGGTTTTCTCTCTGTTCTGCATCCTGATGGGAAAGCATACTCTACACTCGGTAGTGAAGAAGTAGAGTCTTGGTTGAGATAATGTAGAGAGAAGAACATGGAGATTGCAGTTGCATTGAAAACCCTCGGTGAACCTCATGAATAACCATTTCATGCTCACTGTCAAGTGGGATACAAAAGAATCAGTCTTTCTAATTATATGCTTTCAAACGCTTTCTAACAGGAATTATATTATCTTGACCTAAAATATTTTCTGAACCTGGTCAAGGAAATTTATGCCTTTGCACTTGATGCTTTGACCTTCAGGCCCTTACAAACTCAAAGAAAATTTTCAGAAAAAAATTAAAAATGGGAAACTGGTGATTAGGGCTTCATTGACATGAAGACCAAGGGATTATAGGCAGGAGTGTCATAGGATCTCATGAAGAGGACACTCTAAAGGTATTAAGAGCTTAAATCTCTTTAAAATATAAGGACACAGGTACTAGAATTTTTTAAAGTGATGATACGGGACAAAATATATGTTTCCTGATTTAGGGGGTGACTATGGAGGGACTGATGCTAAAGCTGAAACTGCAATATTTTGGCCACCTCATGCGACGAGTTGATTCACTGGAAAAGACTCTGATGCTGGGAAAGATTGGGGGTGGGAGGAGAAGGGGACGACAGAGAATGAGATGGCTGGATGGCATCACCGACTTGATGGACATGAGTTTGAGTGAACTCCGGGAGTTGGTGATGGACAGGGAGGCCTGGCGTGCTGTAATTCATGGGGTCGCGGAGAGTCGGACACGACTGAGTGACTGAACTGAACTGAACTGACTGATGGAATCCAGTATCACTAGCTCATAGCAACGCAACAGCCTAGAAGCTGGAAGCCTAAAAAGCAGAAGCATTCAAGGCTCCAGGGACTTTGTCAACAAATGAGTCAGAGATGGACTTTGAAACTGTGTGGTAACAGCAAAGACTGTGGAAGATTCAAACTGGAGTGAGAAAATACAGCAGTCGGGAGGACATTTGGGAACACACAAAAGTCCTTTGGAGCAGCATGGAACAGACAAAAATTGATCATGTCTGAGCCCTTCATGAGTGTGGGGAGGACAGGGAGGAAAAGTACACAAAAGGAGGGAGCAAAGGTTTTGTGATTTTGTCTTGGCGGTATTTCCAAGTTGGTTTGGATTAGCAAAACATGGTGTTTTATATGAGCTACCATAAGAAAATAATAGCAGGGATATCCTAAAATGTCCCCATGCTGTACACTTTGTGGCAACAGTTGCATTAATATTAATATCTGAATTTCATTAATGTGGAGTGCCCTCTCCAGTTGTTTCAAGATTTAATTTCTTTGCTCAGAGTTTCCATCATTCCACTCTTACATTTTCTTCTTAGAAGCCAAGACCAAGAAGAAACTTTCTGGAAATAATTGATGGGAACCCCTATGCTTGTGCCTCTATGAGTAAACTGTTCAGCCAGGTGGCACGTGTCAGGCTGATCAGTGGGTACCAGTTCCACATGCCAGGAGAAGACTCCCACTACACAGGGGAAGGCAAGATCATCACAGTACCAGCCACCAGAATAGGAAGCACCAGCATCTCTGCCTACTGTGTCTTGATATCAGAGTTGCCAAGAAAAACACAACAGTCAAGTATTAGATGAACGGTGCTTTGACTCACATGGAGAAGAGACAGCAAGGTCAGCTCCAAGAGAGTACAGGCTCATAGCCAGCAGGCTCCCCTAAGCAGGTTCTCCCAGCAACTGACGCGGCGTGGTTTGTCTACAGGCACTCTTCTTGTGACATATCAGAAAGACACCAGTCCCTCCCCACTGGAGTCTGAAATGCTGATCGTTGAGGGCATGCATGAAGACACTGATGCACAGGCTTATGAAACAAAGGAAGACTCAGTTAGCCTGAAACAGGGAAGATATTCCCACACAAGTGATAAGCCCTGTACAGGCTATGGGGACTCTTTATCTCTTGGTAAGGAAATTTCAGACTCAAGGTCCATTCTCACATAGACGAATGGGGGTCAAAAGACTATGCACAGGAAACTACCTTTCCAAACATTATACCATTTCTATGATTCCACTAAGCCAAGCATTTATCTGCAGACAGCTACCAGGGGCATTCAGACTGTCAAAGTTATGATAAACTATGGTAGGACAAAGGGAATGATCTACTGTTCAACTCTGTTCTAAACGTTCTCACCTAGACTCTAGAAAGAAGCAGTTTTGGAAATGTGTGTTTCATTTACTTTGCGAAACAAATCCTCTAGTTGTATCCAATATCTTTTTTTTTTTTTTTTTAAGAAGAAGAGCTCAGGGCACCAGTCTTGGGTTAGATTGAAGACAGAAAACCATCATGTTCTTCTTTCTAGTCATTTTTCTAGGGCACTTAAGCAGAAGAACATGTTTTATGATTTCTAAGCAAGAAGAACAACATCATCATAAAGAAAAATGAAAACAAAAACAAAGCCTCCACAATTTCCTACAACACACACATTAATTAGAGAAAACAAAATCATAATGGCAATAAAAATGAAACAGACACCATCTCCATGAAAGCTTGGGAAACTCTTAAGGCAGGAGGGGAACCTTGATTTTCTCAAATCCAAAGCAGACTTTGTTTGGTAGTGTTTGAAACTCCATGAACTGTAGTGCACCAGGCTCCTCTGTCCATGGGATTTCCCAAGCAAGAACACTGGAGTGGGTTGTCATGCCCTTCTCCAGGGGATTTTCCCTACCCTGGAATTGAACCTGGGTCTCCTGCATTGCAGGCAGATTCTTTACCACCTGAGTCACCAGCGAGATTTTGCTGAGGCTCCATCAAGTCTCCCTTAGCTATCTAAAGTAGGTCACTCTGAGTTCTCTCATCCTGCTTATAAACTGAATTTGTAGACTTAGTCCCCTCTGTCTAGTTTCCTTAATTTTGATTCTCTTTTTGCTTCTCTATCCCACCAGAGCATTATTATTTTGTTTAAAAGTTCTTTTTTCATCAGTTTCTATGTTTTGTTCTCTCAGCACGTGGACTTGGGAACAACTTTAATATATGGAGTCACGTATGCGACTCTAGTTTAGAAAGGATCTGAGGTTATGAGTAATGGAAACAATTCAAAAGTTTTGGGGGTGAAAAGAGAAAGCTTGGGAAAAGCTTGATCCTGTTGGGCAATAGGATCCATCATGAAGTTTATGCTGAAGGAAAAGAATGGATTACCAGGCACTTCGTTTATGATGAGCTTGATCTGCAATAGCAGTACTTCAGGAGAACTTCAGGCAGAGAAAGTAGTCAGCAAAATCCTTAAGCTGTCTGAGAAAAGCAGCCCTTCAGAGCACAAGATAACTGGAGGTGGGAGGATGAGGATGATTCTTAGGACAGGAGGTCTGAGAAGCAATGGGTGAGTCAGGATGGAAAATGCCTTAGGGTCAACAGAAGGAATTCACCTTTTACTCTGGGTGAAAATGAGAAGCACTGAAAGATTTTAAGCAAAAGAATGGCATGACTTATATCAATTGCTTCAGTCAGAAGAGAGCATAAGATCACAGCAACTGACAAAGGTTGGTGCAGAGGTGGCTCCTGCAAAATAATCCAGGTTCAGAAGAGGTTGATTAGATCAGGTCTTGCATTCGATGGAGGTTTCTGACAGTGGATGCAAAACATTTGTTTTCCAACAAATTATAACACAGGAGCACATTCCTACCCAATACAATACTCAATGTATTCAAGATTTGTCCGAAGAGATGCTAGAGATTGTCTGATCCTCATTCACATGTTTTTCACTTGCCACTGGACAATACCAGGGTGTGGGAAAACAACAACTGCTTCTAAAATCTAAACATATAAGAGACACTGCCCAAGGGAAAATTGAGATAAAAGAGCTTGGTTTTGGGTGGCTAAAATGTGACAGATGCTCACCAAGAAAGGCAAGCTTATTGGTCTCACAATTTTAACTGGCTTTTACCCTGGAAAATGCTTTATACCTATCAAAAATGTTATTAATTATGTTTTTAAAAATATTGATCCAATCTTCTGTATTTAGCATAGAAGAATTTATCCTACACTTACTATATAAACTGAATAAAGTTTGCATGACTATTATTAGACTGAGGGAAATCTTAAAATAAACACTTCTATAGCTTTAACACTTCCCATGTTTTTATATAGTCTTCATATCAACTGCTTTGATGGTTCTGCAATTTCAATAATAGATAAGTCACAATTTGCTTATGATCCCTGCCTTAGTCCATAATCACTCTATTTGACATTTAGGTTATTTTTGTTTTGTTGACCAAAAATAATTATTTTCCTCCTCGCGGTTATTTTTAAGATAAACACCCAAGAGGAAAACTGCAGCATTAAATGTTATAAGCATGTTAACATATCTTGATTGGTATTAGCACTTTCTAAATTTAGTCAGTATTTTTAAGGCTTTTTCCAATGAAAGTGAAGTGAAAGTGAAAGTCAGTTGTGTCCGACTCTTTGCGACCCCATGGACTATACAGTCCATGGAATTCTCCAGGCCAGAATACTGGAGTGGGTAGCCTTTCCCTTCTCCAGGGGATCTTCCCAACCCAGGGATCAAACCTGGGTCTCCCACATTGCAGGCAGACTCTTTACTGAGCTACCAGTAGATAGATAGATAGATATCCACTAGGGAAGCCCAAGAATACTTCAGTAGGTAACCTACCCCTTCTCCAGGGGATCTTCCTGACCCAGGAATCCAGCCGAGGTCTTCTGCTTTGCAGGCAGATTCTTTACCAGCTCAGCTACAGGCAGTGCAAATATAAGATGTTTGAAATTTCAACTAAGGAACTCAAGGTAATGTAATTGTTATTTAAACAGAGGAACTGATTGCCCTAGTCTCTAATAGAGAGATCAAAAAGCCTCCCTCACACACACTTTAAACTGTAAAGACAAGCTATATGAATCTGATAGATGGTGTAACTGTATGATAATCTTAACAGAAATCTGGTCTTGGAGCTCATACGCAGTAACATGTTACCACTTCATTATGCATTATTGACTTTCACTCATATTTGCTAAAACAAACATTCCAGAACCATCTGCAACTGGATAAAGTGCTCATTTTGCATGTTAGGAAAACTATAAAAAATGACTGCATGAAATTAAGGCAACATCTGAGCTTCTGGGGTTTCTTATCACATTTAAAGTTGACAGTATGGGTCTCAGGAGGCAGCAGAGAGCTTACAGATAAACAGAGCAGGTAGTAAAAGAACTTAAATGCCAAAAATCACTTTACCATAGAAGAGATAGAGAGGTAACGATGAAACTAAAGACATAACACGTAAGACCTTCTTCAGAGCAATTTCCTTTCAAAATGTCCAAAATAATTACTTTAGATAATTAACTGGCAGAGTGGTCTGTAAACTATTCAACTGCTAAAATTATTTTGAATATCCCTCTGCATGCATGTGTGCTCAGTCATGCCCAACTCTCTTGCGACCTCATGCACTGTAGCCCACCAGGCGACTCTGTCCATGGGATTATCCCAGCAAGAATACTGGAGTGTGTTGCCATTCCCTCCTCCTCGGAATCTTCCCGACCCAGGGATGGAACCCAAATCTCCTGTGGCTCCTGCTTTGGCAGGCAGATTTTTTTTTTTTTTTTTTAACCAATGAGCCACCTGGAAAGTACCCGAGTGTCCTTCTGTATACTCACAACTTTTGGGTGAGTCCACATAGGGCAAAGCAAAGAGAATTCTACATAAGTTTGCCCATGCTTAATTTCCCTTTGAAGCATCAGGGTTTATGTTTCTGATGGAGTTACAAGAGCTCATGAGATCCCTGAAGCAAGGTCTATGTCATATGAATTTTTTGCTTTTAATTAACCAGCTCTTAAGTATTTAAACATCCCGTCCTTTACCCAGCCGTCCGTAGTTCGTAGTTCGACACTGGTTGTAAATCAAGTATTCACATGTGTCTGTTTGTACAAACACCATTGACACACTGTCTTTATTATTTTGAGTCTCTAAACATTGATATCTGGTTGAGAAAATTCTCTAAATTTGCTTTCCTTTCTTGAGAATTTTTAACATCTTTATTAAGATATAATTTACATGCTATACAATAAAAAAAAGTCAAAGTCAATAATTTCACCCATTTAAATCATACAAATAAATGATTTTTAGTAGGGTCACACGTACGTCCCACCATCAGCATCCTCATTTCTTTTTAATTTTTCAAGATTATTTTATTTGTCACAATTTTGCCACACGGTGTATGGAATCTTGAGCTCCCCAACCAAGGATTGAACCTGCACCCCCTGCAATGGAGGTAAAGTCTGAACCACCAGACCGCCAGGGAAGTCCCCATCACCATCCTTATTTTAAGACATTTTCATCATCTCACCAAGACTCCCCATACCCTTTAGATGTCACCTCCTTACCTTCACGTCTTCCCCCTAGTTCTAAGTGACAGATAACAAATCTAACCTCTGCTTCTTTAGATTTACCCATTCTGGACTTTCACATGAATGTGATCATATAATGTGTGGTCTTTTGTGACTGGCTTCTTCAGTTATTATGCTTTCAAGGTTTATTTATTTTTCAGTGTATGTTAGTATACTCCCTTTTATAGTAAAATAACATTCTGTTGTTTAAATTTGGGGCTTCCCAGATAGTGCTAATAGTAAAGACTATACCTGCCAATGCAGGAGAAATACCTGTATACCGTATTTTTTAATCCATTCATTAGCTGAGTGGCATTTGGGTTGTTTCTTTCTTTTGGCTATTATAAAAAACTGCTGTAAACATCTGTGTACAAGCTTTTCTGTGAATATATGGTTTCATTTACTTTGGGTCTATACCTTAGAGAGGAATATCTCAGTCTTATAGTAGCTCAACATTTAATCATTTGAGGAACTTCCAGATTGTTTTCATTTTCATTTCCTACCAGCAGTGTATGAACTGTCACATTTCTTTGCGTTCTAACACTTGTTATTGTGGTTTTTTTTTAAAAATTCTAGACATTCTATTTTGTTTGAAGTGGTATCTTGAGATTGGTTTTTATTTGCATTTCCCTAATAACTAATGATGTTAATCATGAATTATCACTAGAACATCAAAAGCAACAAGTGTAAGAAGTACAGAGTGAGGTAAGTCAGAAAGACAAATATCGCATATTAATGCATATATATGGAATCTAGAAAGATAGTACCAATGATCCTACTTGCAGGACAGCAAAGCAGACACAGACGTAAAGAACACACTTTTGGAAACAGTGGGGGGAGAAGAGGGTAGGATGATTTGAGAGAAGAGCTTTGAAACATATACGTTACCATATGTAAAATAGCAAGTGAGAGTTTGATGTATGATGCAGGGAAAGCAAAGCCCAAGCTTTGTGATGACCTAGAAGGATGGGGTGGGGAGGCAAGTGGGAGAGGATTCAGGAGGGAGGGGCCACGCATGTACCCATGGTCGATCCGTGTTGATGTATGGCAAAAACTATTGCAATATTTTAGTTATCCTCCAATTTTTAAAAAATAATTGAAAAAGGAAAACAATAAAGATTTTCAGATTGGATTAAAACAGCAGGTAGAATGTGATCATGATTTTGTAAATAATAATCAAAACAAGTAATTTTTTTTCAATAGCCAAAAAAACTATAGCTTTCTTTTTAACACCGAAAAATTTCCACTATACATTATGTATGCTATTTCCTGTTTTAATCATTATGGTAGAGAAAATATTATAGTCTGCTACTGCTGCCAAGTCGTTTCAGTCGTGTCTGACTCTGTGCTGACCCCATAGACGGCAGTCCACCAGGCTCCCCTGTCCCTGGGATTCTCCAGGCAAGAACACTGGAGTGGGTTGCCATTTCCTTCTCCAATTATTAATGTATGTTAGTCTTCTTTCTCAAAACTGCAATTTTTAAAACTTTTTTAAACATCTTAACAAATTCATTAATTTAAAAAAATTGCTCTTTGGTCTTGTTCTAATTTATATAAAAACTAATAGTTATAATAAATTCATGACATATACAATTTATTTAATCTCTTATCAGTAGATTATTCCTGGAATTCCTCTAACGGTGGGGGGGACAAAATCATTTCATTCATCAGGTATATATATTTTGGAGGAAAAAGGCTATAAAATATAAGTAAATGAAAAATTTAAGAAAGATAGTTAAACAGCTGATACCATAACACAAGAAGTAGTCAGTAAATTATACAGATAAGTATTTTAAGTAATTAAACTTCAGAACATTCCCTTACTCTATCCAATTCCACTTATATTTTGATAAAGTTAACTCATAACGTGGGCTTCCCTGATAGCTCATTTGGGAAATAATTTGCCTGGAGGAGACTCTGGTTTGATTCCTAGGTTGGGAAGATCCACTGGAGAAGGGATAGGCTACCCACTCTGGTATTCTTGGGGTTTCCTTGTGGCTCAGCTGGTAAAGAATCTGCCTGTAAGGCGGGAGATCTGGGAGATTCCTGGGTTGGGAAGATCTCCTGGACAAAAGAAAGGCTACCTACTCCAGGGTTCTAGCCTGGAGAATTCCATGAACTGTATAGTCCATGGGGTCATAAAGAGTCAGACACAGCTGAGTGACTTTCATTTCACTTATAAAGTAAAGAATGGGACTGCAACAAAGGAGACTTGGGTTCAGTCCCCAGGTCAGGAAGATCCCTTGAACTAGGGAATGGCAACCCAATCCAGTATTCTTACCTGAAGAATCCCATGGACAGAGGAGCCTGACAAGCTACAATCCATAGAATCAGAGTCAGACAGGACTGTCACTTTCGAAGCTAACAGGAAAGGGCAATTTGTAGATTTTCAATGATACAGCAATGAGCACAGGATTATAAAATATAGGAAACTAAATATGTAGATGTCTCATATCAGAATTAGGTTTGATAATACATTTTGCATAAAAATTGACAAATTATAAATAAGAGCTGCCAGGATGTAAAAGTCCTAGAAAATATTTTGTAGAGGAAGAGTTAAAGACATGGGCTTCCCTGGTGGCTCAGAGGTTAAAGCGTCTGCCTCCAATGCGGGAGACCCGGGTTCGATCCCTGGGTCGGGAAGATCCCCTGGAGAAGGAAACGGTAACCCACTCCGGTATTCTTGCCTGGAGAATCCCGTGGACAGAGAAGCCTTGTAGGCTACAGTCCACGGGGTCGCAAAGAGTCGGACACGACTGAGCAACTGAACCGAACCGAATCTAACACATAGATAAATTCAAGTAACATGACAGCTCTTTTAAACTTTTGATACTTTGGCCACCTGATGCGAAGAACTGACTCATTAGAAAAGACCCTGATGTGGGGAAAGATTGACAGCAGGACAAGAAGGGGGCGACAGAGAGTGAGATGTTAGGATGGCATCATCGACTCAAAGGACATGAGTCTCAGCAAACTCTGGGAGATGGCGGAACACAGGGGAGCCTGGTGTGCTGCAGTTCACGGGCAAAGAGTCAGACATGACTTAGCGACTGAGCAAGAGCAAGTCAGTAGAAGACTGACTTATTGTACATTTCAGTAAAAGATATAGGGTTAATGTATAGAAAGTATAAGGCAATGGTTTTTCCAACATTAAGCAAAGATTTTCATAATCTTTCCAGAAGTCGCATAGCTGCTTCAAGGATCAGAAAGGAGATTGAATGCACCTCCTTGTATGATTCAGAGACCCTGAAACAGTGCGATACCTCTGACCAGAGGACCTTTAATACTTTGTCCAACTTTGTCCTACAATTGCATAACATATGTTGTATCCCCTTTTAGAACTTCTGAAGATACTATTGAAATTATTTGCTCTGATCTTTTCTCTTCTTAAACTAGAACAAAATGACTAAACTATTTCCATTATTTTTGGCTGGTATCAGGCATGATCTCATGACCACCAGCCCCTCGAGTGCAACTGAACAATCTTTGTGATTTTGGGAGTTTCATGATGCTTCTGATGCAATTGCAGAAGTGAACAAAATGTTCTATATTCTCCGTGTCACTGTAACTTCAAATAGTTGACATTTTATAAAGCACTTAGCTGCCTGAAGAGAACCCATAAAGAGTCTCCCTGAGGTACCAACATTAGATAATCAGAGACTATGAACAAGGATCAGTGTATAATTCAAACTGGATTGATCATTTTAGTGTGGCAGGTGAATTCCAATTTAAACCTGCATTTCCTCAGAGAAATTGCCCATTTCTCAACAATATTCTTTATTACAGTTAGCAATATAAATGATTTTTGCCTGATTTGTCAGATGATTACATGTGCAACTTTATTTTTCTTCTCTTTTTCTCTGCTCTTTCCTTTCTTCTTTTGGTTAGCTGGTGATTGTTTTTTCTTAATCTTCATGAAGATTCAGCCTGGGGTTAAGCATTATTTTTACTTTAACAATAAGAACAAATAAATGCATACATAAATATAGATAATCGCTTCTTTTTTAATAAAGACATAAGGAAATGACAGGGATTTACAATGAAAATAAATAGAAACAACTACAAACCTGAAGTCAACATAGGACTTGAGAAGACCAAATTTGATTTTTTTTCCTAAACAAGGACCAATGATTTTACATTTTTGGCTCAGATGGTAAAGCATCTGCCTGCAGTGTGGGAGACCTGGGTTCGATCCCTGGGTTGGGAAGATCCCCTGGAGAAGGAAATGGCAACCCACTTCAGTACTCTGGACTGGAAAATTCCATGGACTGAGGAGCCTGGTGGGCTACAGTCCATGGGGTTGCAAAGAGTCGGATACGACTGAGCGACTTCACTTCAGGACAAGCATCTGGGATAGTTTCTATTTGCAAGGCATTGTTATCAATACGTGTAAGTATATGTAAAAAGATCTTTCTATTGCATTGATTATTGTGAGGACTGAGCAAAATAACTATCTCAAAGTTTTGAGAATCTATCTCAAAGCTTCTGAAACTCTTAGAAGCATGCCTGATATATAGAAAAATGCTCAATGTGAGCTATTACGATTTTATTATTTTTATGTTACAGTGGACAGTAAACATTTTGTTTGTCCACTTTGAGAACTCTGAGGTGAAAATGTTACCCTCATTAATTCCTAGCCAGACTCTTTTTGTGTAGGTCCCTGGAACATAAAGTTAATTCTTGATCTCTGAATGTAAATGCACCAGAGGAAATGCTATCGGTTTGCTGGGGCTGCCATAAAAATACCACAGACTGGCTGGCTTAAATAACAGAGCTTTATTTTTTCACAGTTCTAGAACCTAGAAGTCTGAGATCAAGCTGTCAGCAGCTTTAGTTTCTTCTGGGGCTCTTCTTCTTGGCTTGTGGATGGCTGCCTTTTCTGTCTATTTTCACATGATCTTCTCTCTGATTGTGTCTGTGCCCTAATTTCTAATCATAATGGATTAGGGCCTTCTCATAATAATTTCATTTTCCATGAATTACCTCTTAAAGAATTGTATCTCCAAATATAGTCACATTCTGAAGTTCAGCAGGTTATGACTTCAACATACGAATTTTGAAGGGGACACAATTCAGCTCATGGTGGCTTCCCTGGTGACTCAGTGTGTAGTCTGCCTGCAGTGCAGGAAAGTGGTGTTCCATCCCTGGCTTGGGAAGATCACCTGGAGAAGTAAGTGGCAACCCACTCCAGTATTCTCGCCTGGAGAATTCCATGGACAGAGGAGCCTGGTGGACTACAGTCCATGGGGTCACAAAGAGTTGGACATGACTGAGTGACTAACACTTTCACTTTCAATTCAGCTCATAACAGGCTCCAAAATGACAAGTACCTACACGTGAGTGTGCCATAACTGGAACAGAATGAACTGAGATGGTACAGCCATGATAGGGCCCACGGGCCCTATGGGGATGTCAGTTAGTTTGACAGCAGGAGGCCAATCCCGATGCACTGTGTACAACTGTCAATGGCAAAGGCCTTCACAAGGCCCACTCAGCAAGAATAATCATCGGAGAACTGCTTTCCAATATCTGGATGAGCCATAGATATTTACCCATTATAGACTCATTAATGACAAGTATAGGGACCCCAAGGCCTATAATGTATTCAAAGTGTGCAAAATTTACCAATTTTCTTAAGCTTTAAAGCAGCAAATTTCAAAACAAAGGGTAAATTCAAAATTCATAAATTTTGTTTAAAAGTGAGATGGAATACAAAACCCAACTTAATGATTTGTTTGTTTTATTAGGTACTTAGATAAAAGCTGATGAGCTGGATTTAATATGTGGTCTTTTAATCACATGTTCTACTGTTTTTCTTAAACGCTATTAAATTTCTTAAAAATTCATATGGCTTGGGAAATGTGTTGCTGAGCACATAAATACACTGGCAACTTCCACTGTTGTACCCTACAACCGGTAGCAAGGTAACCGGTCTTTAATTCATGGTGCCTTATGAAAGTAGAACACGAATCACTTGGGAAAACAGAGCCTATGAAAGCCCTCAGATATTCAGTGTGTTGTGCAGCTGAGTCTTTGTGAATACCTCCTTCTATTCCTACAGGAGGAACTGCCCGAACTTTGACTCTTTTCCAGATAGCTATGAGTTCTGTTTACTTTTTATTATGGGGAGTCGCACTGCAGTAGAAGTTCCACTTTTCATACTAAAAGAGAATGATTATATTTTGAGTCGCACTGAAAAAACTGTGTGTTCATTGGATAACACTACACACTGATTTTCCCAAGAATAAGTCTTTATCATAAATGGATTGCCTGCTGCTGCTGCTACTAAGTCGCTTCAGTCGTGTCCGACTCTGTGCGACCCCATAGATGGCAGTCCACCAGGCTCCCCCACCCCTGGGATTCTCCAGGCAACACTGGAGTGGGTTGCCATTTCCTTCTCCAATGCATGAAAGTGAAAAGTGAAAGTGAAGTCACTCAGTCGTGTCTGACTCTTCGTGACTGCAGCCTACCAGGCTCCTCTGTCCATGGGATTTTCCAGGCAAGAGTACTGGAGTGGGATGCCATTGCCTTGCTATTCCTTATGCTGTGTTAATTGGATAAATGCCAGAGGAATATCATTTTTTTCAAATTCTTTACATTGTTCTAACTTGTGTGCATATATGTTTCTTAGAAAAACAATATTGCTTATCCTATTGTTTGGAATTCTCTGATATGGGAAGTAAACGTCAAACTTTATTTCTGGCTAGGTATCTATGATCAATTTTGTGCTGTGAGAGGAAAATTCCAAATGCCTTTGGCACCAAGGATAGCATTGAACAACCTAGCTTCTGATATTCTTTCCTTTAAGCATTCACATCTGTGTTTGTATACTTCCAGGGTTATTTTCCAAACTGTCCTAGCTAGTAACAGAAATATATGAAATAATTATAGTCTTTATATTCCTGACTTTTTTGAAGTTATACAAAATTTAATACAAGCTGAAATGTCTAAATTAGTGGGTAAACAATGAGAAAGATTGTTTTGACTGGAGTTTTCTAAAACACTTTGCAGAAAATGTAAGACTTGAGATAAGTAAGGGCTTATAAATAAAGATTAAAAACACTGTCAAAGCCTTAGCAACTAGGATGCATATGAGTCATAGTCTTGTGGAGACAAGCTAGCTAGTCTAGAGTGTGGTCAGAAGGTGGAGAATGGTTTAGATATAAGTAAAATGAAATGAAAATAAACCATGAAGCTTGATGTTGAGTGTGGGACTATAGACTTTGATCTGATAAGTAATGGAATTGTTGAAAAGACAACATCATAGCAAAAACAGGTCTTTCTGAAAATCAAATTGGTGATGATGTGCAAGGCAACGTGACTTTAGGAACATTAAAATTGAGAGAGCTTGTAATTTTCTATATGTGAGTTCATTAGAGTTTGGAGTAAGCTGAAGCAGGGAAAATGTAAAAAATGAGTCAATGGTTGAGATGTTATGAATGCGTAAGACGTGATGGTGGCTTAGATAATAGAAATGAAAGACGACAGCCGAGTCTAGCAAACATCCCATATCTCGAGCCTGCAGTACTGTGTTTACGGGAACTGAAGTGGGTAAACTAGGGAAGGGACTGCAAACAGGGAATGACATGAAGTCAGCGTATGGCCTGGGGATATACAAGTGAGGGATAGATGAGGGCGCTTATAATTACAAATCAGAATGAGGTTAGAATGCTGAAACTGATTTGAGAGAAGACCTCAAGGTAAAAACTGAAAAGTCTAAGTGAGTAAATTCTCTAAGGGGAAAAAGTTATATAGAGAGAAAAATGAAGGGAAATCAGTGAATAATGTCCACCACTAGGAAATAGACACATCAAAGGGGGACTGTCAGAAAAGTAGGAGAGGTTTCAAAATAACACCGTGGAAATTAAACTAGGAGTGAGTTGCAAGAAAGAGCATTGGGTTAAAAACATTGCCCTTTTACATATACCCTGAGAAAACTATAATTCAAACAGACGTGTACCCCAATGTTTATTGCATTGCTATTTACAGTAGCCAGAACAGGGAAGCTACCTAAATGTCCATGAACAGATTGAAGGAAAAAAAAAGGTGCAGTACACATATGGAATACTAGCCAGCCATAAAAAGGAATAAAATTGGGTTATTTGTAGTGATGTGGATGAACCAGAGTCTGTCATACAGAGTGAAGTCAGAAAGACAAAAACATCGTATATTAACGTGCATATGTGGAATCTAAAAAAAATAATGGTATGGACGAATCCATTTGCAGGAATGGAGAGGCAGACATAGAGAAAAGACTTGTGGAGCTGGGGGTGGAGAGGGTGGGATGAACTGAGAGAACAGCACTGACATATATACAAGACCATGTGTAAAACAGATAGATAGTGGGAAGCAGCTTATAGCACAGGGAGCTCACCCCGCTGCTCTGTGATGACTGAGAGGGGTGGAATGGGGCAGGGTAAGAGGGAAGCTCAGGAGGGAGCAGGTATATCTGTATTTATAGCTGATTCACATAGTTGTAGAGCACAAACAAACACAACATTGTAAAGCAATTAGCTCAGTTCAGACACTCATTCGTGTCCAACTCTTTGCGACCTCGTGGACTGCAGCACACCAGGCCTCCCTGCCCATCATCAACTCCCGAAGCTTGCACAAACTTATGTCCATCGAGTCGGTTATGCCATCCAACCATGTCATTCTCTGCCATCCTCTTCTCCTCCTGCCTTCAGTCTTTCCCGGCATCAGGGTCTTTTCAAATGAGTCAGGTCTTTGCGTTTGGTGGCCAGAGTACTGGAGTTTCAGCATCAGCGTCAGTCTTTCCAGTGAATATTCAGAGACTGACGTCTTTCAGGATTGATTTGTTTGATCTCCTTGCAGTCCAAGGGACTCTCAAGAGTCTTCTCCAACACCACAGTTCAAAAGCGTCAATTCTTCAGTGCTCAGCTTTCTTTATAGTCCAACTCTCACATCCATACATGACTCTCGAAAAAACCATAGCTTTGACTATACGAACCTTTGTCGGCAAAGGAATGTCTCTGCTTTTTAATATGCTGTCTAGGTTGGTCATAGCTTTTCTTCCAAGGAGCAAGTTTCTTTTAATTTCATGACTGCAGTCACCATCTGCAGTGATTTTGAGGTCCAATAAAATAAAGTCTGTCACTTTTTCCATTGTTTCCCCATCTATTTGCCATGAAGTGATGGGACCAGATGCCATGATCTTAGTTGTCTGAATGTTGAGCTTTAGGCCAGTTTTTTCACTCTCCTCTTTCACTTTCATCAAGAGGCTCTTCAGTTCCTCTTCACTTTCTGCCATTAGGGTGGTATCATCTGTATATCTGAGGTTATTGATATTTCTTGTAGCAAACTTGATACTCCAGTTAAAAACAATTTTTTTTTAAAAAAGTATCAGTCTTTTAAATTTGAAGTAATGAAAAATGAAGAGGAAGAAAAGTCTCTTGAGATAAGGAGTTAAAATTACTACTCTTTACTTAACCTCAGGAACAGAATCTTAACTGCAATATGAAAGGGAATAAGGAGTAGTTAGTGGGCAGAGACAGCGTCTTTGAAGATCTGTGTAAAAGACATGGTGTCAATAACTAGAAGAGGTAGAGGATAAAGAGTGGATTTTTCTTGTCAAATGAGGGGATTTCTCTAAGTATTTGTAAGGGAAAGATCCAAATGGAAGGATCTCTGAGAAATTTGAAGGAATTAAACTACATGTGCAGGAATAAGATGTCTCTCTTCCCCTTTGTTGGAATTAACTGCTTTTTCTGAATCTTTCGGTGCTTTCTCTTGCTCTTCCAAAGGCTTGCAAGATCAGTTATTGCCTTTGAGGTCTGCATTCCTGAGCACCTCTCTGCACTGGCCCCTTGTCTGACCCTGCAAACATTCTCTGGTCTCTCCACGCATGAGATATTTTCTCATGTTTGCTATACTTCTCAGATGCAGACTCTCAGTATTCCTCTTCAAAATCAAACTTTGAAATATTAATAGACTATCCCCCCATTTATCATACTACATCTTCTTTCTTATTCACACCCTTTCTGCCCCATGTCTCCAAAGACATAGCTCCTGTCAAGATTATTGATACCTTTTTGGGACTACCCTGGTGGTCCAGTGCCAAGATACTGGGCTCCCAGGTCAGGGGGACCGAGTTTGATCCCTGGTCAGGGAACTAAATCTCACATGTCACAACTAAAGATCCTGCATGCCACAATAAAGACCCAGTGCAGCCAAATAAATAAATATTTTAAAAAATATCCTTTTTTATCAAATGAAATTTCTGACATCTTTCCCTCCTCTTTAAAAACAAATTGAAATATAGTTTATTTACAATGTTGTGCTAATGTCAGGTGTCTAGTTCGGTTCATCTCAGTTGCTTAGTCCTGTGTGACTGTTTGTGACCCCATGAACTGCATCACAACCAGGCTTCCCTGACCTTCACCATCTCCCAGAGCTTACACAAATTTATGTCCATCAGGTTGGTGATGCCATCCAACCATCTCATCCTCTGTCATCCCCTTCACCTCCCACCTTCAATATTTCCCAGCATCAGGGTCTTTTTCAACGAGTCAGTTCTTCCCATCAGGTGGCCAGAGTATTGGAGTTTCAGCTTCAACATCTGTCCTTCCAATGAATATTCAGGACTGATCTCCTTTAGGATGGACTGGTTGGATCTCCTTGCAGTCCAAGGGACTCTCAAGAGTCTTCTCCAACACCACAGTTCAAAAACATCAATTCTTCAGTGCTCAGCTTTCTTAATAGTCCAACTCTCACATGCATACCTGACTATGGGAAAAACATAGCTTTGACTAGATGGACCTTTGTCGGCAAAGTAATGTCCCTGCTTTTTAATATGCTGTCTAGGTTGGTCATAGCTTTTCTTCCAAGGAGCAAGTTTCTTTTAATTTCATGGCTGCAGTCACCATCTGTAGTGATTTTAGAGCTCCCCAAAATAAAGTCTGTCCCTGTTTCCACTGTCTCCCCATCTATTTGCCATGAAGTGATAGGACCAGATGCCATGATCTTAGTTTTCTGAATGTTGAGCTTTAAGCCAGCTTTTTCACTCTCTTCTTTCACTTTCATCAAGAGGCTCTCTAGTTCTTCTTTGCTTTCTGACATACGGGTGGAGTCATAAGCATATCTGAAATTATTGATATTCCTCCCAGCAATCTTGATTCCAGCTTCTGCTTCATCCAGCCAGCTTTTCTAATGATGTACTCTGTACATAAGTTAAATAAACAGGGTGACAATATATAGCCTTGACATATTCCTTTCCCGATTTGGAACCAGTCTGTTATTCCATGTCCAGTTCTCACTCTTGCTTCCTGACCTGCATACAGATTTCTTAGGAGGCAGGTCAGATGGTCTGGTATTCCCAGCTCTTGAAGAATTTTCCACAGTTTGTTGTGATCGACACAGTCAAAGACTTTGGCATAGTCAATAAAGCAGAAATAGATGTTTTTCTGGAACTCTTGCTTTTTCGATGATCTAACAGATGTTGACAATTTGATCTCGGGTTCCTCTGCCTTTTCTAAAACCAACTTGAACATCTGGAATTTCACAGTTCACATCCTGCTGAAAATACCCTGAGTACCAGATATTATCTCACTTAACCCTTAGGCTAGTAGTATGAATAATTAAACCAGATTGGTGTTAATCCAGGGTCTCCTTACAGTTAGTTTAATTAATTTCATGCCCTTCATGGTGGATCCCTGCTGATTTCTCCAAAAACATCTCTTATGACTTCATCTTTAGCCAAATAGAACCTCTGCCATTCTCTGTATGTGCCCTGTCTTGTGGGCATGCTCTTTATTATGCCTGGATCTCATTCTCCATTCCTTCTCAGCCCGTTGTCTTTAATTCTCACTGACATCTCAGATCTTAATTTGGATGTTTCTTACTCTAAGGAGGTATCATTGATCACACAACTAATTCCAACTTGGGTGACAATTCTGTATGCTTCCATACTAAACTCATGGCATTGTTAACACTTAACTGTAATCTTCTGTCTATTCCAAAAGAAAAGTTCTCTGAGGGCATTACTTGTATTGTTCACCACTGTATCTGTGAAAACAGAGACCAGCACATAATAACTGTTTGGTGACTTCTCTTTGAGTGCTTGAAGGAATGAATGGCTTAGATGCAGGTTTATGTCAATATAAAGATCAGAGAAACAGTTCCGGTCAGAATGCTCTTCATGAAAATATGAGATAAGAGCATTTACTCAGAATGAAAGTTCAATCACAGGAAAATATAAACAGATGGGAGGAAAAATAAAGATGTGTAGTGGTCTTAAAAGATCATCAAGAAGGAATAGGATTTCTGAGAATAGTAAGGGAATCACATTAAAATTGGATAGTAAAGACCAAACAACAATTTCATCTCTCTCTAGAAGTGTTTGTGCTGACAAAAAAAAAAAAGAAAAGCTTAGAAGTTGGTTGGTAGAAACCTAAGCTTGAAAATTGATCCTGTTTTGGGTGATTTGTGTGTACGTATGTTTGTGTGTATATTTGTGTGTTGGGGTGTGTGTGTGTTGATGCTTATGTGATAGAGTCTAGCGTGAAGATGAAGGTCATTGTGAAGTCAGCACTTATATAACCTAAACTAGAAGTTAGGTTAAAAGACATCCATTATTCTGGAACAAAGAAGGTCATTTATGTGAAAAGGATGTTTGAAGTGAAGAGGTTTGATAAAGGCATAGGAGATGGAATGGAAGAATCTGGGAGAAGATGAGCAAAGCATCAGTAAAAGAAATTATTAAATTCAGGGACTTCCCTGATGGTTCAGTGGCTAAGACTTTGCACTTCAATGCAGGGGGCCCAGGCTACATCCCAGGTCGAGGAACTAGACCCCACATGACACAACTAAAAGATCCTGCATGACCCAACTAAGATCAGCACAGTCAAATAAATACACTTTTTAAAATAATAACAAGGTCGATGCATGTTACAGGATGCTCGGGGCTGGTGTGCGGGATGATCCAGAGGGAAGATAAAGGGAGGAGGGAGGTGGGAGGGGGATTCAGGAAGGGGAACTCATGTACACCTGGGGCGGATTCATGTCAATGTATGGCAAAACCAACCAATATAATATTGTAAAATAATTAGCCTCCAATTAAAAAAAAATTTTAAAAATAAAAAATAACAATTTCTAAATTATTAAATTCAATATTGACAAGTTGATGTCATTACCTGTAATGATTGGAATTTATTTTGCACAAATACATGCATTTATCAAAATCAGAACTTATCCCATGGTATGGTAATAAAAAATAAAAGTCATCACTCTGATGGTTGGAATTTTTTTGAAGGAAAACTATAAAGGCTGAGGAGTCCCTTTATATGTTCCCTTTTTAAAATTTCAATCAGTGTAGAAAAGTAACACAGGGATACTTGCTTTCCCCATGGCAACTAATTATCCAACTAATGCACTTATTTGTGGATGGATCAATCATTCTCCAAGTACTTATTGATCCCCTATTGTGTGCCCAACATGATGCTAAGTGCTGGGGGTAAACAAGAAAAATATAATGTATGATCCTGACCCTGTCAGTCGACAGTGTGTCTGTACATTACTTCATCTATCTTGATTTCAGCATCATTTCACTCTTTTGTTTTAGCAGTGATGTTAGTGACAGAATACGTTTCATTGATAATACCTTGTTATTTAGCTGCTTTTCTAGAATGCTTGATGACCCTTTAAGGCTACTCTAGCTCTTAATTTTTTTTTTTCTCTTGTTAACATTACATTTTTCTGTGCCCAAACTCTGATTGTGAGCATATGTTCTTAGCTCCATGTGTGTGTGCTTAGTCGCTCAGTCATGTCCGACTCTTTGTGACCCCTTGGATTGTAGCCTGTCAGACTCCTCTGTCCATGGGGATTCTCCAGGCAAGGATACTGGAATGGGTTGCATGCCCTCCTCCAGGGGATCTTCCCAACCCAGGGATCAAATCCAGGTCTCCCACAATGCAGGCAGATTCTTTATCATCTGAGGCACCAGGGAAGCCCTCTTATCTTCATAAGCACATTAATTATTGTTGCTTTTAGGTAACCAACTCTTTAATCATTATTTAAAAGAAAACAAGATGCTAATTTGGTATATTTTGTAGGTGATAGCAAGATTTTTGGGAATTCTCAGTATCCCTCATGCAATTCTATAAAATATTGTGCTTCTGACAAGATTTTTTTGAAGAAAAGTCTTTTATGTCTTGTTCATTAAATTTACATTTTGATCTATTCTAGTAGTTCTTGTTTGGGCTTCCCAGGTGGCTGAGTGGTAAAGAATTTGCCTGCTGCCATTGCAGGAGACACAGGAGACAGGGGTTCAATTCCTGTGTTGGGAAGATCCCTTGGAGGAGAAAATGGCAACCCACTCCAGTATTCTTGCCTGGAAAATCCCATGGACAGAGGAGCCTGGTGAGCTACAGTCCATGAGGTCACAAAGAGTTAGATTATGACTGAGCATGAAGATGATGACCACTCATTTATTTAATATTTCAAGTAATAAAATCTTTTTAGTCTTCTTAACTAAGAAGTTCTTTTCTTGCTTCTGAAAATTCTACAAATAAATTATCACTGTTTACTATGAATTACTCCTTAAATAATGAGTTACTTTCTCTTCCTCCTTAAATACAGATATTATGCTCAGAGATTTAGAAATATTTTCCCTCATATCTTAGCTGAATTTTTCTATTTTTAATGTAGCAAAGCTTTAAATTAAATAAAGTGTAATGACTTTTAATGGAATTTGTAATTTAAAAATTTGTAGCCTCAGAGCCATGACAGTGACACAGGACCTTTACTTATGAATTAAGATTTTTATCTTAATCCAGCCTAAGAAGTACAGCTTCTTTAACTACTCCTGAAGTTTACATCTATTTCTGCTTTATTGGCTGTGCCAAAGCCTTTGACTATGTGGATCACTATAAACTGTGGAAAATTCTGAAAGAGATGGGAATACCAGACCACCTGACCTGCCTCTTGAGAAACCTGTAGACAGGTCAGGAAGCAACAGTTAGAACGGGACATGGAACAACAGACTGGTTCCAAATGGAAAAGGAGTACGTCAAGGCTGTATATTGTCACCCTGCTTATTTAACTTATATGCAGAGTACATCATGTGAAATGCTGGGCTGGAAGAAGCACAAGCTGGAATCAAGATTTCTGGGAGAAATATCAATAACCTCAGATATGCAGATGACACTACCCTTATGGCAGAAAGAGAAGAAGAACTAAAAAGCCTCTTGATTAAAGTGAAAGAAGAGAGTGAAAAGATTGGCTTGAAGCTCAACATTCAGAAAACGAAGATCTTGGCATCTGGTCCCATCACTTCATAGGAAATAGACGGGGAAACAGTGGAAACAGTATCAGACTTTATTTTTTGGGGCTCCAAAATCACTGCAGATGCTGATTGCAGCCAGGAAATTAAAAGACACTCACTCTTTGGAAGGAAAGTTATGACCAACCTGGATAGCATATTAAAAAGCAGAGACATTACTTTGCCAACAAAGGTCCATCTAGTCAAGGCTATGGTTTCTCCAGCGGTCATGTATGGATGTGACAGTTGGACTGTGAGGAAAGCTGATTGCCGAAGAATTGATGCTTTTGAACTGTGGTGCTGGAGAAGACTCTTGAGAGTCCCTTGGACTGCAAGGAGATCCAACCAGTCCATCCTAAAGGAGATCAGTCCTGGGTGTTCATTGGAAGGACTGATGCTGAGGTTGAAACTTCAATACTTTGGCCACCTCATGCAAGAATTCCTAGGTTCTAAGCTTGCATCTTCTCTTTCCTTGAATATTCTGTTTACAAGCTTAGATAAAAAGGCTAACTTTTATAGCCATTAGTGAACAGCACAATAGAAAAATTATTGCTGATCCCACTCGAAATTTTGAAACATGCAAATTAATCACCACAGGAGCACTCAAAATGACAACATTCACTGGCTTGTTCTCTGCAGGACCTGCCTAAATGGGGTTTCCTTTTACAAGCTGAAGCTGTATGATTCTATACTTTAAAAAGTTTCTACCAGTCCTTTATGAAGCAGGAAATTTATGCTGAATATTTAATAGAAATATCACATGAAATTCCGTTAAGAATGTAAGCACAGAGGTATTACAGTGGGTACACTTATGAAGTCTGGGAGATGCAAATGTTTTTATTTCATTCAATAGCACATACTTTGGTGTGCTTTCAACTCTTTACTCTTCTTTGCTTGGTGATGAGGTAGTATATATTTAGCATTGCACAGCCCACATAATTAAAACGCTGAACAAGCTTTGCAGATTTATATGCTCTGCCCCACAGAACAGCCTAACAAATTAGAGATTATAAATCAATTTAGTTATTCCAAGTTGGAGACTTTTTTTAAAAAGCACTTATTTATTTAATAGATTTTTCTCTGTACATTTGAATCCTTTGCTTTTGATTTATGAAGTTTTATCATTGCTATTGTTTTCCAGGAAATGTATGGAGTTATTAACAGAAAGTAAATGTTTATTTGGATCCAATTTTTTTTCCTCTTCTTAGGACACTGGAAATTCAGTATAAGTGTTTGTTTTTAATGAATAAATATTGCTTATCAACCTGTCAATCAAATAATCTTCCAACAGAAGAAAAATGCTAATTTAGCCATCATCTTTGACATATGAAAATTTTGTACAACTTTACTTTTCAATAACACAAACACCAGAAATTAAGAATCTGTGTCTAAAATGAGGCTTTAGAAATCCTAAGATAGTTATATATGATACAAATATATGGAAGAGTTTCTGACTGTCAGTGGGTACAAGATTTTGTTTTCAGTTTAATATTTTTTTCTGCTAAGTACTATATCAGAATTTTTGCATCTCATAGGGTATTTGAGGTGACCAAGTATAGTCTGTTAGACATATTTGCTGTGCTCCCTAAATCTTTATGAAAGGTAGATCACATCACTTCTCATTTTCAGAAACAAACCCTGAATACCAACCCCATGAATGAACTTGCTAATTAGAATTTGTGGTTTTGAAGCAAACCGCCTATATCACCATAGCCACTTCCAGGCTTATGCAATAATGTCAAGACAATTGTCTCCTGTTTTGCTGTGGATGTTAAACCCTTAGAGTTGAATTTTTCAAATTATTAATGTTTACAAGATCAACTTATCAGGGCACCATTAGATTTAAAATTAAGATGCAGACTAGAATAGTATCAAATACATTGCAAGTAGGAATAATAGTGTGTTGTTTGAAACTTTTACTTACACTGTATGTTTTTGTGGGTTCTAGTTGCAGAGTTATGTATATATAATATCATCTATATATAAATGTGTAATATATATATATATATACACATTATATATTGCATATACAACTCATCATTATGCTATACATAAAATATGGATAGATATGTATATGCATTGTTGTTGATATTGTTCATGGGGTTCTCAAGGCAAGTATACTGAAGTGGTTTGCCATTCCCTTCTCCAGTGGACCACATTCGACTGTGGTCCATGTGATGAGATCAACTAGTTTCCTGTGGTTATGATTTCAGTGTGTCTGCCCTCTGATGCCCCCTCGCAATACCTACCGTCTTATTTGGATTTCTCTTACCTTGGTGGTTGAAAATCTCTTCACAGCCGCTCCAGCAAAGTGCAGCCGCTGTACCTTACCTTGGATGAGGGGTATCTCCTCAAAGCTGCCCCTCCTGACCTTGAACGTGGAGTAGCTCCTCTCGGCCCTCCTGTGCCCGCGCAGCCACCCCCTGTTGGACGTAGGGCAGCTCCTCTCGGCTGCGCCTCTTTGCCTGCTCGGTTCTGCCGGGGCCAGCGTCTCTCGCGTCTGCGCCGCGGGGGCCCGCGTCTCTCGCGTCTGCGCAAACTAAAAAGCCTCTTGATGAAAGTGAAAGAGGAGAGTGAAAAGGTTGGCTTGAAGCTCAACATTCAGAAAACTAAGATCATGGCATCTGGTCCCATCACTTCATGGGAAATAGATGGAAAAACAGTGGAAACAGTGTCAGACTTTATTTATTTTTGGGCGTCAAAATCACTGCAGATGCTGATTGCAGCCAGGAAATTAAAAGACGCTTACTCCTTGGAAGGAAAGTTATGACCAACCTTGATAGTATATTAAAAAGCAGAGACATTACTTTGCCAACAAAGGTCCATCTAGTCAAGGCTATGGTTTTTCCCGTGGTCATGTATGGATGTGAGAGTTGGAATGTGAAGAAAGCTGATCGCCGAAGAATTGATGCTTTTGAACTGTGGTGTTGGAGAAGACTCTTGAGAGTCCCTTGTACCGCAAGGAGATCCAACCAGTCCATTCTAAGGGAGATCGATCCTGGGTGTTCGTTGGAAGGACTGATGCTAAAGCTGAAACTGCAATACTTTGGCCATCTCATGTGACGAGTTGACTCACTGGAAAAGACTCTGATGCTGGGAAAGGTTGGGGGCGGGAGGAGAAGGGGACGACAGAGAATGAGATGGCTGGATGGCATCACCGACTCTGTGGACATGAGTTTGAGTGAACTCCGGGAGTTGGTGATGGACAGGGAGGCCTGGCGTGCTGTGATTCATGGGGTCGCGGAGAGTCGGACACGACTGAGCGACTGAACTGAACTGATGTATATGTAGCTTTCTTTTTAACTGTGGATAAAAGTAAAAATTAGTTTGAAAACAATTATTTAAAGGTATGTCTTTTTAAATATTAATATCTAACTGAATTAGTTGCACTTTTTATTTGTTGAGCTAAATTAAGTGAACTCTTTCTTTTACCATCAACTATAGCATCAATTAATGGATGGATCCTTTCACATTTTTATCTCTTATTAGTACAGATAACTTTTTGAGATGATACTTAATAATTGAGTCCCTGTTACAAATTAAGAAAATAAAAATAGAAACATAACTAGGATGCTGCAAAATACACACTGATGTCAGTATTTTCCACATTTGAGTTTCCAGAATTTTAAGAGATTTTATTTTTTCATTCTGCAACATGTGCTTTCAATGATCTTCAGTTCAGTTCAGTTCAGTTGCTCAGCCGTGTCCAACTCTTTGCAACCCCATGAATCACAGCATGCCATGCCTCCCTGTCGACCACCAACTCCCGGAGTTCACTCAAATTCACGTCCATCGAGTCAGTGATGCCATCCAGCCATCTCATTCTCTGTCATCCCCTTCTCCTCCCACCCCCAATCCCTCCCAGTATCAGAGTCTTTTCCAGTGAGTCAACTCATCACATGAGGTGGCCAAAGTATTGGAGTTTCAGCTTTAACATCAGTCCTTCCAATTAACACCCAGGATTGATCTCCTTTAGAATGGACTGGTTGGATCTCTTTGCAATTCAAGGACCTCTCAAGAATCTTCTCCAGCAATGATCTTAGATCTATTTTAATATAACAAATGTCTCAGAGACCTAAGATATACCAGTTACAGTTGTAATCTGCATTCATTTCTGGATGATCTGACAGCTTCAGATAGATACAGATCTTGAGTCACTGGAATTTATAGTAAGACTAGATGTTTAACTAGAAAATAAATTAATTCTGTATATTTATATTTTTAATGTATTACATGAGTTATTCAATACAGTTTTACCTGGAGATGTACGTATCTTAATTGACTTTTAAAATAGTAATCACATTTCTTTTGCTCTCTGGCACTAGAATATATTTTTTATGACACTTTCTTTTTTTAATCCAAAAGACTGGTAGAGCCAACATATTTTCTTAGATTCTTTTATTTTGTTTTCTTTTGAATTTTTTAATTTTGTATTGGGGTATAGGCAATTAGCAATGTTGTGATAGCTTCAGGTGAACAGAGAAGGAACTCAGCATATATACATTTATGTAAAAGATGTTATTTCTCATAACTGAGTGCTATGGTTGGTGGACTTTGGAGAACTGGGATAAATCCATCAAGTTTTCTTTACTACAGCAATTCTTTGGGATTTTAATATGCTAATGAATACTCCAATCACCAAATATTGAGTTGTGAATATAACATGAATTTCCCAAACTTAATCACCAAATTATTTAAAAATATTACTTCTTTGGAATATTGTTTATTGGTACACATTTTGGGAAATGCTTAACTGAATCATGTGAAATTGGTGTTAAGCTACAAGAGACAGGGCCTTATAAAGTAAGTTTGGAAGATCTTATGATGTGCAACAGTGTTTCCTAGAATTATACTAAATTCTAATTTTTTTCCTTAACAAAGATTTTTAAATGGGAGCATTCGGTATTAAGGCAGCTCAAGATTCGACTTAAATGTACATCTTCTGATCTACTTTCTTAGGGAATTCATTTTAGTAAATTTAGAAGCAGTAAACAGTTCTGTTTATTTGCTTTTCTTACAATCAATGTTAATAATGCATTGCTATTCGTATTTTATGGGTCTCTCATGTGGCACTAGTGGTAAAGAATCCATCTGCCAATGCAGGAGACATGAGAGATATGGGTTTGATCCCTGGGTCTGGAAGATCCCCTGGAGAAAGAAATGGCAACCACTTCTTTATTCTTGCCTGGAGAATCCCACAGACAGAGGAACCTGGTGGGCTACATTCCATAGGGTCAACTGAAATGACTTGGTACGCACGCATTTGTATTTTTAAACTAATGGGTATGGAACTACGTACATATTGTCTTCTCCGGTCTATGTTCCAATATGCTTCGCACGAGGCTTCTATATGAGCTAGCTTGATCTTAGTTCTGTTTGTATATAAAACTTCCAGAGCTATCTATATCCCTGGAGATACTTAGTGAGTCAGCCATCTGTTTTCCAGAGAGATTCTTTTCCTGATGAACCTCTCTGGTCACTTGCCATGAATGCAGGAGAACTGGTAAGGGAATGTGGGTCACGGAGAGCTGACTCATTAGACTTTTTCCCACAGAAGAGCCCCTTTTTTGGACAAAATTCATGAGGAGCCCCTACTCTTGTCTTGGAGTGAATTCACAGCTTTGCAGGCCACTCTGCTGCTTATCACCTTGCAAAGTGGCAGGACACACCCTCTAGACATGCCTGAATATGCCTGCTCACTAGGAAAAATAGAGTTCACTACTAAGGTAGCTCTTACTTCATCTCTTTCTATGTCTACAGTCACGTTGATACACACGCTTTGGATAACTGTCACATTAGCACCTAACAAGATGTCTTTAAGACACGGTGTTCATTCTCATTTTTTAAATGAGCTGAATAAGCCACACAGGGGTTAAATCATTTCCCCAGAATTCAGTTCAGTTCAGTCGCTCAGTCGTGTCTGACTCTTTTCGACTGCAGGGACTGCAGCATGCCAGGCCTCCCTGTCGATCACCAACTCCCGGAGTTTACTCAAACTCATGCCCATTGAGTCGGTGATGCCATCCCACCATCTCATCCCGCCTTCAATCTTTCCCAGCATCAGGGTCTTTTCAAATGAGTCAGTTCTTAGCATCAGGTGGCCAAAGTATTGGGGTTTCAGCTTCAACATCAGTCCTCCCAATGAATATTCAGGACAGATGACCCTGAGGGGAGAAGTAACTAATTGATGGTCAGAATTAACTATCAATGCCTCATTTTGTGGATATCCTAACCCCACCAAGAAGGCTTATTTGGCTTCTCTTAAGAACAGAATTTTATTATCACATCTACAAAAATCTATTTGGCAAGGTCACAAGATGGCTTCTCTACAGGTCTACTTTATTAACCAGAAAATAAAAGAGAAGACAAAAATTTGGCTAAACACTGTTTGTTGTAGGCCTGCGAAAGGAACAGAGTGGTCCCTGTGGATAAAGGCAAGGTTGGACACCTAAAGTCTAACTGACCAATAATTCACATTGGGAGTATGAGCCAAGATGGAGGAAGTGAAATACAGGTCTGAAGGAGAAGGAAATAGGAAGGGCTTGGCATCTGGGGAGGGACCATGTTATATGAGTCACTGAGTAAAACCCAGGAAGGGAGAGGTTAGTTAAAGAGAAGGGAATGAATCAGTTCCATATTGAAGAGACAAGGATTAGAGGAAAGAGTTGGAAAATCAGAAGAGGAAACTGCAGATTAAATTCAAGTAAACTTTTGATAAGGCCTTGAATTTATTTTTCTGAAAATGTAGAGTTCACTTACATTTACAAAACTGTCAAATTAATCAAACAAATCATTCTGCTGTTGTTAGTGTCTTGCACACAATGTGTTTACTTGGCATATATTTTGAGGTCACTTACTGAGATAGGTGCAAGACCAAACAACACAGAAAAAAATAAAGATTTTCCTTTAGACTGTTTAAAGTCGAAAGAAACCAGACTCCATGTATAAGTAAATACCCTCACCTCATAACTCTGGAACAAGAAAGGATGTATTTGTCATTGATCATAAATGTTTGATTCCCAAAAAGAATAAACAATGCAGAAATATTCTGACAGGTTCTGGCTTATGAGTAACAAACAAAATTTTTTGAAAAGGAAGTCTAGGTCACAACTCAATCTGGCTGGATTAATCAATCCAGGAAGACTTGTAGGTGTGGGAGGAATTTTTTCTTGATCTTCAAATGAAAATTACGTTTCCAGACGGTGAATAATAGTGTTTAAATATAGACACACTGGCTGGAAGTAACAGAAGGGAAGGAGATATACCATAAAAATACTAATCATAAGAAACCTGAAGTGGCTATATTAAGATCTAGCAAAGTGATCTTAACGACAGTACCAGAAACAGAGTCATTCATAACGATAAAATGGTCTGCTCATCAAGAAGGCATCAAAGCCCATAATATATAGGCACCTATGAGCAGAGTTTCAGAATAAATGAAGCAAAATCTGACAGATATATTACAAATAAATTCACAAATAAAGTTAGAGATTTTAGCACTCCCCTTTCAGTCATTGATAGCACAAATTTACTATAAAAACAGTATGGGTGTAGCAGATTTGGATAATAGCATCAGTCAACTTGATCTGATTAAATATTTACATTTTCTTTTGTATAACGTGAAAAATGTGCAGTCTTCTCAAGAGGGCAAGAAAACATTCACCAGTATAGCGCATGTGCTGAGTCACAAGTGCTCAGCTGCTCAGTCACCTCAATCTTTGCGGCTCCGTGGACTGTAGATCGCCAGGTTCCTTGGGCCTAGGGAATTTTCCAGCAGCGTGATAAAATTTGCCCACTCACTGCCTTCCTTGCTCAGAGACCTTGTGGATGTCTCAGGCAGCAAGACATCTTTACTTTTTCCTCAACCGCGGAGTGATCCACGTGGATCAATATGAGAGCATGTAGTCCTTAAGAATCCCACCTTAGCTTCCACACTCTCAGTTTTAGCTTTTCTCCATCTCATCTTGAATTGGATGTGCTTTCTTTGCAAAGTGGTATTTCTTTCACCATGATGCATCCCTTCCTATATGTCTACCCTCTCCTCAAGACATAATTGAAAATTTTACTTAGTTTACTATCTAAAATCTTTCCAATCCACTTCTACCTGCTGTGAACTTTTTAAGCAGAACTGAACTGAACTGACATATTATTATTTAAGTCTTTTTTTAAAAGATTTTTAATACATTTATATCTTGTCTTCCCCATGGTATTAAAATCTCTGTGAGAGCAAGTATCACACTTTATACTTCTTTGGAAATAGTGCCTAACTAATTTCTCAATACCTACTTGCCAAGTAGGGATAATGAGTGAAAGTGGAACGGTACTTGTCTTTGTTTCATAGCTTTAACTTTCTTGTACAGACATATCTTAAAGATGTTTCACATGTGCCTCTATATTTTACAAAGACAAATGTTCTAGCAAAAAAAATGAATTGCTATTTCAGATGAACTTTTCTCTACTGTAAATATTCAATAGACAAAGGTTGAGCAGGGAATTGGAACAAGGGAGGCAAGATTTTGAAATGATGCTTCAAATTTACTTTGAAAATAGGCATCACAATATTTTAAATGAAAGAGTCCTTGATATGGATTCTAACCCACATACTTTAGGATTATGATAATTCTAGATGGTCATTGCCTAAGGGAAAGAACAATCAAATGATTATGAGTTAGGAGTTGTGAGTTTTTACATTGTTAGTTAACAAGGAATTGTGAGAATTGTATCATTGCATTGATTTGAGATTTCAATTCTTAACATTTAAAATGAGTAGTTACACTAAATGTCATGGAAGATACCTTCTAGGTTTAATCTTTTTCTATCTTGTATAGTTTACAGTAGAGCCTCACTGCTTGAAGCACTGTCATGAAACAATTGCAGTAGTGTCACTCGGGAGCTTGTTGGAAATACAGAATCTCACTTCAGACCTTAGCCCGGAACATGAATTCACATTAAAGTTAAGAAAGCACCATTCTAAAGTGGGCTTCCATGGTGGCTCAGTTGGTAAAGAATCTGTCTGCACTGCAATGCATGAGACCCTCGTCTGATCCCTGGAGAAGGAAATGGCAATCTACTCCATGGGGTCGCTACGAGTCGGGTGTGACTGAGTGAGTGACTTCACTTTCACTTTTCATTTTCATGCATTGGAGAAGGAAATGGCAATCCACTCCAGTGTTCTTGCCTGGAGAATCCCAGGGATGGGGGAGCCTGGTGGGCTTCTATCTAAGGGGTCGCACAGAGTCGGACACGACTGAAGCGACTTAGCAACAGCAACAGCCAGTATTCTTGCCTGAGAAATTCCAGGGACAGAGAAGCCTGGCAGGCTACCATCCATGGGGTCACAAGAATCGGACAAGTTTTAGCTACTAAGTCATCACCAGAGTGTGTATGTTAAATTATACCCTAAGTATGTTGCATATTTTTCTTTACATTTTAAAAAACTAGTCATGAACATGAACAACCTGTTATTTTCCCCCCTCTAAAGCTGTATGTTAGAATAGGTGAATATTCGTTGTGCATGCAATCATCCTCTTGAATTTTCATTGTATACATAAGAAAGCATGATCTTCCACTCTTCCAAGTTTCCATCTTCACTTGCCTGGTTCTGTTCTATGAATTTGAGGGGAGTTTGCTCTTGAGAGGACAAAAGCAATACATAATTTCGGGATGATAATATTTTATGTATTCGTCTCGGGGCTGTAGTCTCTATTTTCCCTGTACATCCTAACTGAATAATACACTAAATTATATTGGCATGTCTTTCTGAAATGAGCAAAATATTTGATTTAATTAGTTTTTCCTGTTTCATTGCTTGACATTAGCTATAATTAATGTGTAAACTGGATGTTACCATTCGGAGTTTCTTAATAAACAACAGCCTTGGAATTCATCCTTTTTTCTTTTCCTCTAAGACAGGAGGCTTTGTTAGTTACTTACCACTGTTGGTGATTTTCATCATGTTATGTTAATTCTCTCCCTGTATGACATTTTTCTGTTCAATCAATTTCTTACAGAATGTATTATATGACATTTAAAAAAATAAATCATTCAATTAAACATTTATTCATTTCACTGTTAAAATGGATTTCCTTTCATGAACTGCTTATTTCATTGATCAACTGAAACAATAGACTGATTGATGGAATGTTTTGACATTATATTGACATAAGCTTTGTGGTTAATTTCTCCTTTACTAATCTTATAAGCTAAACTGAGAAAAGGGTGCTTCAATCTGCCTGTATTCCCATATTAAATAATCTTCCTGCTTGTTAAGTTGTTGACATTTTTGTTACTCTTCAATTTACACCACTTTGTTCTTATATATTAACACTGCTACTAAGATCTTCCTTTTCAACAAATCCCTCTTCCATCAGTTCATGTGCAAATGAATTAGTTACCAGGCATAGTGTGCTGAGATGAACGCTATAACCACCTGAGTAGCCATCACAACCTGATAGAAACCCACCTAAACCTGAGTTTAGAAAGCAAGACAAGTGAGATTTATAAAGCTCCTCAACAGTGTTCCTTCTCATGAGAAGATCTCTAAGAAGGTCAGTGGAACCACTGTCCTCAACTAATCCACGTGTGTAACACACCTCTCATTTTGGAATGTTTCTCTCTTTCTTTTCTCCCTGATCAGTTTTGTTCAGTTCAGTCGCTCAGTCATGTCGACTCTGCGACCCCATGGCTGCAGCACACCAGGCTTCCCTGTCCATCACCAACTCCCGAAGCTTGCTTTCTCCCTGATACCTAGAAAGAAACTTGCAGTTTTTCCATTCCATCACACACAGCAAGCCAAATACTCATTTTTGCTACCTAGCCCAAGCCCACCATTATACAAATTAAATTTCTATCCCTCAGTCATTATGTGTTATCTCCATTTGGACTTTAGAGATAAAATCTCACTGATGAGAAAGATCCAAGCACAGTCTCTGAGTGATTATCCATTTCTGTATTCACAGGAAATAACTACAATGAATGGATCTTGTCTCCATTTTATAAACCAGCTTACAAATAGACATAGATATAAATATATTCCAATTTATGAACAAAAATAAAAATTTTAGTGTCCAAACTTTCTTAACAGGGGACTTCCCTGGTGACTCAGATGGCAAAGAATCTGCCTGCAATGCAAGAAACCCAGGTTCAATCCCTAGGTTGGGAAGATTCCCTGGAGGAGGAAATGACAACCCACTCTACTATTCAGGCCTGGAGATTTCCATGGACAGAAGAGCCTAGTGAGTTACAGTCCATGGAGTTGCAGAGTCTGACACAACTGAGTAACTAACATTTTTACTTTAACAGGGATTCAGAGATAGAAATCTCATAATTTGGGTTAATAACATCATCTTTCTCCTTTGTTAAAAGTTAAAAAGCGTACCATTAATTACAGAGATCAGAGTTTCAAATCCCCAAAACAATCTGCTGCTAAGTTGAGTAGCATTTGGAAATTGACAGGTGAGATGATTCTATCAACAATTGTCTTCAGTTGGGCCCATTTGTAGGTCTCCTATTTTTATTCTGATTTAGATTTGTATTGTCAGCTAGCTACAGATTATCCCACTGTGAACTTGTCATATATTCCAAGGTGGTTCCACTCAAATACAAAATAACCACTACTAATGGGAGATCCAACCAGTCCATTCTAAAGGAGATCAGTCCTGGGTGTTCATTGGAAGGACTGATGCTAAAGCTGAAACTCCAATACTTTGGCCACCTCATGCGAAGAGTTGACTCACTGAAAAAGACTCTGATGCTGGGAGGGATTGGGGGCGGGAGGAGAAGGGGACGACAGAGATTGAGATAGCTGGATGGCATCACCAACTCGATGGACATGAGTTTGAGTGAACTCCGGGAGTTGGTGATGGACAGGGAGGCCTGGTGTGCTGTGATTCATGGGGTCGCAAAGAGTCAGACATGACTGAGTGACTGAACTGAATTGAATATCAAATAGTGGCCTATATAACTTCTATAAATAGTCATCTTATGCTTTAAATACTATATTTGAGTTATATACTATGTCCTGGGGGAGCCTGGTAGGCTTCCGTCTATGGGGTTGCACAGAGTCGGATACGACTGAAGTGACTTGGCAGCAGCAGCAGCAAGATAGTATTGGGGAGATACTGTTTTTCTGATATTTTGAAAGTATATGCAAATTTTTTTAATATCCTAATAAAGTATTGAGCTATTTTTTAAAGGAAAGTAAAGATTTAAAGAAGACTGAAAAGTGTAGGAAAGTTTTTATTTTCTACATTTTTTACCATATGGGCATTTTAGTGAAATAATTCTTGATCAAAACATGGATATTAAAATATAAGATTTCATTCTCACTTTTCTTAGAAATCAAAGATTTAGTGTTGAATGGAAAATATATTACGCAGTACAAGTAAACACACTGCAGAGTGCCTTCTGCCATTGGAGGGGGTAATCTCGATGTTCCGTTGATGACTCTCCCCATCCACACCTCCTCAAATGCTGCACTGTTTCTCCATTTCAGTAGCTTTCGCTCGGCTCCATATTCATGCTCTGTGCCATCGTTCCTCCCATATCACCATCACCTGAACTGCTTTCATTTCATATCTTGTACTACAAACTCTTTCATAACAATGTCTCATTTTCAATTCATTCTCTTTCCTCTCTTGAACCAGATCTTCATTTTCATTATGATTTTCAATTCTTTTATAAATACATTTTCTTTCCATCTCATAAGCCCTGCCTGGTTTTACTTCTTTATATCCTGAATTTCACAATCCTTACAACAATGATTTTAGTAAGGACTTAGCAATCACCATCTCCTTAGCCTGCTATGATACCTTAATAAATATATGCACAGTCTGAGTACATTCTTCCTTTACCTACATTGGCTATCAAGCATTGATATAAGAAAAAAAAAAGTAAATAAATAAGTCATAATAAGCAACTAGCAAAACCAAATGTCTGATTTTTTAAAATAAAAAATTTTTAATTTCTTCAGCAATTCTATCGAATCTCTGTGAGTTATTATTTTAAAAAGACAAAATAGACATGATTTTGCTTCCGAAATAACCTCAAAACGTTATTGGCTTAAAACAGTTCATGCAATAGATTTCATGTTAGTTCATGTGGGTGGGGGAGTGGCTTTATTGACCAAACTGACAGAGTTTCTGGCCTTTAATGCTGCTTTCATGGTAAGACTCTAGGATTCTGTCTATCTGTATGTCAGGAAAGGTGAGATAGAGCTATCAGTCAGAAGCAGAATTTAAAAACTAGTTATCTTCTACAATATTCTGACGCTTCTCACTCTCCCCACAACGTAGGAGTCATTTTCATTTTTCTTACTCTCAGTGGAATGCTGTTCCCACTTTATCTGGTAAATAGATGCTAAACAATACATATCATCCAGTTGCTTTCCATTCCACATTCCTTCAGGATATTCACTCATCCTTTCCTCTCTTCTGATTGCCAGCATCAAATCAATCACAAAGAAGTTTGTTTAGAAACAGGGGCATTCATGGTTGATGCAAAACAAAGAATGTCTACTAAGACAATAGGACGGACGAATCCAGCCTTGTAGCTCAGTCAGTAAAGAATCTGCCTGCAATGCAGGAGACCAGGGTGTGATCCCTGGTTTGGGAAGATCCCCCTGGAGAAGGAAATGATAACCCATTTCAGTATTCTTGCCTGGAGAATCCCATGGACCGAGGAGCCTGGCAGGCTACAGTCCATGGGGTCACATGAGTTGGAGACAACTTAGCAACTAAACCAGTACCATGAATCAAAAACTTTGAGAATTAATACAGTGTAATAAAAATCGATGCTTTTGAACTGTGGTGTTGGAGAAGACTCTTGAGAGTCCCTTATACTGCAAGGAGATCCAACCAGTCCATTCTAAAGGAGATCAATCCTGGGTGTTCATTGGAGGGACTGATGCTAAAGCTGAAACTGCAATACTTTGGCTACCTCATGCGACGAGTGGACTCACTGGAAAAGACTCTGATGCTGGGAAAGGTTGGGGGCGGGAGGAGAAGGGGATGACAGAGAATGAGATGGCTGGATGGCATCACCGACTCTGTGGACATGAGTTTGAGTGAACTCCGGGAGTTGGTGATGGACAGGGAGGCCTGGCGTGCAGTGATTCATGGGGTCGCGGAGAGTCGGACACGACTGAGCGACTGAACTGAACTGAAGTGAATATTATTATGTTAGGTCACTAATAAAATCATTTAGGTAAGATGTACAGGTTGTAGTCTATAGTAGGAGTAAATGTCAGGGACTAGGACATCCTATTAAATTAACTGAAGGCAAGTACATAAGAGTAGAGACTGTAATGTTGTCTTCGCAAAAGTAGACAATGGCCCAGAAATTGTGCTAAAGTTTGTTATCAATTCTTGGATTGCTTCTGCCAATACCCACTTCAATCTTTTATAGAGTGTAGAACATAGAAGAACAAATTTGCAAATGCCAGTTGCAGCAATATGGATGGACCTAAAGATTGTCACCAGAGAAGGCAATGGCAAGCCACTCCAGTACTTTTGCCTAGAAAATCCCAAGGAAGGAGGAGCCTGGTAGGCTGCAGTCCATGGGGTTGCTATGGGTCGGACACGACTGAGCAGCTTCACTTTCACTTTTCACTTTCACACATTGGAGAAGGAAGTGGCAACCCACTCCAGTGTTCTTGCCTGGAGAATCCCAGGGACGGGGGAGCCTGGTGGGTTTCCGTCTATGGGGTCACACAGAGTCGGACACGACTGAAGTGACTTAGCAGCAGCAGCAGCAGCAAAGATTGTCACACTAGTGAGATAAGTCATACAGAGAAAGACAAATATCATATGATATCATTTATATGTGGAATGTAAAAAAGTGGCATAAGTGAACTTATTTACACAAAAGAAACAGAGTTGCAGTTGTAGGAAACAAATTTGTGGTTACCAAGGGTGAAGGCAGGGGGTGGGAGGGAGGGATATTGGGATTGACATACACACCCTTTTTATGTGTAAAGTAGGTAACTAATAAGTGTTAGTCACTCAGTCATGTCCAATTCTTTGCAGCCCCATTGACTGTAGCCCAGCAGTCTCCTCTGTCCATGGGATTCTCCAGGCAAGAATCCTGGCATGAGTTACCATTCCCTACTCCAGGGGATGTTATCCACTCAGGGATCAAACCCAAATCTTGCATTGCAGATGGATTCTTTACCATCTGAGCCACCCAGGAAGCCTAATAAGAACTTACCATAAAGCACAGGGAACTTACTCAATACTCTGTAATGACTTATATGAGAAAATAATCTAAAAAAGGAGTGGGAAAAGAGTGGATATATATACATATAACTGATGCACTGTGCTGTATACCAGAAACTAGCATAACGTTGTAAATCAACTCCACACCAATTAAAATTTTTTAAAAAGCCTTCCTTTACATATACACATGTGTTTGGGATCTGACTTATTTATATTTTTCGTGTGTACTCCCATTAAACTTACAAGAGGAACAGAATCACTGAGGCAGATATGGCGAGATATATCCAATTTGTGTACTCAGATCGTGACAACAATGGCATATTTAGCCACTTTTTTGAAGAACAATAGCTCTGCCAGACATGGAACACACACGTAAGTGTGTGCTCAGTCACTTCAGTCCTGAATGATTCTTTGTGATCTTATAGACTGTAGCTGGTCAGGCTCCTCTGTCCATGAGATTCTCCAGGCAAGAATACTAGAACAGGCTGGTGGCTCAGATGGCAAAGAATCTGCCTACATGCTGGAGACCCAGGTTCAATCCCTGAGTTGAGAGGATCCCCTGGGGGGAGGAAATGGCAACCCACTCCAATATTCTGCCCAGGGTATCCCATGAAGAGAGGAGCCTGGCAGGCTACGGTCTATGAGGTTGCAAAGAGTTGGACATGACTGAGTGACTGCACTTTCACTTTCCTTCAGTTTTCCTTCTCCAGGGGATCTCTGTAATCATGATATTTCTCCCATTTGGGGTTTGGGGTGTGGGTCTTGATTATACCATGTCTCCATCCCTCCTGTTTCATTTAGTTCCTTGTTTATATCTTTAGCTGTGGAAAATCTTTTCTGCTAGTCTTCAGGTCCTTCTTATATACAGTTGCTCAATAAGAAGCAATTTTTCTGTACCCACAGAAGCAGGAGAGTTCAGGGTCTTTCCACACCTTGGCCATTCATCTGTCTCAGATCTCAAGAGATGAAAATAAGTTTTCATAAACTTAAACAGAGATGACTGTTTTGGAGCTGCTATTGGTGGCTCAGAGGTTAAAGCGTCTGCCTCCAATGCGGGAGACCCGGGTTCGATCCCTGGGTCGGGAAGATCCCCTGGAGAAGGAAACGGTAACCCACTCCAGTATTCTTGCCTGGAGAATGCCATGGACGGAGAAGCCTGGTAGGCTACAGTCCATGGGGTCGCAAAGAGTCGGACATGACTGAGCAACGGAACAGAACAGAATTTTTAAAGTGACCCTTTTTTTCCCCCCTAAAGCAGTTCAACTTATTTCCTGATATCTGGTAAATTTATTTTCTCTCTTCCAATAAACTGGGAATAACTTAAGTTATTTGCTTTCAGTTATTTGGAAAGGGGAGTAAAATATCTTTGGGACCTTACTTCGGAAGTGCATCAAATTCTGGCTTTGTCCAATTTATTCCTTAGGAAAATTTTCTATGTTTCCACAGGGCACCCACCAATCTATTATATTGACAACATCAGCTGATTTGATCTGATGAGCAGGGAAAACTTGCTTTATCACATGGTCTCAATAATTGTACAGTTTCTGGATGCAGTAACCCTATGGCCTTTATGACCAAGTGGATCAGACGCTATGTAAGGATAATGAAACCTTGAGAGGAGAGTAAGAGTGAAAAATCTTAGAATTGGAAATAAAGCCATTCTGTTTTCAGAAACTAATTTTTCTCTCTTTGAGAAAGCTCTTGGATTGCTAATGGGCCATAGCAGAGACTGCACATAGGGGTTCAGTGGGACCTGAGATGCCCAGTACCAAGCGGTTAGCACCACCAATTCATGAAATAAGATGTCTAAGCGGCATCCCACCATTAAGCAAAAATAATAAAACAGAAAGAGGTTCAAGTGGTTCCTGAAAGCACAAGCAGTGCTAAGTTGCCAGAAGACTCCTCTGTCTGTGTGCCTGCTTCTGCAACATCAGCATGACTCCCTCAGCCTGCATTACGACCTCATTGAGAATTCCCTGTGACCAACTGATCAAAGAAGAAAAAGAAATTGAGCTGATTTATAAGTATCCTATTTATTCATTAAGTTAAGCAAACAAATATCAAGCGAGTCTGTTTTTTCTTAGGTCTTATTCGAGACTCTGAGATACAACAGAAAGTCACACAGTTACTGCATCTAGTAACTGTACGATTACTCAGGCCATGTGATAAAGCAAGTTTTCCCTGCTTATCAGATCAAATCAGCTGATGCTGCCAATATAGAAGACTGGCGGGTGCCCTGTGGAAGCATAGAAAATTTTCCTAAGGAATAAATTGGACAAAGCCAGAAATTTGATGCATTTCTGAAGTAAGGTCCCAAAGATAAGACTGACTCAGGAAATGCAAATATTCCTCAATATTCAAACTCATTATAGATGGGTGGGATGGGTGAGGGTGGGAGGAGATCCAAGAGGGAGGGAGTATAGGTATACACATAGCTGATGCATTTATTGTACAGTAGAAACTAACATAGCATTGTAACGCAACTGTACCCTAGTAAATATTATATATATAATAAATTATATATATTTATCTGTATATGCTATGTTTCCAAACTCTCCGTTACTGAATTCAAGAATTATCCTTATATGATCTTTTTTTCCTCACCAAAGTCTTATTATTCATTAGATAAAGCACAGTAATCTGTGCTCTTCCTACCCATATTCATTAATTAAATATATTTAGACATTGAGAGATATTTGTGTATAATATACTGGTGTTGTTTAGTCACTAAGTCTTGTCTGATCCTTTTGTGAATCCATGGACACCAGGCTCCTCTGCCTGTGGGATTTTTCTTCCCAGTATTTCAGGCAAGAATACTGGCATGGGTTGCCATTTCCTTCTTCAGGGGATCTTCCTGACCCAGGAACTGAACCACCATCTCCTGCTTGGCAGGTAGATTCTTTACCACTGAGCCACCAGGAAAGCCCAATATGTTAGCCTTTGATAAATGCTTTGGTGGTAAATAAAGCAGAGTAGGAGAAAAGCAATTTCCAGAGTTGGGATGGGTATTTTACATAACAGAAGGTGACACTTGAGAATTTGATATTTGAAGAAAGAAACTGATGGGGTGATCTAGAAAGATATCTGGGTGGAGTGGGAGTGGTGGGAAAGCAGCATTCCAGACTGAGTGAACATCAGGTAGCAAGTTCCTGAGTCGAGCAAGATTCCTGTATTCTAGGACAGCAAGGGTGTTGATACAGTGCTAATGATGTAATGGAAGAAAACTGCCAGTGGGTGATGTCAGAGAGGTTTGAGGGCATTGGGACTACAAAAGACGTGAGAACCCACTATGGAAATGGAAAGGAAGACCATCAGAGGGTTTAGGACAGAGAAGCAGTATTTATTTACTTTACTTAAGCAACCTTATATACCAGACATTATTCTAAACATTTCACAAATATCAAGTAATATATTCTTCATGGAAACTTTAAGGTTTATCACATTTTTATTTCTATTTTACAGATAAACAAACAGAAACCAGAGAGATTAAGTAACCCATGCAAGGTTACTTGGTGGGTAAATAGCAGATCCCATCACATCTGTCTTCAGAGTCCATGATGTTGGCCATGACTGTAGGTTGCCTCTCTGCCTGAACTTAAATTTTGGATAGGTAATTCTGACTGCTGAGTTCAGAATTATTTATAAAGGAACAATAATGAAAACAAGAAGACCAGTTAAAAGGCTATTGCTAAAATCTAAGCAAGAGAAAAGAATTATATGGATAAGGTGTTACTGGTAAGGGAGAAGCATGGTGTCCAGATTCAGGGTACATTTTAAAAGTGAAACTGACAGAAATTATAAAGTGTGAGATGGATTCAGCAATCATTCCAAGGTTTTTGGGCTAAATGATCAAAAGAATAGAACCATCATATGCTGAAATGAGGAAAACTGGGAGAGGAGTGGAAGGAAACGCCTATAAGAATGAAGGCCATCTTCATCTCTTCAGTGTTAGAAATGTTAAATGTAAGATGTGTGTGTGTGTGTGTGTGTGTGTGTGTGTGCATGTTCAGTCACTCAGTCATGTCTGACTCTTTGTGAACCCATGGACTGTTGCCCATCAGACTCTTTTGTCCATGGGATTTTCCAGGCAAGAATACTGGATTCACCTGGGAAGATTAATGAAAATTACTTATTAGATGTTCAATAAAAGACAATTGTGTATGTGAGTATGAAGTTCAGGGGAGAGGCCTGGCTGGAAATTTAGATGTCACTTTTTAGAATACGGATGGTGTTGAAAGACATAAAGATGGAAGAGAAAATTTAAGAATTATTATTAAAAGAAATGAAAAGTCTAAAAATCCCAGTATTTGGAAGATAGGCAGGTGAGGAGAGCCTTTTGTCTTCCATTAGAAAAGGGGGCTCAGATGGTAAAGCGTCTGCCTACAATGTGGGAGGCCCGGGTTCAATCCCTGGGTCCAGAAGATTCTCTGGAGAAGGAAATGGCAACCCATTCCAGTACTCTTGCCTGGAAAATCCCATGGATAGAGAAGCATGGTAGGCTACAGTCCATAGGGTTGCAAAGAGTCGGACATGACTGAACGACTTCACTTTCATTTTCTTTTCAGAAAAGAGGGCTGGGGGTTAGATAAGAAGGTACAACCTTGAAGGTAGGAGGGAAGCCAAGACAGAGTGGAGCCTGGCAAGTTAAATGAAGGAATGTTTAGAGTAAATGCAAGTTAGTACTCAGGTTTCTTGGCTGAAAAAACCAAACACAAAACACAAGCAATATTGCAACATATTTAATAAAGACTTTAATATTAGAAAAAAAATCTTAAAAAAAAGAAGAAATGAAAGTGTGCTTAGAGTGAGCGTAAGAGAATTATATGAATGGATTTTGAGATAGTAGATATTTTAAGATATTTGCAGAAAAATGGAAGGAACCTGGAACATGATATCAGAAAAGAGCTCTTTCTTACATGCTTGTACATTTTTATCAATGATTTGACCAAGAAAGTAAAAACTGACAATTTAAGAGACGTAGAAGAACATTTCTTGAGCCACTTAATTAAGTAAACAAGATTGGATGAGATGTAGAATCCAAATAGAGAGGTTCTTAGATAAAAAAAAAAATAAGCAATTTATCACAAGCACAAAGGAAGACAGAGTATATAGACCCATGCATAGGTAGACGTTAACTGTAATCTGGAAAGCTTTTGTATTGTTTCTCCATTATCTTGATTTTTTTTATCCCCACATGGAGTAAGGTTTTCTGTAGGAATGAAGATGGAATAGGAGATGGTAGTGATTAGCTTCATAATTCAGTTCACAGATTACATGAACAAGATGGGGCTGTGAATAACTAAAATGAAATAAATATCACCAAGATAGGAAGGTAGTGAGTCTCTGAATCTCGTGTTGTTATGGTAGGACAAGTGCCTTATGCATTACCTTAGGTGAGAACATGCTGTTTTTGGCCGGAGTAAAAAGTTCACATGAGGAAGTCTTAGAGAAATCAAATTGGAAAGGTAAGCAGAGGCCAGATACCAAGAGCTTAAGGTCATTTGACAAGTAATTTGCTCTTTATCCTGCTATCCAGGAGGAAATTAGGGTGATTTTAAGCCAGAAGATGCCATCAATAGATTTTTATTTTTAAAAGAAAAGATTAACCTCTCTATTGTATCTATCTATCTTTATCTATTGTGGATAAGGCATTTTAAAAAGAGGCTAGAAACTCATGTACACCTGGGGCGGATTCATGTCAATGTATGGCAAAACCAACCAATATAATTTTGCAAAATAATTAGCCTCCAATAAAAAATACATAAATAAAAAAAATAATAATAATAAAAACAAACAAACAAAAATAAATAAATAAATAAAAAGAGGCTAGAAATAAAATTAATTGAGGTAATCATGCAACAGTGCATGCAATGAATTTGAAAGACGAAGAGAACGGTAGCAGAAGTAGAGGCAGAAACAGCTTCAAGATATACTGAGAATGAGAATATGGCAAGGATTGTTGACTGATTGGAGCTGAGATTAAGGAAAGACGAGGTCTCAAGGAAGTCCTTGAACGTCTGTCTTTTGTGCCTCAGGGGAAGGTGGTGTGATTCAGCAAGTTAAGAGGTACAGTGAGAAGAGCAGGTTGGAGGATGACAATTATTTGTGTTATATATAAGTAGCACTGGCAGTGCAGAGATGATGTGTAGATGGATATGTCTTGTAGACCCTTCACTTGTGAATCTGAAGCTCTGGAAAATAGTCTAGGTGATGAAAGAAATAAACTATTTAGTACATTGGTGCATTTCAAATAACTGAGGTAGATGAAATGCCTGAGAAAGAAGGTAGAATGGAAGTAGAAGAGGAAAAAACCTTGGTGTGCATAACGTGAAGAAACTGTTAGAAGGAAAGAAGCCAATGGAAATGATGGTGAGAAACAAAAAGTAAAAACCAAGAGCCATTTCAGAAGAGGATCATTGTTCATGTCAAATGTAGCCTGACAAAGGTGTTAAATGAGCACTGGAAAGTGTTCTTTGGATTCGATCATCAGTAGCTTCACTGGTATGGTGGTGGGGTGGGATGTGAGTCAGTTTGTAGTTAAGAAGAACACTGAATGGGGAAGGCAGGAGGATAAAGAACAATGATAGATGTAGAATAACCTTAACTGTTAGGAGAAGAAAAATGTGGTGAGAAAAAAATTTAAATAATGAAATAGAGTTGAGTGTATGTCTATGCTCACAGAGAAAAGAGACCGAGAAATGAAAGATTCATAATGAGAGAGGAATAATTGATATATAAAACCTGGACAAAGTTGAAAGAAGATAAGATCTATAATGTGTATAGAGATTAGTCACAAACAAGAGAAGTGATTCTCTTTATTTGAGATAAGCATTGAGGTGTGTGTGTGTGTGTGTGTGTGTGTGCGTGTGTGTGTTTGTCACTCAGTCGTGTCTGACTCTCTGTGACTCCATGGACTGTAGCCCATCAGGCTCCTCCATCCATGGGATTCTCTAGGCAAGGATACTGGAGTGGGGTGCCATTTCCTTCTCCAGGAGATCTTCCTGACACAGGAATCAAACCCAAGTCTCCCACATTGCAGGCGGATTCTTTACTGATTGAGCCTCATTAAGTGTATATATGTATAGAAAAGACTCTAGGTACAGGGAGAAAGTTGATACTTCTGAAAGAAGAACTGAAGTATAGAAGAAGAGGGCAGTAAACCGGTCTCACAGTGTGGAAGTCAAGGGAGAAGTACAGGACGTGGATGAGGAAAGCGGCAAAAGTCAGTGCAGCCAGGAAGAAATAGCTGTACCAATATACTTTTCACACCCACGTCGTAGTTCTCTTTGCCCACATTCTGGCATTTTTCTGGTGATGACAATATAAATGTGATTAAGCTATCAACATCGATCCCCTTAAGGCTTTGACTTCTTTTTTCCCAATAATGCTGATATTCTCTCAATCTGATCTAATCTGTATCTCATTTGTCTTTGTAACCTCAGACAAGCTCATCACATGGCATGAGTGAGCCCTCAGTATAAATGGGCAAATCAAGAAGACAGTCAGTGAATGAAGGGGATTAAAAAGCCAGGATGGAATAAAATAATGTTAAAATTTATGAATGAAATCCCTCACTCTGTTGTAGAGGGTAGGTCCGAGAATTTTAAAATAGTTTTCTACATAGCTGTATGCTTGCACTGAGTACTTGCTAATATCTTTTAAAAATTAAACTGTATTCTTGTTTAAGGCTTTGACAGCCAGATGTAGAAAATATTTCAATAGGACATTTGCTATATATGAGTTTTTCACTTCTTCAATTACATAAAGACAAACTGAGTACATATTGTTAAAGTTTTCACTGTTGAAAATATAAAAATTGTGTCAATAATTATGAAATATTACTCTATGTTCATTTTACTAACAATATTTGCATCATTTTCAAATGTGCAAATTCAAATAAAATATTCAAAATATTCAAAATTATTCTAATTTACCTAATAAGCTAAAATACGTAGGTAAAATATTAGATAACTATTAAGCATGTGATTCAATATCACAGTAATCCAAGTCTATGCCCCAACCACTATTACTGAAGAAGCTGACTTTGAATGGTTCTATGAAACCTTACAAGATGTTCTAGAACTAACACCAAAAGAAGAAATCCTTTTCATCACAGGCGACTGGAATGAAAAAGTAGGAAGTCAAGAGATACCTGGAGTAACAGGCAAATATAGCCTTGGAGTACAAAATGAAGCAGGTCAAAGGCTAACAGAGTTTTGCCAAGAGAATGCACTGGTCATAGAAAACACCCTCTTCCAACAACACAAGAGAAGACTCTACACATGGACATCACCAGATGGTCAATACTGAAATCAGACTGATTCTATTCTTTGCAGCCAAAGATGGAGAAGATCTACACAGTCAGCAAAAACAAGACCGGGTTTGATAAAAGAAGCTGAAGTGGCTCGGACCATGAACTCCTTATTGCCAATCTCAGACTTAAATGGAAGAAAGTAGGGAAAAACCACTAGACCACTCAGGTATGACCTAAATCATGTCCCTTATGATTATACAGTGGAAGTGAGAAATAGATTCAAGGGTTTAGACCTGATAGACAGAGTGTCTGAAGCACTATGGACGAAGGTTTGTGACATTTTACAGGAGGTGGTGATCAGGACCATCCCCAAGAAAAAGAAATGCAAAAAGGCAAAATGGTTGTCTAAGGAGGTCTTACAAATTGCTGAGAAAAGAAGAGAAGTGAAAGGCAAAGGAAAAGGAAAAATATACCCATCTGAATGCAGAGTTCCAAAGAATAACAAGGAGATGATTCCTCAGTGATCAATGCAAAGAAACAGAGGAAAACAACAGAATGGGAAAGACTAGAGATCCCTTCAAGAAACTTAGAGATACCAAGGGAACATTTCATGCAAAGATGGGCACAATAAAGGACAGAAATGGTATGGACCTAATAGAAGCAGAAGATATTAAGAAGAGGTGGCAAGAATACACAGAACAACTATACAAAAAAGATCTTAATGACCCAGAAAACCACAATGGTGTGCTCACTCACCTAGAGCCCCACATCCTGGAATGTGAAGTCAAGTAGGCCTTAGGAAGCATCACTACTAACAAAGCTAGTAGAGGTGATGGAATTTCAGCTGAGCTATTTCAAATCCTAAAAGATGATGTTGTGAAAGTGTTGCGCTCAATATGCCACAAATTTGGAAAACTCAGCAGTGGCCACAGGACTAGAAAAGGTCAGTTTTCATTCCAATCCCAAAGAAAGGAAATGCCAAAGAATGTGTTCAGACTACCACACAATTGCACTCATCTCACATGCTAAAAAATTAATGCTCAAAATTCTCCAAGCTAGACTTCAACAGTGTGTGTGAACCTTGAACTTCCAGATTTTCAAGCTGGATTTAGAAAAGTCAGGGAACCAGAGATCAAATTGCCAGGATCGTTGGATCATCAAAAAACTGCAAGAGAGTTCCAGAAAAACATCTACTTCTGTTTTATTGACTATGTCAATGCCTTTGACTGTGTGGATCACCACAAACTGTGGGAAATTCTTAAAGGGATGGAAATACCAGCCCACCTTACCTGCCTCCTGAGAAATCTGTATTGCAGGTCAAGAAACAACAGTTAGAACTGCACATGGAAAAGCAGACTGGTTCCAAATTGGAAAAGGGTTACATTGAGGCTGTATATTGTCACCCTGCTTGTTTAAATTCTATGCAGAGTATATCATGCAAAATGCTGGGCTGAATGAAGCACAAGCTGGGAATCAAGATTGCTGGGAGAAATACCAATCACCTCAGATATGCAGATGGCACCACCCTTATGCAGAAAGCGAGGGGGAACTGAAGAGCCTCTTGATGAAGGTGAGAGAGGAGAGTGAAAAAGTTGGCTTAAACCTCAACATTCAGAAAACTAAGATCATAGCGTCTGGTCCCATCACTTCATGACAAATAGATGGGGAGACAATGGAAACAGTGACAGAGTTTATTTTCTTGGGTTGCAAAATCACTGAGATGGTGACTGTAGCCATGAAATTAAAAGGTGCATTCTAAAGGAGATCAATCCTGGATGTTCATTGGAGGGACTGATGCTAAAGCTGAAACTGCAATACTTTGGCCACCTCATGGGACGAGTTGACTCACTGGAAAAGACTCTGATGCTGGGAAAGGTTGGGGACGGGAGGAGAGGGGGAAGACCGAGAATGAGATGGCTGGATGGCATCACCGACTCTGTGGGCATGAGTTTGAGTGTACTCCGGGGGTTGGTGATGGACAGGGAGGCCTGGCGTGCTGTGATTCATGGGGTCGTGGAGAGTCGGACACGACTGAGCGACTGAACTGAACTGAACTGAACTGTTCCTTGGAAGAACAGTTATGACCAAACTAGACAACATATTAAAAAGCAGAGACATTACTTTGCTGAAAAAAGTATATCTAGTCGAAACTATGGTTTTCCAGTAGTCATGTAGGGTTGTGAAAGTTGTACCATAAAGAAAGCTGAGTGCCAAAGAACTGATACTTTTGACTGTGATTTTGGAGAATACTCTTGAGAGTCCCTTGAACTGTGAGGAAATCTAACTTGTCAATCCTAAGGGAAATCAGTCCTGAATATTCATTGGAAGGACTGATGCTGAAGCTGAAACTCCAATATTCTGGGTCATCTGATGCGAAGAGCTGATTTATTTGAAAAGACCCTGATGCTGGGGAAAATGAAGGCAGGGGAGAAGGGGACAACAAACGATGAGATGGTTGGATGGCATCACCGACTTGATGGACATGCGTTTGAACAAGCTCCAAGAGTTGGTGATGGACAGGGAAGCATGGTGTGCTCTAGTCCATGGGGTTGCAAAGAGTTGGACACGATTAAGCTACTGAACTGAACTGATTAAGCATGAATGAAAAGCAGTTAACTTAAAAAGAAATCTTTCATTATATTTTAAATTGTCATTTTTAGTGTTTTAATAGAAATTAAGTTTTTGGTCTGTTTTACGAATGTGTAAATGTAAGAACGTATATATGTATATAGCACATTTCAAAGCAGCCTCTGACTCACTCCTAATAATATAAATGAGATATTCTCCTTAAAATATGAACAACTGTATACATAGGCAGAAAACACTGACAAATACCATTTGCTGTCACAGAGATGATCTGAGTTGTAAAAAGCATACAGTGAATATGTTCTCTCAGAATGTTTCAAAGCATCTGGCTGAGAAAGTCATGGATCTCTGGCATCATGCCCTCCACCCAAAGTCAATTACTGTATTTATTAAGCCATCTGCATTCATTTCCCAGGTAAACCAGGAAACCAGAATTGCCTGAGGGAAGGCTTAAGTCATATACAACAGGAAGTTTGAACTGTAGCCACACATGCAATTAAGATATTCCAGTAGAACTATGACTCTTGGTTCAGGCAAATTCCACTGGCTTAAGCACTCAGTAGGAGGAATACACCAAATACCTCACATTTTAACTCATAGAGTCAATATTGTCATAATTTACGTTTTAACATTTTGTTGAGTTTTCATCAAATTTTATAATATTTTCATCAAAAATAGTTTATGTTTTAGCTCACAAATTCTTAACATTGTGATGTTAAAAGACAGGGATAAAAATAAAGGAAAGCTGTTCGTGTTTTCAGTTCAGTTCAGTTCAGTTCAGTCGCTCAGTTGTGTCCGACTCTTTGCGACCCCATGAATCACAGCACGCCAGGCCTCCCTGTCCATCACCAACTCCCGGAGTTCACTCAAACTCATGTCCACAGAGTCGGTGATGCCATCCAGCCATCTCATTCTCGGTCATCCCCGTCTCCTCCCGCCCCCAGTCCTTCCCAACATCAGAGTCTTTTCCAGTGAGTCAACTCGTCTCATGAGGTGGCCAAAGTATTGGAGCTTCAGCTTTAGCATCAGTCCTTCCAATGACAGTTATTATTTTCATGAAATTCGAATTTTAAAGGGAATAATTGTATCTATGTGTTTACTACAATTGTTCCATATTTACCTAGATCTAAATAGCATCAAATTTAGAATATAAATTCAGTAGCTCAATTAGCATAATGTCTTAGATAATCTCCACTCTGAAAAATTATATGAAAAATAGTAAAATCATGGTAAAATTAAAAGATAGTAGAGATTACAGACTATCTCTAAAGCAACACTTCATCTGCACGAGTCAAGGTGCCCTTCACAGAGGGTGGACACACTTGAGCACCTGGTCTGGTCCCATGGAGGTGTCTCTTGGACCTTCTTCATGAATTTCTTTGGCAGGGGATATGATTGGCATTCCCTACCATGGCAGATACGGTCATGATTTGGGACAGTGTTTCTTAATTTTCAAATCATTCTATCATATTGATTTTGCCACGCTTGTTAAAAGCTACTCAGGTCACTAAGAGAGTGACTTTGAGTACCTCTTGATAAAAAGAATGATAGCCCACTAAAGTAAGTGAAACTTCAAAATGTATTACACAGCAAAAGTACCTCAATAATTTATGGAGAAAAAATAAATATGCAATTTTTCAGTCATAGGTAATGCCAATACAGTTGTCTATAACTTTCATAAGTATATAAAATTAGATAATAACAACAACAAATAACATGGAATGTTAAAAATAAAAGATTATTGTGGGGATATATATATAGGGATTGCTTTTGACTGCTACATGTACTTCCTAACTCCTAATTGTCTGTCCCTTGTTCTTCAATCATAGGAAGGATACCTGAATCAAGGCCAGTCATCATAATTCTTTCCCCATTTTTCCAGGACATAGTTACTGGTTCAGGGTGGACACTTGAACCAAGCCAGACAAATCTATTCAAAGGTAGTGATCCAGAGCTTCAAGTGATAGGGGTCCTCCCTCTGGAACTACAGGACTAGCTAGATGAGAAGTTGCCACCATGTTGAGAACACTTGTTCTAGAGAAAGAAACAAGCAGAGATGTGCCCTGGAGATCCTGGCCAGCCAGTCCTTGAGTGTCTGTTAATTGCAGATATACAGCATGAACCAGCAGTCCTACTACAGGGCATATACCCAACAGAAGACTATAATTCCAAAAGACAGAGGCATCCCAAAGTTCATAGCAGCTCTATTTACAATAGCCAGTATATGGAAGCAACCTAAATGTCTATCAGCAGAGGAATGGATAAAAATGTGGTACATACATACAATGAAATATTGCTCTTCCTTTAGGTCTATCAGCTCACTCAGAAACTCTCTCAGCTACAGGACACAATGCAATAGAAGCAAGGCTTGAATAGCTGATGTGGTAGAGTACTTACACACCTGCATCTATTTGAATAATGCCATCAGCTGATTAACACAAGAATGTCATCGAAACAAAGATTCTTCTGATGTATGCATCACTAGTCCACTTAATCAATGACAAATCTAGGATCTATAAGGTAAACCTTTGATCACTGACATGCTATTTCAGGCCCTCATGAAGTCCAGTAAAGAGTGAGTGAATGTCTATATACTCTTCTTTAGTGGCTTGGAACTCACGATCTCACAGGGCAGAATATTTCAGTGTTTTTAGTTATGTGAAAAATTTCTTACTCATACTGAGCTGAAAGTGTTGCTCTGTGACTTGATGCTAACTTTATTCCTGGTATCAACATAGGGCTGTTTGAGTTCTATTACAGAGTCTACTTCTTATGGCACATAACTATTCTGAAATTTTTGGAAACAGCTTTCATATTTCTTCAAATTTTCTCTTCTCTAAGACAAACATGCTCAGTTATTCTAAACATGTCTCAAATACAGAGGTCCTGGGACCAGATGTCAGGTATCACATTTAGGTAAAATTTTCCATAGACAATTGAATTATTCATTTTCAATTCCTAACTCTAGAGGTACTAAATAACTTATATCTTTGAGTATATTAAAACAACTTAAACAAAAATAATGCTTATATTTTCTGATTATAAAATTTAGACTCACTGGAGAAAGCTTGATAAACTGAGAAAATCATCCAGGAAAAGACTTACCATTGAAAGCACTAATGGTGGTTCAGTAGTTAAGACTGTGTTCTCACTGCAGGGTAAGTATTTAATCCCTGGTGGGGGAACTAAGATCCCATATGCCACATGGCTTGGTCAAGAAAAAAACTTTTTTCTAAAGCATATATTTCTTCTATGATTTGAACAATAAAAGTACATCCCTCCCTACAAAGCTGTAGCCTTATAATTTGAAAACTGACAAATAGCTAATAGTTAAAAATAAAGTACATGAAAGTAACTCTTCTCACCAAGAAAGATAAATGTTTCTACCCATTAACTACTTTTGTAACATTTTTATAGTGATAATGCCCTGAGAAGAACAAAATCATTTTACTTTTGGAATGCAAAAATATTTAAAAGTCAGCAGTGAAAAAAACAGAATCTTGAAAACTGAATTCTTTTCTGAATTTGGGTTTTAATATTCTTAGTCTAAAGCTATTTTGTGATCATCTTAAATATGGATTATTGTCTGCCTCTTTGCGACCCCATGAACTGCAGTACACCAGACTTCCCTGTCCTTCACCATCTCCCAGAGCTTGCTCAGACTCATGTCCATTGAGTAGGTGATGCCATCCAGCCATTTCATCCTCAGTAGTCCCCTTCTCCTTCTGCTTTCAATCTTTCCCAGAATCAGGGTCTTTTCCAATGAGTCGGCTCTTCACTTCAGGTGGCCAAAGTATTGGAGCTTCGGTGTCAGCATCAGTCCTTCCAATGAATATTCAAGGTTGATTTACTCTAGAATTGACTGGTTTGATCTCTGCTGTCCACCATTTATTAGATCCCTGGGTTGTTACAGGTATGTTCTCTGCTTGGCATCTTACAATGAGTCATCATCTCCTTTAATCTCCACTTTATATAACAGAACCAAGGCCAATGACCATAAACATACAGCCAGCTCCCTACACTGCAGTATCCAAAGGGCAGAGGACTCAGGTTTCCTGAAGCTGACCCTCAAGGAGGACTTGTCTCCTTTCCCAATTCAGATGATCAACAGTACATAGCCTCAAACTTGATCAGATTTTGGCATCAAAAAATGAATCCTTGTATGGCAAAACCAACCAATATAATATTGTAAAATAATTTGCCTCCAATAAAAAATAAATTACTTAAAAAAAATGAATCCTAAACTTTTTATAAATCCATTCAAAATAACTTTTCATCTTTATAGCATTAAAGGCATTTTAACTTGTCATTTTTATATTCAAAGTAAAATACAGTTTAATTATCTGTGATATCATGATTCCTAGCGGTGCTAAAGTGAGTGGTATGCAACTTACAGGTCCTGGATCTCCACGGTCTGGTATTCACAGAGAAAGAAGCAAGTAGCAGAATGTGGCCATTACTGTTTATTAAGTCAATCAAAAAACTTGCTAAGCACCACACTGGGCTTTAGAAGCAGAGGAGGGAAAAAGATAGATGCCTAATCCTCAATGAGCTTGCACTTTAGAGATTCAGCCAAGACTATTAAGCAAATAACCAAGACCCATTCGTATACTGGATAGTGCAAAGAAGGATCCAGACAGGGTCAGGACTGAGAGAAACGAGAGCAGGCTGCTAAAGCAGCAATGATCTGGAAGACATTTCTGATCAGGTGAGAGCTGAAGTGAGACCTAAAGTGAAAAGTATGAGTCTGCCTTTTAATGAGGCATGAATGGGCATTCCAGGCACAGAAACACCAAGCTAAAGATGAGAAAACGTTCTGTGTGCTTAAAAGCAGAAGGAAAATATCTATGTGTAATGAACTAAGAGAACTAGGGGGGCGGGACTGGAGAAGTAAACAGGGAATAAATCAGTGGGGAAACATAGATCAGAAAAAGCAAAAGTGTTAGTTGCTCAGTAATGTCTGACTCTTTGAGACCCTATGGACTGTAGCCCACCAGGCTCCTCTGTCCATGGGATTTTCCAAGCAAGAATATAGGAATGGGTTGCCATTTCTTCTTCTAGGGGATCTTCCCGACCCAGGGATTGAAACTGTGTCTCCGATGTGCTGCACTGAAGGCTGATACTTTATCTACTGAGCTGGGCTGACACAATTACAATTTTCTCAATTAAAAAGTGGAAAAGAATTCTCTTCTGCCTATACTAAGAAAAGCAGGAGCCAAAGTGAACACTGTGAGGTTAGTGCTCAATACAATGAGTTCATTTATATCATTCAGGAATATAATAGAGAAAAATTTTAACTCATCTGGGAAAGTCCAGAAAGACCCTGAGGGATGAAGTAGGGAGAGGTAGAGATGGCAGAGGCACCAGTATGTGTAAAGGACTGGAAGCATGAAGTGTTGAGGCAAAGTTCAAGAATTGAAAGTAAATGAACATGACCTTAAGTTTGAAGCATGTTTCAGAACACTGATTGGTGACACTGTAAAAGTAAGTAAGAGTGAACTCAAAAGAGCCCTGGATGCCAAACTTCAGAACTGGAGATTTATTCTGTGAAGGATGGAAAACCAGTGAATAGCCCAAAGTAGAGACATAATCAGATTTCAGTCTTGGAAAAGAGATGTGCTTAAAATGAAGATAGTAAATTCCAAAGGATCAAGACTATTAAAAAAAAAAGTAAAGAAAAAAAAAAAAAAGGAATCATCATCAGGGTGTTTTATTCATCTAGTTAAAAAGAGGGTGAAGATTTGGCTTCAAAGAATAGGAGACAGGTTCCAGCATTATTCAGGAGGAAGCATGGATGGGAATATTAACTCCATTAGAAGGTGAGCTCAATAAAATCTCTAGATTTTTACTATTGTATTCACTGGCATTATCTCCAGGGTATAGAAAAGTACCTGGCACCTAAAAAAAGGTTAATGAAATATTTATTGAATGAATGTATGGATGGATTAATTAGTGACAAATTAGGGAGACCAAATTTTTGTTTATTAAACATGTATTAATCACTAATCATAGTATAGATATAAATAAAAAATATATACATTTCCATTTCTTTCTCTCTCCCTCTCTCTTTCCTTTTCCAACTATCCACTCATGCATCCATGATTTTATCACCTTTTCTATGTGTTATTGTACTTACCTATATTGTAGTAAACGTTATTATTTTAACCTCAAACTGTTTCTCACTTACAGAGACTGAAAATAGAGGATAGAAGAAATCTTTGTAACTGCAAAGTGAAAACTAAAACTGAGAAATGGAGTTTAAGTTTTTCTGTACAGGAAAATTCACAAGAAATGAGAAGAGATTCTGCAAATTAAAAAATTCTACCAATCATTTGAGGAGTGAGGTGGAGAAGAATGTAGAAAATTAGAAGCAGAAAAGAAAAGTAGTTGTTGACAGAGTTCAAGTGACTGAAGAGCTGCTAAAATTAGGGATAGTTATCAATTAATTTTTAAGGTTGTTTTTTCTTTGCATTTTTGTTACCCAAACCCTCCCTATCAAACATCTAGTAGTGAAAGATTAACGAAAATGAATTATACATAATTCACATCTGAATTAGCCTAGGTAGAGAGAAGAAAATCAACCACAGCGCTGATACAACAGATTGTTGTTGCTTTGGGTTAGTCACTAAATCGTATTCAACTCTTTTGTGACCCCATGAACTGTAGCCCACAAGATTCCTCTGTCCATAGGATTTCCCAGGCAAGAATACTGGAGTAGATTGCCATTTCCTTCTCCAGGGGATCTTCCTGACCCAGGGATCGAACCCATGTCTCCTGCGTTGGCAGCAGATTCTTTACCTTTGAGCCACAAGGGAAGACCTGTGATGAGCTTTCCCTCCCTCGAAAAAGTAATTTGCTAGGAATTTATTTCCAAATATATTTAGTTCTCACAAGATAGATTAATTTCAGCTAGTATTTAAGTTACATATCTTAGTTGTTCCTTTAGATAAATAAATATATCTTGCAGTAACACATGATGCTGTGTATTTGTATATATGTCTGATGAATGTCAGTGTTTAGTTTAAGGGGTTGATGTGATAAAGGAAGGAAATTTCTTTCTCCAGTAGTTTCCAATAATTCTTACTCAATAAAAAAACAGGCTCATACTGGCTGCCAAAATGCAGGCACAGTCACAGCTCTGTGGTAGGCGAGCTCCAATTAGCCAAATTTCAAGAATCAGTCCTGTTCAGGCATAATCCAGAGGTAATTGCCATGGTTCCCTTCCCAAAGTCTTGCAGGTTTAAACCACTCCTCTAAATCAGACTCCTATTTAAGCTATAATAACTCCAAACGAAGTGATGCAATAGCAGTCTTTATGGACAGACACGGAAACATTCAAAGTTGCTCTACTAGTTGCCATGAGCGGTTTTTGAAGTTGTTTGAAGTGTACTTTTGCATTTGAGATGGCATGGAAAACACACAAGCAGGGAATTCCTTGATGGTCATGATTAGGACTCTGCACTTATACTGCAAGTGTTTCCATCTCTGATCAGGGAATTAAGACTCACATGCCATGGGGCAAAGAATATAATCAATCTGATTTCGGTGTTGACCATCTGGTGATGTCCATGTGTAGAGTCTTCTCTTGTGTTGTTGGAAGAGGGTGTTTGCTATGACCAGTGCGTTCTCTTGACAAAACTCTATTAGCCTTTGCCCTGCTTCATTCCGTGCTCCAAGGCCAAATTTGGCTGTTATTCCAGGTGTTTCTTGACTTCCTACTTTTGCATTCCAGTACCCTATAATGAAAAGGACATCTTTTTTGGGTGTTAGTTCTAAAAGGTCTTTTGGTCTTCATAGAACCGTTCAACTTCGGCTTCTTCAGCATTACTGGTTGGGGCATAGGCTTGGATTACTGTAATATTGAATGGTTTGCCTTGGAAACGAACAGAAATCATTTTGTCATTTTTAAGACTGCATCCAAGGACTGCATTTCGGACTCTTTTGTTGAACATGATGGCTACTCCATTTCTTCTAAAGGATTCCTTCCCACAGTAGTAGATATAATGGTCTTCTGAGTTAAATTCACCATTACAGTCCATTTTAATTCACTGATTCCTAGAATGTCGACGTTCACTCTTGCCATCTCCTGTTTGACCACTTCCAATTTGCCTTGATTCAGGGACCTAACATTCCAGGTTCCTATGCAATATTGCTCTTTACAGCATCGGACCTTGCTTCTATCACTGGTCACATCCACAGCTGGGTATTGGTTTTGCTTTGGCTCCATCCCTTCATTCTTTCTGGAGTTATTTCTCCACTGATCTCCAGTAGCATACTGGGCGCCTACCGACCTGGGGAATTTCTCATTCAGTATCCTATCATTTTGCCTTCTGATACTGTTCATGGGGTCCTCAAGGCAAGTATACTGAAGTGGTTTGCCATTTCCTTCTCCAGTGGACCACATTCTGTCAGACCTCTCCACCATGACCCTCCAGTCTTGGGTGGTCCCACACGGCATGGTTTAGTTTCATTGAGTTAGACAGGGCTGTGGTCCATGTGATCAGAACAACTAGTTTGCTGTGATTATGATTTCAGTGTGTCTGCCCTCTGATGCCCCCTCGCAATACCTACCGTCTTATTTGGGTTTCTCTTACCTTGGTTGTGGGATATCTCTTCACAGCTGCTCCAGCAAAGCGAGGGGTATCTCTGCACGGCTGCCCCTCCTGACCTTGAACGTGGAGTAGCTCCTCTTGGCCCTCCTGTGCCATGGACCTCTTTGACGTGGGGTAGCTCCTCTCAGCCACCGCCCCTGACCTCCGGTGTGGGGTCAGGGGCGGCCATGCTTCTGCGCGCGGTTGGTTGCGCTGGAGCTGGCGTCTCCAGTCTGAAATTAAAAGACACTCCTTGGAAGGAAAGTTATGACCAACCTAGATAGCATATTAAAAAGCAGAGACATTACTTTGCCAACCAAGGTCCATCTAGTCAAGGCTATGGTTTTTCCAGTGGTCATGCATGGATGTGAGAGTTGGACTGTGAAGAAAGCTGATCGCCGAAGAATTGATGCTTTTGAACTGTGGTGCTGGAGAAGACTCTTGAGAGTCCCTTGGACTGCAAGGAGATCCAATCAGTCCATCCTGAAGAAGATCAATCCTGGGTGTTCATTGGAAGGATTGATGCTAAAGCTGAAACTCCAATACTTTGGCCACCTAATGCGACGAGTTGACTCACTGGAAAAGAGTCTGATGCTAGGAGGGGTTGGGGGTGGGAGGAAACGGGAACGACAGAGAATGAGATCGCTGAATGGCATCACCAACTCGATGGACATGAGTCTGAGTGAACTCCGGGAGTTGGTGATGGACAGGGAGGCCTGGCGTGCTGTGATTCATGGGGTCGCAAAGAGTTGGACACGGCTGAGCAATTGAACTGAACTGAACTGAAATGATGCCATGGGGCATGGCCAGAGCAAAACAAATAAGCAAACAAACAAGAGGAAAACACAAAAGGAAATCCACTAGTAGCAAGGGGAAACAATAAGGCTATTTCAAAGGAACTCCTAAAATTCAGATCATTAATTAGACTGACCTTTGACAACACCTACAAGACCTACTCTCTTTGCTTACAATTGTAATTGTAATTACAATGTGAGGGAGAACACAGGCTTGCCCTTCCTATTGCTTTCTCAAACTCTAAGTTATATGGAAAAGATGATTCCAGGGTGTCTATAAGACAGAAGATCCTGAACTCCATGATAGATCATCTGATTAAGTACATCTTATACAGGAGTGCAGGAATATGCATTTTTAAAAAGTATCTTCAGCTTTTCAGATACAGTCATTTTAACAAAACACTGGCAGATAGTGAGATTTCAGAAACTTATGTGTGTATTAGTCACTCAGTTTTGTCCAACTCTTTGCAGTCCCATGGATTGTAACCTGACAGGTTTCTCTGTCCATGAGATTCTCCAGGCACAAATACTGCAGTGGATTGCCATTCCCTTCTCCAGGTGATCCTCTTGACCCAGGGATTGAACCTGGATCTCCTGCAGTGAGGCTGGTTTCCTTACTGTCTGAGTCACCAAAGACGCCTGAAACTTAGCAGATTTATTCCATCTTTTCTAAAAAAAAAACCTTCCTCAGCCCACTAATGCTTGAAATTCCTTTAAAGGCAGACATATCCTATCAATCCACAATCAGAGACGGAGATCTGTCTGGTAGTTTTCAGATCTAATGTGATTTAAACATCTTTCAGCATTCTGTCCTAAACCCATGTTGTAGGGATTGGGGAGATAAGAAGACTGTAGGTGTTAGGGTTCTCAAGAGAAACAGAATCACACTCTCTCTCATATGTATTTATTATAAAAATTTTTTTAAAATGGTTCACACAATTATGGAAGTTATGTCCTAAGATACTGCTCTCTGCAAGTAAGAGACCTGGGAGAGTCGGTGATGTAATTCCATACATGTCCTCCAAAGGCCTGAGAACCAGGAGTGCAAATGCTGTGAATCCTTGTGTAAAAGCAGAAGACCTATGTCCCAGATCACTAGTCAAGCAGGGAAAAAGAAGAAGAAGAAGGGAGAAACAGACAGACCCATTCTTCCTTCCTCCACTTTTGGTTGTAATCCAGACCTCAGTGGATTGAATGACACCCACCTACTTTGGGGAGGTGAGATCTATTGTGTTTTACTAAACCCACCAACTAAAATGCTAATCTCAGCTGAAAACACCCAGGCAAATACACTCAGAAACAATGTTTAGCCATCTAGCTGGGCATTCTGTGACCCAGCAGCGTTGACACAAAAAAATTAATCATCACGCTGCCTTTGTTAACTGGCACTGAAATCCCTCCAAACATAATGCCTAGAATGCAAGATGTGAGAACACTCATTTTCATAGAATTTATGATACAATTAAGAGAGTTTTTTTTTTTTTTAATGTCATCAATGAAGTGGAGTTTCGTTGTGTTCCTTAGTACTTGACACTTTGATCAGGCCATCAAAATATATACACAAACACTTATGAAAAAATGCTCTTCATGAAAGCTACACTTTTATTATTGACAGATTTTTGTTTTGTGTTGCTCTGTTTTTCACTGTAGGATGTGTTTGAGACCTAATAGGACTGAGCACTCCTCAAAAGAAGATGATGACTGCTGGCCACTATTTTTTCTTTTGTTTTTAAACTATCTCATGGAATCTAACCCACTTCCTGAAGTAAATCTTGTTAATGTATTAGCTAAGTACTAGGAAAGTTATGACCAACCTAGATAGTATATTAAAAAGCAGAGACTACTTTGCCAACAAAGGTCCGTCTAGTCAAGGCTATGGTTTTTCCAGTGGTCGTGTATGGATGTGAGGGTTGGACTGTGAAGAAAGCTGATCGCCGAAGAATTGATGCTTTTGAACTGTGGTGCTGGAGAAGACTCTTGGGAGTCCCTTGGACTGCAAGGAGATCCAACCGGTCCATCCTAAAGGAGATTAGTCCTGGGTGTTCATTGGAAGGACTGATGCTGAGGCTGAAACTCCAATACTTTGGCCACCTCATGTGAAGAATTGAGTCATTGGAAAAGACCCTGATGCTGGGAGGGATTGGGGGCGGGAGGAGAAGGGGACCACAGAGGATGAGATGGTTGGATGGCATCACCGACTCAATACACATGAGTTTGAGTGAACTCTGGGAGTTGGTGATGGACAGAGAGGCCTGGCCTGCTGTTCATGGGGTTGCAAAGAGTTGGACACGACTGAGCGACTGAACTGAACTGAACTGAGTCAATATATAGGTTTTGATCAGCTTGCTAAATAATGAAGCAGCTAGGCATAAAGTCCATTAAAATGAGATAGGGGAAAATTTCTATGAACAATTGTGGCAATATGACTCAGCTGGGCAAATTCTTTTGACAAATTATAAACAGCAAACTCTCCATTCTAGATTTCAAGGTCTTCTGTACTCTAAACACTTAACTCTCGCAAATGTATCTCAAACCTCTCCAATTATGTATGCCTGTGTTCTGATGCATGTTTCCCTGGATATATCTACGGTGTTTCCATATTTGCAACTCCACTTTGACATGTTTTCAAAGCTTCTGTCACTTATGTCTCACCCCTGGGGATCTTGCTCTTCCCCAAGGTCTGTCTCAGTTACTGTCTTAGAAGAGCTTTCTCTGCTTATGCATAATTAATCCATATTATCTCACTTCTCTTCATTTCCACAGTATTTTATTTTTCAAATGGCAGTTATCATGGATTGCATTGCAATTCTTTGATTTACTTTGCTTATGTTTTGTTGACGTAACTTCTCTATGGTATAGGAGACCTTATAGTCTACTGGATTGAATGAAAAATGTTTGTTGTACACACTACTGAAATGACAAAATGAGTAATTTAAATTTGATCTGATTATTCATGGTTTAGCAAATTTTGTTCAAGTTGCTTAATGTCCTTGGTGATGGGTGTGCTTATCCAGAAACTAAAGAAGGCAGTGCCTAATCTGTATTTGGTGAGAAATTTAGGTAACATTGTTGATGCAAAGCACTTGCATACCTTTTTAAAATCCCTATAGATGCAAAGAAATAAGAAAGGTGGAAAGCAAAACATATTATATTGATAATGTAGATAGTCATATTAAAGGAATGGATGAGATCAAGTGAGTTTTCAAGTATCATCTGCCCTCAATTTTACAAGGCAGAAGTTTGGGCTGGGCTCACCCAGGAAAGGGCTTCTCTGTCCAGCATGGTTTACTGGGGCTTGCTCTCATTTCAGGGGTCTTAGTTGGGATTACTGGAATTACTGGGATGGTTTAAAGGGGATGGACTTCTCTGTCTACCTGCCATGTCATCCTCTATCAGGGTGGTTTGAACCGATAACGTGGTAGGAACATTCCAAAAGAGCAAGACTAAAAGCTGAAAGAGTAATAAGGTCTAGAGGCCAGACTTGCTTAACGCCACTTCCTTTGTACTCTTTTGGTGAAAACAAGTCATGAGACCATCCCCCATTCCAAAACTGGGAAAGTAGACTTCATTCCCTAATAAAAGGAACTGCAAAAGATTGATGGCCATTTGCAATCCACCAAAACAGAGATGGAGGAGAGGGATATGGAGAAGGCATGATTTAAGAGGCCACAGAAAGTGTGCTCTGGGCTTGGAACAAACACATCTAGCATTATTGACATACGAGACAGGTGGAAACTGGTTGTATGTACTCTGGGTGGTAATTCATAGTTATGAAGAAAGCTGAGGAAAGAAAAGAAAAGAAGGGATGATGAAAGCAAACAGTAAAGGTTACTATTAGACATTGAAATGCTTTTGAACTCTAATGAAGAAAGTGACATGATAATAGCTATGACTGGTTGGAAGTGAGAATCTGTGTTTCCGTATGTAGGATATATGGAACAGAGGTATTCGCCAGATGAACAGAGGGGCCAAAGGACTATCTCAGTAAACTGAGTAAGTAGCATTTGAATTAGCATTAATGAGTGTAAATGGGAAGGGATAGAGTTTTAAAATACAAAATGCAAGAATGGAGACAATCAGGACCATAGCAGGAGGCACTTGAGAGATCCTAAGTGCAGAAGAAGTAAAGTCGCTTGGTCATGTCTGACTCTTTGTGACCCCATGGACTGTGGCCGAAGAGGCTCCTCCATCCATGGGATTTTCCAAGCAAGAGTACTGGAGTGGGTTGCCATTTCCTTCTCCAGGGGATCTTCCCGAACCAGGGATTGAACCCAGGTCTCCCATATTGTAGGAAGACGCTGAGATCCTAGGTGACCATAAAATGTATCATTCAAACTGGGAATTTTGAGAGGAAAAGAGGGTCCTATTAATTATTATTCTGGGGCCACAGGAGTTAAGCCAGAATGTAGAGTCATCAATGTTTTAAGGAACCAAATAAACTGTGATACTTACGAAGGTTAAAAAAAAAAAAAAAAAGAGGAAACAGGAAGCTTCAGTTCAGTTCAGTTCAGTCGCTCAGTCATGTCCGACTCTTTGCAACCCCATGAATCACAGCAGGCCAGGCCTCCCTGTCCATCAACAACTCCCGGAGTTCACTCAAACTCATGTCCATTGAGGCGGTGATGCCATCCAGCCATCTCATTCTCTGTCATCCCCTTCTCCTCCCGCCCACAATCCTTCTCAGAGTCTTTTCCAGTGAGTCAACTCGTCGCATGAGGTAGCCAAAGTATTGGAGTTTCAGCTTTAGCATCAGTCCTTCCGATGAACACCCAGGACTGATCTCCTTTAAAATGGACTGGTTGGATCTCCTTGAAGTCCAAGGGACTCTCAAGAGTCATCTCCAGCACCACAGTTCAAAAGCATCAATTCTTCGGTGATCAGCCTTCTTCACAGTCCAACTCTCACATCCATACAAGACCACTGGTAAAAACCATAGCCTTGACTGGACGGACCTTGGTTGGCAAAGTAATGTCTCTGCTTTTTAATATACTATCTAGGTTGGTCATAACTTTCCTTCCAAGGAGTAAGCGTCTTTAATTTCATGGCTGCAATCAGCATCCACAGTGATTTTGGAGCCCCAAAAAATAAAGTCTGACACTGTTTCCACTGTTTCCCCATCTATTTCCCATGAAGTGATGGGACTAGATGCCATGATCTTTGTTTTCTGAATGTTGAGCTTCAAGCCAACCTTTTCACTCTCCTCCTTCACTTTCATCAAGAGGCTTTTGAGTTCCTCTTCACTTTCTGCCATAAGGGTGGTGTCATCTGCATATCTGGGGTTATTGATATTTCTCCCAGCAATCTTGATTCTAGCTTGTGCTTCTTCCAGCCCAGCGTTTCTCATGATGTACTCTGCATATAAGTTAAATAAGCAAGGTGACAATATACAGCCTTGATGTACTCCTTTTTCTATTTGGAACCAGTCTGTTGTTCCATGTCCAGTTCTAACTGTTGTTTCCTGACCTGCATATAGGTTTCTCAAGAGGCAGGTCAGGTGGTCTGGTATTCCCATCTCTTTCAGAATTTTCCACAGTTTCTTGTGATCCACACAGTCAAAGGCTTTGGCATAGTCAATGAAGCAGAAATAGATGTTTTTCTGGAACTCTCTTGCTTTCGCCATGATCCAGCGGATGTTGGTGATTTGATCTCTGGTGCCTCTGCCTTTTCTAAAACCTTCTTGACCATCTGGAAGTTCATGGTTCACATATTGCTGAAGCCTGGCTTGGAGAATTTTGAGCATGACTTTAAAAAAAAAAAAAAAAGATCTTCACAACCAACAGGAAGCTTAGGAAAACATAATGAATGTTATGTTTGCCTAACTTTAAGGCAAACAGGACAGACAAGTGAATTACTTTATAGGCAGAGAAAGCAAGTAAACCATAAAGACCTTCAGACTTGGACTGATGGGAGATAATAACAATAATTATGCATTATATTTACATAATGCTTTATGATTAAAATGCTGTCTAGGCACTGCCCGAGTTTCTCCTCTTAGTAGCTCTTTCAGGTAGAGAGGGTGGTTATTACTTTCCCTTTGTAGGGAGATGGCAAGGAAAGGCACCACATGGGAGAAAGCGCTCTCTTTCAAGATGCCTTGGTGCGGGGGTTGGGGGTGGGCAGTGACCCGGTTATGTCCTTGGAAAGGTTATAGAACCGCTTTGAGCATCAGCTTATTTTTTAAACTGCAAAGAAAAATAAGAAGCATTATACGTGTGCTTGTGCTTTTAGTCTACTTAGAAGCACCCACTACGTGTCTAAAAGTACGTATTCACTGTCTACATTTTGTAGCTGAGGAAACTGAAGGTCGGTTTGAAATGGAAGAGCTCTATTATAAACTCAGGTCTTCCAGTCAATACTCTTTCACTAAGCTTTTGCCATTTACTGGAAGTTTAAAAATCAAGAATGAGTGAATTCTCAAGAAAGGAGATGTATATAGGATCTAGGGAAGAAATACAAGAGCAGTATTTCTTAAAAAGAAAAAAAAACAATAAAGAGAAGAGTTGTCAGCAATAGTTTTAAGAAAAATTGAGTCAGAAAAAAATAGGAAAAAAGTGAGATTATTGACATAAATGTTTGTTAGTCTTCAGGTGACCACTGTTTTCAGAATTATCAGAATAGAAGGTATTTCAAGGGGTACAAAGTGCAATAGGAATTGAAGCTGAATGCTCAGACTGGTCTGAGGTCAAGTTGAGGGTGGAAGAGAAGGAGTAAGAAGAGCCAGAGAAGGTGATTGCCCCTCAATAAGGTTCTTTATATTGCAATTTGCTTATTTTCTTCTTTCATTAATTCATCATTTATTCATTCTTTTGGCAAACATTTGCTATGTTTGTGTTTTGCCATGCAGATATTCATTAAAACTGAACTTAATTGCTTTTTTCAAACTCTCATGGAATGAAAACTTAATCTTATTCAGTGAGGGTTCCTCATTTTCCCAGGGTTGTATCCAAGATCATGTGAAGCCAAGTCATTTTTCTGATCCTTACTACCATTGTTTGTTCACCTTGGATTCTGTTGAGATTCCATGATTTTCAATTGTTGTGCCTCTCAGGTCCAGCCAGGTAAAAACGAAATCATTCTAAATATTCAGATTAGTAGAATTTAATAGAGGAACTTGGTTAGGTAGATTATGGGGAGATTTAAGAAACCAAGGAGAGGACCATGGAGACTTCCAGATACTAATAACAGCAGAAAACTGCTTTTTTCCTGAAGATGGAGCTTCCCTGGCTCAGATGGTAAAAAACATCTGTTTGCAATGCGGGAGACTGGGGTCCGATCCCTGGGTGGGGAAGATCCTCTGGAGAAGGGAAATGGCAACACATTTCAGTACTCTTGCCTGGAAAATTCCATGGATGGAGGCGCCTCATAGGCTACAGTCCATGGGGCTGCAAAGAGTCAAACAGGACTGAGTGACTTCACTTTCACTTTCCTGAAGAGGAGGGAATTAAAGCGCTGATCATTGGACCTAAGAAACGAGCATCAGTTGGCAGAAGCTGGACCTATTGTGTGGCCCATTCTAGCAAAGCTGGGAAGAAGATATAGTCAATGCTGGAGGATTCTGATCCAACAAAGAGAAAAGGGGTGGAGCTTTACTGCCCGCCAGTCTTTAATCTGGGGTTACTATTGGCCAAGTCTAGTAAGCAGCCCCTGAACATGGAGCTCAGGATACAGCCTCAGTGGTCTGCACAACGCATTTCATTCCCAGATACGAATCATTTTTTTCCCCTATACCTCTCTTCTGTAAAAGAAATTGTTTTCAGTTATAAGCTTCACGTTAACAAATTTTTATTATTTATCCTTTAATGAACACGATATTCTTGACAAGTCATTACTCTGAAGAAACTCCAGTAAGTTCATCAAAGGTTAGAGTCACTGGAGGTATACACAGTTTCTGCCTCCAATTTTTGTAGCATAGACACCATCAAGAGATATAAAGAGAACTTGAGTTACTTTAATTTTGTTATTTTACAGTGACTGGGGGTTTTTATTTGTGTCAAAGAAATTAAAGCAATAAAACCAAGTAAACAGAGAGATGATTTGTAAAACAAGCTTTACTGAATGTAGGAGAAAACTCTCTCTTGAAACAAATACATACACCCATGTGTCCAGGCTCACTGTAGGTTTCCTGTCTATCTACCGACTTATCTCTCATCTATCTATCTGTCATCCAGGGTAACTACATGACTTTCAAGACGTCAGTTCAGTTCAGTTCAGTTCAGTCGCTCAGTTGTGTCCGACTCTCCGTGACCCCATGAATCACGGCACGCCAGGCCTCCCTGTCCATCACCAACTCCCGGAGTTCACTCAAACTCATGTCCACAGAGTTGGTGATGCCATCCTGCCATCTCATTCCGTTCCGTTCTGTCGCTCAGTCGTGTCCAACTCTTTGAGACCCCATGGACTGTAGCCTACCAGGCTTCTCCGTCCATGGGATTCTCCAGGTAAGCATACTGGAGTGGTTTACCATTTCCTTCTCCAGGGGATCTTCCCGACCCAGGGATCGAACCCAGGTCTCCTGCATTGGAGGCAGACGCTTTAACCTCTGAGCCACCAGGGAAGCCCTCTCATTAGACCAACATAATTTTTCTCTTTTTGAGCAGGAGTTCTTTACCATTGACATTGTTTAGAAAGACCATTATGTAAAGACAATAAAAAGATCAGATCTCTATGTGTGTGTTTGTGTGCTGAGTCATGTCTGACTCTTTTTGACCCCATGAACTGTAGCTCACCAGGCTCCTCTGTTCATGCAATTCTCCAGGCAAGAATAATGGAGTGGGTTGCCATTTCCTACTACAGGGGATCTTCCCAATCCAGGGATCAAACCCTTCTCTCTGACATTGGCAAATGGGTTCTTAATCAGCTGAGCACTGGGGAAGCCCCAAGATCAGATTTCTAGGTGGCTTATTATTGCTCTTAAATTCTCTACAGATACAATTACCCCTTACTGCCTATACCTGGTGAGGACTGCAGCCACCACTCACTCTTGGCACACCACTGAATAATCTGGAGGGACCAACTTCCTAAGGACACAGATCAGAGCAGAGGAAGGGTGAGGAAGGGTAAGGAATGCATCTGAAGACAAACAGGCTGTGGATAGTCTTCCCTTGTCCATCATGTGTGTTGCTGATATGGTCTCACTTAATCCCAACAAGACGGACTTTTGAATGCTCTGTTCCATTCCTGGGAGAGTTGGAAATGTTCTTCTGTTCCCATTGAGTTTTAGCTGTGGAAAATTTGTCAAGATTACCACTTGGCCTGTCAGACTAAACACATTAGAGAGGTGTCTTATCTCCCAGCACTATGAGGACGTGAAGAAAATTCTCAACATCCTTGTCTCCACCTTGGTCAGGACACACATCATTTCTGTCCTTAAATTCTCAAGCCCATTTGGGAACCTGTCCTTTCTCTGTGTCTCAGTCCCCAAGAACTCAACTAGGGCAGTACATAGGTTCCTCCCCAGGGACACACTGAAATCTAGACCATCTTAACTGTTCTTTTTTTTTTTTTTTTAAACTTCATCCACAGAAATCATTGTATAATCTTAAGAATCAGAAAAAACCTGATTCTGACTGAGCCATTTTATTCCTTGCCCACAGGCTCCTCAGAATGTAGGCTTTTCAGACTAAAATACAAGGACTAGTCTTTAAATTTCTAAATTCTAATGTTTCGTCTCTTCCTTGTGGAAGGAGGAGCTCCATGTTAGTTAAAAATCTCAAATTACTATTCTGATGTATATAGTTTCTTGGTCATTCCCCAAATATTTATTAAGTCTCTACTTAGTATGGCTGACTTCTTGATTTCTCAGTGTTGGTATAAGTCATACAAGCTTGTCATTTTCAGTTCTCTTAGTTAAGGTATATGAATAATGATTTCTGCACTGTCTACATTATGGGGTAGCTGTGGAGAGCAACTGAGCCCAACAAAATACTTTTAAATGTATCAAGATCTTTCTGCAAATGAAAATAATTATTAGTGTGCATTTAATTAAGTTTGTATCTTGCAAAGTGTTCATCTTTTAAAACATTTTAACCATATGTGGCTGGATAAGATTATATGTCACCCCTCTCTCTGATCGTCATTCCAGAAGAAAATTAGCAATGCATTTCACTAGCTCAGTGGGGTAGTTAGTAAAACTGAAAGCAAAATCGCCTAGAAAATTTTCCTTTATTTATGCATTTTCACTTCAGAAAATTTTTGACAGTGGAGGAGGAAATTTGTGGATGTGATATTTTTAAAAAAGATCTTATGGGAGAAGGCACAATTTGCTTCACAATTTGTCTACTGCTTGTAGACAGCTGGAAACCAAGTCAAGAGGTCAGGTTTCCACCATGACTCTGGAAATTGGTATTATAGATCATCTGGACCCTGGCTGCAATGGTAGTTTAAAGTTCTTCTGGCTGTTCAAATATGCAGTGAAGGTTGAAATCTACTTATTTAAGTGGCCAAGAATAAGGGAGTCTCAAGAAAAGACTGCCAAGTATAACAGAATTGACTGAGCAGAGAGCGTAAAGAGACCTTGAGAGCAAGTATAAATACAGTAGACGTCTTCTCAGTAACCTTTATGGAGTGATGGTCATAGACCGATCCCCCGATTCCCACCACCCAGCCACTGCTTATTCCTGCAGAAAGACTCCAAGAATTGTATAAGATGTGGAAGAATGCCCAAAACATTGAATTTAAATCAGATTTTAGAAAATGAAAAGGCATTTCTTCCACATAAGGGTTTGTGGTATGAGATTTGTATCCATAATGCACCTTGAAATTCATTGAAAATTATAGTTTTGGTGTAGTAGGGTAAAGATTTCAGCAAAAAGAAGGAAGCAGAACTGTTGTGTCTTTTTTATTTTTTTCAAAAGTACACTTTGATTAATGAAAGAGTAAAGAAAATAATCCTTAGTCCTTAAAATTTTGCCCCATATTCAGTAGTTAATGTTGTCTCTAGTAATTTTATGATTCTACCTAGAGTTACACAATTTTAGTCTGAGTCTCTGACTAGCAGGAAAACATGCCTCATTTAGATTCTGGGACCCATCCTGCAAGGCTAATTACTTCTTCTGGTGAGCCAAAGGGTAAGACAAATGATTCTATGACAACCCGTAAGCATATATCTTGCTTGTCTTGATGTCTTATTTATTTGCCTGTGTAAGATAAATGACTCCTTTTCAACATGCCCAGTGTTTTGGCCTTTCTCAATTAAGCCCGAAAAATAAAACAATCTTAGGAAAAATAAATCTAAATTATTGTTTTTCTTATTTTTATTGCTATGATTTGAAGACATTTACATTTCTCTGGACTACAGCATTAATGTATTACTAATTTTTAAAATACAGTTTTATATTACCAAGGGTTTGACTTATCAAAATATTGCTGGCTGTTTGTAGAATGGAATGAGGATTCGACATTAGCCTTGAGTTATCTCTGATTTAATGTTTCAGAGTTATTAGATGATCTTTTGAGGATAGAATTTCATTTTCAAACTGACCCTCCCCCCCCCACACACACAGGGAAATAGACCAAAATCATTGAAAATATGTAACTATTTTACTTTATTATTTTATTATAATAAACATGAACATAAAATAAATATTTGGCAAACAAATGTAATCTCTTCACTGAAATTATGTATTGTATATGAAATACATTTTTGTTATAAAATAAACACAATATTTGAAAAGTTAAAATTGAATAGATAAACATTAATTGATTCATAAGATATTGGAGGAGCATCCCATAGGAGTGGTCTTGCCCCACAAACTCTGTTTTGCCCCATAGACTTTTGTCTATCCATCCCTCCCCTACAATATTGGCATGTTCAATATATAAGAAGTGAAGAGTTGAGAAACAAATGCATACAATTCGAGTAAAACAAAATGCTTTATCTATACCTATTTATTTGAGAATAAAAAAGGAGGTACTTATTTTGGCTTGACTAACTGCCTGAATCATGACCTTGAGTCCTCATTCTACTTAGCGTGTATAGACCTGTGCAATGACTAAAGAATAAAACAAGGAACAGAAACCATTCCCTTCAACACCTAGACCTTAATTCATTAATCGGGGCTGTATTTACTTTTGATGGGAATAGAGTGTTCACAGTCTTCAGTTGCTGTATCTTATCAAGACGGATAATTCTGTTTGCTTGTAGGTACACATCGTAGGTTTTGAAAGCATATTATTTTTCATTTATAAATTATTTTCCTTTGTATTTATAATTCTAAGCAAGTTTAACTATATACATTAGAGGCTTTAAAATCATCTTCTTAAATATCTTAGCAGAAATCAAAGCTCCCTTTTCCTAAAACTGTTTAATTGCTAATGCATTTGAGTTTCCTAAAGGATTAACAAATCTTTTTATTGAACTAGCATTTCCGTATTTTGATAAATTCAATTAAAAGCATTATTTCATGTCTATTGTTTTTCAGCGAATTGTTTAAAAAAGAAAGAAGCCATCGTTTTAGCTGTTATCATGTTAGTAAAAGAAATATTTTGAAGAAAAGATAATAGGTTACGCTTTAGAATATGTTTTATTTCTATGGCATATCAATAGCAATAGAATTCAGACCTTTTAACAGATAATATATGATAGTGAAAAAAGAGGAATCTATCAGTAGATTACACAAATTGGACTGAAGATTGAGTCCAGAATAGTAAATGCATTTAATACACATGAGGTTAGAAGGTCCAAAGTAAGTCATTTCTCTTCCTGCCACAGGTGACTACAATCTATATGCCCTTTAAACTTCTCATTTCAATTCAAGAGCAGTCATAAAGCAAGTTCTCCTGCCTGGCGTACTTACAGTTTCTGGCAAGTGTCTATAAAACACATGGACCATAATCCACAGTTGGAGCTGAAAGCAGGTGTTAGACGTAACTGGTGGAAGTCCTACTGAGCACCGTCACTGTCCGTCGTGGATTACGTGCGTGTGGCACACGACGCCCAGCGGCGAAATACCTGTGCCTTGGCCTCTTTCGGTTGCAACAGCAGAACCCACAGAGCAGAACCCCTCCGACGATGAGGACCGCGGTAGTGGCCCAGCCGACGAAGAGTGAAGCTCCCAGCTCTCGTTTCTGACCTACGTGGACCGCTGGGTTGTAGAAATCCCTGATGATGTTATTGGCCATCCAGCACACCGGAATCAGAACGAAGATGCCGGTCAGGATAAAGAGGACTCCGGAGATTCCCACGAGGTATGCTTTTGCCCTCCGGTTAGAGCCTGTGCATTGAATCTTCTTCATGCCACAGATGCCAACAAGCAGAGCAATCACAGAGAGGGCCACAGCCACACACATGAGGGCCCGGGCTGCCTCCAGGGCAGGCGGCAGGGCCAGCAAAGAATCATAGACTTTGCACTGCAACTTATCCTTGGCTTGTCGGACGCAGTTCATCCAGAGGCCTTCCCAGACTCTTTCGAAGACAATAATGTTGCTGCCAATAAAAGCCGATACTCTCCACTGGGGCAGAAGGGTTGTGGTAAGGGTCCCGACCATGCCGAAGAAGCCAAGTACCAGACCAGTGATTTGCAGTGGATAAAATGCCATCGCCTTTGCTCTGAAGACTGATCCACTCTGCAATGGGAGCTGCTCACCATTCAGAGCAGAGAAGCCCCTGTGAGTCTACGGCAGTCTCTGGTGATGTTCTATCACTGTTATTGGGCATAACATTTTAGTCCAAATCCAGAGCAGTGACTGAACTTAACTGGAAGTACCTGTTGTAAATGCACGCTGCCTGTCTACATACACACATTTCTGTATGGATTATTTAGTAGTCATCTGGAATTGTTTCCCAGCCAATAAGAAGTAGCCAGAGGTGTGTCAAGAAACACTGCCTTCAGTGTTCCTATTTCTCATGCTATTGTTGTCTAAGCGATGTTGTAATTAAGGGTCAGAATCAACATTGTGGACTACTAATTATAGAGCTGAAAACTTCCTGTTTGAAAATCACTCTGATGTTTAAGTATAAATACATGTGTTAAGCCACAACTGAAGACAGTATCAAAACCTTGCCACTTCTTTGGAGAGCATTTGAAAAACACTTTGGATTTTAGATAATCTATTATTTTCTGCCAATCTAAGCCAACTTTCTTTAACGTGGTTAAAGAATTCTAGTAATAAAAAAGACTTCTGGAGTCAAATAAATGTTTAGGTATTATTTTCTAACATTTCTGCTAAAATCATCAGTATTCTTAAAAAAGAGGCATGCTAAGCAAAACCTTCAGATTCCATGCTTTTTTATTTCTAAGATCCATAAAGCAAGGAGAAGCACTTATTATTGAACTTACTGATAATTATTATATTATATGTTGAGTAATACCTTTCTCTCTAGTGAAATCATGTTTAGTTTATAAATGCTCATTAGCTATTTCTTCAAGAGCAGCTTGGAATAGATCACATTTATCAAAGCCAAAAATATATATTCCGTTTTTATGGCACCGTATGAAAGTGGCCCTTTGGATTAGCTGTGCAATTACTTAAATCCAGATAATAAAAAGCTTTTTAGAGTTGGAAGACAGTTTCAAAGTCATCAGGCTTAAGTTGCCCATTTGCTAGATGTGGAGTGTGAGGTTTCCAGAGCACTTGGCTAGACTAGCTTGGTAGTGACTGATCCAAGCTTCCCAGATCCCCTGGAGAAGGGAATGGCAACCCACTCCAGTATTCTTGCCTGGGAAATTCCATGGACAGAGGAGCCTGGCGGGCTACAGTCCATGGGGTCGCAAAGAGTCGGACACGATTTTGCAACCAAGCAAAAACAACAGCAACAACAGTGGATCCAGGAATAGATATTGTCTCTGATTTATGAGATATACCTCCTGTTTCTAGTATGACAAAAAAACAGGAGGATAGAAGTGCTTTTTAAAAACTTTCATATGAATGGGACTAACCTGACTTTCATGCTATCCCCTTGATAGTTTTTCAAATTTTCAAAGCAAGTAAAATTCAGTTGAGACTGTTTGAAAATCCAAGACGCAAGTTGTCATTCTTGATGACCACATTCCTCCCATTGCTCAGATATGGGGTGGGGAGTAGGCTTAATTTGAGAAGCATAAAGATTTTGCTGAATCAAATTATGAACAGGCCACCACCTTGCTCAAATTTTTTCAGTAGTCCTCTATTGCCCCCAAGATAAAAATTCGAATCCCTTAGCATAATGCAAAAGATCCATCCTTGGCTTGGCCCCTGCCCATTTTAACACTTATCTTCTGAACATGACTCCATCCCATGTCTTCACATTCTAATGCAAGGAATCCATTCCAAGGAAGAAAAATACTTGAAAGCAAGCACACCAAGGATATTGTAGGTAGGAGGCATTACCGCTTCCAAAAGTTCCTCCATCTCAGTCAACCAAGGGATAATGGATGGTCCAATACTATCCAGGTTTAAAAACCCATTGATTTAATTAGAATATGTGAAGACAATGAAGTTTCCAAAAAGGGTTGTCTATCTATCTGTCTGCCTACCTACACCCCCATCTATCATCTTTCTGTCTTATTTGCTACTTTTGTTGCTTTCTTCCTACCATCCTAGACCAGAGGAGCATTTCCTCTCAAAGAAATGTGAGTCATTGAGGAAACAGAAAACTTCTGTACAGTTCACAGTTTCCTAACACCAGCTCAGGATGAAGGGTTTTCTTGGCCCTTTGTTTGACGTTGCTGAGACACAAGTTTAACCATTCCCACCCTGAAGGGATTTGCCAACTTTATTCTGACTTATTACTTCTATTTCCTCTTTCTCATTCTGCCTCATTTTTACTTCTATCTTTATTTTGTCCTAGAAGTTTCCAACTTCCAGTTTGATTTTTCATCAGATAGAATCTGTCTGTATTACAGGTAAACACAAGAGCACATGTTTACTTAGAATATGGAGGCACATCTTAAGTACAATCTGAGAAGCATAAATAATGCAAGAGCTTCAGCTTCCTTTTGCTTCTCATAGCCAATTGTCAACACTATCATGACTTTTAAAGGGAGATATTGTTTTCCTGTCCAACATTTCTGTGAATCTTATTCCCTCCCACTTCCTCAGGGACCCTTGGTCCATTGACATCCCATCTCTTTATAGCACCTACAACTTCTTCATCTCTCTGTGTTGGCCTTTGGAATAGAAACATACTGAATTATCTTTCATATTAAAATTCTATTCTGCCCGATCTATATCCCTTGGTATGTATTCATATATATCTTTTCGATCCACCTTCACATTTTCCACTTGCGAGAAATGTAGCAGAATTTTGGGACATCTACACTATTGTATTCGAAGATTACTTTCATATTCTTACTTAATTGTCCTTTCTGTAAAGATCAAAATAAACCATCATCTTCGAGTTGAGGTAGTAAACAGCACATGCCTTGGAGAGAGGTTTGTTTCAGTCTTGGCTTGACACCACGGCCATCAAATATTGGCCTGTTTTGAACTTCTCAAAATTGTCTGTTCTAAAAAAATAAGATAAAAATGATACCAACCTCATAGGGCTTCTTTGAAGATTGTTTCATGGAATATGTGCAAAGGACCTGACTTTGAGGAAGTACCCAGGAAAGGCTTGCCGCAACGTTTGTCTCTTTTCCCTTTGTTATATTATCCTGCTTACTTCTTCTGTACTCGCTCATCCTTGGTCTTTTCATTCCATTAGTGCTGTGACCCAGGCTTGTTTGGTCTGGTTGTTCCAGGATTCCATATATACGTTAATACCCTTCTCTCCTAGAACATGCTGTCTGGGGAATTTCACCCAGGGCCGTAACTTTTACTATACCTTGTCAGGTTACAAGTTTCTAATCTTTTATCTTTAACCCAGGCCTCTCTCTGCTTATTACCCTGGGTTTTTGTTTTGTTTTGCTTCTCTCAGCCCCTCAGTCAGTAGGAAACTCTGGAGCTTCTATGCCCTTCCAACTGCTGAGAGTGCTCACCTACATCCATCTTCAGGTATTTCCTGAAAACAGCCATCTCACTGAAATCACTCTACATTCATGAAAGTGTTAGTTGCTCATATGTGTCTGACTCTTTGCGACCCATAGACTGTAGCCCGCCAAGCTCTTCTGCCTAGGGGATTCCCCAGGCAAGAATACCAGAGTGGGCTGCCATTCCCTTCTCCAGGGGATCTTCCTGATCCAGGGATCAAAGCCAGGTCTCCTGCATTGTAGGCAGATTCTTTACCATCTGAGCCACCAGGAAAATGGACATTCATTCTTGGGGACAGTCTATATCTAACGATTGACTGATCAATATAGGAGTGTACAGGCCTAGCCCACTCTCCCCAAGTAGGGGTTAACTCTAAGGGGCCCTCCTAGTTCCATTTCTCACTGTGGGGTTAGCTTAGGCTTTCACTGAGTCTGTACTACAACTTGACTTCTTATTTCCAATTCTCTTCCTTTTCTTCTTTCCCTCAGAAAGGAACACTCTTTAGTAAACCCAATATGCCCCAATCTCCACCAGCAGAGTCTACGTCTCAAGGAGCCCAATCACTTATCTACAATTTACTGTAATTTATTAAATATGTTTCTTGTTCTAACATCACTATGCCTTAGTTTTCCTTTCGGCATTCTTACTTGAGTCATCTTATCAATAATAATGTCTTATCTCGTCTCCTTGCCTCTGGTATTAATCCACTGACAACCATAAAGACTTCACTGAAACAAATTCTAAACATGCCACCACCTTGATTAAATCTTTTCTTCTCATTCTCTGTTGCCCTCAAGATAAAATCCAAATCACTTAGCACAATGCAAAAGACCCATCCATGGCTTGGCCTCTGCCCAATTTTAACGTTTATCTTCTGAACATGTCTCCATCCCATGTCTTCACAGAGCTTACATTTCAGTGAGAGTAGTAAATATTAAAAAAAAAATTGCATGCACAGAAATATGAAGTTTCAAATTGAGATAGAGCTGAGATAAAAATATAGGGTATAGAAAACATAGGGTATAAAGAGAGTGCAAACAGGTGAGATCTTAATTTTAATTACAGAGTGAAGGAAAGGCTCTCTGACAGAGGGGTATTTAAGTTATAATCTGAAGCTTGAGGAGAAATTAGGCAGATCATCAGATAAAGAGTGAGGTAAAGAGGAATCTGGTCATGAGAGACTGGCTGGGTGAAGGCACTGAAGCCAAAGAGAGCTTGGGGCTAATGCGGGTGGAAGACCTTGTGCAAGAGGGAAGTGAGAACTGCTGAAGGGCACATGAGGCTGAAATACAGGCAACGTCCAGATACACAGGGCCGTGAGAACCATTTAATGATCTTCTCCAGAGATCAATGCAAAATCAGTTAAAGATTTTAAGCATCAAACTGACATGATCAAAACTATACTAACAAAATGTAACAAGGACCTACTGTATAGCTCAGAGAACTCTATCCAACACTCTGTGATGGCCTATATGGAGAAATAATCTAAAAATGAGTGAATATATATATTGGTTTCCCAGGTGGCACTAGTGGTAAAAAATCTGGCTGCCAATGCATAAGACATAAGAGATTCAGTTTCAATCCCTGGGTCAGGAAGAGTCCCTGGAGGAAGGCATGACAACCCATTCCAGGATTCTTGCCTGGAGAATCCCACAGAGAGGATCCTGGTGGGCTTTGGTCCATAGAGTCAGACACAACTAAAGTGACTTAGCATGCATGCATATTTGTCTTTGTATAACAGATTCACTTTGTTGTATACCTGAAACTCATCCAACATTGTAAAGCAACTATGCTCCAATAGATTTTTTTAAGAAAAGCTGCTATTTGGTGGGAAGAGATTAGAAGAGCATACAATTGAACATGGAGAAACAGGTTGGAGGGTTACTGCAGTACTCCAAATGAAAGAAGATGCAAGTTAGGGTAGAGCAGCTGCAATACAGAGGACTGAGTAGATCTGCTATATACAGCAGTTATAACTGACAAGGGTGAGCGACAGAATAAGGTGGGGAGACGTGTCAGAGAGGACGGTCATATCATTGGTATGAGCACCATTGTACCCAGGGATTCACATACCATGGCCAACCTTTCAGAAACAGATCAAGAGTTAAGTTTCAGAGGTGAACCCTGTGAGCCATCCCAGTAAAGAATGCAGAAAATCAGATTCTGAGGAGCTCATGGGAATGGTCTGGATGGTACAGAAGAATCCACACCCTCCATCCTGTCCACAAAATTATCTATGGTTAAAACAAGGGCAGTGAGAGGGATCTGACAGAATGCTGACTTACTGTCTCTTCAGGTCCTCCTGGGACTTGTTCTGAGGTCTTAGAGAATCTAACTGAGGCTGAGGAAGTTTTGCAAAAATGGGTCTGAGTTTTACTTGCGGCGTCAGCTTGCAATGAATAGCTGTGAAGGTAGAACATCAGAATGGAAGAATGAGGATTCACAAAGTATCCTCATCTTGCCTGATTTTTCTCCCCTCCCAGGAGTTCCACACCTCAAAATATTCAGATATTCTGCTTATTGTGTTCTATTTTGAAAGGCACTCTCCTGTCTTCCTCCATGTCCAGTTCAAGTTTTAACAAGTATAAAAGTGGAAAATTCTTAATTGAATGCCTGTCAGATTGATTTGAGCTCTGTGTAAGTAAATGTGTGAATACACATGGAGGAGAAGGGGATGACAGAGGATGAGATGGTTGGATGGCATCACTGACTCAATGGACATGAGTCTGAGCAAGCTCTGGGAGACGGTGAGGTACAGGGAGTCTGGGTGTGCTGCAATCTCTGGGGTCACAAACAGTCAGACATGACTGAACAACAATACATAGAAAATTTTACTTTATTATTGATTTTCATATATGCTATCCCTCACCCTTGTTCATACATCACATTGCCCACTTGAGAATTATTCATTGTCCTTTAAATTTTGATCCAGATTTTGTCTAAGAGAAACTTCTGAATTGTCAGAGTATGAGTGCATGCTCAGTCATATAGTCCTCTTTGCAAACCCATGAGCTATAGCCCACCAGGCTCCTTTGTCCATAGGATTTCCCAGGCAAGAATACTAGAGTGGGTTGTGATTTTTCCCTCTAGGGGATCTTCCAGAACCAGGGACTGAACCCTCCTCGTCCCCTGAAACTCTTGAATTGGGAGGCGGGTTCTTTACCACTGTGCCACCGGGAAGCCCCTTATCATCAGAGTGTATTAGACTCCAATCCCACCCCTCCATTTCTCCCTTTTTTTTTTTTTGTCTTTCATAATAATATAAATTTTCCTCCATAACATTTTCATTAGTTCTAAACAGATATACATTTCTGTTTATGTCACTTAAGTCTGTTTCCCATCTAAAGTATAGATCCCACAAAAACAGAGACCATCTACTTTATTAACTGCTAGAGTCACACAGCATAGCAGAGAGGCTGACCCAGGGTAGGACCATAGTAGCCTGTCCTGAAAATATTATTTGAGTTAATGATGAATCAATTACTAGTACAATGCTTCATTTAGTTAGGCTATCCTTTAATTTAAGGATTAGCGTTAAATTATATCTTCATTAATTATAAGTTCATAGTTTGAATGCTTTTCTACAGAGTTAAAGACTGGATTTATGTAATGAAATACACTACATAACAATTTAAATATCTCAAGTATTAATAAAACATTTTCTATTCCAGGAATGAATTTGGGGGTCATCTAAAATCCAACTAATTAGGCTTACTACCACCACCTGGTCCATCAAATTTATCCTATTACCTTCCATTTTTACTCAAATTCAACTGTTTTAAGTCTACTTTCAAGGCTACTTACATGCCAGTATTTAAAATGGACTTTTCTGTGAAATCAATCAGGGAAAGTTGAATCCGCTCCAATGCAAACCTGTATTAAATGTATGTGTTTTTGCTTTTGTGTGCAAAGTTGAGTATATGCTACAAAAATCCCTGAATTTATCTTCCTTCCCTCCCTTTTCTTTCTCTTCTTTTTTTCTGTCTCATAGAGCTGCAGAGATAATTATGAAGACTTGTTAAAAAGGAAAACGAGACAAGCAGTCTTGTGATTAATGAAAAACAAATGGAATTGTTGAGATGGGGTACAACAAGAATAGGGTAAAAGGACGTGGAGTTTGTCACCACATCTGTGCCACATTTCCTAAGCACTGGCCTTGAATTTGTATCTCAGCCTTTTAGCATTAAGGTAAAGTGTCCAGATCGTAGAAACAAAAGCATTTCTTCAGGAGTTGCACCACTCGTCTTGCTTCTGACATGAGAAAAAAAAAAAACAAAACACCTCTTTCACTGTGGAGTAGAATGAACAATATCCTTGCAGTGAATATAGCAGACAAAGTGGCCCAGGTGTTCTTCTTTTATGGGAATCTAAATAAGATGGCCCAGGTGTTCAGGTCTTAGAGCAAGGGTTCTCAGCCCTGACTTCACATTAGAATTGCCTGGAGGAGCTTTGAGACAATACCCATGAAATAGGGCCCCACCCCGGATTCATTAAGCCAGAATTCTAGGGCTCAGGCCCTAGCATCAGTACTTTCGTTTTTGTTATTTTTTGTTATATTTGCATCACTATTTTAAAAGCACCCTCTGTGACACTACTATGCAGTCATATCAGGAGCCCTGCTTAAAAGCCTCTATTCTGGTGGTTCTCAGTTTTGGTTTTTAATTCCAACCATATAAGGGAACTTATTAACCATATCAAGCCCCACATCAAACCAAATTAAATCAAAACAGCTCAAGATGGGATCCAGGAATCAGTATTTTGGGTGCGGGGGCGGGAGGCATGGCATGCAGCACGTGGGATCTTAGTTCTTGGATCAGGTATTGAAAGCACGCCCCTGGCAATGGAAGCATGGACAACTGGACGACCAGGGAAGTCTCCAGGCATCAGTATTTTAAAGTATCTTAGGTGATTTTAGTTACCATCTGAGCCACCAGGGAAGCTGGAGCCTTGACTAGAAGACACCATTGTGGAGGCATATTAAGGAGGAGTGCAGACCTGACTTCTCCCTCAGCCCCTGAGGGGAGGGACTTTGTTCTCCTCCTGTTTGTTTTTTTAGGGCGCAATGGCAACCCACTCCAGTGCTCTTGCCGGGAAAATCCCATGGACGGAGGAGCCTGATAGGCTGCAGTCCACGGGGTCGCTAAGAGTCAGACAGGACTGAGCGACTTCACTTTCACTTTTCACTTTCATGCATTGGAGAAGGAAATGGCAACCCACGCCTGTGTTCTTGCCTGGAGAATCCCAGGGATGGGGGAACCTAGTGGGCTGCCGTCTACGGGGTCGCACAGAGTCGGACACGACTGACGTGACTTAGCAGCAAGATAGAGGAAATCAGTCCTGAATATTCATTGGAAGGACAGATGCTGAAGCTGAAACTCCCAATACTTAGGCCACTTGATGAGAAGAACTCACTCGTGGGAAAAAACCCTGATGCCCGGAAAGATTGAAGGCGGGAGGCAAAGGGGACGACAGAGGATGAGATGGTTGAATGGCATCACCAACTCGATGGACATGAGTTTGAGCAACCTCTGGGAGTTGGTGATGGACAGTGAAGCCTGGTGTGCTGCAGTCCATGGGATCGCAGAGAGTCAGACATTACTGAGCGACTGAACAGAACTGAACTGAAGACAGAGTCACTGATCTGTATGAATGGATGGATTGTATATGCTTAAGGTAATTTCACATCAATATTATTTCTTTCAGTAGAGCTGTTGAGACTTGAGAGTGACTTTGGGGTTATGCTCCTTGACAAGAACCTACAGTGTAAATATTTTACATTGCTGGGTAAACTCAGCTTGTGTGAGTAGGTGGTGAATAGCTTTGAAATAAAAATGATTAATGTATTGGTCTTATCTCTCTCCAATTAGGTAATGTTATTTCTTAAAAAGCAGAATAAGTACACGATATTTACCAGTTGTAGTTGAAACTTCCTGAACTGGAGTATTAGCACAGTGTTTCTAACTGTAAATTATGTTCAATACCTTTGAAAAACAAGTTAGAATTTTTACATTATAATACTATATTGCTTCAGTTATGTTCAGACATAAAATGTAGTGTAAACTTTTATGCTTATGGTCCTTACAAAAGCCATAAAACCAAAATAAAGTTAATTACAAACAAGACTGCACAATTGATAAAATTTAAATTATCATTAGTTTGATAGGGCATATAATATTAAAATTTGAAACTAAATTCTGGATATTAGAAATACTAACCAAAAGATACACTTTCATAATTTGTCCTCCACTTGTCACTTTTTTTGCTGTGCAGAAGAAAGCAACACAACATTATAAATCGTGTCAGACTTTATTTTGGGGGGCTCCAAAATCACTGCAGATGCTGATTGCAGCCATGAAATTAAAAGACGCTTACTCCTTGGAAGGAAAGTTATGACCAACCTAGATAGCATATTAAAAAGTAGAGACATCACTTTGCCAACCAAGGTCCGTCTAGTCAAGGCTATGGTTTTTCCCGTGGTCATGTATGGATGTGAGAGTTGGACTGTGAAGAAGGCTGATTGCCGAAGAATTGATGCTTTCGAGCTGTGGTGTTGGAGAAGATTCTTGAGAGTCCCTTGGACTGCAAGGAGATCCAACAAGTCCATTCTGAAGAAGATCAATCCTGGGTGTTCATTGGAAGGACTGATGCTAAAACTGAAACTCCAATACTTTGGCTACCTCATGCGACGAGTTGACTCACTGGAAAAGACTGATGCTGAGAGGGATTGGGGGCGGGAGGAGATGGGATGACAGAGAGTGAGATGGATGGATGGCATCACCAGCTCCATGGACATGGGTTTGAGTGAACTCCGGGAGTTGTTGATGGACAGGGAGGCCTGGTGTGCTGTGATTCATGGGGTCGCAAAGAGTCGGACACGACTGAGCGACTGAACTGAACTGATACTGCAATAAAGAGTTTTTCAATAATAGAAAGTGAATGAATAACATTGTTTCAATTAATTACATACTAGAAATTAAATACTTCTCTTTGAAATAATTGTTACAGTTGAATGTCAGCCTATTATATAACTCTATATTACTTTTAGGATTAATGGTAAAATGTAGAAAGCACCAGATATAATGCCTCATGGGGTCGCGGAGAGTCGGACACGACTGAGCGACTGAACTGAACTGAACTGATGCAGTAGGAACTCAAGAAAAAGCACATTAAAATAAATTGATAAATTAAAAATTTTATTTAGCCAGTCTCTAGTTTGTTTTCGACTTTTTAAATTTCCTCTTGAGCATTTCTGGCTATTTTCTTAGACTTTATCAGGTCATATAATACGAATACTGTACAGATTTTTTGTTTATATTTTAAATTACTGTTCACCAGCGGCACTTGAAAGTACCTATTACTGTGTTTCTTTTCCATTACTAGGTTATCATAACAGGAAGATCCACTTAACAGGTGAAGTACTGTATCTTAATTTCTTTGATTACTGGTGAGATTAAACCACTATGTAGTTGACCCTTGAAAATCATGAGTTTGAACTGCATTATTTCTCTTATATGTGGATTTTTTTCCCTAATAATAACTAATATAGTACTGCACATTTGCAGTTTTTTGTTTGAATCCACAGATGCAGAACCATGAATATGAAGGCCCGAATATACCTTTTGTATGGTTGAAAATTTATGTGGAAGATTGGTGTCTTTTACCCCTATATTGTTCCATGGCCAACTATGTTTCATGCCTTTTCAGCATTTAAAAAAATTCTTAGTAAGTATTCATTTTATTTTACCATTTTTGCTTTTGATGTACATGCTATAAATATTATTTATGGCAACTTTATAAATTAGAAACAATACTAAATCTACCTTCTTGTTGTAAACAGTTTTGTTTGTTTCATGCCTTTTCATTTTAATTATACTCTGTTTTGATGGACATCCTTCATTTAATCCTGGAGAAGTAAATGGCAAGCCACTCTAGTAATCTTGCCAGGAAAGCCCCATGGACAGAAGAGCCTGGCGGGCTACTGTCTATGGGGTCGCAGAGCGTTGGACATGCCTGAGTGACTAACACTTTCATTTTCACTTTTCTTCATATAATACTGATGTATCAAAGTCACATAATTAATATTTTCCATTATGCTTTTATTGAAAAGTATACTCGTATACTTTTCAGTATAAAGTATACTTTTATTTCTCAGTATACTTGTCTATAAACTATTCCAGTGCTCAAGAAGATTCTTATTTTTACAAGAAAATTTCAATGCTTCAATTATTAAATTAATATATGGTGTGAGATGAGAAATTCACTCTTTACTTTTTTTATATATTTAGCCAGTTAAATCTATACCCTTGATTAAATAAACCATTGTTTTCTCCTTTTTTTTTTTTTTGGTAATATCCTGCCTTTATCATAGACTGTATTAATGAGAATAATGGTCTCCCAAAGATATCTACGTCCTAATACTTGGAACTGTAATAAGTTTGGCTATATGAAAAGGAAGAAGTAAGTTTGTAGATGAACTTAAATGATTGCAGATAACTTTAAGAGAGGGGCATTATCCTGTATCTCAAGAATAGGTTCAAGACAATCAAGAAGGTCTTCAAATGTGGGAAGCAGGAAAAAAAAAAAAAAGAACCAGAGAGACCATAGTAATGTGAAGAACAGCCAGATGCTGGTTTTCAAGATGGAGAACAGTGGTCATAAGCTAAGGAGTAAAGCCAGCCTCTCAAGAGTAGGGAAAACAAAGCAAAAGATTCCCCCAAGAACCTCCAGAAAGACCTGTCAACACCTTGATGTCAGTTCACTGGGACCCACATTGAACCTCTGACTTTCAGAACTGTGAGATAATAGATTTGTGATTTTTAAACCTCTATGTTTGTGGTAATGTGTTACAGCAGCAACTGGAACTGAATATACATATATATCACTACCTTTTTCTTAAAGCACTCAGCATCTTGGATCTCTACACATCATCTGAATGTTCATTCTTGGTGACCATATCCAGACTGTGGCTTTAAAATTATCTCCAAATTTGCATCTCCCAGTTGCTGTCACTTCCTTGAACTCTGGACTCCTATATATAACAGCCTATCAGACATCTCAAACATAATTTGTCCATAGCCAAACTTTTGGTTACTTAAATTTTCCCAAATTATTCCTTCCCTGTCTCAGTAAATGCAACGTTTGTAGCCCAGTATCTCAAACCCCAAAAGTTGAAGGTATCTTTAAAATAACCTCTTTATTTTTTCTCACATCCAACATATGATTCATCAGCAGTTCATAATGTTCTACCTTCAAATTCCAAGTCTATTTCTCACCTCCTCGACCACAAATGTCATGGTTCAATACACCAAACAACTGAAGTTGTTTTCTAATTAGTCTTACTGCTGTCATTTTATCTGTTACTATTAAACTAAGAATGAGATTCAGCATCTCTATCATATTTGGCACCTAATTAGTTTTTTTATTTAATCTTCTGCTGCTCTGGCCCTCAAACCCTCCAAGCTCTACCTTCAGATATATGTGGGAATCCCTATCTGTTTTTTAAGATCTTTGCTTAAATGTTATTAACATTTATTGAAAGAAGACTTCTCTGTTCAGAGGCCACCCTACCTAAATTGGAAATCCTCTGACTGTCACACTACTCTCATTTATGTTTTTAAGTCTCTTACCACCGTCAGTTGGTGATAGATAGGGAAACCTGGCATGCTGCAGTCCATGGGGTTGCAGAGTCAGACTCAACTGAGCGAATGAACTGAGCTGATCACTATCAGATTTTCGTCAGTACTTTTGCCTCCTGACATGAACAGCCAACTCATTGGAAAAGACCCTGATCCTAGGAAAGATTGAAGGCAAAAGGAGAAGAGGGTGATAGAGGATGAGATGGTTGGATAGCATCACTGATTCAATAGACATGATCTTGGGCAAACTCCGGGAGATAGTGAGGGACAGGGGGGCCTGGAGTGCTACAGTCCATGGAGTCACCAAGGGTCAAACACAACTTAGAGACTGAACAACAACAGCATCACTATCAGACCTTATGGAACAAATCTATGAGTTGATTTATAAGTTGTTTTTCTACATGTTCTAAGCTTCCCAGGTGGCTCAGTGGTAAAGAATCTGCCTGCCAAGCAAGAGATGAGGGTTCCATCCTTGGTTCAGGAAGACCCCCTGGAGGAGGAAATGGTAACCCACTCCAGTATTCTTGCCTGGGAAATCCCATGGATAGAGGAGCCTACCGGGGTACAGTCCATGGGGTCGAGTAAGTGTCGGACATGACTTAGTGACTAAAGAACAACAACAAAGTGAAATCCGAGAGAACAGGGATATATTCTGTTTTCTAACTAATATAGCCCCAATATTTAGATCAGTTCCAAGGACACAGTATAGGTTCAGCAAGTATTTTTTAATTGATTGAAAGCACACTTGAATTGTTTCTGAACTTTCTATTCTCCACATGAATCTCTAGAGTTTAATTTGCTACAGATCTATATGTATTCTTTGTCTTCATTTGTCATTGGGCTGGAGTTTGACTGTTTTCCAGATGAACTTTAAAATAGTTTTGCGAAATTAACAACAAAAAAGACCACACTGGATTCTGAAAGGATTTATGTAAATGGTATTCATTCTTGAGAAATGGCCAACAGTTTCCATTATTAAAGCTTCTTATCAGTTTCCTAATTCACAGCTCAGTAATTATTGTATATTTAGCTTACATTTGGGGTGTTTTTATTTTGTTAATTTTAGTCCTAATTTTATTTTCTGTTGCTATTATGATTTGGGTATTTTATCCATTATAATTTTAAACTGTAAAATGAGAAGACTTAATTTTCTGCACTTATATTGCCACCAGACAAGTTTGTGTATCGTCTGCTTAGTTCTAATGGTTATCTGCACTTTACAGATGAGGAAATGAAGCAACTAGACACATACTAAAGACTTTATTTTTTTGGGCTCCAAAATCACTGCAGATGCTGATTGCAACCAGGAAATTAGAAGACGCTTACTCCTTGGCAGGAAAGTTATGACCAACCTAGATAGCATATTAAAAAGCAGAGACGTTACTTTGCCAACCAAGGTCCGTCTAGTCAAGGCTATGGTTTTTCCCGTGGTCTTGTATGGATGTGAGAGTTGGACTGTGAAGAAAGCTGATCGCTGAAGAATTGATGCTTTTGAACTGTGGTGCTGGAGAAGACTCTTGAGAGTCCCTTGGACTGCAAGGAAATCCAACCAGTCCATTCTAAAGGAGATCAGTCCTGGGTGTTCATTGGAAGGACTGATGCTAAAGCTGAAACTCCAATACTTTGGCCACCTCATGCGACGAGTTGACTCACTGGAAAAGACTCTGATGCTGGGAGGGATTGGGGGCGGGAGGAGATGGGGACGACAGAGAATGAGATGGCTGGATGGCATCACCGACTCGATGGACATGAGTTTGAGTGAACTCTGGGAGTTGATGATGGACATGGAGGCCTGGCGTGCTGTGATTCATGGGGTCGCAAAGAGTCAGACACGACTGAGCGACTGAACTGAACTGAACTGAAAGAAGAATGCTCAGCATCCAAACTCAAGTTCTGTTGTGTTTCAGTTCAAATTCTCTGTTGCAAAGATGCCTCTCCCACACAGTATGCTTCTGGCCTTTGGGGACCATGTCATCTCATAATCACTCTGTTGCCTCTGCATAAAGTCTGTTATAAAATGGTGGCTCTCAGTCAGAGGTTATTTTTCCCCACGGGACATTCAACGCTATCTGGAGACAGGTTTGATCACACTGGGAAAAGTCTGCTGACAGCCAGTGAGTAGAGGCCAGGACAGGCCCCCACCCCAGAGAATCATAGTTAATACTTGAGTAAGCACTCAGATATGTCACACAAATATGTACGGTTATTAACTGTGTAATCCATGCGTTACTTGTCATCATTAGGACCCAAAACAAGGTTGACATTGCCTTCATTCCATCTTTCAGAAAGGAATCTGGAACATGACGCACTCAGGTGCAGCGTCATCTGGTTAACAGGTAAAACCAGGATTCAACCTCAGAAGTGAAGCCTCAGAACCACACCTGAATGCTATATGCCAGCTTTAGTTTGTTGCATTTCATTAAATTCAAGTCAAGGCCTTCTTCACACTTAAACAAATATACAAATTTACCTTACAAAAGCAAATTAAAAATTCATTAAAATAGACATTTAATATTAGTTTAATTGCATAGAGATGTAAAATTGTCAGTCTCTTCTATAGTTAATTTGAGAGTTAATGTTTCACTGTGAAAGATGAGAATATAAAACCAAGACTCTATCCCATCCAAGTTCAGTGCTTACTCCTGAATGTTTTTATGGGACTCATAAAAGCTGACAGTGGGGACACTTGGAGATTTATGTAATACTGAACAACTACATAATAAGAGAATTCATATTTTGTATTGTTCAGTGGTTAAGAAGAAAGGGCAGACACTCCTACCTCTAGCAGCAAAAATCCACAGGAAGAGAGGATTCATCAGCATTCTTTATAATGTCACAAGACAGAGAAATTTTAATAAGGGGACAGATAAGTGTGCCATGGCCTGAGAACAAAGCCTTCATAGACATTATGTAGTCTTACAGCATTCCCAGGAGAGAGAGCAAACGCCTGCTATGTCAACAGGTGCTAAATGAGAATACAAAGCAGCCCAGTGGCTTGAACAAAGGCTTGCTATAAACCAACAACAGAAACATTTCTAGTTTCCTCTGCTTTTGAACACTCGTCTTTGAACTAATGATTCTTTTGTGGCAATATTTGTAGAATGCTCTGCAATTCTAACTCATATTTTCAAGAGTTTTGTTATGCAAGTACTATGCTTCTGCAATGGCTCAAATTAAATATACATAATGAATAAATAAATATGTATCAATTTGTTCAGCATTCTTAATGTCCTGCCTTCAAGGAGCTTACCAACTATTCAAAGAAACGTGACTAGTGGTGCATATTTAAAGGACAAATTGATTGGTACTATTAGACCAAGATAGTCACAATAACGTGATCACTGACCTAGAGCCAGACATCTTGGAATGTGAAGTCAAGTGGGCCTTAGAAAGCATCACTATGAAGAAAACTAGTGGAGGTGATGGAATTCCAGTTGAGTTATTTCAAATCTTGAAAGATGATGCTGTGAAAGTGTTGCACTCAATATACCAGCAAATTTGGAAAACTCAGCAGTGGCCACAGGACTGGAAAAGGTTAGTCTTCATTCCAATTCCAAAGAGGGAATGCCAAAGAATGCTCAAACTACCGCACAATTGTACTCTTCTCACACGCTAGTAAAGTCATGCTCAAAATTCTCCAAGCCAGGCTTCAGCAATATGTGAACCGTGAACTCCCAGATGTTCAAGCAGGTTTTAGAAAAGGCAGAAGCACCAGAGATCAAATTGCCAACATCCGCTGGATCATAGAGAAAGCAAGAGAATTCCAGAAAAACATCTATTTCTGCTTCATTGACTATGCCAAAGCCTTTGACTGTGTGGATCACAATAAACTGTGGAACATTCTGAAAGAGATGGGAATACCAGACCATCTGACCTGCCTCTTGAGAAACCTGTATGCAGGTCAGGAAGCAACAGTCAGAACTGTACATGGAAAAACAGACTGGTTCCAAATAGGAAAAGGAGTACATCATGGTTGTATATTGTCACCTTGCTTATCTAACTTATATGCAGAGTATATCATGAGGAACGCTGGGCTGGAAGAAGCACAAGGTGGAATCAAGATTGCTGGGAGAAATATCAATAACCTCAGATATGCAGATGACACTACCCTTATGGCAGAAAGTGAAGAGGAACTCAAAAGCTCTTAATGAAAGTGAAAGAGGAGAGTGAAAAGGTTGGCTTGAAGCTCAGCATTCAGAAAACAAAGACCATGGCATCTGGTCCCATCACTTCATGGGAAATAGACGGGAAACAGTGGAAACAGTGTCAGACTTTATTTTTTGGGGCTCCAAAATCACTGCAGATGCTGATTGCAGCCATGAAATTAAAAGATGCTTACTCCTTGGAAGGAAAGTTATGACCAACCTTGATAATATATTAAAAAGCAGAGACATTACTTTGCCAACAAAGGTCCATCTAGTCAAGGCTAAGGTTTTTCCCGTGGTCATGTATGGATGTGAGAGTTGGACTGTGAAGAAAGCTGATTGCCGAAGAATTGATGCTTTTGAACTGTGGTGCTGGAGAAGACTCTTGAGAGTCCCTTGGACTGCAAGGAGATCCAATCAGTCCATCCTGAAGAAGATCAATCCTGGGTGTTCATTGGAAGGACTGATGCTAAAGCTGAAATTGCAATACTTTGGCCACCACATACGATGAGTTGACTCATTGGAAAAGACTCTGATTCTGGGAAAGGTTGGGGTGGGAGGAGAAGGGGACGACAGAGAATGAGATGGCTGGATGGCATCACCGACTCTGTGGACATGAGTTTGAGTGAACTCCGGGAGTTGGTGATGGACAGGGAGGCCTGGCGTGCTGTGATTCATGGGGTCGCGGAGAGTCAGACACGACTGAGCAACTGAACTGAACTGAATTAGAAAAAATATGGATTTATGTAATATATACTATGGTACCTCTTCAGCCTTGCAATTGATGAGAATTTATTCATCACAAGAACCCAGTGAGATGGCTACCAATTTTATTTAAGTTTCACAGGTGAGAAGAGTGAAAGACAGGGAGGTGAGATGGGCTGCCCAGGGACACAGCAGGTATCTGAGATAAAAAAGCCCAGGCAGGGAGATTACAGAGCACACAGTCTTGATCCCTGTAGTGTATGTACAAACTTTCACTTCAGTTCAGTTCAGTTGCTCAGTCATGTCCAACTCTTTGTGACCCCATGGACTGCAGCACACTAGGCCTCCCTGTCCATCACCAGCTCCCAGAGTTTACTCAAACTCATGTCCATTGAGTCGGTGATGCCATACAATTTTCTCATTCTCTGTTGAACCCTTCTCCGGCCTTCAATCTTTCCCAGCATCAGGGGCTTTTCAAATGAGTCAGCTCTTCACATCAGGTGGCCAAAGCATTGGAGTTTCAGTTTCAACATCAGTCCTTCCAATGGACACCCAGGACTGATTTCCTTTGGGACTGACTGGTTGAATCTCCTTGCAGTCCAAGGGACTCTCAAGAGTCTATTCCAACACCACAGTTCAAAAGCATCAATTCTTCGGCATTCAGCTTTCTTTATTTCAACTCTCCTATCCATGCACGACTACTGGAAAAACCACAGCCTTGACTAGATGGACCTTTGTTGGCAAAGTAATATCTCTGCTTTTTAATATGCTGTCTAGGTTGGTCATCACTTTTCTTCCAAGGAGTAAGCATCTTTCAGTTTCATGGCTGCAGTCACTATCTGTACTTTAAAGTACAAACTTTAAAGGTTGTCAAGTGTTAGAGAAATGAAAGAATAAGTTTCACAGGAATCACTAGGAAAGACTCATGAAGATATATTGTTCAAATTGACCCTTTAAAATAGGTAAATATGCCTCAATCAGTGGTCCTGAAAAGAAGAAATACCAGTTTAGAAATATTTTGATAATGTGTTTTTGGAGAAGTGGAATTTGGTTGCCACAATGATTGGGAACTTCACTATCATTTACTAGGTAGAAGTCTGCTAGTCACCTTGTACAAGCAAGACTTAAAAGACAGTCAATCCTTTACAAATATCTGTTACTCTGCATTTCATGCAACTTTCTAAATGATCATTTGGATAGCAACTGAAAACCCTAGGTATGTTTATGAACAAAAAGTCTACTCTATTTTGCATTTAAACTCAAATCAGTTTTAAATGCACAGTGAAAATCCAGGAATTCAGTAAATAAAAGGAAGGCTAACTTTTGTCCAAAAAGTTATTCATTATCTTTTAAAAAATCACAGCATTCAAGGCAATCAATCATGGAATTTAGGTCAAAAAACTAACATCTGTATCAATCTGTCTATAATGCCTAAATTGTTAGTGAGTCTACAGATAAAAATTTTTCATATAAAAGCCAGGATCTAATTTCTTTTTTTTTTTTTTTTTGGTGCAAATGTTTCTGAGTACATAATGAAATATGTGTTATATAAATAAATTATTCTCATTTAAAATTTCTCTTATGTTATAGTAGGACATGATTTTTCCAAATAACTATTTTATATCTTCTGTGACTTTAATTCCACAATATTCCATGGGGTGTTGCCAAATATTTCATATTAACTGGAGTTTCAGATCTGATAGAGTGGGGATGCCTTAATTTAGATAAATAGATTAAAAAAGGGCATAGACTAGGACAGTTTCTTTGATACACTGATTCACTATTTCAACATATTTTCTGAGAACCTACCTGTGTCGGGCTACTCTACTTTGCATTAGTCATGGAAGAATGGACAAGAAGGGTGAAGTCCTGCCATCATAAACTTTACATTTATAATGAAAGTAAGGAAAATCCACTACTCAGAAATGATGCAAGATAAGGACTCTAATGGCAGAAATTAAAGAGGGGCTAAAGAGCCTCTTGATGAGGATGAAAGAGGAGAGTGAAAAAGGTGGTTTAACACTCAACATTCAAAAAATCTAAGATCATGACACCTGGTCCCATCACTTCACAGTAAATAGAAGGGGGAAAAGATGGAATCAGTGATAGATTTTATTTTTTTGGGCTCCAAAATCACTGTGTACAGTGACTGCAGCCATGAAATTAAAAAAAAATCAAAACCAAAAACGTACTCTAGACAGCATATTAAAAAGCAGAGACCTCACTTTGCTGACAAAGGTCCATATAGTCAAAGCTATGGTTTTTCTAGTAGTCGTGTACAGATGTGAGAACTGGATTATAAAGACTGAGCACTAAAGAACTGATGCTTTCAAATTGTGGTGCTAGAGAAGACTAAGATTCCCTTGGACTGCGAGGAGATTGAATCAGTCAATCCTAAAGGAAATCAACCCTGAATATTTATTTATTGGAGGGACTGATGCTGAAGCTCCAATACTTTGGCCACCTGATGCTAAGAGTTGTCATTAGAAAAGACTCTGATGCTGGGAAAGGTTGAAGGCAAAAGGAGAAGAGAGCAGCAGAGGATGACATAGTTGGACAGCATCAACAGCTCAATGGACATGAATATGAGCTAACTCAAGGAGACAGTGGAGGACAGAGGATCCTGGTGTGCTTAAGTCGATGGAATTGCAAAGAGTCGGGCATGACTTAGCCACTGAACAACAGCAATAAGGACTGCATGCCATTTCAATGCCAAGAAGGAAAATTGCTTAACAGAGTCAACCAAGTCTTATTTAATTCTTTAGAGATCGTACTTATGTTTTACTTGGCATTTATTACTGGTTAGTACTGAAATTTTGTGAAGTCACATACTAAATTATGAAAGTTTTTCTGTGGAAAAGCAAATAATTCCTGGACACTAAAAAATAAAAATTGTCCGTATGTTTTCTTTCTCATAGGATACTAAAGAGGATTGTTTTTGACTTAGCAAGCTTATTTCAGTATATCTTTCCTTAAATGCTCCTGCAACCAGCCCTCCTAACCTAGTGGTTCTCCTTAATGAATAAGTACACCTTTGAAACACATTTATTTCTGTGTTGATGTAAGAGTGATATTTTTAACTTGTTGAAGTTTTATTTTTACACATTTTAGTATGCATCATATAATAAAAGAATGAAATTAGTATAATTATCAGAGGGCCTAAAAAGTAGAGAGTTTAGATATTTTGAGATAGAAAAATAAAGCCAACTTCGTCAAAGATAAGGTGTCCATAGGTGCATGGATTTATCTCTGGGCTTTCTATTTTGTTCCATTGATCTATATTTCTGTCTTTATGCCAGTACCGTACTGTCTTGATGACTGTGGCTTTGTAGCAGAGCCTGAAGTCCGGCAGGTTAATTCTCCCAGTTCCATTCTTCTTCCTCAAGATTGCTTTGGCTATTTGAGGTTTTTTGTATTTCCATACAAATTGTGAGATTATTTGTTCTAGTTCTGTGAAAAACATCGTTGGTAGCTTGATAGGGATTGCATTGAATGTATAAATTACTTTGGGCAGTATATTCATTTTTACAATATTTATTCTTCCAATCCACAAACACGGTATATTTCTCCATCTATTAGTGTTCTCTTTGATTACTTTCACTAGTGTTTTATAGTTTTCTATGTATAAGTCTTTTGTTTCCTTAGGTAGATATATTCCTAAGTATTCAATTCTTTTCGTTGCAACAGTGAATGAAATAGTTTCCTTAATTTCTCTTTCTATTTTCTCATTATTAGTGTATAGGAAAGCAAGGGATTTCTGTGTGTTGATTTTATATCCTGCAACTTTACTGTATTCATTGATTAGCTCTAGTAGTTTTCTGGTAGAGTCTTTAGGGTTTTCTGTGTAGAGGATCATGTCATCAGTGAACAGTGAAAGTTTTATTCTTCTTTTCCAATTTGGATTCCTTTTATGTCTTTTTCTGCTCTGATTGCTGTAGCCAAAACTTCCAGAACTATGTTGAATAGTAGTGGTGAGAGTGGGCACCCTTGTCTTGTTCCTGATTTTAGGGGAACTGCTTTCAGTTTTTCACCATTGAGGATAATGTTTGCTGTGGGTTTGTCATATATAGCTTTTATTATGTTGAGGTATGCCCCTTCTATTCCCACTTTCTGGCGGGTTTTTATCATAAATGGATGCTGAATTTTGTCGAAGGCTTTCTCTGCATCGATTGAGATAATCATATGATTTTTATTTTTCAGTTTGTTAATGTGGTGTATTACGTTGATTGATTTGCGGATATTGAAGAATCCTTGCATTCCTGGGATAAAGCCCACTTGATCATGATGTATGATCTTCTTAATTGTTGTTGGATTCTGATTGCTAGAATTTTATTAATGATTTTTGCATCTATGTTCATCAGTGATATTGGCCTGTTCAGTTCAGTTCAGTTCAGTCGCTCAGTCGTGTCCGACTCTCCGCGACCCCATGAATCACAGCACGCCAGGCCCCCCTGTCCATCACCAACTCCCGGAGTACACTCAAACTCATGTCCACAGAGTCGGTGATGCCATCCAGCCATCTCATTCTCCGTCGTCCCCTTCTCCTCCCGCCCCCAACCTTTCCCAGCATCAGAGTCTTTTCCAGTGAGTCAACTCGTCTCATGAGGTGGCCAAAGTATTGGAGTTTCAGCTTTAGCATCAGTCCCTCCAATGAACATCCAGGATTGATCTCCTTTAGAATGGACTGGTTGGATCTCCTTGCAGTATAAGGGATTCTCAAGAGTCTTCTCCAACACCACAGTTCAAAAGCATCGATTCTTCAGCGATTGGCCTGTAGTTTTCTTTTTTTGTGGGGTCTTTACCAGGTTTTGGGATTAGGGTGATGGTGGCCTCATAGAATGAGTTTGGAAGTTTCTCTTCCTCAGCAATTTTCTGGAAGAGTTTGAGTAGAATAGGTGTTAGCGCTTCTCTAAACTTTTGGTAGAATTCAGCTGTGAAGCCGTCTGGGACTGGGCTTTTGTTTACTGTAAGATTCCTGATTACAGCCTCTAGGTCCGTGCTTGTGATGGGTCTGTTCAGATTTTCTATTTCTTCCTGGTTCAGTTTTGGAAAGTTGTACTTTTCTAGGAATTTGTCCATTTCTTCCAGGTTATTCATTTTATTGCCATATACTTGCTGATAGTATTCTCTAATAATCCTTTGTATTTCTGTGTTGTCAGTTGTGATCTCTCTATTTTCATTTCTAATTTTATTGATTTGGTTCTTCTCCCTTTGTTTCTTGATGAGTCTGGCCAGTGGTTTGTCAATTTTATTTACCTTAAAGAACCAGCTTTTGGCTTTGTTGATTTTTGCTATGGTCTCTTTTGTTTCTTTTGCATTTATTTCTGCCCTAATTTTTACAATTTCTTTCCTTCTCCTAACCCTGGGATTCTTCATTTCTTCCTTCTCTAGTTGCTTTAGATGTAGAGTTAGGTTATTTAGTTGACTTTTTTCTTGTTTCTTGAGTTGTGCCTGTATTGCTATGAACTTCCCCCTTAGCACTGCTTTTACAGTGTCCCAGAGGTTACAAAGAAGGCAAGAATATAAAATGGAGAAAAGACAGTCTCTTTAACAAGTGGTGCTGGGAAAACTGGTCAGCCACTTGTAAAAGAATGAAACTAGAACACTTCCTAACACAATACACCAAAATAAACTCAAAATGGATTAGAGAGCTAAATGTAAGACCAGAAACTATAAAACTCCTAGAGGAGAACGTAGGCAAAACACTCTCTGACATAAATCACAGCAGGATCCTCCAAGACCCACCTCCCAGAATATTGGAAATAAAAGCAAAAATAAACAAATGGGACCTAATTAAAATCAAAAGCTTCTGCACAGCAAAGGAAACTATAAGCAAGGTGAAAAGACAGCCTTCAGAATGGGAGAAAATAATAGCAAATGAAGCAACTGATAAAGGATTAATCTCCAAAATATACAAGCAGCTCCTGCAGCTCAATTCCAGAAAAATAAATGACCCATTCAAAAAATGGTGCAAAGAACTAAAGAGACATTTCTCATACAGATAGCTAACAAACACATGAAAAAATGCTCAACATCCCTCATAATCAGAGAAATGCAAATCAAAACCACAATGAGATACTATTTCACACCAGTCAGAATGGCTGCTATCCAAAAGTCTACATGCAATAAATGCTGGAGAGGGTGTGGATAGAAGGGAACCCTCTTACACTGTTGGTGGGAATGCAAACTATCACAGCCACTATGGAGAACAGTGTGGAGATTCCTCAAAAAACTGGAAATAGAACTGCCATATGATCCAGCAATCGCACTCCTGGGCATACACACCAAGGAAACCAGAATTGAAAGAGACACATGTACTCCAATGTTCATTGCAGCACTGTTTATAATAGCCAGGACATGGAAGCAACCTAGATGTCCATCAGCAGACGAATGGGTAAGAAAGCTTTGGTACATATACACAATGGAGTATTACTCAGCCATCAAAAAGAATGCATTTGAATCAGTTCTAATGAGGTGGATGAAATTGGAGCCTATTATACAGAGTGAAGTAAGCCAGAAAGAAAAACACCAATACAGTATACTAACGCATATATATGGAATTTAGAAAGATGTAAATGATAACCCTGTATATGAGACAGCAAAAGAGACACAGATGTGTAGAACAGTCTTTGGGACTCTGTGGGAGAGGGTGAGGGTGGGATGATTTGGGAGAATGGCATTGAAACATGTATGTTGTCATATGTGAAACGAATCACCAGTTCAGGGTCGATGCATGTTACAGGGTGCTCAGGGCTGGTGTGCAGAGATGACCCAGAGGGAGGATAAAGGGAGGAGGGAGGTGGGAGGGGGGTTCAGGAGGGGGAACTTATGTACACCCGGGGCAGATTCATGTCAATGTATGGCAAAACCAACTAATATAATATTGTAAAATAATTAGCCTCCAATAAAAAAATAAAAAAATTTAAAAAAAAAAGAAAAAGAAGCCAATTATAAGTTTTTTTTAAAACAGTTTCTTTACGTCACAATACAGAGATTAAAATGAATCATAAAATCTGAGAATTATATTTTTATTCAATTTAACTCAATGGTTATTTAATTTCAGTTAGAGAATCTTCTTGTGCTCTTAAGCATACACTGGCTATCAATTTAGCACTTCAATTGATATTCAGCACTTTCTGTTGATAGATAAATAAGCCCAATTATAACCTTTTTTTTTTTTAATCAGGTTATTTACTTCACAAGATAGGGATTAAAATGAATCATAAAAGCTGAGTAATATGTTTTTATATTTTTATTCAATTTGACTCAATGGTTATTTAATTTCAATTATAGAATCTTCTTGGGCTCTTAAGCATAGGCTAACAATTTAGCATGTCAATGATAGTCAGCACATTCTGTTGATACTGGAGTCTAGTATGCTATAATTTTCTCATAAAAAATCTAAGATTTTGAAAGAAAAAAATGTTATTTAATGCATACGATGTTTTTGAGAAAATAAAGGAGACATTTTGAGAGCAAGAACTTAGCAGAAATTTAATTTTTTAAGATTTGCTTTTATGTAGATCATTTTAAAATTCTTTATTGAATTTGTCACAATATTGCTTCTGTTCTATGTTTTGGGTTTTTGGCCATGAGGCATGTGGGATCTTAACTCCCCAGTCAGGGATCTAACCCAAACCCTGAACACTGAAAAGTGAAGTCTCAAGCACTGGACTACCTAGGAAGCCCACCACAGAAATTTAATTTTGAACTCATATCTCCAAAAATTTGAGGTTATTGGGAAAATAATATGAACTAAAAATGTATATGATGAAATAAAATGTAGACTCAAAATAATGGAAATTTCAATAAAATAAAAATAACTGAAAATGGGTTTTGCTAAAGATAAAAAAGAATTAGATCTTTAGAATATGGTACATATACACAATGGAGTATTATTCAGCCATTAAAAAGAATACATTTGAATCAGTTCTAATGAGGTGGATGAAACTGGAGCCTATTATACAGAGTGAAGTAAGCCAGAAAGAAAAACACCAATACAGTATACTAACGCATATATATGGAATTTAGAAAGATGCAAATGATAACCCTGTATATGAGACAGCAAAAGAGACACAGATGTATAGAACAGTCTTTGGGACTCTATGGGAGAGGGTGAGGGTGGGAGGATTTGGGAGAATAGCATTGAAACACGTATGTTGTCATATGTGAAACGAATCACTAGTTCAGGGTCAATGCATGTTATAGGATGCTCGGGGCTGGCGTGCGGGGATGACCCAGAGGGAGGATAAAGGGAGGAGGGAGGTGGGAGAGGGGTTCAGGAGAGGGAACTTTTGTAAACCCGGGTCGAATTCATGTCAATGTATGGCAAAACCAACCAATATAATATTGTAAAATAATTTGCCTCCAATAAAAAATAAATTAATTAACAACAAAAATAAATAAATAAAAATTATTCATGTGCAGCAAAGAAAAAGAGTTGGAGAATGCAAAAGGAATTTTGAATGTTGTGGAAGAAAGAGAAGTTCAAGGTAGGTTTAACTGGACTTCCATTTATATGGAGATAACATAAAATGGAAAAGAAATGCAAAAAAGCCAAATGGCTGTCTGAGGAGGCATTACAAATAGCCGTGAAAAGAAGAGAAGTGAAAAGCAAAGGAGAAAAGGAAAGATATAAGCATCTGAATGCAGAGTTCCAAAGAATAGCAAGGAGAGATAAGAAAGCCTTCCTCAGAGATCAATGCAAAGAAATAGAGAAAAATAACAGAAGAGGAAAAACAAGAGATCTCTTCAAGAAAATTAGAGATTCCAAGGGAATATTTCATGCAAAGATGGGCTCGATAAAGGACAGAAATGGTGTGGACCTAACAGAAGCAGAAGATATTAAGAAGAGGTGTCAAGAATACACAGAAGAACTGTACAAAAAAGATCTTCATGACCAAGATAATCATGATGGCATGATCACTGACCTAGAGACAGACATCTTGGAATATGAAGTCAAGTGGGCCTTAGAAAGCATCACTATGAACAAAGCTAGTGGAGGTGATGGAATTCCAGTTGAGTTATTTCAAACCCTGAAAGAAAATGCTGTAAAAGTGCTGCACTCAATATGCCAGCAAATTTGGAAAACTCAGCAGTGGCCACAGGACTGGAAAAGGTCAGTCTTCATTCCAATCCCAAAGAAAGGGAATTCCAAAGAATGCTCAAACTACCGCACAATTGCACTCATCTCACACACGAGTAAAGTCATGCTCAAAATTCTCCAAGCCAGGCTTCAGCAATATGTGAACCATGAACTTCCAGATGTTCAAGCAGGTTTTAGAAAAGGCAGAGGCACCAGAGATCAAACTGCCAACATCTGCTGGATCATGGAGAAAGCAACAGAGTTCCAGAAAAACATCGATTTCTGCTTCATTGACTATGCCAAAGCCTTTGACTGTGTGGATCACAAGAAACTGTGGAACATTCTGAAAGAGATGGGAATACCAGACCACCTGACCTGCCTCTTGAGAAACCTGTAGGCAGGTCAGGAAGCAACAGTTAGAACTGGACATGGAACAACAGACTGGTTCCAAATAGGAAAAGGAGTACATCAAAGCTGTATATTGTCACCTTGCTTATTTAACTTCTATGCAGAGTACATCATGAGGAACGCTGGGCTGGAAGAAGCACAAGCTGGAATCAAGATTGCAGGGACAAGTATCAATAACCTCAGATATGCAGATGACACCACCCTTATGGCAGAAAGTGAAGAGGAACTAAAAAACCTCTTGATGAAAGTGAAAGAGGAGAGTGAAAAGGTTGGCTTGAAGCTCAACATTCAGAAAACAAAGATCATGGCATATGGTCCCATCACTTCATGGGAAATAGATGGGGAAACAGTGGAAACAGTGTCAGACTTTGTTTTTCTGGGCTCCAAAATCACTGCAGATGCTGATTGCAGCCATGAAATTAAAAGACGCTTACTCCTTGGAAGGAAAGTTATGATCAACCTTGATAGTATAATAAAAAGCAGAGATATTACTTTGCCAACAAATGTCCGTCTAGTCAAGGCTATGGTTTTTCCAGTGGTCATGTATGGATGTGAGGGTTGGATTGTGAAGAAAGCTGATCGCCGAAGAATTGATGCTTTTGAACTGTGGTGCTGGAGAAGACTCTTGGGAGTCCCTTGGACTACAAGGAGTTCCAACCAATTCATTCTAAAGGAGATCAGTCCTGGGTGTTCACTGGAAGGACTGATGCTGAAGCTGAAACTCCAGTACTTTGGCTACCTCATGCGATGAGTTGACTCACTGGAAAAGACTCTGATGCTGAGAAGGGTTGGGGGTGGGAGGAGAAGGGGATGACAGAGAATGAGATGGCTGGATGGCATTACCGACTCGATGGACATGAGTTTGAGTGTACTCCGGGAGTTGTTGATAGACAGGGAGGCCTGGCGTGCTGTGATTCATGGGGTCGCAAAGAGTTGGTCATAACTGAGCGACTGAATTGAACTGATCATAAAATGAAGAAGACGGAGATCAGAGATAATAGCTGAGAATTTTCCCGAAAGTCAGATTCTTAAATCAGAATTTCCAAACTACAAACTTAGAAAACACTTTTAATTCCAAGCTGATAAGTAAAGAAGTATCCTAGCTGTATTGTGGTAAGTTGCAGAATACCAATGAAAAAATGAACAATTTTAGTGTCAGTTGGGAAAAAAATGACAACTTACCAGGAAAAAATAATTATCATGATAGTATTTTTTGTTTTCAACTTTTTATTATTCCACTTTATTTAAATATGACTGACAAATAAAAAATTTAACTGTATAAGGTGCATACTATGATGTTTTTAAATATGTGTACATTATGAAATGATGCCACAATTAAGCTAATTAACATATCCAACTGCTCACCTAGTTATCAGGTTTTTTGCTTTTGTTTTTGGTGTTTGTATTGAGAATACTTGATATCTAGTCTCTCATCAATTTTAAATATAAAATTCATTATGCTTAACTATTCTTGACATGCTACACATTGGTGGCTAGAATGTATTCATCTTATAATGTGTTTTCTTTGACCAATATCTCCCCATTTCCCAGTTTCCTGCACATCTTCTTGGTAACCACCATTCTGTTCTCTTTTGCTATGAGTTCAACATTTTTAGATTCCCAATGTAAGTACGATCCTGCAATATCGGTGTTTCTGTATCTCATTTATTTCACTTAGCATGATATCCTCCAGGTTGTTTTAAGTGGCAGAATTTCTTTCTTTAAGACTGAATAATATTTTATAATATATTATGTCATATATTATATGGGGAAGGAAATGGCAACCCACTCCAGTGTACTTGCCTGGAGAATCCCAGGGACGGGGGAGCCTGGTGGGCTTCCATCTATGGGGTCACACAGAATCGGACACGACTGAAGTGACTTAGCATCATGTCATATATATTATATATTATATATAAAATGGTACATATTATTATCAGTTCATCTACTGACACATGGGCTATTTCCACATCTTGATTGCTGCAAATAATACTGTAAGGAACATGGGAGGGCAAATATTTTTTGAAGAAAGTGACTTTATTTCCTCTAGATATATACCCCAAATTGGGATTGCTAGGTCATAAGGCATTTCTGTTTTTAATATTTTTGTGGAACTTCCATACTGTTTTCATAGTGAGTGCACTGATTTCATTTGCACAAATAAAGTACAAGTGCTCCCTTTTCTTCATATCCACATCAACACTCTTTTTTGCCTTTTTGATAATAACCAACCTAACAAGCGTGAGATGAAACCTCATTGTGGTTTTCATTTGCACTTCCCTGATGGTTAGTGATATGAACAATTTTTCAGGAGAGAAATACCTTCCCCAACTAGGTTGGCTTGGGAATCTGTTCTTGTTCAGTCGCTCAGTTGTGTCCAACTCTTTGCAATCCCATGGACTGCAGCACTCCAGGCTTCCTGTCCTTCACATCTCCTGGAATTTGCTCAAACTCATGTCCATTGAGTCGGTGATGCCATCCAACCATCTGGTCCTCTGTTGTCCCCTTCTCCTCCTATCTTCAATCTTTCCCAGCATCAGGGTCTTTTCTAATGAGTCAGATCTTTGCATCAGGTGGCCAAAGTATTGGAGCTTTGGCTTCAGCATCAGTCCTTCCAATGAATATTCAGGGCTGATTTCCTTTAGGATTGACTGGTTTGATCTTCTAGCTGTCCAAGGGACTCTCAAGAGTTTTGTCCAACACCAAATTTGAAAACATTAATTCTTCAGCACTCAACCTTCTTTGTGGTTCAACTCTCACATCCATACATGATTACTGGGAAAATCATAACTTTGACTATACAGACCAAAAGCAGATTGATTGTATTATTTGCAGCCAAAGATGGAGAAGCTCTATACAGTCAGCAAAAACAAGACCAGCAGTTGACTGTGGCTCAGATCATGAACTCCTTATTGCCAAATTCAGACTCAAATTGAAGAAAGTAGGGAAAACCACTAGACCATTCATATATGACCTAAATCAAATCCCTTACGATTATACAGTGGAACTGGGAAATAGATTCAAGGGATTAGATCTGATAGAGTGCCTGAAGAACTATGGATGGAGGTTTCTAACATTATACAGGAGGTGGTGATCAAAACCATCCTCAACAAAAAGAAATGGAAAAAGGTAAAATGGTTGTCTGAGGAGGACTTACAAATAGCTGAGAAAAGAAGAGAAATGAAAGACAAAGGAGAAAAGGAAAGATATACCCATCTGAATGCAGAGTTCCAAAGAATATCAAGGAGAGATAAGAAAGCCTTCCTAAGTGATCAATGCAAAGAAATAGAGGAAAACAGTAGAATGGGAAAGACTAAAGATCTCTTCAAGAAAATTAGAGATACCACGGGAACATTTCATGCAAAGATGGGTACAATAAAGGACAGAAATGGTATGGACCTAACAGAAATGGAAGATATTAAAAAAAGGTGGCAAGAATACACAGAAGAACTGTACAAAAGAGATCTGAAGGGAATCAGGGGCTCACTCAGACCTTTTCTCTGCATGCATCTGCTCCCTGTTCCCTCTTAAGGGGCACTTCTCAAAATGTGTACCTTTTCCTTCTCCTACAAAGCCAGGCCAGGTATTGAAAGCCTCCAGTTTATTTTTTCTAGGACAGTACCCTGAAATGCTCAAGTCTGTGTGCCTTCTCCCAGTTACACAGAGCTGGACCTGCTTTATGTGTGTGCTCCCAAACTTCCTGCAAATGCTTGCGTTCACTTCTGCGGGGACTTGTGCAGGGAACCAAAGACTAGGGGGTGGATGAGGCATGTGGAGCATTGGGGGTTAGGAGGAGGTCTGCAGGTGATACAACTCAAGCAGAATGGAGTCCGTGAAGCAGTGAGTAGAATCCATGCTCTTTGATGAGCTCTGAGCCCTGGTTACTGTGCCCCCTGTGTCTTCCAGCCACTCAGCCATGCCAGTCACCTCAGTATACCAGGTTCAGTTCAGTTCAGTTCAGTCACTCAGTCGTGTCCGACTCTTTGCGACCCCATGAATCACAGCATGCCAGGCCTCCCTGTCCATCACCGGTAGGGTGAGATAAAAATGGACAGACAGTGTTCCTCATAACTGAAGAAGCCAGGCATTCACTCATCATACCCACTTTCCCTGGAAGAGAAATCCCCTGGTCAAGAGCTTCTCTTTTGATACTGTACTCTTTGCTGTGAGGGTCAGGTGGGCAAATTGAAACTGTTCTTACCGACTTCACTGTGTGTATTCAGTGTACTGGAACTTTTCAACTAGACTCCTGAAAATGATGCTCTCTTCCATCGATGATTGTCAAAATCAATATTTTGTGGGGAGGATGATGATAGAAAATTCCTATTTGCCATCATGCTGATCTGATAGATACTTCTTCAATAGCAACAATAAACTAGAAGACAGTGCAATCATATCTGAAAATTGAGAGAGATTTTGCATCTAAGGGCAAATCTTAATACCCAACCTAAATTTAAAACACAATAAGCTCAAAAAGAATATAGTGAATTGCATTTATTTTGAAATTAACATCATGTAAAGTGTGATGAGTGGTTTAATAGAAATCTAATGCATTATTTGTTCATTCCTCTGTTATACCTAAGGTATTATTAAATAATGTTCCCCCAAAAATTATGCCTAATTTACCAGTCATAGAAATTATATTTGTAGTCATCTCTCCATGAAAGTAGTTTATTATTAAGGCATTTCAAGTTTTGCCCTATTAAAGCAATAGATGAGTATTATTCTGGCAGGCAAGTCTGTATTATGCCTTGGAAAATAGCAGATAGCAACATGAATCAGCTGTACTCTTTCATATAAAAATTTTTCATATAATAATTAGATATACGTGATATTTTGGGAAATGTACAGTATTGCATAGAAACATACACATGTAAAGCCTAAGAGAATTTCTGATTACAAAAGATTTCACTTTACTCAATATTCTGTTTTTTTCAATAACCATTTTTTATTGAGGTATAGTTAATTTACAACATTCTGTTAGCTTTAGAACAGTAAAGTGATTCAGTTACATATACACCCACACACAAACACACACATATATTCTTTTTCAGATGCTTATTATTTTAAATATGAATTTCATGATAAGCAAAAATTGCTATTGTTCTTTTTGCTGTGCTTAATGTGTGTGACCCATAGAAAAACCTTCAAAATCCAATCAAGTGGTGACCTCTAGAGTGTATCACTTTTTTAAAGAATATCCAAAGACAGCAGGCATAATTTTTTTTTTAAGTGCGACTTTTAGCTGACAGTAAATTACTTGGGTAGAAAATGTGTAAACACTGTGCTTATTTTTTATATTAATCATTACTCTTTCTCAAATGATGTGATAGGTTATAAAATAAGCTATTTCGGTTCCCTAAGCACTTATGACGGAGAAGGTAATGGCAACCCACTCCAGTACTCTTGCCTGGAAAATCCCATGGACAGAGGAGCCTGGTAGGTTACAGTCCATGGGGTCGCAAAGAGTTGGACACGACTGAGCGACTTCACTTTCACGCATTGGAGAAGGAAATGGAAACCCACACCAGTGTTCTTGCCTGGAGAATCCCAGGGACAGGGGAGCCTGGTGGGCTGCCATCTATGGGGTCGCACAGAGTCAGACACGACTGAAGCGACTTAGCAGCAGCAGCAGCAAGCACTTATGAGCTTGGTGTGAGTAAGAGGTTCCACTGAACCATGTTCAGCTTTACGTCAGGTGAGCTCCTGGTATTTTACAATTGTTTGTAAATAGAAGTACTAACTGCTTATGCAGTTGCTCAGATGCAGAGCCTGTGAATTCAGGACACTCACACTTTGCTTTTTCCTTATGATTAAGTATCTAGGAATTAGAGAGCATTTAAAAAACACATGAACATACAGTATTCCCTGGTGCATTGTTGAGTTGTGTTAGTCATTCAGTTGTGCCCTACTCTTTGCGACCCCGTGGACTATAGCCAACCTGGCTGCTCCGTCCATGGAATTCTCCAAGCAAGAATACTGGATGGGTTGCCATTTCCTCCTCCAGGAGATCTTCCTAAACCAAGAATTGAATCTGGGTCTCCTGTACTGTGGGCAGATTTTTTCCCATCTAAACTAAATCAGAAATCCTGGTTGCATATCATGTGAATTTCAGAAACCAGATTATGAAGTGATTTTTGACTGTGAATAAATGAGTCCAAAGTGAAAAATAATTGGAGACTGAAGGGCTTCTGAGCTATAAAAAGTTTTTCCCAAAAGTCCGTAAGCATTATTCTATTTAATAAATTTAAGTACGATGTGTATAATATTGAGCAATAAATATCTTTGTTGTTTGTTTTTTTATAAAATTACAGTAATATGTATATCCTGATAAAACATTAGCTAATAAATTTAAGAATAAATGAAGAGGAAATAGTAATATAATTAAAGAATTTTAAGTTGGTTTCTGAGATCTCAAGGATAACTGTATGTTGCTTTCCTTCATTACTATACAACCACTTGTTCCAGACTTTGATGACTATCGTCATCTTGATGTTCCATAGACAGGCTCTCTGGACACATCTCCTCCCCTCCCTTTACTGCAACCCCGACTCACCACAACAGATTTGAAAATGGGGGGAAAAAAAAGGGTAAGATTTAGATGAAAACAAGTTGGACAAAACCCATGTACATCCTTTTTTTCCTCCATCTAATACTCTCAGTTCAGTTCAGTCACTCAGTCGTGTCCGACTCTCCGTGACCCCATGAATCACAGCACGCCAGGCCTCCCTGTCCATCACCAACTCCCGGAATTCACTCAAACTCATGTCCATCGAGTCGTGATGCCATCTAGCCATCTCATTCTCTGTCGTCCCCTTCTCCTCCTGCCCCCAATCCCTCCCAGCATCAGAGTCTTTTCCAGTGAGTCAACTCATCGCATGAGGTGGCCAAAGTATTGGAGCTTCAGCTTTAGCATCAGTCCTTCCAATGAACACCCAGGATCAATCTCCCTTAGAATGGACTGGTTGGATCTCCTTGCGGTACAAGGGACTCTCAAGAGTCTTCTCCAGCAGCACAATTCAAAAGCATCAATTCTTTGGCGATCAGCTTTCTTCACAGTCCAACTCTCACATCCATACATGACCACGGGAAAAACCATAGCCTTGACTGGACGGACCTTGGTTGGCAAAGTAATGTCTCTGCTTTTCAATATGCTATCTAGGTTGGTCATAAGTTTCCTCCCAAGGAACAAGCGTCTTTTAATTTCCTGGCTGCAATCAGCATCTGCAGTGATTTTGGAGCCCTCCATGAGCATTTTTATGTCATTACACATCAGTGTCCACCTAATCATATTTACTGTTGTTGCTCAGTGTCTAGGTTGTGTCCAACCTCTTTGTGACCCCAGGGACTATAGCCCTCCAGGCTCCTCTGTCCATGGGGTTTCCCAAGCAAGAATACTGGAATGGCTTGCCATTTCCATCTCCCATCATATTTATAATGCTGCTGTATTCCATTGTATGAATGAGCATAAATATAACTGAAACACAGTTTATGCAATCCACTGACTAAATGACCTTTTTTTTTTTTTTACTTATAGAGAAAGATAAAAGAAGGCATTTTGTAAACTGTCTCTGAAGAAAATTATATTTGCTAGCAATTACACTTGGCTTCATATAGCACGTATTCTATTAATATTGCTTAAACAATTAAGATATTTATTTTTCTCTCTTAAAAGGGTAGAGTTTGGCAGCTCAGGGCTGGCACAGATACTCTGATTATTCTCGGAGAATGAAGACTCTGTCTAGCTTTCCCTTCACAGCAACCCAGGATGCGGCTCTTGTTCTCAAAGTCTCAAAACAGCTGGGTGACCTCCAAGTAAAGGGGCAAAATGTGCAAAGGAGCAAAGACTCAAGCTCCTGAGTCTGTCTGTCTCCATCAGAAGAAAACAGAACTTTTTCTGAAGCCTGACTGGGGTGGCTCCCACTTAGTTTCACTAGCCAGATATAAGTCCCAGGGTAAAACTAGGTCAAGAAGTATTGAGAGAGGCATATTTTTAACAAAGCAGATTTCTACTCCAAAAAAAAATTCCCTCTCTTAGCAAACAAGGAAAACTAGATTCCAGGCATGTAGCTCTTGGTGTCCATCACAGAAGTATATGCATGACAGTTACATCTTATTCACTGGTTGATTAAGTGACCAGTGATGTCTTAGGTCTGACCTGCGGGGAAAGCTGTATGTCTCTAAACAACATTTCTGTTGCACATAACTTGTAGCCTAGGTCCATCCATTCATCAAATCTTTTAAATTAGAATTCTGTAAACATTTCCCATATATAATAGGAAAGGAGAGTGGAGAAAAATTCATCTATTTCTTATTCCTTTCACAACAGGCAGACAACAATCTGCTCAAGATTTCTTAGCAAAATAATTAATTCAATTGTCTTCGTGCTAAAAAGACAAAGGCTTAATGTGTGATAATGATGAAAATTGCCATAATATATCATAAAACAGCTGAGGTTAGCATCTTGCTTTGCTGAGAAAGAGGTCAACTCCAGATTACATCTCATTCATTTTTGCTATATATGTATATATATATAGTATACATACATTTGAGTACCATGAAAGTGAGTGCCTGAGATGGAGTAAAAAAAACAAGACCATTGGAAACACTGGAGATACATACACATACACATGCACATATATGAAGTCGCACATATACAAAGTCGCACATATACATATATGAAACTGTGAAAGTTATAGTCATATAGTTGCATAGTCATGTCTGACTCTTTGTGATCCCATGGACTGTAGCCTGCTTAGTTCCTTTATCCATGGAATTCTCCAGGCAAGAATACTGAATTGGGTTGCCATTTCCTTCTCTGGATCCCAACAGAGGGATCGAACATAGGTAGGTCTCCTGCATTGCAGGCAGATTCTTTACCAACTGAACCATTAGGGAAGCCCAGCTTTCATCTCATCCCCACTTCCTCCCTAAAACACCTTGTATACAGTCTCACTTTCTTTTTTTTTTTTTTCTTTTGGATGTGGTGCCTGTGTGCTAAGTCATTTCAGTCGTGTCTGACTCTTTGCGAAACTATGGACCATAGCCCACCTGGCTCCTCTGTCCACGGGATTCTCCAGGCAGGAATACTGGAGTGGCTTGCTATGCCCTCCTCCAGGGGATCTTTCCAAACCAGGGATTGAACCATTGTCTCTTATGTCTCTTGCATTGGCTGATGTGTTCTTCACCACTCCTGCCACCTGTTTGGATTTGTTACAATGTTGCTTCTGTTTTATGTTTCAGGGTTTTGGTGGGGGCATTTGGGATCTTACCTCCCTGACCAGGGATCGACCCTGTACCCCCAGGTGAAGGTTAAGTCTTAACCACTGGACCGCCAGGGAAGTGCCCACCCTCACTTTCTGACCCCAGTTTTCTGTTTTACATCTGGAAAAAACTCAGATTTGATTGAATCCAACTCTCATTGGACTTTGTAGTAAATCCGGGAGGCTAAATATGACTGAAGAAAAAAACAGACAATCCACTGCCACAAACCTCAAGTAGCTTCTGATTTCTTCCCTGCAATCATATTACTCTTCTCTAGTCTGTTATTTGCCCACATTCCTAAAGGATTGTTGCCTACTTTTCTTCAACATCTCTACCCACTTCTCTAATTTTAGCTGATGGCATTGATTTTCACTGCAGTGGAAAAAAAATAGGAGAAATTCTTCTGCCACTGAATCTTTCAACTGATTGCAACTGACTTATACTATCAATGAAACCCTATGTCCATCCCCTGCGTATCAGATCCTATTTGATATCTCAAAGATACAGATTGAAAGCCATCCCTCTAGATGTTGGTCATCTCCTTCCTGCATTATCATCTCCCCCTGTCGATTGCATCATTCTCAATAGCACTGTGTTTCCTGTTGCTGCTGTTACAAATTACAACACATTTAGTGGCTTAAAAGACTACTAATTTGTTATGTCACAGTGCTGAGGACCAGAATTCCAAAATAGATTTGCAGAGCTGTATATCTTCCAGAGGCTCTTGGGAGAATTTATTTTCTTTTTTCTACTCTACCTTCTAGAGGCTGTCAGCATGCTTGGCTCATGACTCTTTTTCTATCTTCAAGTGGATAGGGACATAAACACACATAGCTTTCTGGCATCTCATCTCTCTGTCTATCTGTGTCTCTCTTTTCCACTTTCATCATTTCTCTTTCTCTAGCCCCTGTGCATCCCTCTTACCCTCAAATGGACTCCTGTAATTGCATTGGGTCTGTCTGGATAATAATTACATCATGTGTGCTTAGTTGCTTAGTCTGTCTGACTCTTTGTGGCCCCATGGACTGTAGCTTGCCAAGCTCCTTTTCATGGGATTCTCCGGGCAAGAATACTGGAGTAGGTATTCCCTTCTCCAGGAGATCTTCCCAACTCAGGGATCAAACCAGAGTCTCCCGCACTGCAGGCAGATTCTTTACCATCTGAGCCACCAGAGAAGCCAAGGTTTCACAATAATAATTACATTGGTTCCGCCTGCATACTAGGAGATCATCTCTCCCACATCACAATTATCCTATATCAGATCTGCAAAATCTTTTTTTTTTTTGCCATGTAAATTGACATATTTGAAAGGGATCTTGGAGATTAGGACTTAGACATTTTAGATGGGCCATTATTCTGCCAACCATAAATATTCAAACCTATTGCAATATAGATTTGAATGTAACTCCTTCCCTGGTGGCTCAAATGGTAAAGAATCTGCCTGCAATGCAGGAAAACCAGGTTCAACCCTGGGTTGAAAGATTCCCTGGAGGAGGAAATGGCAACCCACTGCAGTATTCTTGCCTGGGAAAGCCCATAGCCAGAGAGCCTAGAAGGCTACAGTCCATGGAATTGCAAAGAGTCGGAAACGACTGAGTGACTAACACACATATTACAATATAACCAAATTAAAACACGCACAGACACATACAACTTTCTCCCTGACCCCACAATCCCTTCCTAATGCCATTTCTCACATGTTTCATCAACTAAAAATCGATGGGAGAGTCTCCTCTTCTTGCTACCTTTAATGTATTTCATCCCATTCTCTTTTCAAATGTTTTATTTTATTCTTCACAACTCCGAAAAAAAATGTATTCTAAAAGCCATTGATGATGTCCACATTGTTAAATTCCATCATCGATTCTTGGTTCTCATGCTGCTTAAACTGATCAGATGTGTCCCAGCTGACAACTTCCTTCTTCTTGCTGTGCTTTCATAGTGTAAGAGGTGCCATGCTCTCTGATGTTTCTTATCCTTTCTCTCCAGTCAATTTTAGCCTCCTCTGTGAGGTTTTGTCTCTAAACACCACAGTGTCCCAGAGTGACCAAAGGTTGGATCTAATTCCTATAAGCATGCTGTCAGCACCCATATTTTTTATTTTCAGTCTGGTGCTCTCCTCAATTTCCCTTGAAAACTTTACAAGCATCTCAAGCTCAGCACAACCACAACTTCATGACCAGTTGCTAGAAACAGCCATCCAAAACATGCTTATCCCCTTCTCAAGGGCAACCCTCTTTCTGAGCTCACCAATCCAAAAGTTTTGCTTTTTATCATGTCCTTTTAGTTCAGCTTTCACACTCCTTTTATCAACACATGTGTCAGTTTTACCTTGGAACATATCCAAAGACAAAGAGCTTCTCCCCACCTCGCCATTATTTCCCAGATGTCATCTTCCGCCTACATCTCAGCAATCTGCTCTCCCAGCTTCTACCCTTGTGCCCTGTACGCACAACAGCCAGGGCGAGCCTTTGATAGCAAGTCAGACCCTGTCATTCCTCCGCCTAGTGCTTCAGAGACAGCTCTTCTTATTCTAAGCGATCACGGCCTCTCTGAACTCATACCAGCCACACTCTGGTGAAAATGTGAATTAGGCAAACTACATGACGGCTTCCCCTTCTGAGTTGCCTCACTCTCCCCTCTGTATGGATATACCTCTTTCTGGATACCCATATGGCTCAGACCCATACTTTGTTTAGGTCTTTGCTCAACAAGTCCTAACTGACCACTCTATATAAAATAAACCCTTTTCTGATTTTTTTTTAATGGGTATTTTTCCCCATTTAGTGATGCTACAATTTTTTTTTTTTTTTTGACTGTGCCAGGTCTTATTGCAGCATGCAGGGTCTTTAGCTGTGGCAGACGAACTCTTCGTTGCAGCATGCAGGATCTAGTTCCTTGACCAGGGATAGAACCCAAGCCCCCTGCACTGGGACCATGGGGTCTTAGCTACTGGACCACCAGGGGAGTTTCAAGTCTGATTTATTTTTATGAATGTGTTTTCTCCTAGTTTGACATACTGTCTATGTGGAAATGGGCTTCCCTGGTGGCTCAGTTGGTAAAGAATAGACCCCGGTTCAATCCCTGGATTGGGAAAATCCCCTGGAGGAGGGCATGACAACCCGTTCCAGTATTTTTGCCTGGGAAATCCCTTGGACAGAGAAGCCTGGCAGGCTACAGTCCATGGGTTCATACAGAGTCAGACATGACTGAACGACTAAGCACATACATTATTTCATATGTGGAAATTAATGAAGACCAACTGCAGGAGAACAACAAAATCTGATTATCAGAGCTTACTATAGCAATAAAGTCAGTAATTGCCATTTGTGCTTTTCTGCAGAGTCAGAGGTGGGCAGAGGAGAGGAAAGTTTATAGCTGAAAAGGGAAGCCTTCAGGTATGCCTGGAGGGGAGATTGTTGGCAAGGGAAAGCAGGAGGCAGTCTACCTGGAAGTGGGACATCTGATGTGATTGGTTATGGGTATATATATGGTTTTCTCTGGTCGGTCTTAAGTTGGAAGCAGGGATGAATATTAAAGAAGCTGTCAGTTATTAATCACGTCCAGATCATTTGGGGCTATTTGTTAAAGAAATTATTGTTCAGTTTCCAAGACAGGTACTAAAGATAGCAGTTTGACTTCTACAAGTCTGGCTTATAGTAGGCTGGCTTTCTTAATTACTTATTGTAGATAAAAGAGTTGCATTCCTAGGCAGGTTGCTGTAGGTTGTGGGTCAGAGTTCCACTTTTATATATTTTGGCCATTATCATCTGTATATTCAGCTTCTCATATATTTGCCTCTATAGATGTCCACTGTCTGCTTCTCTCCACTAAAACGTAACTTTGGGGCAAAGACAGTGTCAGGTGATTTATTATGTGAGGGACTAGGGTTGATGTTTATGAATTTCCTAATTCCCAGTGTCCTACACCTAGTACATGCACAGTAAATATTTGCTGAATGAATAAATAAAAATAGGGCAGGCATGGGCTTACCTATCTTTCCATGAAAGGTTAAATGAAGGATAAGTCACCTCAGGGAGAATGAGACTGAATTATTTAAAGTGATTTCAGAAGCCAAGATTCGGCAAACACTTTCTCCTCTATTTTGTTTATATAGATACATTATCTTTGGCTTGTAAGTGACTTGGAAGTGACCTTTAAAACTAGAGTATGGAAAAAGGATTTTTGATTTTTGTTTTAATCTATGTGGTATGAGTCACATCTGTTACCCTTAACTGTTAGAAATAGGCTTATACTGTTTTTCCCTTTCTGTGGCTCACTTTTGAAAGACAAAGACATAGGAAATAGAATTGTGACAAACTCTAAGTACAAACCACAAAAATGAATTGTTTCAAAGATCTGTCTTGACCACTAGCACATTTTGAGGGCTTCCCTGTTGGCTCAGCAGGTAAAGAATTCAGATGCAATGCAGGAGACATAGGAAACACAGGTTTGACCCCTAGGTAGCAAGATCCCCTGGAGAAGGAAATGAAATCACTCTAAGATTCTTGCCTGAAAAATCCCATGGACAGAGGAGCCTGGAGGCCTACAGTCCAAAGGGTCACAGAGAGTCGGACATGACTGAGAGACTAAGCACACTCACAACACGTTTTGACACACTCCTTTCATCTTTTCAATTTACAACAGAAACTGGAGCGCCCCCTGGTGTTTGGGGGGGCATTACTACTCTTCCTTCAGTTTATTTCTCAAAAAGGCGTTTCTAAGTTTCGGCTCAGATGATAAATAATCTGCCTGCAATACAGGAAACCTGGGTTTGCTCCCTGGGTTGGCAAGATCCCCTAGAAAAGGGAATGGTAACCCACTCCAGTCTTCTTGCCTGGAGAATTCCATAGACAAAGGAGCCTGGCGGGCTAAAGTCCATGGAGTTGCAGAGTCGGACACGGCTGAGCAACTAACACTTTCACTTTTAAGTTTCCATGAAGTGTATATATAAAAAAAATCTATAGAAGATGGTATGGAGATGCCTTTAAAAATTAGGAATAAAACCACCAATGACCCAGCAATCCCACCCCTAGGCATATACCCTTAGGAAACCAAATTGAAAAAGACACATATCTCATTGTTCATTGCAGCACTACTTACAATAGCTAGAACATGGAAGAAACTTAGATGCTCATAGACAGATGAACGGATAAAGAAGTTGTGGTACACATGCACAATGGAATATTCAGTTCAGTTCAGTTCAGTCACTCAGTCGTGTCTGATTCTTTGTGACCCCATGAACCACATCACGCCAGGCCTCCCTGTCCATCACCAACTCCCGGAGTTCACTCAAACTCGTGTCCATCAAGGCGGTGATGCCATCCAGCCATCTCATTCTCTGTCGTCCCCGTCTGTTCCTACCCCCAATCCCTCCTAGCATCAGACTCTTTTCCAGTGAGTCAACTCGTCGCATGAAGTTGCCAAAGTATGGGAGTTTCAGCTTTAGCATCAGTCCTTCCAATGAACACCCAGGATTGATCTCCTTTAGAATGGACAGGTTGGATTTCCTTGCAGTCCAAGGGACTCTCAAGAGTCTTCTCCAGCACCGCAGTTTAAAAGCATCAATTCTTCGGCGATCAGCTTTCTTCACAGTCCAACTCTCACATCCATACATGACCACGGGAAAAGCCATAGCCTTGACTGGACGGACCTTTGTTGGCAAAGTAATGTCTCTGCTTTTTAATATGCTATCTAGGCTGGTCATAATTTTCCTTCCAAGGAGTAAGCATCTTTTAATTTCATGGCTGCAATCAGCATCCGCAGGGATTTTGGAGACCAAAAAAATAAAGTCTGACACTGTTACCACTGTTTCCCATCTATTTCCCATGAAGTGATGGGACCAGATGCCATGATCTTCGTTTTCTGAATGTTGAGCTTCAAGCCAACCTTTTCACTCTCCTCTTTCAATTTCATCAAGAGGCCTTTGAGTTCCTCTTCACTTTCTGCCATAAGGGTAGTGTCATCTGCATATCTGAGGTTATTGATATTTCTCCCAGCAATCTTGATTCCAGCTTGTGCTTCTTCCAGCCCAGCGTTCCTCATGATGTACTCTGCATATAAGTTAAATAAGCAGGGTGACAATATACAACCTTCATGTACTCCTTTTCCTATTGGGAACCAGTCTGTTGTTCCATATCCAGTTCTAACTGTTTCTTCCTGACCTGCATACAGGTTTCTCAAGAGGCAGGGCAGGTGGTCTGGTATTCCCATCTCTTTCAGAATGTTCCACAGTTTATTGTGATCCACACAGTCAAAGGCTTTGGCATAGTCAATTAAGCAGAAATAGATGTTTTTCTGGAACTCTCTTGCTTTCTCCATGATCCAGTGGATGTTGGCGATTTGATCTCTGGTGCCTCTGCCTTTTCTAAAACCTGCTTGAACATCTGGAAGTTCACGATTCACATATTACTGAAGCCTAGCTTGGAGAATTTTGAGCCTTACTTTTACTAGCGTGTGAGATGAAAGCAATTGTGCAGTAGTTTGAACATTCTTTGCCATTGCCTTTCTTTGAGATTGGAATGAAGACTGACCTTTTCCAGTCCTGTGGCCACTGCTGAGTTTTCCAAATTTGCTGGCATATTGAGTGCAGCACTTTCACAGCATCATCTTTCAGGATTTGAAATAGCTCAATTGGAATTCCATCACCTCCACTAGCTTTGTTCGTAGTGATGCTCTCTAAGGCCCACTTGACTTCACATTCCAAGATGTCTGGTTCCAGGTGAGTGATCAAGCCATTGTGATTATCTTCGTCGTGAAGATCTTTTTTGTACAGTTCTTCTGTGTATTCTTGCCGCCTCTTCTTAATATCTTCTGCTTCTATTAGGTCCATACCATTTCTGTCCTTTATCAAGCCCATCTTTGCATGAAATGTTCCCTTGATATCTCTAATTTTCTTGAAAATTTCTCTTGTTTTTCCTATTCTGTTGTTTTCCTCTATTTCTTTGCATTGATCACTGAGGAAGGCTTTCTTATCTCTCCTTGCTATTCTTTCGAACTCTGCATTCAGATGCTTGTATCTTTTCTTTCCTCCTTTGCTTTTCACTTCTCTTCTTTTCACAGCTATTTCTAAGGCCTCCTCAGACAGCTATTTTTCTTTTTTGCATTTCTTTTCCATGGGGATGGTCTTGATCCCTGTCTCCTGTTTAATGTCACGAACCTCCATCCAGAGTTCATCAGGCACTCTATCTATCAGATCTAGACCCTTAAATCTATTTCTCACTTCCACTGTATAATCATAAGGGATTTGATTTAGGTCATGTCTGAATGGTCTAATGGTTTTCCCTACTTTCTTCAATTTAAGTCTGAATTTGGCAATAAGGAGTTCATGATCTGAGCCACAGTCAGCTCCTGGTCTTGTTTTTGTTAACTGTATAAAGCTTTCCATCTTTGGCTGCAAAGATTATAATCAATCTGATTTCGGTGTTGACCATCTGGTGATGTCCATGTGTAGAGTCTCCTCTTGTGTTTTTGGAAGAGGGTGTTTGCTATGACCAGTGCGTTCTCTTGGCAAAACTCTATTAGCCTTTGCCCTGCTTCATTTCGTGCTCCAAGGCCAAATTTGCCTGTTACTCCAGGTGTGTCTTGACTTCCTACTTTTTCATTCCAGTATCCTATAATGAAAAGGATATATTTTTTGGGTGTTAATTCTAAAAGGTCTTGTAAGTCTTCATAGAACCGTTCAACTTCGGCTTCTTCAGCATTACTGGTTGGGGCATAGACTTGGATTACTGTAATATTGAATGGTTTGCCTTGGAAATGAATAGAAATCATTCTGTCGTTTTTAAGATTGCATCCAAGTACTGCTTTCGGACTCTTTTGTTGACCATGATGGCTACTCCATTTCTTCTAAGGGATTCCTGCCCACAGTAGTAAATATAACGGCCATCTGAGTTAAATTCACCCATGCCAGTCCATTTTAGTTCACTGATTCCTAGAATGTCGATGTTCACTCTTACCATCTCCTGTTTGACCACTTCCAATTTGCCTTGATTCATGGACCTAATACCCAGTTGTGGATGTGACTGATGATAGAAGCAAGGTCTGATGCTGTAAAGAGCAATGGAATATTACTCAGCTGTAAAAAGGAACACATCTGAGTCAGTTCTGATGAGGTGGATGAAACTAGAACCTATTATACAGAATGAAGTAAATTAGAAAGAGAAAGATAAATATTGTATTATAACATACGTATACAGAATCTAGAAAAATTGTTCTGAAGAATTTATTTGCAGGGCAGCAGTGGAGAAACAGCATAGAGAACAGACTTATGGATGTGGGAGTGGGGAGGAGAGGGTGAGATGTGTGGAGAGAGTAACAGGGAAGCTTACATCACCGTATGTAAAATAGATAGCCAACGGGAATTTGATGTATGGATCAGGAAACTCAAACAGGGGCTCTGTATCAACCTAGAAGGGTGGGGTGGGGAGGGAGATGGGAGGGAGGTTCCAAAGGGAGGGGATATATGTGTACCTATGGCTGATTCATGTAGAGGTTTGACAAAAACAGCAAAATCCTGTAAAGCAACTATCCTTAAGTTTAAAAAATTATAATAAATTAAAAAATAAAATAAAATCTCCTGGTTCTGAGTAGGAGAGAGATTTTGAAGTCGAATCTTTGACACAATGCTGAATGCTGAGTTTAATCAGTTGTTTTTTGACCATTATGATCTGGGGGCACCATTGTTCTACTAATTCCTATCTCAACTCAAAATTTCAAATGTTTTCCCCAAAATCTTACCCTGTCTTCATCCAAAATACCCTAACAGCTCTATGTAGCCTTTAAGCAGTGTAGAGGAATCCACTTTCCTTTCTTTGGAAAAAGGCTATATGTAACTCAAAATTATTGGAAACACCTGCACTCTTCTGTCCCTGGTTAAGTGCTCCAAATGCATCATTATATTGAATCTTCCCAACTATTTTATGAGTTCTGTTATTATTGTAATTTTGCAAATGATAAAACTGACTTTTGAAGAGGCTGAACAACTCCCCCAGGTTTTCACAACTTGTGTGTTACAAAGGTGAAATTTGTACCTTTACAAAGGTCTGTATAACTCAATGACCTAGATAGCTTAACCAGTAGACAAGATGGTCTAATTTTTACATGTTTTATGTTTATTTGTCCAGACTTTTGCCTTTGTTCATAAATAAAGCAATCATTCCCCAACAACAACATAAATGTGGATTACTCACTTTCTAAGAATGATCCCATGGTCCTTGTAATTGGAACTAAAGTTCCAACACTAAAATACATGTCTGGTGTGAAGGAAAATTAAGAACTGCATCAGTTATTTAGAATTGATGCTTTCAGATTGTGGTGCTGGAAAAGACTTTTGAAAGTCCCTTGGACAGTAAAAAGATCAAACCAGTCAATCCTAAATAAAATCAACCCTGCATATTCATTGGAAGGACTGATGCTGAAGCTGAAGCTCCAATACTTTGGACAGTGAATGTGAAGAGTCTACTCATTGGAAAAGACACTGATGCTGGGAAAGATTGAGGGCAGGAGGAGAAGGGGACGACAGAGGATGAGATGGTTGGATGGCATCGTTGACACAATGGATGTGAGTTTGAGCAAACTCTGGGAGATAGTGAAGGACAGGGAAGCCTGGCGTGCTGCCATCCATGGGGTCACAAAGAGTCAGACATGACTTAGCAAGTGAACAACTCTCATGTCAGACTCTGTGTGACTCCATGGACTGTAGCTCGCCAGGATCCTCTGTCCTTGGAATTCTCCAGGCAAGAATACTGGAGTGGGTAGCCATTCCCTTCTCTGGGGGATCTTCCCCACTCAGGGATCAAACTCAGGTCTCCCACACTGCAGGTGGATTCTTTACCATCTGAGACACCAGAGAAGCCCAACTGAACAACAATTATTTAGGGGCTAAGAACCCTGCAGTTTCAGTCTACACTCTCTTCATCATCCATTGCCTTATTTAGTTTTTTCTCTTATGCTTCAAAACAGTGCTCTTTTGAGCACCATAGACTCCAGTGATAAAGTGCCTGAAAAATTAATGAAATAAAAGATATTTTAATTTTAGAAAGCCCTTTAAGATAATTCTGGGCTCCTTAAAAGCTGAGATTTAGAATGCTAGAGATAGATAGCAGGTCTTCATTTATTATTTGTTGAATGAATGAAAGCTTTCATGCATGAAAGCAATCCATTCAGGGTAATTCCTAGAAAAAGGGAATTTCAGGAGATTGATATTAAGATTGGGGAAAAGACGTCAAAGGGGTGCAGCAAAACCAGGACTTAGCAAAATGTAGAGCATTAGAAGGATCACTCATTTTTAACTAGATTACAGATGCTTGGAGAGGAAGCTTCACCACTATTTAGGATTCCCTAAATTGTGACTGTTTCTCATAATGCTATGCTCTCATGCTATACTTTTGCTCTCCTTCTAAACAGTAATAGGTATTATTTTTCTTCCAGTATGAATGCAGAACTCCTGTTGAGAGTCTCTCTCTCATCCTAATAACCAGACAAGCTAGATAAGTTGCAAAGCCACCATTTATTATTTTCAACCCAACGATCATACAAAGTATTGAGCCTACTTCTGCAGAAGCAGATACCATCTTATATTAGAAATTTGCAAAACTGTTTTGCCAACTCCGAAACCCATCTCTGCTCCATATTTTCTCACTTGGATATGAGGTCCGATTCTGCTGAAATTCTGAACTACATGAATGCATCAGTCTATTCTGTTTACTGGGAACAAACAATAATGTTTGCATCTATAGTTAAAGCCCTTTAATTTGCCTCCTGCGAAGTAGTGTAGCTTGAGAAATAACAAAAGAATGACAAGCAGAGAGAAGAAAACACTGGGAGGCAGAACATGTTTTGCTAAAATTTTCAAGAATGTTGGCATTGCTTTAGTTTCTGAAGTGAATCAGCAAATTAATTTGTTTCTACACATGTATTACTTTAACCAAAAATCAGTTTTTCCTATTTCCACTATATAATTATTAAGTGGATATTTAAAATAGTATTAGTTTGAGGTACCAAAATTATCAATGTGTCTATAATACAAACCAGCTGCATCTGACAAAGGAATGGAAATGATTCCAGGATATTGGTCACTAGTGAGCAGCCCAGAGCAGAGCGGAGGAAAGGGCTTGGACTCCATTTTGTGGATTTTATATCTGTGTTTTGGCCTTCCACTTACTATCCCTGGTGATCTGGAACGTGTCTTTTATTTATTTATTTTTTGATGTAGACCATTTTTAAAGTCTTTATTAATTTTGCTACAACATTGTTTCTGTTTTATGTTTTGATTTTTGTGTTTGTTTGTTTCCTTTTTGGCCATGAGGCATGTGGAATCTTAGCTTCTTCCTTACCAGGGATCCAACTCACCTTCCGGCCCGCTGCCCCACCCTTGTGCATTGAAAGGTGAAGTCTCAACCACTAGACCACCAAAGATGTCCCTAACCTTTCTGAATATCATTTTCCTCAGGGGAAAGAACTTCCTTTCAATGTTTAAGTGACAATCGTGGGTGATTTTGCAAACTCCAAGCACAGTGTGCCGCCTCATTAAAAGATTAGCTACCGGGTGCTTATTAATAAGTTCATGTTTCCCTTTTGTAATACTGGCTATATTTGAAAAGATTGACAATTTAAAATTAAACACCAAAATGAGAAATTTCTTATCTCTTTGAGGTAGGATTTTGGATGACTTCCATGTTTTGTACATGGATTAAACTTTAAATGAAAAGCAGCACATACAATTTTATATTATACGTGGTATAAATATATGTATGTATGTATATGTAATTTCACACAGTATAATTTCATAAATACACACTATATGTATATGTATAACTATATATACACACACACACACTATATATATATATATATATATATATATATATAATATACATACATATATATAGGACTTCCCTGGTGGCTCAGACAGTAAAGTATGCCTACAATGCAGGAGACCTGGGTTCTATCCCTGGGTGAGGAAGATCCTCTGGAGAAGGAAATGGCAACCCACTCCAGTACTCTTGCCTGGAAAATCCCATGGACGGAGTAGTCCATTAGGCTACAGTACATGGGGTTGCAAAGAGTTGGACACAACTTCATATATATATGTATATAATTAGAAATACAACCAATTAATAAATTGATTTTGATTATGAAACAATAAAAATAAAAATATCCAGGCTGTAGTTTCAAGGGACTTCAACACAAAATTTTGGTCTGGGTTAATCCAAGGTTTATTTTCAAATGGTTCCTCCTCACCATCCCTTATTATTAATGAATGTATTATGTCGTATGCTTGAGACCCAAGGTCATGTAAACTGCGGTGACAGACCAGCTCCATTCCATCCACTGTGATTCAGAGAAACTTCACAGTAACCCCAGGGTTTTTGGATGTCCTGAAGAGGTAGCAGGCACAAATGGATGCTTCAAGGCAGTTTCTCAGTTCATCAGGTTTTCTAAAGATTTACTATTAAGAGACTATTGCTTGTATAATATGTTTTCAATAAACACTCATTGCTTTCTGCATCTACCACTTATGTGTTTAACCTTTATGAGCAAAAGCTAGAAATTTCTTCTATCATTTATGGACTTGGATCTTATGTCAGTGTTCTCCAGATACCTGAAAACCCTCTCCAGGGCTCGGTGGAAGAGAAACAGAAGGGATCATTGTCTGTTGTCAGAGATACATGTACATGCCACAGCAGTAGATATGTATGTAAGTCTTGGTGAATCAAGTGTACATTTGATCTTGGATGAGGTCTCTGTATTATCACAGTGAAAAGCCATTCATGAGAGCAAATGGCACAGACAGATTCTGTTTCCAAGATAGCATTAATGATCTTCTGTTTAGGAGAGTTGGCAAAAATAAAGTGAGATTCTTATTTCTGAACCTGATACCTTCTCAGCAAATTCAGACATTTTAGAGATTGAGTTCTAATATATAGTCCATCTCATAAATTTTCATTTTAGCAGTGAGGAAACAGATTCAGGAATTAGTTACACAAATTGCTAAAAAACTATGCAGTTAGCTGGAGAAAACATTGGAATCCTGGCCTTCTCAGTGAGGTTCTGGCCTTCTGCATTGGACCTAGTAGATTTTTGGTAGAAGACCTTTTGATTTAACCTTGATTTATCAAAACCTTCTCCATCTGAATAATGCTATCTATGTTCTAAGTTAAAACTGCTTTTATGCCACAGTTGATTTGAAATTTACAAGAATAGATGGGACTAAGATAGACCTTGAATATACCTGTGGGTTTCTAAAATAAAAAGAGAAAGAAAGCAAACTGAAAAAAAAGGAGAGAGAAAGGAAGAAAGTTAGTTTTGATCTGAGTCTCCTCATTATTATTATATTTTCTTCTTTGCATGTGTGCACTGAATTGGGGTAAGCACTCTGGAAGTATTTCCATTAAGAAGTCAGTAGAATATGAAGTATTATTTTGAAGACAAGTATCCACAGACTTGATGAAACCACTGGCATTTACATCAGTTAGTGATAATCTACTTTTAAAAGATCCAGGATCAATGAAGCAGAATAAATTGCCCAGAACCAGACAGTGAGATATGTATGCATTTACTGCTTGATAAATAATGCATCAGCAAACTACAGAGAGTGGATTATTTAACAAATGGAACTAAAAAATTAGCTACTTGGGAAATTAAAAGTTTTTATTTGCTTCTTACCATGTTAAAGTAAAAAAGTGAATTCTCTCTATGGAATAATATAGCTTAAAAGGCTAATGAAAAAAGTCAAAATAGTGGGAAAAATGACTTAAAAAAAAACTACATTGTGTTGTTATTTAAGGGTAGAAATCAAACATACAACTTATGTTTGTTTAATCAATTTAAGCTTTTTTTCTTCACTTAGGTGTTTCCAAAATCCTTTAGTTAAAATATGAAGCATTTTTCAAGCTAACTCACACTATTCACTTATGATTATTGATTTCCCCATTTCTTCCCATATTTTATTTTCATCAGAATTTAATGATCTTGTCTCAGATCTTTCCTCCACATTCCTGTTTTGATTTTTCTGCTAAGTCAACCATCTTCTGTTTTTTAATATACTTCCAGCCTTAAAATATACTCATTTGCATTTACTGCTTTTTTTCACTATGAAAATAATTGCTCATTAAAAACTGGAAGCAAGAAAAATGTTTTCAAGAAAATGATAATCACATATAGGTTTCATTTGAAACATTTTCTTTCTCTCTAGCCATTTCCTTTCACACGGGTGTCGGCATATGTGTTTGTGTGTATGTGTGAAAGAAGAGACAGAGAAACTACTAATCAGAGTTATGGTGAGTATGGAATTCTTTACCTGTTTTTATTCTAATTCATAACAATATTTAGGTGGCCTTACAAATAGTTGTGAAGAGAAGCGAAAAGCAAAGGAGAAAAGGAAAGATATAAGCAACTGAATGCAGAGTTCCAAAGAATAGCAAGGAGAGATAAGAAAGCCTTCCTCAGCGATCAGTGCAAAGAAATAGAGGAAAACAACAGAATAAGAAAAACAAGAGATCTCTTCAAGAAAATTAGAGATATCAAGGGAACATTTCATGCAAAGATGGGCTCGATAAAGGACAGAAATGGTATCGACCTAACAGAAGCAGAAGATATTAAGAAGAGGTGGCAAGAATACACAGAAGAACTGTACAAAAAAGATCTTCATGACCCAGATAATCACGATGGTGTGATCACTCACCTAGAGCCAGACATCTTGGAATCTGAAATCAAGTGGGCCTTAGAAAGTATCACTACAAACAAAGCTAGTGGAGGTGATGGAATTCCAGTTGAGCTGTTTCAAATCCTGAAAGACGATATTGTGAAAGTGCTGCACTCAATATGCCAGCAAATTTGGAAAACTCAGCAGTGGCCACAGGACTGGAAAAGGTCAGTCTTCATTCCAATCCCGAAGAAAGGCAATGCCAAAGAATGCTCAAACTACCGTACAATTGCACTCTTCTCACACACTAGTAAAGTAGTGCTCAAAATTCTCCAAGCCAGGCTTCAGCAATATGTGAACCATGAACTTCCAGATGTTCAAGCAGGTTTTAGAAAAGGCAGAAGCACCAGAGATCAAATTGCCAACATCCGCTGGATCATGGAGAAAGCAAGAGAGTTCCAGAAAATCATCTATTTCTGCTTTATTGACTATGCCAAAGCCTTTGACTGTGTGGATCACAATAAACTGTGGAAAATTCTGAAAGAGATGGGAATACCAGACCACCTGACCTGCCTCTTGAGAAACCTGTATGCAGGTCAGGAAGCAACAGTAAGAACTGTACATGGAACAACAGACTGGTTCCAAATAGGAAAAGGAGTATGTCAAGGCTGTATATTGTCACTCTGCTTATTTAACTTATATGCAGAGTACATCACGAGGAACGCTGGGCTGGAAGAAGCACAAGCTAGAATCAAGATTGCTGGGAGAAATATCAATAACCTCAGATATGCAGATGACACCATCCTTATGGCAGAAAGTGAAGAGGAACTCAAAAGCCTCTTGATAAAAGTGAAAGAGGAGAGTGAAAAAGTTGGTTTAAAGCTCAGCATTCAGAAAACTAAGATCATGGTATCTGGTCCCATCACTTCATAGGAAACAGATGGGGAAACAGTGGTAACAGTGTCAGACTTCATTTTTTTGGGCCCCAATACCACTGCAGATGGTGATTGCAGCCATGAAATTAAAAGACGCTTACTCCTTGGAAGGAAAGTGATGACCAACCTAGAGAGCATATTAAAAAGCAGAGACATTACTTTGCCAACAAAGGTCCGTCTAGTCAAGGCTGTGGTTTTTCCCGTGGTCATGTATGGATGTGAGAGTTGGACTGTGAGGAATGTTGATCACCTAAGAACTGATGCTTTTGAACTGTGGTGCTCGAGAAGACTCTTGAGAGTCCCTTGACCTTCAAGGAGATCCACCCAGTCCATTCTAAAGATCAGTCCTGGGTGTTCTTTGGAAGGACTGATGCTAAAGCTGAAACTCCAATACTTTGGCCACCTCATGCGACGAGTTGACTCATGGAAAAGACTCTGATGCTGAGAGCGTTTGGGGGCAGGAGGAGAAGAGACAACAGAGGATGAGATGGCTGGATGGCATCACCGAATCGATGGGCACGAGTTTGAGTGAACTCCAGGAGTTTGTGATGGACAGGGAGGCCTGGCGTGCTGTGATTCATGGGGTCGCAAAGAGTTGTACATGACTGAGCGACTGAACTGACTGACTGACTGAAGGATTCCTTAGTAGCAGGAAAACATACAACTGAAAGAACAGATATACTATCATTTCTTTAACCTTTCTCTGTGGGACACTTAGAATGTTTCTAAATTTTCACCATTATAAGTAGTTCTCAAATGAAAGCAAATTTACAAAACATTTGGATAAATCTCTGGTTATTATCAAGCATAAATTTCTAGATTATATCTTGGCCTGTTTGGGGGAAATTTAATTAAGAACAAAAATAAAAAATCTTCCAACACAGAAAACCTGTCCACAAGAGTCACAGAGGAAAAAGAAAAGAAGAGTTTCATTATTGAAAAATCATTAAACCAGAATGTGACATGTATTAGAGGCAATCTGCTAAAAGATTACAAAGACAGGAAGAAATCTGACCTTTCTATAGAGTTGCAAAGATACCACCCAATGCATGCCTATTTTCATGGTAAACATTTAAGGATTCTTCAAGTAAAAGGACTTGACAATGCCTTTGTCACACATAGTTCATCCTAAATTAACCTGGTGATGAGGGTGACCATCGATGGTTGCTAATTTGCTTTATCTAGAGGAGAAAAAAGATTCTCATATCTTTATGGCGGAAGGTTGTTTTGTAACTTGGAGGAAGATATCCAGTGAAGTTAAGCTCTTATTACTCACAGAAACTGGAATATAGTGATGTTTACCTTTCAAGGAGAAAGGGGCACAGGTACTAGAGAAAGATATTCTTGGCTCATAGAGCTGATAGAGAACTATCCAATTTTGAAACGAATTTATATACATTCCAACAGAGGACAAGACACAAGTTTTTGTTTTTTTTTTTTCTAAAATAAATGATCTAAGATAAAGGAGAGAAGGGAAATCTCTTCCTTTATTTTCAGAGAGGAAAATTAAAGCTCTTGTATTTAATTTGTATTTTTCCTTGCACCTGTCTTTATTTGACAGAAAATTCAAATTCTCTTTTTTAATTTCACTTAAATTTAAATAAAACTCACCACTTTTAAACTCTGCCTTTGTTACAAGAGGTAAGTCCATTTGAAAGAAACATTTCTGTTTAAATTCTTTAAACTCCATTTTGTACCTGGAGTGGATTAAAAAGGGCCCTAGATTATTTCTTGCTCTTCCCAGGAGAAGTGGAGTTTATTTTTCCTTCTATTTACTCTGGAATATCTTTAACAAATTGCAAATGGTGGAAAGGACACCAGACCTCCTGAAAGTGTAGGTGCTTTCCCCCTTGGTTTCTTAGAGCCCTCAGCCACTAGGCTAGATGTCGGATCACCCTGTTGGAAAGACATGGGTAAGAGCCCTAAGACCACATGCATAGGTAGAGGGGCCCACCTGAATCAGTACTTTTAGATACCATTGCCAAGTGCTAGGCAAGGAGCTGAGCTGTTGTTGACTGAGAACCCAGCTATCAGCTGAAGTCAGTGCCCCAGGCCACTTGAGTGCCACCTGATTTCTTAACCCATGAAGTCATGATATATAAAATGGCTGTTAAGTCAGCAAGTTTTTAAATACTTTGTTACACAATAAGAAAGAACAGCTACTTTGGCCACCTGATGCGAAGAACTGACTCACTGGAAAAGACCCTGATGTTGGGAACGATTGAGGGCAGGAGGAGAAGGGGACGACAGAGGATGAGATGGTTGGATGGCATCACTGACTCAATGGACATGAGTTTGAGCAAACTCCAGGAGACAGTGAAGGACAAGGAAACCTGGTGTGCTGCAGACCATGGGGTTGCAAAGAGTTAGACACGACTTAGCAACTGAACAACAACAAAGAATCAGATTCTGGGCTGAATGCAGAATCTTTTTCTGTCTTCATTCTTCTTTGGTAAAAGGAAAAGCACTGTATTCACTGTTAGATCATAGTTGGGCTGTAAGTATAGTCTTCTTCCTTTCACTCACAGGGTTTTTCAGCTATAAAGCTAGAGGGCAGTTTTATTTCTGAAGTGTTTCAACAGCTTAGCATCTAATAAATAACAGTTCCTTCTTCAGAGAGGATCTCTGTGCAGCTATGAAGAAATATTCAATATCTGCCTATATCTCTAATTTAAAAAAAATAAATGTGTGAACACTGGCCCAATTCAGAAAAACAGAGAGATTATTCATTTACAATGCTTGCACAACTACATTCTTTACTAGGTTGCAGACAAGAAACCGAGAAAAAATATTCAACCTTGGGTTTCATTCCTTCCCACACCCTCTCTCACACAGCAGTTGCAAAGTGCAGGGGCAACCCATGGAAGAAGCAACTCTGAGCAAAATAGTTAATGATTTTAAAAGCTACTAACTAAGAAGGAGGGTGGGATATTAGGAGAAAAAGACAAGAACGAATGGGGTACATGGAGGAACTATCTTTTGCTTGTTTATTTTACCGTGTTTTGCTGCCTGTATTAATACAGTTTATATTTTAAAATAATAAAAGTCAGTTTTTTAACCCATTAGTTGGATAAATGTATACATTCTTTCCTGAATCAGGAAAATGCTCAAATCTGGATTATTTTTTTTGTCTTTTTATAGAAGTTTCTTTCTGTTTACAATATTTTCATATAAATTTATCGGCATTTGAATTTGGACAGGAGTCAGAAGAAAAAGGGGCAGACAGTGGCTTTGCAATAGGGAGCAGAGAGAGGATTTACAACTGAGGGTGACTTGAGTGATGCAAGGGAAGTCTGTGAACCTCTTCAGACTGTTTCCCTCCGAGAATGGAGAGGAAGGGCCAGTCAGTGTACATCTGTCTCACAGCTGGGTGGAGCCGATGCTGAGTTGGGGCTGGCACAGGGAAGGCGAAGGCATTCAGCTGGGATGGTGGCCAGGATAAGCAGCGTCAAGGATTCAACCACACCTGATGATAAAAGATGAGAAGGGCATTGCAGATGATCAAGTCGAGGAGAGAATTCCTGGATGCCAAAGTCGTGACATGGGATCTGAACAGTATGGATCCCAAGACAGAAGATGAAAAGAAGCAAGAAGCTGGAGGCTAGATTTTTGAATGTTTTCTTTTTGTTTGGTTTGGTTTTGTTTTGCTTCCCATGCTGAAGATGTTGAATATACCTGCAGAACTGGAAAGGCAGCAGTTTGGAACTTGAGGATCAACCTCGAAGTATCTGTAGTGGTTCCTGGTCACTGAGGGTGAGAAGAGTTCCAGAAGATGGCACCCTGACCCCTTCAAACCCTTCTGTTCATTCTTGTCCAATAAATTCCTTCTGTCTATTGCAAGAGTCATGGCTGACCAAGGTTCTTCTCCTTTCCAATTTCCCCTCCTTGAAGTCTCTTTAAAGAGCCATCATTTCAGTCTTTCCTCCAGATTAGCCATATGAGAGACACAGCTGCTGGATCCTGGGCTAGCCACAAAATGCCTTTCTTTGTCATTAACGCCAATGTAGTTTTGGTTTGAAATAGACTTACTGGGTTACAGTCTTTTATGGTCTATCATTATCTTTACATGTTAATCCACCATCATCTAGTTTCGAGGTTTGTGGTTGAAATACTTGCCAAAAGTGGTATGCTTTTCTTGTCTTGGCTGCTAAGTAATTTCTTATGATTGGTGAAAGCTACATGCTTTAATTTTGCGCTGGGAATTTAAGAATTTAACTACATTTTAAATTTTTTCCATTTTCTCAGGACCTCAGTGAGTACTTTTTATCAGTACATTTGAGTCTTTTTTTTTTCTTTTAACATCAACATTTTTTTTAAAGTGACGTCCCCTGCTTTCATCTGTTTTTTCTCCCTTACTCTAAATTTGCCTTTTAGGTCCTTTAATTTGTTCTCCAAGTTCTTTATATTTTCCCTTCTGAGTTACATTTTTTTCCATGTTTGATCTTTTTGGAGCTTGATCTTCCAAATCTTTCCCGTAGCAGTGACCTCCCTCAAGGCTCCGCCATTCCCTTTAGACATTTTTAATATGAAAGTTATATGTTATCTTAGGAACGAGAAGTTGTGTAATCCCATGATTCAGTCTGCCTGAGGCTCTTACGACATCTATTTGTTTCTGTAAGGCATCCTCTCATTTTCCCAGGAGATCTCTTCCTCAAAGTTCCCCTGCCAGTTGTGGGAACTCAGTTTCCACTTCCTTTTTCTGATTGTTGAGTCCCGTTTAGCGTTCTCTTAAGTGACTCTAGGATCTCTTTTCTAGCAATAGCTCACCCTAGGGGGACAGGGATTCTCACTGTTGGCTGGGGATCTAATGACCTGAAAATGCTGTCTCTCTCCTGAGGCCCAAGGACATGCCTCTGTGTGCCCCAGTCCCTGCTTTCTCCCTCTGTCTGTCTGTCTGTCTCTCTTTATCCCCACTCTCAATGAGAGTGCTCCCCAAGGCCCTGGGACAATGAGGACCCACCCTCTGCATAAGTCTTCCGAAGTTTTGCTGCCCTGACAGTGCTACCTTTGAGAAAATGTGCATTTGTGTATGCACGCTAAGTCACTCAGTCGTGTTTGACTCTTCACTACCCCATGGACAGCAGCCCACCAGGCTCCTTTGCCCATGGGATTCTCCGGGCAAGGATGCTGGAGTGGGTTGCCATTTCCTTCTCCAGGGGATCTTCCCGAACCAGAGATCGAAACAGGGTCTCTTCTGTCTCCTGCACTGGCAGGTGGGATCTTGATCACTAGCACCACCTGGGAAGCCCATAAGTGTACAAATGCCACCCGCCCTCCAGGACTATTTCTGAAGCAGTTAAGGTCCCATTTCCTTCCCTACTGTTCTCACGCCCAGCACAGGCCTTCAGGCCCAACCTCTGGCGTCTGCACCAGGAATCCATTGCCTCTCCTGACTCTCGGAATTGAACACAGCGCCTCTCTTTCCTCCTGGAATCTGGCAGAGCCTGAAGCTTCACAGAAAGCAGTTCTCTTTGCTCTGCCTGTTGGTTGGGTCAGTCCAGCTGCCGCTTGGCTCCTCTTGCTTGGTGGGGTCAGAGTGGGGGCCAGAGGCTTGCTGGGATTCTGTTCCAGCAGCTCTGGGAGGCCTTCTCAGGACAAGGAAGGAGGCCTGGTGAATTGAAGACGTGATGTTTGATATACAATGGGCATCTAAAACATTGTATATTTCTCAAGGGGAAAGGTAATGGATGTCAGGAACCGAGAAGTAGTAAGTTACTTAGAAGTTGGGAGGGAGAAGAGATGAGCTTAGGGGTAAGACTGACAATGAGGGTGAGAGGGTTCTGTGACCAGTGAGTCACTGGATGGCTTGGAGATGACATTTATCATGCAGGAAGCTAACTCTGGGAGAGATGTCTTTGGACAGTATTATAGTAGGAAGAGTACAGGTTCTTGAATTAGGGGATTTTATATGTATATATATATATATCTTTGAGGCTCAGTGTTCTTCTGATTTCATCTCTAACTCATATGTAATTCATAGCATTCTTAGAGGTTTGATGGGTAAAGAAAGAAAAGATCAAACACCTGGTATGTGTGTGCTCAGTCGTGTCTGACTTTGCAGCCCCATGGACTGTAGCTCGTCAGGCTCCTCTGTCCATAGGATTCTCCAGGCAAGAATACTAGAGTGGGTTGTCATTCCCTTCTCCAGGGGCTCTTCCCAGCACAGGGATGGAACTGGTATCGCCTGCATCAGCAGGCAGATGCTTTACCACTAGCATCACCTGGTGGGCCTGCAATAGAGACTACATTTCTTTTTTTTTTTTTTCCATAGCTAACATCACATTTATTTATTTTGTCTTTTAAGTCTTTTTTATTTTTTTTTTACCTTACATTAATATATTGGTTAGTTTTGCCACACATCGACACGAATCCGCCCTGGGTGTACATGTGTTCCCTTTCTTGAACCCCCCTCCCACCTCCCTCTTCCCCATATCTTCCCTCCAGGTCATCCCCGTGCACCAGCCCCAAGCATCCTGTATCATGCGTCGAACGTGGACTGGTGATTCATTTCACATATGATAATATACATGCTACAATGAGACTACATTTCTTACTCTTGTCTCTTCTTGTTAGAAGACTAACTCTTTGAGAACAAAAACTGTGTCTTGGCCATTACCAAACACCTAACACTTAAGGTAGGCTTCCCTAGTGGCTCAGAGGGTAAAGAATCTGCCTGCAATGCCGGAGACCTGGGTTTGTTTCCTGGGTTGGGAAGATCTCCTGAAGAAGGGAAAGACAACCCACTCCAGTATTTCTTACCTAGAAAATGCCATGGATAGAGAAGCCTGGTGGGCTATAGACCATGGGATCACAAAGAGTAGGACACAACTGAGTGACTAAACACACACATAACACTTAAGGTAATGTACCTTAATTGCAGTTTATGCAGTGTGGGAGGGGGTCATTTTGGAAACAGAGTCAACAGAAGTGGTTCATGGTGGGGGCAGCAGGTGGTACAATACGAAAGAGAAAATACTCCAGCTGTAAAGTGACAGCATGAAACTATATCCCTTACTTCCCTGTCATTTGTTTTGTATGTCATGTGGTTTCTCCATAAAACTACATTATGAAACCTCCTGCACATAACTTGCCACCAGCCAAAGCACTTCCTAACCCCAGTGCCTCTCTTTCAGGGTACTGAAAAGACATTTGGCATTGGAATTATTCTAGTTTCTGGATGTCTGTTTTATAACTGTTAGCATACTGGTTATACACTGATGTTATTGTGTGATAAAGTTTGCTGTTAAGATTATAAGATAGATTTTCCTTCTTATCTCTCATTATCTGCTAAGGCATTTGGATTTACCTTATGGACAACTAAGCAGTCTTACAGATCTTATGGGCAGGCCGTGATGGCGTCTGATTTACTATTTTTTTTTTTTTTTATTGGAGTATAGTTGCTTTACAATGTAGTTTCTGCCATACAGCAAAGTGAATCAGCAACACATGAACATATATCCCCTCTCTTTTGGATTTCCCTCCCATTTAGGTCACCACAGAGCCCTGAGTAGAGTTCCCTGAGAGATACAGCAGGTTCTCATTAGGTTATCTATTTTATACATAGTAGTGGATATATGTCAATCCCAATCATCCCATCCCTCCCTTACATTTTAGAAAGAACTGAATTGGGAACGTGGAGTGTAGCTGGAGGAAGGAGATCCTGCAGGTGGTAACAGAAGGCTAGAAGATAGGAAAGAGAGGAGGCATTAGTAAAGTGGAAAGTTGGAGAAAGTTTCCAGAGATACTCAACAGGTGAGCATCAAAAGGCTTTACTCAAGGAAAGCCAGTAGTGTTATAATTCTGTTTAAGGGGAAAAACATGTAAATAATAAACTGAGTGGGGCCATTTGGGAGAGCTTTCTAACTGAAAATAATGTTGGATTAAAGGCTGATATTCAGAAGATTGGGTATGTTTTTTCCTTTTTTCTTTTTCTCCAAGATACTCAGTTTTTCTTTATTTCTGTTCTCATTAATGTTTTGACCCAAGAGGGCAAAATTGTCTAGGATAGCTTAGTATTTAGTTATTGGAAAATCACCAATCCCAGAAAAAACACTGAAAGTTTTCCCAACTAACAGTAGTTAAACAAGTTATTTTCACATACAAAAATCAGTTCGTAAACTAGACATTGCTGAAGAAACTCTACCTTCACTGAAGAAAAAGTGTATGAACTATGAAATCAAACAGTCCTTATTTTTATCTCCTGACACTTATTGATTAACCAACAAACTGTCTGAGGGCTCCTCATCTGTAAATTAAACTAATCATATCAGTCTTATAAGAGATTTAGTGATATGATTCCTATAAAACAGTAAAGGTCTTAGTTTATAACGCATGCCCCTAAAACATTACGCACTACTATTAATTAATACTATTTCTCAGAGACAAGGACATATCTTGCTATGGAAAGTTTGTACATAAATAGCTATTACATACATAATATATGCAGGATATAGGTTTTTGGAACCTATTGTATTATCTTAAAAATTACAACAATATTATCAACATCAAATACTAGTGTGTGAATCCAATCATTGTAAATATATCATGTTAAATGATATATGATACTCTGTACTCTCAAAAATTAATGCTGAATCTATCTTTATCTTTAAAATGTAACTTTGAAAGCCTTTTTTAACTGCAAAGCTGAAAATATCAGGTTTTTAAAAACTCTTTACAAGTTATTAAAATATTTAAAAACTGAAGAAAAATGAAAGATATCAAATTAATATAAAAAGCACAGTTTATTAATGCAAAAGATATAAAGCAGATACACGTAGTCGATTAAGCTAGAAAAATGTATATACAAACTTTCAAATCAGATTAACAGTTCAATCAAATCTGCGGGAAAACACAAAGATATAGTATACATGTACCTTAGTAAAACCGAACAAAATTGGAAAAATTTCACCTTTGAAAACTGAAATGACAATTTTGACTTAAATGTCCACATATAAGAAGATGAAGCTCACAAAGGACAACTTGGTTTTATTTTTTTGGTAATCAAATAAAGATATAGAATTTTTCTCTTCTGTTTTTTATATTAATGAAAGTCCAAAGTCTCTATACAAATATTTATTAAAATATTCATATATATATAAAAATTTCTTGTCAAAATGTATCCTTCTCCAACCGCAAAACCTTGAGGAAAAATATCTTCACTTTCCTGAAGTCTTTAATATTTCTTAGACTATAGCTTTATCTTTCTTCTTAATATAGCTCTGGAAAATCAGTCTGAATGCAAAGCCCCTTGACAAAATATCTACCTTTTAAAAGATGACCATTTAATATACAAGAAAAGGAAGGCCTCTGGGGAATGAGGAGAAAGGAATTCAGATTTCTAACTCCTAGGATGAAAAATGAGATATTAAAAAGCCATTTAGTTCCCTTTACCGTGCTGAGTAAAGCTTTCATTTTAACCTTCATAATAAATGAAGCGCGTTCATCACTAAGCTGTTTTTAAACAATTAATATTAACCTTCTTCAATCGTACCCCTGGTTCCCCTGAAAAGCAATAGTTGCATTCTATTTATTCAGTGTAATGAATCAGTGTTTCATTTAAAATAGGACTATATAAGCCTGTCTCTACTTATGTGACACAGAAATGTCACTCTCATCTATATACATAACGCTCCGTCATAGAGAAGTCACAGTTGTAAAATAAGTGTCTCTAACAACGTCATTTTGAAGTAACTAATAAAAGAAGAAAACACATGAACCATTTCAGAAAAGAAATTACTGTTCTTTCTAGAATAATGAAAGCAATGTGTACAATTTCTCATTCAGCTGAAATCGATTATAGAATCATAAAGAGCTGATGTAATTAGTTCCTGTGATTAATGCCAGGCAGTTAAGAACAGCCAATCAATGTTCCTTTGGGTCTCAGTTTTGGAAAGAGTGGACGTCTATGTCATCTGGGTGGCTTTCTAGGTAGTTTAAAAAGAGACATAACTACACGTACTGACTTTTGGAGTACACACTCGGCGACTTCTTTCCGGTGTGATAGCTTTTCTGGGTTGTTCGGTGGGAAGGTATGGAGTATCTGTAGCTACTGCTCTTCTCATGGCAACAAGAAACACAACAGAACAGCGCCCCTCCAACAATCAGCACCAGGGCCGTGGTCCAGCCTATGTAGAGGGCTTCTCCCAGCTCCCGTTTTTGGGCAATATCCACTATTGGGTTGTAGAAGTCTCTGATGATGGAATTGGCAACCCAGCTCACGGGGATGAGCACCACGAGGCCAGTGATGATGAAGCTCACGCCAGCGGTCAGCAGAATGTGACCTTTCACCGTGTCGTCGTCCCCGGAGCATCTGGTGCACTTCATGCCCAGGACGGCCGTCATGAAAGCCAGGAAGGCGAGCACGGAGGCGGCACACATCAGTCCTCTGGCCGCCTGTAGGTCCGGAGAGAGAGCCAGCAGCGAATCGTAGATTTTGCACTGCATTCTGATGTTAGCATGCCTCATGCAACTCATCCATAGTCCTTCCCAGAGGTTTTCAAAGACCACAATGTTGCTTCCAATGAAGGCAGACACTCTCCACTGAGGCATGGCCGTGACAGCCACTGTGCCCACCATGCCCACACCGCCGAGCACCAGTCCCGCAATTTGCAGGGCGTAGGCAGCCATTCTCCTCCACGTTGGGTTTTATCCGACCAGGCGCCTGAGCCGATGAGCCTGCTCTGAAGCCAGGTTCTCTGCGCCCCGAGGGAGAGCAGTTTTCCTGTAGTAATGAACTCAGAACTCAGTGTTTTTTTTCAAATAAGAGCTGCTCGGCTACTTCTAACTAGATTAAATCCAGCGTTGGCTGGCCGAGGTGCCCCCAGCTACTGACTGTGGCGGGTAAAGTTACAAATCAGGTGGGGCAACTTTCTCAGCCAATAAGAGGGGGGTGGTGACTCAGGTGTGTCTAAACCCACAAGAAATACTTGGAAGGACTGGACCTGCACATAAACATTCTTTGTACTTCTCAGTTGTCCAAGAAGACAGCAGTATGTTTACCTGGGGGCATAATTAAGATTGTTTGCACAATCATCAAGAAATGTACCAGTCCCTTGAGATGTGAAAGTTGTACCTTGAACTGGCAATTCTGAAACTTTGAGTAAGGGCTGCTGTGACTAAAACATAAGCTGCAATCTTTGCCTGAGAATTTGCTAGGATTGTCAGAAAGCCAAAGTGAAAGGAGACCGGGGGATTGATAGATTGCTCATACATGAGAAACCACATTCTTTGGGACACATATGATCCAAGTGGTTGATTTAATTTGTCAGTGACTTCAAAGCAAGCTTGACTGGGGTGAAATCAGGGAACAGATCATGGCAAGGGACAAAATAAGGCTAAAGTAGTTAAATACATAGTCTTGTTCTCCTCCATGGCACCAAACACATATTGTTTTTTTTAAGCTAGGGAAACCACTCATTGGTATATATCTGATACTCTTAATTTATAAGAAAAAAAATAAAAACAAGAGAAAAAAGATCCATGTGATTTTCTTCTGGTTTGTTTTTCTGGATTCTTATGTAGCAAGTACTCACAATAGTAATTAAATGATGGATTGACTTACAGGTTGCTATCTCATTCTGCAGCTTTATCTTTTCTGTCTTCCTAGACCTAAGCAACTAGAATTCTGCAACTGGTGTGAGTTTTAGGTCTATACAAATGGCTGATATTTCTAAATAAAAATTTATAGGACAAAGTGACTATATTCAGCAAATCAACTGCATTTGTCAATTACATGTCTTTAATACCATGTCTGCAAGAGGAGCAGGATGTGCCTTGTGCTAAGTCATATTCAACTGTTTCCATACAGTAGGAGGTAGAAGCCCGTAAATGTAATACATTTTTGGACCTTTTCTTCTCAAAATAATAATGATGACAGCAATGGAATTAAAATAAGCATTCGTGTTGATTTGGGAAAACTCCACCAGCAGTTTTCTTTTGGAGAATACCTGCAATAAACTGTCCTGTCTTTCCAAAGTTCAAACTTTAGTTTCCTTTCATTTTTTCATTTAAAAAAGATCCTTTATTTACAATTTTACTTCTCTGCTTCCTTGTACTAGCTTAACTCAGGGTTAACTCATTGAAGGGTGTTTTTCCTGCTCATTTGTTAAACTTTGAAAATTTAATGTTCCAAAAAATCTGAGTAGTTCATAAAGAAATAAAGATTTATAAAAACAGTACTTTTAAGGAGGAGGGTAAGTTACCAAAGTAAACTGTCTTATTAAAAAAAAAAAAAAAAAAAGGAATGTCTAGTAGGCCAAGCTGTTCTTATTTTATTAGAATGAACCTGTTGAAATTAAGAAAAAATTAAAAATTCATACTTACAGTAATTTTCTTCATGTGTTGGGCTCATTTAAAAATGAACTTAGAGCATATCCCTCTTTCTAATAAAAAGTATAGCATTTTCTCTTTCAGACTTGTATCAGTTACACATTTTTAGTCAAGGGGGAATTAAGTTAAACTTGGAAAAATAGTCTCCAAACCATAAAAAGAGAGTTGAAATCAAAACAGTAGATTATTATTTTTATTATTATTATTATCACCTTGGTTTGCCAACCTGGGCAAAGGGAAGGACAACACAATTGGAAAATGAAAAAAATATGACGTAACTGGTTGAGATAGTGACAAACTAAAATAAAAAAGTATATAAATATATATATTTGAACTTGAGCAAACTCTGGGAGATAGTGGAGGACAGGGAAGCCTGGTGTGCTGCAGTCCATGAGGTCATAAAGAGTCGGACACGACTTAGCAACTAAACAACAACATAGACGCATATATATATGTGTCTATATGTATTTATATTTGTAGGAAGGCAAATCAAAATTTCTTTTCTAAATTTGTGTGTAATATATATTTTTAGCAGCTCTGTTGGAACATTGCAGAATATCCCCATAAAACAGGAAAACTTGGGACAGAAACTAGAGATCCATTGTATTTGAGAGCCTTGGCCTTTATAGGAACTGCCTCCCAGCTATGGATTGATGTATCTGTTGACTTTGTTCACTATCAAATCTCTCTTCCCTGAAGCATTCAGCTTTACCAAGACCTTATTTCACACAAAAATATTTTCCTCATTCCAAAAATATTATTACTTCACTCCTGAGATTTTCTTAGCCAAAAGATTAGGATCAGAAAGAGAAATCAGCCTTGGGTTAGCAATAGAATAATTACAGAGTTAGCTGTCCTGTCAGGAACTAGCCCAGGGCATTCAGAAAGGTTTCTTAAGTTAACCCTATGATATTCTGAAATAACTAGGCCCCAAAGGGAATGAGATGGCTGGATGGCATCACCGACTCTGTGGACATGAGTTTGAGTGAACTCCGGGAGTTGGTGATGGACAGGGAGGCCTGGTGTGCTGTGATTCATGGGGTCGCGGAGAGTCGAACACGACTGAGCGCCTGAACTGAACTGAACTGAAAGGTCAGAGGAAATGCAAAATATAGGGAAGCATGTCTACGGACAAGTTTTCTAGGGACAGAAATCCCAAATTTCAGAGCTTAAAATGTCAAGTTCAGGGCTTCCCTGGTGGCTCAGTGGTGAAGAATCTGGCTGCCATTGCAGGAGACATGGGTTCGAGCCCGGGTCTGGGGAGATCCCACTTGTTACAGAACAACTAAGCTCTTGCACCATAATTACTGAGGCTGTGCTCCAGAGCCCCCAAACTGCAAACACTGAGCCCACATGCCACAACCACTGAAGCCTACACACCCTGCACAGCTGGTGCACCCCAATAAGAGCAGCCACAGCAGTGAGAAGCCACAACAGGAGAGTAGCCCCCGCTTGCCACAGCTAGGGCAAAGCCTGAGCAACAGTGAAGACCCAGCACAGCCAGACACAGTAAATAATAAAATGCTTTAAAGTCAAGTTCATTGTTTATATTTTCTATAATATAATATTCTTGAGAAGATTAACTTGCCTCCGTAATTCAGAGAGAAGTAATGGTGAGAGAATTAGCAGATTAATAGCATTTTTTAAAAACTGTTCTTTAATTCAGAGCAACAGAGACACCTACTCAGGTTATTCTATCATTTCTATTTCCATTTCTATGGAAGAACTAAAATATTACTTAGAACCTACAAAGACTAGCATGTTCTTGTTGACCCTCTGTGTTCCCTTGTTCTCTGGAGATCTCCCTTTTGTCTACATTATCAGAAACTTGATTTAAGCTTGGCAATTAAATTTACCAAATTAAATTTGGTCCTGACAAATACATAACACATGCAAATGCTGCCACTTTATAAATAATAACACAAAATATCACTGTCACATTGCCCTTGCTTTTATTATCCTTATTGTTCCAGCAATTAATCCCTAACCAACAACTCTTTAGTCTGGGGTTCCTATTAATTTTCACCACTGCTTGTAGTAATCTTTGTTTCTGCCTATCAAGCTGTTGCCAATTTCTATTGTTTTCTGGATTTGTTTTTGTATTTTTTTTTCTTCTGTTGTGTTGCGAGTTTTCAATCTGTGTTTATTTTTAATTATTTTTGACTGTCAATTAACTGCACTTGGCTAGCCATCTTGTCCTGAGGAAAAAAAGTGTACACATCAATAGGCTCTTTGTTTGTTGTTCCCAAATTAATCTTGGACACTGCACAGGTTCTCGAACTATCATCCTATTTGTCCTTAACAATATTCTCTGTTCTCAAAGTTCCATTAACAGTTCTCCTGTATTCGCCACCTCTCTATTTGTTCTGCTTAGAAATGAATTCTTCTGTATATACGTGTCACATCTTCTTTATCCGTTAATCTGTCAGTGGACACCTAGGTTGCTTCCTTGTCCAGGTTATTGTGCATAGTTTGAAGTTTAAGTAGGTCCCATTTGTTTATTTTCGTTTTTACTTTCGCTACTTTAGGAGGTGGGCCAAAGAAGGTCTCACTGTGGTTTGTCACAGAGTGTTTTTCTTAGGTTTTCCTCAAAATGTTTTATAACTCCTATAACTTCCGTTTAGGTCTCTTATCAATTTTGAGTTTATTTTTGTGCATGGTGTGAGGCAGTGTTCTAATTTCACTGTTTTACACTACCATGTGTGGGATGGAGAGCCAGTGGAAAGCTGCTGTACAGCAGAGAGAGCTCACCTGGCGCTCCTTGATGACTTGGTGGTACAGGGGCCTGTGGGAGGGAGACTAAGGAGGGAGGTGATGCATGCATACACAGAGCTGAGGCAACTCTGGGAAGCTTGTGTGTGCTAAGTTCCTTCTTTGCGGCCCTATGGCCCGCATCTCCGGTGTCTCCTGCATTGGCAGGTGGGTCCCTTACTACTAGTAACATTTTATACTCCAATTAAAAAAAGAAAACAGTAAACAAACGCATTAAAAATACATTTTTAAAAAAATGAACTCTTTTCTGTATAATAATTGCCATGTTATAGTTCAGACTGCTTTAACAAAATACAATAGACCAGGTGGCTCAAACAACAGAAATTAATCTTTCACAGTTCTGGAGTCTTGGGACGTCTGAAATCAGGGTGCCAGGTGGTGGAGTTCTGGTGAGAGGCCTCCCTGTGGTTTGCTGACCGCCATCTTCTTGCTTTGCTTTCCTGGCGACTCAATAGTAAGGAATCCGCTTGCCAATGGAAGAGACACAGGTTCAAATCCTGGGTTGGGAAGATCCCCTGGAGGAGGAAATGGCTACCCACTCCAGTATTCTGGCCTGGAGAATCCTATGGACAGAGGATCATGGTGGGCTACAGTCCAGGGAATCACAAAGAGTTGCAATGACTTAGTGACTTAACAACAATAATTTTCTTGCTGTGCCCTTACAGGGTAGAGAGTGAGAGACTATACTCCTTCCTTTTTTTATGAGGACACGAATCCCACGAGGACCCTACTCTCCTGACCACATCTAAACCTAATTACTGCCAAAGGTCCCACCCCTAAATTTCTCCTACTTTTCATCGCATTTTTTAAAAATTAAAATCTGAGTTTCAGTGAATTCTGACATTTTGGGGGAGATAGGTGCATGTGCTTTATTGAGTGTAGTGTGTGTGATAACCCCACCAAAGGGCAAGAAATCCACTGAAATCTTTTCCTAAGATAATTAAGCTATACGTTGTGGGAAACTTTCCTCTAAATTATTGACAAATTGACAGGAACCATCCTACTTCTTCTTCTCTCTTTTTTAATTTTTAGTAAACCTTTTATTTTTGTTTTAGTTCTTGTTTGTTTGTTTGGCCAAGACATGGGGCATGTGTAACCTTAGTTTCCCAACCAGAGATCAAAACTCTGGCTCAGATGGTAAAGAATCTTCCCACAATGCGGGAGACCTGGGTTTGATCCAAGATCTCCTGGAGAAGGGAATGGCAACCCACTCCAGTATTCTTGCTTGGAAAACCCCATGGACAGAGGAGCCGGTGGGCTCCAGTCCGTTGGATCAGTGCAAAGAGACAGGCATGACTGAGCAACTAACATTTTCACTTTCACTTCACTGCATTGGCAGTGCAGATTCCTAACCACTGGACCACCAGGGAAGTTCCAACTATCCTACTTCTAATGATTTTTGATTTTTGTTTTTAAGAAGCTGAAGTTTATCAGTAATAATAATAGCTACAGAGTATTAAATGGTCCCAATATCACAGGTTACTTGCATTCACTACATCTCACATTTAAAACATCCCTATGAAGAAAGGCTTATTAGCTCCATTTTATAATTGAATAAATTCCGGAAACACTGTGCCTTTTCTAAGGCCATACCGCTTTGGTTTGCCAAATCCGCGGATATGGAACCTAGATTCAGACCTAAATTACAGGCTGTGTCCTGTCTTGCCTACAATCTCTTGAAGGAAACTAGAGAAAGGGACTCTCTTATATGAACACATATGATCAAAGTTAATGAAAAACCAAAATTTGTCCAACACATTTTTTTCCCTTGTAGCACATTATAGAAAACTATGCATGGCCAATCTTTGTGGGTTTATTTATTTATTTTTTTGGTCAGATATCTGATTCCTTGATATTTGAAATGTATTTTGATACTCTATTCAGAGAAGTTTCTCCTGGGGAAGTCACACCACAATTATATTTATTTAAAGTTTCAGAGAGTCCCCCACTCAGAAGTCATTATTTGGCACCCCTTTCTTATCTGTTTCTCATTGTCATCTCCATCTCGATAGCTTCCTAGTCAGACTGGGTCATGGTACTTAATGATCTAATCAATGCCGGACACGTATCTGGCTGAAGGGGAATTAAACCATTTTGGTGCAATGAAATGAACCACTTCGTGTATCAGTGCTTTCAGCTTATTGTAATCCAAGAAAACTTTCTTTTGCATTTTACAGAACTTATTAGTGATCAACAGAGGAATTATATGAAAGTTACTTTTATTTGTCCACTGAAATTCTTCTTTCCAGTGGCTCAAAAGCAACTGTTTTATCTCTGACATAAAGCCAAAATGAAAAACATTTGTAAGTTGCATAAAACAGTGTTTTACATGGTTATTTGTGGAACTGCTTGAAAACTATTTTCTTAATCTTTCCATTTCATGTCATAATATTTTTCTACTAAAATGTAAAGAATGATGTGCACCTTTGAATGATAAAAGCAAAGGGTCCATGACAAAATTTAGAAACAAAATCATCATCTCCCTTAACAGATGAAACAATTTTCTGGTCAGGTGGAGGTATTAATTGGGACCAGGAATTGTAACACTCAATAACGAATAAGGCCAAAAAAGAGCATTTCTCAAAATTTAACTTTGGATCTACATCTATTCACATTGAGTTTAACTCAGGTTAATTACAAAGAGGAAGGAAAAAGACATGTAAGATAATATCTTCAATATGATTCCATACTGTTATACTAATCATAAAAACTATTCAATAAATATTACATTATATTAACAAGTAAGACTATTACACAACACAATGTATTAATTAATTATATGATTTGATCCTTTCAACTACATTATTAGAACAATACTCATCGTATTAGGCTTCCCTGATGGCTCAGAGGTAAAGAATTGGCCTACAATGCAGATGAGGATTCAATCCCTGGGTCAGGAAGATCCCCTGGAGAAGGAAGTGCAACCCACTTCAGTATTCTTGCCTGGTAAGTCCCATGGACAGAGGAGCCTGGCGGGCTATAGTCCATGGGATCGTGAACAGTCAGACACAAGACACAACTGACTTATCGACTGAGCAGGACGACATTATAGAATCAGTTTTACTAAGAAAGTTCCAACTATGCAGTTTAAATAAATGAACCACCCAAAGTCCTACAACTAACTGGCCAGGGAGAAATTCCAGTCTGTCAGACATCTGAGGTCATACTCTTGACCCACTCACTATTCCTTATAGACCTGACTCCAAATCTCATGGTTTGCAACATTTTAGTTTTATCTCTTATTGTACTCTGAAAGAATGCTCTGCACATAGTAGGTTTTCAATAGTGTTTTGAGCAGAACAAAGAGAAATAAGGCCACTCCACTCCCTATGGCAAAAGCCATTGGTCAATATGAGAATCGTAAAATGAAAATGTGTGACTGAAAAGACAGCACACTTGGAAACCACACGCCCTTATGAGCAAACAGTGAACAGGGGAGTTTGAGAAATGAGTTTCTCTTATAAACTTGGAATTAACAGGATAGGGAAAAGTAATTAACCGGGCAAATAGAGCTAAGCCATGTTACTGATTAATTTACAAAACAATTAACTTTCCACTTAAAATTCAAATTAAGATTCTGTCTGCCTTAGGCCACCAATGTTTGCAAATTTTAATAGGGTTAGACTTTAAGTGTTTTACTTAAAACCAACTTCAGACCACAATGGGTAAGAATATTATTGCAACAAGCAGTGCATGGCTTTCTTGGTTTTCAGTTATTTTTCAAAAAAAGAAAATATTGTAGTATATTATAACATGTCAGACTTCCTAATGTCTTTTTTAATGAGAATATGAGGAAAATTAAAAGCTGTACAATTTCTATCTCAAATATTGGATATAGAGTTTTTAAGTTTTACAGTACTTTCAAAATGATAACCATGAAATATCTTCTGGAAATTTCCAGCCACCTAACAAGTACATTATGTCCAGGCACCATGATAGACTCCAGGGATCAAGAAATAAATCATAGTCTCTGCTCTTTATGATTTTATATTCACATAGCATCGAGGGGGCAGTAGGAAAAAACCCTGCTGGGTCAATTACATTTTCATAATAAACCAAGTCTTTAAAAATAATAATAATAACATGTGTTTATGATTATACAGCTTTAAAAATGGCCAAATTTGACTGTTCCAGAATGATAAACAAAAGCCCGGCCCCGAGTCCTTTTGGTATATGTCCATTTCAGGGAGTTGCAAGAACACTACCAAGCATTGCTTTGAAGACCTTTTGATAGAGTGACTGCAGGTTTTTATATTCTGATGGCGTTATTGAAACATGGCACTCTCTGGTCTCCCCAACAGCAGGAGCTGTTGTTCCCTGCACTATGTTCCCAGTGTTCAGCCAGCACTCGGATCCTGAAAGACGCTGGATGGAGTCGGGGTCAGGAGTTTGGTGCTGACCTGGTCAGTAGGTCTCACTTTGCTCCTGGTGTGATTCACTCTACCGGTGACTCAAACCATTCTTTGGACTCTGAAAAGGCACAGCTTTAAATGCACAAGCAGGTAAGGAGGAGAGCCTGCCTGCACTCTTTGGAAAGCAGTTCCCAGGCATTTGGGGGCTTCAAAGGAAATGAAACAACCCATGGAAAGCACCTCTAGGAGACTACGCACATTCAGCAGAAGCAAATCAACTGCCCCAGGTAGCTGCACAACTTCTTGGCTTTTCACCCTCCTATTTCTTCTTCTTTTCCTTTCTCTCAGACCCTTGTTCCTCTGGGATCTTCTTTGGAATCCCTGATCCCGGGACTTGAACATGACTGTGGACCTGGGCTCTGGAAGGCTCTCAGGCAGGGTTCATCTGCCCCCGCCTCTCACACTCCTGAACATTCCATCTCTTTCCTTTGTTGCTCCGCTGGTTGGTACTGCCCTGCCAGGCTTCCCTCCAGGTAAAGAGCTTGGAACAGGGGTGCGGTCTTTATACACAGGAGCAGGATGGAATGAATATTAGACTCGGAGTAGGTCTGAGTGATCCTCTGCACAACTCATTCTATAGCTGAGGGAAGCAAAAATGCATGAAGTCAGGAGCCATCTCTGTTTTACCCACCCTCGTACCAAAATATTGCATAAGCCTGGCACATGCAAAGTGCCCTATATTTATTTGATATTACACAGATAGTACCGAAATCTCTAATGCCCCAGTTTTGGATGTCTCCTTGGTGACTCTGGGTAACTAGGACACTGTCTCCAAGAAGACTACTTATTGGTTATGCATGTATTTGTTTATTTTTCTTATTGCTCTCTGCCTCCAACAGAATATAAATGCTATGGGCAAAGTTACTTTGTCTTGTCCACTGATCTTATATCCAGCCACTAGATATTATCTGGTTCATAGTAAGACTTCAGGAAATATTTTAGATAGAAGAATAGATAAATGAATAGTATCATTTCAGAAGACATTCTAAGCACACAGAATTTTGTTAATACCCTACATGTAAGTTACATCACTTTGTCAGGCATTTTCAGGTCAATACCTAAGCAGAGAAGAGTCTAAAATACCATTCAGGGGACTTCCCTGGTGGTCCAGTGGTTAAGATTCTGTGTTCCCAATGCAGGGGTCCTGAGTTCTATCTCTGGTCAGGGAGTTAGGTCTCACATGCCACAACTAAAGATCCCAAAGGCAGCAATGAAGACCCAGTGCAATCAAAAATAAATTAATATTAAAAAATAAATAAATAAAAATAAAATATCACCCGGGCTTTGGTTCTATCAGCCTTTCACTTCACAGTTAGCTACAACCTTTAAGAGGTAAAAATAACATCTCAGTGGGCTCATGTATTTTGCTTCAGCTTTCATCAAGTTTAAGTATTCTTAGCAAACAGACTTCCATTTTCTTATTTGTTCTACATTTCTTCTCTCTTCTCAGTACACAGATCCCCATTTTTGGTACTGCCTGTAATTATTAATCAATTACTCTCTCAATTATCTCGGCAAATATTGGTAAACTGAGAATCTAGGTTACCACTTTTGTTAAATATATAATTGTAATATACTGGGAAATTATCAATTATAATTATTTTTCTCTAAATATACTAATAATAAAGAAGAGTGATAATAAAGAACGTTAGAAAATTAATGAAAGATAATGTATTTATATATATATATATATATATAAAACTTTGAAAAACACTTGTGTGTATCTATCTCTCATGCATTTTCTCAATGGAAAAATAAAATTTATTTTCTTCCCTACTATTTTGGAGTTGTGCTGATTTCTCTGGGAAATTTACTTTTCTTTGCCCATATTCAAACTGGAATTCTTATAAGTCAATGATGTCGGACACGACTTAGCAACTGAACAAAAACAACAGTGATATTGCAGGAAGGGGTTTCATTTAGAAGGAACATTAATCTATGTCAGTAGTCATCTTAACTGCATCAGCCTGTCTTTATCCATTTGCCTGTGATTACTCTGAACTCAGAAATGGAAAGGAAAGAAATTTCCACCACAAATGAGCGAATGATAAGTCCATGAGTGAGCTATTATTGGGGACTTACTTGGTTTCCAATAAACAAACTAACAACCATAAAACTTGAAGCAGTGATTTTATTTAAAAATAATTAGCATGAGATGGATTGCTGTTCATGTGTGTGTGTGTGTCCCTTACCTTTCAATCAACATTTGTCTCAAATTTTCTACTGTTTTGAAGAGCGGTTTTTAGAACTAGAAAAAGCTTATTTAAGTGTGCTATTAGTATCGCAGATTGTGGACGGTGGCCCTCCTGGAGACAGTGACACAGTTGTGTGCACGTGTGTATGGGCGAGGTCATGAAGGAATGGCTCTCAGACTCTGTAGACTCTACGTTGGCTGAATTCTGTGCATGAGAATGTGTGTGTGTTAGTCACTCAGTCTGACTCTTGTGACCCCATGGACTGCAGCTAGCCAAGCTCCACTGTCCATGGAATTCTTCAGGCAAGAATACTAGAGTGGGTAACCACTTCCTTCTCCGGTGGATCTTCCCTACCCAGGGATTGAACCTGGGTCTGCTGCATTGCTGGCAGATTCTTTACCACCTGAGCCACCAGGGAAGCCTGTACAAGAGACTACGTCGATGTAATACAAAAAATAAAGTACAGTTCTTCATGTCACACTTATAAAAATGTAAATATGGTTCTTATGGTTCTCCTGTAATTCAGATTCCATTTCAATAACAACTATTGATCTTCTAGCACATGCTAGAAACAGGTCAAATGCTATTGTAATTGAATTAGGCTAGTCTTTAATTTGGAGATGAAAAATCCCTTTTGGGACAGATTCTGACAATGAAGGAAAAGAAATCCCCGGGGGGCACACGTTTCACAAAGGGAGAGACTTTCTCTTTACAGAGCAATTCACAGCTGACTCTGAGGGTGTGATGGGAACACCCATAGTAGAATAGAACAGACTTACAGTGAATTGATGCACAGTGAATAGACTAATGGTGAACAGATGTTTTCTTACAGTGAATTGAACAGAATAAGGCAGCAGTCCATCTGGATTCAGACACCCCCTCCCCAGCTCTGTTCTTACAGACCATTGTTTCACTTTTCAACCTAAAACACTTCACTCATCTACATATTTGTTATATTCTGTGGCCGTGTTACCAGGTCCAAGCTAGCTCTGCTTGTCACAGAACAGGACAATGAATTGAAAAGATGAAGTGTTAAGGCAAGGAATGCAGCTTTACTGAACTGGTCGTCTCAAAATAACCATTTTATCAGGGTAGGTCTAGATGCCAAGTTCTTTTATAGAACAGAGTTGAGGGATGGGGTGGGTAAGGGGAGAGGAGGTGAGGAAACCAAATGCAAAGACCATTAATCTTGCAAATATCTCCTAGTATGGCGAGCCTCTGGAAGGGGATGTGTTAATTTCTTCCTTTCTGCCATCCATAGGTGGACAGGGTCCTGAACAAAGGCACTTTTAGTTTAGCAGTCAGGCAGAGCGGGTAGGATTCTCTGAAGTAGACCACTATGTATGATTACATAAACAAAAAGCAGTTGAAAAGCAAGTCAGAGAAAGAATTCCAACATGGAGTCAGAATTGGCTCTTCCCTGCAACAACCATAATTAACCACCCTTGACTCTAGACCCAAAACCCCAATTACAATGATTCCTTTGTGTCAGGCACTGGTGACTATGGACAATGGAAAATCAATCAACACAGTTCAATTCTGGAAAATCTCTCAAGTCCCCTTTCCATCTAAGGAGAAAATGTCCTGCCATAGACATTCACAGTAATTAACAACTTGACCCAAATGTCATTTTAAGTCCTTCATTTGTGAATCTCTTTGTTAATTATCAAATGTTGATTGCCCAAAGAGTACAGGATGGATGCTGTTCTAAGCAATGAAGATTAACTAGGGAGAAGGCAGTCTCTCCCTCGAGGAGCTTAGGGGCTAATTAGGAAAGAACTTGTGCAGCAAGTATGCGTCCCATTAAGAACCATCCTTTCTGTGGATTGTAAAATCATAGGATTTATGACATACTGTCCCAAACAAAAATGCCTACAGGGACAAGGGTGTGGACCCAAAAAATGAAGCAAATCAGGACAGGTAAGGACAGAGCAGGCTCCCCTGAAACAACAAAAGCTGCCAAAATCCAACTGATGTTTGCCATGAGAGAGAGAGCACCTTTGTGCTATTAGAACTTTACATCCTTAACAAGAAGACAGAAAACTGGGCCTTTTCATCAAATTCCTCAACTTTTAACATTGTCCACAGTGTGATTAGGGGCTTCCCCAGTGACTCAGCAGTAAAGGACACGCCTGCAATGCAGGAGACTTGGAGGAGATGCAAGTTCGTTCAATCTCAGGGTTGGGAAGATCCCCTGGAGTGGGAAATGGCAACCTGTTCCAGTATCCTTGCCTGAAATATCCTTGCCTGGAAAATTCCATGGACAGAGGAGACTTGCCAGCTACAGTTCATGGGTACACAGAGAGTCGGACACGACTGAGTGACTAAACAACAGTGTGACTGCTGAACAAAACATGTGGGACAAATTAGGCACAAGGTTCATCAGTTTCTAACCACATGTCAAGACCCGGTGGCCTCTGGGTATCAACTGCCATCAAGTAAGCTAACCCCAGGGGCTTCCCTCGTGGCTCAGTGGTTAAGAATCCGCCACCTGCCAATGAAGGAGACGTGGGTTTGATGCCTGACCCAGGAAGATCCCACATGTTGTGGAGCAGCTAAGCTGGTGCGTCACCAGAATGGAACTTATGCTCTGGAGCCCGCAAGCTGCAAGTATTAAAGCCCACATGTCCTAGAGCCCGTGCTCTGAAACAAGAGAAGCCTCCACACTGCAACTGGAGAGTAGCCCCTACTCTCTGCAACTAGAGAACAGCACTCACAGCAATAAAGACCCAACACAGCTCAAAATAAATAAAATTTTTTTAAAAAGAAAGCTAACCCCACTCATGTGTCAGTTTCTTTGTCAACACCAGGAATGCAGAAGCTGCTGGTTGCCTCTGTGGAATGCTTTAAGAATTAATGGCCCAGTGGAGGACTTAGATCTCCTTAGATAAAGGCACTGTACAAATAAACATTGTGATCACTGACATAATGTTTCATGCTAAAAACTTGCACTGTAGGTACCAAACTATAGTAATTTAGTTCTGTATATGACATAAACAGTTGAGGAGAAATTATTTAGAACTATTTAATATTCACGTCTAGATTTTTCCTTAAATAACACACTTATATTTTCTTTTTTTTTGGTTAACGACCTAGAGCCTTTGAAAGCTTCCCAAGAAAAATATAAACCTGCTTTCAAAATGAGTCTTTGTCTTAAACAGTAGCCTCAATAATTTTCACACTGCTCATATTTGTTCCCATGCTAAAGAAACTATGGGAGCTTGAAGTGCAGTTAAAGTATTCGAAAAGAAGACTGGCTGGTACGTGCCCAAATTCGCTTAAGGAACACGAGGTGCCAAGCTTTTCTATTCCCAAATGGCACTGGTTAGCCTGTGGAGGAAAATCCTGATATTTCCTTTGCTCCACAATTCCTGAATCAAATAAGAAAATATAGCAAAGCTGCTTCTATGGATCCACTATTTCCCTGACTGGAATTCTGTTAGGATAACCTTGTTGATCAAACAAAACCTGTATTTACCTGTGTTGATGTATTGCATGCTTTCTTGTTTCTCTTGCTCTCCCAGTGCCTGGGAAACATCACATGTTGATTAGCGTCAAAGCTTAAGACATACTCATTCCTCAGGTTCACCTTCATTATGCTCCTTTGAACATTGCACAACAGCCCAGACAGAGACATATTCCGAAAGATCCAGACTGGCCAGTGTTCAATAGGAAAAAATCAGCACCTGTAGGATGAATAATGTAATCTAATCAGGCTCATCATTCAGTGATTTTTTTAAAAAGTGTTCTCTCAATTATTATGTACAAGAGCAATACATTTATCTAGATCCCCTTTCCACTCAACACTGTTGATGGACAGGTTTGGGTAAAATCTAGCTAATTGCGTGTATGGCTCCAAAGAGTTACCCAGGCCTCTGCTTTGGTTAAACAATTGTGTTCATCACACAAGTCGTACTGTAAGTAAACAGATGTTGGCTCTTGAGCTAGATAAACACAGGCTTCTTAAGCATTTCAGTTAAGAGCAGTGTGTAGTATTGCTTCCCAATATGCACCAACTTGAGAAATAAAGTTTTTTGCTTAAGCTCAAGAAATACTGAGCCTGGGAAGATATTGGTCATATAACAACATATATACCATATGCATACTTTCACCCTTTGATAAAATAATGTTAGATACTAATCACCCATTCAGAAATAGAAAGCAAACTCAACTAGAGAAAGAAAGCAAGCAGGCAAGAAAGAAAGGAAAAGAAAGAAAAGCAACAGAAAAAAAACAAGCAAGCTCTTCTAGTGTCATGTAGTTTAAGATACAAAAAAAAGCAGTGTTGGAAAAGATTTAAAAACTATTTTTAAAAGTTGCCATCAATGTGCGAAAATTTGTTGTTGTTTTTCATTTGCTCAGTCATGTCCAACTCTATGTGACCCCATGGACTGCAGCACACAAGGCTTCCCTGTCCATCACCAGCTCCCGGAGTTTACTCAAACTTGTGTCCATTGAGTCAGTGATGCCATCCAACCATCTCCCCTTCTCGTCCTGCCTTCAACCTTTCCCAGCATCAAGGTTTTTTCTAATGAGTCGTCTCTTTGCATCAGGTGGCCAAAGTATTGGAGCTTCAGCCCCAGCATCAGTTCTTCCAATGAATATTCAGGGTTGATTTCCTTTAGGATTGACTGGATTGATCTCCTTGCAGTCCAAGGGACTCTCAAGTGTCTTCTCCAACACCACAGTTCAAAACATCAATTCTTTAACACTCAGCCTTCTTTATAGTCCAAATCTCACATCCATACACGACTACTGGAAAAACCATATCTTTGACTGGATGAAACTTTGGCAGCAAAGTAATGTCTCTGGTTTTTAATATGCTTCAAGGTTGGTCATAGGTTTTATTCCAAAGAGCATGTGTCTTTTAATTTCATGGCTGCAGTCACCATCTGCAGTGATTTTGGAGTCCAAGAAAATAAAAAATAAAGTCTGTCAGTGTTTCCATTTTTTCCCCATCTACTTGCCTTGAAGTGATGGGACCAGATGCCATGATCTTAGTTTTTTGAATGTTGAGTTTTAAGCCAACTTTTTCACTCTGTTCTTTCACCTCTTTCCTCTTCACTTTCTGCCATAAGGGTGGTGTCATCGGAATATCTGAGGTTATTGATATCTCTCCCTCATTTCACATGATGTACTCTGCATAGAAGTTCAATAAGCAAGGGGATAATATACAGCCTTGATGTACTCATTTCCCAATCTGGAACCAGTCCGTTGTCCCATGTCCGATTCTAACTGTCGCTTCTTGACCTGCACACAGGTTTCTCAGGAGGCAGGTGAGGCGTTCTGGTATTCCCATCCCTTGAAGTATTGTCCACAGTTTGTTGTGATCCACACAAAGGCTTTAGTATAGTCAGTGAAGCAGTCGGTCTTTTCAGTCACTCAGTGATGACTCTTTGTGACCCCAAGGACTGCAGCACGCCAGGCTTCCCTGTCCATCGTCAACTCCTGCTACAATGAAACAGAAGTAAATGTTGTTCTGAAATTCTTTTGCTTTTTCTATGATCCAACGAATGTTGGCAATTTGATCTCTGGTTCCTCTGCCTTTTTAAAATCCAGTTTGAACATCTGGAAGTTCTCGGTTCACATATTTTTGAAGCCTGGTTTGGAGAATTTTGAGCATTACTTTGCTAGTGTGTGAAATGAGTGCAGTTGTTATGTGCGGTAGTTTGAGCATTCTTTGGCATTGTCTCTCTTTGGGATTGGAATGAAATTTGAACAAGATATAAAGAAATATTTTCTGTTTTTTTTAATATATTATTGTATAATATGATAAGATTGCTGTATACAATAATGGGCTTAAGATATGCTATATTCCAAATAGCATTATTCTCACAGGATTAATTTATTTCACAGTTCCCATACAGTCATGATGACTATAAATGAGCAGTATGAACTAAAACATAAAAGGGTTCATTGGGATTCAACAGACTGAGTTTCATGGGCTCATCCTTGACTTAGTAATGTTGGAAAAGTAACATGGGCTTATATTTTCATTCCCCAAACACAGACCTAGGTACTGAGTTTTTAGGTACTGTTACCTAGGTACACAGTTTTTAGGTACTGAGTCATAAATTCATTAAAATACTGGCATTCTATCATCATTCTTAAAAAATGACTCAAGGAGATTATTAAATTGCGTGACAATTAATATTCAAATTTATGTCTCCTCTGTAAAATTGCACCTTGGATAACAGCTTGATTTGTATCTATTACTGTTGATGTAAAGTTTATTAGTCTTAGCTCTACAGAAAAAGGCTCCTGCCCACTGAAATATGGTGATATCTTCTTGGATTCCAAGAGCATTTCCTTAAGAAAGTCTACTGTTATCTTGGCCATTAATGTATCTTTGGGTATCTATTCCCTTCTCCAGGGGATCTTCCTGATCCAGAGACTGAACCGGGGTCTCCTGCAATGTGGGCTGATTCTTCACTGTCTGAGCCACCGGGAAAGCCCATTAATGTATCTAAATGATATGAAACGAAAACTGAGGTGCTATGGTCTTCTCTCTGGTACTGAAATGAACAAAGAAAGGACCATTTATATATGAGACTGAGCAGCAGATGTGTTTTGTATACGGAGGGTCTAGTCAACCAACAAGTAAGATAAGGAATATAGGGTTGTAAAATATAGCGTTTATCGGTAATGAAGCATACGATTTGCAAGGCATTTTATTTATTTATTTATTTTTTGAATTTTTATTTTTGTTGGAGGCTAATTATTTTACAATATCATATTGGTTGGTTTTGTCATACATTGGCATTTTAAAAGGAATATAGTACTAATCTTTGTGCCGTACCTCCAAGATGGATGCTATTTTGTGTACTTTCTGGGTTAAGGAACTGAAGTCCACAGAGATTAAGAACAATACATGGCAGGTTTGAGACGCCAACTTGAGTCTTTTTTCCTCTGAAGTCCTCACTGTTTCCACTCTATCATGCTTGTTTTTCAGTCATTGTGCATTATATTTAAAAAAGCAACCTACATGGATTTTTTTTAAAGAAATAAAATACATCCAACTAACTCACTATCTAAGGATGAAGAATGAAATAATACAATTACTTTTAATAAGCATTTAAAATCTCTAAACTGCATTTGTGTCAGAGTTTTAGATTATGGTCAGATTTGGGAGAAAGAAAAATTTTAAGAATCTGTTGGTGGAATAAAATATTAAAATGATATAAACATTGAGAGCAAGGATAAGAAAATGAGAGAGTCTCAGAATGGGGATCACAAAAATATAGATAAGAGGGAGGAAGTGAGACAGAGGTACAGGGAAAAGAACAGCGAGGCCGATAAAGACCAGAGGAAAGCAGGAATGGAGTTGACCTAACACCTTCCAGCCTTGCTCTGCTTGCCTCTGTATATTGAAGAGGCTGGAGAACAAAAAATTGTATTTTGCATACTCCTTTTCAGGTAATTCTGGACATTACTTAGACTCCAAAAATTAGACAAACTTGTGTGAAACTTGTTTGGGCTCTGAGTTATACAAGAAGAGAATGAATGGTTGCAGCATATTCACCTTGTTGGAATTGATACTGACGTAGGAACTTTGCTTCTGGAGTCAGAGACTGTGGTGGTGACTAGCTAACATGGAAAGAAGCTTCCTGACACTTTCTTAAGTTTTACATCATGGCAAGAGCAGCTTCTCCCTTGGTGGCTCAGATTTGCTTTGTGGTTTGGAATATCATTCTTAAAGTCCTAGGTCACAGTCTGTGTGTTCACTCATTCAAACAATTCTACGAAGTGTTTACCTATTTGAAAATACTACTCTCTAGATTTTAGCTGGAGGGGATTTGTGAGTGCCAAAAGGGAATCTTGATTAACACAGTTGAGAGGGGCGAGATCAAAGGAGAGGGATCCCTTAGTTCTTTACTTTTCTCTCTTTAATTAATTTTTATTGAAGTATAGTTGCTTTACAGTGTTGTGCTAGGTTCTCCTATACACAAAGTGAGTCAATTGTATACACACACACACACACACACACACATATATATATCCACTCTTTTTTGGATTTCCTTCCCATTTAGGTCACCACAGAGCAGTAAGTAGAGTCCTGTGTGCTGTACAGTAGGTTCTTATCACCTGTCTTATACATCAGTTCAGTTCAGTTCAGTTGCTCAGTCGTGTCCGACTCTTTGCGACCCCATGAATCACAGCACGCCAGGCCTCCCTGTCCATCACCAACTCCCGGAGTTCAAACAAACTCATGTCCATCGAATCGGTGATGCCATCCAGCCATCTCATTCTCTGCCGTCCCCTTCTCCTCCCGCACCCAATCCTTCCCAGCATCAGAGTCTTTTCCACTGAGTCAACTCATCGCATGAGGTGGCCAAAGTATTGCAGTTTCAGCTTTAGCATCAGTCCTTCCAATGAACACCCAGCATTGATCTCCCTTAGAATGGACTGGTTGGATCTCCTTGCAGTACAAGGGACTCTCAAGAGACTTCTCCAGCACCACAGTTCAAAAGCATCAATTCTTCGGTGATCAGCTTTCTTCACAGTCCAACTCTCACATCCATACATGACCACTGGAAAAACTATAGCCTTGACTAGATGGACCTTGGTTGGCAAAGTAATGTCTCTGCTTTTTAATATACTATCCAGGTTGGTTATAACTTTCCTTCCAAGGAGTAAGCATCTTTTAATTTCATGGATGCAATCAGCATCCACAGTCATTTTGGATCCCCAAAAAATAAAGTCTGACACTGTTTCCACTGTTTCCCCATCTATTTCCCATGAAGTGATGGGACCAGATGCCACGTTCTTCGTTTTCTGAATGTTGAGCTTCAAGCCAACCTTTTCACTCTCCTCTTTCACTTTCATCAAGAGGCTTTTGAGTTCCTCTTCACTTTCTGCCATAAGGGTGGTGTCATCTGCATTTCTGAGGTTATTGATATTTCTCCCAGCAATCTTGATTCCAGCTTGTGCTTCTTCCAGCCCAGCATTCCTCATGATGTACTCTGCATATAAGTTAAATAAGCAGGGTGACAATATACAGCCTTGATATACTCCTTTTCCTATTTGGAACCAGTCTGTTGCTCCATGTCCAGTTCTAACTGTGGTTTCCTGACCTGCATACAGGTTTCTCAAGAGGCAGGGCAGGTGGTCTGGGATTCCCATCTCTTTCAGAATGTTCCACAGTTTATTGTGATCCACACAGTCAAAGGCTTTGGCATAGTCAATGAAGCAGAAATAGATGTTTTTTCTGGAACTCTCTTGCTTTCTCCATGATCCAGCGGATGTTGGCAATTTGATCTCTGGTGCCTCTGCCTTTTCTAAAACCAGCTTGAACATCTGGAAGTTCACAATTCATGTACTGCTGAAGCCTGGCTTGGAGAATTTTGAGCATGACTTTACTAGCATGTGAGATGAGTGCAATTGTGCAGTAGTTTGAGCATTCTTTGGCATTGCCTTTCTTTGGGATTGGAATGAAGACTGACCTTTTCCAGTCCTGTGGCCACTGCTGAGTTTTCCAAATTTGCTGGCATATTGAGTGCAGCACTTTCACAGCATCATCTTTCAAGATTTGAAATAGCTCAACTGGAATTCCATCACCTCCACTAGTTTTGTTCGTAGTGATGCTTTCTAAGGCCCACTTGACTTCACATTCCAAGATGTCTGACTCTAGGTGAATGATCACATCGTTTTGGTTATCTGCGTCGTGAAGATCTTTTTGTTTAGTTCTTCTGTGTATTCTTGCCACCTCTTCTTAATATCTTCTGCTTCTGTTAGGCCCACACCATTTCTGTCCTTTATCTAGCCCATCTTTGCATGAAATGTTCCCTTGGAATCTCTAATTTTCTTGAAGAGATCTCTTGTTTTTCCTATTCTGTTGTTTTCCTCTATTTCTTTGCATTGATCGCTGAGGAAGGTTTTCTTATCTCTCGTTGCTGTTCTTCGGAACGTTGCCTTCAGATGCTTATATCTTTCCTTTTATAGTAGTGCATATATGTCAGTCCCCATTTCCTAGTTCACTCTCCTCCCTACTTCCTGCAGCATTCCTTTATTTTCAACCTGAGTGTTGTGAACAGGACTTTAAGCTTGTTTTCCACTTAGTTTTGAAATGTTGATGAATTCATCTCTGTTCACAGGATTCTTTAACCTTTTAACTTTCAGTTTGTCCACATTAAACATGATAGTGCTCATACCCTATTTGTGGAAAAATTCAATGGAATCTATCAATGAGATTCCTATCTTAGTTGTATAAAATCAAGTCAGTGTGCCAGTGGTTCCTGATTCCTGGTGGACATTTAAACATCTTTACTAGCTTTTAATTTGATTTTAAAGATCATTACAGAATCAACTCGTGGTTTTACTGAAAATGGAGTATCATGAAAGGTCATGGTTGAGAAGAGCATGCCAATTTACATGCAGAGTCAGTTAAGATACTTGGGGAAGAGCTATGTGCAATCAGGGCAGAAACAATGAGTTCCTGCCAGAGGTGGAGGAAAGAAGAATGACTTTCACCAACCTGTCAAGAAATGGAAATATTCAAGAGAAAATTGGTCCATATTAAATGACTGGACAAGATGAAAAAGGCATGTGAGATATATGCCAAGTATAGGCCCATTACAAGAAAAATAAAGAAAGTGAAGATAGGCACTGAGATCAAGAACTGAGCAGAGCTGCTGTCTCCAAGTGAGACAGAAAAGGAGGATTTTGAGCAAATATTCATACAGAAACTCACCTCAAGTTAATGTCTGCATGTTCTTCCTTCAGGCATTGTACTTAAAAAAAATTGGTATTTGCATGTCCCAAGTCACAGGTTTCTTAGAAGAAGCGATAATTTCAGGCTCTTAGTTACTTCTTGGAAGGGAATTGAAGTAGAGTCTCACATGGAAAATTCAAGATCATGCTGAAGCTACCCACATTTCATTATATCTATAGCTCGATGATGGCTTCTAATGTGGGGGGAGGATTTACCTCTGGGAACATTAAACAGTAATAGAGCAAAAGCAAAATTCTACCCTTGGACCGATACAGAGATTTCCTTTAAAGTCAAAAGGCCTTGAAAAGGGGGTTAATATGTCACAGAATTTGGCTTTATGGATTTTATGGTACGTAAATACATTTAATTGGAGGGAAAGACTGCGGATGGGGGAAGGGTAAGGAATGCAGAAGGGAACAAACTGTTTGCTGAAGGGCACACCTCTCAGCATAGGATGTCTCATGACTATGTGGCTTTTTCCAAAGCTATTATCTTGTGCACAGTCTTAATTAATGTTATCCTTGTGTAAACCAAGCAGCATTATGCATGTTGTGATGTGACGCAAACACTTAACTCACTTTTCCCAAGAAGATAGTCAATCGTGTGATGTTTAAATTGCTATCTCTCTGTGCAAGATGATGTGGGTCTCACTTCTAAACAGGAAGAAGACTTCCCAGCAAAGGGTCTTCAACCATTGCAGTCCCTTTCTCCCTAATGGGAAGCAGATATATACTGATTTCTGCAGAGAATCTCAAATGGTAGATCCAGTTAAGAACATCATGTTGCACCATGGGCAAGGGGAAAGTTGTTCAGAGATATTAGAAGGTAGAATGATTTTCCACCTTCATCTCCCAATTAATAAAGACTTCAGCAAACAGATAAGCCATGACCAGAATTTAATAGTAAGGATCCAAAGAATAGTGGTAGAAACCCCTAAGTGATTAAGTGAACCAAGAACAATGTAAGATTCGGACAAGGGAAGCTTTGCTTCATTACACAGGCTATGGATTTTTGTCAGATCCTTAGAAAGAAGGAGGGGCTTCCCTGATAGCTCAGTTGGTAAAGAATCTGCCTGCAATGCAGGAGACCCTGATTTGATTCCTGGGTTGGGAGATCCACTGGAGAAGGGATAGGCTACACACTCCAGTTTGCTTGGGCTTCCCTAGCAGCTCAGCTAGTAAAGAATCCGCCTGCAAAGCAGGAGACCTCGGTTCGATCCCTGGGTTGGGGACATTCCCTGGAGAAGGGAATGGCTACCCACTCCAGTTTTCTGGCCTGGAGAATTCCATGGACTGTATCCATGGAGTTGTAAAGAATTGGACTAAGTGACTTTCACTTTCACTAGAAAGAAGGAACAGCAGAAGAATTCTGTGTTCCTCTAGGTATTTTTTATGGAGCTATATTCTATATAAGTGGGTAAATTATATACAGGTTTATTGCAGCAGGAGTACTGTAAACCACCATCTGAGTGGGGTAGGCAATAGAGTTCAGGCTCTATGTAATCATGGGCTTGAACCTTGCCCATCTCTTTGCTGCAGGTACACTCTTTGTTGAGTTATCTCTATTTGCTTCCGAGAAAATCAATGACTTCCCTGGTGGTTCAGATGGTAAAACGTCTGCCTACAATGTGGGAAACCTGGTTCAATCCCTCGGTCGGGATGATCTCCTGGAGAAGGAAATGGCAACCCACTCTAGTATCTTGCCTGGTAAATCCCATGGACGGAGGCTTCTGGTAGGCTACAGTCCATGGGATCGCAAAGAGTCAGACACAACTGAGTGGCTTCACTTTTCTTTTTTCTAAAATGCTATACCTTTAGACTGGAAATATACTATTTCATAATTCCATCATTGTAATTGAAATCCACATTTCTATAGCTTGTTAAATCTGGTGGCTCAAGTTTCTCCTTGGAATCCCCATTCTTCTTTGATTATGAGAGTAACATTTAATTATCTGTATGAAGAAGGGCATTTTATTATCTTAGTCTTTGAAAAAAATATGATTTGTTACCTAAAAATAAATATGATTTGTTACCTAAAAACAGATGTCATTTTGCTATTATACTATTATGACTGTTTATTGTCAACAGCCAGTGTTTCTTAGGGCTTACCTGGTGGCTCAGATGGTAAAGAATCTGCCTGAAATGCAGGAGACCCAACTTCACTCCCTGGGTCAGGAAGATCCCCGGGAGAAGGGAATGACAATCCACTCCATTTTTCTGACCTGGAGAATCCCACGGATAGAGAAGCCTGGTAGGCTACACTTTTTTGTGTACTGGCCCCTATGGGCAATTGGGTACATTATCATAGCCGATCCACATACTTCCAGTTGGTATTTTTTGTTATTATCCGCATTTGCATATAAGGAAACTAGTGAATTTATGCAAATGTCTTGTGTCTACACAGCTTATAAGAGGTGCACATGGATTCTACTCTAGCAAATCACCCCTTTTATGGCCTACATTGTTCTTCCAGAGGAAGCAATAACTTACAAGTAATTCAGAGTCACTCTTGTTTAATAAATGACTAATATCTTGACTACAACTTTCCAATTTAACAGATAGATATATAGATGTCATTTAATATAGATCTATTTTAGGCTTAAAGAGGAACATAAATATCCCATTTCATCCTCATAACATCTGTAAGGAAGATATAGTAGGTTTTTCATCTAATGCTAATGAAGGGAGAATTGAAAATGAAAACATATAATTCACTTAAAATCACATGGCTGATAATTGGCAAAGCTTGTATCTTCTAATTTTAGAATATTTTTCCAAACCCACATGGTTCATCCAAAGTGTAATCAGCCCATCAAATTATGTTTACCTGCCTTAATCCCAAAATGCTAACCTCAAGAGATTTTTAAATCATGAAACACTAAAATAATTAACTAGAATTTATAAACTAGTGAGCACTAACCACCTGTGGGAAAGAAGTTGAGACATTGGTCTTAAACACGGAGATGATTGTGTTATTTACTATCAATTTGGCCCTTGCAATGACAGGGATATTTAAAAAACAGAATGTTTCAAAAGTTTATTCAAGTCATAAAGAAGATTGATCTGTCTACATTCCATCACATTTGTCAAGAGAGATTATGACCTGACTTTTGCAAATCAGGGTCACTGATAAAATGGAGGAAGAAATCAATATGAAAAATCTTTATGTTTATGCCATCAAACATCAAAAGTTCATGGCTTTACCTTTCAAAACGATCTTGCGTATATGGCTAGGAGTACACACTGGTATACTTGAGACAAGGGTGGGAAGGAGCAGGAAGGATACATGTGTACTCAGGAATGACAAGAAATATCATCCTGAATCGTCAGCTTTCTCAGAGACTTGGGATCAACCAAAATGAGTTACTTACCTAGTGATTTCAAGTGCCAATTAATATATTGCAACCAAGGATGACATGATAGAAAGTAAAAAATATTCCATTAATTAAAGCAGATTAACACATGAGATTTCTAAGATACCTCATGAACACAATTGAGAGTTTGCCTATGAATACATCTTCAGTTTTTCAAAGGCATGTTTTTTATGTCATCACTAGAGAAGTTGAGAAGCACTGATTTAGAAGGGAGAGGGGAAAATTTAAAGTAGAATTTTGTGCTTTGTATGTATGTGTATGTGTGTGTTTCCTAAGAAGTCACTGGAGCAGGGCATGAAAATTGCAGGAAGATTTAATAAGTTTCTCAGATAGGAATCTTTTGACGTTGCCATGCCCTGAGACCAATGTTTGCAGGACTCCCTGTAAATTCTAACTGTTTTGCCTTTTTAGCTAATACAAGAATCTGAGGACACTGAATTTAAACCTCGAAGGAAAAACAGAACGCTCAGCACTGATTTATGTCTGTAGTTCCAGTTTTCAGAACCCAACTAGTTAGAGCAGATGGCAAATAGCGGCTTCACTCATTTCACACAGCTCAGCTTCCAGAAGCTTGGAGTCATGGCTTTTGAGAAAGGGCACAATTATCTTGTGGACCCAAAGCATCAACTTAAGAAAAGATTCAGTCTCTAGCACATGCATACCTAAGAGCATGTCTGAATTATGCAGAATCGCGCCACTGTATCTCTTAAGAAACTGAACAGAGAGCCAATTTTGACCAACAAAATGACAAAGCACCTTAGAACATTTGGGATATGTAAATAAAGTACAAAATTCTCCTGAAACTTAAGACAAAGTTCTCTCTCCAGGTGTGAACTAAGAATGTTATCTGCCATATCACTAAACAAAGAATGTCACTGCCATCAAGCTACCACTTTATAGCAGCCCTGATGGTTAGCCCAGAGGGAACTCAGGATAGAAATAAAGAATGCCCGCCATCTAGGAGTCAATTATTGCATGCACCCCAACAGTGTATCAGAGGAGTCTCAGGATGAGAAAGCACAGGATGCTTGTCCCAGATAGCTGAGATGCACACCAAAGGAATGATTTCAGTGAGCCCAGACTCTTGAATCTGCCCATATATAGAAAAGCACTAATTTCTGGTGGCTCAGTCAGTTCAGAATCTACCTGCCATGCAGGAGACCCAGGTTCGATCCCTGGGTCAGGAAGATCCCCTGGAGAAGGAAATGGCAACACTTGCCAGTATTCTTGCCTGGAGAATTCCATGGACAGAGGAGCCTGGAGGGCTACTGTCCATGGGCTCACAAAGAATCAGACAGGACTGAGTGATTAACACTTGACGAATTTGAGACGTCCGGTTTTCTTTTATTACCGGTAATCTTTTAAAGTCCTGACTCCCTAGTTTTGTGTCAAATATTCCTATATATCCTAAATTCCTTGCTCTTCCTCTTTTGTGCAGTCTTTCTGAATTATCTGAGATGCTGCATCCTGGGCCCAAGTCCTCAGATACTTGTCCACTGATTAAAACATAATCCTCAATATTTAGGCTGTGCATATTTTTCAGTCGACAAGAGCACACTGACTTTTATGAAATAGCTTATGAGAACAATGAGAATCTCGGCCAAGGTGCACCCCTCAGCTAAAGTGATCTAGACCCACCTCAAAGGGCTCCAAACTGACTCCAATGAGTACAAATAGTATCTTTGACTTGATCAGTAATAAACTATGAGAAAAGAAGACCTATAAGTTTTTAATATGAATGAAGATGACTGTATTTGCTTTGAGGCTGACCATACTTTTAGGCTTCCCTGTTGGCTCAGCAGGTAAAGAATCACCTACAATACAAGAGACACAGGAGATGCAGGTTCCCTGGGCTAGGAAGATACCCTAGAGGAGGAAAATGGCAACACACTCCAGTATTCTTGCCTGAAAAATCCTATGGACAGAAGATCCTGGCAGGCTATGGTATCCCAAAGAGTCAGACACAACTGATGTATACACACATACTTTTAATTTTAAAAATCTCTGCTTGGCCAAATAAAAAGTCATGTGACCTATACAAACAAGATTTTCTGATCATGAGACCCACTGGTCTTAAAATAGCTCCTTTTTATTTTGTATCCTGATTCTATCTCTGCCAAGAATATAATAAGCTAAATTATGACGCCCCTATTGTATGGCATACATTTTCCAAAAAACACTTTTCAACTAATTATCACATCTATATTGAGAGGTAAATAGGATAATTATCATTTGAAAGGTAAGAAAACTGGGACCAAGGTTAAGTAGCCTAATTTAAAACTGCAGGAAACAGGTGTTTTCAATAGATATTTGACTCCTAACTCAGGGTCAACTTTTTGTATGTCTCCTAAATGAAGTGAAATTCAAATCTATGGTACTTAAAATATGAACTCAGGGACCAATATCCACCATTTGCAGTCCAGCTTCACTTTGTTCAATCTAAATTGCAATAGTTGTATTTAGTATATAATTTTGTAAAACACCTACTATGTTAATAAATGCACTTGGCTATAAAAATTATTATATGAACTATGTATATAAAATATATGCATAAACTATGTATTTTATATATATACATAGTTTATGCATTACTTTATGTAGATTATAGGGAGTTGAATAACCTCACATGCAAATACCTAGCAGCTAACTGTTGGTGCATAAGTATTCTCTCAAATGAGGGATAAAGTAGATGCTGCTATGAAGATATTTTCATAAATGATTGCATACTCTTTGAGAGCACTAATGCTTATTTTCTGTGCTCCCAATTAAGCTCAATTTATCAAAGCTCCCTTAACTACAAAGATAAATACTGAAACTAACTTCGTTAATTACAACTAGTTGATTTAAAAAAATTTTTAGTCTACATGCATATGCATACATATTTTTATTTAATATATAAAAACTCTGTGCCAAGGAATCATCTATCTTGTTGCACCTAATAAAATAATAATAATAAATGTATGTAGGCAGAAGAAAGACGTCTTAGTTCTGAATTTCAAGATCACATACTAAACATGTGTTCAGAAAATTGCTTCAGAGAAAATATAATGGTGGTTAAATATTCATAGTCTCTTCCTATTCACTATAATTCCTTTCATTTTTTTTCATGTAATTAAGTAGTGATGCTTGCTCTGCTTAATTATTACAAAGCTTTTTCTAAGTGGAAGCACTTGCTTTTAAGCCACATTAAGAAGAGTTATTTTCATACTTACTATGTATTATGTAGCACATCATTAAATGTATTTTGTTTCTCACCCTCTATTTTGTTCAGAACAGTAATTTATTTTTCAAGCCATAATGTAAAAGATGACTTTGAAGGAAAGAAAACTTAGGAAATTGTTATGAAAACTAATGTATGTGTTTGGTTTAATTAAGTAGAATCATCAAATTTTTTATAGAATTCCATCATGTCAATGGGAGACAACTTCAGTGTTTAAATGCTTAATAGATATCCTACTAAGAGTTTATTCATTTGCTTTATTCTCTTAACTGCTACCTGCAGAGAAGACAAATAGATATTTTCATTTAAGTGATTCTAGGGTCACTGATTGGCACAAATGTGCAAATTCAGTTTTTAACACATTCATTGCCTTGACCCTGCTGGATCCTTCCAAATATGGAAAAATATACACATATTTGTGGTGCTTTAGTTGCTAAGTCGTGTCCGACTCTTGCAACCCCAGGGACTGTAGCCCATCAGACTCCTCTGTCCATGGGATTCTCCTAAAACGAATACTGGAGTGGGTTGCCATTTCCTTCTCCAGGGGATCTTCCTGACCCAGGAACTGAACCCAGATCTCCTGTATTGCAGACAGATTCTTTACTGACTGAGCTACGAGGGAAGCCCATATACATATTAGCTTATGTAAATAAATTTATTTTATTTTTATTTATTTTTCTTTTGACAATGAATTAAGCAAACCTTTATTGAAGCTTAAATTGTGGGTACAGAAATACATTTCAAGTGATTGAAGTCCAACACCATGAAGAGAGAAATTATGGCACCAAAATTTTCCCTCCTCTATCATACATACTAGGATTAATTTAGATTACTAGTCAATCTATTTTTCATTTTTTTCTAGGCTTTGTTCCATACAAAATTTGTGCAGGTCTTCAACATGAAATAGAAATCTTTTAAATCTATTAGGGGGAGGAAAATCAGACCTCAAGCCAATAAATGTCATCAAATCTACTGGGACACTGTTCAAGAACAAAATCCACTTTGAGCATTGGTCCTCATAATAGCACCAAAATATTAGGTACTGTGCGTAATTACAGAAAATCAGAATGATCCATTGATTGAAAGCTTCCTCAATGAAGCTTTGAATCAACAATGTGCTTAAAATAAAAGTTAAGTGTTCCAACCACTTGATTTCAAACCAAGCAGATTTTATGTTCAGAAACACCAAAAAATAAAAGTGTTTCCTTTATAAATACGAAAGGAACAAAAGCATCACTGCATCAATCCAGAAAGAATCAAAAATTGTTTGAGGACAAGAATAAATACAATATTGAGTCAACTTTGCTCTTTTATCAACTGCTCAAATGTCCATGTTAGCAAATACAGCTAAAAGATACCAACTCTTTTATGCCTCTATTTTTAGGTCATTTCCCATCAACCATTTTGGAATTTTGTGTGTAATGTTTTGTGACTAGCATTCTGCTGCACTGAGTATGTCTGAATAACCTTAACAGTTCTCATTCATCACCTGATGCTATTCCATGGTGAAAGGAATATAAACAAGCAAGAGGAACCAAGTCAGAACACTATTACATGTATCATAAAGTTATGGAACGTTTAAGTCACAAGATAGCAAAGACATTGAATCTGCTTTGAACCAAAATTCATGGCATATCGTTAACAGAAATTAGTGGAAATGGCTACGAAAGTAAAAGTTAAGGTGAATCATCTGAGCTGACTTGATTTGTTGAAACCAATACCTTTATCTTAAATCTCCTCGCTAATAAATTGTGATAAAAATTCTTTTGTACTACTTAGCAAGTTAATAAAGACATGGTACTTATGAGAAGCTCATCTCATTTAATGGGGGACACCAAACGGCAGTTTCCATACAGTCCTGCCAATATTCCCTAGTACCAATCTACGCCTTCTTTGCTAATCAACAATAGTTTATTCCAAAAGAGTTCATGGCAATGAAAAACGTCAAACTCCATTGACCTTAAAAGAAAATTAAGCCTAGGGTCTACCCCCGCCTTCCCCCTCTGGGGTATAGATTAGTATAAAACCCACAGTGTAACAATGTATTGCTTTATTGAGGGGGTGTGGTTGGGAGGGGAGACACCATGGTAATGGAAGGAATCAAAGTAATACAAGTACAGGAAGCAGTGTTAAAATATAAATACACAAAATGGATAGTTCCAGTTGTTTTCTTAGAGGACTCGACTCGCAGAAGAGAAACTTTAATTTCTGTTGCAAAAACATCTATATGAAGTAGAAATTGGTTTCAATAACATTAGTAGAGAATATGTTCTAGAAACTGGAGGTAACTGGATGTAAAATCCTGGCAGCAATTAATAGAACAGTCCCAGATGGCTAGGCTGAGGCCAACGCCTAATGAGGACGAAAGCCTTGTCTGTGGGGAATTTTGGGTGACACCTGGAGAAATATTACGCTGTGCATAAACCAAATTGAATTGTTTTCACAAGTGTTGTAAAGTTTCATATAGGAAAAGGCTTTTTCTACATGCACTTCAACTTCACAGCAAGAGTGGCATAGGATACCTAAACACAGAAGAGAGAATTCATGTAAGATATCTAACTCCTTGATATAATAATGCATACAATTCAAAATGATTACACTATCATTACATCTAGGGCTTTCTGCAACTACGAGGTGGTGGTTATGAAAAGCATGGCCCTTGGTATCAATATCTAAAAAGCAGCCACCACCTTCTTCTATGTGTGTTCTCTTTTTGCGTTTTTTCTTCATGTTTCTTAATCAACTCTGCTGTTGTTGCTGCTTCTTAGCAAAACTGGTAAAAACAAAATTGTAATCATTAAGCAAAGCGCTCTGGCAATCAAGACATTTAAAACCTTCAATCTTCTGGGGCAAGGAAAGCACTGTGCAACATTTAGAACTCTGATTTACAAACAGGGTGGTCACAAATTTTCCTGGCTTGAAGACTTCTACAACTTTCCTGATCAGGTCATCATAGAAGGTCTGACTTAAGTTTGTTTCAAAGCTAACATAAGAAAATTCTGGTTCTGGATTGATGTGAATAGTCCAATAAGTTCCATCCGATTTCATCCCATTCATTGAATACCCACAAGGATTGAACATTGTGACATCAATGACAGAACCTGGTATCAGGGCATGAATTCCACTCTCACGAGTGACATCCTTTGCAGTAACACCATCTTTCATGTAGAACTGGTCCATAACTGCTGGGTCAAGCTCACTCATCAGAATTTCCAGGGTTTGATCTGGCTGACTGATTACCCTACTCTCTGGGAAATCCAAAGTATACAAGTACCAACAGTCAGGATTCATGCATCCCATACAATATGCTGCTCCATTTGGGAAAATTGCATTAAGGACCTCTATTTCTTCCTGGAAATTCTGGTGTGGGTACACTTGGTGAGAAGGCTTCATGAAACTCTTAAGAGAATAAAAGAAGCTTTGAATTGAGTCAAACCCACTGTAATCCCTAGCAAGTTTCAACAGGGGAACCAGTGCTTTCAGCAAGAGGGTGGTACCACATGTCTTCAAAATGAAACGTCTCTTGGAGACAAACATGCTACTCTCACTGAGTACATAAGCTTCCTGCTTGTCAGTTTTTGTCACACTTATGATTGAACATTGCACATCCTTCAAAAGTATGTCCCATTCGGATCTTGGGATGGTGCTGCTGCTGCTGCTGCTAAGTCACTTCAGTCGTGTCCGACTCTGTGTGACCCCATAGACGGAAGCCCACCAGGCTCCCCCGTCTCTGGGATTCTCCAGGCAAGAACACTGCAGTGGGTTGCCATTTCCTTCTCCAATGTGTGAAAGTGAAAAGTGAAAGTGAAGTCGCTCAGTCGTGTCCGACCCTTAGCAACCCCATGGACTGCAGCCCACCAGGCTCCTCCATCCATAGGATTTTCTAGGCAAGAGTACTGGAGTGGCTTGCCATTGCGAAGATCCCCAAATCCTTGGTTTGCGTCGGGTTGCTGCCTGGAGAACCAATCCTCTAGCAGTTTCTCGGTCCCTTCGAAAAAATGTGCAGCTTCCATCACTGTGAGACTAGTGAACAACCAACAACCACAGAAAATCAACTAAATTAAATCTCTTCTCCCGCCGCGGCCACTGCGGATTGTTCCAACTGTGTTACTAAAGTTCAGGTTCCTTTTTTCTTTTTGCTATAATTTTATATTAACTTTTTTTAAAAAAAGGATTAATAAAATTTTCCCGGCTTTGTGTGTGGGAGTGAGCGAAAGTTGAACGTGAATCTGTTGGAAATAGAGGCAGATACAGCTCAGTCTCTCGTAGTCCGCTGTTTCCCCGTTGGAGAGAGTAGAGCGAGCGCTAGCTAATGTCGCCGGCCATACTGTGGGAGCCATAAATAATTTTAAATGAAAACAAGTAGACATAGCAAATTATAATACTTAATTACTATTTATAGTTTGCTAAACTTGTCCTCAACAAGTAGACTATAGCATCCAATAGAATTATAGTCTGAACATTTATTGCATTTTTTTCTTTCAGGAAAAGTTAAAAATACGTAAATAAATAAGGGCTTTCTTGGTGGCTCAGTGGTAGAGAATCTGCCTGCCAATGCAGGAGATGTGGATTCAATCCCTGGGTCGGGAAGAGCCCCTGGAGAAGGAAATGGCAACCCACTCCAGGCGGTCTATAGTCCATGGGGTCACCAAAGAGTCGGACATGAGTTAGTGACTAAACAACAACAGCAAATAAATAAACAACATTTACTTACTTACTGAACTTATGCTTGCTCAAAAGATTGCTATTTGCTGGCCTATTTATTTAGATTAATTAAGATTTGTAGTTGTAGTTTCAATATCAAACTCTCAAAAATTAATAGAATGACTATACAGAAAAATAAAAAAATACAGTAGATATGAAAAGCATCATGAACCAATTCAACATAATTAAGTTTTTTATAATTTTCACACAACAGTAGGATACAAATTCTATTCAAGTTCCCATAGACTGTAAACTAAGAGACATTAGAACATATCCAAGGTGTGAAAACTTCATGGTCTAAAGGTATTGAACCATGAAAACTGTAAACACCTTTTACTATTGTGATTATATAACTATTATTTATTAACTTAATACCTTTGTTATGATTGGTCAACAGAAAATAATAAGAGTTCTATATCAGTAAAACTACCATTTAATAGAGAAACCTGTAATATTTTTTAAAATCCAGAGGCATGTCAGAATTATCTTGGAATTTTTTGAAAAATACAAATGCCATGTTTTGCTTTTTCTTTACTTCTTTGGATGATCCCAAACATTTGTTAGTAAGTAACTCTACAGATTTGGGATGGAAAATATGTGTTGTTCATGGTGGCACTTTTTCTTCCTCCACCCATAGAAGTGAAGTTGCTCAGTCATGTCCAACTCTTTGTGACCCCATGGACTGTAGCCTACCAGGCTCCTCCATCCCTGGGATTCTCTAGGCAGGAATACTGGAGCGGGCTGCCATTTCCTTCTCCAGGAGATCTTCCCAACCCAGGGATCAAACCCGGGTTTCCCATATTGCAGGCAGACTCTTTACCATCTGAGCCACCAGGGAAGCTCTCCACCTGTAGAATCTGTTGCCAAAATGATTTTACTTACTGATTTCTGATTTGGCCTTAGAATTCTTTTCAAAAGAATTCTCTGGGCAGCAGTTCCTTTGTGCTCTAAATAGTAATTGCATCACTGATCTAAACTGCACTGTTAAAATGGCTGAGATTTGTCTTTCAGTTAGCAAGGCCAGCCACAGGATAAGTTCGAGGAAGTATCTGACCATTGTGCTTTTTGGTAGGGAAAATTTGCAGACTTTGAATCATGATGCCAAATGGGGACTTAATTGGGGTTGCCCGAGTTTCAGAGGTTAACCATGAAACGCATATTGAATTGCATTTAATGAAGAAAAAAGTCAATTTCTTCTTTAATCTGAACACTGCCTCAGTATCCTCAACATGGGCATCCCTCTAAGTCATGGATTCCAGTATTTCTGGTCACAGTTGTTTATCTTAAAAAGCCTGTTCTCTTAGCATACCGACCACTTTGCATTCATGAATTATCCAAACTATTGCAAAGGAATAGCTTTCAGTTACCTCTGGTTATTTGGATGATTGCTATCTTTCAGTTCAGTTCAATCACTCAGTCGTGTCCGACTCTTTGTTACCCCACGGATGGCAGCTCACCAGGCCTCCCTGTCCACCCACTCCTGGAGCTTGCTCAAAGTTATGTCCATCAAGTCGCTGATGCCATCCAACCATCTCATCCTCTGTCATCCCCTTCTCCTCCTGCCTTCAATCTTTCCCAGCATCAAGATCTTTTTGAATGAGTCCGTTCTTCGCATCACGTGGCCAAAGTATCGGAGCTTCAACTTCAGCGTCAGTCCTTCCAACGAGTATTCAGGGCTGATTTCCTTTAGAATAGACTGGTTGGATCTCCTTACAGTCCAAGGGACTCTCAAGAGTCTTCTCCAACACCACAGTTCAAAAGCATCAATTCTTTGGTGCTCAGCTTTCTTTGGAGAAGGGCATGGCAACCCACTCCAGTATTCTTGCCTGGAGAATCCCATGGACAGAGGAGCCTGGTGGGCTACAGTCCATGGGGTCACAAAGAGTTGGACATGACTGAAGCGACTTGGCATGCACACACACACAGCTTTCTTTATGGTCCAACTCACATCCATACATGACTGCTGGAAAAGCCATAGCTTGGACTGTACAGATCTTTGTCAGTAAAGTCATGTCTTTGCTTCTTAATATGCTATCTAACTGAGCAGAGCCCACAAACTGGAGAACAATCATAACAAAGAAGTTCTCACACTGTTGTGAAAGTTCTAGGGCCCATACCAGATTTCCCAACCTGGGGATCCAGAAAAGGGACTGAAAACCCCTATGGAATCTGATTTTGAAAGCCAGTGTGTTTTGTTATCTTTAACCCATTTCTGGAGAAGGAAATGACAACCCACTCCAGTATCCTTGCCTGGAGAATTCCATGGACAGAGGAGCCTGGTGGGCTACACTCCATGGGGTCTCAAGAGTTAGACACCACCACCAACCTCTGTCTACTTTGACCTATTTTGTCATATTTGTATTTTAGATGATATTGGGCTTAGTGAACAGAGAATCACAACTCTCACCTCCCATGGTTAAAGGAAACGTCTGTTTGCAGGAAGTTCTCTCTTTAAGCACAGGGCAGGGACTGGCAGATGCAGACTAAACCAATCTGAAGGAGCAGACTGCTTCTGGTCACCTGAGTGCAGAGGTCACCTGGCTTTGCCTCATTTGCTGTATATAAGCATACTGTGTGTGTGTGTTAAGTTGTGTTCGATTCTCTGCCACCCCATGGACTATATAGACCACTAGGCTCCTCTGTCCATGGGATTTTTCCAGGCAAGAATACTGGAGTGGGGTGCCATTTCCTCCTGCAGGGGCTCTCCCAGACCCAGGGATGGAACTTGTGTCTCCTGCATTGGCAGGCAGATTCTTTATTACTGAGCCACCTGGGAATCATATAAGTATCCTAAAGGCAAATACAGAAGGCAGCAAAAGCATTGATCCACTTTTAGTTAATAGTTGCTGAAAATTAAGTTAACCAAGTTATGCTACTATCAGTTTGTTTCCAGAGCCCATTATATTAAAAAAATTTTTTTAAATAAATTACCCTCTGAAGTTGTGTAAGAAGCACAGGAAAGTAGGGCTGCTGCTGCTGCTAAGTCGCTTCAGTCGTGTCCGACTCTGTGCGACCCCATAGATGGCAGCCCACCAGGCTCCCCTGTCCCTGGGATTCTCCAGGCAAGAACACTGGAGTGGGTTGCCATTTCCTTCTCCAATGCATGAAAGTGAAAAGTGAAAATGAAGTCACTCAGTCATGTCAGACTCTTCATGACCCCATGGACTGCAGCCTACCAGGCTCCTCCCTCCATGGGATTTTCCAGGCGGGAGTACTGGAGTTGGGTGCCATTGCCTTCTCCGGGAAAGTAGGGCAGATAGGTTCTAAAAATGATCCTCACAACCTAGGATTATTTTACTCGGTTTCTCATAATACTTACACACTTTTAAAAATTAAAAAATAAAGTCAGAGAAAGACAAATATCATATGATATCACTTCTATGTAGAATCTAAAAAATGATTTACATGCACTTATTCACAAAGCTGAAACAGACTCACAGACACAGAAAACAAACTTATGGTTACCAAAGGGGAAAGGTGGCTGAGACGGGGAGAGGGATAGATTAGTAGTGTAGGATCAACATATACACACTATTATACATTATATAAAATATATAACCAACAAGGACCTACTGTATAGCACAAAGAGCTCTACTCAATATCTTGTCATGACCAATAATGGAAAAAAAATCTGATAAAGGAGATATATGTATATGCATAACTCGGTCACTTTGCTGTATACCTGAAACTAGCTGAACATTGTAAATCAACTATATGCCAGTATACATTACACATTAAAAAATAAATAAAAAATAAGCACTCAGTTTTGCTCCTTGCTAAAACATTCCACATTGAAGAAATAGGAGTGTGTGGGCATCAGTGCATGAGCCAGGGCACTGTTTTTTCCTACTTGTCAACACTGGAGGCCCCTACAAGAATCTCCCTCTCTCTTTTTTTTTTTTTTTTCTTTTGTAAGCCAGGTACTTAATTATGTCCTCTTAATTATTTATCCTTGTCAACTCGTATCAAAACAACATAGCTGCAGGGATTTTTCCTTGATTTGAGAGCGTGACTAAATAGAGTCGATTCTGGAGCCTCCAGCCTGCTGAATGGCCTTTTGCATCCTGACACCTAATTAATGTCAAACAGCTGTTTCTGACCTGGACTGTGATTCTGGAGCATTGAATCAACCAGATTTGCTCAGGGGGAACAAATGAACAAGGTTACTGAGAAACCAATCAGCCTTCAGGTCCTTTGTATGTGTGTTTGTCTGAGCACATTCATTTTGCCAGGGCAGAGGCCAAAGTTTATAACTGGGTGCTGTGGAAAGAGCATATATTTGCAAAATAAGTCTGAGATCTTGCCTTATTTTTCTCATTTGAGAAAATCCTGTTGAGTTCCAGGCTCTGTCTGGATTGAGTGCTGATGGCACAAGGTGACCTGCAGGGAACACATGAGCATCCACTTAGTGTCTCGGGTGAGACTATTTTATTTCCTTTATTCTCCATCATCTAAACATATGATGCAATGGGATGCCCTGGCTCAGAGTAGATCTGAGTTATACTGACATTTTAATGTCCAGGAGTGGGAAAATTGCCTTTTAAATTTACTAGGACAGGAGTTGTGATTTAAATATTAAAAATGTTTTCCTGAAAGTGGAGACTTGAATTTACCTTCAAGAGTAGACTGCTCTTTGTTTTGGAAGTTGGCAGGAGGCAATAAAACTTTAATGGGAATTTAAGTTAGATTAAAGTAAGGATTCTATTGTGAAATTGAGATTCCAGAAACAGAGGAGTGAAACGGCTCGACATAATTATGTAGAAAGTTATCTTTTCAGTGCATGAGGTTGTGTTTTCCAGCATTGTCTTTCCTCTATGGAAAACTAATTGTGTCGAATTCGAATTCGGGTGTGAGAGTTGGATCATAAAGAAGGCTGAGCACCAAAGAACTGGTGCTTTCAAATTGTGGTGCTGGATAAAACTCTTGAGAATCCCTTGAACTGTAAGGAGATCAAACCAGTCAATCTTACAGGAAATCAACTCTGAATATTCACTGGAAGGACTGATGCTGAAGCTGGAACTCCTATAGTTTGGCCACCTGATGTGAAGAGCTGACTCATTGCAAAGACCTGATGCCAGGGAAAACTGAAGGCAAAAGAAAAAGGGAATGTCAGAGGATGAGATGGTTGGATGGCATCCCCGACTCACTGGACATGAATTAGAGCAAATTCCAGGATATAGTGAAGGACAGGGGAGCCTGGTGTGCTATAGTCTACGCGGTCACGATTTAACAAATGAACAACAGCAACTTTGAATAGAAGAGGAATGCTCAGGGGAGCCCTTGATGGGAAGGAGAGCTGGGAGATTCCTGGAGGGTGGGGTAAATGGGCTCTGGGAACTATCATTTAGTTTATTGCTTTGGAATTCCTATGTGATATCCAAACACACGCATACTCTGTTCTTAGCTGTTCAGAAGGGTTGTCAAGATACAGAACATGTCTGTGCTTAATGAGTGACTGTGTGCACAAGTGTATGTGTACTATAGACTTGCTTCTGTTTGAAGGCCGTTGACTAGAGTCTATGGAGGTATCTTTAAGAAAAGCTGAACGCCATTCTGAATCTGCTCACACATGGAGAGATATTTGGTACACACTAGAATTTCTAGGGTCTGGTAGGACTTCCAGATCATTAAAATATAGGCTTGAAAGAGCTTTCTGATTGCCTAAAGCTTTATGAAGCCTTAAAAAGTAGAAATTAAGTCTGGGAGCCAAGAACATAGCTAATAAGTGACACAGAAATGATGCTCTCCTTTCAAATCCTAATTGTTAAGTCTGATTCAGGTTGTGATGGACTAGCTTGCAGCAGAACAATCTTCCTATTAAAAACAGCTTAATCAGCTGGATTAAGAAAAAAAAAATCTGTTTAAAGGTGTCTGAGAGCTACCGAGGCAGCCAGGACTTAATCGACTAATATTCCTGGAAGAAGACATTTTCATTAGTGTGAGCCATATATTCTATATCATGTTTCCCTCAAGACATTTGTCAGTTCATAAAAAGGGTGGAAAGAAAGGCTGAGAAGTACTGGCTTTAGCTGAATATTGAGTAGAGCATTTGATAGTCTTTAGAATTGGAGGATCCAAGTGGTATTCAGGGCTACAAAAGTGCCCAGTGATTGGGAACCCAAGATCCTGGAGGAAAACAAAGCACAGAAAATGAGCCCAATAGCTGACCACTTGTCATGAAGTGGTTCAGGCCAAGAAATGGAAAAATTTAACAAAACATATGTTCCAAAGGGGCTGAAAAGCTATGCAAGATGTTCACAGTTCTCAATACTGAATAGCTAAAAGTTGAACTTCAACGTGGATAGCTCCTGGTGAACAAGTCAGGCTTTCAGTTGGTGCCCCACAAGGTTTACAATCTGGAATTGAGATGGGACATATACATATCAGACCTTAGAAAGACTGCTGCTGCTGCTGCTAAGTCACTTCAGTCGTGTCCGACTCTGTGTGACCCCATAGACGGAAGCCCACCAGACTCCCCCGTCCCTGCAACCCACCCTAAAATCAGATAGAACGCTGAGTACTAATGTTATCTAGTCTCCATCTACCTGCCTCCTGTTCCTGCTTAATTGCTAATTTGTGTCCGACTCTTTGTGACCCCATGGACTGTAGCCCACCAGGTTCCTCTGTACATGAGATTCTCCAGGCAAGAATACTGGAGTGGGTTGTCATTTCCTCCTCCAGGGGATCTTCCCAACTCAGGTTTCAAACCCATGTCTCCTGCACCTCCTGCATTGCCAGGGGGATTCTTTGCTATTGAGCCACCTGGGAAGTCTATCTACCTGCCCATCAAAAACTAAAAGGAGTCATCTAGAGAAAATAACATCAATGCAAGACCTCTGCAAAGTCTTATATTCAATTACAATTAGCACAGGTTCAAGGGATATAACAAGAAAAGAGAGAGATAGAGAAACAATAGAAACATTTTAGGTGATCAAGATAGTACTATGAAAGCTGGACCATCATACTGCAGAAGTGTAGTAGCCATTCTCTCAACTAAATGTTAAAACAAATGTGAGCAGATTAAATATTGCAATGCTTTAAATGGATAACACATCATAGAAAAAATGTGCATATTCTAGAAAGATAAATATTATTTAACATTAAAAATATAACTCCCTGAATTATCCATATGCAGAAAAAAGGAAGTAGCCTATGATGTTCTCAGCAGAGTAAAAGCATGCCACCAGTGTCAACATTTATTTGTACACAAACAAAGGCTTTATGGAATGACTAATATGCATAAAGAAAAAGCTACTCAACCTTGTTAGTGTGCACAGAAATGAAAAGTGAAAACTACACATATACCACCTCAGGCACACACAGAAGGATGGCTAAAATTAAAAGAAGAAAATCGAGTACTGCTGAGCATGTAATGGGGAGAAGTAGAGCTTTCATATACTGTCGGGCAAGTATAAATTAACATTCTGCAAAAGCATAATGCAGTTTCTACTACAGTATGCATGATACCTCAGAAATTCTACTCCTAAGTGTATACCATGCAGACATGTAGACATATATGTACCTAACGATCTGTACAGTGATGTTCATAACAGTGTTATTTGCCACAGTCCAAGAAATTAAAACAATCTAAATGCCCAGCTACTAGAAACACAAATAAAATCATTGCACAATAAATGGTATACTATTCAGCAATGAAAAGAAAAATCAAGCCATACTCATGAAGGTTACAAATAGCATTTTGAGAAAAAAATAGATATTGAACAAGGCATACTTTATACAAAGCTCAAAAATAAGTGAAATTAATTAATGGAAAAAGTTATAACTGTGTTGCCTTTGAGAAAGGGAGTTGATTAGTGACTAGAGGAATTTCTGGGTTGCTAACATTGTTATATTTGTTGATATAAGTGCTGCTTACACAAGTGTGTTCACGTCTAGAAGATTCATCCATCTGCAATAGTAAGATTTTTCACTTGTCTCTTTTTGGATAGTGTTTACTACACTTTTCAGTTCAGTTCAGTTCAGTCGCTCAGTTGTGTCCGACTCTCTGCGATGCCATGAATCACAGCACCCCAGGCCTCTCTGTCCATCACCAACTCCTGGAGTTCACTCAAACTCATGTCCACAGAGTCGGTGATGCCATCCATTCTTGGTCGTCCCCTTCTCCTCCTGCCCCCAACCTTTCCCAGCATCAGAGTCTTTTCCAGTGAGTCAACTCATCGCATGAGGTGGCCAAAGTATTGGAGTTTCAGCTTTAACATCAGTCCTTCCAGTGAACACCCAGGACTGATCTCCTTTAGAATGGACTGGTTTGATCTCCTGGCGGTACAAGGGACTCTCAAGAGTCTTCTCCAACACCACAGTTCAAAAGCATCAATTCTTCGGCAATCAGCTTTCTTCCCAGTCCAGCTCTCACATCCATATGACTAGACGGATCTTTGTTGGCAAAGTAATGTCTCTGCTTTTTAATATATTATCAAGGTTGGTCATAACTTTCCTTCCAAGGAGTAAGCGTCTTTTAACTTCATGGCTGCAATCAGCATCTGCAGTGATTTTGGAGCTCAAAAAAATAAAGTCTGACACTGTTTCCACTGTTTTTCCATCTATTTCCCATGAAGTGATGGGACCAGATGCCATGATCTTTGTTTTCTGAATGTTGAGCTTCAAGCCAACCTTTTCGCTCTCGTCTTTCACTTTAGTCAAGAGGCTTTTGAGTTCTTCTTCACTTTCTGCCATAAGGGTAGTGTCATCAGCATATCTGATATTATTGATATTTCTCCCAGCAATCTTGATTCCAGCTTGTGCTTCTTCCAGCCCAGCGTTCCTCATGATGTACTCTGCATGTAAGTTAAATAAGCAAGGTGACAATATACACTCTTGACGCACTCCTTTTCCTATTTGGAACCAGTCTGTTGTTCCATGTCCAGTTCTGACTGTTGCTTCCTGACCTGCATACGGGTTTCTCAAGAGGCAGGTCAGGTGGTCTGGTATTTCCATCTCTTTCAGAATGTTCCACAGTTTATTGTGATCCACACAGTCAAAGGCTTTGGTATAATCAATGAAGCAGAAATAGATGTTTTTCTGAAACTCTCTTGCTTTCTCCATGATCCAGAGGATGTTGGCAATTTGATCTCTGGTGCCTCTGCCTTTTCTAAAACCTGCTTGAACATCTGGGAGTTCACGGTTCACATATTGCTGAAGCCTGGCTTGGAGAATTTTGAGTATCACTTTACTAGCGTGTGAGATGAGGGCAACTGTGCGGTAGTTTGAGCATTCTTTGCCATTCCCTTTCTTTGGGATTGGAATGAAGACTGACCTTTTCCAGTCCTGTGGCCACTGCTGAGTTTTCCAAATTTGCTGGCATATTGAGTGCAGCACTTTCACAGCATCATCTTTCAGGATTTGAAATAGCTCAACTGGAATTCCATCACCACCACTAGCTTTGTTAGTAGTGATGCTTTCTAAGGCCCACTTGACTTCACATTCCAAGATGTCTGGCTCTAGGTCAGTGATCACGTTATCGTGACTATCTTGCTCGTGAAGATCTTTTTTGTACAGTTCTTCTGTGTATTCTTGCCACCTCTTCTTAATATCTTCTGCTTCCGTTAGGTCCCTACCATCTCTGTCCTTTATTGAGCCCATCTTTGCATGAAATGTTCCCTTGGAATCTCTACTTTTCTTGAAGAGATCTCTTGTTTTTCCTTTTCTGTTGTTTTCCTCTATTTCTTTGCATTGATCGCTGAGGAAGGCTTTCTTATCTCTCCTTGCTATTCTTTGGAACTCTGCATTCAGATGCTTATATCTTTCCTTTTCTCCTTTGTTTTTCGCTTCTCTTCTTTTCACAGCTATTTGTAAGGCCTCCTCAGACAGCCATTTTGCTTTTTTGCATTTCTTTTCCATGGGGATGGTCTTGGTCCCTGTCTCCTGTACAATGTCATGAACCTCCGTCCAGAGTTCATCAGGCACTCTATCAATCAGATCTAGTCCCTTAAATCTATTCCTCACTTCCACTGTATAATCATAAGGGATTTGATTTAGGTCATATCTGAATGGTCTAGTGGTTTGCCCTACTTTCTTCAATTTAAGTCTGAATTTGGCAATAAGGAGTTCATGATCTGAGCCACAGTCATCTCCTGGTCTTGTTTTTGCTAACTGTATACAGCTTCTCCATCTTTGGCTGCAAAGAGTATAATCAATCTGATTTCTGTGTTGACCATCTGGTGATGTCCATGTGTAGAGTCTTTTACTAAAAAGAAATTACAACCAAAATGTGGTGAGTGCTGTAATGCCTTCCATGAGGTGGGCAGTTATCACACTTTTGTGAAATGGAAACCTGCACACGGAACACCAACACGCTGGGACACGTCGGGTGAACTCTACGCTGGGGTGTCTGGGAGACACTCAGTGAATGCCTTCGATGGGACTGTGGTGATAAATAGGCATTTTCCAGGCTCAAAGAGAAAAACACAGTAAATGAAAAAGGAACAGCACACACTGAGAAGTTTTCCAAGGCTAAAAACTCTGAAAATGTAACAACTTTCTGCAAATGCTGAATTAATTGCTAAAATTTGCGAAGTCCTTTGTTCCATTTGCCCAGACTATGTAAGAGAGATGCAGAGACAAGATCTGCTCTTCATGAGGCTGATTGCCCATTTCCTCCCTCCCGCTGCCTACCTATTAGGCATGTGGCTACTCATTAGCCCCAGAGAGAGGGCTCGGGAAAGGAAAGGGGGAAAAGTCAGAGTGGTTAATTAGGCAGCCCTGGCCAAAGGTTTAGGAGGAGGCGGAGGTTGAAAACTAATAGCTAAAATGAGTCAGTTAGACATAATGAAACTCTAGGTGTCGGCCTCCTCATGACTCTATGGAGAAATGAGAACTCACTTTAATTTACTTTTTAATAGTGTCCCATCTGATGCAAGATCTTTTACACTCAATACACCAAGTAAAAGTTTTAATGTATAGAAGTTGCTCAGGAAAATAGCCCTCATTGTATCTTTCAGTATGGATTCCCTGAACAAATACAAAACATGAAATCAGAAACAACTTTAAGAAGTCCATTTTCTTAAGAACCAACTCTAGGCTGTTACAAAGAGGCAATGGGAAAATGACAGGTGCTTTTAGAGATGTATGGAGCAAATGACACTATATATTTTTTAAACTAAATGTTACTGATTTTTATTTTCAAGTTGCAGGACATACAACAGTTTCAAAAATAACTTTTATCATTAGAACTGCATACTGGATCATTCAACTTCAAGCAATGCTTTCAGAATAGAGAAAATTTCTTTTATTGGAATATGATTCAAGGCTATCTTAAAATATATTTACTGCATTTGAAAGCAGTTACTGGCAAGTGACTTACTTAGGACTGAAAAGGTTTATTTTAACATGTCTTCAGAAAACAACCATATGATTAAACAGTGTACTTCCCATGCCACCTTGGTCTGCTAAATCATCTCCGGCGAATACACTTTTCAGTGATCATACAGGGCCTCTGACATCTTGGAACCCACATATGAATAGGCAAAACACGGTGAAATGGTTAAACAGCAATAGCCCAATGAGACACAGTTGGGAAGTACTCATAATGGAGAGGTGACAGAAGAGGTATGAGAGGGTTTATGAGTGCGGTACAAGAAAGTAACCACAGAGAAAGTAGACCATTAAATAGAAGTTCTTCATTTCTGAAATCGAGCAATATCTGTAAAAAAAAACCTAGGGAAAAGTCACATTGTGGTTGACACATGTGCAAAACACATACAAAAATATATGGTATCCATGCAAATTTGTGAAGCAGTAAATTGTCACAGCAATATGGTGTCTATGTATGGTTGATGGAGACTCTGTACTTTGAAGTCTGAGGTTTAAGCAACTTCGACCGGAGTCTGAAATCTCATTTGTCTCTGAAACTAGGAAGTTACTGGTTAACTTTGGTGTGGTACCAGTGGGTTTCCAAGTGTTCTGTATAGCTTGTCAACAGATGGCAATGAAATATGAAGTGATGAGATGCTTAATTATTTCTTTCAAACTGGATTTTCTGGCATGGGATGCATGGTTAATGAACCCTGCTGTTATCTAGTCACGATTTCCAGGTATGGAGTTATTTGATCTAACAGATGAATCTTTGCAAGAATTTGTATCTTAGCAGTAAGAACAGAGTCGAACTGGAAGAACAAATGATCTCTATCTCATCTATAATTACTCCAGCAGCTCTGTGCTTCCAAGATTATTTTATTATTGAAATACAGACAGGAAAGGTATAGGTTTAGTTGACCTGCTCTCAAGCTGCACCTAGCTGCATTTGTTAACGTTCTCCAGTGAAATAATCAGTAGTAGGTAGAATAGATAGAACCTATATATACTTGTATTTCCAGTAGTCACATACAGTTGTGAGAGTTGGACCATAAAGAAGGCAGATTGCCAAAGAATTGATGTTTTTGAAATGTGGTGTTGGAGAAGACTCTTAAACAGTCCATCCTAAAGGAGATCAACCCTGAATATTCATTGATGCTGAAGCTGAAGCTCCAATATTTTAGCCACCTGATGTGAAGACCTGATTCATTGGAAAAGACTCTGATGCTGGGAATGATTGAAGATGGAGAAGACGGTGACAAAGGATGAGGTGGTTGGATGGTATCACCGATTCAATGAACTTGAACTTGTGCACACTCTGGGAGATAGTGAGGGACAGGGAAGCCTGGCAAGCTGCAGTCTATGGGGTTGCAAAGAGTCAGACATGACTTGGCACCTGAACAGCAACAACAATATATACATATACATATATTCAGAGAGATTTCTTTTGAAGAATTGGTGGCTTACATAATTCTGGGGATTGGCAAGTCCAAAATCTACAGGACAGGCTGGCAAACCGGAGACCCTGGAAGGGTTGATGTCGCAGCTCAAGTCTGAAAAGTCTGGATGAAAAATTCCTTCTTCCTCAGGGTGACTAGGTCCTTCTTCTCTTAAGGCTTTCAACTGATTGGATGAAGCTCACCCACATTAAGGACAGTAACCTGCTTACACAAAGTCTACTGATTGAAATGCTGATCTCATCTAAAAAGTGTGTTCACAGGGACATTTAGACTGATGTTTGACCATATAACGGGTTTCATGGCCTAGCCAAGTTGACACATAAAATTAAGTATCACAGTAGCATTCATACTTCTCAGTAAAAGGGATCTGATTCAGTCAGATATCACTTTCTAATGGGGCTTCCTAGGTGGTTCAGTGATATAGAATCTGTATGCCAATGCAAGAGACACAGGTTCGATCTCTGGGTCAGGATGATCCCTTAGAGAAGGAAATGGCAAGTCACTCCAGTATTCTTGCCTGGAAAATCTTGTGAATGGAGGAGGCTGGTGGGCTACAGTTTGTGGGGTCACAAAGCATCGGACACAACTGACTGACTGAGCATACAGCATGTGCTTTCTAATATGGAGCACTGCGCTGGGAAAAGTTTTGTCCCAATTTTCCCCAGTTAAGGTGTTAGAGTCTGTTGGCATCTTTCACAGTATATATTACTTACCTTTGATTCTTGCACTGAATACTGTTACCTTTGATTGTGGGCAAAGAATTAGGTGTAGTTTTACTCAATGCTCATGAATCATGACGAATCATACAGGGAGAATTGTTGAAGGCTGATTTTCCTAGAAATGCTCTGAGTAACACAGGTATGTGGATTTCTAACAATTTCTCTTCACCATACATCCAAAGTCTGTGTGTTTATTTATATTAGCAATGCATATGCTCTTAAGAGAAATCTGAAATCTTATCACTCCCTTTTAAATGTCCTTGTTTCTCTACTAGGTATGATTGACATTTCACATTGTTTTAATTTTCATTTATTTGAAAACCAGTGGAGGAAAAAATCTTCTCAAGTTTTTATCCTTTCCTCGTTGAGCAAATATTTTACTCATATGATTAATCTATTCATCTGTTGAAATCTGTTTTCCTTACACATTTGAGTAAACTTTTCATATAGTGAATATATTAACCTCTATGCCTTCAGCATATTGAATATAAGCATTCCAGATTTAAATATTTTCCTTTATTTTAATAATATTTATTTTAATCACATGGAAATATAAAATTGCCTACTTCAAATCTATGAGTTTTTCTTGAATGAGTTCTTCTATTCTTTCAAAACTTACTCCATTACTATATCATAAATATTATCTTTTACTTTGGGTTACCATGATTTTACTGTTAAAATAATTAAGTTTTAAGACCATCTATGGTCTGTTTTAGAGAATGTTGAAACCCTTCAGTTCAGTTCAGTTCAGTCGCTCAGTCGTGTCTGACTCTCCACGACCCCATGAATCACAGCACGCAAGGCCTCCCTGTCCATCACCAACTCCCGGAGTTCACTCAAACTCATGTCCATCGAGTCAGTGATGCCATCCAGCCATCTCATTCTCGGTTGTCCCCTTCTCCTCCCACCCCCAACCTTTCCCAGCATCAGAGTCTTTTCCAGTGAGTCAACTTGTTTCATGAGGTGGCCAGTTTCAGCTTTAGCATCAATCCTTCCGATGAACACCCAGGATCGATCTCCCTTAGAATGGACTGGTTGGATCTCTTTGCGGTACAAGGGACTCTCAAGAGTCTTCTCCAGCACCACAGTTCAAAAGCATCAATTCTTAGGCGATCAGCTTTCTTCACAGTCCAACTCTCACATCCATACATGACCACAGGAAAAACCATAGCCTTGACTAGACGGACCTTTGTTGGCAAAGTAATGTCTCTGCTTTTTAATATATTATCAAGGTTGGTCATAACTTTCCTTCCAAGGAGTAAGCGTTTTTTAATTTCATGGCTGCAATCAGCATCTGCAGTGATTTTGGAGCCCAGAAAAATAAAGTCTGACACTGTTTCCACTGTTTTTCCATCTATTTCCCATGAAGTGATGGGACCAGATGCCATGATCTTTGTTTTCTGAATGTTGAGCTTCAAGCCAACCTTTTCACTCTCCTCTTTCACTTTCATCAAGAGGCTTTTGAGTTCCTCTTCACTTTCTGCCATAAGGGTAATGTCATCTGCATATCTGAGGTTATTGATATTTCTCCCAGCAATCTTGGTTCCAGTTTGTGCTTCTTCACTATCGTCTATTTTAGATAATGGCAACTAGTATGGATCTGTTTTTTTTTTTCCTCTCTAATTATTTCAAGGCATTCACTAAATACATTTTTATTCTTATATTTTTGTAAAAATGCATTTAAATTATTTAAAATAAAATGTATGCATATGCATGCACAAATATATCTGTGTGTCTATGTGTGTATCTATCAATACACATCTCTGCATATATGGGTAGATATCTACCGTAATATGTCTATAACTATCTAACTATCTGTTGAGGAAAAGAGAGAAGTAAAAATGTTTCTAGTTGTTCACTCAATGTCAATTTTCAAGGTGTATGTCAAGGTTGGGAGCATGCCAACTTCTAAACTGACACAAATCCTATTTTATTCTGGGAAGCAATATGCTTAGTTATAGTTATCTCCCCATACTCCCTTGCGATATGAATAGAAATGTCACCAAGTTCTGGCCAACAACATATAAATAGAAGTCAAGGGACAAGGAATGTGGAACTGTAATTTAAAAGGGACTATACTTAGCTTGCATCTCTGTTCAGCTGTTTCAGTTTAGTTCAGTTCAGTTCAGTTCAGTCGCTCAGTCGTGTCCGACTCTCCGCGAACCCATGAATGACAGCACGCCAGGCCTCCCTGTCCATCACCAACTCTGGGAATTCACTCAAACTCATGTCCACAGAGTCGGTGATGCCATCCAGCCATCTCATTCTTGGTCGTCCCCTTCTTCTCCTGCCCCCAACCTTTCCCAGCATCAGAGGTTTTCCAGTGAGTCAACTCTTTGCATGAGGTGGCCAAAGTATTGCAGTTTCAGCTTTAGCATCAGTCCTTCCAATGAACACCCAGGATCGATCTCCCTTAGAATGGACTGGTTGGATCTTCTTGTGGTACAAGGGACTCTCAAGAGTCTTCTCCAAACCACAGTTCAAAAACATCAATTCTTCGGCGATCAGCTTTCTTCACAGTCCAACTCTCACATCCATACATGACCACGGGAAAAACCATAGCCTTGACTAGATGGACCTTGGTTGGCAAAGTAATGTCTCTGCTTTTTAATATATTATCAAGGTTGGTCATAACTTTCCTTCCAAGGAGTAAGCGTTTTTTAATTTCATGGCTGCAATCAGCATCCACAGTGATTTTGGAGCCCAAAAAAATAAAGTCTGACACTGTTTCCACTGTTTTTCCATCTATTTCCCATGAAGTGATGGGACCAGATGCCATGATCTTTGTTTTCTGAATGTTGAGCTTCAAGCCAACCTTTTCAGTCTCTTCTTACACTTTCATCAAGAGGCTTTTGAGTTCCTCTTCACTTTCTGCCATAAGGGTAGTGTCATCAGCATATCTGAGATTATTGATATTTCTCCCAGCAATCTTGATTCCGGCTTGTGCTTCTTCTAGCCCAGCGTTCCTCATGATGTACTCTGCATATAAGTTAAACAAGCAAGGTGACAATATACAGCCTTGACGCACTCCTTTTTCTATCTGGAAACAGTCTGTTGTTCCATGTACAGTTCTGACTGTTGCTTCCTGACCTGCATACAGGTTTCTCACCTTCTCCTTTTCTGCTTCATCCTGTACAGCTCTGGTACCTGGAGATAGAAAATCACTTTTCCTAGAGGGCTAGGAAAGCCACACATTGCAGTTGGTGGAGCAGAAAGCTGGAAGAACCTGAGTTTTAATGACATCTTGAGGCAGTTGCACCAGCTCTGGCTTGCCTGCCTCTCCTACTCCTTGATATGTGAGGCGCTATTAGTTCAATATGACGTCATTTTTCTGCTATCTGTAGCTGAATACAGGCCTAATGAAGGCACTTAGTTCTGTATAGGATTTATAGGGTTTTCTCTTTGCTGAAAATAGCAAATTAGGCATGCTTCTAAAACTTGATCAGTTTTTTTTTAATACCATAAAATACTATAATGTTTTATAGAGATGATTTAGTTTTGAAGATAAAGGGGATTAAATAAAACCATGCATAATTTAAAACTTTTTGGAAAATTTATTGACCTAAATGGACCTGTAATATGATTAAACCAGGTCCTTGACACAAAGAGTTCATGTTCTGGTGGGTTGAACAAGCATGTGTTAGTAATTAGGATGCCCTCAGAGAAGTGTAGAAGATGTTAAGTTCCCAAAGTTCAACCCAAGCTCTTCTCAAAGTCTGTTTTGCTGTATTTCTTCTTTCATATAGGGCAGACCATTAAGTCATCCAAGATTCATGTTTCAGAGTCTTTTTCCTTCCTTTCCTTCACCATCAACCCAGTTCCTAGGCTGTTTTGATTTGTGTTGTTCTCCACTTACAACACCAGAATTGGTGTGCAGCAAATGGTTTCTTGCACGTCCCTATTAGCTGGTTTGCCTACTGTTTATTTGTCTTTCTCTACTCCTTTCTATTTTTGTGCCTGCTACCAGAATCAACTTTCCAAAAGTTTTTGACTATGTCATTTTTCAGCTTAAGAATACTTTTTAAGTTTCATATCATCTATCAGACAGAACCTAACTCTTTAACATGGCTGGTCAGACCCATCATCCAATCTGTATACCCACCACACAAGTTGCAGCTGCCAAGAATAAATGAGAGCTTTATGAAAATGTCGTGTTCTTTCTGGTCCTCCCCTATGGCACGGGGAGCCTTCTCTTCCCTTCTCTGTTTGAACTATAACTCCCCAACTTTTCAAAGATAACGTACTTCCTGAAAGCTTTTCTTATCCTCCCTGGTGATGTTAGCTGTTCTGCCTTCTCCTGACTCACAGGAATTTCTTCCTTTCCCGCTCTCTCCCGCTCTCTCCTTTCCTCTTTGTCCCTCTGGCAACTCCCTTCCTCTTCCTTCCTTCCTTCTTGCTTTTCTCTCTCCGCCCCATCCCCCTTTTCCTTGCTACATCTTTCCTTTCTGTCTTTTCACTCTCATTTCTTTAATTACCTTCATTCACCGTGCTGTAATATTGGTCAATATATTTGTACTTCCAAAAATCTGAGACATCACATTGCCCGCAGAAGTTCGTATAATCAAAGCTATGGTTTTTCCAGTACTCATATACAGATGTGAGTTGGACCATAAAGAAGGTTGAACAACAAAAAATGGTTGCTTTTGAACTGTGGTGCTGGAGAAGACTCTTGAGAGTTTCTTGGACAGCAAGATCAAACCGGTCAATCCTAAAGAAAATTAACCCTGAGTATTCATTGGAAGGACTGATGCTGAAGCTGAAGCTCAAATACTTTGGACACCTGATGCAAAGAGCTGACTTACTGGAAAAGACCCTGATGCTGGGAAAGACTGATGGCAGGAGGAGAAGGGTGCTACCCAGGATGAGGTGGCTGGATGGTATCACTGACTCAATGGACAGTAGTTTTAGCAGGCTCCAGGAGATGGTGAAGGACAGGGAAGCCTGGCATGGTGTAGTCCATGCAGTCACAAAAAGTCAGACATGACTTAGTGACTGAACAACAACATTTCCAAAAAGTCTGTGAATTCCCTATAGCAGAAACTCTGTTACAAGTGTGTTTTTCTATTGCAGAGGATAGGATTTAATTTTACAGCATATGGATCTACTGTTAAAAGACTCTTAAATCCTTCATAAATGTATTATTATAATTAAGAATAGCAATAGCTAATAGCTATATTAGCATCATTATGTGACAAGCTTTATGTATAAGTAAACAACTAAGGCATTCATTTGTGTGTTTACTACTTGGACAGTGATATGTATTTATAAATATGTATTGTATATGGTAATTCACATTACCTAGTAGAGCATTCAAAAATGGATCTTTTTCTTTAATTTTTATAATTATTTTGCTGAAGTCGGAGTGTTGAATCTGTGCAAATTAAATATATATATGTCATAACTCAATTGTATTCTATTTCCCTTATTGTTGAAAATATGATTAAAATTAACCTTCAGTGAGTTATTTTTTTCACTTTTATTCTGAAAGTGAGCTTAGTGCATGAAATTAGTAGTACATCTAATAAAACTATTTAGGCCTCACCAATATTCCCCTAGTAGGTCCTGCAATGGCTCAAAACCAGATCTATATCTCCACATTCTGATCATCTGAAAATGGTGCCCTTTTAAATCTCTGGGCTGTGCTGTGCTTAGTTGCTAAGTTGTGTCTGACTCTTTGTGACCTCATGGACTGTAGCCTGCCAGGATCCTCTGTCCATATGGATTTTCTAGGCAAGAACACTGGAGTAGGTAGCTTATCCTTTCTCCAGGAAATCTTCCTGACCTAGGAATCAAACCAGCGTCTCCTGTATTGCAGGCAGACTCTTTACCAACTGAGATATCAGGGAAGCCTTTTAATCTTGAGGTAGTCACAGCAGGGCAGAAAGTCCTTTTTAATTATCACCTCCCTCAACCCGACTATGAAGCTTCATACTGGCCTTGATCAAGCAACAGATTTTTTTCTACACTCAGGATCCTGGATCTCACTTTTGGAAAGAGAAACACTGATGAGCTGTTTCCAGGGCTGTCCAGCTCACACCCAGAAGGCTAATAACTGCCCCCTGGTGGCAAAATTCATGTGCCTTTTGAAAAGCAAAGGCTTGACTACCGTCCTAGAGAAGGTGAAGAAATGTTTTTCATTTGTTTCTCGGGAGACTCTGGTCACAAACGCAAAGTATAATGCAATTTCTCGTAGGTCACCATGATATTTTAACCCCTCTTTACTTTCCCTGCTTTGTATTTCAACTTTTAATTCTGGCTTGGTTACTCTGATTACCTGCTCAAACAGCTCTGGGATCAAGACACTCAGCTAGGGCAGGTTTAGTAACCAGTAAATTTGGGGAAAGGACATACTTTGGGGGGGGTTAGTGTTTAATTTCAAAATTTCAGTTTAGGAAGGTGAAAAATTCAAGAGGTAGATGACGGTGAGAGTTGCACAACAATGTGAATGTACTTAGTGCCACTGAACTGTACAGTTAAATATGGTTAAATAGCATGCTTTATATTATGTGACTTTTACTGCAATTTAAAAAAAAGCACACACACACACACGTCAAACAGATTGGACACCAAATTCTAAGATCACTTTTTTTTTTTTTTCTGAATCACAAACTCCTAAGTGATATGGAATTTTAAAAAGTATGGGCAAAAAGTTACTTCGGTGTTCCCAATGAAGTCTTTGATTGTGTGGATCACAAAAAACTGGAAAATTATTAAAGAACTGGGAATACCACATCACCTTACCTGCCTCATGAGAAACCTGTAATGCAGGTCAAGAAGCAACAGTTAGAACTGGACATGGAACAATGGACTAGTTCAAAACTTGGGAAAGGAGTGCATTTTGTATTCAAGGCTGTATATTGTCACCTTGATTATTCAACTTCTATGCAGAGTACATTGTAAGAAATGACGGGTTGGATGGAATCAAGATTGCTGGGAGAAATATCTGCAACCTCAGATATACAGGTGATACCATTCTAATGGCAAAAAGTGAAGAGGAACTAAAGCGCTTCTTGATGAGGGTGATAGAGGAGAGTGGAAAAGCTGGCTTAAAACTCAACATTCAAAAACTAAGATCATGGCATCCAGTCCTATCATTTCATTACTAGTAAATGGGGAAACAGTGGAAACAGTGGCAGACTATATTTTCCTGGGTTCCAAAATCACTTAGCAGCAGAAAATCAATGTGGATGGTAACTACAGCAACTGAATCGAAAGACTCGCTCCTTGGAAGAAAGCTATGACAAGCCTAGACAGCATATTAAAAAGCAAAGACATTACTTTGCCAACAAAGGTCCATATAGTAAAGCTATGGTGTTTACAGTAGCCATGAACAGATATGAGAGCTGGAACATAAAAAAAGCTGAGCCCTGAAGAATTGATGCTTTTGAACTGTGGTGCTGGAGAAGACTCTTAAAAGTCCCTTGGACAGCAGAGAGATCAAACCAGTCAATTCTAAAAGAAATCAATGCTGAATAATCATTGGAAGGACTGATAGTGAAGCTGAAATTGAAAGTCACTTAGTCCTGTCCAGACTAGTCTTTGCGACCCTATGGACTACACAGTCTTTCATGCATTATTATTATCCTTATTTTTATAACCAATTTTCATTTCAAGAGGAATAAGATCTTTTCAAGTGAAAATAAAGAAATATATATTTAAGAATACTAATAAAGATGTAAGTTCTCTACACAAAATGCTTATATACAATTATAACCATACTGGATAAGAAGGGAGATCTTTCTTTCATTGTCTCCTTTGGGTACAATTATTTGCTTCCGAACTATCTCCTGTGTAGTGGATAATCATCCCCTCAGTCAGTTCAGTTCAGTCGCTCAGTCGTGTCCGACTCTCCGCGACCCCATGAATCACAGCACGCCAGGCCTCCCTGTCCATCACCAACTCCCGGAGTTCACTCAAACTCATGTCCATCGAGTCGGTGATGCCATCCAGCCATCTCATTCTCCGTCGTCCCCTTCTCCTCCCGCCCCCAACCTTTCCCAGCATCAGAGTCTTTTCCAGTGAGTCAACTCGTCGCATGAGGTGGCCAAAGTATTGCAGTTTCAGCTTTAGCATCAGTCCCTCCAATGAACATCCAGGATTGATCTCCTCTAGAATGGACTGGTTGGATCTCCTTGCAGTATAAGGGACTCTCAAGAGTCTTCTCCAACACCACAGTTCAAAAGCATCGATTCTTCGGCGATCAGCCTTCTTCACAGTCCAACTAACAGTGTCAGACTTCGTTTTTTTTGGGCTCCAAAATCACTGCAGATGCTGATTGCAGCCATGAAATTAAAAGACACTTGCTCCTTGGAAGGAAAGTTATGACCAACCTTGATAGTATATTAAAAAGCAGAGACATTACTTTGCCAACCAAGGTCCGTCTAGTCAAGGCAATGGTTTTTCCCGTGGTCATGTATGGATGTGAGAGTTGGACTAGGTATTAGTTTTTCATATATGGCTATTTACTATGTTAAATTTTTATTGGAGTATGCTCATGTGCGTGCTCATTCCCTTCATTCTTGTTTGACTCTTTCAAACCCCATGGATTATAGCCTATCAGGCTCCTCTGTCCATGGGCTTCTCCAGACAAGAATCCTGGAGTGGGTTGCCATGTCCTCCTCCAGGGGATCTTCCTGAACTGGGGATCAATCTCGCATCTGCCTGAGTGTCCAGAATTGCAGGCAGATTCTTTACCCACTGAGCCACCTGGGAAGCCTTTATTGTAGAATAGGTGATTTAGAATGTTGTGTTAGTTTCTGCTGTACAGCAAAGTGAATCTGTTATACGTATACACTCTTATTTCTAAATTATACCAAAGCAGTGGCTCAATGTATTTGCAAGTGACTCAGGAAGTAAGGAATCCATCTTCAATGCAGCAGACCCAAGTTTGATCCCTGGGTTGAGAAGATTCCCTGGAGAAGGGGATGGCAACCCACTCCAGTATTCGTGCCTGGAGGATCCTGCGAACAGAGAATCCTGGCAGGCTGTAGGCCATGGGGTTGCAGTCAGACGTGATTGAGCAACTAACCTGTTCACTTTTTTTCACATTAAAATAGGTACTGCTGCTGCTGCTAAGTCGCTTCAGTCGTGTCCGACTCTTTGCAACCCCATAAACCACAGCACACCAGGCCTCCCTGTCCATCACCAACTCCCAGAGTCCACCCAAACCCATGTCCATTGAGTCAGTGATGCCATCCAGTCAGTATTCTTGGAGGTGTTTGAAGAGACTTTTTCCACTGTTGGTAGAGATGTTTTCTTTTTTGAGAAATCTTATGGCTGTACCAAACATCATTTGGTGCTCATAAACGTATCAGTAGCTAAGGTTCCTTCTTTCAACACTGGGACATCTTTTGTTATGGGTTCCCAGGCATAAAACAAAGTTATGTTTTCTTATAATGAAATACTTCCTTTAAGGTTCTTTTTTTTTTTTTTTCTGGTACTCATTTCTTACAAGAAACTTCTTGTGTGCTTTTAAAAAAGTTTCTCTTTATAATTAGAAGAAATCATTCAGAGTTCTGTGTCTACACCTCATAAAAAAAATCTCTCTCCTCTGCAATTTCATTCTAATAAAAACTTCCAAATAAAACCATAACTCTAGAGATATTGTTTGATTAAACATAATAATTTATATTCTCAATAAGCAAAGAACTTTATATTTTCACTATGAACTACTAATAAAGTATTAGAAACTGGCTTTGTGTTTGTATAGCTGAAGTTCCCATTCTGGTGATTTACAGAATACAAAGACACAGACTGCCCTTGAAGTGTATTACAGTGTCCATGTCTGAGAATAAAAAATTGATTCATTTCTCTCTTCTCTCTCTACTCTTCCCCAACCCCACTCTATGTAAGAATCTGATTAGGACATCTCACTGGGTACAACATTAATTCAGAACACATTCACACAGATTTTGTGTGTTGTCTTCACTACTGACAGAGCAGCAACAGCATCTTAACTTTGCGTTAGTTTAAAACTCCTGCTGGTGGAAGGCATGAGATCAGAGAATTCTTTACTGGAATGAACCTTGTAGCTCGAAGAGCACTGAATCAGAACGTGTCTTGTAGAGTACTGAGCTCTAAATTTAGATATAAGTGAAAGTGAAGGGAAAGAAATGAGGTGACAGAAACAGGCCCCACAGCAAGTTGATAATAAGTAGATAATTCCATCCCAAGAGTCAGGCTCAAGCAGAGAGGAGAGAGGTATCAGTTCAGTTCAGTTCAGTCACTCAGTTGTGTCCAACTCTTTTAGACCCCATCAACCACAGCACGCCAGGCCTCCCTGTCCATCACCAACTCCCGGAGTCCACCCAAACCCATGTCCATTGAGTCGGTGATGCCATCCAACCATCTCATCCCCTGTTGTCCCCTTCTCCTGCCCTCAGTCTTTCCCAGTATCAGGGTCTTTTCAAATGAGTCAGCTCTTCACATCAGGTGGCCAAAGTATTGGAGTGTCAGCTTCATCATCAGTCCTACCAATGAACACCCAGGACTGATCTCCTTTAGGATGGACTGGTTGGATCTCCTTGAAGTCCAAGGGACTCTCAAGAGTCTTCTCCAGCACCACAGTTCAAAAGCATCAATTCTTCAGCGCTCAGCTTTCTTTATAGTCCAACTCTCACATCCATACATTACCACTGGAAAAACCATAACCTTGACTAGACGGAACTGAGAATAAAAAGAAAGAAAAACAAAATCTATACTATAAACTGGCTTACTCAAGGAAGAGGTCTAATATGGTGGTTTTAGTTGCTAAATCGTTACCAGCTCTTGCAACCCCATGGACTACAGCCTACCAAGGTCTTCTGTCCATGGGATTCTCCAAGCAAGAATACTGAAGTGGGTTGCATTTCCTTCTCCAAGGGATCTCCCCACTCCAGGGGTCGAACCTGGGTCTCCCCCATTGCAGGCAGATAATTTACCAACTGAGCTATGAGGGAATCCCAATATATACTGCTGCTGCTGCTGCTAAGTCGTTTCAGTCATGTCTGACTCTTTGTGACCCTATAGACGGCAGCCCACCAGGCTCCCCCGTCCCTGGGATTCTCCAGGCAAGAACACTGGAGTGGGTTGCCATTTCCTTCTCCAATGCATGAAAGTGAAAAGGGAAAGTGAAGTCGCTCAGTCGTGTCCTACTCTTGGCGACTTCATGGACTGCAGCCTACTAGGCTCCTCTGTCATGGGATTTTCTAGGCAAGAGTACTGGAGTGGCTTGCTATTGCCTTCTCCACAATATATAATACTATATACAAAATAGATAAACCAGCAAACAACAAGGTCCTAATGTATAGCACAGGGAATTATAGTCAATATCTTACAATAACCAATAATGGGAAAATCTACAAAAGAATATCCAACTATCTATCTGTGTATCCATCTACTGAATCACTCTGCTGCACACCTGAAACATAGGAAATCAACTATAGTTAAAACAAACAAACAAAAAAGAAGTCTAAGAGATGGACTTTGAACAAAGCAGTATAAAGACTGAATCACAAACACATACCATTCAGGTTGTTGACCTAAGTAACTATTTGTTCATTTAGTAATACAAACTTAAGTTTAAAAAAGTTTTTGAAAGTTATATCCTTTACCCTCTGTCATCAGTGGTTGGGTGTTCTCTACAACATAAAAATAAAATATTCAACCACGGTTTTGAATCACTCTGTGAAACATACATTTGGTCGAATATATAAAAGTCAACCACCTCTCTAATTTCTATCTTTTATTGGAGTTTTGATTTTCAGATGACCTCTTCCTGGTTAATTGTAGATGGCTCCTATCAGTTTAGTTCAGTTCAGTCGCTCAGTTGTATCCAACTCTTTGTGACCCCATGAATCACAGCATGCCAGGCCTCTCTGTCCATCATCAACTCCTGGAGTTCACTCAAACTCATGTCCATCGAGTCAGTGATACCATCCAGCCATCTCATTCTCTGTTGTCCCCTTCTCCTCCTGCCCCCAATCCTTCCCAGCATCAGAGTCTTTTCCAGTGAGTCAACTCGTCGCATGAGGTGGCCAAAGTATTGCAGTTTCAGCTTTAGCATCAGTCCTTCCAATGAACACCCAGGATTGATCTCCTCTAGAATGGACTGGTTGGATCTCCTTGCAGTCCAAGGGACTCTCAAGAGTCTTCTCCAACACCACAGTTCAAAAGCATCCATTCTTCGGTGATCAGCTTTCTTCACAGTCCAACTCTCACATCCATACATGACCACGGGAAAAACCATAGCCTTGACTAGACGGACCTTGGTTGGCAAAGTAATGTCTCTGCTTTTTAATATACTATCAAGGTTGGTCATAACTTTCCTTCCAAGGAGTAAGAGTCTTTTAACTTCATGGCTGCAATCAGCATCCACAGTGATTTTGGAGCCCCAAAAAATAAAGTCTGACACTGTTTCCACTGTTTCCCATCTATTTCCCATGAAGTGATGGGACCAGATGCCATGATCTTTGTTTTCTGAATGTTGAGCTTCAAGCTAACCTTTTCACTCTCCTCTTTCACTTTCATCAAGAGGCTTTTGAGTTCCTCTTCACTTTCTGCCATAAGGGTGGTGTCATCTGCATATCTGAGGTTATTGATATTTCTCCAGGCAATCTTAATTCCAGCTTGTGCTTCTTCCAGGGCAGCGTTCCTCATGATGTACTCTGCATTTAAGTTAAATAAGCAGGGTGACAATATACAGCCTTGACATACTCCTTTTCCTATTTGGAACTAGTCTGTTGTTCCATGTCCAGTTCTAACTGTGGTTTCCTAACCTGCATACAGGTTTCTCAAGAGGCAGGTCAGGTGGTCTGATATTCCCATCTCTTTCAGAATGTTCCACAGTTTATTATGATCCACACAGTCAAAGGGTTTGGCATAGTCAATGAAGCAGAAATAGATGTTTTTCTGGAACTCTCTCGCTTTTTCCATGGTCCAGAGGATGTTGGCAATTTGATCTCTGGTGCCTCTGCCTTTTCTAAAACCTGTTTGAACATCTGGAAGTTCACGGTTCATGTACTGTTGAACCCTGGCTTGGAGAATTTTGAGCATGACTTTACCAGTGTGTGAGATGAGTGCAATTGTGCTGTAGTTCGAGCATTCTTTGGCATTGCCTTTCTTTGGGATTTGTAATGAAGACTGACTTTTTCCAGTCCTGTGGCCACTGCTGACTTTTTCAAATTTGCTGGCATATTGAGTGCAGCACTTTCACAGCATCATCTTTCAGGATTTGAGATAGCTCAACTGGAATTCCATCACCTCCACTAGCTTTGTTCATAGTGATGCTTTCTAAGGCCCACTTGACTTCATATTCCAAGATGTCCAGCTCTAGGTCAGTGATCACTCTATCGTGATTATCTTGGTTGTGAAGATGCTTTTTGTACAGTTCTTCTGTGTATTCTTGCCATTTCTTCTTAATATCTTCTTCTGTTAGGTCCATACCATTTCTGTCCTTTATCGAGCCCATCTTTGCATGAAATGTTCCCTTGGTATCTCTCATTTTCCTGAAGAGATCTCTTGTCTTTCCTATTCTGTTGCTTTCCTCTATTTCTTTGCATTGATCACTGAAGAAGACTTTCTTATCTCTCCTTGCTGTTCTTTGGAACTCTGCCTTCAGATGCTTATATCTTTCCTTTTCTCCTTTGAGAGGTCTGACAGAATGTGGTCCACTGGAGAAGGGAATGGCAAACCACTTCAGTATACTTGCCTTGAGAACCCCGTGAACAGTATCAAAAGGCAAAATGATAGGATACTGAATGAGGAATTCCCCAGGTCGGTAGGTGTTCAGTATGCTACTGGAGATCAGTGGAGAAATAACTCCAGAAAGAATGAAGGGATGGAGCCAAAGCAAAACCAATACCCTGTTGTAGATGTGACTGGTGATAGAGGCAAGGTCCAATGCTGTAAACAGCAATATTGCATAGGAACCTGGAATGTTAAGTCCATGAAATAAGGCAAATTGGAAGTGGTCAAACAGGAGATGGCAAGAGTGAGCATCGACATTCTAGGAATCAGTGAACTCAAATGGACTGGAATGGGTGAATTTAACTCAGATGACCATTATATCTACTACTGTGGGCAGGAATCCCTTAGAAGAAATGGAGTAGCCATCATGGTCAACAAAAGAGTCCGAAATGCAGTTCTTGGATGCAATCTTAAAAATGACAGAATGATTTCTGTTCGTTTCCAAGGCAAACCATTCAATATTACAGTAATCCAAGCCTATGCTCCAACCAGTAATGCTGAAGAAGCTGAAGTTGAACATTTCTATGAAGACCTACAAGACCTTTTAGAACTAACACCCATAAAAGATGTCCTTTTCATTATAGGGACTGGAATGCAAAAGTAGGAAGTCAAGAAACACCTAGAGTAACAGGCAAATTTGGCCTTGGACCACAGAACGAAGCAGGGCAAAGGCTAATAGAGTTTTGCCAAGAGAAAGCACTGGTCATAGCAAACACCCTCTTCCAACAACACAAGAGAAGACTCTACACATGGACATCACCAGATGGTCAACACAGAAATCAGATTGATTATATTCTTTCCAGCAAAGATGGAGAAGCTGTATACAGTTAGCAAAAACAAGACCAGGAGATGACTGTGGCTCAGATCATGAACTCCTTATTGCCAAATTCAGACTTAAATTGAAGAAAGTAGGGAAAACCACTAGACCATTCAGGTATGACCTAAATCAAATCCCTTATGATTATACAGTGGAAGTGAGAAATAGATTTAAGGATCTAGATCTGATAGATAGAGTGCCTGATGAACTCTGAACGGAGGTTCGTGACATTGTACAGGAGACAGGGACCAAGACCATCCCCATGGAAAAGAAATGCAAAAAAGCAAAATGGCTGTCTGAGGAGGCCTTCCAAATAGGTGTGAAAAGAAGATGTCTCCTATACATGCATATAAATACAGATACCAATCAAAGATGCTAGAAAAGAAAGTAGGGCATATATTTACCTAGGGTATAAATTTTTATAGGAAATTGGCAAGTTTCTATTTATTTTCTGTAGTTGTCATCTTGGTAAGATTTAGATGTATCAATAATATTTACGTGGCATCTACTTGTAAGTTGTCTTAAATCATAAATGTAACTTTCAGACATTTTATGTAGAGCTATGCATTGACCGTCTATCAACTTCAAGGGCATAAATAATTATTTGTTTTAGCTTTGAGAAGGTAACATTGAAAAATATGTCTCTGTCCTCTGATATAATTGGAGATCTTATGTCTCAAAATACTAAAACAATATGTATATATATATAGTACATTGACTGGCTTCCTAGTCTTTTTCCCTCCTAAACTCAAGTTCTTTCTTAATTAGCTAATACTTACCAACAACTTGACACATTATTCAGAGAGCTGTGCCTAATGTTCCTGCTTCATTGGTTTAGTAATAGCTTTGAGTGCAGGGCTGGGAAAAAGAACTGTGTGAACAATGAATTATATGTTACCACTTTTTTATGGTAGGAGCAAAAATGGGGAACATTTTTAAAATTTTAAGTATTCAAATGATTGCAAATAAATGTGAAATATATATAAGTGGTTTAAAGTCATCTTCTTGAAACCAAGAATCTTGCTTGCCTGAAAGCAAGTGTTTTCAGGTTCATGTCATCTCAGTAAAGCAGATTTTTGACACAGCAGTAAGCAAATTATTCTGAAATCTGTCCAAACATGTAATTGAATCATACTTGCTCAAGCATAAATTGCTTTTTCACCACGAGTTAAAAAATCAAATGTAGAAATTGATGGCAGATTTCTGACATAAAGAGCTTAGGTAGATCTAAGATTTGTGGAAAGAGATATAAAAGTATGTGGTTAATTTATTTGATTTATAGGTAGTATTCAAAAGTAAGCTTAGGGAAGACATAGAGAAGAGGTGGAAGGAGCATTGATATTCTTGGCTATACTGTGGACTTGGGAAAACAATATTACTATTTTAAAGCAATTGAGGCTATTCCATTCTTCAGTATTCCTTATCAATGGCAACTGTCATGCGATGCGTGAATGAATACTGGTCTTCTTATTGCTTTGGTATCTTTCCCTGATCATATCGCTAAACATTAATTGTATCTCCAGTAGAACACAATGGAAAGAGCTCCCCTATCCTAAATCACTCAAGTCCTCAACTGCACTGTATGTCTGAGGTATATACGAAGGCAACACAAATGAAAAATAATAATAAAATCAGTTAAACTGCAAGCCCACATTTAGAATCCTTGTGGCCTAGATTGCTGGTTGAAGCCCAGAGGCTATGAGAACCCCTCTGACCTGGGACAGCCTAACTTAAACAGCCCAGAGAACAAGTAGCCACTCAATTTTTCTTAGGTTCCTTTTATCTAAGCTTCATTCTATCCCTGGCCTATAAAACTTCATCACACAAACACTGAAAATAATATGATATTAAGCAATCACTTTCAATCTTTACGTTAAGGGAGAGTCTCCTGGTGTGTTGCGGTTCATGGGATTGCAAAGAGTCAGACACAACTGAGTGACAGAATAATTCTATATTAAATAAAATATGTCTTGGCATACAGAATTAACTTGTGGTAGTTTTAGTATTGGAATAAGCAGATATTTACTAAGTATTTGTTTGTTTGTTTTAATTTTAGTTACCTAAGTTTTCTAACTTGGATTAACTTTTTTTTCCCTTTTTCCCTCTAGTACTTAATCAGCAAGTTCTTTTACCACAGCATGTATCACACTCTTTTATTGAAATATTTTGTACAAGTGTCTTAATCCTTCTAATTCTGACTCAGACTACTTATATATGACCCATACTGATTTAATTATATATCGTGTGAAACTTTTTGATGTGCTCTGTAGTATTTTTAGATGTGTAATACTCTTAAATAGTGCAAATTCAAAAATGAAAAGAAAATTTAATCTTTAATGAAATGATCTTACTTTTATTTTTGTTACTTAGCCTTTCTAGTTCAAGATTAAATTTGATGATACCTGTCACAATTCATCAACAAGTATTTTTGAAGGTGCAAAATATGGATATTGGTTGCTATGAAAATTAAACAAGTAAAAAAAGATAATCCTTAATCTCAAGATTGTTTTAGTAGTGATGGGGATAGGGGTGCCTGCAAAGAGCTAAACAGCAAGGCATCATGACATAAGGTGTAAAATAAAAACCCAGGCAAAAGTAGGTATTGATTTTTAAATGCTTATGCTGCCTTGGACATTCAGTTATTAACTCTTAAAATAACTCTTCGAAGTCAGTATTATTAACCATGTCTTACTTTAAACACCTAAAGATTAGAGAGTTTAGGGAACACGCTGAAACACATCAGTAACAGGACCAGTATTTTGACCTGGGTATTTCTCATGTCAGCACCTCCATAACCACCCATTGTCTTTTTGATAAGGGAGCATAGAAAAAGTATTTATTCTTTTTGTCTTTGGACAGACATGTCTAACAGATGGCATTTAAAAGATGCCATTGAAATAACTTAGAATGAGGACAAGTAGAAAGGAAAAACCATGCTGAAAAAGCTCCAAGAACACATGGAGAGGAGAAATGTGACAATAAAAGGTATGTCTTCATGATGTTATAATCTGTTTGCTATTTTAGTCCAAATTCTAGACACATCATAAAAACTCTCAGGGAATTTCTAATGGTGATATTTAGAGAAAAGACAGTGTATTCCATTTTCTTTCTTTCTGCTTTTTTGTAGTGTTCATGGGGTTCTCACAGCAAGAATGTGAACATGAAAGTCGCTCAGTCGTGTCCGACTCTCTGCGACCCCATGGTCCGTATAGTCCGTGGAATTCTCCAGGCCAGAATACTGGAGTGGGTAGCCTTTCCCTTCTTCAGGGGATATTCCCAACGCTGGGATCAAACCCTGGTCTCCCACATTGCAGGTATTGCAGGTGGATTCTTTACCAGCTGAGCCACAAGGGAAGTCCAAGAATACTGGAGCAGGTACCCTATCCCTTCTGCAGCGGATCTTCCCGACCCAGGAATTGAACTGGGGTCTCCTTAATTGCAGGCGGACTCTTTACCAACTGAGCTATGAGGGAAGCCCACAACAAGAATATTGGAGTGGTTTTCCATTTGCTCCTCCAGTGGGCCATGTTTTGTCAGAAATGTCCACTGTGACCCATCCATCTTGATCCATTGAGTTAAGCAAGCCCTTTTGCCATAACAAAGCAGTGATCCATGAGGGGCGAAAAATGATGCTTTGGAATTGTGGTGCTGGAGAAGATTCTTGAGAGTCCATTGGACACTAAAGAGATCCAACTAGCCAATTCTAAAGGAAATCAACCCTGAATACTCATTGGAAAGACTGATGCTGAAGCTCCTGAAGCTCCAATACTTTGGCTACATGATACTAACTTTGGAAAAGACCCTGATGATTGCAAAGATTGAAAGAAGAAGGAAAAGAGGGCAATAAAGGATGAGATGATTGGATGGCATCACCAATTCAAAGGACATGAACTTGGGCAAACTCTTGGAGATAGTAAGGGACAGGGAGGACTGACCTACTGCAGTCCATGGGGTCACAAAGAGTCAAACATGACTTAGCAACTGAGCAACAACAGCAATAATAACAGTGAATTCCATAAGATTCTTATAAAGTACCATGAAGCAAGGCAAAGGATTCAAGGATTCCTGAAATGTTCATACCCAAAACTAGCAGTTTTCTTTGCTTTGCAGACAAGAATAAAATATGTATATCAATTGGCTCAGGTTGCTCCTAGAAAGTCGAGATCACATCCAAATAATCATTTACCTCCATAGACTTTGTGCAAGGTAGACCTTTAACAGATAAATCTTGAAAGATGTTCAAACCCCAAGAATAGTCATTTCTTTCTGGTTGTGTGTGTGTGTGTATTTTTAAAAGGCCTGCATATCTGATAACATATTTGAGGGAAGGTTAGCATTTTGGAGGTCTTCATATCACAAAAGTTTGACTTTTTGTCTATATTGAATTAACAGAATGACCATAATACAGTTTTCTTACTATCCACTATAACCAGCTGGATCTCAAAGTTTCCTATCAGTAAATCAACATACAGAATAAATAAATAGCTTTTTGTAGCTATAGTTGTCCTCATTAGAAATAGGTAACTGAGGCCTTTCAAACTTAGCAAATTAGTGTTGCCCCAGATACTTTACGTGCTTGAATAAAGTTATGTGTCTCCCGGCTCTGCTTTGAATGTTCTATCTTAGACATTGAGCATAATCAGAGGAGTAAAGATATTATAGAAGGTCCCCTACATACGAACCTTCAGGTTGTGAATTTTCAAAGATGTGAACGTTCATTCACATGTCCAATCACGTTCGTTAGTTTACATGTCCAGCGTACGTTGCCACATGCTTGCATCCTCACAAGTGGTTGCACTTTGTGTACTTTACTGTATAGTACTGTATAGAGTCCAGTAGCAAAGCATCTTTATTTCAAGCCCAGGATGTCCTGAAGCAAGTGTAAAAGCAGTGGTGATGTAGCTGGTACTGCTAAGAAGCGCCAGCTGTGTATTGTACTACGGTACTTTTCAAGGTACTGTACTGTAAGACTAAAAATGTTTTCTTTATCCTTTGTGAAGGTTTTTTATGTATTATTTGTGTGAAAAGTATTATAAACCGATTATAGCATGGTACTACATAGCCAATTCTGTTATTTGGGTATCTAGGCTAACTTTGTTAGACTTGTGAACAAATTGGACTTACGAACATGCTCTTGGAAGAGAACTTGTTTTTATACAAGGGGCTTGCTATAAGTCAGTTCCGTCGTGTCCGACTCTGCGACCCTATGGACTGCCGCACTCCAGGCCTCCCTGTCCATCACCAACTCCCGGAGCCTACTCAAACTTATGTCCATTGAGTCGGTGATGCCATCCAACCATCTCATCCTCTATCGTCCCCTTCTCCTCTCTCCTTCAGTCTTTCCCAGCATCAGGGTCTATTCCAACGACTCAGTTCTTCGCATCAGATGGCCAAAGTATTGGAGTTTCAGCTTCAGCATCAGTCCTTCCAGTGAATATTCAGGACTGCTATATTAATCATTAAGTGATCTCAGAGAGTTCAGGCAGTGAAGGTCTAGGCTAGCCATAATATAGAAAATACTTTGAGGTGTTAAATATTGGATCAGATACCTCCACGAAGGCATTTTCCACTTTAAGACAGGATATGTGGTAGTCTATCTGCTCTGCTTACTGTATGTGCTTAGTAAAGACAGAGGGAGGGAAAGTTGAGTGGGTGCATGAATTAAATTTTGAATGATAGGTTTTTCTTCAGAAAGATTGCCATGACATTTCTTCATAGATTTAGCGCCAATTAACATGATTCACAACTTGTTTAAGGCTTTATTTAATACTTTATAATAAAGGTGCTGGAATTTCTATTCAAATTTGAAAATTTAGGTGACAATATTTTTTTGTGTGTGAAAGATCACAACCCTAGGGTCTTGGGCAGAACGTGACTTATTTACACAATCAGTGGAAACTTGCATGGCTCAAGGAAAGTTCTTAATGAAATCCACTCCCTCATCAACTAAAAGTCTAAAAGGAGAATTAACAGGTGCACTTAAACTCAATTTCATAGACAGGCAAAAGTTTTATTTAGAATTATTCCTTAAAATGTTTTTATTATATAAATAATTAAGGAAGGCATTTACATTGAAATAAAGTCATGTATAGGTTTCCTAGCACAGTGGTAAATAATCCACTTGCCAATGCAGGAGACATAGGAGATGTGGATTCGATCTTTGAGTCTCTGGAAGATCTCCTGGAGTAGAAAATGTCTATCCACTCCAGTATTCTTACTTGGAAAATTCCATGGACAGAGGAGCTGGTGGGCCACAGTCCAAGGGGTCACAAAACGTCAGACACAACTGAGGAACTGAGCTCACACAAAACACATATTAGTAAAGACAGATAAACAAATGCCTCAAACTTCCCATCTCTCACTACACTTCCTTCTCTTCAAATCCATCACTTCCCAGAGGTAAACATTATTCTGATTTGCTGTGTATCTTTCCAGAACTTTTCCTATGCATTTTCAAATAATTATGAATATTTAAAATTTTTTGAATACTTGACTTTTTCTTCTGTATGTTTTCTTTTTTCACATATTATGTGTATCCTCTATTCTATTCTACAAATTTTTAATTTAATTAACCATATCTCCTGAAGATCATTCCACGTCAAAATGCACAGACCTCACACATTCTCATCACAGAGGCCTGTTATTATATAGTATGGCCGGATTATAAACTAATTAGCTTATCTCTTTATTCTTATATGGAACAGAGAGTTGACAGCATATCCTTTCTAGTTCGTGGTATGTTATTATCATTGATCTGTGCAAAACCCTCTCTAGTTGAGTTTGGTGTATCTTCCTTCTATCCTGATTTCTGAGATGCACTGGGCTAGTGTTGCTGGATCTTTGTCATGGGGCAGGTGATGATCCTTTTAGGACATTTAGAAAATAGAAAAGTGCAGACATAAATCAATGTCTCCTGACCTTTCCCTCTCTCCATTTTTGGCACCAAAAATTCTGCTCTAACTTGTCATTTTCCGACACATACACAGAACCGTCTTCTCATTTCCCAGGTGTTTTTCCAAGTTTCTACGTGACTTTCTCAGTGGCGTCCTCATGCTGTACTTTTCCCAGTTACATCCCCCTGATTGGCTTTGAAAGAGTTCACGTCACATATTTGTTATTCGTCGTCGCTTGTCTTGCTGTCTTAATTCCACTATCAATGATAAATTAGCTGACATCAGTCTTAAAAGCACTGTTGAATGAAAGGTCTTAAAAGTATATTCTGTAAAAAAGTTCACATATCCATCAGTTGTAATAATAACAACCACAATAGCAGTAATAATAGCCAACTTTAAGTGGATATTTTATGTCTGCAATATTTGTAAACTCTTTAAGACATGTGTATTGACTCATTAAGCCTTTTCAACCACTTAGTGGAGTGGGTACGATTGTAAATCCCTATTTTATAGATAAAGGAATTGACCTCTAAAAGGTAAACATATTATCCACAGCCATATGGTGGAAGAAATGTGATCCAAGAGACCTTGCTTTAATTTCTACTCCAAAGTACAGCAAGATGTGGAAGCACTGATCCAAAGGGTCTACATTTTCTAAATTTTAACAGCTAATGTCAAGTTGCCCTTAAAATGGCTCTCTATAAATTTAGCTCTCAGCAAAACCTAAGGACAAGTGGTACTTTTAGACTTTTATTTTTGTCCATCCAATTTGGGGGAAAAAAAAACCCTCAAGATTTAAAATTTGTGTTTCAGCTAGCAAATCTTCAGCTACATATATATATATATATACACACACACACATATATATATATATATACACACACACACACATATATATATATATTCTTTAGAGTATTAGTCTGAGTTGTTGAGTGTTGGACTTGAAAGAGAATATAGAGATGTACTCTAGCCTCTTATTTTTATTAATGAGAAGCCTGAGTGTCTGAGAGGTTATATGACTTCCATCAACTCCCACTGAGAATTTGTTACAAGGTTTGAGGGAACTCAGATATTCTGTCTCTGTTTTTTATGCTATTTCTGCTAATTCACACTGCCTACTATAACAACCTCCCTTGGTAATCACATTTATAGCATCCTATGTTAATTACCATATAGCTGTACCAAGACACCACAGTGGGCTTCCAATATTTCAGTAAAACAAAAAGAAGACACCTGGAAGGCAGATTCTAGGATAATAGTACTGTTTTCTAACATTTAGTACAGTCTTCATAAAGAATAGAATACTAAGAGAATGGTGAATGAAGGACAACCCTGTACATAGAATAAACTCACAGGTTTCTGGCTACCCCCTAATATGTTTAAATTTGTTTTTTGCTACAGAGTCCATGATTACAAAATCAACCATAGATAATCCACAGCATTAACAATAGAGACGCAGGTTCAATCCCTGGGTAGGGAAGATTTCCATGGAGTAGGAAATGACAACCCACTCCAATATTCTTGCCTGGAAAATTCCCTGGATACAGGAGCCTGAAGGGCTATGCGTGTCCATGGTATCACAAATAGTTGGAATGACTGAGCATATGTATGTAAAGTAGCAATAGAGAAGACTCATAGAATTGGGCTTCCCAGGTGGCACTAGTGGTACAGGATCTCCTTGCCAATGCAGGAGATGCAGGAGACGTGGTTTCGATCCCTGGGTAGGGAAGATCCCCTGGAGTAGGAAATAGCAGCCCACTCCAGTATTCTTGTCTGGAGAATCCCATGGACATAGGAGCCTGGCAGGCTGCAGTCCAGGGGGTCACAAAGAATCGGACATGACTGAATGATTGACACAAAGCCAAAGAAATATATTCAGATCTGTTGTCATGACAGCAAAAATCTGAGGCTCTGTCAAAATGCATACATGTGCTCATTCACTTGGTCGTGTCCTACTTTTTGTGACCCTATGGACTGTAGCCGCCCAGGCTCCTCTGTCCGTGGAATTTTCCCGGCAAGAATACTGGAGTGGTTTGCCACTTCCTACTCCAAGGTAGCAGTAGGGATCAAATCCAAGTCTCTTACATCTGCACTAATATATGAATTCCTTACCACTAGCACCACCTGGTTCAGAAAACATGGAAGTTGCATTCATAACTAAATTTAGATCTTTTGATTGCTGCCTGTGATTTATTTGCTTGTTTTTAAAAACAGATCAGTTTTGCTTTAAACTAGTATTATGAGTCATTAGAAAGGGTTTTTTTTTTTTTTTTTTAAATAATATGTGTCTATCCTGAAGGGCTTCTCAGGTGACACTAGTGATAAAGAATCCTCCTGCCAATGCAGGAGACCTAAGAGACACGATTTTGATCCCTATGTAGGGAATATCCCCTGGAGTAGGAAATGGCAACCCAGTCTAGTACTCTTGCCTGGAAAAGCCCCATGGACAGACGACCCTGGCAGGCTACAGTCCATATGGTTGCAAAGAGTCGGACATGACCAAAGTGACTTAGCAGGCACACATGTCTATCCTTAAACTCACCCAAGAGATTCTTGCTGACATAGGTTTGAGGTGGTGATCCATAGCGTGAGACTTAGCAGCAGAGTTAAATCAAAGACCTAAAGTGTTTTGTTCTTTAGAAAGGAAACCAAATCTTCCATCAGACATTCACTATTCCATTTCCTTGTGATCTTATTGATGAAACCTAAAACGACAAATACGCAGCATAGACACAGAGTTCACACGGACAAGCACAGAGTCAATCTGTGATGGTTACTATGTTGTATCTTAGTTATTATTTTTAGATAAAACAAAAAAAATTGAGCTATAATTGACAAGAATTTTACATGTTTATGGCACACAGCTTTTTCATTGGAATATAATTGCTTTATAAAGTTGTATTAGTTCCTGCTGTACAATGCGTGAATCACCTGCATGTATACATATGTGCCCTCCTTCTTGGATCTCCCTGCTATCCCCCAACCTAGCCACCTTTCCAGGCCTTCACAGAGCACTGAGCTGAGCTTCCTGTGCTTTATAGCAGCTTCCCTCTAGCTGTCTATTTGACACATGGTAGTGTATTTATGTCAGTGCTACTCTGTCAGTTCATCCTACCTTCCCCTGTGTTCACCCGTCCATTCTCTAAGTCTGCATCTCTATTCCTGCCCTGAATATAGGTCCATGTTCACCATTTTTCTAGATTGCATAGATATGTATTAATATACAATATTTGTTTGACATGCTTCACTCATTTGACAGACTCTAGGTCCACCCACATCTCTCCAAATGACCCTGTTTTGTTCCTTTTCACGGCTGAGTAATATTCCATTATATATGTGTGTGTGTGTATAAATATACCATTCATCTCAATTTTATGTATTTATTTATTTTAATATAAATTTACTTAATTAGAGACTAATTACTTTACAATATTGTATTGGTTTTGCCATACATTGACATGAATCTGCCACGGGTGTACATGTGTCCCCCATCCTGAACACCTCCCCATCCCATCCCTCTGGGACATCCCAGTGCGCCAGCCTTGAGCACCCTGTCTCATGCATCAAACCTGGACTGGAAATCCATTTCATATATGATAATATACATGTTTCAATGCCATTATCCCAAATCATCCCACCATTGCCCTCTCCCACAGAGTCCGAAAGACTGTTTTAACATCTGTGTGTCTTTTGCTATCTCGCATATAGTGTTATCGTTACCATCTTTCTAAATTCCATATATATGCGTTCAGTTCAGTTCAGTTGAGTCGCTCAGTCATGTCCGACTCTTTGCGACCCCATGAATCACAGCACGCCAGGCCTCCCTGTCCATCACCAACTCCCGGAGTTCGCTCAAACTCATGTCCATTGAGTCGGTGATGCCATCCTGCCATCTCATTCTCTGTCGTCCCCGTCTCTTCCCGCCCCCAATCCCTCTTAGCATCAGACTCTTCTCCAGTGAGTCAACTCTTTGCATGAGGTGGCCAAAGTGTTGGAGTTTCAGCTTTAGCATCAGACCTTCCAAAGAACACCCAGGATTGATCTCCTCTAGAATGGACTCGTTGGATCTCCTTGAAGTCCAAGGGACTCTCAAGAGTCTTCTCCAACACAACAGTTCAAAAGCATCAATTCTTCGGCGATCAGCTTTCTTCACAGTCCAACACTCACATCCATACATGACCACGGGAAAAACCATAGCCTTGACTAGACAGACCTTGGTTGGCAAAGTAATGTCTCTGCTTTTTAATATGCTATCTAGGTTGGTCATAACTTTCCTTCCAAGGAGTAAGCGTCTTTTAATTTCCTGGCTGCAGTCAGCATCTGTAGTGATTTTGGAGCCCAAAAAAATAAAGTCTGACACTGTTTCCACTGTTTCCCCATCTATTTCCCATGAAATGATAGGACGAGATGCCATGATCTTCGTTTTCTGAATGTTGAGTTTCAAGCCAACCTTTTCACTCTCCTCTTTCACTTTCATCAAGAGGCTTTTGAGTTCCTCTGTACTTTCTTCCATAAGGGTGGTATCATCTGCATATCTGAGGTTATTGATATTTCTCCCGGCAATCTTGATTCCAGCTTGTGCTTCTTCCAGCCCAGCGTTCCTCATGATGTACTCTGCATATAAGTTAAATAAGCAGGGTGACAATATACAACCTTGACGTACTCCTTTTCCTATTTGGAACCAGTCTGTTGTTCCATGTCCAGTTCTAACTGTTGCTTCCTGACCTGCATACAGGTTTCTCAAGAGGCAGGTCAGCTGGTCTGGGATTCCCATCTCTTTCAGAATGTTCCACAGTTTCTTGTGATCCACACAGTCAAAGGCTTTGGCATAGTCAATGAAGCAGAAATAGATGTTTTTCTGGAACTCTCTTGCTTTCTCCATGATCCAGCAGATGTTGGCAATTTGATCTCTGGTGCCTCTGCCTTTTCTAAAACCTGCTTGAACATCTGGAAGTTCACAGTTCACATATTGCTGAAGCCTGGCTTGGAGAATTTTGAGCATGACTTTACTAGAATGTGAGATGAGTGCAATTGTGCGGTAGTTTGAGCATTCTTTGGCATTGCCTTTCTTTGGGATTGGAATGAAGACTGACCTTTTCCAGTCCTGTGGCCACTGCTGAGTTTTCCAAATTTGCTGGCGTATTGAGTGCAGCACTTTCACAGTATTAGTGTTTTTCTTTCTGGCTTACTTCACTCTCTATAATAGGCTCCAGTTTCATCCACCTCATTAGAACTGAGTCAAATGCATTATTTTTAATGGCTGAGTAATATTCCTTTGTGTATATGTACCACAACTTTCTTATCCATTCATCTGGTGATGGACATCTAGGTTGCTTCCATGTCCTGGCTATTATAAACAAGGCTGTGATGAACACTGGGGTACACGTGTCTCTTTCAATTCTTATTTCCTCAGTGTGTATGCCTAGCAGTGGGATTGCTGGGTCATATGGCAGTTCTATTTCCAGTTTTTTAAGGAGTCTCCACACTGCTCTCCATAGTGGCTGTACTAGTTTGCATTCCCACCAACAGTGTAAGAGGGTTCCCTTTTCTCCACACCCTCTCCAGCATTTATTGCTTGTAGACTTTTGGATAGCAGCCATTCCGACAGGCGTGAAATGGTACCTCATTGTGGTTTTGATTTGCATTTCTTGTACATTAGTTTGAGTGAACTCCTGGAGTTGGTGTTGGACAGGGAGGCCTGGCATGCTGTGATTCATGGGGTCGCAAAGAGTCGGACACGACTGAGCGACTGAACTGAACTGAACTGAATAATGAGTGATGTTGATCATCTTTTCATGTGTTTGTTAGCCATCTGTCTGTCTTCTTTGGAGAAATGTCTGTTTAGTTCTTTGGCCCATTTTTTGATTATGTCATTTGTTTTTCTGGAATTAAGCTGCAGGAGTTGCTTGTATATTTTTGAGATTAATCCTTTGTCAGTTGTTTCATTTGCTATTATTTTCTCCCATTCTGAAGGCTGTATTTTCATCTTGCTTATAGTTTTCCTTTGCTGTGCAGAAGCTTTAAGTTTAATTAGGTCCCATTTGTTTGTTTTTGCTTTTATTTCCAATGTTTTGGGAGGTGGGTCATGGAGGATCCTGCTGTGATTTATGTTGGAGAGTGTTTTGCCTATGTTTTCCTCTAGGAGTTTTATATCTTCTGGTCTTATGTTTAGAACTTTAATCCATTTTGAGTTTATTTTTGTGTATGGTGTTAGAAAGTGTTCTAGTTTAATTCCTTTACAAGTGGTTGATCAGTTTTCCTAGCACCACTTGTTAAAGAGATTATCTTTTCTCCATTGTATATTCTTGCCTCTTTTGTTGAAGATAAGGTGTCCATAGGTGTGTGGATTTATCTCTGGGCTTTCTATTTTGTTCCATTGATCTATATTTCTGTCTTTGTGCCAGTTCCATACTGTCTTGATGACTGTGGTTTTGTAGTAGAGCCTGATGTCAGGCAGGTTGATGCCTCCAGTTCCATTCTTTCTCAAGATTGCTTTGGCTATTCGAAAGCAAATAATTTTCAATTATTTGTTCTAGTTCTGTTGTAGCTTGATAAGGATTGCAGTGAATCTATAGATTTCTTTGGATAGTAAACTCATTTTCACTATATTGATTCTTCCAATCCACAAATATAGTATATTTCTCCATCTATTTGTGTCTTCCTTGATTTCTTTAACCAGTGTTTTATTGCTTTCTATATATAGGTCTTTTGTTTCCTTAGGTAGATGTATTCCTAAGTATTTTTTCTTTTTGTTGCAATGGTGAATGAAATTGTTTCCTTAATTTTTCTTTCTGTTTTTTCATTGTTCGTTTACAGGAATGCAAGGGACTTCTGTGTGTTAATTTTATATCCTGCAACTTTACTATATTCATTGATTAGCTCTAGTAATTTTCTGGTGGAGTCTTTAGGGTTTCCTATGTAGAGGATCATGTCATCTGCAAACAGTGAGAGTTTTACTTCTTCTTTTCCAATCTGGATTCCTTTTATTTCTTTTTCTGCTCTGATTGCTGTGGCCAAAACTTCCAAAACTATGTTGAATAGTAGTGGTGAGAGTGGGCACCATTGTCTTGTTCCTGCCTTTAGGGTAAATGCTTTCAATTTTTCACCATTGAGGATAATGTTTGCTGTGGGTTTGTCATATATAGCTTTTATTATGTTGAGGTATGTTTCTTCTATTCCTGCTTTCTGAAGGGTTTTTATCATAAATGGATGTTGAATTTTGTCAAAGGCTTTCTCTGCATCTATTGAGATAATCATATTGTTTTTATCTTTCAATTTGTTAATATGGTGTATTACCTTGATTGATTTGCGGATACTGATGAATCCTTGCATCCCTGGGATAAAGCCCACTTGGTCATGATGTATGATCTTTTTAATGTGTTCTTGGATTCTGATTGCTAGAATTTTGTTAAGGATTTTTGCATCTATGTTCATCAGTGATATTGGCCTGTAGTTCTCTTTTTTTGTGTGTGGCATCTTTGTCAAGTTTTGGGATTAGGGTGATTGTGGCCCCATAGAATGAGTTTGGAAGTTTACCTTCCTCTTCAATTTTCTGGAAGAGTTTGAGTAGGATAGGTGTTAGCTCTTCTCTAAATTTTTGGTAGAATTCAGCTGTGAAGCCGTCTGGACCTGGGCTTTTGTTTGCTGGAAGATTGCTGATTACAGTTTCAATTTCTGTGCTTGTGATGGGTCTGTTAAGATTTTCTATTTCTTCCTGGATCAGTTTTGGAAAGTTGTACTTTTCTAAGAATTTGTCCATTCTTCTAAGTTGTCCATTTTATTGGCATATAATTGCTGATAGTATTCTCTTATGATCCTTTGTATTTCTGTGTTGCCTGTTGTGATCTCTCCATTTTCATTTCTAATTTTATTGATTTGATTCTTCTCCCTTTGTTTCTTGATGAGTCTGGCTAGAGGTTTGTCAATTTTATTTACCCTCTCAAAGAACCAGTTTTTGGCTTTGTTGATTTTTGCTATGGTCTCTTTTGTTTCTTTCACATTTATTTCTGCCCTAATTTTTAAGATTTCTTTCCTTCTATTAACCCTGGGGTTCTTCATTTCCTTCTTTTCTAGTTGCTTTAGGTGTAGATTTAGATTATTTATTTGACTTTTTTCTTGTTTTTTGACGTATGCCTGTATTGCTATGAACCTTCCCCTTAGTACTGTTTTTACAGTGTCCCATAGGTTTTGGGTTGTTGTGTTTTCATTTTCATTCGTTTCTATGCATATTTTGATTTTTTTTTAATTTCTTCCGTAATTTGTTGGTTATTCAGCAGCGTGTTGTTCAGCCTCCATATTTTGGAATTTTTAATAGTTTTTCTCCTGTAATTGACATCTAATCTTACTGCTTTGTGGTCAGAAAAGATGCTTGGAATGATTTCAATTTTTTTGAATTTACCAAGGCTATATTTATGGCCCAGGATGTGATCTATCCTGGAGAAGATTCCGTGTGTGCTTGAGAAGGTGAAATTCGTTGTTTTGGAGTGAAATGTCCTATAGATATCAGTTAGGTCTAACTCTTGTATTGTATCATTTGAAGTCTGTGTTTCATCTGTGTTTCCTTGTTACTTTTCTGTTTAGTGATATATCCATAGGTGTGAGTGGTGTATTAAAGTTTCCCACTATTATTATATTATTGTTAATTTCCCCTTTCATACTTGTTAGCATTTGTCTTACATATTCCGGTGCTCCTATGTTGAGTGCTTATATATTTATAATTGTTATATCTTCTTCTTGGATTGATCCATTGATCATTATGTAGTGTCCTTCTTTGTCTTTTTTCACAGTCTTTGTTTTAAAGTCTATTTTATCTGATATGAGTATTGCTACTCCTGCTTTTTTTTGGTTTCTACTTGCGTGGAAGATCTTTTTCTAGTTCTTCACTTTCAGTCTGTATGTGTCTCTCGTTATGAGGTGGGTCTCTTGTAGACAACATATATAGGGGTCTTTTTTTGTATCCATTCAGCCAGTCTTTATCTTTGGTTGGGGCATTCAACACATTTACATTTAAGGTAATTACAGTAATCCAAGTCTATGCCCCAACCAGTAATGCTGAAGAAGCAGAAGTTGAACAGTTCTAAGAAGACCTACAAGAACTTTTAGAACTAACACCCAAAAAAGATGTCTTTTTCATTATAGGGGACTGGAATGCAAAAGTAGGAAGTCAAGAAACACCGGGAGTAACAGGCAAATTTGGCCTTGGAGCACGAAATGAAGCAGGGCAAAGGCTAATAGAGTTTTGACAAGAGAACGCACTGGTCATAGCAAACACCCTCTTCCAACAACACAAGAGAAGACTCTACACATGGACATCACCAGATGGTCAACACCAAAATCAGATTGATTATATTTACAGCCAAAGATGGAGAAGCTCCATACAGTTAGCAAAAACAAGACCAGGAGCTGACTGTGGCTCAGATCATGAACTCCTTATTGCCAAATTCAGACTTAAATTGAAGAAAGTAGGGAAAACCACTAGACCATTCAGATATGACCTAAATCAAATCCCTTATGATTATACAGTGGAAGTGAGAAATAGATTTAAGGGTCTAGATCTGATAGATAGAGTACCTGATGAACTCTGGACGGAGGTTCGTGACATTGTACAGGAGACAGGGACCAAGACCATCCCCATGGAAAAGAAATGCAAAAAAGCAAAATGGCTGTATGAGGAGGCCTTACAAATAGCTGTGAAAAGGAGAAAAGGAAAGATATAAGCATCTGAATGCAGAGTTCCAAAGAACAGCAAGGAGAGATAAGAAAGCCTTCCTCAGCGATCAATGTAAAGAAATAGAGGAAAACAACAGAATAGGATAAACAAGATATATTATCAAGAAAATTAGAGATATCAAGGGAACATTTCATGCAAAGATGGGCTCGATAAAGGACAGAAGTGTTATGGACCTAAGAGAAGTAGAAGATATTAAGAAGAGGTTGCAAAAACACAGAAGAACTGTACAAAAAAGATCTTCCCGACAAAGATAATCACGATGACATGATCAACTCACCTGGAACCAGACATCTTGGAATGTGAAGTCAAGTGGGCCTTAGGGAGCATCACGGCAAACAAAGCTAGTGGAGGTGATGGAATTCCAGTTTAGGTATTTCAAATTCTGAAAGATGATGCTGTGAAAGTGCTACACTCAATATGCCAGCAAATTTGGAAAACTCAGCAGTGGCCACAGGACTGGAAAAGGTCAGTCTTCATTCCAATCCCAAAGAAAGGCAATGCCAAAGAATGCTCAAACTACCGCACAATTGCACTCATCTCACACGCGAGTAAAAATAATGCTCAAAATTCTCCAAGCCAGGCTTCAGCAATATGTGAACCGTGAACTCCCAGATGTTCAAGCAGGTTTTAGAAAATGCAGAGGCACCAGAGATCAAATTGCCAACATCTGCTGGATCATGGAGAAAGCAAGAGAGTTCCAGAAAAACATCTATTTCTGCTTCATTGACTATGCCAAAGCCTTTGACTGTGTGGATCACAAGAAACTGTGGAAAATTCTGAAAGAGATGGGAATCCCAGACCACTTGACCTGCCTCTTCAGAAACCTGTATGCAGGTCAGGAAGCAACAGTTAGAACTGGACATGGAACAACAGACTGGTTCCAAATAGGAAAAGGAGTACGTCAAGGTTGTATATTGTCACCCTGCTTATTTAACTTATATGCAGAGTACATCATGAGGAACGCTGGGCTGGAAGAAGCACAAGCTGGAATCAAGATTGCCGGGAGAAATATCAATAACTTCAGATATGCAGATGACACCACCCTTATGGCAGAAAGTGCAGAGGAACTCAAAGGCCTCTTGATGAATGTGAAAGAGGAGAGTGAAAAGTTTGGCTTGAAGCTCAACATTCAGAAAACGAAGATCATGGCATCTCATCCCATCACTTCATGGGAAATAGATGGGGAAACAGTGGAAACAGTGTCAGACTTTATTTTTTTGGGCTCCAAAATCACTGCAGATGCTGATTGCCGCCATGAAATTAAAAGACGCTTACTCCTTGGAAGGAAAGTTATGACCAACCTAGATAGCATATTAAATAGCAGAGACATTACTTTGCCAACAAGGTCCGTCTAGTCAAGGCTATGATTTTTCCCGTGGTCATGTATGGCTGTGAGATTTGGACTGTGAAGAAAACTGATCGCCGAAGAATTGATGCTTTTGAACTGTGGTGCTGGAGAAGACTCTTGAGAGTCCCTTATACTGCAAGGAGATCCAACCAGTCCATTCTAAAGGAGATCAATCCTGGGTGTTCATTGGAGGGACTGATGCTAAAGCTGAAACTCCAATACTTTGGCCACCTCATGCGACGAGTTGACTCACTGGAAAAGACTCTGATGCTGGGAGGGATTGGGGGTGGGAAGAGACGGGGACGACAGAGAATGAGATGGCTGGATGGCATCACCGACTCGATGGATATGAGTTTGAGTGAACTCCGTGAGTTGATGATGGACAGGGAGGCCTGGCATGCTGTGATTCATGGGGTCGCTAAGAGTCGGACATGACTGAGCGACTGAACTGAACTGAACTGAACTGATAAGTATGATTCCGTTGCCATTTACTTTGTTGTTTTGGGTTCGAGTTTATACACCTTTCTGTGTTTCTTGTCTAGAGAAGATACTTTAGAAATTGTTGGAGAGCTGGTTTGGTGGTGCTGAATTCTCTCAGCTTTTGCTTGTGTGTAAAGATTTTTATTTCTCCTTCATATTTGAATGAGATCCTTGCTGGGTACAGTAATCTGGGCTGTAAGTTTTTTTTCTTTCATCACTTTAAGTATGTCCTGTCATTCCCTTCTGGTCTGAAGAGTTTCTATTGAAAGATCAGCTGTTATCCTTATGGGAATCCCTTGTGTGTTATTTGTTGTTTTTCCCTTGCTGCTTTTAATATTTGTTCTTTGGGTTTAATCTTTGTTAATTTCATTAATATGTGTTTTGGGGTGTCTCACCTTGGGTTTATCCTTTTTGGGACTCTCTGGGTTTCTTGGACTTGGGTGAGTATTTCTTTCCCCATTTTAGGGAAGTTTTCATCCATTATCTCCTCAAGTATTTTCTCATGGTCTTTCTTTTTGTCTTCTTCTTCTGGGACTCCCATGATTTGAATGTTGGGGCATTTAACATTGTCTCAGAGGTCTCTGAGGTTGTCCTCATTTCTTTTAATTCTTTTTTCTTTTTTCCTCTCTGTTTCATTTATTTCTACTATTCTATCTTCTACCTCACTTTCCCTATCTTCTGCCTCTGTTATTCTACTGTTGGTTCCCTCCAGAGTGTTTTTGATCTCATTTATTTCATTGTTCATTATATATTGATTCTTTTTTATTTCTTCTATGTCCTTTTTAAACATTTCTTGCATCTTCTCAATCCTTGTCTCCAGGCTATTTATCTGTAACTCCAGGTTTTTTTTTTAAGGTTTTGGATCATTTTCACTCTCATTATTCGGAATTCTTTATCATATAGATTTCCTATCTCTTCCCCTTTTGTTTGGATTGGTGGGCATTTATCCTATTCCTTTACCTGCTGAGTATTTCTCTACCTTTTCATCTTTTTTATATTGCTGTGTTTATATTGCTATGGGTGGCCTTTCTATATTGTAGCAGTTTGTGGTTCCTTTTTATTGTGGAGGTTCCTCACTGCGGATGGGGTTGGATGGGAGGCTTGTCAAGGTTTCCTGGTTAGGGAAGTTTGTGTCGGTGTTCTGGTGGGTGAAGCTGGATTTCGTCTCTCTGGAGTGCAATGAAGTGTCCAGTAATGAGTTATGAGATGTCAGTGGGTTTGGAGTGACTTTGGGCAGCCTGTATATAGAAGCTCAGGGCTATGTTCCTGTGTTGCTGGAGAATTCACATAGTATGTCTTGCTCTGGAACTTGTTGGCCCTTGGGTGGTGCTTGGTTTCAGTGTAGGTATGGAGGCGTTTGATGAGCTCCTATCGATTAATGTTCCCTGGAGTCAGCAGTTCTCTGGTGTTCTCAGGATTTGGACTTAAGTCTCCTGCCTCTGGTTTTCAGTCTTATTCTTACAGTAGACTCAAGCCTTCTCCATCTCCTTTCAAAGACAATGGGCTGCCTTTCTGGGTGCCTGATGTTCTCTGCCAGCATTCAGAAGTTGTTCTGTGGAATTTGCTCAGCGTTCAAATGTTCTTTTGATGAATTTGTGGGGGGGAGAAAGTGGTCTCCCCGTCCTATTCCTCTCCCATTTTAGGACCGCCCCTTGTCTCAATTTTGAATCTACCATTCTATACTTTGCTTTGGAGTGCTCTACCTGAGAATCTGAAAGCCACGTTTCTCCTCTGTCAGCTGTTCTCTGTTAAGTTCTTTAGATATTGGCTCTAGAGGGCAATTGGAAGTCTGGAGAAGTAAGGAGCCTCAGTTCAGTTCAGTTCAGTCGCTCAGTCGTGTACGACTCTCCGCGACCCCATGAATCACAGCACCCCAGGCCTCTCTGTCCATCACCAACTCCCGGAGCTCACTCAAACCCATGTCCACAGAGTCGTTGATGCCATCCAGTCATCTCATTCTCGGTCGTCCCCTTCTTTTCCCGCCCCCAACCTTTCCCAGCATCAGAGTCTTTTCCAGTGAGTCAACTCGTCGCATGAGGTGGCCAAAGTATTGCAGTTTCAGCTTCAGCATCAGTCCCTGCAATGAACACCCAGGATCGATCTCCCTTAGAATGGACTGGTTGGATCTCCTTGCAGTCCAAGGGACTCTCAAGAGTCTTCTCCAACACCAAAGTTCAAAAGCATCAATTTTTCAGCGATCAGCCTTCCTCACAGTCCAACTCTCACATCCATACATGACCACGGGAAAAACCATTGCCTTGACTAGACGGACTTTTGTTGGCAAAGTAATGTCTCTGCTTTTTAATATGCTATCTAGGTTGGTCATAACTTTCCTTCCAAGGAGTAAGCGTCTTTTAATTTCATGGCTGCAATCAGCATCTGCAGTGATTTTGGAGCCCAATAAAATGAAGTCTGACACTGTTTCCACTGTTTTTCCATCTATTTCCCATGAAGTGATGGGACCAGATGCCATGATCTTTGTTTTCTGAATGTTAAGCTTCAAGACAACCTTTTCACTCTCCTCTTTCACTTTCATCAAGAGGCTTTTGAGTTCCTCTTCACTTTCTGCCATAAGGGTAGTGTCATCTGCATATCTGAGGTTATTGATATTTCTCCCAGCAATCTTGATTTCAGCTTGTGCTTCTTCCAGCCCAGCGTTCCTCATGATGTACTCTGCATATAAGTTAAATAAGCAGAGTGACAATATACAACCTTGACGCACTCATTTTCCTATTTGGAACCAGTCTGTTGTTCCATGTATAGTTCTGACTGTTGCTTCCTGACCTGCATACAGGTTTCTCAAGAGGCAGGTCAGCTGGTCTGGGATTCCCATCTCTTTCAGAATGTTCCACAGTTTCTTGTGATCCACACAGTCAAAGGCTTTGGCATAGTCAATGAAGCAGAAATAGATGTTTTTCTGGAACTCTCTTGCTTTCTCCATGATCCAGCGGATGTTGGCAATTTCATCTCTGGTGCCTGTGTCTTTTCTAAAACCTGCTTGAACATCTGGGAGTTCACGGTTCACATATTGCTGAAGCCTGGCTTGGAGAATTTTGAGCATGACTTTAGTAGCATGTGAGATGAGTGCAATTGTGCAGTAGTTTGAGCATTCTTTGGCATTGCCTTTCTTTGGGATTGGAATGAAGACTGACCTTTTCCAGTCCTGTGGCCACTGCTGAGTTTTCCAAATTTGCTGGCATATTGAGTGTAGCACTTTCACAGCATCATCTTTCAAGATTTGAAATAGCTCAACTGGAATTCCATCACCTCCACTAGCTTTGTTCGTAGTGATGCTTTCTAAGGCCCACTTGACTTCACATTCCAAGATGTCTGGCTCTAGGTCAGTGATCACGTTATTGTGACTATTTTGGTCGTGAAGATCTTTTTTGTACAGTTCTTCTGTGTATTCTTGCCACCTCTTCTTAATATCTTCTGCTTCTGTTAGGTCCATACCATTTCTGTCCTTTATGTAGCCCATCTTTGCGTGAAATATTCCCTTGGAATCTCTAATTTTCTTGAAGAGATCTCTTGTTTTTCCTATTCTGTTGTTTTCCCCTATTTCTTTACATTGATCACTGAGGAAGGCTTTCTTATCTCTCCTTGCTATTCTTTGGAACTCTGCATTCAGATGCTTATATCTTTCCTTTTCTCCTTTGCTTTTCGCTTCTCTTCTTTTTACAGCTATTTGTAAGGCCTCCTCAGACAACCATTTTGCTTTTTTGCATTTCTTTTCCATGAGGATGGTCTTGGTCCCTGAGTCCTTTACAATGTCACGAACCTCCGTCCAGCGTTCATCAGGCACTCTATCTATCAGATCTAGACCCTTAAATCTATTTCTTACTTCCACTATATAATCATAAGGGATTTGATTGAGGTCATATCTGAATGGTCTAGTGGTTTTCCCTACTTTCTTCAATTTAAGTTTGAATTTGGCAATAAGGAGTTCATGATCTGAGCCACAGTCAGCTCCTGGTCTTGTTTTTGCTAACTGTATAGAGCTTTTCCATCTTTGGCTGCAAAGAATATAATCAATCTGATTTTGGTGTTGACCATCTGGTGATGTCCATGTGTAGAGTCTTCTCTTGTGTTGTTGGAAGAGGGTGTTTGCTATGACCAGTGCATTGTCTTGGAGCCTACTTCTTCCTAATTTGGTTTTCTGTTTCTGTTAACATCACCGTGGCAAAGGCAATTGATCCCAGGCCCCCCACTGAAGCCCACCTCCTCATTCCTCCAGAGAGCAAAACACGGCTGAGGAGCAGCACCCATCCTCAGAGGACTGGTTCCCAGCTCCATAGGGCCCTCCAAGCTCCACCAGAGGACCAGTGCCCCTTTCAGACGTCTGAGTCTCCCTCACCTGGAGTTACAGGGCTCTAACAACCACAGCTTCTCTTTGTCCCTCAATCCTGTGTTAGGAGCTGCTTCTTGCTCTTACTAACCCTGTCAGCTTGACTCATCTCTTTGCTTTATTATGTACTCTATTATTTGTTTAATCACTTCTCTTTATTGAATTGGCATCGTTTCTGTTTTTCTGCATGGACCCCAAGCATCTGTCAAAATGTCAGTCACATCTTATGCATTCCATAAAAGTTGGATTCCCAAAAGGACAGTCTCCAACAATTCTGGGTCCACAGTTGGAAGAGGAGAACAAATTCAATACCTAGATGTAAGATCTAGAACATGTCACCATTCCCTCTCATGGGACCAGTTAACTCTGTGAACAGAGTGGTACTCAGTAACACTTCTAGAAGGAAAATACTTTAAAAAACAACTTGACAAGCATACCCAATGTATTTATCTCCAATTAGAGCCAGGGGAAAAAAGCAGAGAATGAAGCAATATGACCTGGTTGTTGAGACGTTAGCTTAAGGCAACCATGCATTTTTAAAATTTGCTTTTCAGATACATTATTTTACAACTAATGCTGACTGCAAGAAAGAATAAATCTAGAAAGAGAGAGAAAAACAGCCTGCAATCAGCCCTCCATATTTGTGTGGATTCCATATCAATGGATTCAGTCAGCAGAAGATTGAAAATATTTTTTAAAAAATCTAGAAATTTCAAAAAATCAAAACTTGAATTTGTCTCACTCCAGCAACTGAGAGCTATTTATGTAGCATTTATATTCTCTATACAGCTAATTTCATAGAATTTGCATTTTAATGGTAAATTATATATAGGCTATGCTAAGCCACTCAGTCTTGTTCGACTCTTTGTGACCCCATAAACTGTAGCCACCAGGTTCCTCTGTCCATGGGATTTCACAGGCAATAATACTGGAGTGGGTTGCATTTCCTACTCCAGGGGAATCTTCCAGACCCAGGGATTGAACCTGTGTCTCTTGTGTTTCCTGCACTGACAGACAGGTTCTTTACCACTAGTGCCACCTGGGAAGCTGAATTGTATATAGTAGATTATTAGAAGTAATCTAGAGATGATTTAAAGTATACAGGAAGACGTGCATAGATTATATGCAAATACTGCATCATTTTGATAAGGGGCTTCAGCATTTTTTAATTTTGGTATTAACAGGGGTCCTGGAACCATTCCCCTGAGGATACTGAAGCCCTTAGTGTCCTCAGGGGAAGGGCCTTATACTTTGTCCTGCTTTACAATGAAATATCATGACTTAGAATGATTGTAGTAACCAAAATTCATGCTGGAGTTTTAGAGCCTAAGTAAAAATTCTTCATGTCACTTTTTAGCCTGTATGCTGCTGCTGCTGCTGCTAAGTTACTTCAGTCATGTCTGACTCTGTGTGACCCCATAGACGGAAGCCCACCAGGCCCCGCCTTCCCTGGGATTCTCCAGGCAAAAACACTGGAGTGGGTTGCCATTTCCTTCTCCAATGTGTGAAAGTGAAAAGTGAAAGTAAAGCCGCTCAGTCGTGTCTGACCCTTAGCAACCCCACGGACTGCAGCCTACCAGGCTCCTCCATCCATGGGATTTTCTAGGCAAGAGTTTAGCCTGTATAAGATTATACTATTTGAAGGTAATCTACTCCTGGGGTCTTCCTTCACTATTTTCCCATATCTGCTCCTGCAATCAGACTATATTCTGGTTCCTGATTAAAAATAAATGTTTTATCTTTGAAATTCCTTGAATTTCTAAGTAAGATAATTGCATCAATCAGCACACCTACCTTTTCTTTGTAGTTTCCTTTTTTTTTTTTTTTGCTTTTAAAGATAAACAGATGATATCACTGGATCTTTCACATGAGGGAAGAATGTATGCATTAGGAGTTCCTTTCACCAATATTTGGAAAGAGTCCAGATCCCAGCCCAGCTAAACCAGAGTAAATATACTGCTTGAAAAAAAATATGTCAGATTTCTGCTATTTTACTCTGTTAAAAGGTTAATAAATTATAGAGATTAAGTGGTCAACATTAGCAGGTACCTAATTATTACATTATTAAAATATTAATGCTTTCAGTTGTGAAATATGATCCATCAGACACCAGAGGCTGGTGTCTAGTGGAAAGTTTTACAGGCTAGCCTGAGGTCAGGGCAGGTTTTACTGGTGTACTTAGGTGTACATGTTTTACAAGAAGGGTGGAGTCTCTGAGTTCAAATGACTGCAGTTTGCAGTTTCTTCTCAGAAAATTAACTCGGAGGAAATTCACATCTTTTATGGGCACTTTTTTTTTTTTTTTCCTTCCCTTCAAACATAAACTGTCATTAGCCAAAATGCAATGTCCTGAGGAAGTATGTAAGTTTGGTACAAAGCTTTTATTACTAACTCTTGGCAACTTAATAATTAGAGTGTACCAGAATTAAGTGCATCTCTCATGATTAAGTAGCTTATTTGCCACGTGTAATTAACATCCGCTTGTATCATTAGATGTCTTTGGCTGGGCTTGGGTGGCTCCTGATAAGCACTTTGGGAGAGGAACATAGGGAAGGAAGGTATAGTCAAACACCATAAAAAAATTTTAACACAGGTTATATCTACAATGTTAGAATTCCTCTATTTTAGTGGTGTAAAGTTTCATTAAATTCAACGTCTTCATTTTACTGGTAGGGAAACTAGGGCCCAGAGAGAATATATGTTGATGTTAGTCATACAACTGTATGGTGGCAAAATCAAGACTACAGAATTACCTTCTGACTCCACGCTGAGTCCCTTTGTATGACTGTGTACTTCTTCCCTAGTCCCTAACTATCTGTCTACACTTGCTGCAGTGACAGGCCACCCTGTAATTACTTCCCACCAACACTCATGCATTTCCAGAGGTCACCAGGTAACCATCCAAATAGACTTTAGTATTTGCTTGTTGTTAACTTTTATTTTATATTACAATATAGTTGATCAACAATGTTAATTTCAGGTGTGCAGCAAAGTGATTCAGATATGCACATATGTGTAATTTATTCTTTTTCAAATTCTTTTCCCACTTAGGTCATTACAGAATACTGAGCAGAGCTTCCTGTGCTATAGAGTAGGTCCTTGTTGATTATCTATTTTAAATATAGTAGTGTGCACTTTTAGTTTTTATACAGGGGGGTTGAAAGACTACTCACTTGAAAAATTCATTGGTTTTGTATTTTAAAGACATGGACATAAATGGTTTGGCTGGAATTGCTTTTGGCTTCCACATTCTCTTACAGGATTGCTAACTTGTTAGAAGCCTCCAAGGAATCAGACGCAGGGAGAGACCTCCACATGATCAGACAGATATTTTAAAATCAGCACAGTGTCTCTAGGTCCTTAGTCACTCAGTTGTGTCTTTCTCTTTGCGACACCATGGACTGGACCCCGCTAAACTCCTCTGTCTATAGGATTCTCCAGGCAAGAATACTAGAGCAGGTTGTCATTACCTTCCTGAGGGGATCTTCCCAGGGATCAAACCTGTGTCTCCTGCACTGCAGGCAGAGTTTTCACTGGCTGAGCCACCAGGGAAGTTTTGTGCATTAACACTCCCTCCTGTTTGAGCAGTGATCATGAAATCCATGATCTTAGCATCTTATTTGAGAACATGTTATACTGCCATTTCTAACATTTCTTAGGAGGAAATAATGGCAAATATATGCACATTTTCAGGTATAGAATACATTTACTAAACAGATGTTGATTGCATGAAATGTTTTGCAACCCCTGGAAGCAAGAGCTTTTCAGCACTTGGCATTCTGGAGCTGAGGTCTGCTTGTGCTCTTGATAAAATGTGGATCACCCTGGATTCAAAAGAATGAAATTGCATCCAATATTTAGTTTAGAGAAGAAGGATTTGGTCTGGCGTTGTGTCTGGTATAGCTGTCATCACTAAAAATTCTAGATCACCTAAAATCCTGTTTCAGTGTGTGTGTCCTAGAAGTGCTCCTCCCAGGAATTGTGCACCTGAGATTCCCTTCCATGATTTACCTGTGGGTAAGGCCCTACCTTCATGGTGACTTCACATTCAGGTTTTTAGTTGTTCAGATTAGTGAGTTCATGCTTCTCAAGAAATAAACAGAGACAGCTTCCTCAAAAGACACCAAAATTATTTCAATCAAATGGACCTGTCAGACCAGGCCAGTGGAATACTTGTGCTTTTACATTATGTTTTTATTTATAACAGCACTAGTATTTATCTGACATCAACAAGAAATGGAGATATTCTATGCCTCAGGCTGTATCTCCATTACAAGAAAAAAGGAAAAGAGTATTCTAGCTAAATTCTTTGGAGCAACAGTTTTCTAAGTTATGGAGATGCCATGCTTACTCGATTATTATATCTAAATGTTAAGCAGATAATTAAGGCAGAAGTGCTAAATGTGTATTTTCAAAAGCACTAAAACTATGACTTCTGTATACATACACGAGTTTAAGAACTATGATAAAAAAGAAATATATATATATGTATATACACATGACAAGCATACACATTATTCAAAATTATTCATAAAGTCGGCATGGTTATTGCCTTTAATTAGTTCTAGGATAATTGTCAAAGAAGTCATTGGCTTCAGCAGAAATCAAACTTTATTTGGGACCCAGATTTATAAGTTTGCAGGAGATGGATTTCTGGGAGTAAGATGTGGCCCACTATGGCAAGGAGGCTCAGGATAGGAAGAAATTGATTAGTTTCCCATTTGAGGACCTTTATCTTTTATGAGGAACCCAGTTGTTCTCATTATAGGGGTACAAAGGAGTACTTTGGAAAGGATTAACCTGGCTTCCCAGGTGGTACAGTGGTAAAGAACCTGCCTGCCGATGCAGGAAATGTGGGTTCCATCCCTGTGTCAACAAGATCCCCTGGAGTAGGAAATGGCAACCCACTCCAGTATTCTTGCCTGGAAAATTCCATGGACAGAAGAGCCTGGTGGGCTACAGTCCACGGGGTCACAAAGAATCAGACATGACCGAGCATGCCGGCACACCTGGATCCACTTCCCTTTTTTTTCTTTTCATGTCCTCTCTCTTTCCTTCTCTCCCCATTTTCTCCTACTATTTCTCTCCACCCGGCTCCCTCCGCTCTCTCCTCTACCCCTCCCATCTAACCTCCCCCTCCCCCTCTTCTCTCATTGTTAATGATAGTCACATATGTTATGTGTTCCATGTCAGAAATCAAGAGTTTTACTGACTCAAGTATTTTTCTTCAAAAAATGTTGTTTATTCTCTTCCTACAGTATGATTTCTCTCAAATGTATACAATATCAGGAGTGTCAATTTAAGTTCTATGTGATTCTATCCAAAGATATGACTTCTGTCTTGGATCAAATTTTTAACTATTGTCCTTCTGTAGGTATAGTACCATTCTGTTCATTCCCATACGCTACCTCACTCTGTGTTATAGAGCAGAAATTCTATACAGAAAAAAAATAGCCTGTGGTGTTGGTGAAATAAAAACATCTCTTTGTTTCTTAATGTGCTAACATTGCCACCATTTATTGTGCGCTGTTCCCAGGCACCGGGTGAGGGCGTTTTATACACTATCTCTCTTAATTCTCAGAAAGTCCCTCACTGTATAGAGGCTCAGAGGATTAAGGGACAACTTAGGTGAGTGGCAGATTCAGGATTAAAATTCAATTTCTTCTGTAAGTCACTCAGCTACTACACTCATGATAGGTAAATCGTGATGCCACACAGAACAAAAATCATTTAGTATCTCTCTTTGAGTCTGTGGGCTAAAAAAATACTCCTCAAAGTCACTCAAGTTTCAGATGGCAGCCAGTTCTTGTAGTACAAAGAAGAGGTACAATGCGTTACCCAATGCAAGAGAACAGAGTTCAGAAAAGCCTGTTGCTTATTAGAGATGATTGAGAAATATGCACACTGATAAGAAAGAGCATATTCTGTGGTAGTATAATTTGTAACTCTCCATTCTCAGTGCCCACTCTCCAGATGAGAAATTGTTCTGTAAAAGTAATGATGATGACAATAGTAATTATTTTTTATCATAATTACTTTTTTAAAAAAGGATTCTAGACTTAAAATCATTATCCATCCTTCCTTAAAATAATAATTCTGGATTTTAGAATATTCTCAAGATAAAGAAACTTTAACATCTTTCTCTTAGATAACAGGATCTAATGTAAATTTAGAGGCCATATATATATAATTTTTTTAACTAAGAGAATCACTTGGTGTTTTTTAATAATATTCCCTTTAAATATATGAGGACCTGGAATAAGGGCAGTCAACAACAGCATCATCTAGAGTTTTCAGGACTCCAGACTGCAAGGCATAGAACACAAAGGTAAGATCTGAGCGTCTGTTTTCTTTTGATCTGTCAGTGATCTGAGTATAGATCCACAGCTCCGTGATTTACTGAGTCTCAACTGCCAATCACATTTAAATAACAGACAAGGAGAACAAGCACAGTGAGTGCAGAGAGCAGCTGAAGAAATAACTTCATTAGCTCTGAGACAAGTCTGATGAAGGATTCACTTTCCTTCTGATTCACCTCTGAAGTGAATCTCAGAACTATGATTTCAGCAGTCACGGGGGCAGGTAGAAATTCTAGCACGGAGAGTACAGTGTTGGTAGTTATGAATAATTATAGAGTTACATGGTTTTGAAATAGTCTTGTGATATTGGGAATGACAACTGGTTAATTGAACTGTCAGGTGAGCCTGCTATTCATCAAGGGCCTCCTGGTAGACGAGATCCATTTTCCTAGTGAATCAGGGATAGCACACTAAAATGTATACTGAAACTCTAGTAGAAGTATCTTGCTGAACTCAAAGAAAAGGACACAATTAAGAAACTCAGTGGGACAAAGGTTTAAAAATCTATAAAATAGGTAGATGTCTTTCTTATCCATTAGAAAATATGATACATAAAAGAAGGATTCTAAAATAGATTGGGTAATAATTCTAGTTTTAAGATAGCAGACAGAAATAAACATGAAGATCATATAGTTATATTCAGTTCTTTAATAGCATACTAATAGTAGTACTTTATCAACTCATTAAAATTTTATTATAAATTGTCATCTAAAACATAAATTTTTAAGAATATGAATTAAAATAGAAACTTTAATCACCCTTTAAGTAGATTGTATTAAGTAAATTCTAGGTTAGAGTTTTGTTTGATTTATAGACCTTGGAATAGCAGATGTATATGTGAATTTGTTGTATTTCTTTCTCTGCTATATACAAAGAAGATAAGTAAAGTGTAAAAAAAAATACTTGAATGGTTATATTTATATTGGTAAAATTTTTGCAGCTGTAGAAAGTATTATTATTTTAAATCTATAAACAATTTTTAAATAAAAAAATAAATGGTCTCCTTTTATTTGAGAAGCAAAAAGTGTTGCTCAGATGCACAGTGAAAGAAGTGATTCATTTGTATATTTTTAAGTGCAAATATAAAAAGACCTCTGCTGGGTTCTATAAATTAGTTGCCATTGGAGTTATGGACAAAGTGTATAACTTATTAAACATACTTTGTGGCTAACTGAAATTAAACAGGATAAACATATATGAATATCTATATTCTATGAACTTCTAGAAGGCAATGTGCTACAGAGGGTTGATGTCTATTTCACTTTGCTCTTCAACCTTTCTATTAATAGGAGCAGGAAAGAGGTTGTTGATTATACACTCTGCAAAGTCAAAGGGTAGGACCAAATTCATTTCTCAATTGTTGTTGTTTAGTTGCTAAGTTTGAAACCCCATGGACTGTAGCCACCAGGCTCCTCTGTCCATGGGATTTCCCAGACAAGAATACTGGAATGGGTTGTCATTTCTTTCTTTAGGAGATCCTCCTGATCCAGGGCTAGAATAAGTGTCTCCTGCACAAGTGGATTCTTCACTGCTGAGCCATCTGGGAAGCCTTATTTCTCAGTACTGTGATTTTATTTTGATTTTAATTTTTTGAATTACTTAGGGAATCAAATCAGAATTGTTTAGTCTAAAAACCACTTGGAGAATTATCAGCTCCCATACCTGAAAACTCCTGAGAAATCTGTGTGCAGGTCAAGAAGCAACAGTTAGAACTGCACGTAAAACAACAAACTGGTTCCAAATTGGGAAAGGAATATGTCAAGGCTGTATATTGTCACCCTGCTTATTAAACTTCTATGCAGAGTACATCATGCAAAATGCTGGACTGGATGAAGCAACTGAACTGAACTGAACATATTCCTAAAACTCCTGTAAAGCTAGCACAACCTAGGTTGTTTCCCTAGCATTTTTATTCTAGTCAAAAGTGTGTGTGTGTATATATATATGTATATATATATATATGCATATATATATATTACTGATAATATGGAGAGATGTTTGTTAATACATGCGTGGTTATACATAAAATATGCCACACTTTATGTGAGCCTATAAAGCAAAAAAGTACAGAGATTTCTGATATGCCCCAAATCTCCATACAAACACCCCTGTTTTATTTTTAATGTCTTTATGATATCTCCTATATCAGGAGCTTTTAATTTTGGTATAGTCATACATTTTTACAAGTATTTTTTTAATTAAGAAAGTCTTTCCTATTTAACATGCTTAATCCCTTGTCCTATATTTTCTCCCAATTTTTTCTCATGGAAGAGCTTATGTCTACTTTTCTTGGGTCAAAGCAAGCTAGACCATTTTTCAAATTTCTCTGTTACTCCCATCCTTTTTTCCCCCTTCATCGCTCTCTCATATCTTAGTCTTCTCTCCATTCAAACATGCCTCTGATTTATTTCTCTCACCAAGTATTCTTTCATTCTTCCAGTTAGAATTCTTCTTCTGACTTACTTTGTATTGTTTTTAAAATGGTTGAGACAGTATTACGTTTGTTTCTGTGTATGACTTCTCTAAATAATTCCTCAGCACAGATCTGTAAATCTTGATATCCCCAAAGAGTCTCATTTAATGCTTCAAAGACTAGGTTTTCTATTAATGTTTGTAAAGAGAAAGTATGTGTTTAGTTTAGACAACTGAATACTCAGCTGGGACACAGTAATTATTTTCAAATACTCAAGCACTTGTCCTATGCTAAAGGAGTTAAACAGGCTTTACATGGTTATGGATGGTTTCTAAGGACAACTGGATTTTTCTCAATATAAAGAAGAAATTTTCAACAAATAGAATTCTCTGAAAATAGAATGAACTCACAAAGGAGTGACTTGATTGTCTCCCAAACATATTCACTCAGGAGCGGTACATTAATATTCTTTCTACACATGGTAGGCCTCCTGAAAGAATAAATAAAATGGCATCCTTATTTGTATGCTTCATGAGTTTTCATTTTAGTCACTGACCTTTATTATTGGTGACCCTTCCCCCATCTTTCCACTCTCCAGTTACACCCATCAACAGGAGCCATTTTACTTGTTTTTAAAAATGATTTGCTTTCAATGTACAAAAACTCTCAGGATAAATTTTTTATCACTCAATTTTTATTTTCAATTTTTAGAAAACTTTAGAAGTTAAATCACTTCTCAGTTCAAGATTAAATGTATCCCAAAGTCAAATCTCGTCAACAAGATTAAATGAATAAGCATATTTGCAGGGAAATATACACATAGTTAATATTTTATGTAGTTTTATTAAAATTGATTTATTTTGAAATTTCTCCACAGATTTCCCCATGTAACTATCAATCACAGACACTCTAAGAGAAATACCATTTAATACATTTAAAATAGAACAATATAAAACAAATAAAAGTCCTGAAAATTTATAGTCTATCTTCTTTATATTTTTAATTAGGCTAGAAAATAAATAGCAGGAAACTAGGGTTTCAAAAATATCATGCATATTACCCAGAACACTGATAAAACCTTAGTGAATATGAAATAAAGCAAAATGAAATCATTATTTCCTAACAGAAATTTGTTGTCTAACTATGTACCAGAACTGTTTTGGCAATCAAAAAGCAATAAATCAACAGGGGAGAATTTTAGCAGAATCATGAACATAGATTCATGAAGCATCTATAGATTATTTTGTCATTTTTCCAACAAGCAATGTTTGTGTTTCTGCTACCTCTGAAGTTCTCTCCTAACTTTGAGGACAAAAGCTGACTGCCAGCCAATCCTATGTGTTCTGGCTTCTTTGGAAGGGAAGATTTGCTGAAGGTCTTCTGATTTTGAACTCTAGTTGGACATTGCTGCTTGCACATTCTTATACTCAGGTAGTAGGAGGAAGGATGAAATAGCTCAGCTCTGAAAGTTTACAATGATGTTGTTTAGTCGCTAAATCTTGTCTGATTCTTTTGATGATTCTGTAGCCCACCAAACTCCTCTGCCCATGGGATTTTCCAGGCAGGAATACTGTAGTGGGTTGCCATTTCCTTCTCCAGGGAATCTTCCCAACTCAGGGATCAAACTCGCATCTCCTACATTGCCGGGCAGGATCTTTACCACCGAGCCAGTTGGGAAGCCCTAAAATGATGTTACCTTATAGCTTATTAGAAAGATGCTAGTTAGGCAGCCAGCAAACCTACAGATAGAAAAGCAAAACGATATTGAAAGAAAGTGCTGGAATCACCAGTCAGACCAAGGAGACTCCACTTCATCAGGAAAGGTCACAGAGAGTTGCATTGGCAGACAAGTGACAGTGACAGCCCAAATGAGAAAGCTGTGCGGCCCTGTATTTCATATGGAATCTCTTCAGTGTGCCCACCATATTCAATCTCAGAAACAATAATACTACCTTCAGGATCAGCCTTCAACACAAAGGGCATTAAGAGAGCAACAGAAAACAGCTATCGGTGATACTGGTTGTGGTGAATAAGTCCTGGAGGTATTTATATTTCAGGTTAGTGGAACATGATTCTTAAGACACATGAAGTAATTCAGCAGACTATTACAGAGGGTGGCACCTGCGCCTTGGGACAATTTCTAGCAGCTATAATTGCAATAAGTTGATCGGTAGCAATTCAGAGGTCTGTAACCACCATATAAATACCTCAGAGGAGGGAAGGAACTCGGTATAGAGCTCAGAGACCGGAAGTTTCTTGAAAAATAGCTCAGTGGGGGGCATCTCCTGTGCCATTCGTATGGACATTGGCAACTTCTTATTAAATAGTTTTGGCGTTGGCAGCTGTTGGTGATATATCGTGATGGTGAGAAGCCACTGGGTATGAAGCCAAGATCTTGGTAGCTTCTGTACCCAAAACTGCCCAGTCTGTAGTGGCTTAGGGGCTGGAAACTCTTGGATAAGCAGTTAAGTTGCCCAAAGCATTTAAAGCCATTGCTGAGGGTCTGGCAAGCTTTGGATGTACATCGGCTGGGGTTGCAGCCATCAGATACATACCCCTTGGTCTGAGGGCACGGATTGCAGCTGGGGCTGGGTCCGACGTTGGTCGTTTCATGGGCACTGCAGATTTGGCCCCCTGTTGCAGAGTTGCAGGGCACAGAGGAGTTTGATTGGTCACAACTTGTGGTGCAGGTCTTGGGCTCAGAACTGGGGGACTCACAGCTCGGTGCTTCCCCACACGTTTCTTGGCAGTTTTCCAGGAGCCAGAGATTCCCGTGGTAGCTACTGGGCAGGCTGAGACCAAACGTAGGGCTTACATCGCTGGAACAAAGAGCAACAGAAGCAGTCACTGGGAAATAACAGTGAGTTCTGTAGGTTGCGCCACTGCAGTTCCCAGGATAGCCTAGAAAAGCCATGGAGCCTGAGTGTATGTTCAGCGACGGCCGTGAAGGTATGGCGAGACTGTGGCTTGACGCCCTTTTATATCTTCCCTGGGGATTGTCTGCATCCTCCCCAGACTCTCTTCCTTCTCGCTGCCTGGGACAACAACACAGCAACATTTCATTAGTGTGCTGGTTAGTGACAGCTGCTGATGCCTTCACACTCATATTAAAGCAAGTTTATTTTGAGTCTTCAAAGTTATCTATAATCACCATGTTGACCATCACCCGTCACTCATGTGCAGACCATAACTTTTGTGAATAGTGATTTCAGTGTTAACGAGTAAGCTCTCATCTGTCAACCGGTGGTAAACAAGAGATCATGTGTCTGTGAGCTTTTGCAACATGGTTGTTAAGGGGTTAATGAGGATCCAAGTGAAACAAAAAACCTGGACTTCTCCACTCTTTTGGCAACTGCAAAATACTGCCAGGACTTGACCTCATACTCCAAAAGAAGCTGAATGCTTTGTCTCCACATTGTTGCTCAAAAGAGAGCATGAGGCATTGAAATAGTAAGAGAAGTACTTTCTCCCCCTAGATAACTGTGACGTTCTTAACTATGCCAGGCCATGTACTGGTGGCAACATCTCATCCATTTGGAAAATTCTGTCTGTAAGATTCACAGCAATCTCATTGAGACTTAGTGACCTAATACAAGGCCAAAAATGAACTTGTTCCCAGGGGTCAGCGGTTGCTAAGTAACCAAGACTTCTGGAAGAACTCTTTCTAAAGAGTTTCTATAATATGTAATATCAAAGAATGCCAGTTTCTCAAAATTATACCTGCCTAATTGGCTAAAATTATATGTCTCATTGTCTCTGTTTTAAAACTCCTTTGCTGTCAGATGTATAATATTTCTTTACATTTCTGCCCAAGTAAGTTTTACTTATTCTTGATTTTCTTTTCTTTTCACATAGAGTTTATTTCTCTGTTGAAGAATATAGTTATTTTTGGTCTATAACCACAAAAGGAAATGGCTATGCTTAATTTTGTTTTGAATGACCTGTACAGTTCTTATAGGCACTGTACATATTAAATAGCACTTTTCATTCCTTATGGTGAAGGTTGAAGAAAAAATTTTGTAAGAGTTTAATTTAAAGAACTGGCACTTTGTTCTTAAAAATACAGGTTATAATTCACACTTAGAGCCTCCACTAAATTGGAAATGGCAATGCATTTATTAACTGTAATAAGTTCAGACAGAGAAGACCAGCTTCTTCAGGTATGATAAGCTATAGAGCTAGTTTTTAAAAGACACTGTCCTCACAGTGGTTTAAAATCAGTTATATTTTTCAAATGCACGTCAACTTAAAGTTACAGATAGTCTTCACATTTTTAAAAAAATATGAGTATTCTTAGTTCCTCTCAGCATTTATTCAATAAAGTGATGGATTTTATTCTAGGGTAACTCTTAATTAAAAATATTTTACTGTTTGTACTGTCTTTAGGTGAAAGGGTCAGGATCAGGAAGCCATACTTTCAGCGAATTGTTCATCTATAGAATGTCCTGGAGTTTTGCACAGAAATTTTCAGTCCTGAGACAGGTAAATGGGAACTAAAATACACAAGGAGCTTGACAGCCTCCATGTAAATTCTGGAGAGGGTGTGGAGAAGAAGGAACCCTCTGCACTGTTGGTGGGAATGTAAATTAGTGCAGTCATGTGGAGAACGGTCTGGAGTTTCCTTATAAAACTAAAAATAGAAATACCACATGATTTAGCAATCTCACGCCTACATATATCTGAAGAACTATTTCAAAAAGATACATTCACCTCAATGTTCATAGCAACAATATTGACAATAACTAAGACATGGAAGCAACCTAAATGTCCATTAAGGGATGAATGGATAAAGAAGATGTGGTGTATATATATACAATGCAATATTGCTCAGCCATAAAAAAAGAATGGAACAATGTCATTTGCGGCAACGTGGATGAATCTAGAGATTTTCAGAGAAAGACAAAGGTCATATGACATGGCTTATATGCGAATCTAAAAATGATAACGAACTTATTTACAAAACAGAAACAGACTCAGACATAGAAAATAAATTTATGGTTACCAAAGGGAAAAGGAGGGGGAGCGATAAATTAGGAGTTTGGGATTAACACGTACACACTACTATATACGGGTTTCCCTGGTGGGTCAGATGGTAAAGAGTTTGCCTGCAATGCAGGAGACCTGAGTTCAATCCCTGGGTCGGGAAGATCCCCTGGAGAAGGGAATGGCTACCCACTTCAGTTCTCTTGTTGGAGAATTCCATGGGTGGAGGAGTCTGGCAGGCTATCCTCTATGGGATCCCAAAGAGTCAGACATGACTGGGTGACTAACAATAATCAACAAGGACATACTGTATAGCACAGGGAACTGTACACAGCATCTTGTACCAACCTATATATAATGGAAAAGAATCTGAAAAGGAAAATGTGAAAAAATAAAGGCTTGGAAAAAAGTACACAAGGCAGTCATTGGTGAACGTTCCACTAAATTACTTGTTCCAAGTAATATACGGGAGAGTTCAGAGGTTGGTGGAAGTTTATTTCTGCATCCCTTCATCATACCACGATTATATTTAGTCATTTCTTAGGCTTCCTTGAAGTAAATTTGAGGGAAAATAAACAAATAAACAAAACCCAGAATAACTCCATCTGCTGTAAAGCCCACATACTCCCTTTCCAACTTTGCATTAAATGGCAGAGTATTTTAAATTAATATCACATATTCTAAAGGAGATCAATCCTGGGTGTTCATTGGAAGGACTGATGCTAAAGCTGAAACTGCAATACTTTGGCCACCTCATGTGACAAGTTGACTCACTGGAAAAGACTCTGATGCTGGGAAAGGTTGGGGGTGGGAGGAGAAGGGGACTACAGAGAATGAGATGGCTGGATGGCATCACCGTCTCTGTGGACATGAGTTTGAGTGAACTCCGGGAGTTGGTGATGGACAGGGAGGCCTGGCATGCTGTGATTCATGGGGTCGCGGAGAGTCGGACACGACTGAGCGACTGAATTGAACTGAACTGAACTCTAGTGTGAGCACAACAATTAAATAAGGTAGAACATCACTTAGCATAACTAATGTTCACAGCATGAGGATTTATAATTTAAATTGATTTTGGTACAATCATATTCTAAACAGTCAAATACTGAGGTTTGCAAAGGCAGTTAGCCCAACTTCTCTCATTGGCTTTTATGTTTTACTTTCTTATCCACTCATCGCATTCATAGGCGACTATCACTCACTTTTCACCCACCACATTCTGTAAACACTACCTCTACAGAACTGTCTTCTGCTCTAGACTCCATTTTAACAAGAAAACAAGCAGTCACGCAGTGATCGTTTTCAGCAGTAAGGACCATTGTTGTTTGGGTGACATTATCCTCTGAAGGCTTCCCTTGTGGCTCAGCTGGTAAAGAATCCGCCTGCAATGCGGGAGACCTGGGTTCGATCCCTGGGTTGGGAAGATCCCCTGGAGAAGGGAACAGCTACTCACTTCTCTGAAGGCTTTGGAGAGCACATGCATTTCTCCATTTTCACTTAATTGCTAAATAACCTTTCCTTCCATTATAATAATAATCCTATTCTATTTGTAATATTTTCTATATTACAAAATAAAATACTCTTGTCCTATATAATATAATCCTGTCTACTATATAATAATCCTAATTGTAATATTTTCTGGGTGTAGAAAACCTACCCCTGCCTCCCCACCATGGGCCAATGCAGGAGACATATTCCCTGGGTCAGGAAGACCCCCTGGAGTAGGAAATGGCAACCCACTCCAGAATTCTTTCCTGTAAAATCCCATGGATAGAGGGGCCTGGCAGGCTACAGTTCATGGGGTCGCAAAGAGTCAGACACGACTGAACACATACACAGACACACACACACACACACACACACACACATCCTGCCACCCAAAATCCACTTCCTAATCAGCGGAACCTGTGAATGTTATGACAAAAGGGGTTTTGAAGATGTGATTTACCTAAGTGCCTTGAAATGGATTATCTGGAAGAGCCTGAGGTGATCACAGAAGTCCTTCTAAGAAGGAGGTAGTAGATGAGAAAGAAGAAAGTGGTGACAGGAGCAGAGGCTGGAGTGGTGCTGCTGTAAGTGAGGAAGTGACATCAAACTCGAGAAGCTAAAAGAGTCAGGGAATGGATTCCTTTTCAGAGGCTTTAGGAGGAATCGGCCCTGCTGATGCCTTGACTTTAGTTTGGTGAAACTGATTTTGGACTTCTGGCCTCCAGAACTTTAAGAGAATATTGTGTCAGAAAAATACAGGTATAATACATAGTCTTTATGTAGTGTGAGGAGTTTATGCTCTGTATCCGTGGCAAGGTTAAGATGCAAAGAATGAACTTTCTACCACCAGATAATTCAGAGAAATTCCCATGCCTTCTGAAAAAGAATAAACATACTCCCTTTATTTAATGAGGCGGCAAAATTTTTACAACTCATTAAAAAAGAGTAATGCAACTGTTTGTCAGTTTTTCCAAAGGTTAGCAATCCTTTAGGGTAAACACAGAAGATCAAAGAAAGCTAAATTTTCCAGTAAATGGCCCTTAAAGAAAATAATGGAGGTCACCTTCAAGCCTTTTAGGTCATAATGAAATTTTATCTTCCTTTTTGCAAAATATGTATATAAGTTTGTCCTAATTTCACTTTCCAGAGCATGGTTAAATGATGCAACAAGGATCCTGTGATCTGAAAAGCATACTGTATGCAAATCTATACTTACATAGCAATTAAGCTGTATATATTGAGTCAAAATGATTCTTAGATTTAGCAGTGGTAAAATGGTGTAACCCAGCTACATTTACGTTGTTCGTTTCATAAATCATTAATGGTTTCCAAAAACTGAAGGGCAGATGTACAAAATAAAAAATTTAGGAGACAGATATAAAGGAAGATGAGCTTTCCCAGTGGCTCAATGGTAAAGCACCTGTCTGAAATGAAGGAGCCGCAGGAGACCTGGGTTCCATATCTGTGTTGGGAAGATCCCCTGGAGAACGAAATGGCAATCCACTCCAGTATTCTTGCCTGGAGAATCCCATGGACAAGAGAGTCTGGCGAGCTACAGTTCATAGGGTCACAAAGAGTCAGACAAAACTGAAATGACTGAGCACACACACATGCATAAAGGAAGAAAAGCTATTTTTTTTTTTTAGCTTTCAAGGTCCTTGAAATATATTTAGCGTATGAGACATGGCAAAAGGGTTGGGGGACAGACTACAACCAATGGTCCAATGTGTGGTCCACATAGTTATATTTTTTTTCCAGTTTTTAATTGAGGTGCAGTGGATTTACAATATCATATTAGTCTCGGGTGTACAGCAAAGTGATTCAGTTATACATACGTACACATATATACTATTTTTCAGATTCTTTTCCATTATAGGTTATTACAAGATACTGAATATAGTTCCTGGGCTATGCAGTAAAACCTTGTTGCTTATTTTATATATAGTAATGTGTATTTGTTAATCCCATTCTTCTAATTCATCTCTCCTCCCCACCTTTCCCCTTTGGTAACCATTTATTTTGTTTTCTGTGTCTGTTTGTCTGCTTCTGTAAGCTCATGCTTTTTATTTTTTAGATTCCACATATAAGCGATGTCATGTGATATTGTCTTTCTCTGACTTAGTTCACTTAGTGTGATACTCTCTAGGTCCATCCCTGTTGCTGCAAATGGATATTTCATTCTCTATATGACTAATATTCAACTGGACTTCCCAGGTGGTGCAGTGGTTAAGAATCCACCTGCCAATGCAGGACACATGGGCAGAAGACTGGGGTTTGATCCCTGAATCAGGAATGGATTCATTATCTGGAGAAGGTAATGGCAACACATTCCAGTATTCTTGCCTAGAAAGTTTCATGGACATAGGAGCCTGGCAGCCTACAGTTCATGGGGTCACAAAGAGTTGGACATGACTGAGCACACACACACACACACACACACTCACACGTTATGCATTGACAGTTGACAAGAACGGGAGAGATGAGAACTAATGGGGAAAGAACTAGTTGTTCACAGAGCCTGTGACCACAATTAAGTGGCGGAACAGTAGTGTGAATTTTTATAGGTTGTGGGCTCACAGCTCAATGGTTGGTACTTGGAGGGTTTGTCATGTTTCTGGGGAGTTGTCCAGAACTCAAGTTTGTTTCGGCTGGGCAAGTCCAGAGCATCACCACAGTTTACACCAGTAAAGTAGAGAGTAGTGGATGAGGTGACAGGAACATGGCAATAACTCCCAAGGAAACAGGAGTCATAGTTTCCAGAACAGCAGTTGTTGGATGACATAATAGAATGTGAAGAAAAATTTCAGATAAGCAGCAGAGAACAGCTTGTCTATGTTGATGTAAGTGTATAAGACCAGATTGTTTATATACTTTGGTGGCTATATATCGCGATTCTTCTCCCCACCGTATTTTAGATCAGTTTGCATAACAATATCTCAGTTCATTTTGCTGACTATGGAGATGACTTCCAACCCATTCATAAAATAAGTCCAGTTTGCATCTTCTACATATCTGCTGTCCTAATCTCTCTCCTGTTTATCAGGCTTAAGAATGTAAGATGTAAACACCTGTGTATTTTATCTGCATTGCTTCTGTTCCTGCCCTTTAATAATGCGTGGTTAAATGGAGTCCATCCAAATGGATGTTTATTCTAGTCATTATCCACAAGGAACAACCTGGTTAGGAAGGCATAGTCTTCATCATTGATGAAGAGACTTAGTGTTACAATGCCTGATGTACTGAACTAGTTCCCAAATAGTACATTTATTGGATTTGCCAGATGGAAAAACTCATACTTATTCTCTATTTTTTACTACTTATCCGAGAATCTAATTGGGTTATGCTGTTCTCAGTATATTTGTCCTGACAGTCAATTTTATGCAAGCATCTTAGAGTGCATTTTAAAGAGCTCTACCCTCACCATGTGATGTTTTTTCATTACTTTAAAGTTGGTTTTCAAAGATTTGAGGAGATGTATGTAATATTTCTACATGGTAACATTGATGATATACCTGCTCTTACTAATAAAAATGCATTGATTTCTATTGGTGACATTCAACTAAAAGGATAAACATTAAAGGCCATCAGATTGTACATCAGCATGAAGAAAGCTGATCGCCGAAGAATTGATGCTTTTGAACTGTGGTGTTGAAGAAGACTCTTGAGAGTCCCTTGGACTGCAAGGAGATCCAACCAGTCCATTCTAAAGGAGATCAGTCCTGGGTGTTCATTGGAAGGACTGATGCTAAAGCTGAAACTCCAATACTTTGGCCACCTCATGCGACAAGTTGACTCACTGGAAAAGACTCTGATGCTGGGAGGGATTGGGGGCGGGAGGAGACGGGGATGACAGAGAATGAGATGGATGGATGGCATCACCAACTCGATGGACATGAGTTTGAGTGTACTCCAGGAGTTGCTGATGGACAGGGAGGCCTGGCGTGCTGTGATTCATGGGGTCGCAAAGAGTCAGACACGACTGAGTGACTGAACTGAACTGAATACCAGAATTGATGGATGTCTTCACCTGAGATAATTTACTAAGACACTTCGATCTTCATGCAATTAAAGTGAGCAAGGATTAAGAAAATGTTTAACATCACAGGAAGAAAGATATCTGAAAAGTTCTTACTTGGGACGTCACAGATTAAGTGATCTCTGTACCTCCCAAAATAAGAGCTAATCTTTACAGACATCCATTTCCTGGAGTTCGTATTTTAACAGATCAGAAATATGCCTTTTCAAGCTTTTTCACAGATGGTCAAAAATGAATCTGGGAATGAATAATGGAGAGTAAAGTTTCCATGAAATCACTTGGCATCTGAGAGTGCCATTGGTGTTTCTTTTGGTAGAAGTTCCCCATTTTGCAGCCGTCCCAGTTTCTTATATAACCTTTCGAGTAAGAATGGGAGACCTTATACCCCCATGCAGACATGCACAGAGAGAAGGAGGGAGGGAGGGAGGAGGGTGGGGGGTGCAAGTACACCTGATTTTTAAGAATATTTTAAATTTGTTTTTGAACATCATAAAAAGCATGGCATTTTGTGCAGGTGGAATGTAAGGTTTCTCTTCTGAATTTTTTGTTTTAGGTAGTGGAAGAAAAAATAGTTGACATCACACATGGGGCATTTTCAAAGTCAATGTATTGCATTCCTTCCCAAAGAAAGCATCAGATCACACTTGTGTCAGGCACACTAACAGTAGGAAAAAACAGAAGAGATTGGACTCATCAAAGGTTGAAAATTTGAGAATGTTCTTGACAATTTTCTCATTTCCTCCAAGAGTATTGAACCCTCCATATAAATAAAATCTCCCAAACTCTTAACATGCTTCCAAAGAATATTCCTTTCCTTCCCTTGATTAGCCTCCATTGAAATAATTTTTTTGTATGTGCTACACTGAAATTCCTCATGATCTAGGTCAAGATTCTCTTCACTTCTTTGGTTCTTTGTAAAGTTCAAAAATAAGTGATAACCAACTAGTCTATAAAATCTCTTCTTTTACATGTAGGCATGTTACATATGACTTTGAAAAATAAAATAAAATATTTTGGTTTTGCCCACAGTGAAACTAGATTTGGTTTTTATAGAACTGCTAATAAATGTATATGATAACTGGAACACCATGGAAGCTAGAGTTATCCAGCTAAATATGATCTGGCCATTAGTAATCAGTAGTTAAACTGTGAGTTAGAGGCAGAATATATAACTGAGAGAAATCTGGACTCATCAATGATTTAGCATATCTTTATGCCAAACACAGGAGAGGCCAAATACACATACCTAGCTAACATGTGTCCTAATTCACTCTTTTTAATTCCATCTGTAATTATTCTCAACATAGAGACTTTGAGTTTATTACATCTCCATGTAGTTTCCTGCCTCAGTAGCCCGAGATAAAAACAAAACAAAGCAAAACAAAAAACTTTTGAAAAGTTATATCTTTTTGTTAGAAATGGTTGTTTGAGGATATGATAAAATTAACAAAGATAAAGAAGCTCTTGATGAGGGTAAAAGATGAGAATGAAAAAGCTGGTTTAAAATTCAGTATTCAAAAATCTAAGATCATGACATCTGGCCCCATCACTTCATAGCTAATAGATAGGGGAAAAGTGAAAACAGTGGCAGAGTTTATTTTCTTGGGCTCCAAAATCACTGTGGACAGTGATTTCAGCCATGAAATGAAAAAAAAAAAAAAAAAGCTTGCTCCTTGGAAAAAATCTATGACAAACCTAGACAGCATATTAAAAAGCAGAGGCATCACTTTGCTGACAAATGTCTGTCTAATCAAAGCTATGGTTTTTCCAGTAGTCATGTACAGATGTGAGAGTTGGATCATAAAAAAGGCTAAGTGACAAAAAATTGATGCTTTCGCAATGTGGTGCTGGAGAAGACGAGACTCTTGAAATTATAGAAAAGGTAGCTGCTGGATTGACAGCCATTTGTCAGCTAACTCAGAGGTTGACACCCAACGGATTGGTAACTTGAAAGATGGCAACTCAAGGTTGTCTACAACATACTGGCTGGCAGGAAGTGGAAACATGGGACTTTATAGAAAGAAAGATATTTCCTTGATGGGATCTGAACACATCAGAAAAATTCTGACAACATTCATAAGGGATGCAGGCACTGTTCTCACAATTGGTTGGAAGGTAGCTCATGGTGTCACCACAGGGCTCATGGCAGTGGCCATGCAGTGTGTTGCTACCCAGGCTCCTATTAGGATCAGTTCAGTTCAGTTCAGTCACTCAGTTGTGTCCAACTCTTTGCAACCGCATAGACTGCAGCAAGCCAGGCCTCCTTTTCCATCACCAACTCCCAGAGTTTACTCAAGCTCACGTCCATCGAGTTGGTGATACCATCCAACCATCTCATCCTCTGTCATCCCCTTCTCCTCCTGCCTTCAATCTTTCCCAGCATCAAGGTCTTTTCCAATGAGTCAGTTCTTCACATCAGGTGGCCAAAGTATTGGAGTTTCAGCTTCAATATCAGTCCTTCCAAAGAATATTCAGGACAGATTTCCTTTAGGACTGACTGGTTGGATCTCCTTACAGTCCAAGGGACTCTCAAGAGTCTTCTCCAATGCCACAGTTCAAATGCATCAGTTCTTCAGTGCTCAGCTTTCTTTATAGTCCAAGTCTCACATCCGTACATGACCACTGGAAAAACCAAAGATTTGATTAGATGGAACTTTGTTGACAGAGTAATGTCTCTGCTTTTTAATATGCTGTCTAGGGTGGTCATAGCTTTTCTTCCAAGGAGCAAGTGTCTTTTAATGTAATGGCTGCAGTCACCATCTGCAGTGATTTGGAGCCCAAGAAAATGAAGTCTCTCACTGTTTCCATTCTTTCCCCATCTATTTGCCATGAAGTGATTGGACCAGATGCCATGATCTTAGTTTTCTGAATGTTGAACTTCACGCCAACTTTTTCACTCTCCTCTTTCACTTTCATCAAGAGGCTCTTTAGTTCTTCTTCACTTTCTGACATAAGGGTGGTGTCATCTGCATATCTGAGATTATTTGCAATCTTGATTCCAGCTTGTGCTTCATCTAGCCTGGCAACTAGCACGATGTACTCTGCTATAAATTAAATAAGCAGGGTGACAATATACAGCCTTGACATACTCCTTTTCCAATTTGGAACCAGTCTGTTGTTCCATGTCCAGTTCTAACTGTTGCTTCCTGACTTGCATACAGATTTCTCAGGAGGCAGATCAGGTAGTCTGGTATTCCCATCTCTTGAAGAATTTTCCACAGTTTGTGGTGATCCACACAGTCAAAGGCTTTGGTGTAGTCAATAAAGCAGAAATAGATGTTTTTATGGAACTCTCTTGCCTTTTCAATGGCCAACAGATGTTGGCAATTTGATCTCTGGTTCCTCTGTCTTTTCTAAAACCAGCTTGAATATCTGGAAGTTCACGGTTCTCATATTGTTGAAGCCTGGTTTGGAGAATTTTGAGCATTACTTTGCTAGCGTGTAAGATGAGTGCAATTGTGTTGTCGTTTAAACATTCTTTGGCACTGCCTTTCTTTGGGATTGGAATGAAAACTGACCTTTTCCAGTCCTGTGGCCACTGCTGAGTTTTCCAAATTTGCTGGCATATTGAGTGCAGCACTTTCACAGCATCATCTTTCAGGATTTGAAACAGCTCAACTGGAATTCCATCAACTTCACTAACTTTGTTCATAGTGAGGCTTCCTAAGACCCACTTGACTTTGGACTCTAGGATGTGGTTCTAGATGACTGATCACACCATCGTGATTATATGGGTCATGAATATCTTTTTTGTATAGTTCTTCTCTTTATTCTTGCCAAGTCTTAATATCTTCTGCTTCTGTTAGGTCCATATCATTTCTGTCTTTAATGTGCCCATGTTTGTATGAAATATTCTCTTGGTATCTGATTTTCTTGAAAAGATCTCTAGTCTTTCCCATTCTATTATTTTCCTATATTTCTTTGCACTCATCACTGAGGAAGACTTTCTTATCTGTCCTTGCTATTCTTTGGAACTCAGCATTCAAATTGATATATCTTTCCTTTTCTCCTTTACCTGTTGCTTCTCTTCCATTCTTAGCTATTTGTAAGGCCTCCTCAGACAACCATTTTGCCTTTTGCAAATTTCTTTTTCTGGGGGATTATTTTGATCACAGACTCTTGTACAATGTTATGAACCTCTGTCCATAGTTCTTCAGGCACTCTGTTTATCAGATTTCATTCCTTCAGTCTATTTGTCACTTCCACTGTACAATCATAAGGGATTTGATTTAAGTCATACCTGAATGGTCTAGTGGTTTTCCCTACTTTCTTCCATTTAAGTTTGAATTTGGCAATAAGGAGTTCATGATTTGAGCCACCGTCACCTCCTGGTCTTGTTTTTGCTGACTGTATAGAGCTTCTCCATCTTTGGCTGCAAAAAATATAATCAATCTTTGATTTTGTTATTGACCATCTGGTGATGTCCATGTGTAGAGTCTTCTCTTGTGTTGTTGGAAAAGGGTGTTTGCTATGACCAGTGCACTCTCTTGGAAAAACTGTTAGCCTTGACCTGCTTCATTCTGTACTAGAAGGCAAAATTTGCCTGTTACTCTAGGTATTTCTTGACTCCCTACTTTTGCATTCCAGTCCCCTATAATGAAAAAGACATCTTTTTTAGGTGTTAGTTCTAGAACGTTTTGTAGGTCTTCACAGAACTGTTCAACTTCAGCTTCTTCAGCATTACTAGTCAGGGCACAGACTTGGATTACTGTGATATTGAATGGTTTGTCTTGGGAACGAACAAAGATCATTCTCTCGTTTTTAAGATTGCATCCAAGTACTGCATTTTGGACTCTTTTGTTGACTATGATGGCTACTCCATTTCTTCTGAGGAATTTTTGCCCACAGTAGCAGATATAATGGTTATCTGAGTTAAATTCACCCATTCCAGTCCATTTTAGTTCACTGATTCCTGAAATGTTGATGCTATCTCCTGTTTGACTGCTTCCAATTTCCCTTGATTTATGGACCTAACATTACAGGTTCCTATGCAATGTTGCTCTTTACAGCATCAGACTTTACTTTCATCACAGTCACAACTGGGTGTTGTTTTCAATTTGGCTCTGTCTCTTCATTCTTTCTGAAATTATTTCACCACTGATCTCCCATAGCATATTGGGCACCTGCCGACCTAGGGAGTTGACCTTTCATGGTCATATCTTTTTGCCTTTTCATGCTGTTTATGGGATTCTCAAGGCAAGAATACTGAAGTGATTTGCCATTCTCTTCTCCAGTGGACCACATTTTATCAGAACTCGCCACCATCCATCTTGTGTGACCCTGCATGGCATGGCTCATAGTTTCATTGAGTTAGACAAGGCTGTGGTCCATGTGATCAGTTTGGTTAGTTTTCTGTGATTGCAGTTTTCATTCTGTCTGCCCTCTGATGAAGAAGGATAAGAGACTTATGGAAGCTTCCTGATGGGAGAGACTGACTGAGGGGGAAACTAGATCTTTTTCTGATGGGTGGGGCCATGGTCAGTAAATCTTTAATCCAATTTTCTGTTGATGGACAGGGCTGTGTTCCCTCCCTGTTGTTTGACCTGAGACCAAACTATGGTGGAGGTAATGAAGATAAGGACGACCTCCTTCAAAAGGTCCCATGCATGCACTGCTGAACTCAGTGCCCTTGGCCCTGCAGCCAGCCACCGTCGACCCACACCTCCACCAGAGACTCCTGGACACTGACTATTAGGATAGCTGGGGGCATTTCCACAACTCACCTTACTGGAGCAGAAAGTACTGGGTGAGGTGACAGGAACATGGCAGGGGAGTGCCAAGGGGAGTGAGAGCTGTAGTTTGTGGAGCAGCAGTTATTGTGAGACAGAGTGGAGCTAAGGTCAGGCCTTGCTTAAATTGCAAAGAGTAGGTTGCTGAAGTGGTTGTTTGCTGGACATATTTCCTATCCGTCTTGCTTGCTGGATGTCTGTTCTTTTAAAGCCCATCCTCCTGTTCATTCTTCAGAACCATTTCTATGGAATCTCATTGGAGTATTTTTAATGCCTGCCAAGCGGTCATCCCACCAACTTATAAGATGTGTGTTGACTTTATCACACCCTTCAGAGAACTATAATTCTGAAATCAGTCTTGTCTTCTTGCCGAGTCTTTGTCAGAGTATAGGAATATGGAAGCAGCTGTGCTTCTTCATTTGCTCATGCGTCTTGACAATTCCTTGAAGTTGTTGTCAAAACCTCACAAATAGAGTCACAAATAGATAACAGACAAAAATAATTTATGGTGACTTTTTCTATAAAATGAAAAAGTATATGTCTTATATACATATATGCTTAACAGCTTAATAATGTATTTTAGAAGTGATACATGTTGAAAATTCTTAATTTGGGAATTGAAACTCACTTTGCATTCTTTCTAGACAAAACCTACATTCAAAAGCTGATTCATTTTTCTGGAAAACTTGACATGAATATCATATTCAGGTGTTTCTTTCCCAGTGAAGAATGGTGATGTGGAAAGTTTTGACTGTCTTTGCGAAGATCCAAACTCAGAATCTACACATCACTGGTCTTTCATTATCATAAAACTGAAGGTGCTAGCACACCAATTTTTATGGTTGCTATATATATATAAGGTCATATATCTTCTTGATGTTGATAAGTGAATTTTAACAGATTAGTGTACATACAGAGTGTTTATGTTTGTAATTCAGTTAGTGCACAAATGATGACTTATCTTGGTGAAGCTGAAACGCCAATACTTTGGCCATGTGATGCGAGGAGTCTACTCGTTGGAAAAGATCCTGACGTTGGGAAAGATTGAGGGCAGGAGGAGAAACGGGCAACAGAGGATGAGATGGTTGGATAGCAACACCAACTCAATGGGCATGAGTTTGAGCAAATTCTGGGAGATGGTAAAGAACAGAGAAGCCTGGTGTGCTGCAGTCCATGGGGTTGCAAAGAGCTGAACATGACTTAGAAACTGAACAATAATCTCTGATACACTATATTTGCAAGTTCCTGTGTAGACAAAATGTCACAAGTAACAAATAAAGCAGAAATATTACCTCTACCTTGGAACCAAATAAAATAAAATAAAATAAAACAGAGATCATGATTCATAATCTACTCAACTGCCTTCTAAAATGGATTTATGTCGATTGGTTCTTTTCAGCACACTGATTGGCAAAGATGTGAAAGTTTGGGAATAAGATTTGGAAGGCTTGGAATCTATTTTCATTGGAGATTAAGATTTTGTAGTTAGAATCAATTCAGGAAAGAGTGGAATGGGGAAACTAGAGCAGACGAGCTGATATGGGAAAGGGATATGATGAATACATATAGTGTTAAATGACCCACCATTTGACCAATCTTCCCAGTAACACAATTGACTTATTTCTTTTGGAAAGTAGTGAGGGCTGCATAGAGTTTCTAATAATAAGTGAATGATTAGTGAACTGGTGACAGCAGGAGTAGTAACAAGACTACGAGCCACAGGGAATTGTAGAAATAGCAGGATGGTATATGATTTTCATAAACTATGGAAATGTCAAGTGTTAGTTGCTCAGTCATGTATGACTCTTTGTGACCCCATAGACTGTAACCTGCTATACTTCTCTGTCCATGCAATTCTCCAGGCAAGAATACAGGAGTGGGTTGCCATTTCCTTCTCCAGGGGATCTTCCAGACCCAGGGATCGAACCTTGGTCTCCTACATTGAAAGCAGATTCTTTACCATTTGAGCCACCAGGAAATGTCAAGGATTCATGTCAGTTATAACCTCATATGAGAGAGAACAAAATTCAGTATATTATTATGGCTGTATCTGAATCTCATGTTATGAATTTGTAAACATAAGAGAGATCCCAATAAATCTCCCAGTTCATTTTATTCAGTATTTTTTCTGTGTGTTTCATTCTGGATATTTTCTGTTTCAATGCTTTGAAATACATTAATGGTTTATCATTGGAAGGACTGATGCTACAGCTGAAACTGCAATACTTTGGCCACCTCATGCAACGAGTTGACTCACTGGAAAAGACTCTGATGCTAGGAAAAGTTGGGGGCAGGAGGAGAAGGGGACGACAGAGAATGAGATGGCTGGATGGCATCACCGACTCTGTGGACATGAGTTTGAGTGAACTCCGGGAGTTGGTGATGGACAGGGAGGCCTGGCGAGCTGTGATTCATGGGGTCGCGGAGAGTCAGACACGACTGAGTGACTGAACTGAACTGAACTGAATCTGGTAATGTGTTTTCTGCATCAAACAATGTAGTTTTCATCTCTGTTTTGTTTGTATTTTTCATTTGTCTATCTAAAAAGATCAGTCTTTCCTCTAACTTCTGAAATGTATGAAATACAGGTATGCAAACCATTTTAAAGTCCCTGTCTAAAAATTCTAACATCTGGGTCATTTGTGGGTTAGTTTTGATTGATCTATTTTTCTCCTTTACTTTAGATCTTATTTTACTACTTTTTGAAAATCTGATAATTTTTGATTGGGTGCTAGACATTGTGATTTAACTTCCTATGAGTTGCATATTTTGTATTATTATAAATACTCTTGGACTTTGTTCTGGACCACAGTTAAGTTATGTAGAAGCAGTTTGATCTTTTTGAATCTTGCTTTTAAACACATGGAATGGGACTAAACCAGTGTTTAAGACTACTGTTGCCCCAGCTCCAAGGGAAAATCCCTTCAAATTCTTCACCAGTTTCCCACTCTGTTTAGTATAACCACAAACTCTTCATAGTATTCTGTGAGCTCTCAATATTTCTCCTTCACGTCTTTCAGGTGGAAATTTGGCAATTTCATTATACAAGAAGCTATTGGAATTTTTCTTTTGTCAAATAAGCTACTATTCAATAACTTTCATTTGGGCAACATTTAGGTACCGTTCTAAAATACTTTATCTTATTTCTCTCATTTAGTTTTTGTAACAGGTTTCTGAGGCAGGAAAGTTTGATTTCCTCACCAAAAGATAAATTTAAAAATCTATTCAATATAGTTACATCCAAGAATTACTAAGAAATGGAGCCCAGTGTATAAGCCAGCTCTTGTGATATCTACCCCAGCATGAAAATGTCTGATTAGTTCTGTTTTTTTCTTTGATTATGGTCAAAGACAAAAATATATATACTGTACTATTTTTGAATGTTAAACAGCACCATTGTAGCCTGAAAAATCAATGGTGACAATACATTAATGCCTTCCTAAGTGAGCCACCGCATACTGCTCTATCCACCCTCTACTAGTAAGAACAGGACAATTGATTATAGCTTATCTTATATTTTATTTCTCCAGAAATGAATCAAATCCAGCAGTCTTCACAGTGAAAATCCTTCTTCTTAAGCTTTCAGCATGCTACCAGACAGTATCCAAGCAAAGAAAAACTTAATATTTGTGTCAATTCAGTGATTCCATTTGTGATGAATAGACAGTAAATGTAAATGCACCATTGGTAGATATATTTCAATGTCTTCATGAGTTTTGAAAGCTATTACTTTAAAAAGCACATGATTTTCTGCTTTTTAGCTGATTATAAAAAAGGATCAACACTTTACCAAAAGTCTAAATGAGACACTTGTGACATTACTCTGTACCAATTTATATAACTAATTAACCAATACTAGTGAATAAACCACTGAAAACAGTTTAACCATCTTACACAAGATATTTAGAGAAGGGAATGGCAACCCACTCCAGTAGTCTTGCTTGGGAATTCCCATGGGCAGAGGAGCCTGGTGGGCTACATTCCCTGGTGTCACAAAGAGTCAGACACAACTTAGTGACTAAAAAACAACAACCACACGATATATTTACTCCTTTGTCAAATTGTATTCCTTTTATTTAGTCAAATTATATTTCTACTTAAACTCCTAGAGTGTATACTTTTCAGTAATAAGTGCAATTAATATTTTTAAAAAATAATTTAGAAAATCAGCATATTTTTCTCAGTGAAGAAGAGCTGATGGAATTCCAACCCACACTAATTTATTATAAGGGACTTAAAAATACTTTTTACTGAACAATCACTGACAGCTTTTCCACACCTAAACCAACCCACATGTACTTCTCCAGGTCAGAATACTGGCATGGATAGCCTTTCCCTTCTCCAGGACATCTTCCCAACCCAGGGATTGAACCCAGGTCTCTTGCATTGCAAGCAGATTCTTTACCAACTGAACTATCAGGGAAGCCCTCACATGTACTTATCAGGTCTTATGTTTTTAGCTATTGGGGTTATTTGAAAATTCAACAACAAGATTACACAAGTTTAATTACTGGCCTTCTTTAAGACCCCTGCTTAGGTAGAATAAACTCCAAGTCCTCACTGAGAATCTGGGAATTACCACTGCATAAGGATTAATCCCATCTAGTCTTGTACCCACAAGAGCCTCACAACCAGAGCCTGAGAGTGGCTCTAATCAGAGTAGTCCAGAAATGACAACATCAAAAAGCAAAAAATCTTAGGCTAACCAACATCCAGAAAAATCCGAACAAAAGTTGCAACATGGGACACAGCACAATTGTGAAAGCTAATAAAGGCTTGCTGAATGAATGAAGAGGTAAAAAATATCACTCAGGTTGCCTTCGCCATTCCTTATCAAGTGGACCGATCTCTCTCATTAATAAAAAATATCATAGATTGACTATAATAAAATAATGAATGTTAACAAAAGTCATATTTATAGCACCCGAACAAGCACTTTTATTAGGGCTAAAGCAAGTCTTTGCTCATATGCTGAAAGGCATATGAACAAACTGACTTAACGATTGTGCTATCCAAAAGCATCTTGAAACAACTAGTACAAAAAAATCTATTATCTATATATCTATCTCTATTTATTTTTCCTATGTATCTATCTTTGGAAGGTTTCTCAAAGAACTGTTACATGGAGAGACATTTTAGCAAGAAATAAAAATCCTAATATAGATTAGGATAGCATATTAAAAAGCAGAGACGTTACTTTGCCAACAAAGGTCCATCTAGTCAAGGCTATGCTTTTTTCAGTAGTCATGTATGGATATGAGAGTTGGACTATAAAGAAATCTGGGCACCGATGAATTGATGCTTTTCAACTATGGTGCTGGAGAATATTCTTAAGAGTTCCTTGGACTGCAAGGAGATCCAACCAGTCAATCCTAAAGGGAATCAGTCCTGAATATTCATTGAAAGGACTGATGCTAAAGCTGAAACTCCAATACTTTGGCCACGTGAAGCGAAGAACTGATTCATTTGAAAAGACCCTGATGCTGGGAAAAATTGAAGACAGGAGGAGGAGAGGATGACAGAGGATGAGAAGGTTGGATGGCATCACTGACTCAATGGACGTGAGTTTGGGTAGACTCCGGGAGTTGGTGATGGATGGGGAAGCCTGTCGTGCTGCAGAGTCAGACATGACTGAGCGACTGAACTGAACTGGACTGAACTGCTTTCCAACAGTTCCATACACATACTCATTTCTTATTTTGCTCAGATTTTTCTCCTGACAGTATGTTTTTCTTTTGAACGTTTTTATTTTGCATTGGGGTCAAGTTGGTTAGCAATGCTGTGATGGTCTCAGGTGAACAGTGAAGGGACTCAGCCATCCTTGTATGTGTCTCCTTTTCCCCTCAAACCCTGTCCTGTCCAGAATGCCACATGACATGGACCAGAGGCAGCACTTTATTAATAATTGTTCAGATGCCCATGAAAACACCCTTCAACCTTCTCACAAAATTTTACCTGTATTTTTCAAACACTCCTGTCCCAGATATTACCCTAATTCTGATGACTTCCAGAAAAGTGGGAGAGTCATAAATCACTGACATGGAATTCCCTCTCCAGGATATGGTGCAAGAGGGGAGGGAGAACGAAATAAAAGTTCTTATCCTTATGTTGTGGGTGTAAACACCAAAAAATGGGCTAGTGGATCCCAAAGCAAGAATGCCTTCTTATCCTTGAAGTTTTCACAAGTCTGGTTGTCAGCAAAAGAGAAAAATATATGTTATATGATGGAATTTTATAAATTAAACTCTCCAAAATAAACTGTAACACTTATTCTAAAATGATATACAGATTATGCTGTTGCCATTTAATCACTAAGTCATGTAAGACTCTTTATAACCCTATGGACTGTAGCCCCCAGGCTCCTCTGTCCATGGGATTTCCCAGGCAAGAATACTGTAGTGGGTTGCCATTTCCTTCTCCAGGGGATCTTCCTGACCCAGGGATCAAACCAGACTCTCCTATGTCTCCTGCATTGGCTGGTGTATTCTTTACTGCTAAGCCACCAGGGAAGTCCATGTAGATTATATCCACATGTAAATTCCCCTATTAAAAAGTTTACCATGTAAAATTCAAATTTATTGGATTATTCACTGCCTGATGTAAGGTGGCTTCAAATCCTAAAAGATATTGCTAATATTTTCATAGATCTCCATGACAGCAGGTGAATTCAAAAAGATTTGGCTGGAGGACGCTCATCTTTCTACTTTATCCCTGCTAGTGTATTATTTCATAAAAACATTCAACCTACTCACATCTCAATACATTTTAAAAGCTTTTGCTACATGTTTCCAAATTCACACTTCTAATACAATGAGTGAATATCTGATTCACCAAATCCTCGGTACCATTGGAACTGCTACCATTATTAACTTTTGCCAATTTCATATGATATAATGTTTGATTATTAACCTAATATACACGACTGAGCGACTGAACATTTTAAATGACTGGTAAGGTTTTCTATTTTGGTATATTTTAATTAATGGATGGCATCACTGACTCAATGGACATGAATTTGAGCAAACTCCAGGAGATAGTGAAGGACAGGGTAGCCTGGTGTGCTGTTGTCCATGGGGTCACAAAGAGTTGGAAGCAACTTAGCAACTGAACAACAGCAACATCAAGTTTTATTTCACCAGCATAGTTTCAGATTCTAGACGTGGGCACTAATTTTTCCCCCTTTCAAGTCTTCCCTATCTTTGTCATTTTTCTTTCCCATCCTCTCCCCACATCACTAGCAAGGAAATAGAAGTGCCTGTGGGCTGCACTGCTTTATCCTGATAATAAATAGAGTAATAGAGAATGGGTTTTTCTACAAGAAACAGGATGTCAAGTATGCTTTAAAATATAGCAGCCTTTTCACCCTGCTGTCGAGAAAGTTATTTAATCAATTTATAAATTTGTATTACAGGTGTATCTTGCAGGCCATGATCACCACCAAAGAGGAAGCTCTTGTTGAAATGACAATACTAGATATTTATCAGCTAGTAAGAATTCCGCAAAGAAAATGGAAAATACTCTTCTATTTTAATGGAGAATGAGGGCTCATCAGTTCAGCTGCTCTTTGCACAAACAAGAATAGGCAATGTGTTATGTGTGGGCCACATATTATTTCCTTGTGTGGTCTGTCTTTTCTACTGTGTAGTTATATCTGACTGTGGTCTATTTATTTTGGTAACAAGAGACAGTTTGTACCCATATATGGAATTAAAAAGAATGGAAAGGTGTAGAGGCTTCAAAATATTTTACATGTCCTCTCAATTTGCCTTTGAAACCATTGACCTTAAGTGCCCAGAAAAAAACAAATTGTTCCTCTGAAAGTTCTATGCTGACTGCCTTATTAAGTAAACTCAATTTCTTTGGATCATAGAAAAAAATGTTTTAACACTTTCAATAAAGTTCTGGTTTAAATTCAGAAGGAAACCTAGTTTATGATCGATTCTGCTCATTTAAATAAGTTCTATAGTGCAATCCTTATAATTCTTCCATTCATTCTAAATAATTGCCAAAAGATGCAAATGTTCCAAAAATAAAATATATTATTTTGAGCTTATTCCCCTCCCCGCCAGAGAATAGTAATGCATCTGGACTTTAGATAAGAAAATAAGGCAATTGTAGAGGAAATACAAATAAAACATCTGTGATCTAGTGCTAGCTATGAGTTAGGAAACTTTACAAATTCATGTCTAAAATCAGCTGATTAGAGTCAAACAAACATTTAAAAAATGATAACCAAGACTTGTGCATATGAACATATGAGTTCATATCATGCCATGATTTAATTTTCTATTGCTCTAAATTTCTTGGGGGCCTATTTCCTAGGATCATCTGAATGACAGTTTCTGTTAAAAAAATGTGCTACATTTTTCTAAATAATTTGGCTTATATGTTGTGATAGAGCTGATCAGCATAGCTGTAATTAAGAAAACAAAACATCATTTGTTCAATATTGCACAAGGAGTTGGTTATGGACAGGGAGGCCTAGCGTGCTTTGATTCATGGGGTCGCAAAGAGTCGGACACGACTGAGCGACTGAACTGAACTGAACTGAACTGAAAGTTTTAAAAACTTGACAGTATTGTAAGTTCTGCAATAAGGCATTAAATAATAATATGGCGTTTACTATTAAGTTCTCATTTACATGAATTTCATGGGATTTTAAGAAATTTTCTTGAAATGAAGCAAGACTCTATAGTCCTTGCCACAGCCCCCCGCAACACACACATGTTCACTGCCTGACTTTTGTTTGTGGAAAACTTTAGTCAAAGAATAAGTTTAATCAGAGAAGTGAGAAATACAGAAGCAAAGGAAAATAATCAAAGGAGACTAATTAATAATAATGTAGTCACTAAGCATAGTTGGTGATGGATAGAGAGGCCAGGCATGCTGCAGTCCACGGGGTCGCAAAGAGTCAGACACGAATGAGCAACTGAACTGACTAACTAAGCATAGTCAAGGACCTTTAGTTCTTACTCATGGTCTATAGATAATATTCTAAGCCATATCCTGTGAGCTGTCTTATAGATACTAAAACAATAGGTGTGGTACATGATGACCAGATTGTACCCAGGACTTGTGCTTTGCTTGCTGTGCTAAGTCACTTCAGTCTGTGACCCCATGGACTGTAGCCCTCCAGGCTCCTCTGTCCAAGGGATTTCCCAGGCAAGAATACTGGACTGGGTTGCCATGCCCTTCTCCAGGGCATCTTCCGGCGCAGGGATGGAACCGGTGTCTCCATTGCAGACAGATTCTTTGCCTCTGAGCCACCTGGGAAACCCAGGACATGAGCTGCCATAATTCTGAGAATTGGCCACAAAGAAAATGGGAACAAGTAGACCCTGGAACTGAAGATTAACTGTACCTAAAGCAACCAAGATGATGCTGGTCACACCACTGATAACCAATTGGAAGATGACTGTTAGAGATGACTGTGCTATTTCTGCATGTAGCCCCACTCCCACACTCTGTCTATAAATACTCTCACCCCCTGCTTGTCGGGGATAGGGGGACAGTTGGCCTTTGTACAGATGTCCTTACCCTCCCCGTCAGGCTGCTGGCATTTGAAATAAAGCAAGCTTTCGTTTCCACCAGTCTGGCCTGTCTACTGGCTTTTGAGCAGCAGGCAGTCAGTTCACACCCATACCCTTTTGGTAACATTCTGAGTAGGATTACATTTTTGAGGATCACAGAGTTTAATGATCCAATGACTAGATTTATTGTTGTTGTTGTTTTTGTTGTTGTTTAGTCCTTAAGTTGTGTCTGACTCTTGCAACCCCATCAACTATAGCCTGTCAGGCTCCTCTGTCCATGGGATTTCTCAGGCAAGAATACAGGAGATGGTTGCCATTCCTCCTCCGACTCAAGGGTCAAACCTGGGTCTCCTAGTTGGCAGCTGAATTCTTCACCACTGAGCCACCTGGGAAGCCCAATGATTAGATTAAATTACTATATAAAGTTTATTTGGATTAGTTCTCTAATGCTGAAAAATCCCACCTGATTCACTAATCTATATACCATGATGGGAAAGTGAAAGTCACTCAGATGTGTCTGACTCCGTGCAACCCCGTGGACTACACAGTCCCTGGAATTCTCTGGGCCAGACTACTACTGGAGTGGGTAATCTTTCCCTTCTCCAGGGGATCTTCCCAACCCAGGGACTGAATCCATGTCTCCTGCATTGCAGGCAGATTCTTTACCAGCTGAGCCATCAGGGAAGCCTAAGAATACTGGAGTGGGTAGCCTGTGCCTTCTTCAGCGGATCTTCCCAACCCAGGAATTGAACCGGGCTCACCTGCATTTCAGGCAGATTCTTTTACCAACTGAGCCATATACCATACCACATGTCCAATTTGCAGCATTGCTTTTTCACTGGAATCAAATGAGGAACCTTTATCAAAGTGACGTGTTTTACACGGTGCTGCCTATACAGAAGTGCTGTTCCTTGTCAGCCCCTGTTGGAGTATGACCTTGGAAGAGTGCCTGTAAATTCATCCTACAGCCTCTCACTAGCAGCTTTTTTTTTCCCACATGTGACACATTATATGCATTCCTCGTGGGCGGTAAACTGCCGTCTCACGACATCCTGGTGGTTCAGATGTCACATAAAGGGCACTCCATTTGGTCACTATTTTCCACAATACGAAAATATTACTGTATGCATAGGACATGGAAGCTTTCCCTAATTCACAGGATTATTCCTAATGAATTGCATTTTAAAAGGGCATTGCTAGATACCTCAGAGGACAAATAACCTCACGTATTTTGTAAGTAGATGTTTAGTTTTCATTTTTAGATATTTCCAAGCACAAGCTACTAATAGATAAGTGGGCGATAAAGCAATCTGCTTTCCTTTCAATGTACAACCCAAACATTGAGAATATATGTGAGTGCAAGTTCAGTACCTCAGTCGAGTCCAAATCTTTGCAGCCCCATGGACTATAGCCCGCCAGGCTCCTCTGTCCATGGAATTCTCCAGGCAAGAATACTGAAGTGGGTTGCCATTTCCTTCTCCAGGGGATTTTCCTGGCCCAGGAATCAACACTGGCAGTTGGATTCATCTGGGAAGCTTGAGAATCTATTTTGCTGTGGTTCAGTTGCTAAGTCATGTCTGACTCTTTGGTATCCCATGGACTGCAGCATGCCAGCTTCCCTGTCCCCCTCACTATCTCCCAGAGTTCACCCAAGTTCGAGTCCATTGAATTGGTGATGCCATCCAACCATTTCAACCTCTGCAGCCCTCTTCTCCTTTGGTCATCAATCTTTCCCAACATCAGGGTCTTTTCCAATGAGCTGGCTCTTTTCATCAGGTGGCCAAAGTGTTGGAGTTTCAGCTGCATCATGAGTATCCAGGGTTGATTTCCTAATCTACATATGCAACCAAAAATAGAAAAAAGATCATGGTGAACATATTAACAATAATGACATAAGAAATGACCAAAGAGTGTATCAAAATATGCTGAGCAATTTTCTATACAAAAATGTAATGCATACAGTAAAAAAAAAAAAAAAACAGAACTATCCAAGTAATTTGAGAGAATAAAAGTCCTTGGGCCTTGAAAAATATAAAGCAACTATTTAAGCACTGTCATGATAAATATATCATAAAAGTTACAAATTTAAGAACATTTTCTTTTAAATATTTGTTTTGAAGTTTACAATTAGGATTACTTTGACATCTCAAAAGATATTTTTGTAATTTTTTAACCTTCAAAAGATGAGCAAAATGTTTGTCAAGATTGGTTAAGTAGCTTTCTAGTGAATACCAATAACCACAATAGTGACATCTGAAAGATAATTAATATTGTGAAGGAAAAAATCACTACGTTTCCTTACTTGGCTATGAATAGCACTTCCTTGTCTTGTACTATGATCTCAGATTTGCTATGCTTCTTATTTTTATTGGTTTGAGAGTTGTTTGTATGTGTATGTGAAGTTGCTTCAGTTATGTCTGACTCTTTATAACCCTATGGACTTAACTTCCCAGGTTCCTCTGTCCATGGCAAGAATATTGGAGTGGGTTGCCATATGCCCACATGATATATTCTTCTGTCACATAATAGCTCCAAAGGAGTAATCTGAAAATTCAAGATCTTCTGTTCTATGTTTATCCAGCTGGTGAAATAAATGCATGAATGGCACAGCTGCTGACATTTCATAAACAACTTCTTACCAGACTTCCTGCTTCTCTTCCTCATAAGTGTGTACCTTACAAAATCTTAAGTCAAACCTAGAGCTACACCAATGAAACATTAGATTAATGACTGACTAACATATACTAAAATTTATGGCTACAAGCTATTTTTAAAGATCATCTTCAGGGATATGAAAGCAATCTAAATGTCCATCAATGGATGAATGGATAAACATGTGGTACATATATATATATATATATATATATATTATATATATAATGGAATATTACTCAGTCATAAGAAAGAATGAAATAATGCCATTTGCAGCAACATGGATGGATCTGGAGATTGCCGCACTGACTGAAGTCAAACAGAGGACAGATAGGTAATATCACTTGTATGTGGAATCTAAACAAATGGTACAAATAAACTTATTACAAAATAGAAATAGGGTCACAGATGAAGAAAAGAAACTTATAGTTACAGGTAGAGGGGATAGAAATTGGGATTGACATATACACACTACTGTATATGAAATAGATAGTGAATAAGGACCTATTGTATAACACAGGGAATACTACTCAATCTGTTTAGTGATTTATATAAGAAAATAATCTAAAAAAAAAGACTATATGTATATGTGTGACAAATTCACTTTTCTGTACAGCAGAAGCTAACACATTTTAAATCAGCTCTACTCCAGTAAAATTAATTTTAAAAACGGTCTTGTGAGAGAATCATTCTTTCTTATGTAATATGAGCCACTTTGAATCTTACTGTCTCGACAAGATGCTATGACTCATGATAAGTGTAGGGGAAATACTCATCTCGCATTGGACACCCATCTGGCTGTATTTACTCTGTTCTTGGAAAACGACCAATGCTTGCTAAATACATTTTAAATGTACCTGAGATAGTCAATGACCCTGTTGTTGGCAAGAGTGTCTGATACATTAAATATATTGGTCAATTCTGACACTGCTCTCAGCTCACTCAACCCTCCATTCACACCAGTCTCTTATTCTGAAAACTCTCCAGGTTTGTGCCTTTGATCTTGTTCTCTCTTCCTAAACCTGCTTCAGTTTATCACAGGATGCTCTCCCTTTAATCCTTCTAGTTACAATTCACAGGTCATTCTTTAAATGAGAAAATTCCTCTGACCTTGTTGAAAGTAGCTATCATCTCCTCCTGTACGCTTTCACTCCCTTTATATTATCTTACACACTCTAATAGTGTTGCATTTTTATCAGGGTTTACTCTTTATTTTCTATTATTCCCCTAGATAATGTGTACCTCCATAAAGGAAGGGATAATATCTGTCTTGTTTATCCCCACGTCTCCATCACTCTTCACAGAAATTGACACATAATGGAGATGCTGCCTCCATTGCTAAGCCTTATCCAACTCTTGTGACCTCATGGACTGTAGCCCACCAGGCTCCTCTGTCCATGTGATTTCCCAGGCAGGAATACAGGAGTGAATTGCCTGCCCTTCTCCAGGGGATCTTCCCAAGCCAGGGACTGAACTGCATCTTCTGTATTGCAGGCAGATTCTTTGCTGCTTAGCAACCAGGAAAGGCCCCTTGACACATAATAGAGAATCCTAATTATTTACTGAATGATTATGCACACTAAAATAACTAAAAATTATGCAGATATATTAATCAAATGATACACTGAAATATTTATTGGGTTGTAAATCTGAAACAGGTTTTTTTTTTAATTTAAATTGATTTTTTCAAGAATTTCAAGGAATCTACAAAATAAAAACAAATCAAGAGACTGGTTTAATAATTTAAATGATGAAGCGGTAGAATTTTAAGTAGTCATGCTACTGTAAACATTTCTTTTAGATTAATTAAGACTAAGGAAAATTAAAGAGCTTTTTTCTCCAATATTCATCCTTTCTTTATGAGCAGCTGAGCTTCTAACATATACAATTTCCTTTTCCCTAAAAAAAACTTTTAACATTTCTTGTGGAGGTGGTCTCTTGGCAATGGATTCCCCAGACTTTGTCTGAGAAAATCTTTATTCTTCTCCACTCACAAGTGAAGGATAATTTTACTGTATAGAGGATTCTTGGTTTGTGGGATTGTTTTGTTTTGTTTTGCTTTCGTTCAACATTTTAAATATTCCAGTCCACTCGCTTCTTGTCTGTATGATTTCTGATAGCCTTGTATTTCTTTTCCTATTTCCTACATAGATAATGTTCTTTCTCATCTGTTTTTTTCCCCCTCAAGATTTCACACTGTCTTTGTTTTCCTGAAGTTTGAATGTGACATGAGTAGGTATAATGCTTGTTTTATTTTGGTTTAGTTTTTAATCCTGTTTGGTGTTCTCCAAACTTTCTAAATCAGTGATTTGATGCTGTCATTAAATTCAAAAGTTCTTAGTCATTATTGCTTCAATTATTTCTTCTACTCCTTTTTTTTTCTTCTTTAAGTACTCCAATTACAAATATGTTGTTGTTCAGTCGCTAAGTCTTGTCCGACTCTTTGCAACCACACGGACTGCAGCACACCAGGTCTCCCTGTCCCTAACCATCTCCTGGAGTTCGCCTGAATCAGTGATGCAATTCACCCATCTTATCCTTTGCTGCCCTCTTCTCCTTTTGCTTTCAGTCTTTCCCAGCATCAGGGTCTTTTCCAATGATCTGGTTCTTCATATTAGGTGGCCAAGGTATTGGAGGTTCAGCTTCAGCCTCAGTCCTTCCAATGAATGTTCAGCGTTGATTTCCCTTGTGTTCTGACATTGTCCCTCAGTTCTTCGATGCTCTGTTCTGTGTTCTACTTTTTTCCATTTTTTTTTCCCTCTTTGCATTTCAGTTTGGGAAGTTTCTATTGACCTATATTCACACTCATTGATTCTTTCTTGGCCATATCTTGTCTACTAATGAGATAATCAAAAGCATTCTTCATTTCTGCTATAATAGTTTTGATTTCTAGTATTTTTATTCTTTCTTCAAATTTCTATCTCTGTGTTAACATTAGCCATTTTTTGTATGTTGTCTACTTTTTCTGAATCTAATTATCAGAGGTATTTTTAATTTCCTATCTGATGATTCTAATATCTACATCATGTCTGAATCTGACTTTGATGCTTATTTGTTCTCTAGAGACCATTTTTTAAACATCATTTTCCAATGTACCTCATAACTTTGTTGAAAGTCAGATGTGTATAGGATGATAAGAACTGAGATAAACAGACCCTCAGGGTGAGATTTGCAAAGACATTTGCTGTACTGTAGTTCTGGGGTCAGGAGACCCAGGAGGCACAGCTTTGATCCTGGGTTGGGAAGATCCCATGAAGAAGGGCATGGCAACTGACTCCCAGTATTCTTGCCTGGAGAATTCCATTTGACAGAGGTGCCTGGTAGGCAACAGTCCATAAGGTTGCAGAGTCAGACATGCCTGCACGTATTGTAGTTACAGGTACCAAACCCTTCAGGTTTCTCTAGTATCTTTTCTTTCCCCCTCTTTTTGGCTTTGGGCTGTCTTATGACCTCCTCCTTAGAGAGAAGATGCACCATGCACCCCTTCCAACTGTGATCCTGTTATTAAGCTGGAGCTCTGTGGGGATGGTGGTGAAGTGTAGGAGAGAAGAAACTTTCTATAGCCTTATAATTAAATGCCAACCTTTTAGTGGACCAGTGACCCTAAGCTTTTCATTCATAAGTGTTTCTAGTTTCTGAGTCTCTTCTCCACCACTTAGCTTAAATAGAAGATCTAGTGGATGGGTTAGAGAGAGAGAAGTATTCTTTCTTTGGGTTGGGTAAGGCTCTAGTGAAGTTTCCGCCCCCCTCCCACCACCCCTTGGAGAATGGGGATTTATAATGGAAGAGGTGGCTTTATGTATGTTTCACTAGGATTCAGCCTCCCCTTCTCCTGGTGAGGAAAACTTCTTAGTTCTTCATCAGGAGAACCTGGTGGGGTTCCTGGAGGTAAAAGTGATGAAGTGTGAGGCATTCTTAAATCTGAGGTTTACAGGAGGTTCTCATCCTCACGCTACTTCACACTTAACCCCTAGGAAGTCCTCAGAATTCTTGAGTTCCTATAAGAGTATGGTTTCAGGCAACAGGATGTAGGTATGATTCTCTAGACTCACTAGATTCTCTTCCTTCAAATTTTGAGGGGGCAGTTTGCCTGCAAATTCAGCTGTCTGATGGTTTCAGGAAAATGCACTGATTTTCAAGTTGTCCAACATTTTCTTATTTTAGACCGAAGTGGTGATTTCTAAGCTCTTTACCTGTTGAAGCTGAAAATGAAAGTCCATACTTTCCTTCAGAGTCACTCCCAGTGGCTTCACCTTCTCCAGTTTCTAGAAAATGTTACTAAGAAAAATTATATCTCTGTGGAGAAGAAATAAATACTCTTTATATCAAGGAGTGATTTTTCTGAATTAGGCTTTTCCAAAATCTCAGCTCAAAATATCTGAACAATCTGTTAGACTAACCCTGAATATTTTTGCTTTATGCTTGCTGCTTAAGGGCCTAACCTGGTTGTTTTTCAAGTTTAAATGTTTCATTGTCTCCAGTCTATCTTAGGCAAGATAGGGAAGAAGATGATTCTGAACTCCAGGGATAATGCTTCATGACTGGTTACAGTGGAGACCCAACATGTTTTCTTGATTAGAGTTCACTAAAGAAGGGCAATATGTATTATCTGAGTTCATGGTTTGACAGAAGGCAGGCAGAGTTCTGATAGCCAGTTTCAACAAAACTATATCCACAGGGTTAATTACAATCAGCACATTATTGCTTATATATTAATAATTTTTTTAAAAAAATTAAAGACCTCATTTATCCTCTATTTATTTAAGTCACAGGAAATATACCTATGAAGCTGCTGCTGCTAAGTCGCCACAGTCGTGTGTGCACACACGACACAGTCCAACTCTGTGCGACCCCATAGATGGCAGCCCACCAGGCTCCACCATCCCTGGGATTTTCCAGGTAAGAACACTGGAGTGGGTTGCCATTTCCTTCTCCAATGCATGAAAGTGAAAAGTGAAAGTGAAGTCGCTCAGTCCTGTCCAATTCTTTGCGACCCAGTGGACTGCAGCTGATGAGGCTCCTCCATCCATGGGATTTTCCAGGCAAGAGTACTGGAGTGGGGTGCCACCGCCTTCTTAAATAACAACTAATAGGTGGCTCAATGGTAAAGAATCTGCATGCCAATAAAGGAGATGTGGGTTTCATCCCTGGGTCCAGTCCCTGTGTTGGGAAGAGCCCCTGGAGGAGGAAATGGCAATCCATTCCAGTATTCTTGCCTGGAAAATCCCATGGACAGAGGAGCCTGGAAGGACTACACTCCATGGGTCAGAAAAGAGTTGGACACAACTTCAGTTCAATTCGGTCACTCAGTCCTGTCCCACTCTTTGTGACCCATGGCCTGCATCACACCAGGACTCCTTGTCCATCACCAACTCCCAGGGTTTACTCAAACTCATGTCCATTGAGTTGGTGATACCATCCAATCATCTCATTGTCTGTTGCCCCCTTCTTCTCCTGTCCCCAATCCCTCCCAGCATCAGGGTCTTTTCCAATGAGTCAGATCTTTCCATCAGGTGGCCAAAGGATTGTTGTTTCAGCTTCAACATCAGTCCATCCAGTGAACACTCAGGACTGATCTCCTTTAGGATGGACTGGTTGGATCTCCTGGCAGTCCAAGGGACTCTCTAGAGTCTTCTCCAACACCACAGTTCAAAAACATCAATTCTTCAGCGCTCAACTTTCTTTGTAGTCCAACTCTCACATCCATACATGACTCCTGGAAAAACTATAGCTTTGGCTAGGTGGATCTTTGTTGGCAAAGTAATGTCTCTGCTTTTTAACATGCTATCTAGGTTGATCATAAATTTCCTGCCAAGGAGTAAACGTCTTTTAGTTTCATGGCTGCAGTCACCATCTGCAGTGATTTTGTACCCCCCAAAAATAAAGTCTGCCAATGTTTCCACTGTTTCCCCATCTATTTGCTATGAAATGATGGGACTGGATGCCATGATCTTTGTTTTCTGAATGTTGAGCTTTAAGCCAACATTTTCACTCTCCTTTTTTACTTTCATCAAGAGGTTCTTTAGTTCTTCTTCACTTTCTGCTATAAGGGTGGTATCATCTGCATATCTGAGGTTATTGGTACTTCTCCAGGCAATCTTGATTCCAGCCTGTGCTTCCTCCAGCCCAGCATTTCTCATGATGTACTCTGCATATAAATTAAATAAGCAGGGTGACAATATACAGCCTTGACGTACTCTTTTCCCTATTTGGAACCAGTCTGTTGTTCCATGTACAGTTCTAATTATTGCCTCTTGACCTGCATACAGATTTCTCAAGAGGCAGGTCAGGTGGTCTGGGATTCCCATCTCTTTCAGAATTTTCCAGTTTATTGTGATCCACACAGTCAAAGGCTTTGGCATAGTCAGTAAATCAGGAAAAGATGTTTTTCTGGAACTCTCTTGCTTTTTCCATGATCCAGCAGATGTTGGCAATTTGATCTCTGGTGCCTCTGCCTTTTCTAAAACCAGCTTGAACATCTGGAAGTTCACGGTTCATGTATTGCTGAAGCCTGGCTTGGAGAATTTTGAGCATTACTTTGCTAGTGTGTGAGATGAGTGCAATTGTGTGGTAGTTTGAGCATTCTTTAGCATTGCCTTTCTTTGGGATTGGAATGAAAACTGACCTTTTCCAGTCCTGTGGCCACTGCTGAGTTTTCCAAATTTTCTGGCATATTGAGTACAGCCCTTTCACAGCATCATCTTTTAGGATTCAAAATAGCTCAGCTGGAATTCCATCACTTCCACTAGTTTTGTTCATAGTGACTAGAGATCCCTTCAGGAAAATTACAGATACCAAGGAAATATTTTATGCAAAGATGGGCTCAATAAAGGACAGAAATGGTACAGACTTAACAGAAGCAGAAGATATTAAGAAGAGGTGGCAAGAATACACAGAAGAACGGTACAAAAAAATCTTCACAACCCAGATAATCACAATGGTGTGATCACTCACTTAGAGCCAGACATCCTGGAATGTGAAGTCAAATGGGCCTTAGGAAGCATTAGATATTCAGACACAACTTAGTGACTAAATAATAACAGCAACAATATATTGATATGGAATTAATTGGCTAAAGTAAACACATTTTTGAAATATAATCATAATGTAATTCACTAGAGAAACATAAACTTTAAGACTACTTGGAAACAAATCTCAGATTAGTCATTTTTAATCTGTACGATCTTGGCTAAATTAGGAACAATTATTACTACATTACCAGATATTAAGGTAATTAAATTAAATAAATAAGTAAAAGAACCACAGCTGGCAACTGAAAATTATCATATGTGTGCTAATGTACAGCTATCAGCAGGTCCTGTCTAGTCATGGGATATTGGGTATTAAATTTCCCTTAATTTCCAGCTCTTAGAATTGTGAACTATGAGGAGACGAGAAATGAATATTTTTCTTTAGCCACACAGAATAAAACTCCAAATGGAAAAATATGTATCATGTAGAATTTCTCTTTAGAACTTTCCAAAATTGAATACTTCTTTCCCTGGATTTCACTACTATCTGATCCAAAACATAATTTACTTAAATCAACAAAATTTTATGGAGATATTAACCATATATGGGGCTTCCCTCATAGCTCAGTTGGTAAAGAATCTGCCTACAATTCAGGAGACTGGGTTCAATCCCTGGGTGGGGAAGATCCCCTGGAGAAGGAAATGGCAACCCACTCCAGTATTCTTGCCTGGAGAATCCCATGGACAGAGGAGCCTGGCGGGCTACTGTCCATGGGGTCGTAAGAGTGAGACACAACTTAGTGACTAAACCACTAGCCGTATATTAACCAAATGAAGCTTCAAAGAGCTTCTGGAGAAGAGTTCAGAAATACAAAGAAAACAATGAAAAATTAAGCATGACATTGATGGAATAATAGACAAGTGGTAAATAGCACAGAACAAAGAGTCTAGATATTGACACACCCATCTATAGATGCTTGATTTATGTCCCAAGGGCACTGAACTGTAGTAGGAAATGAAGCAAGTTTTGGGGAGATGGGGCTGGATCAAATGGAATTTGACCCTCAGGACATGCACACAAACACACACACCCACATGTCATTTTACACTGATAGCATACTTAAATGTTGAAGGGAAAACATTTTTCTAAAGTTACCATATAGTTGCTGTTGTTGTTTAGTCACTAAGTTGAGTTCAACTCTTTGCAACCCCATGGACAGTAATCTGTCAGGTTCCTCTGTCCATGGGTTTTCTCAGGCAAGAGTACTGAAGTAGGCTGCCATTTTCTTCTTCAGGGGATCTTCCCAACCCAGGGATCAAACACACATGTCCTCCTTGGTAGGCATATACTTGACTACTGAACCATGGACAGAGAAGCCTGGCAGACTATAGTCCTTGGGGTCACAGAGTTGAACAGGACTGAGCAACTGAGTATTGAGCATGTGCACACCTTTTTGAAGCACCCCATCCCCACACACACATGCACACACAAAGCACAACTATCCACAAACAAAAGATTGATAAATGAACTAAATTTAAATAAGGAAATTGTTTCAGGCTAAAGACACAATTAAGTGAAAAGGTAAGCAGTGATATGGGAGAATATATTTAAAAGCAAACAAACAAAAATATGTATATTCAACAAAGACTCAATAGGTATACTACATAATGAACTATTCTCATACTAAAAGCAGAAATATAAAATAAAACCATGAGCCAAGGACCTAACTGTCTACTTTGCACCCGCACACACACACACTGGCATACAAAGGATATCCAAATGGCCAAGAGACTTTAAAAAATTTTCCCAACCTGATAAGTCATCAGGGAAATTCAAACTAAAACCAACATTTGTTATAACTACATACTTACTAGAATGGCTAAACTTAAAAGAACTAACAATTATAAATATTGATGAGGATGTAAAGCAACTGGAATCCTTATGCTTTTGAGAGAAGAAATCAATATTAGTATAACCACAGGGCACAACTTTGTCGTGGTATAAAATAAAGCTGAACAGGTACATTTCATATAATTTGTCAACTTTACTCCTAAATATATTACCCAATAGAAATATCTCCATTTGTATATCAAAAGATATGTGCAAGAATAAAAGAGTATCTCATACATTATTTCTAACAGATCCAAACTGGAAACAACTCTTCTGATCAGCAACGGCAGAATGCATAAATACATTTTGATGTTTTAACACCTTGAATTTTATACACAGAGGAAAATAAACAGACTGCTGGCATGTTTAACAGCATGGAAGCATCACATCACACAAGCACAATATTTAATAAAAGAAGCCTGAGACAAATGGGTAGATATTATATAATTTCATTTTTAATGTCAAAAACAGGCAAAACTAATATATGGGTTAGAAATAAGAACAAAGGCTACATCTGTAGAGTAATAATCTGTGTATAAACTCATTTGTATGTCACCTTTTGATAACAGAAGTTCATGTGTCGTATGTACAGTGAGGACAAACTTACTAAAATGTTGGAGTTTAGAGCAAAGATTTGCCACAAGCCAAGAAAGGAGACATAGCGGCTCATGCCCTGAAAAACCTTGAGCTCACCCCCACCCAAGGGTTTTGGTTAAGCTTTTTTAAAAGCTAGGTGAGGGAAGGGGGTTCCAATGTCTGTGGTCAGCCTGTGCACAACTCTCTGATTAACTGATGGTGAAATAGCTGGGTGATGTCATGGGGTCAACATGATCAGTCCTTAGGAGGCTTGGGGCATGTGGTCCTCAAGTAGTTAACCTCTTCCACTTGTTGGAGAGGGGAGGTATTTTACATCTGCAAAACAACTCAGGAAATGTGCATCAAATCCTATTATCTAGGTACTTCAGAGAGGAGGTAAGGCAGAGGATCTGGGCAAGACTGGTTCTGGGAAGACCCCTAGGGTCCTGCTCCATTGCAAGCTCAACTAAAATTCCATTAAAATTGTTCTAAAAATTACTCCAACAAGATCAGCAATAGAAATATGTCTGAGATAAAAGGTGGGCCAAGTAAAGGTGTGATTTATTCATTAGGGTGGAGAGGGCCTGGGTACATCTTCAAAGCATAAAGGGCCCAGATGTCACAGACTCAAAATATCTAGAAGAGTCAGGCAAGTAAGTCCATATAAGAACTAGAATGGATTTGGAAACAGCAGTATGAACACACTGATAAGAGGAACCACCATTCAGCTTCCACAGCAGAAAGTCCATAGGATAGATGAGTCCTGATAACCAGAGGCATACACTTTCTCTATAGGGATCAGCCACCAGTTAGTACCTAGAGGTCAGTGTCTTCTTGCTTGTCATTGATGAAACTTCTAGCTATTACAGTTCTCCAAAAAGGTGAATATTCATGCCTTTACACTTTAGTTTTTAGCCAACTTATCTATTTATAGTTTCACTGATCTATTAAATTTATATTACTAATTGCTGATAAAGCAGAACTTTGATTGCTTATTTATTTATGACTATGTTCTGTGGCATGTGGATCTTAGTCCTGTTGACTTAAAAAAATGCACATGAGAGCTGCGAGTTAAGTTTTATTAGGGGCAAAATGAGGACTACACCCCAGAAGACAGTACCTCCAATAGCTCTGAGAAACTGCTCCAAAGAGGCAGGGGCAAAGGTCAGTATATATGTAATTTTGGTGAAGGGGGAATACATACAATGGAGTACATATTTTTCAGAAGGTTTCTACTAGTCTCATGAAGATTTCTGTTAGTCATGAGGAACAGTCATCACCGTGAAGGGTTTTAGTGCTCTTCTAGATATGGGGAGGTGTAAAAATTGGGCTCTAAAATCAGCTCCTGAAAATATCAAGCTATCTGAAGTCCTATCCTGCCAGTTTCCTCTGCCACCCCTCCAAGAACAGAGTGCCTCACTCCTGGTCTCCACCCTGGACTCCTTCCACTGGAGTACTGAAGGTCAGCAGCTGCAACAGTGCATGAGCTAATCCTTGTAGTGGTAGATGGCAAGTGGCATCACCTACTCAATGGACACGAGTTTGAGCAAACTCCAGGAGATACTGAAGGACAGGGAAGCCTGGCATGCTACAGTTCATGGGGTTGCAAAGAGTCGGACACAACTTAGTGACTGAACAACAGTATGGCAAGTGCCAATTTGTAGTTCACAGTTGTGGTTTGTGGTTTGTAGTGCCAGCTGTGATTTGATCACTAATCAGGGATTAAACTAGTGCCCTCTGCACTGGAAGCATAGTCCTAACCACTGTACCTCTAAGGAAGTCCCTTATTTTATTTTTCGAAATATATATCCCTACATATTTTATGTTGAATGAAGAAAAAACCTGTACCTTTAATATGGGTATGTCCCATAGTATATGACTTCTGCTAAGTACCGAGATAGTCCAAATTTGTCTTATTCACCTCTGATTCACTTGTGCCGGACACAGATGACTTGGGATTTAGTAGGTATGTAATAAAAATTAAGCTGAATAAAGCAATAGTTTAATAAAGTTGGGCTGTGTTTTTAAAAATGTGCTTGAGTCTTCAAAGCTGATAGATTAGAAGTTCATCCTGGTCTTATTGATAACATATGTAAAAAAGGTTGATGCTTAAAACAACAGCAACAACAACAAAAACCCAGCATGTTGGGGAGCTATGTGTATGTCAGAACCATCTGACCTTAAAATTTGCAGTGTTGAGAAGAAAAGAAAGTGAAGCCAAAGAAGTGGGAAAGAGAGAGACAATGAAGAAAAAATAAGAAGAAGCAACAAAAAAATGTAATGATAAGGAGTTTGTATTTTCATTTTATAGGAATCAGTCATAAGAAGCCATCAAAGGCTTAAGCAAGAGTGAAATACCTTCAGTTTTCAATTAGAAAGCATGTTCTGGTCAAGGCATGTTCACTGGAAGAGAAAGATAGGGAGATCATCCCTAATTTTGCCTCTTCAAAATAACTTTCACCAAAGGTTTTTGGGTCTCTTAAGGATGTAGGATCAGAGATATCAGTGATCTAGAAAGCAGTTTGAGGAATAAACCATCAAGCTAGTCCACTACTGTGAGGTGAAATCACATGGTTGAGTGTACCAAGTCCTAGCCACTTCTCTTGCAGGCAGTTGAGCTTAGTCACACAGGTGATAAAATAAAGACAAACTGAAGAACCAGATTCTTAGTTCTGACTTAAACGCATTTATTATAATCCAAACCGAATAAATTCTTCCCACACCCAATCAACGTTGAAGAGCACTGCAAACCATAATTTCATGCTAAGGAAAGATGAAAAAAAGATGAAAATGGGAAAGGAACAGCTTTCATTGGATCAGGCACAGGAAAAATCAAGAAAAAGCAGTCACTACTAGGAAAGGAGCAGAAGCACGTGGAATTTGAATTTTCCTCTTGGATCTTCACCATGATTATTGGCCGAAATAAAGAAGCTACAGGCCTCCGCAGGTAGAGCAAGATGGACGATAAGGACTGAACACATATGGCAGAGTTTGGCATCCACTGAAGACAGGGCGCAGAGGTCTGAGGCCACTGGACACAATGCTGATGGGTTGAGGACCACAGGCCAAAGAACCCGAGGGGCAATATCCACAAGGGAGAAGGCTCGAGGGTCGCGAGCTGCTGGACACATAGGTCAGCGGCCTATAAGACACGGAGAGGCAGGATCCAGAGAGGTGAGAAGCAGCAGGAAGAAAACTGGTTCCTTGGCCAGGTCTTGGCACATAGCAACCAGAGGAAGGGTAGCTGGAAGTTTCACAGCTGCTGAGCTCACAGTTGGCTGGCTGGCAGCTGGTAGGTTCACTGCAGGTCTCCTGGCCATTACTCAGGATCCAGGTTCGGTCCTGACAGCTGCTGGGCAAGCAGAAAGCATCTCCGATGCTCACACTCGGAGTGTAGAGGCCGACCGATGAGGTGACTGGGATGTGACAGGGACTCCTGAGAGACCCCAAGGTGTAGTTTCCGGAGCAGTAGTTGTGGCAAGACATGGTGAGATTTCAGGAGCAGGTTGTCGTCTGTTCCAAAGAAGTGAGTGTCTCAGGTTTCTCCTTCAGCTTGCTGTCTTATATACCCCAAGAGAAGGTGGTGATTCTGTGCAGACTCTTCCACGTTGTGTGAAGCCACATCACAACTCTTCATTAGAGTCCAGGAAGTGATGCTTCTAACTCCCATAAAACTGGATGTGCCTTGCAAGTCTTTCCATTGATTAAGGATATCTATAAAGCAGCGTGACAAGATTTTAATAGTATCTGTGCTCCTTAAATTACCCAACCAAGACAGATATTTTGAAGGTACATTTCCTTATTCCAATTATAACCGCCACTCCATAAATGAACAAAGTTAGTGGAGCTGATGGAATTCCAGTTGAGCTATTTCAAATCCTGAAAGATGATGCTGTGAAAGGGCTGCACTCAATATGCCAGCAAATTTGGGAAACTCAAACGTGGCTACAGGACTGGAAAAGGTCAGTTTTCATTCCAATCCCAAAGAAAGGGAATGCCAAAGAATGCTCAAACTACCGCACAATTGCACTCATCTCACATGCTAGTAAAGTCATGCTTAAAATTCTCCAAGACAGGTTTCAGCAATACATGAACCATGAACTTCTTGATGTTCAAGCTGGTTTTAGAAAAGGCAGAGGAACAAGAGATCAAGTTGCCAACATCTGCTGGATCATCGAAAAAGCAAGAGTTCCAGAAAAGCATCTATTTCTGCTTTATTGATTATGCCAAAGCCTTTGACTGTGTGGATCACAATAAACTGTGGAAAATTCTGAAAGAGATGGGAATACCAGACCACCTGACCTGACTCTTGAGAAACTTGTATGCAGGTCAGGAAACAAGAGTTAGAACTGGACATGGAACAACAGATTGGTTCCAAATAGGGAAAAGAGTACGTCAAGGCTGTATATTATCACCCTACTTATATAACTTATATGCAGAGTACATCATGAGAAACGCTGGGCTGGAGGAAGCACAAGTTGGAATCAATATTGCCTGGAGAAATATCAATAACCTCAGATATGCAGATGACACCACCCTTATGGCAGAAAGTGAAGAACTGAAGAACCTCTTGATGAAAGTGAAAGAGGAGAGTGAAAAGGTTGGCTTGAAGCTCAACATTCAGAAAACAAAGATCATAGCATCCAGTCCCATCACTTCATAGCAAATAGATGGGGAAAGAGTGGAAAGAGTGGCCGACTTTATTTTTCTGGGCTTCAAAATAACTGCAGATGGTGATTGCAGCCATGAAATTGAAAGACCCTTACTCCTTGGAAGGAAAGTTATGACCAACCTAGATAGCATATTAAAAAGCAGAGACATTACTTTGCCAACAAGGGTCTGTCTAGTCAAGGCTATGGTTTTTCCTGTGGTCATGTATGGATGTGAGAGTTGGACCATAAAGAAAGTTGAGCGCCGAAGAATTGATGTTTTTGAACTGTGGTGCTGGAGAAGACTCTTGAGAGTCTCTTGGACTGCAAGGAGATCCAACCAGTCCATCCTAAGGGGAATCAGTCTTGGGTGTTCATTGGAAGGACTGATGTTGAAGCTGAAACACCAATCCTTTGGCCACCTGATGCGAAGAGCTGACTCATTGGAAAAGACCCTGATGCTGGGAAAGATTGAGAGCAGGAGGAGAAGGGGACGACAGAGGATGAGATGGTTGGATGGCATCACTGACTCAATGGACATGGGTTTTGGTGGACTCCTTGAGTTGGTGATGGACAGGGAGGCCTGGCATGCTGCGATTGATGGGGTCACAAAGAGTCGAACACGACTGAGCAATTGAAATGAACTAAACTGAACTCCATAAACATTCTTAGAATGCCTCTCTTGGAATTCTTGTCTTGAAAATTTGTAGCGAACTTCTTTGAAACAGTGGCAAATTATCTCTCTTTGAGGGTGAATTCTATGCTTTTTGGAAATTTCCAAAAGTAAAGAAACACTTGGAACTAGGTTGTGAATGAATGAAAAATCCTACGTGATTTGGGGAAGAGAGTGTTTAAAAGTGTTATAAGATAGAAAATAACAATGTGAAAGAAAATTGTGCTTTGCTTTATTTTAGCACCCTGATGGAAAGTTACTCTCCACTGAAAAAATTTTATTTTAAAAAGTCATGCTCATTTTTTCGTTTTGATAAATAAGTAAACTGAGGCAAGTTGAAAGTTTGATTTATGTGTATTCTTAATACAAAGAAGGAAATTGGGCTCAGTTTAAATTATGGTTCTTACTGAGAACAGAAGGAAATAAGCAAAATCTCTTTTAAAAAATCAAACAACATGACATTTTTCATAGTTATTATAGGTTTATCATTTCATGGTTAGTCATATTCCAATTGAAACCTAATGTACTTGGTTAAAAAAATTAGACACAACGATTTAGATATAGAAATGGATTTGGTTTTGCTTTTGACAGTATCAAAAGAGGAGCTTTTAAATTGATGTGCAAGGGCAATAGCATCAGAATTAATGCACAGTTTTTCTAAGTACAAATACTTTGAAGGTTATTTGGGGATATATTTTCTGGTAAAAATTGTTTCAAACAGTGCAGGATTCTGTTGAATCTCAACCATCCCACTGAATTTTTAATTTACCAGCATATCTAGTGGCTCCAAGGGCTATTTTAACAGAAATTTTAATTATCTACTGAATCTAAGTTCCAATTCCCTTTAGTTAAAAAGTCAGTGTAAATCACAACACTTTCTACTATTTTTATGTTCAGTGGATAGTCTTAGTAATTCTCCCTCTGTCCTGGAGTAGAATCTGTGAAATATAAGGCTGATTTCTCTGTGAGCCAATATAGGGTTATTTTACTACCAGGGATAGAAATATGAGGTCTTCTCTTGTGGCTCAGATGGTAAAGAATCTGTTTGCAATGCAGGAGACCTGGGTTCAATCCCCAGGTTGGAAATATCCCCTGGAGGAGGGAATGGCTACCCATGCCAGTATTCTTGCCTACAGAATTCCATGGACAGAGGACCCTGGCAGGCTACAGTCCATGGGATTGCAGAGTCCGACAGTACTGAGGGACTAATACACAAAGGAATATGAAAAGAAATTGTACAGTCTCTGAGGTCCTATGCTAACTTGAAATAATCACAGATTTTTAGGATAGAGAACATTACCCTTTGATGATTTGTACTGGATGTGTCTGAGTCCACCCCTGCCCCCCTACACCCAATCCAACACACACCCTACCAGCTTCAGTCACTTGATGCTGTTTGTACACATCACAAGAGTCCTCTTGTGAAATCCTGGATGCATTAGCTGAGTGGCATTAGTAATAGGTACAGCCGTGCTTAACTGAGTGCTTATCAATTGTATAGGTCGATGCTCTATATAGCAGCTCTTCTTTTTATAAGTGCTAGTCCAGCATTTGCATCAGTATGTTTGTGTGTGTGCGTATGCGTTGTTTACGGTGTATGCATCCATGAATGCTTTCCCATGAAGAGAAGGGTTGTGGAATAATAGGAAACAAGAACTCATCTTGGAGAAGGAAATGGCAACCCACTCCAGTGTTCTGGCCTAGAGGATCCCAGAGACAAGAGCCTGGTGGGCTGCCATCTATGAGGTCGCACAGAGTCAGACACGACTGACATAACTTAGTAGCAGCAGCAGCAGAGGCAGCACTCATCTAGTGTCTATTCTGGGCAACACCTTGCAGTGTGCATACCCACAGGTGTAGTGTCAATTTATCCTCACAGTTCTTTACAGTACATTTTAAAATCTCATATATTTGTGCATGGAAACTTGAGATGTAGAAAGTTACAGTAAATAATATGAAGAGAAACATCTGAACAAAGGAGGATCAAACATTTTAATATTTGTTTTGTGGTACTTGACCCCAAAAATGTTTTTTTTTTAATTTCCCATTATTCAATACAACTGAAAATATAGAGGTACACTGATACCATCATTCACTAACTGTGTGACCCTGGGCAATTTGCACATTCTGATTTCCAGTTGCTATCAGTATCCTTTCTTAAAACAATGGAAATATTAAAAAATATCTGTTTTCAGTTTCATTTTAGGATATGCTGATATGTAAGAAAAAGTTAAGCATAAACTGCAAAGCACTCTACTAGAATAATTAATTTTCTCACTTTGGAATTCTTGTGTGTGTGTGTGTTCAGTCACTCAGTCGTGTCTGACTCTTTGCAACTCCATGGACTGTAGCCAGCCAGGCTCCTCTGTCCATGGAATTTTCCAGGCAAGAATACTGAGCACTTGCCATTTCCTACTCCAGGAAGTCTTCCTGACCCAGGGATTGAACCCACTCTCTAGAATCTCCTGCATTGGCAGGTGCTTTCTTAACCCATTCCAAAGAGTGCCACCTTGGGTTTAATTCCTTTAGAACACCTCCATAAGACTCTCATTTTTTCTGTTGTGAGTAGATGATACTGCAGAAATACTCATGGAATTCAAAAATTAGAGTGCTCTAAGTCCCCTAATATAACAAATCTTAAACTGGTGATATTTGAAAGTGATGCCTTCACCACAAAACAAGAGCTCATGGGAGCATAACAACAGGTACCTCATTATCAGTCTTCCATAAGCTATGATTCAGACTCTTCTTCTGATGCAAGAGCCCAGGGAGGGATTGGATATTCTGTGCATTCCTCCAGTTTTATCCACTTTGTTTCCTTCTCTTCAATGAACTAGGGATCCCTACCTCTCCTAGTCTAGGAAAGGCAATACCAAATTTCTCTCTTCCTTAGACACAAAGAATCATTGGAGCACTGCAACAATAAAGTTATGCCAATAAATGAAAACATCACATTCATTCACTCAGCAAATATTTATTGAATATCTTGTATGTGCAAATCATGACAGATGCTGACAATGATGTCAAGATACCATTGATTTCTGCTCCTAGACATCTGATCTTGTAGATATGAGATGGATACACAGTCCATGTTGGTGTTTGCTAAGTGCTCTAAAATGTTTACAGAGAAGAGCAGATGTTATTTGTAGGCCTTACCTAAAGTTGGCTTTTGATATCAATTTTGAGGGATGGGAGGAAATGGCAGGGGCCTGGGGGAAGATGGAGCACTTCAGGTGTGGCAAAATGTATAAAGACAGAAAAAAACGATGACAGTATTTTCAGTAGGAGATTCTTAGGGGCAAATTGTAGTAAGAAAATTTAGATTCACACGCTTCATCTAATTCAATCAAGGAAGTAGCTAAGATTTTGTTCCATAGGGAGAGTCATCTAGTAACTGATTTCAAGACGAGGCTGCTGTTATTTGAGATTAAAATATTGTAATGTCTGGAATGTGCCTCAAATTAGTCCATAGGGAAAGGGTGGTGAGCAGTGGAGATAGATGAAGCTATATTGGCATTCACAACACCAATGATTATTGAAGCTGGGTGATCAGTATATTCTGACTTCACTATACCTCTGCTTTTATGTATAATCAAATTTCTACAATAAATATCTTCAACCATGCTATTGAAAAAAAAGAGACTGCTGTGATGAAATTGTAAGAGGGAAAACCTAGCAACGCTTTTCTCTCTTGATCCACCGAAATTGTTGTTTTACCCATTTACTTTCTCTGTTATCGCTGCCATCACTCAAGTTGCGTTTTGTTATCTGTTGGCGAATACGTGCATTTCTTACTGACATCTTGATTCCTCTCTCTACTGTCTTCTCTTTAGTTTGAGTTCTACATTTAAATTAACAGCCTTAAAATTAATTTATTCATATGAGTCACTTACTCAAAAATGTCAGTGACCCTCTTTTGCCTGCAGAGAATTGTCCAAACACTTGAATCACTCTTTCCTACTTCTCAGTATCAATTCTGCCTATTCTCTTCCTGTCTCTAATTGCTCCATATTTCACCTCATCTCATTCTTCCTTTGGAATAATCCTTTAATTCTTTCCATCACTTAGAACTCAGATAAATTAAAAGATTAAATTAAAAAGACAAATTAAATTAAAAGATCCTTTCTTTGTAAACACTTTCCTACCAGCCAGACTCTCAGTCTTAAATTTGTATAATTTCCATCACCTAATTCACACACACACATACAGACTCCTTTGCATTTTAAAACATTGTTTTTACATGTCTTATTTTCTAAATATATTGCAGAACCCTTACAAGCTACTGTTTACTGAGTTTTTATTAAACACCAGACCTGATTTTACATGTATTAACTGATTTAATCAGTTACATTAAAGATTCAGAAGTTTTAACTGATTTAATCCTCACTACATCTCATTCAAGTAGGTGCAACTGTTGGTCTCAATAGGCGTGAAGAAACTTGGCTGATCCTTAACAAATACTTGCTGACTGACATTATCACATTTACAAAATAATACTAGGTTTTCTTTATCAATTAAAAAGTGACCTTGGAGTTTCCAGAAGATGGCGGAGGAATAGGACATGGAGACCACTTTCTCCCCCACAAATTCATCAAAAGAACATTTGAAAGCTGAGTAAATTCCACAAAACAACTTCTGAATGCCGGCAGAGGACATCAGGCACCCAGAAAAGCAGCCCATTGTCTTCGAAAGGAGGTAGGAAAAAACATAAAAGATAAAAAGAGAGACCAAAGAGGTAGGGACAGTCCATATCGGGAAGAGAGGCTTAAAAAAGAGAGAAGTTTTCAAACACCAGTAAACACTCTCACTGGTGAGTCTGTGGTGAGCCTTGGAACCTCAGAGGGCAACATAACTGGGAGGGAAAAGAAATAAATAATTAAAACCCACAGATTACATGCCCAACAGTAACTCCTAGTGGATAAGCAGTGCAGACGCCCGCATCTGCAACTAGCAAGTGGGAGCTGGGCACGGAGGCGCAGGCTGCATTGCTTAGAATAAGGACCAGGCCTGAATGTCGCAAGGGCAATCTGAGAGAGCTAACTGGAGATAGCAAAGCAGACTGTGGGATAGCTACCCTGCAAAAAGGTGAAAAGCCCTGACCTAAGACGCCACCAGACCCACTCACAGAACAAAGACTGAATAGAGCTAGCCGGCTATGGATGGCCCATCCCCTGCCGAGACAGGCAGGCTAGGGCAGCCAGAGTCGGAAGCGTCAATTGCGGCCCCAGAGAGGAATCCGACACCAAACTGCAAACAGACTTCATTGCTAACCAAACTTCTTGGGTTTCTGGCCGGTAGACATCAACCTGAGAAGGTGCGCCAGTTGTACACCCAGAAAACCGAGTGGCAGGGACCAGGGAGGTGATAAGTCGCAGTGACCGCGCTCGCCAAACAGCTGGTCACCTGAGCTGCTCAGACCGGGGAAGGGCACAAAACGCAGGCCCAACCAAGTCTGTGCCTTTGTGGAGTACCCAAGTACCTAAACCTAAGTGGCTTAGACCTGGGATGTGCATGCAACCCATCGCCAGCCTCAGACAGTTCCCGGCAGAGCAACCTAGAGCATGTGCAGTGTAGACTGGGACAGCACACATGCCGTGAGTGGGGCCAAACCCAGTGTGGCCAGGACACTGCGAGCACTCCCCACAGACACCAGAGATATTTGTCTGCAGTGTTCCTCCCTTCCCAGAACAGGACTGAACAAGTGAGCCTTAAAAAGTGTCCACCACCGCCCCCTAGAGTCAGGGCAGAAATTAGACACTGAAGAGACCAGCAAACAGAAGCTAAAACAGAGGGAACCACCTTGGAAGTGACAGAGAAGTCTAGAGGCTACTGCAAGAATTAGACTGAAAACCAGAAGCAGGAGGCTTAAGGCCAAATCCTGAGAACACCAAAGAACTGACTCCAGGGAACATTAATCGATAGGAGCTCATCAAATGCCTCCATACCTACACTGAAACCAAGCACCACCCAAGGGTCAACAAGTTCCAGAGCAAGACATACCAGACAAATTCTCCAGCAACACAGGAAAATAGCCCTGAGTTTCAATATACAGACTGCCCAAAGTCACTCCAAACCCATTGACATCTCATAACTCATTACTGGACACTTCATTGCACTCCAGAGAGAAGAAATCCAGATCCACCCACCAGAACACCGACACAAGTTTTCCTAACCAGGGAATCTTGGGTAGCCACTCATCCAACTTCACCCATAGTGAGGAAACTCCACAATAGAAAGAACTCCACAAACTGCCATAAGATGGAAAGACCACCCTAAACACAGCAATATAAGCAAGATGAAGAGGCAGAGAAATACACAGCAAATAAAGGAACAGGATAAATGTCCACCAACTCTAACAAAAGAGGAATAGATAGGAAACCTACTTGATAAAGAATTCCAAATAATAATAGTGAAAATGATCCAAAATCTTGAAAAGAAATTGGAGTTACAGATAAATAACCTGGAGAAAAAGATTGAGAAGATGCAAGAAAGGTTTAATAAGGACCTAAAAGAAATAAAGAAGAGTCAGTATACAATGAATAATGCAATAGATGAGATAATAAACACTCTGGAGGGAACCAACAGTAGAATAATGGAGACAAAAGATAGGATAAGTGAGTTAGAAGATAGAATGGTGGAAATAAATGAAACAGAGGGGAAATAAGAAAAACAAATTAAAAGAAATCAGGACAATCTCAGAGACCTCTGGGACAATGTTAAGCGCACCAACATTCAAATCATAGGAGTCCCAGAAGAAGAAGACAAAAAGAAAGACCATGAGAATATACTTGAGGAGATAATAGTTGAAAAATTCCCTAAAATAGGGAAAGAAATAATCACCCAAGTCCAAGAATCCCAGAGAGTCCCAAACAGGATAAACCGAAGGCAAAATACCCCAAGACACATATTAATCAAATTAACAAAAATCAAACACAAAGAACAAATTTTGAAAGCAGCAAGGGAAAAGCAACAAATAACACACAAGGGGATCCCCATAGGATAACAGCTGATCTTTCAATAGAAACTCTTCAGGCCAGGAGGGAATGGCAAGACATACTTAAAGTGATGAAAGAAAGTAACCTACAGCCCAGATTACTGTACCCAGCAAGGATCTCATTCAAATATGAAGGAGAAATCAAAAGCTTTACAGACAAGCAAAAGCTGAGAGAATTCAGCATCACCAAACCAGCTCTCCAACAAATGCTAAAAGACCTTCTCTAGACAGGAAACACAGAAAGAGTGTATAAACTCGAACCCAAAACAATAAAGTAAATGGCAACGGGATCATACTTAACAATAATTACCTTAAATGTAAATGCATTGAATGCCCCAACCAAAAGACAAAGCCTGGCTGAATGGATATAAAAACAAGACCCCCATATATGTTGTCTACAAGAGACCCACCTCAAAACAAGGGACACACACAGACTGAAAGTGAAGGGCTGGAAAAAGATATTCCACGCAAATAGAGACCAAAAGAAAGCAGGAGTAACAATACTCATACCAGATAAAATAGACTTTAAAACAAAAGCTGTGAAAAGAGACAAAGAAGGACACTACATAATGATCAAAGGATCAATCCAAGAAGAAGATATAACAATTATAAATATTTATGCAACCAACATAGGAGCACCGCAATATGTAAGACAATTACTAACAAGTATGAAAGGGAAAATTAACAATAACACAATAAGAGTGGGAGACTTTAATACCCCACTTACATCTATGGACAGATCAACTAAACAGAAAAAAAACAAGGAAACACAAACGTTAAATGATACAATAGACCAGTTAGACCTAATTGATATCTATAGGACATTTCACACCAAAACAATGATTTTCACCTTCTTCTCAAGTGCACACGGAACCTTCTCCAGGATAGACCACATCCTGGGCCATAAATCTAGCCTTGGTAAATTCAAAAAAATTGAAATCATTCCAAGCATCTTTTCTGACCACAAAGCAGTAAGATTAGATGTCAATTACAGGAGAAAAACTACTAAAAATTCCAAAATACGGAGGCTGAACAACACGCTGCTGAATAACTAAGAAATCACGGAAGAAATAAAAAAAGAAATCAAAATATGCATAGAAACGAATGAAAATGAAAACACAACAACCCAAAACCTCTGGGACACTGTAAAAGCAGTACTAAGGGGAAGGTTCATAGCAATACAGGCATACCTCAAGAAACAAGAAAAACGTCAACTAAATAACCTAACTCTACATCTAAAGCAACTAGAAAAGGAAGAAATGAAGAACCCCAGGGTCAGTAGAAGGAAAGAAATCGTAAAAATTAGGGCAGAAATAAATGAAAAAGAAACAAAGGAGACCATAGCAAAAATCAACAAAGCCAAAAGCTGGTTGTTTGAGAGGGTAAATTAAATTGACAAACCACTAGCCAGACTCATCAAGAAACAAAGGGAGAAAAACCAAATCAATAAAATTAGAAATGAAAATGGAGAGATCACAGCAGACAACACAGGAATACAAAGGATCATAAGAGACTATTATCAGCAACTAAATGCCAAAAAAATCTACAACTTGGAAGAAATTGACAAATTCTTAGAAAAGTACAACTTTCCAAAACTGAACCAGGAAGAAATGGAAAATCTTAACAGACCCATCACAAGCACAGAAATTGAAACTGTAATCAGCAATCTTCCAGCAAACAAAAGCCCAGGTCCAGACGGCTTCACAGCTGAATTCTACCAAAATTTAGAGACGAACTAACACCTATCCTACTCAAACTCTTCCAGAAAATTGCAGAGGAAGGTAAATGTCTTAACTCATTCTATGAGGCCACCAGCACCCGAATCCCAAAACCTGACAAAGATGCCACAAAAAAAGAGAACTAAGGCCAATATCACTGATGAACATAGATGCAAAAATCATTAATAAAATTCTAGCAATCAGAATCCAACAACACATTAAAAAGATCATACATCATGACCAAGGGGGCTTTATCCCAGGGAGGCAAGTATTCTTCAATATCCACAAATCAATCAATGTAATACACTGCATTAACAAAATGAAAAATATAAACTATATGATTATCTCAATAGATGCAGAGAAAGCCTTCGACAAAATTCAACATCCATTTATGATAAAAACCCTCCAGAAGGCAGGAATAGAAGGAACATTCCTCAACATAATAAAAGCTATATATGACAAACCCACAGCAAACATTATCCTCAATGGTGAAAAATTGAAAGTACTTCCCCTAAAGTCCGGAACAAGACAAGGGTGCCCGCTCTCAACACTACTATTCAACACAGTTTTGCAAGTTTTGGCCACAGCAATCAGAGCAGAAAAAGACAGAAAAGGAATACAGATTGGAAAAGAAGAAGTAAAACACTCACTGTTTGCAGATGACATGATCATCTACACAGAAAACCCTAAAGACTCTACAAGACAATTACTAGAGCTAATCAATGAATATAGTAAAGTTCCAGGATATAAAATCAACACACAGAAATACTTTGCATTCCTATACACTAATAATGAGAAAATAGAGAAATTAAGGAAACAATTCCATTCACCGTTGCAATGAAAAGAATAAAATACTTAGGAATATATTTACCTAAAGAAACTAAGCCATCATGGTCAACAAAAGAGTCGGAAATGCAGTACTTGGATGCAATCTTAAAAATGACAGAATGATTTCTGTTCTTTTCCAAGGGAAACCATTCAATATTACAGAAATCCAGGCCTATGCCTCAACCAGGAATGCTGAAGAAGCCAAAGTTGAACGGTTCTATGAAGACCTACAAGACCTTTTAGAAGTAACACCCAAAAAAGATGTCCTTTTCGTTACAGGGGACTGGAATGCAAAAGTAGGAAGTCAAGAAACACCTGGAGTAACAGGCAAATTTGGCCTTGGAGCACGGAATGAAGCAGGGCAAAGGCTAATAGAGTTTTGTCAAGAGAACGCACTGGTCATAGAAAACACCCTCTTCCAACAACACAAGAGAAGACTCTACACATGGACATCACCAGATGGTCAACACCGAAATCAGATTGATTATATTCTTTGCAGCAAAGATGGAGAAGCTGTATACAGTTAGCAAAAACAAGACCAGGAGCTGACTGTGGCTCAGATCATGAACTCCTTATTGACAAATTCAGACTTAAATTGAAGAAAGTAGGGAAAACCACTAGACCATTCAGATATGACCTAAAGCAAATCCCTTATGATTATACAGTGGAAGTGAGAAATAGATCAAGGGACTAGAACTGATAGATAGAGTGCCTGATGAACTCTGGACGGAGGTTCATGACATTGTACAGGAGACAGGGACCAAGACCATCCCCTTGGAAAAGAAATGCAAAAAAGCAAAACAACTGTCTGAAGAGGCCTTACAAATAGTTGTGTAAAGAAGAGAAGTGAAAAGCAAAGGAGAAAAGGAAAGATATAAGCATCTGAATGCAGAGTTCCAAAGAATAGCAAGGAGAGATAAGAAAGCCTTCCTCAGTGATCAATGCAAAGAGATAGAAGAAAACAACAGAATAGGAAAAACAAGAGATCTCTTCAAGAAAATTAGAGATATCAAGGGAATATTTCATGTAAAGATGGGCTAGATAAAGGACAGAAACAGTATGGACCTAACAGAAGCAGAAGATATTAAGAAGAGGTGGCAAGAATACACAGAAGAACTGTACAAAAAGATCTTCACGACCAAGATAGTCACGATAACGTGATCACTGACCTAGAGCCAGACATCTTGGAATGTGAAGTCAAGTGGGCCTTAGAAAACATCACTACGAACAAAGCTAGTGGAGGTGATGGAATTCCAGTTGAGCTATTTCAAATCTTGAAAGATAATGCTGTGAAAGTGCTGCACTCAATATGCCAGCAAATTTGGAAAACTCGGCAGTGGCCACAGGACTGGAAAAGGTCAGTCTTCATTCCAATCCCAAAGAAAGGCAATGCTAAAGAATGCTCAAATTACTGCACAATTGCACTCATCTCACACGCTAGTAAAGTCATGCTCAAAATTCTCCAAGCCAGGCTTCAGCAATATGTGAACCGTGAACTCCCAGATGTTCAAGCAGGTTTTAGAAAAGGCACAGGCACCAGAGATGAAATTGCCAACATCCGCTGGATCATGGAGAAAGCAAGAGAGTTCCAGAAAAACATCTATTTCTGCTTCATTGACTATGCCAAAGCCTTTGACTGTGTGGATCACAAGAAACTGTGGAAAATTCTGAAAGAGATGGGAATACCAGACCAGCTGACCTGCCTCTTGAGAAACCTGTATGCAGGTCAGGAAGCAATAGTCAGAACTGGACATGGAACAACAGACTGGTTCCAAATAGGAAAAGGAGTATGTCAAGAGTGTATATTGTCACCCTGCTTATTTAACTTATATGCAGAATACATCATGAGGAATGCTGGGCTGGAAGAAGCACAAGCTGGAATCAAGATTGCTGGTTGAAATATCAATAACCTCAGATATGCAGATGACACTACCCTTATGGCAGAAAGTGAAGAGGAACTAAAAAGCCTCTTGACGAAAGTGAAAGAGGAGAGTGAAAAGGTTATCTTGAAGCTTAACATTCAGAAAACAAAGATCATGGCATCTGGTCCCCTCACTTCAGGGAAATAGATGGAAAAACAGTGGAAACAGTGTCAGACTTTATTTTTTGGGGCTCCAAAATCACTGCAGATGCTGATTGCAGCCATGAAATTAAAAGACGCTTACTCCTTGGAAGGAAAGTTATGACCAACCTTGATAGTATATTAAAAAGCAGAGAGATTACTTTGCCAACAAAGGTCCGTCTAGTCAAGGCTATGGTTTTTCCCGTGGTCATATATGGATGTGAGAGTTGGACTGTGAAGAAAGCTGATCGCTGAAGAATTGATGCTTTTGAACTGTGGTGTTGGAGAAGACTCTTGAGAGTCCCATGGACTGCAAGGAGACCCAACCAGTTCATTCTAAGGGAGATCAATCCTGGGTATTCATTGGAAGGACTGATGCTAAAGCTGAAACTCCAATACATTGGCCACCTCATGCGATGAGTTGACTCACTGGAAAAGACTCTGATGCGCGGGAAGGTTGAGGGAGGGAGGAGAAGGGGACGACAGAGAATGAGATGGCTGGATGGTTTCATTGACTCTGTGGACATAAGTTTGAGTGAACTCCGGGAGTTGGTGGTGGACAGGGAGGCCTGGCGTGCTGTGATTCATGGGGTCGCGGAGAGTCGGACACGACTGAGCGACTGAACTGAACTGAACTGAACTGAAAGAAACTAAAGACCTGTATATGCTGCTGCTAAGTCACTTCAGTCGTGTCCGATCTGTGTGACCCCATAGACGGAAGCCCACCAGGCTCCCCCGTCCCTGGGATTCTCCAGGCAAGAACACTGGAGTGGGTTGCCATTTCCTTCTCCAATGTGTGAAAGTGAAAACTGAAAGTGAAGTTGCTCAGCCGTGTCCGACCCTTAGTGACCCCATGGACTGCAGCCTACCAGGCTCCTCCATCCATGGGATTTTCTAGGCAACAATACTGGAGTGGCTTGCCATTGCCTTCTCCGAAAGACCTGTATATAGGAAACTATTAAAGACTGGTGAAAGAAATCAGAGAGGACACTGATAGATGGAGGAATCCACCGTGTTCATTGATTGGAAGAATAAATATTGTCATAATGAATATATTACCCAAAATTTATAGGTTCAATGCAATCCCTATCAAGCTACCAACGGTACTTTTCACAGAGTTAGAACAAATAATTTCACAATTTGTATGGAAATACAAAAAACCTCGAATAGCCAAAGCGATCTTGAGAAAGAAGAACAGAACTGGGAGAATCAACCTGCCAGACTTCAGGCTCTACCACAAAGCCACAGTCATCAAGACAGTATGGTATTGGCATAAAGACAGAAATATAGATCAATGGAACAAAATAGAAAGCCCAGAGACAAATCCATGCACCTATGGACACCATCTTTCACAAAGGAGGTAAGAATATTCAATGGAGAAAAGACAATCTCTTTAACAAGTGGTGCTGGGGAAACTGGTCAACCACTTGTAAAAGAATGAAACTAGAACACTCCCTAACACCATACACAAAAATAAACTCAAAATGGATTAAAGATCTAAATGTAAGACCAGAATCTATGAAACTCTTAGAGGAGAACATAGGCAAAACACTCTCCAACATAAATCACAGCAGGATCCTCCATGACCCACCTCCCAGAATATTGGAAATAAAAGCAAAAATAAACAAATGGGACCTAATTAAAATTAAAAATTTCTGCACAGCAAAGGAAACTATAAGCAAGGTGAATAGACAACCTTCAGAATAGGAGAAAATAATAGCAAATGAAGCAACTGACGAAGAGTTAATCTCAAAAATATGCAAGCAACTCCTGCAGCTCAATTCCAGAAAAATAAATGACCCAATAAAAAAGTGGGCCAAAGAACTAAACAGACACTTCTCTAAAGAAGACATTCAGATGGCTAACAAACACATGAAAAGATGCTCAACATCACTCATTATCAGAGAAATGCAAATCAAAACCACAATGAGGTACCATTTCACGCCAGTCAGAATGGCTGCTATCCAAAAGTCTACAAGCAATAAATGCTGGAGAGGGTGTGGAGAAAAGGAAACCCTCTTACACTGTTGGTGGGAATGTAAACTAGTACAACCACTATGGAGAATAGTGTGGAGATTCCTTAAAAAACTGGAAATAGAGCTACCATATGACCCAGCAATTGTACTCCTGAGCATACACACTGAGGAAACCAGAATTGAAAGAGACACATGTACTCCAATGTTCATTGCAGCACTGATTATAATAGCCATGACATGGAAGCAACCTAGATGTCCATCTGCAGACGAATGGATAAGAAAGCTTTGGTACATATATACAATGGAGTATTAATCAGCCATTAAAAAGAATACATCTGAATCAGTTCTAATGAGGTGGATGAAACTGGAGCCTATTATACAGAGTGAAGTAAGCCAGAAAGAAAAACACCAATACAGTATACTAACGCATATATATAGAATTTAGAAAGATGATAACGATTCCCCTGTATACGAGAAAGCAAAAGAGACGCAGATGTATAGAACAGTCTTTTGGACTCTGTGGGAGAGGGCGAGGGTGGGATGATTTGGGAGAATGGTATTGAAACATGTATATTATCATATGTGAAACGAATCGCCAGTCCACGTTCGATGCATGAGACAGGATGCTTTGGGCTGGTACACGGGGATGACCCAGAGGGATGGGATGGGAAGGGAGATGGGAGGGGGTTCAAGATGGGGAACACATGTACACCCTTGGCAGATTCATGTCAATGTATGGCAAAACCAATACAATGTTATAAAGTAATTATCCTCCAATTAAAATAAATAATTTTTTTTAAAGTGACCTTTACTTAAGTAAGAATCTCCTTTCTACCCTTTTCTCACTGTCTCCCCTTTTTTACTAGGGAAAGTAAACTTTCAAGGAACATAAAAGAATATGAAAACAGAGAGATTCAGATGGACGGAAAACCCTTTTGCCAAGTTTTTTTCTGCTTCCTATCCTAATATTTTGACACGGTATCGAGTTGACTCACTGGAAAAGACTCTGATGCTGGGCGGGATTGGGGCCAGGAGGAGACGGGGACGACAGAGAATGAGATGGCTGGATGGCATCACCGACTCGCTGGACATGAGTTTGAGTGAACTCCGGGAGTTGGTGATGGACAGGGAGGCCTGGCGTGCTGTGATTCATGGGGTTGCAAAGAGTCTGACACGACTGAGCGACTGAACTGAACTGAACTGAACAGAGAAGATAACCTGTCAATTGTCTGGAGTCACTACATTGCAGTCCGCCACAAATAAGGTGTCCTAACTTTAACACCCCCTGTTGGATGCCTTGTGTAAAATCACTAAATTATAATCAACTGAAAGAAGTGATGTAGTGTCCCTGGAGTAGGAAATGGCATCTCACTGCAGTATTCTTGCCTGGAAAATTCCATGGACAGAGGAGCCTGGCGGGCAGCAGTCCTTGGGGTCACAAAGAATTGGATATGGCTGAGCATGCACGAACTAACAGATATATAGAGTTTGGGGTAACTGATTAAGTCGCCAGACTGTGATCTACTTTCAGCTGAATTTTTACTGTAATATTCTTGAAGTGGAAGCTATGGTTTATACATGATTTGCACAAAATCTATACTCATTCCTACTTTATTCATATACAACAGCTTTCCCTCAATGGTGTTAGAAAATTGTTAACACCCTTTCATACCTATATTAAAGAGAGTGCAGGTGGAGGTTCCCCTTTCACAATTTGTGCTTAGGTTATGCTGTGTCGCTTTCACCTTATTAGCAACTATTTACTGAGCCCTTCTCGTAGCTTCACTGATAGCTCAGTTGGTAAAGAATCTGCCCGCAATGCAGAAGACCCCAGTTTGATACCCGGTTCAGAAGGATCCGCTGGAGAAGGGATAGGCTACCCACTCCAGTATTCTGGTACTGGAGAATCCCATGGACTGTATAGTACATGGGGCTGCAAAGAGTCGGACACCTGAGCAACTTTCACTTTCACTATGGCATTCCAGACGTGGGTCTGTGTGTTTTACATGTATTAACTGATTTAATCCTCACAGTGTCTCTATTCAAATGTTTTAGTTAGCCTCTTTGTCAATATGTTTTATCAACTTTATTGAGATATAATTCATGTGCAGTAAACCGGTCATATTTAAAAAGTGCAGTTTGATAAGTTTGACCTTTGTTTACATCAAAATCAAGATCATCCCCCCAAAATCTCCTTGGGCCCCTTGTATTCTTCCCTTCCATTTCTCTCCACCTCACTCCACCCCTACTCCATCCCCAGGCAGCCATTTCTCTTCCTTCTACCTTTGGATGACTTTGTACTTTCTAACATTTTATTACATGAAATAAAATGGTATACATATATTCTGTTTTTTTCTTTATTTTACTAAGTATACTTATTTTGAGAGTCATCCATGAGGTAGTTTGTTCCTTGTATTGCTGTGTAGTGATCCATGATATGGATATAATACAGCATGATTATTCACTCATGTATTGGTGGACAATTGTATGCAATTTTTGGAAACTACAAACACAAATATGCTATAAACATTTGGGTATGAGTTCTTAAATGGATATGTGCTCTTAGTTCTCTTGGGTAGATATTTAGAAATGGAATGAGCTAATCATATGATAGTCAATGTTTAATTTTAATGAACTGTCCAACTATTTTCCAAGTGACTGCATCATTTTATATTCCCACTAGTAGTGTATAAGAATTCAAGATGCTTGTTTTTTTCTAGCAATTGCAATAGGCATACTTATAAAAATTTTATTTATTCTATTAAGTGTATATAGTCATATTTCATTGTGGTTTTAATCTGCTAGTGACTGATGATTCTGAGAATAAGCATTGCTTATTTTCCATCTGTGTATTTTCTTAAGTGAAGAAACTGCTCCATGGTTTGTCCATTTTTCTCTTGGCTTATTTGCTTTCTTATTGTTGAGTTTGGAGTGTTCTTCAAATGATTTAAAGACAATTTCTTTATTAGATGTAGAATTTACAAATATTTCCTACCAGTCTGTAGCTTGTCTTTTTATTCCTGTAAGAGTGATTTTTTGAAGAACTTATATTTTTAATTTTGATGGAGTTCAATTTATTAATTTTTAACTTATGGGTTGTGTTTTTGATACTGTATTTTAAAAATCTTTGCTTAAAAATCAAGTCTTAAAATATTTTTCCCTTGTTTTTCCCATCTGTTTCTTTGAAATCTAATTTCTATGCTCGCCAATATTTTAAGCTCTAATCTTATATGATTACTTCTCTATCCAACTGCACTATCCAGTCTGGGCCCTTGTTCTGAACTCATGGCACACTTGACATTGCTGCCCATGCTCTCTGTTTGGAAACATTGTTTTGCTTCTATTTCAGCAATGCTCTAATCTCATGGCTCTCTTTCTATCCCATGGGATATTTGTTTTTTCTTTGTATCTACTTCCATTTTCAAAAAAACTAAGATCATGGCATCCGATCCCATCACTTCATGCCAAATAGATGGCAAAACAATGGAAACAGTGACAGACTTTATTTTTGGGGCTCCAAAATCACTGTAGATGGTGACTGCAGCCATGAAATTAAAAGATGTTTGCTCCTTGGAAGAAAGCTATGACCAACCTAGACAGCATATTAAAAAGCAGAGACATTACTTTGGCAACAAAAGTCCATCTAGTCAAAGCTATGATTTTTCCAGTAGTTATGTATGGATGTGAAAGCTGGACTATGAAGAAAGCTGAACACTGAAGAACTGATCTCCTATCATACTGATCATTCATACTTTACATTTTATTTATTTCATATCTTATATTTGCTTCTCTATATTAAAAACAGTATAGTCTAATTATATTTGTATTGCTAAAAATGCCCAATGTGCTGCTTTTGCACATGTTTACTTTAAAAAAAGATGAAAATGTTTTAGTGATTTTTTTCTCTTTTCTGTTCATGCATTTTATTATCTCTTACTTTATTTATTTTTATTGAAGTATAGTTGATTTATAATATTGAGTTGTTTTATGGTGTACAGCAAAGTGATTCAATTAAATATATATATTCTTTTTCAATTATGGGACCTCTTTGGTGGTTCAGATGTGATATATTAAATAATATATAATAAGTATACATATGTGTATGTGTGCTTAGTTGCTCAGTTGTGTTCAACTCTTTGTGACCCCATGGACTGCAGCCCACCAGAATCCTCTGTCCATGGGGTTTCTCCGGGCAAGAATATTGGAATGGGTTACCATGCCCTCCTCCAGGGGATCTTCCCAACCCAGGGATTGAACCCTGGTCTCCTGCATTGCAGGCAGATTCTTTATCATCTTATTAATACATATTATATATTTATTAACACATATATACACACTTTCAGTCTTTTCCTTTATAAGATTATATCAGGTTGAAGACTTACATGTGGATCAATGTGTCTGATGGCAAATGGCTGTTGAGAAAATTTACCAGGGATTTGCAGAATTTGTCTTAAGTCATGGTTTATGATATTTTTTAATCTATCAAGGATATAGATATATATTTGTATGTATATATATATCTTCAATCCTTTTGGCCATTAGTTCTATAAATTAGAACCAATTGTTGCTTTTGTTTCTTTGAGAGCTTTTCACAGTGAAAGCAAGGATTTACTCTAAACGTCTTAGAAAAAAATAGGTATAGGTCTGTTAGTATAGTGCTTGTCTTGGATTTTCTCATATAATGCACTTTAAAGGCAGGGGTACACAGTTCACCTCCAGGTCACAGAAGCCCCTTGTTCAGCTATTGCCTTGCATAGGATAAGTATCTCTCCTGGTTTCTTTTTACCGCAGACTCTCTAGACATACAAGAACTCTAGGAAAAGAATTCACAAGCAAAAATATCATTTTAGAGTGCAAAGGTTTTCTAGTTTTTTTTTGGAACATGAGATCAAAATAGCAATGCTATGGCTGTCAGCAACTCAGCAGTCTCACTAAAATCAATAGGCACTTTCTGGGATTTGGGCTCTAGCAAACCTTTATCCTGCCAGAGAGAATAGCACTCAGGGACCAATGAAGACTCTGAGTTCCCTACAACATTTTTTTCCCCCCTCTGAAGCATTATAACACTTCATAAAAGATAGAGAATCATCACTTCCTCAGTTGAAAGACTGACATTTAAGTGATTCAAGTCTTTATCCTGGTGATTATAATAGTCTATTCCCAGGTTCTGATAGAATAGATTCATGACTTTTTTTCCTGCAAACTTAAGAGTTTGTTTGTTTTCCCCCTAGAACTGTTCTCAAAATATTTTAAAATTTTTCATCTTTTTCCTTGACTGTACCTCTAGAGGTGGCCTTATTTTATAAATTCAGTTAATCTGTGATGAAATACTCTGCAAACCTGACAATTGGTTACTGTAAATAGTAATCGTGTGTTACTATTCATAACAGTTAGCATTAGTAACAGTTACTAACCGTAACTGTATATTTATTGTTTTCCATGTTGGGAGTAGGAAAGGGAGAGATGTGCCGTTTTCATTTATCACCAGGAGTTCTTCTCCAGAGAAATGACGGTTCATTCTGAAAAAGATGGAGCAGATTTTCCTATCTGAAATACTTGGGGACTGGATTACTTATCAAATGGTTCTTTACGTTGAGTTCAGATCAGTCGCTCAGTCGCGTCCGACTCTCTGCGACCCCATGAATCACAGCACGCCAGGCCTCCGGGTCCATCACCAACACCTAGAGTTCACTCAAACTCATGTCCACAGAGTCGGTGATGCCATCCAGCCATCTCATTCTCTATCGTCCCCGTCTCCTCCTGCCCCCAATCCCTCCCAGCATCAGAGTCTTTTCCAGTGAGTCAACTCGTCGCATGAGGTGGCCAAAGTATTGGAGTTTCAGCTTTAGCATCAGTCCTTCCAATGAACACCCAGGATTGATCTCCTTCAGAATGGACTGGTTGGATCTCCTTGCAGTCCAAGGGACTCTCAAGAGTCTTCTCCAGCACCGCAGTTCAAAAGCATCAATTCTTCGGTGATCAGCTTTCTTCACAGTCCAACTCTCACAACCATACATGACCACTGGAAAAACCATAGCCTTGACTAGACGGACCTTTGTTGGCAAAGTAGAGCCGGACGTCTTGGAATGTGAAGTCAAGTGGGCCTTAGAAAGCATCCCTACAAACAAAGCTAGTGGAGGTGCTTTACTTTAACAAAGGTCTTAAAATCAGTAGCTTCCTTGAAAGTGATATAAAACATCACTGAGATGATGGAAGACCTAATTTTATGATAAATAAAGCAGTACAGTTCATAATAATCATCCATCACCTGGCATTTCAACATTAGGCTTGAGTGTGAATGAACTGACTTCAGGTTTTAGCGATTATGCAAAAAATTTTTCAAAGAATGAAGAAACCTAAAGAAAGAGAGGATAATGTGACCTTACGGATGGAGCCTTTTGGATCCGTTCAGGGTGCTTGTGTTGTTTCAAGTGTTAGAGACCTACACTTCCCCGTTTCGGCAAGTCCAGAGGAGGTTTCCCCTTAACTGGGAGGAGCTGCACATTGAGAAGGGCTGTTCGCTTTGGGACTGCTTTCAGCTACCAGATTCTGTGACTAATGCTTCTGCTGACTCAAGACTTTGTCAGAGAAGGTCTCTACCCATTTAATGCTGCTTGGAGAGCTTTTAATATTAATCGTACTGAAACACTGAGTAAGACATATTGAATAGATTTGGTTGTAAACTCCATGGGTCAGATTAATCAGAGTAGCCAATGGAGTGGCGGTCTCACAGGAAAATTCATTAGAAGCAGGGCAGTTTAGACAAGTGTTGGATAGTGGGGAAAAAACGTCCCCTTAGGTCTCTTGCATTTCTGCATGTCTTTAGAGCAGTCACTGTTGCTGCTGCTGCTAAGTCACTTCAGTCGTGTCCGACTCTGTGCCACCTTATGGACAGCAGCCCACCAGGCTCCTCTGTTCATGGGATTCTCTAGGCAAGAATCCTGGAGTGGGTTGCCATTTCCTTCTCCAAGAGCAGTCACAGGTTCCCTCTGTTCTGAATTAATTTTGCAAGCATATCTGTATAGCAAACCTCACAGGAAAATAGATATAGTATTTGTCTTTGGGGCAGATGATAGGCATGCTTCCTGTCTATTCTCATGTCCATGATTCAGGCTTCTTGAGAAGATGAAAATTCCTCTCCTATAAAACAACTTACTAGGTATGCAGATATCATCTGCCCATATTACTACTGGCCTTTGGAATCGGGGCTCAGGAAATTGCTGCAAATGCTAACACTCTGGCTTCTGCTTTTGCCATGCATAATAAAATCTTTGTCTCTGATCCAGGTGTCCCATGTCTTCTGCCATCTTCCATGAAACTGTGACAGGCTATCTTGTTAGCTTGCAAATAGGGTAAAATATTGGACCTTTTATGGTTCTCATTAGGTCTTCCCTGAAGCTCCAACAGTAAAGAATCTGCCTGCAATGCAGGGGACCTGGGTTCAATCCTTGGGCCAGGAAGATCCCCTGGAGAAGGGAATGGCAATCCACTCCCGTATTCTTGCCTTACAGACAGAGGAGCCTGGCGGTCTGCAGTCCGTGGGACGGCAGAGAGTCAGACACGACTGAGTGACTGACACCACTTCTCCACGGTTCTCATTGCCGTTTCTGACCAGTCTCTCTTTTGTAGTTGGAATTGCAGCATTGCAATGTCATCACTAACTCTATTTGTTTCAGCAAGCATGTAATAAAACAGAAACTTTAATAGAAGTACAATAATCATAGTAATATGGAAATGATGACAAATTTATGCAGCAGTGACTAGTGGAAATCAAAGTTATTAGATGAAGTAAACAGCTGCTGTATGGGAAACATATCTTAAAAGCTTAAAGGACATGAAAAATCAGACAAATTAAAAGAACGACTGAGTACCTTGGTGGTGCAGTGGGTGGGAATCCACCTGGCAATTCAGAGAACATGTGTTTGATCCCTGGTTTGGGAAGATTCCATATGCCGCTGGACAACTAAGCCCATGCACCACAGCTACTGAGCCCATGAGCCACAACTACTGCCAGTCATGTGCCTAGAGTCTGAGCTCACTAACAAGAGCCACCACTGCTATGAGAAGCACTTGTACCACAATGAAGAGCTCGCCACAGCTAGGGAAAGCCTGGGCAAAGCAATGAAGATGCAGCATACCAAAATAAATTAAAATACATAATAATAATAAAATCAGAACAACTGTAAACCATGACTTAGTTAATAGTCTTAAGCTTAAATAGTAAAGCAGCAGCTGGGTAAGGCAAATTTTTCTGTAAAACAGTGTAACCATATAACACGTCTTTTAAAAGACTGCCTGCCTCTCTCAACTAGACTAGACAGTACTGTGTAGGTCCTTTACTCAGGAAGTCTCAACAATAAGGAATTACTCAAAACACTTCAAGGTATAAGATACGGATTTGGAGTTGGAGTGTGTATGCTCAGTAGTAGCCAACTTCTTTTGTGACGCTATGGACTGTAGCCCACCTGGTTCCTCTGTCCATGAGATTTCCCAAGCAAGAATACTTGAGTGGGGTGCCATTTCCTCCTCCAGGGGATCTTACCAACCCATGGATTGAACCCACATCTCCTGCATTGGCAGACAGATTCTTTACTACTGAGCCACCAGGGAAGCCTTGTAAGATATGAAACTCGGGAGTAAAAGTTGTTGAACAGTGTAGCTCATTTGTTATCAAGAAAAGGCTCTCCACTAGGGGTCAGCACTGCTTAACCTCAGTCACGGGTGATCCTTAAGTTACAGCCCAAAGGATGAATGGCCGTGAGACCTGTGTATGTGGCCGTGTTCTATCCATGTAGCACAAAGCTTTAAGTGCAGGTTGCTGGCTAGCAGGGACTAAAGACTTCAGAAAAAACAAAAAAAGGCAGCTGATGATTATATGACAGGCTCTGCCATAGGGTATGGACATACTACCATCAGAGAAGTGTAGTGGGTAGTTTCACAGGAGCTGGTTGGTAGCTCCAGTTTCTCATCAATCCTTTAAGAGCTGAGTTCTGCCATGACTGCAACTGGCTCAGCAGAGGACTAGCAGGACTTTGTGGGGCTCTTGGGCACAAAAGTTTTTCTGTTTTCTGCATTTCTTGCTTACAGGCTTCATTTGGCCTCCAGGATCTTCACTGAGTTCCAACAAGCAGGTTCAATCTGTGGTTAATTAGAGAAGACGGGGGGAATGCAGAGATAAGGGAAGAATAGTCAAAAGAAGCAACAGTACAGCCTTGGGCCAGGATCCTGGTTCCCCCTAAACAGATACACATAACAGAACCTTTGAGCTATTTTGCAGATAGGGAGAAGGTAATGGTAGGTATGCTGCTTATAAGCAGGAGACAGCCAGCTGGTTGGAACCAGGAGGTTGGTGATGCTGACTCCGACTTACTTCACCACCAACCAATCAGAATGTCCTCAACCTGATCAACCCTCTTTGAACCATTACTCTAAAACTTCTCACTACCTGCTCCAGGTTGGGACACACAGCTTGGAGGGCATTAGCCCACGGTGTCTGCCTTTGCCTGGCAAAGCAATAAAGTTGTTCTTTCCTACCTCACTCAAAACTCTGTGTCCAAGATTCAATTCGATGTTGGGGTACAGAGGCTGGATTCAGCTTCAACACTGACAAGAATCACATCGAGGAAGAGTTATTAGAGGAGATGGTGGAACCATGGCAACAACCCCTGAGCTGAGCAATTCTCCAAGGACAAGATGACCTTAATGTGGATTCTAAGCCAAACACCCACATTTAGTGATCTTTCCCTCTTGTGCTACTGTGCTTAGTCGCTCAGTCACGTCTGATTCTTTGCAACCCTGTGACTGTAGCCTGCCAGGCTCCTCTGTCCATGGGGATTCTCCAGGCAAGAATACTGGAGTGGGTTGCCATGCTCTCCTCCAGGGGATCTTCCCAACCCACAGGTTGAACCCAGGTCTCCTACACTGCAGATGGATTCTTTACCTTCTGAACCACCAGGGAGTTCCTCTGGTGCTGCAGCTAGAAGTTTTTAAGTGTTGATTATTGGCATCCAGTGCAGACTTTATGCTGACTCTCTATTTCAAAAATGTAGATAAACACAGGTATTTAGAATTCAGGAAAGATGGCTAATTACAACCATGGAAAAGTATGCCCTGAGTCTCTAAAACAAAGAAACTACAGTCTTATTTACAATTCAGCAAATTATGCATCTAGAGAAGCAATATTTCAACCTTCATTAAAAGATACTTGAAATTCTGAGGAGAGATTAATATTTGTTACATCTGCCATATTAACTTAAGTTGCTGCTGCTGCTGCTGCTAAGTCACTTCAGTCGTGTCCGACTCTGTGTGACCCCATAGACGGAAGACCACCAGACTCCCCCGTCCCTGAGATTCTCCAGGCAATAGGCCACATTATAAAGGTTTTTACATGATTTAGCGACTGAAAAACTACAAAATAAAAGGTTTTTTATGTGTTACATGTCCTCTGGATGAGGGCATGGCAACCCATTCCAGTATTCTTGCCTGGAGAATTTCATGGGCAGAGGAATCATACAGTCCATAGACTCAAAGAGTCAGACACAATTGAAGCAACTTAGCACACAGCATATGTGTTATGTGTGGCCTTTAATGTACTTATACAGGTCATTAAAATTATTGTGCTTAGTACATTCAAACATTTTTAATGAACTTCTCATAAGGGATACTTTGGATTATGGCCAATGGAACACCAGAGTGAGAGTCACTAGGCTTGAGTTCTGGCCGTGACTCTGTGTAAATCACATAACCTCAGCAAGTGTATTTACTAACTGCCTGATGCATGAAATTCACTAAACATCTCTTAAACACTTAGAAATAATTATGATTCTATGGAAATGTAACTGTGATAGCAATGAGGGAGCATAAGAAGGTCCACATTAAGGAGGATGAATAGGCAAGTGATCCTTACCAGGGATATTTAAGACATCAACATTTCACTCATGGCAGACACTTAACGCTGATGGAACACCTTTAACACATAACATAGTTTCAGATGGTATTTGTCCTCCAGAGTGGCTCAGTGGGCCAGAGTACAGCATATTGTTTTTAGATTGCCTAGCATTCCATGTGTAGCCTGAGGGCCCCAGAGCTACAGCTTTACATTAGAAGCCCCTCCAGGACCACCTCAAAGTCAATGCTTTGATTGCTACAGTCATTCACTGCAGGAAATTAAACCAGACTCCTAGAGACCAAGCCACCATCAACCACAGCCTCTGGGAATTAGGAGGGAGCAGGCCCACTTTAAACAAATACAGACTTGAAAAATAAAAGAACTGCACCGATGCCTATTTCTGTTTCCTGAGAAATATTTCTCAAAAATATCTCAATTGGTAGTAATGGATATTCTCAGTTTAATCTGGTAAGTATACCTGTGATCACGATAAAACTTTACTGTGATTTACTATAAACCCAATCGTTAAATAAATACAGTATAGCACTTGTGAATATCAATATAGCTAAAATTTAAAATGTGCTTCTTTCACTGCCTCCTGCAGCTTAATTTAATAAAATATAAAGTCTAGAGGAAGATACTTTGTTCTTGAGAATTTCAACATGCATTATTGCATCAGTTTCCTGATACAGAATGTCAGAGTGAATGTAGTTCATTCCAAGGGGGGAAAAAACAGTAGTTAATAACCCTACTGTAAGGTTGACAGGGTTTATGGTGGAAGAGGGCTTTTTAATCCAAGTGTTACACTCTGAACACTCAATTTAAATAAACAACATGCTATAGTCCATGAAGCAATAGTGACAAGGCAGTGAACTGCTAAGGGAGGCATTCTTCTTAGCCTTTTATTTAATTTTCACTCTTCTTTTTCTCATTATCTTTGTCAATTAGTAGTTATTGAATTTCTGCACAGGCATTGGTCCAGGACTTGAAGCAATGTCATATTGGGTGATGGAAGAATAGTAATGGACCATTTTCAGTATTTACCTTTGAGATTTCTTTGCTCTTGTGTCTGGATGCATTCACACTGGTTTGCCTCTTACCTCTGAGGAATAATTATTCTCTTTGTATGTCATTAATGAATTTGTTTTCACAGAGCCAGAGAAAACTGTGCAAAAAGTCAGGCAAATGATTTAGTACTATGGAACCACAAAAAGGCATTTTTAATTCAAAATGTAATTTAATTACAAATGTTTAGTCTATTTGTACCTATCTGCCTATGGGATAGCTTACTTCATAGCAAAGCTGTAGCTCGATACAACCAGTAGTGATGAGTTCTCAATTGTCTTATGAAGTAGAGAGATTTTTCTTTGTGTTGGTTGTTCTTTCTTAGCTGTTTTTTTAAAAGAACTTTTTATTTTGTATTGGGATATAGCCAGTTAGACTAACGGAGAAGGCAATAGCGACCCACTCCACTACTCTTGCCTAGAAAATCCCACGGTCAGAGGAGCCTGGTGGGCTGCAGTCCATGGGGTCGCTAAGAGTCGGACACGACTGAGCAACTTCACTTTACCGTTTCACTTTCATGCATTGGAGAAAGAAATGGCAACCCACTCCAGTGTTCTTGCCTGGAGAATCCCAGGGAAGGCAGAGCCTGGTGGGCTGCCGTCTATGGGGTTGCACAGAGTCGGACACGACTGAAGAGACTTAGCAGCAGCAGCAGCAGTTAGACTAACAATGTTGTGATAGTTTCAGGTAATAGCAAAGGGACTCAGCCATACATATACATATATCCATTCTCCTCCAAAATCCCCTCCATTCAGTCTGCCACACAACATTGAGCAGAGCTCTATGTGCTATACAGTAGGTCCTTGGTTGTCCATTTTTAATACAGCAGTGTGTACATGTCCATCCGAAACTCCCCAGCTCTCCCTTCCCCCCATCCTTTCCCCTGCACCCAGCAATCATAAGTTTGTTCTCTAAGTCTGCTTTTTCAATCAATTATCATTCTTTCCATTTGGGTCCTAGAGAAAGAATATGGAAGCTTCTGACATGAAAGAATTTCAAGTGGAGGGAATAATAGGAATTCTCTGAAGGTAGAAATGAGAAGCAGAACTAGAGAAGAATATTCTGGCTTCAGGAAAAGATGTCAGTGACTGGGATGCAACATAGCACAAAATACTGTCTCATATCCTGTTAATTTCTTCAAATTGCTCAACATTTTCAAAAGGATAACTATTTAACTAAAAAATGGTAGGAACTATTGGTTATGAAAAATGGACTTGCTAACATCATTCAGACAACTGAGCTTATGTTGTAGAAAATATAGTTTGGATTCTATCCCATCCAAATACTTTCCCTGACACCTAGGTTATGTTGATTTCACAAGATTTGGAATTAATCTTCTTTTCTCAGATGTTAAAAAAATCTATAAAATTTTATAAACTCCAATGAAATATGCCTAATTTATTTCCAGCATTTATTGCTGAGTTATAAATAAATAAATCATCCAATCAATTATACTAAATTCACTGACTGTAGCCTCTACAGACTCATAGCAAAGTAATAAATAAGACCAAATATTTTCAATCAAATTATTTGTACAGACCTTTCATATGATACAGAAGTTTTCCCTATATTTGAGCTGATCTAGTGATAAAAAGCCTAATATTAATATAATCAGATAGTTAGAACTTATAGTTCAAACTCTGAAATCCAACTCACCAAATTGAAATGCTGGCCAGACGTTTACTCTGTATTATCTTGGACAACCTACTTTATTTGTCTGGATTTTCATCCTCACTGAAAAAAGGAACTTAATAAATTGTACTTATCCAGCTGGACAGTGAATTTACAGTGATGAAGTATATTTACACAGCATTTGTTAAATTATTAGGATCAAATTAATAAGAGATATTTTATGCTTCTTGGCACAGTACTGCATAGACAAGGAAATTTCCTTTAACTTTATTAAGAATCTGCCTTTAATGCAGGAGACTCTGGTTTAGTTCCTGGGTTGAGAAAATCCCCTTGAGGAGGGTTAAGCTACCCACTCCAGTATTCTTGGTCTTCCCTGGTGGCTCAGATGGTAAAGAATCCACCTGCAAAGCAGGAGACCTGGGTTCAATCTCTAGATTGGGAATATCCCATGGAGGAGGGCATGGCAAACAACTTTAGTATTCTCGCCTGCAGAATCTCCATGGACAGAGAAGACTAGTGGGCTACAGTGCATGGGGTCGCCAAAAGTTGGACATGACTGAGCCACTAAGCACTGCACAGCACAGCTTCTAGGAAGAAAAAAAAACAAAACATGCTATTAAGCTACCTACATTTTGAAGAACCTAGGGTTCAGTTCAGTTCAGTTCAGTTGCTCAGTCGTGTCTGACTCTGCGACCCCATGAACTGCAGCATGCCAGGCCTCCCTGTCTATCACTAACTCCCGGAGTTTACCCAAACTCATGTCCATTGAATCAGTGACACCATCCAACCATCTCATCCTCTGTCGTCCCCTTCTCCTCCTGCCCCCAATCTTTCCAAGCATCAGAGTCTTTTCCAATGAGTCAGGTCTTCGCATCAGGTGGCCAAAGTATTGGAGTTTCAGCTTCAACATCCTTCCAATGAACACCCAGGACTGATCTCCTTTAGGATAGACTATTTGGATCTCCTTGCAGTCCCAGGGTATGTGATGTCAATACACAAGTTCTATCAAAGGCTTTCTGTTCAGGCAAGAAGAAATTCTTTGATCTATGAAGAATGTTCTGTAGCATGTACCCACTAAATCATTTCTACAGTTTTTAATACTACACAGACTGAGTCATGTTCCATGCTACTATGTCCATTGTGGCTACAATGAGTAGCTTTTCTTGGTCTCTGCCCTAAAATATAAATTCAGTATAGAGAAATTATGAAAATTTGGCTTAGGTCCAAGAAGCAAATACCATGTAAAGTACCCAATGGTATCTTGCATATTTTCACACAAACATTCCAAGAAGCATTTAGTGGGCATGACACCATTTAACTGTCACAATTATCCAATGAATTAGGTATTACCTACATTTTACAATGAAGGAACTGAATCTCAGAAATATTAACTTGCCCCAGGCACATAGTTGGAGAAGGCAATGGCAAGCCACTCCAGTACTCTTGCCTGGAAAATCCCATGGACGGGGGAGCCTGGTAGGCTGCAGTCCATGGGGTCCCGAAGAGCCAAACACGACTGAGTGACTTCACTTTCACTTTCACACATTGGAGAAGGAAATGGCAACCCACTCCAGTGTTCTTGCCTGGAGAATCCCAGGGACGGGGGAGCCTGGTGGGCTTCCGTCTATGGGGTCACACAGAGTTGGACACGACTAAGTGACTTAGCAGCAGCAGCAGGCTCATAGTTAGGCAATGGCAGAATTTGTATTTGAACAAGTGACAGTATTACTCACTTCAGTCATGTCTGATTCTTTGTGACCACACAGACTATGGCCTGCAAGGCTCCTCTGTCCATGAGATTCTCCAGGCAAGAATAGTGGAATGGGTAGCTATTCCCTTCTCCAGGGGAGCTTCGCGACCCAGGGATCAAATCTGGTCTCCTACACTGAAGGCAGATTCTTTACCATCTGAGCCACCATTTGAACAAGATCTAGTCATAATCCAAGACCAATTCCCACTACACTAAACTGAATACCGAGCATCTCTTCACATCACCACACCAGTCTCCATTCCAATACCAAGAGTCTGTAGCCCCTGAGTCCATACAGTTTCTCTCTAGAAAGAGTTCCAGTGAGCTCTGTATAGGGTTAGATTAGATTCTGGTTCCTTCTTCAGCTAACTTCTCCTTAGGAGAGTGATCATGCTCATCCCAGAAAGAATGAGTGGCTCAGAGGAGTTGAACCCTTCCCTATTTGAGTTACGTTAGTAATAGTCTGCTCTATCAACGAGCTTCATTTATGTCCACATGATTGGCTGTGACTGGAATCCCTCAAAGCTACCAGGAGGAGGAGGTCTCCTTACTGCTGTCAATGCTGTACTGCTGCCACCGCTGCTGTAGCCAGAAGTTTTATGTCAATTTTTTTTTGCAACAGGAATACTCTGATGTGGTCATCACATGCTCTGTTGCTATTAACAGAATCAAAGTGTTCATTCAGCTTCTTTCAGACATGAATCAGCTACCTCCCAACTGTGTGCCTTTACGGAAGCACCTGTGTCAGTGGTGGTTTATGGATTTTAAATCTTCCTCTTTGGGATGACCTCTGCTTGACCTATTCACAGAGCTGACAGGTAAATCAACACCAGCTTTGTCATAGAGACACTTGTCAGACATACTTGCCAGCCCACTTCAACAAAGGACAACACTTGGTTTTTAAGCCTGTCCGTTAGTGTAAGTTATGGCTTGTATCTTTCCAGATACAAAATAGCTTAATTTCTGCTTTGGATGAATAGCTTTCCTAATATGTCATAGATTTCAGAGTTTATCTACACATCCCTGCCTTCACCATTCATATTGAGTCTCTGAGCTTGCAAAACATGTTGCTAAATTTTACTGAACATTTTCTATACGCAAGGTCATGTGCTGAGCACTTTCAAATTACTAACTTATTAGATCTCACAATGGTCATGTCATTATCATCTCAATTTTGAAGTTGAGTAAATTGAAGTGGAGAATAGTTGAAAAACTTGCACACAGCTGGGATTCAAATATCCTTCACCAACACAGCTAAGGAAATCTGATTTCAGAGTCCATGCTCTTAACCACTACTTTATGTTGCCCTGAAAATGAGAGATCCATTAATACCACATCTACAGCTTCTTAATAGCCAGGCTGTTCTAAACAAAATTAATGAGTCTTCACATATTTGAAACCTGTGGTTTCATCATCTTCGTATTTAGCATGCATCTCAGCTTTTACTGATGGTTGACTACCACCAATGTGCTATCCTACTCTGATCCATACTATACATTGTAGTGTTGGAGAAGATTCTTGAGAGTCCCTTAGGCAACAAGAAGATCAAACCAGTCAATCCTAAAGGAAATAAACCCTGAATATTCACTGGAAGGACTGATGCTGAAGATTTGATACCTCAGCCACCTGCTGATAAGAACAGAGTCATTGAAAAATACCCTGATTCTAGGAAAGATTGAGGGCAGGAGGCAAAAGGGGTGGCAGAGGATAAGGTGGGTGGATGACATCACTGACTCAATGGACATGAATTTGAGAAAACTCTGGGAGACAGTGAAAAACAGGGAAACCTGTCAAGCTGCAGTTCACGGGGTCTGCACACAAAGAATCAGATGCGACTTAGCGACTGAACAACAACAAAACAAGCTATACAAACAATGGTAAGGGAACATGTTCTCTTTTTTGCTTCCAAATACTGAGTTGGCTTCCAAAAAGTTAGCTTGAATTTTTCTATAACATCTTCCAGAAAAACCTGAATGAACTTTTTGGCCAACCCATAATTTATATTTTTAATCCAGTTGGGTTGGGAGGGGGGAACTGTAACCTAAAACCGATAAAAATGTGAAATAACAATAATAGTAACAATTGCTTGTGATGTAAATAGAGTAAATTTATTTACTACAAAGAATATTTTCCCAAATCACACACCCAAAAACAGTGAAAAGAGGAACCAGAATAGCAGAAATGTAGTGAATATGCTAAACCTGAACTTATCATATTTAAACATCTCTGACTACTCCATGGGTATGAAGTTTATGGAGGTGAGATTCAAAGCTGTCTTGCACTTGTCAAACAGTAGATTCAATGTAATAATTAACTAAAAGAGTTTACAGTAAATAAAATAATGATGGACAGTGAGGAGATACAGATTTGAGCTGTGGTTCTGATGCTATTAGCTATGTGAGCAACCTCTGATACAGTTGAAGCCAGCAGAGTTCACAGGACTAAATGGGTTTCAAGGTGTCTTTAAACTCTAGTACTGTATGTATTTCTGATATTAGTAGCCTATTACCTTTCTCTATTATAGCATGTTATAACAAGCCAGATTCAAAGCTTAGTGTTTCCACTGATAATAATCAGTAGTCAAAGTGTAATGTGGACTTTTGAAGTATTCATGTTAGTTCCTGGTGGCAATTCTTATTGCTGTATAACAAATAGTGTCCTAGTGGCTAAAATAGTTAGCATACTTTCCTATCAGCTTACCACCAGTTTCTTTAGTCGCTCAGTCTTGTCCAACTCTTTTGTGACTCCATGAACTATAGCCTGCCAGGCTCCCGTGTCCATGGAATTTTCCAGGCAAAAATACTGAAGTGAGTTTCCATTTTCTCCTCCAGGGGGTCTTCCTGACCCAGGAATCGAACCCAAGGCTGTTGCCATGACTCCTGCATTGCTGGCAGGTTCTTTACCACTGAGCCACCGGAGAAGCCTAGCTTATCACCAGAAATGCTCAAAAAGAAAAAAAAAAAGTAAAAAATTTTCTCTTTGGAGACAGTACAGGACAGTTCATTCACTCACAAACTCAGGCAAAAGTAGTTTGTGTTTAGAGAAAGAAAAGATCCTATTTTTCTGGACTCAATTTATGAAACTTGAAATCTAAGTCTCCCTACACAGTCTGCAGATTCTTCACTCACTAGGCAATTACAAACCACCTGTAACACAGCAAGTTGGCTCGTAAGTGTTAGAAGAAGTTTCCAGGGGCTGTGACTCTGGTGTCACATAGACCAAAGGGCTACAGGAACTGAGTTCAGGGCTCTGAGCTTGGCACTGGCTACAGTGACATTCCAGAGTCTGGCAACTCTTAGACACATAAGTCTTGGGTGGACAAGACTTTGCCATGTTGCTCACAGGTTGGCAGCTCTGAACTACAGAACTCATTTCCTGGCTACTTCCTGACTGGCAAGGCTGAGAAGCACACTCCAACACTGCCGAGGAACTTGTTGACTGGCAGGCTGTCTTTTCATAAGGCCTGGAATTAGAACTAGTTGTTTGGACGACTCTGGAGAGACAGACATTTTGCACATAGCTCTCCTCTGAGTGTAATTCCCATTCATCTTCAGGTACTATGCAGCTGGTGGTTTCCCTGCAGGGTTCTGGAAAGTTGTCCAGGAGCCAGGTCCTGCTGTAGCAACTGCTGGGTAAAAAGAATCCATCTTCAAAGTTTATCACATTCGATTCATGTATGATAGCAGAGAGAGGTGGGGCATTGTAGAAGTTCTTGAGCGGGTGGAGAGGTCTCTGGGTCATACTGTGAAAATCCTTGATTGAGTTGGTCCCAGGGACCCCGCATGCTGTTCTGAAGATCCAGTTCATTACTGAGGAGGTTATATACTCTGAAAACTGGGTGTTGGCTTCTTCTCATGACTCTTGCTACTTCATTACTTAAGCTTATTGGAAGGATAGCATCTCATTAGCACTTTGCTTAGTTATATATGAGGATAATGTTTTATTAGCAAAGAAGCCGGTCCACTTTGAATCTTCAAAATGGCTTTCATGTTAGCCCCAAAGCTGACTCGTCAGGGTGGGGCTTGACAAATATGAGTCCCAACAGGTCACCAAGCTAATTTTTTTTTTTTCCTTAGTCACCATGGCTCTCTATATTGGTAAATGGACTATACGGAATATATGTAGAAATAGCCAATTGAATAATGATTAATATTCAGCACTGGCATTTTGAGAAATGGCACCCAAACAGAACTTGATAATATAATCAAAACATTTTTCAGTAAGAGGTTGATTTGATTGAAATTGCCTTCATTCTCCTCTGAACTCTTCACCCAAAGTACTGAATCAGACCATTGCCCTATAAACATCTTTCCCTTTGTCTGACATTTCGTTTCCCTGTCTTACTGAAAGTGAAATTTAAATGTTAACTCTTTTTAAAGCTTTCCCTTGATTTTCCTGGTCAGAAGTTATTATTTATTCCTCCGAAGTAGCAATGGATTCTGACACATTCATTGTTTTGATTATGTTTTACACCAAGTAGTATATTTATTTATCTTTGTGCTTGATAATCTGCCTTTGTAAGAAACCTGTTTCAAGTATGCGTTACATTTTTTTTTAAAATTCAGTGTTTTGTTTTTGATGGAAGAATGATCAGCTCCTACATTTATCATGCTATTATGCTGTACTTAGGGTAGTTTCATACTCATAGCCCAAGACCTAGCAACAGGATTTCTCTAACATATTCTGTAATTTATTTAGTTCAGCTTATGACAGTGGAATGACAGAAGTATATTTTTAGACCAGTACTCTGGTCTACCTCTCTTGGTCTGAAGCAAACCAAGAACACTCAGGAACTTTGAACAATCCTTATACAAGCTCCTCTTTAATATGTGATGGACCAAGGATGTTATATACTTAAAAGGACACCTCTGAGTGTCCACATTCAGCTTGACAGCTTATACACTCAATTTGAGAATAAGGGTTTTGTAATACTGGCAAATTATTTATAATTTTGCATGACCACTTTTGTGAGATGAAAGATCCCATTATGCCCTCCACATGAACCCTACAACAGACCATTTAATGTTTATGCACGTTTGTATTCATCATTACACAAAAGCTTCTCTTCTTCAAAGCAGTAATGGATTCTCATTGCTCTTAAAAATGAGACCCATTCACCTAAGCACCTGTTTGCTGCCTATTTTTTTTTCTCCAAATCTCATCACTTTCCTGTGCCCAAAATGTGCTATGCTCCCAAGTCTTCACCTAGCTGCTCGAACATGCCAAGCCTTCCCTTGCTTCAGAGTTTTGCACACGCGGCTGTCTGTTCCACTCTTTCACTGCCCCCCCCTTTCCATATACAGCTCCCTCCTCATTTTCTGTGTCTCAACTTAAATGCTCCTATTACGTTCTTTCCTTCATCTTTCCAGTTGAAAAAAAGTCACATTCTCAGAGAATCATTTTTTTTCCTTCACATTACTTACCTCAGCTTATAATGATTCTGTTTCTTCATTATATCTTTGTCATTACACTCAAAATTCCATAAAGGCAAGAAGTATATATCTTTCTCACTACTATATCCTTAACTCTAAACACCGTGAGCTCCACCAATGTGTTTTGAAACATTAATGAATAGAAGTTGCTAAGTAAAAACTCACTCAAATTATGGCTAAAAGTCTTAAGGTATACAGTTCTGAAACCGGAACATACCTAAGAATTGGCAAGGGCACAGAGCTTATAAAAAAGAAATAATAATAACCATGCCTACCTGAAAGGAAAATAAGTGAAATCAGTGAAATAAGAAGAAAATCATTAAGGAAGGCTCTTATTAGCTGAATCAGTTATTTTAGAATAACATTTGATTGCCCATAGAAACAACACAGGCAAATGTTTTTGAAAGCTTTTACCAAGCAAAACGGCACTACTTTTCACTGTCAGCACAGAGTCCTGTTGCCAAATTCTGAGGGGCAGAGACAGGACACCATCCAGGCCAACATTCCCACTATTGTCTCCAGCAGTTAACCTCTTTATTAACCTCACAACGTGCAGTAAATTAGTGCACACCCGTCCAGCTCCAAATCGCTGCATGAAGAGTGTCAGTTGTGACTAGGTCTGTCATTTGTGACTAAGGCTGCTCCATTAGTTTTTTCTCCTCGGGAAGAGTTATTAACTTGAACATTCTGTCTAATTAAGTGTTGAATTAACAGGTGTTCCAGTATACAGTTTTGATTTTAACTGGTGCTGAGTTTATAGAGGGAGTGGCCTGGCATATTTCAACGGAATGACGCAGGTTAGGACAACTAGTCACCTTGGAATCATTTTAATTCAACTCACTGAAAGCTAAGCATTAGTTCTGTAGGCACTTGAAACTGATAATTATGTAGCCTATTTCCTAGCATTCTTGAGAAATAAGTAGAATAATTACCTGATGGCTTATGGTGACTGGATTCTTTGCTACTAAATGGTTGAACAGAAATTAACTGGTCTTGAAGTCTACATGATTGCAGATGCAGTGGCACCTCCTACCCACCAGAGGGTGGAATATCAACATGTGCAGTGGCATGCTAAATCACTTTAGTCGTGTCCAACTCTGCAACCCTGTGAACTGAAGCCTGTCAGATTCCTCTGTCCATGGAGTTTTCCAGGCAAGAATACTGGAGTGGGTTGCCATTTCCTACTGAGATGATATATATGATTCCAGATTGCCTGCCACATTTTGAGTGATAAATGAGTGAACGTATTTCTAATCAAATTAAAGATCACCATACAGACCAAGATGTTGCTCTTATGGCAACATCAGTCTGGGGTGGCTACCATACTATAAAGTAAAATGAAAGAGTCTTTTTTGTGTTTTTGAGATTATGTTGTTTATGGCTATAAATATCACACATTCTGAGATCCTTTTAATGGTTGGATTGTGTTTATCATTTTCATTAAATGTCTAGCCAGCCTGTCTCCATCTCTCAAGAACTTAGCACAAGGTTGCTGTAAGGTTGAGTAGTTTATATTGTTTTTAAATTGGTTATGTTGCTATGTCAGACTTCTAATCACTGATACAGCTGTGTCAAGGTAAACAAAAATTCACAAATTAAAGTCACCCTTCTGCATTTAGAAAAGGCAGAGGAACCAGAGATCAAATTGCCAACAACTGCTGGATCATAAAAAAAGCAAGAGAATTCCAGAAAAACATCTGCTTCTGCTTCATTGACTACATTAAAGCCTTTGACTGTGTGGATCACAACAAACTGTGGAAAATTCTTAAAGAGAAGGGAATAATAGAACACCTTACCTTCCTCCTGAGAAATCTGTGTGCAGGTCAAGAAGCAACAGTTAGAACCAGACATGGAACAACAGACTAGCTCCAAATTGGGAAAGGAGTACATCAAGGCTACATATTGTCACCCTGTTTATTTAACTTATATGCAGAGTACATCATGCAAAATGCCAGGCTGGATGAAGCACAAGCTGGAATCAAGATTGCCGGGAAAACAACAATAACCTCAGATATGCAGATGACACCACCCTTATGGCAGAAAGTGAAGAGGAACTAAAGAGCCTCTTCATTACAGTGAAGGAAGAGAGTGAAAATTTGGCTTAAAACTTAACATTCAAAAAGTGAAAAACTTGCCAACTGGTCCCATCACTTCATGGCAAATAGATGGGGAAAAAGTGGAAACAATGAAAGACTTTATTTTCTTGGCCTCCAAAATCACCGTGGACAGTAACTGCAGCCATGAAATTAAGATGCTTGCTCCTTAGAAGAAAAGCTATGACCAACTGCAAGGAGATACAATCAGTCCATTCTAAAGGAGATCAATCCTGGGTTTTCATTGGAAGGACTGATGCTAAAGCTGAAACTCCAATACTTTGGCCACCTCATGCGACGAGTTGACTCACTGGAAAAGACTCTGATGCTGGGAAGGATTGGAGGCAGGAGGAGAAGGGGACGATAGAGAATGAGATGGCTGGATGGCATCACCGACTCGATGGACATGAGTTTGAGTGAATTCCAGGAGTTGGTGATGGACAGGGAGGCCTGGCGTGCTGTGATTCATGGGGTCGCGGAGAGTCGGACACGATCGAGCGACTGAACTTACTTACTTACTATGACCAACCTAGACAGCATATTAAAAAGCAGAGGCATTACTTTGCCAACAAAGGTCTGTATAGTCAAAGCTGTGATTTTTCCTGTAGTCATGTATGGATGTGAGAGTTGGACTATAAAGAAGGCTGAGTACCAAAGAAATGATGCTTTCAAACTGTGGTGTTGAAGGCTCTTGAGAGTCCCTTAGACTGCAAGGAGATCAAACCAGTCAATCCTAAAGGAAATCAACCCTGAATATTCATTGGAGGGACTGATGCTGAAGCTGAAGCTCCAGTACTTTGGTGACCTGATTCTAAGAGCTGATTCATTGAAAAAGACCCTGATGTTTGGAAAGATTGAAGGCAGGAGGAGATGGAAATGACAGAGAATGAGATAGTTGTATGGCACTGTTGACTCAATGGACATAGTTTGAGCAGACTCTGAGAGATACTGAAGAACAGGGGAGCCTGGCATGCTGCAGCTCAAGGGGTTACTAAGATTCAGGCACAACTTAGCTACCAAATACAAGATGCCATGCATGCAGGTAGAAATCCACAACGATAAATCAGTAGTTCTGTTATATTTGAGATAACAAAACCCTCAGATACGCAGATGACACCACCCTTAGGGCAGAAAGTGAAGAAGAACTAAAGAGCCTCGTGAAGAAAGTGAAAGAGGAGAGTGAAGAAGTTGGCTTAAAGCTCAATATTCAGAAAACTAAGATCACGGCATTTGGACCCATCACTTCTTGTCAAATAGATGGAGAAACAGTGGAAATATTGGCTGACCTTATTTTGGGGGGCTCCAAAATCACTTCATATGGTGATTGTAGCCATGAAATTAAAAGACGCTTACTTCTTAGAAGGAAAGTTATGACCAACCTAGACAGCATATTAAAAAACAGAGACATTACTTTGTCAACAAAGGTCCATCTAGTCAAGGCTATGGTTTTTCCAGTAGTCATGTATGGATGAGAGAGTTGGACTATAAAGAAAGCTAAGTGCCGAAAAATTGATGCTTTTGAACTGTTGTGTTGGAGAAGACTCTTGAGAGTCCATTGGACTGCAAGGAGATCCAACCAGTCCATCCTAACGGAGATCAGTCCTGGGTGTTCATTGGAAGGAGTGATGTTGAAGCTGAAATTCCAATACTTTGGTCACCTGATGTGAAGAGCTGACTCATTTGAAAAGACCCTGATGCTGGGAAAGATTGAGGGCAGAAGAAGAAGGGGATAACAGAGGATGAGATGGTTGGATGCCATCACTGACTAAATGGACATGGGTTTGGGTGGGCTCCGGGAGTTGGCAGTGGACAGGGGGGCCTGGCGTGCTGCAGTTCATGGGGTCACAAAGAGTCAGACATGACTGAGCGACTGAACTGAACTGAACTGCAAGTAAATAAAAAACTTGCTTCTCTGGACAGAAATACGTGAAGAAAGAAAGTGTTAGTTGCTCAGTCATGCCAGACTCTTTGTGACCCCTTGGACTGCAGCACAACAGGCTCCTCTGTCCATGGGATTTTCCATCAAGGATACTTGAATGGGTTGCCATTTCCTTCTCCATTTCCTTCTGAGATCAAACCTGGGTCTCCTGCACTGCAGGCAGATTCTTTACTGACTGAGTTAGGGCTTCCCTTGTATGCATGAATCCACCTCAAAAGAGTGTGTTAAGGGGAATGATCTGCTTCCTTTAGATATTGCTGTTGTTGAGTTGCTTAGTTGTGTCCAACTCCTTTAGATATAACTTTCTGTAAACTAAGTCAGGTACCATGTAAACCTCCTCAGGCAATGAAATGGAAATGGTAAAATTTTTAGGCTCTGGAATAGTCAAAATTATGACACTATAACCATAATATTGATCCTATGTGGAATATGGAAATAATCTTTCACCAAAACTCTCTGTTTCTAATGATAAATAGATTCTTTTAGAATATGATCATAAAAGGATTCACACATAACAGCATTTCCTCTCTGAAACTATTTCTAAATAGTTTTGCTTCCTGGAATAATTCTTAACCATTCACAATTCAATTACATCAGATTTTGATTCAAAGAGTTGAAAAGAGAAAAAATTTAAAAAAGAGAAATGTTAGATGATTACACAGTGTTTATGAAAACTTTAATGAAGAGTAATTAAAAAAAATGAACCAGAGTTTCTTAAGCATCTAAACATTAACTCTCATATTTTCTACCCCTTTGTTCATTATGTCTTGGATGCGAAAGTGTTAAGGTTTATTATAGTAATTATGCAATTGCTTTTGTTCCTATCCTCAGATGCTCTTACTCTGGCCTTTCTCTGAGGTTAGCATCCAGTGAAGTTATTTTTCTGCCTTTGTGTGATCCAAAAATGTGAATTTGCTTTTGAGTTCTTCCAGTTATCCTATGGGTAATGAAGTCATGGTAATAAGCCATTAAGATGGTGCTAAATCATTTCTGATGATAATGATGAACAAAGGATTAAAGACTTTGATGACAAGTAACTGACCTAAATAGAGTTCAACTAGCAAAAGTGAATGCATGCTTGATGTCACTGACATAATATATTCTTCAGATGGTCACCCTAGCTCCATCTCATTCATTAAATTAACTTTTACTGAGTCTTTACTACTTACAAAATTTTGTTAGACCAAATCCCATTGTATATATTGAAAATATAAGTGTAAGTACTAAACAAAATAATAGTTTAAATGAAACATTAAAACTAGTGACTTTGTGATTAGCAAAATATAAGCATATATAATGCTAGCATCGTATACAGAATAATCAACTCGATTGATTTTGTAGTCTATTTAAAAGAAATGAGAGAAGATATAGCATTGTCATGGGTTTTGAAGGTTAAGAGAGATGTAGCATTAATTTTAGAAGTATTAGACCATGTGAGCACTCAGATCTGCACCACGTGTTCCCGGAAATGTGAGTAGTTGGCATCAATGTTGGTGGAGTGCATGTTTGTGGAGTGTGATGAGAAGAGAATATGGGAGAGTGGGTTGCAAATGGTCTTTAATTTTATATTAAGGAGTCCTTATAGCCAGTAATGGAATGCCTGCAATGCAGGAGACTTGGGTTCAATCCCTGGGGTGGGGAGATCTCCTGGAGAAGGGAATGGTAACCCACTCCAGTATTCTTGGAAAGTATGTAGCGTGGTGGGTCCATGGGGTCACGAAGAGTCAGACACGACTGAGTGACTAATACTTTCACCTTCACTTTTTTTTTTCATCAAGAAGGACATTGTTTTAGGTTTTAAAGGACTGTTTCATTTAGGAAAACTTTAGTTACAAGTAGCTGAAATTGTAATTCAATATGGCTTATATGATAACATGTATTAGCTCACAACCAAAGTCCAGAAAAAAGATGGTCCAGGCTCTGTTCCTCAGCATTCCTCTTGGTTTTACCGTCTTTCACACAGTGGTTTAGTTCTCAGGCTATATGCAAGATGGATGCAGCATTCTACATATGATGTGATAAAACGGAGACATGCTGGCTTCAAAAATCTCCATAAGAAGATTTTCACCAAAAACATCTCTTAAGATTACTCCCTGTTTCTCATTGGCTTAAGTCAGACCACATGCTGCATTCTGAACCCTTCCGTTTCAGTAGGAACTGGGATTGCCAGATTAAATCCTGAAACCTGGGGCGTAGCCACGTTACTATAAAAGAATAGGTGGATAAGACAGGATACACAAGCAAAATTCAGTTCTTGTGGGAAGAAGAGAGGAGAGAAAACAGCTGCAAGAACATTGAACAATCTGTTAGCCATGTCCACTTAGATTTCAATATTTTATTCCCACTTAGGTGTTTTAAACGTAGATGCATGCATTTCCCAAAACAAGAAAACTTAGTAAAGTGTCTGCTATCATATCCAAATATATGCCCAAGATATCAAGTCCTCCCTTTCGGCTAATATTTCCTACTCATGATGCTGCCATGTTTCCAGAAGTTGTTAGGAGAATTCTGTGAAAAGTCTGGCCTTATACTGACCAAACAGAAGATGGAATGAAGTCTGAACATCAACATGACTTAGAAATTCTAATCTTTTTATTGCAATAAGATGAATTTGTGGTTAATTTCATCTGTACTTAAGATATTTGTTTCATTACCTGGGTTACTCCTGTCAGTTAATATCATGACCTCAGAATTTCATTAGAGCTTGCATAAGTCTATAAAAGTGGTAAAGAACCCTCCTGCCAATACAGGGGACATAAGAGACTCAGGTTCAATCCCTGGTTCTGGAAGATCCCCTGTAAGAGGGCATAGCTACCCACTCCAGCATTCTTGCCTGGAGAATTCCATGGACAAAGGAGAGTGGCAGGCTACCGTTCATGGGGTCAGAAAGAGTTAGACACAACTAATTGACCTAGAATGCAAATCTGTAAAAGGGTCTTATAAAAGTATTTTGACAATTGTTTCATCTAAAACAGCCAGGCTAGTGCTTGCTGAAGCACCACTGCTATCTCCTGAACTTTTCTGCTTGGCTAAGTGTTCTTGCCTGGAGAATCCCAGGGACAGGAGAACCTGGTGGGCTTCCGTCTATGAGGTCACACAGAGTCGGACACGACTGAAGTGACTTAGCAGCAGCAAGATCTTTGACTAGTTTAACCAAAGTTAAGGTGTCCTGATAAATTGTTCACAAGAGAGCTTAGGATAATCTCCTGCCCACACTCTGAGTCCACTTGCCCAAAATTCCAAGAAACCAACTCTGTATTGGCAGATAATTCTGCCAACCAGGGTGTCTGCTCCGTAAATTAAATACTTCTTTTTAGTAAAAAAACAGGAGGTTTGTAATTCCTAACAGACAGCCTCTTTAAAAAATTGAATGGTAAGCTTTATGAACTGATATCAGCTTAAATAAGTTTACTTGAAAGGAAAAGAGACCTCCTGTTCTATTTTTAACTAGAGAAGTAAGGGAGGAAATAGGAGAAAACAGAATGTGTACTCTCTGAGATGAATTATTTTAATATTAATGTGATTTTAAAAAATAATCCCTCATCTAAGTAGTAGAATATAGACTCTGGCCAGATATTAATAATAGCCAAGATTAGCTTCGAGGGAGATAATTGTGAAGTCACAGTAGTCTAGAACCCTTGAGAAGCTGAACAGTAGTAGAAGCCAGATATAGAAGGTTGATTGATTGCAAGAAGTTTGGCAGCTTCCAGAAGCCACATACACTGGGTTGCAGAATCGGGATCTGTGGCTCAGGGAAGGGAAGCCACAGACTCCACAAACGAGGGGTCTGAAGCCACAGGATCCAAAGCCCAATGAGTAGCAGGTCTAGATCCATAGCCCAAGCAGTAGCCTCTGCTGGACCCATGGTTCAGGGATCCAGTGTGAACTGACTGGCAAGGACTGCAGAGCATGGAGGTCCTTGGGTGATAGAAGGACATCTGACACCGGATGGGTTCATAGCATGTCTCCTGACTGTCGAGAGAGGAGTCCAGCTGGCAGGAGCTGGGAAAGCAGAAGTCAGTGCTGTAGACCAGGTTGCTGGGGAAGGAGGAGCCACAGGAGGAGACTGGCAGCACAGATGTTCCCCAAGGGAGCAGGAGGAGAAATTTCCATAACACCAGTTGTAGGACAATTTCACAGGTGATGTGAGTTCAGCTGAATTACTGTGAAAAGAGGCTCTGATATCCTTGACTTCTCCCAGTCATGTTTATATGTAAATATATATCTTCTTGGGAGGAGAAGGGGACGACAGAGGATGAGATGGTTGGATGGCATCACCAACTCAATGGACATGATTTTAAGCAAGCTCCAGGAGTTGGTGATGGACAGGGAAGCTTGGCGTGCTGCAGTCCATGGGGTCACAGAGTTGGACATGACTGAGCAACTGAACCAAACTGAACTGATATATCTTCACTTCACTGGGTGTGATGCGGACCCTCCTCCTCTTCTTCCCTTGTACAAGTCTTGTCATGAAAATAACTAATTAACCTAGGCTATAATTATCACTGAACACATGCATGTATTTTCTTAATTGCAGTTCAGTTATTCTCATTTGTAGAAGCCACTCTGCTTCTCTCTCTTTTCTTTCTTTCCCCAGAAATAAGTTGTGGTTTGCCTTCAAAGATGTTATTCATGATGCATACAGACAGTGCCCTCACTGCCCCTGAGCTTGACTGTGGGGATTTTGTGCCTGAGAGTGTAAATGATTACTCCTAACAGTCATCAGCACTTCTGTCTCAGCTGTTTATATATGCTTTATGGAGCCTTTACTATGTGTAAAACACGGCAGAGTGTGGGATCGTTTAATCCTGGCAACAACCTTAAGAGATGGTCACCAGTTTAATAACCCAGATGTGACTGCCTCCAAAGCCACCAGGAACAGCAGTGTTGTGCTGACAACTCCAGAAGCTTAGCCTTTCAGCTCCCAACATCCATAAACAATGAATGTCTGTGCTCAGTCGCTCAGTCGTGTTCATCTCTTTGCAACCTCGTGGACTGTAGCCCACCAAGCTCCTCTGTCCATGGATTTTCCAGTCAAGAATACTGGAGTGCGTTGCCATTTCCTCCTCCAGGGAATCTTCCTGACCCAGTGATCGAATCTGTGTCTCCTGCGAATACCCAGATGAAGTCATTTCACTGTGATAATACTTGCATTTTATCTGATGTGCCTGCCTGTATACTCTTGCCTCTTTTATGAGAAGCCAAATACAGGACCAAAAAAGAAAAAAAAAGTTTCTTAGTTATTTTAGTTTTTTCAGCAGTCAAAGTTACTGTAGATACGGTTATTTCAAACTATTCTTCTATTTGTCTTCTCATTTACCTTATCATCATCAAACAACTCATGTTTGATCCTGCATGGAATTATTGAATTCTTTTTCCACGTTAGGCAGAGATTCTTTGGCAATCATGTAGACTATCATTGAGAATAATTGCTAAAAACTAATATACCATGAGTGAGTTGACTACCAATGAAATACATTTGCAAAAGCTTGAATTTTAATAGTGTGCTAACCTTTGCCAACTCAGTTGGGAGTGAGAAATGAGACACCTTAGACAGTGATTCATTTCACTCCCTGCTGAGCTTCTCTTTGGCTCAGCCTTCTAGAAAGACAAAGAAGCAAAAAGATCCTCCATTTTAAGTAGTTAAAATTATCCTATCACTATAAAAATCAATGGTAGAAAGAAAGTCTTGGAATTAGAGAAATCTTTATTTTTTCACTTATAGTAATATCCACCTTCTGTCTTAAAGCATCTTCTAGAAATTGGAAAACAAAAAAGCTATTTATGTAACTTGATTTTTTATATTTGTTTCCCAGTGATTGTTTTCTCTAGTCTCCTGTAGTATTTGCTTATACGGCACCAGTGGAATTGTCTGCCCATTGTTTTGCTTACAAATTTCTGCCAAATGTCTTGCTTGCTTCTCCAAATCCTTCTCATCCCTCAAATCTAAGATCAAATTCCTCATATTTGAGAGGTGTTCATCTCACTGTTTAAAATCTTCTACAATAAGGTTCTTAGTATCTTCAGTTCAGTTCAGTTCAGTTCAGTCGCTCAGTCGTGTCCGACTCTTTGCGACCCCATGAATCACAGCAAGCCTGGCCTCCCTGTCCATCACCAACTCCTGGAGTTCACTCAAACTCATGTCCATTGAGTCAGTGATGCCATCCAGCCATCTCATTCTCTGTCATCCCCGTCTCCTCCCACCCCCAATCCCTCCCAGCATCAGAGTCTTTTCCAGTGAGTCAACTTGTCTCATGAGGTGGCCAAAGTACTGCAGTTTCACCTTTAGCATCAGTCCTTCCAATGAACACCCAGGACTGATCTCCTTTAGAATGGACTGGTTGGACCTCCTTGCAGTCCAAGGAACTCTCAAGAGTCTTCTCCAGCACCACAGTTCAAAAGCATCAATTCTTCGGCGATCAGCTTTCTTCACAGTCCAACTCTCACATCCATACATGACCATGGGATAAACCACAGCCTTGACTAGACGGACCTTGGTTGGCAAAGTAATGTCTCTGCTTTTTAATATGCTATCTAGATTGGTCATAACTGTCCTTCCAAGGAGTAAGGATCACTGCAATCAGCATCTGCAGTGATTTTGGAGCTCAAAAAAATAAAGTCTGACACTGTTTCCACTGTTTCCCCATCTATTTCCCATGAAGTGATGGGACCAGATGCCATGATCTTCGTTTTCTGAATGTTGAGCTTCAAGCCAAACTTTCCACTCTCCTCTTTCACTTTCATCAAGAGGCCTTTGAGTTCCTCTTCACTTTCTGCCATAAGGGTGGTGTCATCTGCATATCTGAGGTTATTGATATTTCTCCTGGCAATCTTGATTCCAGCTTGTGCTTCTTCCAGCCCAGCATTCCTCATGATGTACTCTGCATATAAATTAAATAAGCAGGGTGACAATATACAATCTTGACGTACTCCTTAGTATCAATTTGGGTGACCAAACATACATACACACACACACGCACACACACATGCACACAACATGGAGGAGTTAAAAGAGATGTCTTTTGAGATGGATCATGCAGACCAAGATTTCAGTCACTTGAACTTGCTGGACAGTCACATGTTCTGTAACAGTGGCATACCCAGAAGTTCCTCAGGATCTGCAAAGGGTTTAATTTTCTTTGAATCAGCCTCTGGCACACTGTGGGTGCTCTAAATAATTTACAAAATGAAGGAATATATCAAGTCCTTAACCAGTCACTAGCCATTTCCATTTGGAGATTTAATAAGACTGTCAAAATTGTATGTGTAAAAAGTTGGACTTTTATTCTTCCCTAGGGAGGAAAAAAAATACTTTCTCTCATTTTAGTAAGCAGCATTTTGAAGCACATAGTAGTTAAACTCAGAAACCTTGTAATCCTCTTAATATTTGCATCTTTTCTAAATACTACCCATTCTGTCTTCCAAGTTTATCATAAATCTCCCCAGTCATTTTACTGCCTTCTTTCTAATCTAGAGCGTCTCAAACTTGTTATCATTGGCACCTTGAACTGGATCTCATTTTCTTGTGGGGAGTATCCTGTTCATTTAGGAGATATTTGGCAGTGTCCCTGGTTCTACCCACTAGATGTCAGTTGCGTGCACACGCACATGCGCGTGTACACACACACACACAATTACAGTTAACAATGTCTCCAAAAATTTCTTGAGGGCTAAGCGGTTCTAGTGCAGAACCATTGTTCTAGAGCAAGGAAATCTCTCTTGGTGGAACTACTGAAAGATTCTGAGGCAGGAGATAAACAGACCCCAGACTGACCAGTTTCTCACCTGTGGAAATAAATTCCATAAAGCAACGTGATGGAGAAGGCTGGGCCCTGCCCAAAGAAGAGATGAAAGACCACATAGTCCTCATTCTCAGAGAGAAAGAGAACTTTTCAACTACACATGCACAGAAGGGCTCCTTGGAGATCTAGAGTGGTGGGCCTCCTCATAGTAAGTGATGGTAACTTCCCATCGGCCTCTTAGAATCCACCATGGCTCAGAGATGCACGTGCACACACAGGAGACCTTAAGATAAAGCAAATATGGATTCAGAACCAGGCAAAGCAAGATGACTGGTCAAAGGGAGCCCAGAAGAAATGCCCCGTGTTGGTGTTTCAACTACAGTGAGGGTGCGATTTTCTGAGTCAGCCCGTGTGTCTATCTACACGTACTCTCCTTCCTAATAAATATTTTAGTTGTTTCACTATTTTCCATATCTATGTGGAAATTCATTTCAACACAGCTGGCAGGCCAGGGCCTTGTCACTGGTCACTGGTCACTGGTCCCTGGTCCCTGGTCCCTGGTCCCTGGTGGTTTAACGGCTAGGATTCAGTGTTCCCCCTGCCTCGGTCTTGACTTCTGTCTCTGGCCAGAAACCAAAGCCCTGCTTCAAGCTACTACAAGTCAAGGTCACCTGAGATCAGCTCAATGTGGCTTATTTTACTTTCAAAAAGAAAATGTCTCCTCCAATCTTTTCTTTCTATCCCTGTCTGATCAATCTTCTTTAAACAAAAATTGGCCCTATCACTGTCCCAATGAAAACTTTCCCATTGCTTTCTAACACATGTCCAATAAAACACACATCCTCTACTTGACTTACAAGGTTGCCTTAACTTGTCTCTGCCCGTGTCTCTAATTTAATCTTCACACCTTACTCCTCCTCTGTTCCAAACACACTGTCTCTGCCCCACGATTAACACAGCTCAAGCTTTTTCCCTACCAGGAGGACTTGCTCTTTCCTCTACCTTGAATGTTCTTTCTTCATCTGGATAATTAAGATAATTAAGCCTTTCCTCACTACTTAACCACTTTATCCCAGGATAAATTAGGTTCCCCTGTTATGATCACTATCATCCCTATAATTAATTTTATTATTTTTATAATATATTTATTTTGTAGATTGTTCTCTAGGCTAGAGCAGTGCAACCTTAATGAACTATCCCATGAGACTCTGTTACCGTCTGCCATGAGACAAATAGTGTATATCAAGTAAACGAGTGCATTAGCTCCTTCATGAAGAACTCCAGCATGATTAAAAGGTATCAGCTTAACTAAATTATAGGCTTGGTAACACCATTGATTCACCTGGTCTATAACCCACCTACTCTTTTATTCTTTACTTTTTATTTTCTATTGGAGTATAGCCAGTTAACGATGTTGTGAGAGTTTCAGGTGAACAGCAAAGGGACTCAGCCATGCATACAAAAATTGAAAGTGAAAGTTGCTCAGTCATGTCTGACTTTTTGTGACCCCATGGACTGTATAGTCCATGAATTCTCCAGGCCAGAAGACTGGAGTGGGTAGCCTTTTTCTTCTCCAGTGGATTTTCCCAACCCAGGGATCAAACTCAGGTCTCCTGCATTGCAGGCTGTTTCTTTACCAGCTGAGCAACAAGAGAAGCCCAAGAATACCAGAGTGGATAGGCTTTCCTTTCTCCAGCGGATCTTCCTGACCCAGGAATCGAGCCAAGGTTTCCTGCATTTCAGGTGGATTCTTTACCAACTTATAAAAGTTATCCATTCTCCCCCAAACTCCCCTCCCATCCAAGCTGACACATAACTTTGAGCAGAGTTCCATGTGCTATACAGTTGGCTTGTTGGCTATCCATTTTAAATATAATAGAGTGTATATGTCCATCCAAAACTCCCTGACTATTCTTTCCCCCATCCTGTCCCACTGGGACCCATAAATTCATTCTCTACATCTGTGAGTATGACCCTCTCTTAGTGGCACATCTCTGACTGTAATTTCTTGGGAGAGACAATAACTACATTCTTTCTTGTTCAACAGTGAATACTCAGCTCAAGAACAATCACAGTTACATAGTTGTTTCTCAATAAATACTTACTTAATGGATAAATCAGGGCTTCCCAGGTAGTTCAGTGGTAAAAAATCTGTCTGCCAATGCAGGAGATGCAACAGATTCAGCTTCAATCCCTGGGTTGGGAAGGTCCCTTGGAGAAAAGAATGTTGACCCACTCCAGCATTCTTGCCTGGAAAATCCTATGGACAGAGTAGCCTGAAGAACTGCATTCCATGGGGTCAAAAAGAGTCGGACACAACTAAGCACGAACACAATGGATAAATTGGGGACTTGATGGTTTTATCATCACCCATCTTTTGTCTGTCTCTCTAAACCCAAACTTTTGCTTGATTCTCATTTCCCCTTGGGTGATTCACAAGACAGGAAACCCAGCAGCAGCTCAACTGCTCTCCTAAGCCTTCTAAACCAGACCAGCTTCTAATTCCTTTGCACACTACTGTAGTTACTGTGTACCCTCTAAGCAGGTCCTGGGAGACATGTATGACCTTCCTTCCTTTTCCTCACTTCCTATATCTAGATAAGCATACCTTGCTATTTTTAAATCTGAAAAATAGTCAGTCACTGAAAAGAAGCTATTATTGAGTAATAAGTTAAAGATTTGATGACAAGTGGAATACTGCCTAAAATTCATTGAAATTGACCCAGAAGTAATAGAGCTTAAGACGCTCCTGGCAGTCCAGTGGCAAAGATGCTGCACTGCCAGTGTGGGGGGCCCGGGTTCAATCACTCCTGGGGAACTAGGATCCCACATGCCTCGTGGCATGGCCAAATAAATAAATGATAAAAATACATTGAAAACTAAAAAAAAAAAAATCTTTTTCTATTTTGCCATAATTCAGCCATTTTATCTGTTACTGCAGCTAGTCCCAGAATCTCTGGTCTTGCCTATGTCCTATCTGTTGTTGCAGGCAGATTCTTTACCATCTGAGCCGCCAGTGAGGCCCACGTCCTGTACAGTTATCAGAATGCTTTTTCTAAAGTCTGTGTTGGCCTTTTCAAACTCAAATTCCATTTTTGAAGTCTTTAATCCGAATCATCCTATGATCTGACCCCCAATTATCTCATACTTGGTATCTTCATGCCCTCATTTTATCTTCAAAAGATGCCAGATTGCTTCCATGCTGCTTAAGGCTGAAAGTTAGAAGTTAGTTGAGAGGGCCTTATTTCAAGCTCAGCATCCACAATGACTATCAGAAGAGAAGAGATGAAAGGTGAAGCTGGAGACAGACGGGAACTAGATGACAAGTGGCTCCTGGACATTCTTCAAAGTTTCAAAATACTCTGAAAATAAAAAACTTCCCTTAGAACTAATTTGGTGGTGAAAGAAGGCATTATCTGTTCTCTGGATGGGATGACGTGATCAAGTGAATGGATTCTGTGCATATTCTTTTTCTTTCTCTTCTTAGTGTAGATATATTGTGCCTCAGGAATAGATCAGTATGTTTGATTATAGGGTGCTTTCACAGAATTACACACAGTTTATGCATTCTATTATCATCCTAAAATCTGAAAAACTGTATTTCAAAAATCATCCGTCACCCTTGGCTTAGACAAGAGAACGGAGACCTATAACAATGAGAAGCCACAGTTAGGTTATAAATATGGACATATCCAGATCAAATTTGCCTCCTAAGGAAATGACTCTGGCTGCAGTGTGATGGATTAGAGGGTCACATACAAGATAGAGTGGGTGCCCAGGTTCAGACCCTGTCTGTGTGATTCAATAGCCTGTATTCTTAGCTAAAGTGAGTGGCTATCTTCCATAAAAATGATTATTAAAGCTCAGCATTATGTGTAAAATGAGAAGGGAACCTCAGATGGCACCCTGAGAAAAACTTACATTTAAGGAGCTGGCAAAGTTTAAGGAGAGTCCACAAAAGACTGAGAAGGGATAGCCAGTAAAGTTTAAAGAAAATTGGGAGTGTAACAGAGTCCAGTTAAAAATGTATTATAAATAAACAAAAGCAATCAAAAGTATCCAGCACTGGAGGAAGTCAAGTTAGACGGTCCTCCTAGATCTTAAGCATCTCACTGTCACATATTACTATCTATATCTGTATCTATATGATTTATCTTGGGGGGTTTTAATTTAATTTGGAAATGACCACCACCATTTAAATAGTGTCTGGTGCCATTTCAGATGCTAAAAAAGCTTGCTAAATATAGATCAGCTAGTTTTTTAAAGCAATAGATACTAAAAACCCCATCTGTTAAACTAAACCATCTTGTCCAACTTTCTGAATACACTAGCATGGCATTTGAACCTAAAGAGATTCATTTCAAGTCCATTCAGCAAGCACACATTAGCGCACAAGGCGGTGTCACGGACGCTGAGGATGAGGAGGGGACCGAGGAAGGGCCCTGTGCAAAGGCGCTGTGCCTCATGGGAGCAACCTAGATGTCCCCTGATACAGAGGAATGGATACAGAAGCGGTGCACATATATGCTGGAATATTATCCAGCCATAAAAACGAACAAAACAGTGTCATTTGCAACATGATAGGAGCTAGAGATTATCATACTGAGTGAAGTAAATCAGACAGAGAAGGAGAAATATTGTATGACATCACTTCTATATGGGATCTAAAAAGAAAGGATAAGTGAGCTTATTTACAAAACCAAAGCAGACTCACAGAGAATTCTCACTTAGAGAATGAACTTGTGGTTGCAGGAAAGGATGAAGGGAAGGGACAGTTAGGGAGTTTGGGGTCAACATGTTCACATTGCTATATTTAAAGTGGATAACCAATAAGATCCTACCGGAACTCTGCTCCTTGTTGTGTGGCAGCCTGGATGGGAGGGCAGTCTGGGCAAGAATTGATACATGTATATGTATGGATGAGTCCCTTTGCTGTCCATCAGAAATGATCACAACATTGTTATCAGTTATACTCCAATATAAAATATAAAGTTAAAAAAAAGTTAAAACTCTGGAAAATGAGAAGTATATTAAGAGAAGATAAGTGACTTTAGAATGTGTTACAGGTAATTAAATCCTACAACTTTTGTTCTTCTTTAAGACCCCTCAGCAACTACACAAAGCTGAATAAAATCATATGCCTTTTTATTTACATAATGTGAACTATTTTAAATTTTATGTTTTACACAGGAAATAATAATTCTCTACTTAGAAGTTTTCTTAGACTATAATATTTTTCTACCTCTACAAAAGGATTATGCTAGCTCTGATTTCACAGATTGCTTTTTACAAAATCAATAACCAAAGTTACCCATATGGTATTCATCCTATTAAAATATGCAACCCCAGGAAGCCAAGAACTCTTTAAAAATTCAAGGAAATATGATTGCATTTGGAATTTCTTAAAATATTAGTTTATTCAATAGCAACATTTCTATCACATTGCAGGATAGCAAGAACATATGAAATAACCTCCTGATTTCTCTTATGAATTGTTGTTCAGTCTCTCAGTCATGTCTGACACTTTGCGAACCCACGGATGGCAACACAGCAGGCTTCCCTGTCCTCCGCTATCTCCTGGAGTTTGCTTGAACTCATGTCCATTGAATCAGTGATGCCATCCAACCACCTCATCCTCTGTCACCCTCTTCCCCTCTGACACTCAATATTTCCCAGCATCAGGATCTTTGCCAGTGAGTTGGCTCTTTGCATCATGTGGCCAAACCATTAGAGCTTCATTTCTTTTAATATACAACATATAAAACTCAAAGGTAGTTTCCCAATTTTGACTACTCTGATTGTGTAATGATGACAGAACATCTATATCTGAGAGGGAAAAAAAAAGTAGTTAGTGGTCAGTCAGTTCCTAAAGTGGGGGGTTATAGTAGACGAACAAAATAGAAAAGAGTATTTCATGTAGGCATGAAGAGGCATTAAACTGCTTTACAGAATCCAGGCCTCTAGGCTGGTCTGTATTAAGTTGGCAGGATACTTTAATAAGAAAGTAGTTTTCATGGTAGAATCTGGGAAGATAATTCAGGTTTTGGGAGTTAAAGGATGGATTTAAAAATTGGGAGCCATTTAATTCATATTGTTTGGAAAAAAGATGATTTATGGTTGCTGATAGGCTTCTAGCATCTCTTTTGAGAGTCATTAGAAGTGAAATGAAGTGAAAGTTGCTCAGTCGTATCCGAGTCTTTGTGAACCAATGAACTGTAACCCTCCAGACTCCTCTGTCCATGGATTTCTCCAGGCCAGTATCTTCCTTCTCCAGGAGATCTTCCCAACCCAGGGATCAAACCCAGGTCTCCCACATTGCAGGCAGATTCTTTACCAGCTGAGCCATAGGGGAAGCCCAACAGTGTCAGTAGAAGATTTAAATATCACTGATGGCCTAGCCCACAGAGAAGGCAATGGCACCCCAATCCAGTACTCTTGCCTGGAAAATCCCATGGATGGAGGAGACTGGTGGGCTACAGTCCATGGGGTTGCTACTAGTCAGACAAGACTGAGTGACCTCACTTTCACTTTTCACTTTCACACATTGGAGTAGGAAATGGCAACCCACTCCAGTGTTCTTGCCTGGAGAATGCCAGGGATGGCGGAGCCTGGTGGGCTGCTGTCTATGGGGTTGCACGGAGTCGGACACGACTGGAGTGACTTAGCAGCAGCAGCAGCAGCAACTGGCCTAGATGGAGAAGGCAATGGCAACCCACTCCAGTACTCTTGCCTGGAAAATCCCATGGGCGGAGGAGCCTGGTAGGCTGCAGTCCATGGGGTCGCTAAGAGTCGGACACGACCGAACGACTTCACTTTCACTTTTCACTCTCATGCATTGGAGAAGGAAATGGCAACCTGCTCCAGTGTTCTTGCCTGGAGAATCCCAGGGATGGGGAAACCTGGTGGGCTGCCATCTAAGGGGTCTCACAGAGTTGGACAGGACTGAAGCAACTTAGCAGCAGCAGCAGCAGCTGGCCTAGAAGGCTTATGCGCACTGCACATGTGGGTGAGAGGTTCTTGACAACCAATCCCAATGTCTTTCTACACTACGAGTTGTATAAGAGCATCTCCTTAGGAATACCTTGGTGGTCCAGTGGTAAAGAATCCACCAACCAATGCAGGGGACACTGGTTTGATCCCTGGTCTGGGAAGATTCCACATGCCAGGGAGCAACTAAGCCTGGGCGCCATGACTACCAAAGCCCCTATGCCCTAGAGTGGATCTGAGCAACTAGAGCAGCTATGGCAATGAGAAGCCTGCCCCTGCAACTAGGCAACCAGAGAGTAATCCGCTGTTGGCCACAACTAGAGAAAGCCCTGGCAGAGCAACAAAGACCCAGCCTAGTCAAAAATTATCTATCAGTAAACTTTAAAACTTAAAAGAAGACAATCTCTTTAGTGTGTTGTCTAAATACAATCAAATAGATTAGCACCATGGTAAATATGCTTACTTATATTTTACAGTCAAAGACAGTTTATAGTTTATACAGCCTTGGATTTAAGGTATCACTGTATGCTCAGAACAGTTGGTCATCATCGCTGGTTTAATTTGTGACTCAGAGGGTCATTTGAAGGATGTCGAGATATGGCTTTTTTCTTTCCTCCCTGCGTTCGGCATTATATTTTACTGCAATTCTTTTCTCAGCCTTCCCTGATGTGGTTTGCATATTATAAAGCATGTACTTACGCTCAGTAACAACTGATATGTGTGATATAAATGGTGCATAAAAGACAATGATATCATTGCCTGATCATGATACTCTGTAAGAGTCAAATGAGTTTTATGGAAAAATAATTCTGATCGGCTCTCTTTTCACCAGCTGGATGAATATGGAATGCCTCATATAAGTGGGCTTAAATTATATTAGCTAAGAAGATGGAGATGTTAGCCCAATACTTTTAAAAAGTAATCTACTATCAAATTTATAGCGTGTAAATTTTTAATGGCCCCTTAGAGGCTATGTTTATAAGCAGTAAAGCAAATACCAAATTATTTTCTTCCAGCACATTGAAAATTGCTGAACAGATAAAAAGTTCCAAAGCAATGTTACAGATAATCACATTTCTATATTATGGGAGGGTGGGCATTAAATCTAAAGACCCTTGATTAACCTAACTATAGGAATGTGGTGGCTTGAAGGGTAGACAGACACTCGTGAAGACCAAGAATTCAAGGCACAGAGATAAGACTGCCCAGCAAAATCACAGCATAAAAGAAACATTAAATAAATACATAAATATATCTACATACTTGTGTATACAAGAAAATGCCAAATTAGGTTACCCCAGGGTAAAAAATTTATAAAGAAAATGGATTAAAAGATCTTTATTTGCATGTTTGTGAGGCTGAGAGGGAACAGAGTATACTATTGTGTATGTTATTGTGTATTTAAAATGTTTAGGAATTGAGAGCGTAAATATTTGGCTTTAGGTCAAATGAAAGACTTTGATGTTTACGGCTTACGATTGTTAGGTCATAGTCTGCTTTATTGACTATGCCAAAGCCTTTGACTGTGTGGATCACAACAAACTGTGGAAAATTCTTAGAGATGGGAATGCCAGACCACCTTACCTGTCTCCTGAGAAATCTGTGTGCAGATCAAGAAGCAATAGTTAAAACTGGACATGGGGCAACAGACTGTTTCCAAATTGGGAAATGAGTATGACAAGGGTGTTTATTGTCACACTGCTTATTTAACTTATATGCAGAGTACATTATGCTAAATGCTGGACTGGATGAAGCACAAGCTGGAATCAAGACCACTGGGAGAAATATCAATAACCTCAGATATGCAGATGACACCACCCTTATGGCAGAAAGTGAAGAGGAACTAAAGAGCCTCTTGATGAAGGTGAAAGAGGAGAGTGAAAAAGCTGGTTTAAAACTCAGCATTCAAAAAACTAAGACAATAGCATCTGGTCCCATCACTTCATGGCAAATAGATGGAGAAACAATGGAAACAGTGACAGATTTATCTTCTTGGGCTCGAAAATCACTGCAGATGGTGATGTCAGTCATGAAATTAAAAGACACTTGCTTCTTGGAGGAAAAGCTATGACAAACCTAAACAGCATATTAAAATGCAGAGACATTACTTTGCCGACAAAGTTCCATCTACTCAAACCTATGGTTTTTCCAGTGGTCATGTATGGATGTGAGAGTTGGGCCATAAAGAAGGCTGAGCACAGAAGAAACGATGTTTTTGAACTGTAGTGTTGGAGAAGACTCTTGAGATTCCCTTGGACTACAAGGAGATACAACCAGTCAATCCAAAAGGAAAATGAAAATCCTGAATATTCATTCCAAAGACTGATGCTGGTTCCAATACTTTGCCCACCTGATACAAAGAAACAACTCCTTAGAAAACACTCTGATACTGGGAAAGATTGAAAGTGGGAGGACAATGGGATGACAGAGGATGAGATGGTTGGATGGCATCACTGACTCGATGGACATGAATTCGAGTAAGCTCCGGGAGTTGGTGATGGACAGAGAAGCCTGGCGTGCTGCAGTTCATGGGGTTGCAAGGAGTTGCGAATGACTGAGTGACTGAATTGAACTGAATAGTTAGGTCAAGGAATCAATAGGCATCAAATTTTTTTTGGATATAAGTCACATGCATCTATAGCCTAATGATAGTTAACATTTGTAGAATGATTTCTCTATTCAAGGAACACTTCTAGTTACTGCACATATCATTTTCTTATTGTAATCCTGTGATATAAATACTATCATCACTATCATCTCTCTTTTACATTTAAGGAAATTGAATTTTTGAGAGGTTCTACAAATAGCCATTAAGTGTTAGAATTTGAGGTTTTAACTATACAAGGTTTCTTCTTAAATCTAGTTTAAATGAGTTCAATCTCACAGCAGACAAACTAATGTCCAAGTGAAAAAAAATCTAAATGCTTCCATATTCCAAGGACGCATTCTGAAACATGAAAATTCAGAAATTTTCTAGTGGGGAAACCAAAGTGGGGACCCAGAATGAAGCATCCTGAAGATCAGGTGATCTCGTTATCTGGAGGGTGGCATGGGAGCTCAGGCCCAGCTGTCTCACAGAACATTCCTGACTCTTTCGTCTTATTAATGGGCTTGATCCTGACAACTCTATACCTAATATCAGATAGCTCTCCTAGTTCCATTTGCATTTTGAGAAGACAGAGTCACTGCTGAAAATCTAGTAACGACCTACTAAAGACACTCACCATTCAGGATCCATGTGCCTAACAACAGATAGGAATTCTTAGGACAGCATCATATCAGCAAGATTTCAAAGTTCAAGAAACAAAGATAATAACTTACAGTACGCATCTGTTTCAAATTTTAAGACCATTAGTAAGCAGCTTTCTGTTTGGCATTCCCAACAGAATCATGATAGTGGCATACTGATGTTGTTACCCCCAAGAATAGAATCTGGTAGGTTAAAGGGTGCCAGGTGGAGCTCTGCTTCCCTAGCCATGTTTTCTGACTTTTTGGTGTCTTTCATCAGGTACTATAGTGATTCGTATAGAATTATTCAAAGTAGTGTCTCAACAGGTAAGAATGCTTTTAAGGAAGGTTTGCACATTTTTAGGCTGTTTTGCTCTCCTACAATATAGAAATCAGTGAATATTTAGGCAAAAAATATATTAAATTAGTTACAAGTAAACTTTGGAACACACATTTATTTTTCTTCATATTTGAGAAAGCAGTAGTTGTTTTGCTTATGCTGGAAATAGTAATGCCCTTTGAATATATTTTGAATCTCAGTAATGTAGACCAAAGCCTACTGTATGCTGCTTCTTGCTAAAAGAGATTAATATGTTGACACTAATTGCCAAATATATGATAATCATACCATATATCAAGGAAAATGGGCTTAGAAGACAAAGATGACTGAGACACAATACCTCTCTTAACATCAAAACCTAAAGCATCCTATTCTAATTACGCAATTCTCATAGCTAGTCCTCATAATAGCTCAATGAATTAACTAGTATTGTTTTCACTTTGCAGAAGAAAGCATATTGGTATGTTAAACAATGTGTACAAATTATTTTAATAAAAAGCTTTATAAAACCAGAAGGTTAGACAAACTCTCTCTGCCTTCAAATATTTCATTACCCATATCTTCTGTTTGTTGGGGTTCCCAGGTGGCTCAGTGGTAAATAATCCACCTGCCAATGCAGGAGACACGAGTTCAATCCATGCGTTGGGAAGATCCCCTGGAGAAGGAAATGGCAACCCACTCCAGTATTCTTGCCTGGCAGATCCCATGGACAGAGGAGCCTGCTGGGTTACAGTCCGTGTACATGACTTAGTGTACATGTACATGACTCAGTGACTAAAGTCACTAGTGACTAGTGTACACGTACACAACTTAGTGACTAGTACACAACTTAGTGACTAAAGTGACACTTTAGTGACAAGTCCATGGACACGACTTAGTGACTAAAATCACCAGCACTGTCTGTTTGTTAAGCCACAATAGCTAACAATAAGCTAACAAATGCTGAGAACCAAACGCATGACATAGATGTGTCTAACATTCATTACTCAGCTCTTTAGCACTTAAGAGCCCCTCTAAAATGGGATTAAAATGCAAAAAAGGACAATACTATCCCAGGCAAAGTGCTAACCCACACACAAAAAGGTGCTGGGTAGAAAAGGAAAAACAAGTCATTTTAGAATTCACAGCACATACTTGTCTAGAATTTGAAAGTGAAAAACTTGCTGAGTAGAATTCCATCCTGTGACTTCAGTAAAGACAGGCTTGCTGTTCAAAGCATTCCTTCCCATGTGTTGACAATCGATTAAGAGAACATTTCCACATCACTCTCCCAGGATGAAGTCTGTAGCTCCTGAGGATGTGCTAAATGTGGTTTGACTGTTTGTTTTTCCTGTGTTACCTTGTGCAATAATAGACCATGAACAATCACCCTAAAATTGTTGAAGCAAAAGCATTTTTCAAATTTGGTCTATAAACTGGAGAAGATGAACAATCAATGACACCATTTCACCTTGCAATATCCATGGGACACAGAAAGTGTCATCCCTTGGAATCAATTTTATAGTCAAGATGTTAACCTCTGTGGTCATTTGCCCAGCAGGAAGAGTAAACTGTTAAAAACACAGAATCAGCTGCTATTCACTTTTTATGATTATAAGTGTTAATGACAGCTTCCTCTTCAATTACATGACTGGAATTATTTTGCTGGTAAAGTACCAAAGAGGGTGTATGTCAAAAGCAAATTTAGTTATTATCCCCTTGCAGAAATTCCCTAAAATAAGAGCAATAATCCACCTGCAATGTAAGAGACCCTGATTTGATCCTTGGGTCAGGAATATCTGGAGAAGGAAACTGCTACCTGCTCCATGCTCAGAGGAGCCTGTCAGGCTACAGGCCACGGAGTCTCAAAGAGCTGGATGCAACTGAGCAACAGCATGCACATGTTTTGATTAAAATTAATTTTGACTAAAAATTACAGTATTATCTGGACCTAAAAACTTAGAAAAACTCATGTTGTGTCTCTTTCATCTCTGCCATGGAAAAGAGAGGAAAAGAAACAATAATTCTTCCCTCTTCATTTGTATTTTCAGATATACTTGCAACGTGATTTTGAGCAGACTCCTCTGGCCATGGGATTCTCCAGGCAAGAATACTGGAGTGGCTTTCCATGCCCTCCTCCAGGGGATCTTCCTGACCCAGGGATCAAACCCAGGTCTCCTGCATTGCAAGCAGATTCTTTACCACTGAGCCATCAGGGAAGCCCTTATGTGTATCATTCTATGTAACTATATTTTATGTCTGTGTGCTTAGTTGCTCTGTCATGTCTGACTCTTTGTGACCCCATGGACTGTAGTCCATCAGGCTCCTCTGTCCATGGGGATTTTCCCAGGCAGGAATATTGAAGTGATTTAACATGTCCTACTCCAGGGGATCTTCCCAACCCAGAGATCAAACACAGGTCTCCCGCATTATAGGTGGATTCTTTACCATCTGAGCCACCGGGGAAGTCCATATCTTATGTCTAGGTCTCCCATAATCATAACCACAATCCAGGTGAAGAACTGTTTCATCAGTGGTTAATTTTTAAATGTTAGAAAAATTAGCATTTGTAATGCATGCAGGTCAGGAAGCAACAGTTACAACTGAACATGGAACAACAGACTGGTTCCAAATAGGAAAAGGAGTACGTCAAGGCTGTATATTGTTACTCCGCTTATTTAACTTATATGCAGAGTACATCATGAGGAATGCTGGGCTGGAAGAAGCACAAGTTGGAATCAAGATTGCAAGGAGAAATATCAATAACCTCAGATATGCAGATGACACCACCCTTATGGCAGAAAGTGAAGAGGAACTAAAAAGCCCCTTGATGAGAGTGAGAATGTTGGCTTGAAGCTCAACATTCAGAAAACGAAGATCATGGCATCTGGTCCCATCACTTCATGGCAAATAAATGGGAAACAGTGGCTGATTTATTTTGGGGGCTCCAAAATCACTGCAGATGGTTACTGCAGCCTTGAAATTAAGACTCTTACTCCTTGGAAGGAAAGTTATGACCAACCTAGACAGCATGTTAAAAAGCAGAGACATTATTTTGTCAACAAAGGTCTGTCTAAGTCAAGGCTTTGGTTTTTCCAGTGATCATGTATGGACGTGAGAGTTGGACTATAAAGAAAGCTGAGCACTGAAGAATTGATGCTTTTGAACTGTGGTGTTGGAGAAGACTCTTGAGAGTCCCTTGGACTGCAAGGAGATCCAACCAGTCCATCCTAAAGGAGATCAGTCCTGGGTGTTCATTGGAGGGACTGATGTTGAAGCTGAAAATCCAGTACTTTGGCCACCTGATGCGAAGAGTTGACTCATTTGAAAAGACCCTGATGTTGGAAAAGATTGAGGGCAGGAGGAGAAGGAGACAACAGAGGATGAGATGGTTGGATGGCATCACCGACTCAATGGACATGAGTTTGAGTGAACTCTGGGAGTTGGTGATGGACAGGGAGGCCTGGCGTGCTGCAGTCCATGGGGTTGCAGAGTCGGACACGACTGAGCGACTGAACTGAACTGAATGAAACAGAAATATGGGCCATCATTTTGCTTTTTTATGTTTAAGTATGTTTGATTTAATTGCCTCTGAGGTTTTTAAAATTTATTTTTGATTGGAGGATAATTGCTTTACAATGTTTTGTTGATTTCTGCTATACATCAGCATGAACCAGTATACATGTGTCCCCTACCTCTTGAACTTCCCTCCCACCCACCCCCCATCTCACCCCTCTAGATTGTTGCAGAGCACCAGTTTGAACTCCTTGTGTCACAGAGCAAATTCCCACTGGCTGTCTATTTTACATATGTTAGTATATATGTTTCCATGCTTCTCTCTCAATTCATCCCACCCTCTCCTTCCCCTAATGGGTCCACAAGTCCGTTCTTTATATCTGAGTCTCCTTTGCTGCCCTGCATATAGGTTCATCAATACCATCTTTCTAGATTCCATACATATGGGTTAATGTACGATATTTGTTTTCCTCTTTCTGAGTAACTTCAGTTCAGTTCAGTTCAGTCGCTCAGTCGTGTCCGACTCTCCACGACCCCATGAATCACAGCACGCCAGGCCTCCCTATCCATCACCAACTCCCGGAGTTCACTCAAACTCATGTCCACAGAGTCGGTGATGCCATCCAGCCATCTCATTCTCGGTCGTCCCCTTCTCCTCCCGCCCCCAACCTTTCCCAGCATCAGAGTGACTAACTTAGCTCTCTGTAAAAATAGGTTCTAGGTTCATCCACTTCATTAGAACTAACTCAAATGTGTTCATTTTTATGGCAGAATCATATTCCATTGTATATATCCACCACAATTTCTTTACCCATTTATCTATTGATGGATATCTAGGTTGCTTCCATGTCTTAGCTATGGTAAATTGTAAATAATGCTGCAATGAACATTGGGGTACATGTATCTTTTTCAGTTTTCTCAGGGTATATGGCCAATAGTGGGATTGTTGGGTCATATGTTAGTTTTATTCCTAGTTTTTAAAAGAACCTCCATACTGTTCTTCAGAGTGCTATATTAATTTACATCCCCACCAACAGTGCAAGAGGGTTTCCTTTTCTCAACACCCTCTCAAGAACTTATTGCTTGTAGATTTGTTGATGATGGCTATTCTGACACGAATGAGTTGATACCTCATTGTAGTCTTGGTTTGCATTTCTCTAATAATGAGCAATGTTGAACATCTTTTCATCTGTTTATTAGCCATCTACGTCTTCTTTGGAGAAAGGTATGTTAGGTCTTCTACCCACTTTTTGACTGGGGTTGTTTGTATTTTTTCTGATATGGAGTTACATGAGCTGTTTATATATTTTGGAAATTAACCCTTTGGATCAAGTTTTTCATTTACTATTATTTTCTCCCATTCTGACCGTTATCTTTTTACCTTGTTTATAGTTTCCTTTGCTGTGCAAAAGCTTTTAAGTTTAATTAGGTCCTATTTGTTTATTTTTTATTTTATTCCCATTACTCTAGAAGGTGGGTCATAAAGGATCTTGCTGTGATTTAATGTCAAAGAGTGTTCTACCTATTTTTCCTCTAACAGTTTTAGAGTTTCTGGTCTTATATTTACATCTTTAATCCATTTTGAGTTTATCTTTGTGTCTGGTGTTAGGAAGTGTTTTAATTTCAACCTTTTACACATAGTTGTCCAGCTTTCCCAGCACCACTTATTGAAGAGACAAATCTGAGGTTTTTAAAGAAAAGTCAAGTTCATAGTGGACTTCCCCAGTGGCTCTGCATTAAAGAATCTGCCTGCAATGCAGAAGACACAGGCTCATTCCCTGGGTCCGGAAAATCCCCTGGAGATGGGTATGGCAACCCACTCCAATATTCTTGCCTGGAGAATCCCATAGACAGAGGAGCCTGGCATGCAACATTCCCCAGGGTCACAGAGAGTAGGACACGACTGAAGTGACTTAGCATGCATGCGAAGATCATAGTAGTAGTATAGCAATAGAGGTGACATGAGGGATGGGGTGTGGCAGGAAGAAAGATCAAGTCAAAATATTGTACCAAATGTAATAATCTTTTCCTCCAGATTACAAGCAGTTACAGTGCCCCTAGAAAAGCATATACTGATGAAATAGACCAGATCCTTCCATGATACAGTGTAATTTCTTTTTCTTCTTAGTTTCCACATTAAAGAAAAAATGGTGCTCACACAGTTGCAGATCATGTATTACTGTTTTACAATTAACATTACTGATCCCACATTCTGTTGTCAGAAAAAATTTCCTAGACTTTGAAATAAGGGGCATTGGAATGAATTATTCTGTATCTTATCTAGTTCACATTCAGAGTATCTCCACTTGCCATTGCTATTCTTCTCTTACATAACTCTATACATTGTAGAAAACTGATAATAATGCAGATGGTTCTTGTTTATTGAAATAAAAATGATTTCTGTCTGCCGGAGTTCCACTGACTTTTTTCCCTCTGTGTACAGTGAAACGTCACATCTCTCTTTCTAAATTCATTTTATAGGCTCTGACAGCCTATGTAAGTGTGTTCTTTGAGTTCTCCTTTAAGCCAGTTGTAACTTCTTAACAGTGATCCTCTTATTCATTAATGAGTTAAATAAAATACTCAATATGTTTTGTTTTATTTTCACGAAGATCATAACTCTACTTTAAAAAAAATTCTCTCTTAACACTACTATGTTTTATATTTATCATATTTTTAAACATTTTCCTTCTGTTTTTCCCTTCCCAGTCCGCAGAGAAAAAATTATGCTCTTACAGGAGGAATTAACAGCCCATCTTTCACATGCTACTATTAACCTAGTATTATTATCTTATGGATAGGTCATTAATGGGCTTCCCAGGTGGCTCAGTGAATAAAGAATCCTCCTACAGTACAAGAGATGAAGAGATGTGGAATCAGTCCCTGAGTGAGGGAGATCCCCTGGAGGAGGGCATGGCAACTCGTTCCAGTATTATTGCCTGGGAAATCCCATGGACAGAGGAGCCTGACGTGTTGCAGTCACTGGGGTCGTAAAGAGTCAGACACTAATGAAGCAACTGGGCACACATGCACGGGTCAGTAATGTTGGAATCTTAGGGATCACAAATCATCAAGGACCATCTCATCTAATATGTGAGAAAGATACTCAAAGAAGTTGTGATGTGTATAAAATCAAAATCTTGCTAGTGGGAGAATCACAAATAGAACCTAACTCTTAACATATGGTTTTACTTTATTTTCCTTTTGATGACATCACTAAAAAAAAAAGTGAAAATTAAGAGATTTCAGAACTCTAATCTACCTGTGTGGTGGTTTAGTCACTAAGTCTTGTCCTACCCTTGTGACCCTATGGACAGTAGCCTTCCAGGTTCCTCTGTTCATGGGATTCTTCAAGCAAGAATATTTCAGAGGGTTGCCATTTCCTTCTTCAGGGAATCGTCTCAACCCAGGAATCAAACCTGGGTCTCCTGTATTGCAGGCAGATTCTTTACCAACTGAGCTATGAGGGAAGCTCCAGATCTACCTATAGAAATCTGATATATAACCACAGCCATATAAGTTAAAAATTTAGTGTATATTTCACAGGAAAATGAATATTTTGTAGAACCCATAGTATTCAAAAGACATACCAGAATATACACATTAATGACAAAGCTGGTGCCAGTGAGTTAAATCTCTACAATCTTGCTTTTTTCTGTCATTTTCTACTTGCTGTAAGGATCTACTTCATTGCAAAAAATAAAACACCACTAAGATTTAATAATTTTCAAATGAATTAATCAAATGGTGGAGTTAATGGACAAAGACTACTTTTCTCTAGATAGATGCTGCTTGTCCTATTATAGGGGATGTCTTAGAATAAGTACAGTTGATCCAGGAAAAAGGTCTCAGCTCAGTAAGAGACTGTTCATATTTGATAACAGAAGCTCATGTAGTCTTTCCAGAAAAAAAATGAGGTCATGCAGCAGCTTGTTACCTTCTGTATCTCTTCTTCTGTTCATGGATAAATATGTATATATATATAACTGATTCTGCTTTCTGTACTGCAGAAACTAACACAAAATTGTAAATCAACTATACTGCAATAAAAATTAAAAAAATAAATAAATAAAGGGAAAGTAGGTTGGGTGGTAGAAAGAGAGCCCACAACCCACAGGGGTAACTATTGTGTCCCTAGACTGAAGGCTTCATGTCATCAGTTTGGTAGAGACTATAAAATGCAGTGGTTCTTAAGTGGCATGCTTGTGACATTCAACACAGGGCATGATTGGAGATTAGAGTTATTTGCAGATCAGGACCAGGGCTAGGGTGGGGCAAGTGTAGAGCTTGGGGTACACCATGGAAGGAGGACATCGTTTGCACAACCCTGAAGTGAGTGTATCCATAAGAATGAGACGCTTCTATAAACCAAGTTGATGGGATGAGAACAAACATAGCAAGACTCTAGGACAGCAGAAGATCCCTAAGGGGACAGGAGGGGAATCCCTAGAGCAGCAACACGTAAGCCATGGTGAGAGCTAAGATTTCCTGTTGAGTAGCCATGCCAAGTATTTTAAACTTGAACAGTAACTCACATTCTCTTGGAGTGCAGTTCCTCTCAAATTATAGCCTGCATCCCTAAACTCTGTTCTGTGCATGTTCGCATTTTATTAGACTGCTAATTGCCACTGCATGAGTACCCAGTCACATAAATAAGCACATTGATTTTGCAACCCAAGAAAAACATGAGCCCCCCCCTCAATCATTTCTGCATATTAAATGTGAAGGTTGATCACTGACATCTCATTACCCCAGACCCAAAATTCAGGTCTTTTTAAACATCAAAGTTGCTTCTGTCTCTATTCCTGGACCATTAAGGTTAGGCAATCACACCTTTAATTATTATGTAATCTCTTACTTCTCACTGCCCCCATTTAACACCTCAATTAAAAAAAAATCTTGCAGGTTTCCTCCCTAAACCTTACATTATATTCTTTCAAGCAATCATGTCATTGCTTATGCAGTTGGCTTTTGCTGAAGATCTCTTCACATCCACACTTCCCACCAAGATAATGGGAGACAATCTGTCTCTCTCACGAAATGTGAACTAACTCTTGGAAGGCAAAGGTCATAGTCTTCTGTAAGTTCTCTAGTGAATTTTTCATTGGAGAACTCTAGCACAAAATTAAAGCTCAAAACATATTTAGTGAGCTGAGTTCAGAACAAAGACCTGATGTCAATGTATCAAAGAGCATTAGAGGTGGGATAGTTGTGAATGAGAAGAGTGAGCCAGAAAGGCACGTGCCCCATGTCACTCTGAGCTTTTTTGTAGCCACTGAGAGATTACAGTCTTACACACTCTGTCACCATCATCTAAGCAAGTCACCCACCCACTGTTACCTAGACCTAGAGGGGAGATATCACTGGATATCTCTTTCTTTCATCTTGGGCTGTTCTGTGTTTTAAACAATTCTCTCTGCCCATCACTGCTCTGTGGGCTTGGTGACTTCCTTTGCTTGAGGTTAAATTCAGTTCAGTCACTCAGTCATGTCTGACTCTTTGCAACCCTATGGACTGCAGCATGCCAGGCCTCCCTGTCCATCTCAATTACCCGGAGCTTGCTCAAGCTCATGTCCATCGAGTTGCTGATGCCATCCAACCATCTCGTCTTCTGCTGTCCCCTTCACCTCCTGCCTTCAATCTTGTCCAGTATCAGGATCTTTTCCAATGAGACAGTTTTTCACATGAGGTGGCCAAAGTATTGGAGCTTCAGTTTTAACATCAGTTCCTCCAATGAATATTCAGGACTGATTTCCTTTAGGATTGACTGGTTGGATCTCCTTGCAGTCCAAGGGACTCTCAAGAGTCTTCTCCAACACCACAGTTCAAAAGCATCAATTCTTTGACACTCAGGTTTCTTTATGGTCCAACTCTCACATCCATGCATGACTACTGGTAAAACCAAAGCTTTGACTAGATGGACCTTTGTTGGCAAAGGAATGTCTCTGCTTTTTATACGCTATATAGGTTGGTCATAGCTTTTCTTCCAAGGAGCGAGCATCTTTTAATTTCATGGCTGCAATCAGCATCAGCAGTGATTTTGGAGACCAAAATAAATAAAAAAGTCTGTCACTATTTCCATTGTCTCCCCATCTATTTGCCATGAAGTGATGGGACCAGATACCATGATTTTAGTTTTCTGAACGTTGAGCTTTAAGCCAACTTTTTCACTCTCCTCTTTCACATTCATCAAGAGGCTCTTTAGTTCTTCTTCACTTTCTGCCATAAGGGTGGTGTCATCTGCAGATCTGAGGTTATTGGAGGTTATTGATATTTCTCCTGGCAATCTTGACTCCAGCTTGTGCTTCATACAGCCCGATATTTCGAATGATGTACTCTGCATATAAGTTAAATAAGCAGGGTGACAGTATACAGCCTTAATGTTCTCCTTCCCCTATTTGGAACTAGATTGCTGTTCTATGTCTGAGTCTAACTATTGATTCTTGACCTGCATACAGATTTCTCAAGAGGCAGGTCAGGTGGTCTGGGATTCCCAACTCTTCAAGAATCTTCCACAGTTTATTGTGATCCATACACTCAAAGGCTGTGACATAGTCAATAAAGCAGAAATAGATGGTTTTCTGGAATTATCTTGCTTTTTCTATGATCCAATGGATGTTTGCAATTTGATCTCTGGTTCCTCTGGCTTTTCAAAATTCAGCTTGAACATCAGGAAGTTCATGGTTCACATACTATTGAAGCCTAGCTTGGAGAATTTTGATCATTACTTTACTAGCTTGTGAGATGAGTGCAATTTTGCAGTAGTTTGAACATTCTTTTACCTTTCCTTTCTTTGAGATTGGAATGAAGACTGACCTTTTCCAGTCCTGCGGCCACAATTGAGTTCTCAAATTTGCTGGCATATTGACTTCAGCACTTTAACAGCATCATCTTTTAGGATTTGAAATAGCTCAAGAGGAATTCAATCACCTCCACCAGCTTTGTTTGTTGTGATTCTTCCTAAGGTCCACTTGGCTTTGCATTCCGGATGTCTGGCTTTAGGTGAGTGATCACACCCTCATGGTCATCTGGGTCATGAAGTTCTCTTTTTATAATTCTTCTGTGTATTCTTGCCACCTCTTCTTAATATCTTCTGCTTCTCTTAGGTCCATACAGTTTCTGTACCTTTTTGTGCCCATCTTTGCATGAAATGTTCCCTTGGTATCTCTAATTTTCTTGAAGAGATTTCTAGTCTTTCCCATTCTATTGTTTTCCTCTATTTCTTTGCATTGATCACTGAGGAAGGCTTTCTTATCTCTCTGTGCTATTCTTTGGAACTCTGCACTTAATGGGTATATCTTTCCTTTACTTCTTTGCCTTTAGCTTCTCTTCTTTTCTCAGCTATTTGTAAGACCTCCTCAGACAACCGTTTTGCCTTTTTGCATTTCTTTTTCTTGGGGATGGTCTTAATCACTGCCTCCTGTACAAGCTGACAAAACTCCATCTATAGTTCTTCAAGCATTCTGTCTATTAGATCTAATCTCTTGATCTATTTGTCACTATAAACATAAGAGATTTGATTTAGGTCATACCTGAGTGGTCTAGTGGTTTTCCCTACTTTCTTCAATTTGAGTCTGAATTTGACAATAAGGAGTTCATGATCTGAACCACAGTCAGCTCTCAGTCTTGTTTTTGCTGACTCTATAGAACTTGTCCATCTTTGGCTGAAAAGAATGGAATCAATCTGATTTCAGTATTGACCATTTGGTAATGTCCATGTGTAGAGTCTTCTCTTGTGTTGTTGGAAGAGGGTTTTTGCTATGACCAGTGAATTCTCTTGGCAAAACTCTGATAGCCTTTGACCTGCTTCATTTTGTACTTCAAGGCCAAATTTTCCTATTACTCCAGGTATCTCATGACTCTCTACTTTTGCATTCCAGTCCCCTATGATGTAAAGGACATTTTTTGCAGGGTGTTAATTCTAGAAGGTCTTGTAGGTCTTCACAGAACAGTTCAACTTCAGCTTCTTCAGTGTTACTGGTTGGGGCATAGCTTTTGACTACTGTGATATTGAATGGCTTGCCTTGGAAATGGACAGAGATCATCCTGCCATGTTTGGGATTCTACCCAAGTACTGCATCTTGGAAAGTTCTGTTGACTATGAGGGCTACTGCATTTCTTCTAAGAAATTCTTGTCTACAGTAGTAGATATAATGGTCATCTGAATTAAATTCTCCCATTCCCATCCATTTTAGTTCACTGATTCTTAAAATGTCAACGTTCACTCTTGCCATCACCTGTTTGACCACTTCCAATTTACACTGATTCCCAGACCTAACATTCCAGCTTCCCATGCAGTATTGTTCTTTATAGCATCGGACCTTACTTCCATCACCAGTCACATCCACAACTGGCCATTGTTCGCTTTGGCTCTTTCTCTTCATTCTTTCTAGAGTTTTCCTCCGCTCTTCTTTCTCCTCCCATGTGAACACCTGCCAACATGGGAGTTAATCTTTCAGGGTCCTATCTTTTTGCCTTTTCATACTGTTCATAGGGTTTTCATGATTGAGGTTAGAAGGTTCTAGTTCAAGTAGGTTTATTTAATGTGTTCCTAAGGCCTTCTCATGGGCCACATGACTGTTTTCCCTTTGAATTTGTTTCCCAGTGGTTTCTTTAGTACACGTTGCTCATTCCATATTACTTGAAGAATTCTTTCTCAATGCCAGTGCCAAAAATTCAGACTCATAGGATATTTTTGTCTTACTAATAAAAAATTTAAATTTCTGTTTATACAAAAGTCAATGAGTAACTCTGCACCTAGATGACACATTACTATTAATTATAACTCTTTGGATGTGAGTAACAGAAATCTCATTTTATTTTAATTAGTTTAAGCCAAAATATACTTTATTGGCCAATATAATCAAAGTGCATAAAAGACAAGTAAATTTGGCTTAAAGGATGCTGGGAGCAGAGGCTCCTGAATCAGCAGAAACTTTTGTGCTCCACTTCTCTGTTTTTTTTTTTTTTTAATTTTCTGTCACTTGAGAAGATTTCCCTGAACGGATGACATAGTTCCTGCATACCTTTGGTTGGCCATGATTATTTCCAGTACAGGAGAAAAGAGGCCTTCTTTTCCCAGATCCCCTTAGGAAAAGTTTGAGGAAGAAGGGAGACAAATTAGTGAACACTCACAGCGCATGACTGGAGCAAATGGCAATGACAGCTATTTTCCCACTCATGAAGAGTTAGCACTCAATGTGTTATGAAAAAGCCTTAACTGAATTCTGACCCTACATTTAGCCTCTGAGGCAAACAACTTGCTTAAATTAAAATAAACTCAAAGTGTGCACTGTCTCAGACCTGAGTAGACCTCCCTCCCTCTCTCTTTCACACAAACACACCTAACAATCCATTTCCTGTATGTTTAAAGACAGCCCACTCCAGTAATCTTGCCTGGAGAATCCCATGGACAGAGGAGCCTGGGGGGCTACAGTCCATGGGGTCACAGAGAGTCAGACATAACCGAAGCAACTTAGCACACACGCACATAATGTCCTTCAACTCAAGGTACTTTATCTTTTCTCTTTTTCAAACCAATGAGTCAGATTTATACAAATATTTGATATAATATATTTTGTAAATATTCCATCACCATAACTGACATCTTCTGGACAAACTCTAAATCAGTTCTGATTCAAAAATGTAAAATCAAAATCAAATATGAATGTCAGCACAAGGTGTCCTCTTTGAAAGCACAATGAGAATATTGACTCCACTATGAGCACACTCTCAATTTAAAAAAAAAAATCCCTACCAGATTTGATGGTGGAAGACATGCACACTTATTAGCTCTTAGGCAGTGGAATACACAAAGAATTTCCCATATAGCAAGCCTGATACCATTTCCTGGGGAAATACAAATCCATTCCTAGGGAAAAGATTTTGAGGGTCTGGAGCCCCAAAGATAGATTATAAATCAAACTTAAAACCAAAACAAAACAATGAAAACATCAGATGCAAGAGTGACTGAGTTTATTAGGTGGATTTCCATGCATTTTGTAAGAAAAGTTTATGTAATTTTGAATCAATTGTTACAACAAAATTACAGTCTTGAACTCAGTATTTTGGTTATTAATCTCACTGAAAAGATTACTCAGATTACTGTTTGACACTAAAGAAACGATGAGATGCTGATGGTGAGAGGGGTTAGCTAACATTTCTGAAAGAGGCTATGATAGCTGTAAGTAGAGGCTGAAAAATTTTGCTCAGAAATTCTGGAAATTCAACAAGTTGATCTACGGAAGTTTGATCCACAGATTGGCCTATAGCAAGAAGACTGGCAGCTCCTAGAAGCCAAGCAGGCTGGGTGGTAGAACCTGGATCCACACATCAGGGAAGGGAAGCCATGATTTCCATAACCTAGGGGTCTGAAGACTATGGATCCACAGCCCACTGAGGAGGAACTTCTGGATCCGTAGCTCAGAGAATAGCAGCTTCTAGATCCATAACCCAGGGAGCAGCCTCTAATATACCCAGATCTGGGAGAACCAGAATAAGTTATCTGGAAGGGACTGCAGAGAGTGGAGGTCCTTGGGCGGTAGCAGGACATCTGACAGGGGTTGACCACCACACAGGAGGACGGGCAGATCCTGGAAGAGCAGAGGTCAGTGCTGTAGACCAGGTTGCTGGGGAAGGAGCCACAGGAGGAGCCTGGGTAGTGCATGTGGACCCCAAGGGAGCGGGAGGAGAAGTTTCCAGAGCAGCATTTGTAGGACATGTTGACAGGAGATGTGAGATCAGCTGAGTTACAAGGAGGACACTGTGAGCTTCAATGTCATGACCTGGACTTCGAGTGTGTATATATACTCTTAGACCTGGATGCGTCACTGTGAAGAAAGATGGTTCCTCCTCCTTGCTCACCGTTTCATACGAGCATACCTCCCTAAGTTATTGCTTAAATGTATCACATCTTCACATACTTAATTATGCTTTAATCACGCTGATATACTTAGAAAGAAATTACTCAGTTTCTTTCCCCTGGAGATTGATGTGATTTGACTTCCAAAATTTTCGGTCATCACATCTCCAAATAGCCCCTCCCACTTCTTATCCACTGTGCAGTTATGTCTTGTTCCTACCAGGTAACCTTAAATGCATTTTCCTTCACTTCCAGTTATTGTTCAAAATAGTTTCGTGTCTTCTTCAAAAATATACGATAGCGATTTATCCAAATACTAACTATATTCAATGGTATTACCAATCTGTTGGAACTTTTTTTCTATTTCTAATTCATATAATTTTTGAAGAATATGAAAAATAATGTTTACATACACATATATGTATAACTGAATCACTTTTTCTGTACACTTGAAATCAGCAGAACATTTTAAATTATGCTTCAGTAAAACTCCATGTAATTCTTGATATCCATTAATTTCGCTTAATTAAGCCAATTAATTGGCAAAATTCTCATCCTACCTTTTCTGTGATACCCTTGACTTTCTCACATCTGAGTTAATGATCAGAATTAAGGGATATAGACAGCAATCCTTGATGTTCAGGCCAATAAACTGCTTTAAAAAGAATGGAAGCTTAAAACATTTCCTTAGATGATATTCTTCTAAGAAACAATAAATATAATTCTTTTAGAGAGACTTTGAATAAAGTGTATGCTAGACTTGAACATCTTCCTGTACTGTCTGATACATCTGTCTTGTAGGAAAGTTAACATTTTCTGCAACAACTAACTTGAAGTATTAGAGCTACATGAGTCGTTACCATCCTCTGATCAATCTACACATAAAAAAGACATTGTCCCAGAGAGGTTTAATAACTTTCCTTTAATAACTCAGTGCCTGAAAAAATTTTGAAGTTTGGACCTTGATCTCTGTATACTGAGTCAAGATTCAAACACTGCAAAGATAAAAGCAAATTCAACTTTAACCTGTCTCATAAATGAAACTACTAAGCTTACTTACACTAAGATATAAATGCCTGATAAAGCCTTATTTACTTCTGCTAAGAATATTTGCATTGAATAGTGTCCAAGAGTAAAATTCCATGCATCCTTCGTCTTTATACATTTAAAGTATATTTGACTTTCTAGCCCAAGAAAGAGAAAAAAAATCCTGTGCAATCTATACTTAGGTTAATGGGCAAAAAAGAAAGAAAAAGAAGAAGAAAAAGAGCTTATTTAAATCTGGCATGTTCCCAGTTGTCTTCTTTTGAATCTAACATTTTATTCGATTGAACTAAGGGAAATGGAATTCACAGCTGTCATTGAAAAGAAAGCTCCCTAACTACCTGAAAATTAAGTTGCTTTATTCCAAAGCATGCTGCTTCAGAGCACTTAGTTACTTTGTTTTATGATTATCTCTCCCATGCAGAATCCAAAGTGTGGCATGCATCACATGAAGTGCCCTTGTGCAATACTTAACCATCACTCTGATTCACAGAAGTAAAATAAGCTATGCTTTATGAATGGATACCTATTAAATTTGTTAAAGATGTATGTGTCACTCTCAACACATGGGATTCCTTATTGTGGCAGCCTTTAACTTCTTTGGGATGGATAATGTTTATCTATTTCTATTAATAGTTGGCTTATGCTTTTAAAAAAAGAGATGTTCTAATATGCATATGTTCTTGCTTTTCCAGGCCAGCTCTCTGTGTTTGGGAATTAAAATGAAAATGACTCAGGAATAAGTCAATACCAATCAACATCCCCTCAACCCATTCCTAATAGGTTAACACTTTTCATTAGAGTTATTTATGTACATTGTACAAGTGCTAATTATTAACTCATAAATGCTAATAAATGTGTCCCTCTGAAAGTTAAAAAAGGCAAAACAAACTAGAGTAGCTTTAATAGTTCAGAAGTACATCCTGGAACTAATAAAATATTCTGGGTGCTTTGTATACACAGGCAAAGGTTTAAGAGAAGAAAAAAAAAATCACTCGCTGGATAAAGCAGAGGGAAAATGCAATATTGGAAAACTTCTTTTTGAGAAATAGAGGGATACCAACATTACAAAGAGTAGAACACATTTTAGAGTACCCACTAGTCATAAGTAGCTTATGATCTGAATGACTTAAATAGTGATTGTTTTTCTAAGTATTGAAAATGACAGTCTTTTTTACAACGTGTTTTCAGACATTTTTGAATACCTTTCCTCTACTAGGCAGTAGCAGAAAGAATGAACATCCATGTGCTCCATCCTGTACCTTTTTCCCTCCCTGTTCACTTTTTCTTGTTTCACTTTTTTTTGAGGATGCAGACATCCTCAAAACTGCCTTTTCTAGACCTAAAGGATCTTTGCACTGCCCCTTCACCAAAGGCTCTTCTTAACAACTAAGAGGTTTTTTAAAATTTGTATAGTTTTTTATTTCTTTGTTTCCAATTTTTATTCATCTTCTTTCTTTTTTTATATATAATTTTTTTGGTCATCTCAGGAGGCATATGGGATCTTATTTCCCTGACCAGCGGTGGAACCCTGGCCCCCTGCAGTGGAAAAGTGGAGTCTTAACCACTGGACCACCAGGGAAATCCCTTCACCAACAGCTTACTTTCCAAACATTCTTACCACAGGGTGATTCGCCTGTTAAGCACTATTGCTAGGTATGGGCTGAAAGACCATTTCTGGGTAAAGAATTTGAGATAAACCACTTGCTTTTTCAGAAGGCATTCTGCTTCATTGTTAGAATTCTTCTTAGTTAGAATTCTTCTCAGTACTGGTATTGCTCTTGTATGACTACAGCTTTTTCCTGCTTCAGATTGACCCAGTTTACATCTTCAGAACTGCATCATCCATAACTTTTAATTGAAGTGAAAAGGCCAGTGTAGCTAACTTCTAAAGGGTTCTGCTTACAGACCTCTCTGATATTTTACACTTGGATTTACCCATTGAAAAATAACAAAACATCTTTCAAAAAATAAACTAATGCTAATATAACTGCCCTCTTTCAGAGGTTCATTCAAAACAAGTTTTATAACCTATCATTATTAAAAAAAAATTTTGAGAAAACAAGCATCTTTCGAATCTTATTAAGCTTGATGGCTTCAAAATAGAATACATGCTCCAGTTGAACAGACACCCCGGTTGACTTACCACCATCACTTTTTATGGACATGCACGGCCACAGTTCTACCTCAGTTCCCCTCAGTGCCACATTGAGCAGTGTGTGACTAAGGGGCAGAAGGTGGTGATTTTCACCTTGTATTTGAAGGGAAGATCAATAACTGCATGCTGGATGGATCATTTAACTGGTAGAGGCAAGTTTAGCTGTTTCCAAAACTTAGTTCTCAAATCTTCACTTGAAAAAATTTAAAGATGGATATAATCTGGAAAACAATTCTTAAGGGGCCAAAAAGGGAATCCAGTTTCATACTCAACTCTACATTGTTCTGTTGTTTTTGCTTCTTTTTGTTTGAATTCAGCACTGTGGGCAAAACAAAAGCACAGCACAGCAGGAAGCTTCCACCACAGCAGGGTGGAAACAGGCAGGGTTGCTATGTTGCAACCTTGATAATTTCTTCTTAAAGAAACTTTGGTCTTTTCTCTTGAGGCCTCCAACTCACTGGCAGAGGCTCACCCATGTTATGAAAGGTAATCTGCTTTAATCAAAAGCTACTGATTTATACATTATACATTTATACATTATACAGAAACATCTGGGTTGGTGTTTGGCAAACAACTGGACACCATATCCTAGCCAAGTGGAAACACTGAGGTTAACCACTACAGATGGTTATTAAGGCATTCAACAATACTTGCAAATCAAGTGTTATCAGGCATCAAAGTGTTAGCAAACAATGCTTTCCTTAGAATAATGTGGTTATTTGTCTCTGTCCTATATTCTCTTTTTGTTAATTTAGTATTTGTTTGTTTTAGCAATATTGATAATATGGAACCTTGGAAGGCTCAGTATCTTTTAGTCATCTGGATCAAGTTATATTTAAAGTTTTAAGATTTAAAACCTCAACCGCCCTTGAAAAAAAATATGAGATTTTTGATACAAATGTTTTACAAAGGTAAAGCCTCTGGGAAAGACAATCATCTCGTTTACACATATAAGAAAGAATGCTTCAAAATATTCACAAATAAGTACTGCTAATGGCATCTCTTCCAATAAACAGCCAGGACTGATCTCCTTTAGAATGGACTGGTTGGATCTCCTTGCAGTCCAAGGGACTCTCAAGAGTCTTCTCCAACACCACAATTCAAAAGCATCAATTCTTTGGTGATCAGCTTTCTTCACAGTCCAACTCTCACATCCATGCATGACCAATGGAAAAACCATAGCCTTGACTAGACGGACCTTGGTTGGCAAAGTGATGTCTCTGCTTTTTAATATGCTATCTAGGTTGGTCATAACTTTCTTTCCAAGGAGTAAGTGTCTTTTAATTTCATGGCTGAAATCAGCACCTGCAGTGATTTTGGAGCCAAAAAACTAAAGTCTGACACTGTTTCCACTGTTTTCCCATCTATTTCCCATGAAGTGATAGGACCAGATGCCATGATCCTTGTTTTCTGAATGTTGAGCTTCAAGACAACTTTTTCAAACTCCTCTTTCACTTTCATCAAGAGGCTTTTTAGTTCCTCTTCACTTTCTGCCATAAGGGTGGTATCATCTTCATGGACTGATGCTAAAGCTGAAGCTCCAATACTTTGGCCACCTCATGCGAAGAGTTGACTCACTGGAAAAGACTCTGATGCTGGGAGGGATTGGGGGCAAGAGGAGAAGGGGATGACAGAGAATGAGATGGCTGAATGGCATCACTGACTCGATGAAGGTGAGTTTGAGTGAACTCCGGGAGTTGGTGATGGACAGGGAGGCCTGGCTTGCTGTGATTCAGTGGGTCGCAAAAAGTCGGACGCGACTGAGTGACTGAACTGAACTGAACTGAACTGAATGTCGTCTCTGACTTGATGGACATGAGTCTGAGCAAGCTCTGGGAGTTGGCGATGGATGAAAGCCTGGTGTGCTGCAGTCCATAGGGTCTCAAAGAGTTGGACACAACTGAGTGACCCAACTGAACTGAAATGTAAACTAAATCTTTTTCTTTTTTTTTAGTCGCTCAGTCGTGTCCGACTCTTTGTGACCCCATGGACTGAAGCCTACCAGGCTCCTCCGTCCATGGAATTTTCTAGGCAAGACTATTGGAGTGGGTTGCCATTTCCTTCTCCATATACTCTAAACCTCATCATAATAATGAAGCTTGTGTATTTATTTACCAAAAATCACAAATTAATTTCCCATAATTTTGGAATGTTTATTTGAGTAGTTTTAAAAACTCCTGACTTTGAAACATGAGACTGTAAATCTTTCTCATATAGGAAGACACATTTGTTAGGATGTATTAGTACTTCCCTGGTGGCTCAGATGGTAAAGCATCTGCCTACGATGCGGGAGACCTGAGTTTAATCCCTGGGTTGGGAAGACCCCCTGGAGAAGGAAATGGCAACCCACTCCAGTATTCTTGCCTGGAAAATCCCATGGATGGAGGAACCCGGTAGGCAGACCATGGGGTCCCAAAGAGTTGGACATGACTAAGCGACTTCACTTTCACTTTCTTTCACTTAAAGTTGTAAACTGCATTTGCCAGTTCCTGTAAGATGTGAATTTTCAGTCACCATACTTGTGATTATTAACATTTTAACTATGACATCACTGAAATAATTATGCTTAAGTCCTGTTAGCAGTGGGAAAGCCCTGGAGAGTTTTTTGAAACTAGAAATATACAGGAGAGCATTTTTGGTTCTTAAATTAAAAGGCAGGTAAAATAGATTTGATAGTCTAATTAACTTTTTAACACAATGCAGAATCTCAATTTTCTCTCTTAATGAAATAACACTAGCAAATAATGGCTTTCTAGGAGGTAGTCCATGGGGTCGCAAGTGAATAATACTTAATAAGCATTTTATACAGGTCAGACACCCTTCTAAGCTATTCGCCTGGTGAATAAGGAATCTTATTTAACACACAGACGAGCAGAGACTATACAGCATCACAGCTGTATCTGAGTCTACACTCCTACTGTGTACTGTCTCAGTAACAAGGAAGATGGATAAGGGAGGTAGGGAGGGTCAGGAGTAAAAGTTTTGAGGCAAGTTAAAAAGTGAAGAAATATTAGAAGGACATGGTCAGAAATGTAAGAATAATTGGCAGGTGGTCCCGATGGTAAAGAATCTGCCTGCAATGCAGGAGACCCTGCATTCAGTCTTCTGGGTCAAAAAGATCCCCTGGAGAAGGAAAATGGCAATGCACTCCAGTGTTCTCGTCTGAAGAATTCCACAGACAGAGGAGCCTGGAGCCCTACAGTCCATGGGGTCGCAAAGAGCGGGACACTACTGAGAGACTAACACTTTCACTTTCAGGTTTGGGGAATGCTCAAGGTCTATTTTTGGTTCCTGTTATCCATTCTGCTGAAAATAAATTTTAATCACACTGTAATCTGTGTATGATTGAACCAAACCAGAAAAACCACCACCTAAGATCTGCTACAACTTCATGCCACCCTAGGCTTCAGTGACACCGAAAATGTTTTATATTCCTTAAGAAAAAACAGAATCTTCCATCTGATTCTCTAATCTTTTACAGATTCTCAAATCGTTCCTGAATATCTTTCTTTTCTTGTGATTCAAATGAACTCCATAGAGTTGAACTTCAGAACCACCTCAAATAATGGTACTGATTAAATCTTTCTAGCTTTTTTCTGACAAGATCTCCTTAGTTCAAATATATTCATCAGCTCACAAGTTATTTTGTGCGTTGAATCTGAAAATTATTTTAATTTCTAATTTACATGACGTAGATTATGAGCATGCAAAAGTTATAAAAGAGACAATTTCAGGACCACTAATAATCTGAAGCAAGCTCACAGAGGAGAAAGCATAGAAACAAGTACTAAGATGTCGAAAAAAATTAATCCAAAAAGTATTTCTGGGTAAAAAGAGATTTAAAAAAAAGAAGGTGTAAGGTTGGACCCTGGTGGCCTTCTTGGCTTCCCCTTCCTGGTGGCTATCTTGGCTCCTTCTTCCCCTCTCCATCCCCCGCCAGAGGGAAAAAGTCCCGCCAAACCGCTGAGGAATTTCTGACTTAATAACTCTCTGCCGAGATCTATCCCCCCCTTTCTGACCTCCAGAGTGACCAACCCGGTCTAGCTGACCACTCACAATCTCGCATTCCCAAGCTTTACCTTATCTTAGTCCTGTCCAGGTTATATGATACCACTTCCTGCCCCAAAAGCATAAAAATCGCACCCTGCCTTTGTTCGGGGCAGAACTCCTCGTGGCCATTCTTGTGGTCAGTGGGTTCTGCCTGGGAGCGCACTGCCAAATAAAGCCTGTTACTTTCCCTTGGTGTCTGGGTTATTTCCTTACAGTTTGAGACGCCCCGTTTCCGCGACCTTACAGAAGGGATATGGATTAGCATAGAGATTAGATGGAAAGGAAAGAAAGTAGAAGATTCAAAGTGTAGTGAACAAACAAATCAACAGAAAAAGAAACCACTTGCCAGCAATTTTACATTTACAAAGTAATTTAATTTTCCTAAGAAATATATGCCATTATCACTCACATTTTTCAGATATAGAAGTAGATACAAACAAAATTTAGCAAATTACTTAAGGACACATCTTATAAGTAAAAGAAATAAGTTTTAAGTTCAGGCTTATTTTATTCCAAATTCTATTCTTTTCACTCAACATTAATTTACTCATTCACTGTATTTGTTTCACTTGCTTCCATGAGTTTCTTCCTCTGAATAAATATTTCATCAGCTTTGAGAAAATGTGTTGATACATTGATACATAAACAATAGAGCCAATGAGCAAAGTCTGAATTTACTCATTTGCTCTATTTACTCATTCTCCAGGCAAGATTACTGGTAGCCATTCCCTTCTCCAGGGGATCTTCCCAGTCCAGGGATGGAACCCAAGTCTCCTGTATTGCACGCAGATTCTTTACCATATGAACCACCGGGGAAGCCCCAAACCTGAATTATTAGTACCAAATCCATCCCCACATTCTCCCAAACTCTGACTTTGTTAGGAGCCTGAAATATATTTCCGGATGACTTAGGTTGAATTTGGATTCTGCTTCTTTGAGATAACACTTAGGTCTCGAATGGAAAAGCAAGTGCAAAAGAAAGATCTTTCCTCAGCATATTCCTTAAGTTGTCCTCACTGCTTTCCCTCACAAGGGATGAGGAAAAGCTAATTATTTTGGGGACTTGTAAAAAATATCTTGCTTGGGGCTTCAAGTTTGGATAGAGACCAAGAGAGAAAAACAGAAAGAAAAGACAGATAATTAAAATCCAACTATAACAATGATTTTAATATCTGGGGCACCTGGCTTTTGAATTCTCCAGAAACTCAGCTACAGGGTATTCCTTAGAGTAAGCAAGATCACTGTATGTTAATGCCAAATAAAACTAAGGACACACAGAACCCACTGAAATACCTAAGAAGATGCTTAATCTTCACTTTTATGCTAATTTAAGCAAATTACCATAAATCAGGTTGGAATTTTTCTATTCTTTTATTACATCTTAGAAAGAGATGATTCAGAAAGTGGGTAAAATAAACTGTGTTCTGAGAAAGGGAGAGGAAGAAATGGGAGATAGAGGTAGGAGGGAAAATTGTGTGTAGCGGGGAGAGAGGGGAAGAGAGTATTTCGTAAGAAATAATTTGCAGATTTCTAGTTGCTTAACTTGGACTACTGGTGAATTAAAAAGCTCTGGTTAGTGATAAAAGGTGGATTTTGAAGGTCTAATATCTTGGAAATTGATAAGCAGCTCCTGAGCTAGGAGAACTGAAATTTTCTTAGTTTTAAAGTTTTAAGAAATTAGTTCTTCGAGATCTTGGATATGTGTCATACTGACTTGTAGACCTGTGAACATACACTCAGCAGTGGCCATCGGACTGGAAAAGGTCAGTTTTCGTTCCAATCCCAAAGAAAGACAATGTAAAAGAATGTTCAAACTACTGCACAATTGCACTAATCTCACACACTAGCAAAGTAATGCTCAAAATTCTCCAAGCCAGGCTTCAGCAACATGTGAGCCATGAACATCCATATGCTCAAGCTGGATTTAGAAAAGTCAGAGGATGCAGAGATCAAATTGCCAACATCCACTGGATCATCAAAAAGCAAGAGAATTCCAGAAAAACATCTGCTTTATTGACTATGCCTAAGCCTTTGACTGTGTGGATCACAACAAACTTTGGAAAATTCTGAAAGAGATGGGAATACCAGACCACCTGACCTGCCTCTTGAGAAACCTGTATGCAGGTCAGGAAGCAACAGTTAGAACTGGACATGGAATAACAGACTGGTTCCAAATCAGGAAAGAAGTACATCAAGGCTGTATATTGTCACCCTGCTTATTTAACTTATATGCAGAGTTCAGTTCAGTTCAGTCACTCAGTCGTGTCCAACTCCTTGTGACCCCATGGACTGCAGCACTCCAGGTCTCCCTTTCCATCAGAGTACATATGCAGAGGACATCATGAGAAACACTGGGTTGGACGAAGCACACGTCGGAATCAAGATTGCCAGGAGAAATATCAATAACCTCAGATAAGCAGATGACACCACCCTTATGGCAGAAAGTGAGGAAGAACTAAAGAGCCTCTTGATGAAAGTGAAAGAGGAGAGTGAAAAAGCTGGCTTAAAACTCAACATTCAGAAAACTAAGATCATGGCATCTGGTCCCATCACTTCATGGCAAATAGATGGGTAAACAATGGAAACAGTGAGAGTTTATTTTGGAGGGCTCTAAAATCACTGCAGATGGTGACTACAGCCATGAAATTAAAAGACACTTGATCCTTTGAAGAAAAGTTATGACCAACCTAGACAGCATATTAAAAAGCAGAGATATTACTTTGCTAACAAACAACCATCTAGTCAAAGCTATGGTTTTACCAGTAGTCATGTATGGATGTGAGAGTTGAACTGTAAAGAAGGCTTAGTGCCAAAGAATTCATGCTTTTGAACTTCATGGTGTTGAAGAAGACTGTTGAGAGTCCCTTGGACTGCAAGGAGATCCAACCAGTCCATCCTAAAGAAAGTCAGTCCTGACTTTCTTTAGTCATTGGAAGGATTGATGCTGAAGCTGAAACTCCAATACTTTGCCCACCTGATGCGAAGAGCTGACTCATTTGAAAAGACCCTGATGCTGGAAAAGATTGAAGGCAGGAGGAGAAGGGGACGACAGAGAATGAGATGGCTTCGATGGCATTACTGACTCAATGGACATGCGTTTGAATAAAGTCTGGGAGTTGGTGATGGACAGGGAGGCCTGGCATGCTGCTGTCCATGGGGTTGCAAAGAGTCAGACACGACTGTGTGACTGAACTGAACTGAACACACACTGGTTGGGAATAAGGTGAACTTACCTCTCATGGAGAAAGAGTAGGACTGTCAAGGAAGCCCTGTCCATCCCTAGAAGTGACAAAGGTCCCATATCCACAGCCCTGAGACTATAAACCACAAAGTCTATAGTTGCAAGCTCACGGTCTCATCTTCTGGATAGACCAATGAGGAAAGGTGCTCATAAGTGGTCACAGGATAGCTGGAAGGTTTCCTGTGGACAGAAGAAGCTTAGCAGACACTGGACATAGATAGTCTACTGTGGTTGGTCAGTTTTTGGGGAGGGGGACCTCCTCCTTTGATAGTAATTCTCTCCCTATAACTTGATCACATCTGCAGGGGGGACCCCCTATAACTTGATTCACATCTGTAAAGACCCTGTCTTCCAACAAAGTCCTATTATGAGGTATCAGAATTTATGACTTCACACTATGAATTCAACCCATAACAAGAGACAAGCAGTCATTAAAAATAGAAAAAGAAGCACTTTACAAAGTTTGTCAGATATAGTTTCAACTTTCTTGGGGTTTAATGAGAAATTAAAGTGAATTTTTCCCAAAGAACTTTATAGACCTTTACTACCGGGTACAGTATATGAAGAAAACATTCTGGTCAAGTCCTCTCTGTTCAGTTCAGTGGCTCAGTCATATCTGACTGCATATCCATGGACTGCAGCACACCAGGCTTCCCTGTCCATCACAAACTCCCAGAGCTTGTTCAAACTCATGTCCATCAAGTCAGTGATGCTATCCAACCATCTCATCCACTGTCATCCCCTTCTCTTCCTGCCTTCAATCTTTCCCAGAATCAGGGTCTTTTCCGATGAGACAGTTCTTTGCATCAGGTGGCCAAAATATTGGAGCTTCAGCTTTAGCATTAGTCCTTCCAATGAATATTCAGGACTGATTTCCTTTAGGATTCTCACTAATCAGTTATCTAATTAAAATGAAATTAATCTGCACAGACATGGCTGAATGTTTTCTTCTTTTATTAGGTAACATAGATCATTTCCCATTTACAGAATGAAAGTTGCTACTTTCATGGCCAATAATCCATTAATCACCATGCAGCACAACAAAGCTCCTTACCACTGCCCACTCTCCACCATCTTGTAGTGAGAAAATACTATGGTCTTTTATTTCTGTTTCCTAAGGAACAAGGCGTGCTGTGATTCATGGGGTCGCAAAGAGTCAGACATGACTGAGTGACTGAACAGAACTGAACTGAACTGAAGGAACAAGGCAGCACAATCTCAGTTTGTGAAGCAATAATCGCATATCTTCAATTTTCAGCAAGTAAAAATAATAATGTCAATACTAAGAGGTCTGGTATCTCTTTTTAATAAACATTACTGATAATCCATTATGAAACAGAAACTGCAAAAATAACATTATCTTTCACATCTAGATCCTTCTAATCTGATGGATTAAGACATGATGCTGCTGCTAAGTCACTTCAGTGGTGTCTGACTCTGTGCGACCCCTAGATGGCAGCCTGCCAGGCTCTCCCGTCCCTGGGATTCTCCAGGCAAGAACACTGGAGTGGGTTGCCATTTCCTTCTCCAATGTATGAAAGTGAAAAGTGAAGTCGCTCAGTCATGACCAACTCATAGCAATCCCATGGACTGCAACCTACCAGGCTCCTCCATCCATGGGATTTTCTAGGCAAGAGTATTGGAGTGGCTTGCCATTGCCTTCTCCGAAGACATGACGACAAGGGATTAATTTCCAAAATATATAAACAGGTTAATATTTAAAAAAAACACCTCAATCAAAATACAGGCAGAAGACCTAAATATTGGTCTAAACATTTCTCCATAAAAGACACACAGATGACCAATAGGTACATGAAAGAATGCTCTATATCATTAATTATTAGAGAAATGCAGATCAAAACTATAATGAGGTATCACATCAGAATGCCCAACATCAGAGAGTCTACAAATAATAAATACTGGAGGCAGTGTGGAGAAAAAGAAACCTTTCTACATTGTTGGTGGGAATGTAAATTTGTCCAGCCAACATGGAATGTTGTCCATGGAGAACACTCCATGTTCAGCATGGAGGATCCTGAAATACTAAAATTAGAGTTACCTTATGATCCAATGATCCCATTCCTAGACATATATCTGGAGAAAACTCTAATCTGAAAAAATCCATGCACCCCCATGTGCATAGCAGCATAGCAGCACTATTTCCAGTGGCATAGAAATAGTCCAAATGTCCACTGACAGGTGAATGGATAAAGCAGATGACGTCACTTATATACACAACGGAATATTACTCACCCATAAAAAAGCATTGGAACAATGCCATTTGCAGGGTCATGGAGAGGACAATAGATTATCGTACTAAATGGAGTATATCAGAAAGAGAAAGACAGATATCACATAATTTATATGTTAAATCTAAAACAAAGATGATACAAATGAGCTTATTTACAAAACACAAATAGACTCACACACATGGAAAACAAACTTATGGCTGTCAAAGGGGAAAGAGGAAGAGGGATAAATTGGAAGTTGGAATTAACATATACATGCGTACATGCTAAATTGCTTCAGTAGGTTCTTTACCACTAGAGCCACCTGGGAAGCCCAATACATACATGCTGCTGCTGCTAAGTCACTTCAGTCGTGTCCGACTCTGTGTGATCCCATAGACGGAAGCCCACCAGGCTCCCCTTTCCCTGGGACTCTCCAGGCAAGAACACTGGAGTGGGTTGCCATTTCCTTCTCCAATGTGTGAAAGTGAAAAGTGAAAGTGAAGTCGCTCAGTCGTGTCCGACCCTTAGCGACCCCACGGACTGCAGCCTACCAGGTTCCTCCATCCATGGGATTTTCCAGGCAAGAGTACTAGAGTGGCTTGCCATTGCCTTCTCCGACATACATGCTACTGAATATAAAATAGATGAGTAGCATGGGGAACAATATTTAGTATCAAGATACTAAATCTGAAACAGAATATATATGAAAATGAAAGTCACTCGGTCATGTCTGACTCTTTGCGACCGCATGGACTATATGGTACATGGAATTCTCTATGCCAGAATACTGGAATGGTAGCCTTTCCCTTCTTCAGGGAATCTTCCCAACCCAGGGATCAAACCCACATTGCAGGCAGATTCTTTACCAGTTGAGCACAAAGGAAACCCATATGTGTGTGTGTGTGTGTGTGTATAACTTAATGAATTTACTGTACATCTGAAAGTAACACACCTTTGTAAATTAGCTATACTTCAATTTTAAAAAGTGATTGAAATGAAAAGAATCACGATGTTCAGACCTGAAGCTTCCTAAAGCATTCTGTAAGAAGCAGACCAATGCTTTGAAAACCAGATATGCACAGTTATGAGCTCAGGTTTTCAGGGCCACAGTTGTAAGTCATATTGAAATTGTTTGCCTTTGGAAATACTCTATTAAAAAGGCATTATTACACTGAGATTTCAGCATTTAAAATGAGCACTGGAAATTCTTCATTTAATTATTTCTATTCTAAAATTAAATAAAATAGCAATAAAGCTAATTAAACATCAAGCTTTTTAAGAGAAATTAGTAGAAATGCTTAACTACTCCTGAAAATAAACATAAAGCATGGTTCTATTCAAACAATGAAATGAATAGATTTCCATGAGAGTATTTGTTGTTTCTGTTGTTCAGTCACCAAGTTGTGTCTGACTCTGACTCCATGGACTGCAGCACAACATGCTTCCCTGTTCTCCACTATCTCCTGAAGTTTGCTCAAACTCCACTGAGTCAGTGATGTCAAACAACCATATCATCCTCTCTTGTCCCCTTCTCTTCTTGCCCTCAATCTTTCCCAGCACCAGGGTCTTTTCCAACGAGTCAGCCCTTCACATAAGGGGGCCACAGTATTGGAGCTTCAGCATCAGAGTTGAATATTCAGGGTTGATTTCCTTTAGGAAATTATTTGATATCCTTGCTGAGAGTATTACCAATTTAGAAAGCTAAACCAAGATGAATAGCAAATGAAAAACAAGTAAGGGGAAAAGAGAGAGAATGAAAAGAAGGAGAAAGTAAGAGATGGATCGTGATGAGGAAAAAAAGGGAAATGAGAGAAAAAGAATAAAAGAAGCACAACAGCCTGTGAGTGAAATCCTAATTTACTAAGTTAGGAAGTCATTTATAATGGGTTTTGAACCACTGATTAGTACCGTAAAGGTTCTTTCTGCATGGGATTGCAATTGCGGTGAATATTCAGGATTGATTCCCTTTAGAATTGAGTAGTTTAATCTCCTTGCTGTCCAAGGGACTCTCAAGAGTCTTCTCCAGCACCACAGTTCAAAAGCATCAATTCTTCAGTCCTCAGCCTTCTTTATGGTCCATCTCTCACATCCATACATGACCACTGGAAAAACCAGAGATTTGATTACATGACACTTGTTGGCAGTGATTTCTCTGTTTTATAACATGCTGTCTAGGTTTGTCATAGTTTTCCTTCCAAGGAGCAAGTTTCTTTTAATTTCATGGCTGCAGTCATGGTCTGAAGTGATTTTGGAGCCCAAGAAAATAAAGTCAGTCACTGTTTCCACTTTTTCCCCTTCTATTTGCCATGAAGTGATGGGACCAGAAGCCATGATCTTCATTGTTTGAATGTTGAGTTTTAAGCCAGGTTTTTCAGTCTCTCCTCTTTTACCCTCATCAAGAGGCTCTTTAGTTCTTTTTCACTTTCTGCCATTAGAGTGTTATCATCTGCTTATCTGAGGCTGTTGATATTTCTCCTGGCAATCTTGATTCCAGCTTGTGAGTCACCCAGTCCATCATTTTGCATGATGTAGTCCGCATAGAAGTTAAATAAGTAGGGTGATAATATATAGTGTTTATGTACTTCTTTCTTAATTTTGAACCAGTATATTGTGCCATGTTTGGTTCTGTTGCTTCTTGACTTGCATACAGATTTCTCTGGAGACAGATATGGCAGTCTGCTATTTCCATCTCCTTAGGAATTTGCCACAGTTTGTTGTGATCCACATAGTCAAAGGTTTTAGCATAATCAATGAAACAGAAGTAGATGGAGTATAACTCAGCCATAAAAATAATGAAATGATGCTGTTTGTAGCAAGATGAATGGACCTAGAGATTATTACACTAAGTGAAGTAAGTTAGAGAAAGACAAATATTATATGATATCATTTATATGTGAAATCTAAGAAATAATACAAATAAACTTATTTACAAAACATATGTAGATTCACAGACATCAAAAGCGAATTTATGGCTATCAAAGCCCCTTTTGGAGAGATAAATTGGGAATTTGGTATTAACTGATAACGCTACTATATATAAAACAAATAAACAACAAGGCCTACTGAATGGAACAGGTAAGTATATTCAGTTTCTTGTAATAACCTATAATGGAAAAGAATCTGAAAATAATATACATATAACTTTGCTGTACACCTTAAACTAACACAACACTGTAAATTAACTATAGAAATATTTTGAGTGACCAAGCATACTGTATTCCATAATACCTTTTATGTTTGTTTGTTTTATTTAAATTTCATGTTTTTTGAAATACTCAAATCTTGGTATTAGGATAAGTTTAAAAGTCAGTATAAAAAAAGATACCAAGAAAGGATGGAGGAGCCCTGTGCTTAATTCTAGGAATAAACAGGCTAAACTATGCTTTGTGCTATGCTTAGTTGCTCAGTCATGTCCAACTCTTTGCAACCCCATGGAATGTACCCTGCCAGGCTCCTCTGTCCATGGGATTCTCCAGGCAAGAATACGGAGAGGGTTGCCATGCTCTCCTTCAGGGCATTCCCAACCTAGGAATCGAACCCAGGTCTTCCACATTGAAGGCGATTTCTTTACCATCTGAGCCACCAAACTATGCCTTACAGCCCTTTAACTACTTTTATCAAAACCTCAGTCTACTTTGTCTAGGACAGAGCTCTCGGCACCAGCAATGTTGCCAGAACAAAATTTTTGCATCATAGAATTTGAACACTGAAATGGGAAAATGAATAAACTGAATTAAGCAGTTTACGCTGCAAGTTGAGCAAGAAAACAAAAACAAAGACCCTAAATTAGAGATTTCTCTGGCGTCAGAGCTCCCTCCAGTTGCCTGCAACAGACACTGGGGTACCATGTGGGTGCTCAGTCATGTCCAGTTCTTTGTAACCCATGCACTGTAGCCCTCTGCGCTCCTCTGTCCATGGAATTTTCCAGGCAAGAATACTGGAGCAGATTGCCATTTCCTACTCCAGGGAATCTTCCCAACCCAGGGATTGAACTTCTATTTTTTTCTCTGCTATGTCCACTGCTGTACTTAACCAACCTATCACTACAAGACCAGTCCACTCCGGAGAAAATAGGACTCCATTCTCGTCTAGGGATCTGTCTAGTTAGAAGAGTGAACTGCCTAGGAAACAAAACATCTCAAGTAATCCTGTACTTTTAAACCTTCAAAATCCAGAAACACCTTGGAATAAACTCTTACTCTTCAGTACCCTTTTTTCTGGTCTCTTCTCTGTGTGTTCTCTACCCATATTCTCCCCAACCTGCATAACCTATCTCTGCAGATGAAGAGGGTTCATGAACAGAAAGCTAATTCAATCCTATGTTTCCTTCCAGAGGTTAGATGAATAAAGACAGAGTAAATATGGAGCTGCTGCCTTCTGTATGCCACTCATCATGCCTTCAATCAGTAAAGACTTTGGGAAGAAACAAATGAGGCAGGAAATGACGATGCCTCTGATCAGGAAGAGGCCAATATCCTCAAAGTGGCAGGAGAGGAAACTTACTCAAACACACATCTTCCAGCATTTTCTCTTTTTTGCTGTCTCACTACTTTCCAAGCCAAAGACTTGGCACCAACTGGATAAATCCAAGCACCTAGGTCTTATGTGACCACAAATTCTGAGTTGAAAAGCTTCCAAATCTGTTAATAGGTATTGTCAACCTTCCCTCGGCTACCTAATCAAAGAAAAAACAAAAAGTAGCTAGTAACTGTACAGCCTTTTTATGCTTTATTTCATTTAATACATCTGCCATCTGAATTTTCTTTTCAGTCAATCGACATATATTTATAACTTACTGTATGCCATGGACCATTTCAGTTTCACTCATATACTCAATATGCCAATCACCTGATTTTTAACTAAAACCCCCTTTTTATTCTGCCTCCCAAATGTAGCTATGTCTGTCAAAGCTGATGCTTTCCCCCATATTTATAGTGAGTCATTACTAGTCATCATGAGGCCATCTGCACAGTGTCACTGGGTAGTGACATGCAGCTTTTGTTTAATCCCTAAGATGCTGCATTCTGCAGGAAGGATAGTCATGCTACTTAATCCATCTTCAACATTCCTAAACAACAGCATACGTAACAGCTATTATATTTCTGCAGTAGCAAGAAGGGATACAGCATATTATTAGCAGGAACTGTCCATTACAATAGAATTATGATGTTATAAGCAGAAAATAGAAAATAGATTTCCTTTTTTCTCTTTTTAATATTGTGCTTTATGTTCTTGGAAACTCAATTCTTGTATAAAAGTGGTTACACTTGTCAGGCATGTGGCATGATTTCACCCAGCAATAAGCATCTCCTATGGGCAGCTGGCTAGACGTTAAACCTTTAATTTAACGATGTTGCTGCATCACAATCACAAGTGGAGTGGCCGGGAAAGGAGTTAAATCATTTGAGATTTTAAAAAATTATTTAGTTTTGGGTTGGTTTGTTGTGTGTTTGGCATTAAGATTTAAGTCTTTGCCCAGTATGTAAAATTCTGCTGACTTATAAAGTCAGAGGATCACAAACATAAGTGAGGTGGTCTAATTGACTTGTGTTTTGTTCCATAACTGATGTTTTATAGTCCAGCTCAACAGCACAGACACATATTTTCCTATTAAACACAGGAGAATATCCTTCTAGCACACAAGGGAGTTGGTTTTCACAAATTGTCTTTTTTAATTTTCATTTTATAATAGAGTACAGTTGATTAATAATGTGTTAGCTTCAGGTGTACAACAAAGTGATTCAGTTATACTTATATGTGTATCCATTCTTTTTCGATTTCTTTCCCCATTTAGGTGATTACAGAGTGTTGACTAGAGTGTCCTGTGCTATAGAGAGGCTCTTTGTTGGTTATCTGTTTCACATACAGCTGTGTGTACATGTCAATCCCAAATTCCTAATCTACCCCTCTCTCCCACCCTCTGCATCCTCCCCCCAACCAGTCCTCATACTCAGCCCCTCAGTCATGTCCGACTCTTTGTGACTCCATGGACTGTAGCCCGCCAGGCTCCTCTGTCCGTGGAATTTTCCAGGCAAGAATATTGGAGTGGGTTGCCATTTCCTACTCCATCCTCCACCCCCCACCCCCTTACAATTGTTCTCTAAGGCCTTGAGTCTGCTTCTGTTTTGAGTTCATTTGTATAATTTTCTTAGTCTCTAAGTCATCCCGCATTCTCCTATTTATAGCAGCATTAACAGGATAAAAGCAGTGCTGGCTCTATGATTAGCGGTAACTGAAATTAGCTGGGTATTCAGAGATTTGGGGAACTAGCGGACACATACTCCATATGAATGGAACAGCTTGTGTTCAGCCCCTGGCAATGATAAGAAAGGGAGCCAAATATAACCAGATCTTCAGAAATTTTGAAAGTCATAAATCCACATTCCATGTGATTCTTTTGATTTTTAAATATTGACAACAAATTTGAAATTTAATTAAAAAAACCTGTGGAGACCTGCACTTGTGCAGTAAACACATTTGTGTGTGTTTGTTTATGAAAACTTTGAAACTGGAATACTTGTATCTGTTTCAAAGTGGAAAAGGAGACACGTTTTCCGACAACTAAAAATTTAGACAACTTGTCACTAGCCTTCCAGCTGTAAGATATATAATTAATAGCTGCTGCTGCTGCTGCTGCTGCTAAGTCGCTTCAGTCGTGTCTGACTCTGTGCGACCCCATAGACGACAGCCCACCAGGCTCCCCCGTCCCTGGGATTTTCTAGGCAAGAACACTGGAGAGGGTTGCCATTTCCTTCTCCAATGTGTGAAAGTGAAAGTGAAGTCCTCAGTCATGTCTGACCCTTAGCGACCCCACGGACTGCAGCCCACAAGGCTCCTCCATCCATGGGATTTTCTAGGCAAGAGTACTGGAGTGGGTTGCCATTTCCTTCTCCAATGTGTGAAAGTGAAAAGCGAAAGTGAAGTTGCTCAGTCGTGTTCGACCCTTAGCGACCCCATGGACTGCAGCCCACCAGGCTCCTCGTCCATGGGATTTTCTAGGCAATTAATACATGGTCAAACCCAAAATGACCCAGTGTATTCAGTGGTCAGTTGTGTGCCACTCTGTGACCCAATGAACTGTAGGCTTCCAGGCTCCTCCGTCCATGGGGTTTCCCAGGCAAGAATACTGGAGTGGGTTGCCATTTCCTTCTCCAGAGGAATCTTGCCCACCTAGGGATCAAAACAGCGTCTCCTGCATTGGCAGGCGAATTCTTTACCACTAAGCCGCCAGGGAAGCCCTAGCATAAGGCAAAAAAGATGTAAACAAAAATAGTCCCTGGTGGCTCAGTGGTAAAGGATCTATCTGTGGTGCAGGAGACCCAAGGTCAGTCCCTGTGGTAGGAAGATGCCCTGGAGGAGGAAACAGCAACCCACTCCAGTATTCTTGCCTGGGAAATCCCAATCCATGGAATCTCAAGAGTGAGACTTGATTGGGCAACGAAACAAAAATAGCAACAAATATATAATCAAATATTGCCTATAGCAACATAGGGAAATACATACAATATGAATACAATATAAATAAGCCTACAAAAAATTGTGAAATCATAACACATGAATTGGGATAAGGATAAATGGGTTTCCAACATTTTGTATTGTACTAAAAACAGTAAAAGTATCAATTTATATTAGCAAATCAACAGTTGCCTGTGGTCCCTAAGATAATATTATCCCATAGAACTTTTCTTGATGCTGAAATATTTTTTACTAGCAATTTCAAATATTAGGTATCCATTAGTCACATATTATCTGTTGTGCACTTGAAATGTGGTGAATATGACTGAGGAACTGAAATTTAATATAATTTACAGAAATTGAGCTTGAACTATCTGACTAGAGGCTACTCTAATGGATGGTGTGCCTTTAGTATAACATTTGAATGACTAATAATGTGTATCATCCTGGAAGTCTGACGGGATGACTGTCAAGAAATATCTTGCTTAATATATTAAAAAAACATCATATAGCAAACTTTGAGACTAAGAAAGTGGCCCTAGTATTGCTTTTGCTTGTTTGTTTCTTTTCCTGGATATATCTTTTCCTTTTTCCTTTTCTGTTTCCTTATAGTTAAGAAAATTTAGTTTAGGTAGAAAACAAATTTCATTTTCAGTTCAGTTTCATATATGGACTATTTTTCACGTGATATTTAATTATATATGCAGTCAGATTTCTACCTGTGTATTTACTATTTTGGTGCGATTTGGTCCATCTTTCAGTTCAGTTCAGTTCAGTCACTCAGTCGTGTCCGACTCTTTGCGACCCCATGAACCGCAGCATGCCAGGCCTCCCTGTCCATCACCAACTCCCAGAGTCCACCCAAACCCATGTCCATCGAGTCGGTGATGCCATCCAACCATCTCATTCTCTCTTGTCCCTTTCTTCTCCTGCCCTCAGTCTTTCCCAGCATATGGGTCTTTTCAAATGAGTCAGCTCTTCGCATCAAGTGGCCAAAGGACTGGAGTTTCAGCTTCAACATTAGACGTTCCAGTGAACAGCCAGGACTGATCTCCTTTAGGATGGACTGGTTGGATCTCCTTGTAGTCCAAGGGATTCTCAAGAGTCTTCTCCAACAGCACAGTTCAAAAGCATCAATTCTTCAGCTCTCAGCTTCCTTTATAGTCCAACTCTCACATCTATACATGACCACTGGAAAAACCATAGCCAGACATAGGATGGTCATAACTTTCTTTCCAAGGAATTAGTGTCTTTTAATTTCATGGCTGCAATCACCATCTGAAGTGATTTTGAAGCCCAGAAAAATAAAGTCAATCACGCTTTCCCCATCTATTTGTCATGAAGTGATGGGACCAGATGCCATGATCTTTGTTTTATGAATGTTGATCTTTAAGCCAACTTTTTCATTCTCCTCTTTTACTTTCATCAAGAGGCTCTTCAGTTCTTCTTCACTGTCTGCCATAATGGTTGTATCATCTGCATATCTGAGGTTATTGGTATTTCTCCCAACAATCTTGATTCCAGCTTGTGCTTCTTCCAGCCCTGCATTTCTCATGATGTACTCTGCATGAAAGTTAAATAAGCAGGGTGACAATATATAGCCTTGACATACTCCTTTTCCTATTTGGAACGAGTCTGTCGTTCCATTTCCAGTTCTAACTGTTGCTTCCTGACCTGCAAATAGGTTTCTCAAGAGGCAGATCAGGTGGTCTGGTATTCCCATCTCTTTCAGAATTTTCCACACTTTCTTGTGATCCACACAGTCAAAGGCTTTGGCATAGTCAATCTTTAAATTTAAAGTCCATCTTTAAATTTCTTTATGTCTCCTTTCAAGCTTTTGGGGCATAATACAATGTTTTAATGTCATAATTTTACTATTTTGTTATTTTTTCCAAACTTTAATTTTAAGCAGTATCGTAGATTTTAATGATCATTCTCCCTTTTATTACTGTTTACTCACCTAGAACCAGACATCTTGGAATGTGAACTCAAATGGGCCTTAGAAAGCATCACTACGAACAAAACTAGTGGAGGTGATGGAATTCCAGTTGAGCTACTTCAAACCCTGAATGATGATGCTGTGAAAGTGCTGCACTCAATATGCCAGCAAATTTGGAAAACTCAGCAGTGGCCACAGGACTGGAAATGTTCAGTCTTCATTCCAATCCCAAAGAAAGGCAATGCCAAAGAATGCTCAAACTACTGCACAATTGCACTCATCTCACACGCTAGTAAAGTCATGCTGAAAATTCTGCAAGCCAGGCTTCAGCTATATGTGAACCGTGAATTTCCAGATGTTCAAGCAGGTTTTAGAAAAGGGAGAGGCATCAGAGATCAAATTGTCAACATCCGCTGGATCATGGCGAAAACAAGAGAGTTCCAGATAAACATCTATTTCTGCTTCATTGACTACGCCAAAGCCTTTGACTGTGTGGATCACAAGAAAGTGTGGAAAATTCTGAAAGAGATGTGAATACCAGACCACCTGACCTGCCTCTTGAGAAACCTGTATGCAGGTCAGGAAGCAACAGTCAGAACTGCACGTGGAACAACAGACTGGTTCCAAATAGTAAAAGGAGTTCGTCAAGGTTGTATACTGTCATCCTGCTTATTTAACTTATATGCAGAGTACATTATGAGGAATGCTGGGCTGGAAGAAGCACAAGCTGGAATCAAGATTGCGGAGAGAAATATCAATAACCTCAGATATGCAGATGACACCACCCTTATGGCAGAAAGTGAAAAGGAACTCAAAAGCCTCTTGATGAAAGTAAAAGAGGAGAGTGAAAAGGTTGGCTTGAAGCTCAGAAAACAAAGATCATGGCATCTGGTCCCATCACTTCATGGGAAATAGATGGGGAAACAGTGGAAACAGTGTCAGACTTTATTTTGGGGGGCTCCAAAATCACTGCAGATGCTGAGTGCAGCCATGAAATTAAAAGACGCTTGCTCCTTGGAAGGAAAGTTATGACCAGTCTAGATAGTATATTAAAAAGCAGAGATATTACTTTGCCAACAAAGGTCCATCTAGTCTTGGCTATGGTTTTTCCCGTGGTCATGTATGGATGTGAGAGTTGGACTGTGAAGAAAGCTGATCACCGAAGAATTGAGGCTTTTGAATTGTGGTGCTGGAGAAGACTCTTGAGAGTCCTTTGGACTGCAAGGAGATCCAACCAGTCCATTCTAAAGGAGATCAATCCTGGGTGTTCATTGGAAGGACTGATGCTGAAGCTGAAACTCCAATACTTTGTTCACCTCATGCGACGAGTTGACTCACTGGAAAAGACTCTGATGCTGGGAAGGATTGTGGGCGGGAGGAGAAGGGGACGACAGAGAATTAAATGGCTGGATGGCATCATCAACTCGATGAACATGAGTTTGAGTGAACTCTGGGAGTTGATGATGGACAGGGAGGCCTGGCATGCTGTGATTCATGGGGTCACAAAGAGTCAGTTACGACTGAGTGACTGAACTGAACTTAACTCCCACTTATAGATTAAGAATTTTGTTAGAATTGTGCACAGTGTGTATTTACACACAATTCACTCATATTTAGTCCTCTTTCATCCTCCTGCATGCAATTCTAAATTTCTTTTTGCCATTATTGTCTTTTTAATTTGTTCATTTTGGGTTTACCTGATATGGAAAACTGTAAAAAGAACCTATTTGGTTATTTTACAGTAGAAAAATCATATTAAAGAAATAGAATCAATAAAAAGTACGTTTTACAGTGAATAAGAAAATTGTATGAAAGAATCTGAAAGTAAAAATGTTCAGAAAGTATTGCTAGATTGGAATTGTTCTAGAAGAGAAAGATCTCTAGAAAATTTTAAATATAGAAGAGTGACAATCTGTATACATGAAAACCCACAAGCTATGATATTGAACTTTTAAATTTTCCCTTTCCAAAGAATTTGAGAACCAAATGTATATAAAAATAATTTTAGGCAATGAAATAAATTTAGGAAAAGAAGCTTATTGATGGCAAATAGAGTGTCTTTATGCCACTGACAAAGAAAGACTATTAATATTTACTTCATCTTAATCCCTGCCCTTAGAGCTAAGCATCCCCAGCTGATATACAGTCAAACGAATGAAGAATCTCAATCCGTTGAGAAGAGTCGGGGATTTCCTGGTAGTGATGACATTAAAGGCAGGTAGTCATAGAATTTCTGACTTAGGAACACGTCATCAACTTAGTCCTTTAACAACGTGGTGAATTCACCATGAATATGAGATGAAAGGAATTTTTCATCAGCAATTACAGAAAATATTATTGAATTACACATTTGGAGATGAAAGATTACAAGCATGACAAAGGTGACTGTGTAGACTGCCACACCTATGGCTGAGAGTATAAAATCACCCCAGTCCAGGAGGTGACATTAAACCTCAGAATCTTCGCCTAGTCTCTCACCTGAACTCACTTCACCTGTGAAGATGTCCTACAACTGCTGTTCTGGAAACTTCTCCCCCCTCCCCCTTGGGGACCACCTGCGCTACTCAGGCTCCTCCTGTGGCTCCTCCTTCCCCAGCAACCTGGTCTACAGGACTGACCTCTGCCCTCGCAGCTCCTGCCAGTTGGGCTCCTCTCTCTACAGTCAGGAGACCTGCTGTGAGCCCATCAGAACCCAGACTGTGGTGTCCAGCCCCTGCCAGACGTCCTGCTACCGCCCGAGGACCTCCACATTCTGCAGTCCCTGCCAGACGACTTTCCCTGGGTCTCTGGGCTTCAGGTCCAGCAGCTGCAGCTCCTTGAGCTCTGGATCCAGGAGCTGCTACTCAGTGGGCTATGGATCCCGTGGCTTCAGACGCCTGGGTTATGGAATCTGTGGCTTCCCTTCCCTGAGCCATGGATCTGGATTCTGCCAGCCAACCTTCTTTGCCTCCAGGAGTTGCCACTCTTCCTCTTGCAGGCCAACCTGTGGATCTGGTTTCTATTGATCAGCTTGTGAAGAGTTCAGATATTTTCATCAATGTGTCCAATCACTGAACAGAGCTTCTATCATTTTCATGATCTTCAGGAAGATTAATGGCTCATCACGTTTTTTCCAGTCATAAAATACTGACCAAAAATGATCTGCCACGCATACTTAATGATTAATTTTATTGATTGATTTACTGAATGCATTAATGGAGTTAGTAAAACGAATGCAATATATTATTAGATCAATTAATGAAATTTATGTTAAGAAACGAATTAATGTTAATGAACTAATGGAATCCTTGTTCATGTATTCACAAAATACATAAAAGCCTAAATAAATATAATAAACTCTTTCAATTTGGCTTCTAAATATGTTGCTAATTTTATTGTTAGTTTTAACTGGTTAAGTTTTGTTTTTTTTTTCCTTTTGCTTAAGGAGGGATATTTAGGTTCAAGTTTCCTATACCTTTGAAAGCCAACTTTGGAAACCCAATATTGATACATTTGAACGAATTTATTGTGAGCTTTGGAGCTTACCCTGTGGCTCAGTGGTAAAAGAATCTGCCTACAATGCAGGAGATGCGGGTTCTATCCCTGGGTTGGGAGGATGCCCTGGAGGAGGGCATGGCAACCCACTCCAGTATTCTTGACTGGAGAAGCCCATGAACGGAGAAGCCTGGAGGGCTAGATCCCATGGGGTCCCTAAGAGTCAGACATAACTGAAGCGACTGAGCACACCACTTCGTGGGCTTTAAATATTTTCCTTCAAAACTTCTGCTTTTTGAAATCCCTATATTACATACATAGACTTCATATGCATAAAATCTTAGGAGTGGCATAAAACACATTTTCTTCAAAAGATGCAGGGCATTGATGTTTGTTGATTGAAGGAGGAAACAAGGAACTTAGAAAATACAACCAAGTGGGGGAAATCTTTAGATTATATGGAAAGTTTTGTACATTAGCTTAAAGAGTGTTCTTTGATTCAATTCATGTTGGGTGACAAAAAAACCTTATTCCTTTATCTCACCAAAACTATTATGTGTAATTGGTTTCTTCACAGGTGCAAGGAGGAAGTCAATTACCTTTGGTAAGAATTAATTAGGTTCATGAGATGTAGAGTCTCACCTTCTTGTATCCAAAATCCAACAAAATAAACGTGGCTGGAAAAACACAAGCCTTTCATTTTAGAAATTATTGCTTCATTCATATCTTATCATATATTCACACACTTCTTGACTTTACGTTGCCATTCTGGTATTTTATAGGTTAAATGCTTCAGAAAACAACATGATGTTAAAATAGATAACATGTTGATAAGGTCTAAAGCTAATAACAAAAAGACAGTATCTATACAGAGATAAAGAGGAACGTTCAATAAATTTTCCCTTTCAATGCTTTTCAGATCACTATAAGGATCATGAGAAACACATTTTATGAACTAATAATTTTACACATAAGAAAATGAAGACTCAAAGCAGATCAAGGATTCATTGTAGGTCCCAGTCTTACAATGAAACCAAGATTCAAGATTTTATGATAAATGACTAACTTAAGAAGTGAAGACACAAACAATTTGGGATGGAATAAGGAGAACTTTGAGAAGATGAAATAAAACAAACAAAGCAGAGAGGTACAAATGTACTTGTGTTTAGGGAATTATTGAAAATCAAGTTACAGTTTGTATGGATTAGTAATGGAAAATCAGGCTACAGATATCTAACAGGTCTGTTTCACTTCATTGTTTTGGACATCTTGAATCACATTAATCTTAGGATTCATCTCATCTTATTTATATCATTGAAATAGCTTTCTGCTTGGTCATTTTCATTCTATTTTCTATACCTGTTTAAACATTCTCAAATACTTTAAAAAATAAAGCTTTTGCAAATATTATGTAAAGTAGTATATTACTATATTTCCTCATTTTATTTAAACATGTTCCTATTAATATATAACACAATATAAAAATATAAAATATATAATAAACAGTTAAACTCTTAAATCCCATACTACAAATAGAGTAGCAGAATTTCTGGTAGATTTTTTGGGTTCTGGAGCAATCAGGCTGCCCAAGTAAATACCTCTCTGGCTTATATGCACAGCTTCCTTTAGGCCAGGAGCAGGATTCTCTAAGCTGAATTTCAGACACAAGCAAACCCATTGGTTGGGTCAAACAGTTTGGAAAACCATATGGTGTTGGTGGCATCTGTGGTACTTGAAAGAAATAAAGTAAACCTGCAACATGATGTTCATGGCAACCTCAATGGAAAAATCACAACATAGGCAAATAAAATTGTAGAAGATGCTATAATCTGTAGTGCAAAATTAACGTGTCTTTGGAAAATCAAATCCTTTAATACTTGAGCATGGTAGAGGTACAAAACTTGACCACAGACCAAGTGTTCATGAGTCATAGGTGTCCGTCATGAGCTGCGTTCTGATGAAACTTCCAAATCATCAAGTCGGTGGACTCAGTAGCAATCCATGATAAGGCGGAAATAGCTTGGAACTTCCTCGGTGGTCCAGTGGTTCAAACTTCACCTTCCAATGCAGGGGGTGCGGCTTGAATCCCTGGTTGTGGAACTAAGATCTCACATGCCTTGTGGCCAAAAAACCAAAACATAGAACAGAAGCAATACTGTAACAAATTCAATAAAGCCTTTAAAACTGGTCCACATCAAAAAATCTTTTAAACAAGAAGTAGCTTATTCAGAAATGAGCACTAGCAAAACAAGAAAGCAGGCCCAGACCACCTGCTATAACCAGCATTGTACAACCATTCCTTTCTCAGGTCATGTGTGTGGTCACATTGGGTGCCTCAAAGGACCAGTTGAAGGAGGAAGGGAACAATCCCAGTGCTACTTGCAGATGGATTGACCCATTGCATGGATACCTTAAAGACCATGATGAAAAAAAAAAATTTTCCTCTCTGGGTAGAACTGTAGGTGTAGATCTGGTTATCCACTCATGTAAAAGAGAAAAGTGGCCCCAGTTGGTAATACAACTAGATTCCTAGACAGTGGTAATTGACCTGGCCAGCTAGTTAGAGACCTGGAAGGGAGGGTATTAGAACAATAAGACAATAAAATCTGGTATACAGTCTTGTTGATGGATATACACAAGTGGGCCCAAAGTGTGAAGATCTTTATTATTTCTTTTCAATGCCTACCGAAATGCATCCATCATGGAAGAGGAACTGAAAAATCAAGTTGAAAAAATGACCGTCAGTTGATGCCAGCTTGCCTTTGCCAGAAGTCCTAACACTGGTAAGATGAGCATGTGAATAAGTGACCACGAGAGACTGTGGATGGGTCCGACAGCATAAACTCCCACTTACACATCTGATATAATCAGTGCCACGGCAAAGGCCTAATATGTCAGCAATGGGGCTAAGGCTAAACTCCCAGTGAGGCACGATTCCTCAAGGAAACCGACTGGTCACTAGGTTGCAGTTAAGCATGGCCCCCTTCTGTCATGAAAGGACCAGTGGTTCATCCTCAAACATGTGCCTGCGATTCAGAGTAAGCCTCTGTTTTCTAGTGCTTATCTCAGCAGCAGCATTATTCAGGAGCTGAAAAAAAATTGGACCCACTCGCACGGAATTCCTCACAATGCAGTGTCCAATCAGGAAATCCACTTCATAGTACAGGCAGCAAGAACTGAAGCCCATTAATGTATGTCAAAAGCCACTGGACCCTGAAGCTCTCTGCCTTATGGTGCATTAAATAGTCCAACTGCCAGCAAAAACTGAAGTTTGCTTGGAGCAGGCAAGCAATGCCCTCAAACACTGGGTTCCAGATATCCAGTTATTATCTTTCTCAATGACCCATTAAAGTGCTTTATGCTTCCTATTTCTGCAACTGGAATTTCCAAAGATAGAAGCACTGTTCCCAAAGACTAACTTACTAAAGGACACATCAAGCAAGGGTTTCATTAAACTGCAAATATGGTTGCTGGCCGAGCACTTTGGGCTGCTTGTTTCAGGCAAAAAAAAAAAAAGGTAATATCTAATCTAAGGGTAGGTAATCCTGATTAATAGAAAGTGGTAGGGTTACTGTGGGCACGATGCCCTAGAGGAGGAAATGGCAACCCAGGCCAGTATTCTTGCCTGGAGAATCTCCACCGACAGAGAAGCCTGGAGGGCTACAGTCCGTAGGGTCACAAAGAATCAGACACAACTGAAGCGACAGAGCACACAGGGTTACTCTGCACAGTGAGGGTAGGAGGGAATATGTATGGAGCTCAGTAGACCTACTTGGATGCCCTTGAAATTTCCTGTCCAACTGTGGATATAATTTGTCATATATGGTAACTCTGGCAAGAAAAGGGTATGGCTATCAGAGTTCCTGCCAAGTGTATGCAACTCTTTGCAACCCCATGGGCAGTGAGTAGCCCTCCAGGCTCCTTTGCCCATGGAATTCTCCAGGCAAGAATGCTGCAGTGGGTTAGCATTGCCTTCTCATACCTCTTGGGAATAAAGGCAGGGACAATACCACCCAGAAATCCACTGAGACCAATAGAGGTGGTAACTGAGGGCAAGGCAAAGTTACAGTGGTTTGTGAAGGAGGGAGATAATGAATACCCATGGCAGCGCTAGGATCAAATATGGAGATAGAGTCTGTTTCATAGGGCTGAGTCACTCTTGTACATTTCCCTCAGAAGGGAAGCAGACCAGAACCACAGAGAATCTCTCTCTTGATAGGCTGACTCTCAAGGTGCAAATGGTGAACCGTGACAGGGACAGATATGCACTGAAACTCACATCGCATCTCTTCTAAAAATGAATAGCTATCTAGCTATGACAAGTGAGGTTACTGGACAGCCTCTCTCTGGTGGCTTCTTTCAGATCTGTCTCAGATTTCAAGCCACAGTCAGGTTTTTCTCATGGCAGCCCTTTGTCAATGACTGAACGAGGTGGTCAAATGGCTTTTCTTTCTTTCACAAGTCCTACTCTTTAGCAAACTTTTGCTCACCCATTCCTGTCTCAATGTCTGCTTCCTAGAGAATCCAACACATTCTCTCTATGCTTTCTTGAAGTTTAATGTTTCCTTTTAAAATTATTTCCTTCAGTCTAAAGAATTTCTATGTTTATTTCAATGCAAATTTATCTGAGATAATTAACTTACTGGAAATTAGGACTCAGCTATTGTTCTATTCAAAGGAAAAAATAAAATGGAGAACAGGAGTGATGAAAGAAAAAGGTATTTTTGAAAGAAATTATAGAAAAAAATTGACTTTGAAAGTGCACAAAAAACAAGTCTGAGGAGAGAAAAGCCTGAGTTGTTCTAGGATGAAGATCTCAGATTCTTTTTAAATTTTTATGATGTTAATAAAAGTATATGAAAATACAGTTAGTCTCCCACAGATGAACAAGTTCAGTTCCAAGAATGTGTTCGTAAGTCCAAGAAAGTTAGCCTAGGTGCCCAAGGAACACAGTTGGCTATACAGTACTGTACTATAATAAGTTTATAATATTTTGCACACAAATAATACATAAAAAACAAGCACAAAAAATAGATAAAATATTTTAACCTTACGGTACAGTACCTTGAAAAGTACAGTGGTACAGTACAGCAGCTGTTATACAGGGGCATTGCGTGAATGGGCAACAGTTACTTACTAGAGGAGAGAGAGGAGCTGGGAGATGGGAGACCTGAGGGATCATCAGCAATAGAAGATGGAGGGAAAGCTGTAATTTCACTCATGCCTGACACTGACGGAATGCGTATTTGCATCTTGGAAAGTTTGCAGCTTGAAAGTTCAAGTTTAAGGGGCTTCTTGTACATAAACTACATTTGCTTTCTGTATTTTCTATTGTATTTATTTTTCTTAATGGCATTTAGATCCAGTCTCAAGATAAGCAGAAGAGACACCTGACTTCCCTCTCTTCATCCCTTTTCCCGGTTTCTCACACTACCGCCATCATCCCTACTCCCTCTCCACAAGCCCCATTTATCAATTTCTCTTGTGACTCCATCCCAGTTCAGTCTTCTGAAGTCACTTTGTCTTTAAACATTTGCCTGCTTCCTTTCTGTTTCCAGCCATTTCTCATTATGAGCCGTTTTTCTTCCCTCCGTTGGATGTGAGCAGCACTGTATAATAATGTGTGACAGATGGAAAATACATTTGAAGCACGTGAATCAGTAGGGACAAGGAGAATCAGTCATTAGAAGCATCCTTATAAGAAGCAAAGCTATGCCACTGATCACTTGGAACCCTAGACAAGGGACAAAAAAATGGCAGAGCAAAGCAGGAATAGATGAACATGGCATCACAGGCAGGGAACAACAAAAAAAGCTGGGATGGATGGTGCTTTCCTGGACTTAATAGAATGAAGATAACTGACAAATTGTGCTAGACTTTCTGTATAGGAATACTCATTAGCTTTGTGATATAATAAATCATGGCAGTAGTCATCATTCTTCAGTAGTCATGTACAGATATGAGTTGGACTATAAAGAAAGTTGAGAGCCGAAGAATGTATGCATTTGAACTGTGGTGTTGGAGGAGACTCTTGAGAGTCCCTTGGACTGCAAGGAGATCCAACCAGTCCATCCTAAAGGAGATCAGTCCTGAATATTCATTGGAAGGACTGATGTTGAAGCCAGTACTCAAATACTTTGGCCACCTGATGTGAAGAGCTGACTCATTGGACAAGACCCTGATGCCTGGAAAGGTTGAGGGCAGGAGGAGAAGGGGACGGCAGAGGATGAGATGGTTGGATGGCATTACCAACTCAGTGGACATTTGAGTAAACCCCAGGAGTTGGTGATGGACAGGGCGGCCTGGTGTTCTGCAGTCCATGGGGTCGCAAAGAGTCAGACACAAATGAGCAACTGAACTGAAGTGAACTGAACTGAATCCCTAGCACAGAGTTTAAACTGAGTTGTTTGTTGTGTAATCATCATTTCTGGGCTTAAAGAAAAAAACCGTTTTATATGACTAAGACTAAGGAATGTAGAAGGAAAGAGTTTGTCCTTTCCTCCTCCTTGAGAATTCAGACCCCTATCTCTTCTTCGAAAGCCCCAGACCCCTCTCTCCTCCTCAGGGACCCTGGACTTCTTGTCAACCTGCCTAGGAATTGATTCTCTCACTCCTGTGTCTCCTCCTTCCCCAGCCACCTGGTCTACAACACTGACCTCTGCTCTCCCAGCTTCTGCCAGCTGGGTTCTTCTCTCTACAGCCAGGAGACCTGCTGTGAGTCCATCAGGACGCTGGGTCTCTGGAGTTTAGGTCCCTGAACTCTGGATCCAGAGCTTCTGCTTACTCAACTGTGGATCCCACCGCTTCAGAGCCCTGATTTATGGAGTCTGGGACTTCCCTACCATGGGCTTTGTACCCAGTTTCTGCCATCCAACCTACTTGTCTTCTAGGAGCCTCTAGCTATTTTGCAACCAACCTATCTATCCATCTGCCTTCTACTGATCAATGTGTTGAGTTCCAGTACTTTCTAAGTCAATTCGTCAAAATGCCTGCTCAGAGTTCCATCATGCTCATTATTTCCATTGGCACCTATCTGCTTACTCCTTGGTCACCAGTTTCTTACTCAATCTCTTTCCATCAAATGCAGACTGATTCCTGAATCCTATGAATTTAAAGACATAACCCCCTAAATAAGTATAATATCAGCATTACTAATGGAATGTATGTTTATTTACTTTCTGCCCCAAATGGATACAAAGTTAAAGGATTATAACCCAATAAACTAATTCATCCTGGCATTGAAATATTTTTATGTTATTGTTTATACATTTTGACCAGAGTTTGTGCTGATTTGATTTATCAGCTAAGTAAAAGCTCAACGTGATTGTGGAGGACATTTTGGAAGCCTAAAATGTTGTAGGGTGTTCCCTGGTGGCTTAGTGGTAAGAATTTTGCCTGGTAATGCAGGAATCAGAGGAAACTCGAGTTTGATCCTTGGGTCAGAAAGATTCCCTGGAGAAGGAAATGGCAACCCATTCCAATATTCTTCCCTGGGAAACCCCATGGACAAAGGAGACTGGCAGGCTACAGTCCATGGGGTTGCCAAAGTGCTGAACGTGACTTAGTGACTAAACAACAACAACAAATGTTGTAGATTTTATCTAATTTCTCTGAACAATGGATATTTTTCTCATTCAGACTACAGTTGCTAAATATTCATGTTTTGAAGTTTTGGAGCTTTATTAAATAAAACTCTCAGAATCAGGATAAATTTTGATTCTATCAAAGAATATGAGTCTTATCTATATGGACAGAGGGAATGTAATTGTGAAACTGATAGAATCAAGCGGAATTTCATGAATAGCTTTATACTGTTAGATTTATATGGCTAGTGTAATAAATGAAAGTAAAACTAGAGAAAAGACCAATTTAAAAGTCCACATGAACACTGAATAAATTCTGAGTTTACCAAATATTTGTTAAAATTGACCAGATTCATATTTCTAATGGTGAGTTTCTAATGTAATTCACTTTTTCATATGTATGAGAAGATATAGACAATGATTTTAGTGGGGAGGATACAGCTTCAGAATCACAGATACAGTCTGCAATTCCACATCAGTGCTTTCCTAAAGCCCAAATGAAATTTAAATGAAAACAAAAGCCTTTATAGCAGCCAATTTGACTATTTCATTCTGATCTCAATGTAAAGTTGGAGACACTACTTGTGTATTTATTTATTTATTTTAGTAACATGCTCAATGTTTACAGGCTGAATATTTAATGAAACCTTAAGAGACCAAGATAAATAGATTTTTGAGTAATGAAATTGGATTACACAGGAGATGTGGCTTTAATCCCTGGCTTGGGGAGATCTTGTGGAGGAGGAAATGGTGACCCACTTCAGTATTCTTGCCTGGAAAATCTCATTGACAGAGGAGCCTGGCAGGCTACAGTCCATGGGTCACAAAGAATCAGACATGACTGAGCAGGAGCACACCAACACAAAAAGACATTATCCCTAAATAGTGCTTTAATCAATGTTCAAAGAATAACCTATTCAATGTATATTTAGGTCTTTGAATAGATTTGTGACAAAGATAAATATTTAAAATTCAAGCTATTTTAAAAAAGAAGCAATGGATACCTAAAGCAGATCAGAGAATTCCCAAATCATTACAAACAAAGTTGTCTCTCCAGATATTGTCAAATAATCCCTAGTGGACTAAAGGGAAATTATCTTCTGATTGAGAATCATTTATCTAAACTAATGCACAGAGAAAAGAGGAGATAAAAAATAGAGAACAGAGTTTAAGAAGATATGGATCAAAGTGAAAAGATTAAGCATATTTGTGTTTGAAGTCCTAAAAATAGAAAAGAGAGATAATGGAGGAGGAAATATATTCAGGGATAAAATGCTATGAATTTTCTGAAACAAATTCAAATAAGTGTTGCCAACTGAAATTTGGAAAAATACAGAGAATACACCTACACACACCTAAATCAGTGACAAGAGAAACATTTCTAATTTACATGGGGAATAAAGCTGATTACCTTCAAACAGCAATAGGACTGAAATATAAATTATTTTAAGAGAAAATTGACTGAAGTATTAAGAAGCATGACAAAATGAAGGTTTCCTTTTTGAATACTAGGAACAGAAGACATGTGCTTCAAAACTGCAGAGAATTGCAGACAATAAAAGACTGAGAAAATGTCTCACCAGCAGACTGACTGAACGCATAGGCTGAGCTGACTATTATAAAGAAGGAAAATACATGTGCTTGCCGATGGAAGAAAATATGACATTAAGATATGGGTTGAATTGTCTTCCCATTCTTAAGATTCTTAGTTATGGTAGCCTGACCAGTGACTACTTACCATTTTGTGGGATGCAAAATGACTCCTAGTCTCCACTGGGTAAATATATATAATAGAAATATTATCTAGAATTGTACATGGAACAACAGACTGGTTTGAAATTGGGAAAGGAGTCTATCAAGGCTGCATATTGTCACCCTGCTTATTTAACTTATATGCAGAGTAAAGTGAGTGAAAGTCCCTCATTTGTGTCAGACTCTTTGTGACCCCCATGGACTAGATACTCCATGGAATTTCTCCAGGCAAGAATACTGGAGTGGGTAGCCTTTCCCAGAGGATCTTCCCAACCCAGGGATTAAACCCAGGTCTTCTGCAGTGCAGGCAGATTCTTTACCAGCTGAGCCACAAGGGAAGCCCTATATTCAGAGTACATCATGCCAAACGCCAGGCTGGATGAAGCGCAAGCTGGAATCAAGATTGCCAGAAGAAATATCAACAACCTCAGATATGCATATGATACCACTCTAATGGCAGAAAGCAAAGAGGAACTAAAGACCCTCTTGATGAGGGTGAAAGAGGAGAGTGAAAAAGCTGGCTTAAAACTCAGCATTCAACAAATGAAGATGATGGCATCAGGTCCTATCACTTTATGGCAAATAGATGGGGAAAAATTGGAAAGAGTCATATTTCATATTCTTGGACTCCAAAATCACTGTGGATATTGACTGCACCTATGAAATTAAAAGACACTTTCTCCTTGGAAGAAAATCTGTGACAAACCTGGGCAACGTATTAAAAAGCACTTTGCCAACAAAGGTCAAATAGTCAAAGCTATGTTTTTTCCAGCAGTCATGTATGGATGTGACAGTTGGACAATAAAAAAGGCTAAGTGCAGAAGAATTGATGCCTTCAAACTGTGGTGCTGGAGAAGACTCTTGAGAATCCCTTGGACTGCAAGGAGATCAAACCAGTCCATCCTACAGGAAAACAGTCCCGAATATTCATTGGAAGGACTGATATTGAAGCTGAAGCCCCAATAATTTGGCCACATGATGCGAAGAGCTGACTCATTTGAAAAGACCCTGATGCTGGGAAAGACTGAGGGCAGGAGGAGAAGGGGATGACAGAGGATAATGGTTGGATGGCATCACCGACTCAGTGGACATGAGTCTGAGAAAACTGCAGCAAATAGTGAAGGACAGAGAAGCCTGGAGTGCTCCTGTCCATGGAATTGCAAGGAGCTGAACATGACTTAGTGACTGAACAACAATACCAATTTTCTAGATAATAAGTTTACAAAACACCATCTGGTGGCATCAATCTTAATACTCCAAGTCATGGCTTATGATACCTGCCTGCTTATTAAGATGATTAATCAAAGTTGAATACTGTGGATGGCTAGTAAGTTAGGTGAAAGTCACTCAGTTGTGTCTGACTCTTTGCGACCCCATGGACTATACATTCCATGGAATTCTCCAGGGCAGAATACTGGAGTGAGTAGCTGTTCCTTTCTCCAGGGGATCTTCCCAACTCAGGGATCAAACCTGGGTCTCCAGCATTGCAGGCAGATTGTTTATCAGTTGAGACACCAGGGAGTTTTTGTCTTTTAAATAATTGAGTGGAAAAAATTGGATCTATACACTATAATGATTCCATAAACCACAGATTTGAAAATATATATATAGAAATCAGATATGAAAACAATTTTTAGAGGCCCTTATTTCCATAGTTTGGAGCCAACATTTTAATTTAAAATTCCCCAATATTTTAAAATATGGATAAATTAATTTCCTTTAGGGAAAAAAAAAAACCTATCTTCAGAAACATAATTTGTACCAATATAACATGTGATCTCCATTTAGTAACTGTCTGAGAGTTAGTAGTTTCATTAAAGTATTTGCTACTTATATCTTATTATTAAGAAATGACTAGAGAGGAGAAAAATGCAGGGAACTACTGGACTTATGGATTAGTGCAGTAAAAGATACTCTTACAGAAGAAATAGTTCTTAAGGAAAATGCACTTACTTCAAGGTTTTGCTTGAGAATGACCTTGCTCTTCATTCATCAACTCTGAATTTGTTCCATCAAGGCTACTTTGGGAAAAAAAGAGAAAGTTTGGCAATAAAAGAAAATGGAAAATATAGACACACAAGATATTACTAAGCGGAAAATTTTCCCTGCTTGGTTGGCAAGAAAGAATGAGATTGAAATTCTAATTTGGGATATCTGAAAATAAAAGATGTGCAAAAGAGTTATTTACATTTGGAACAGATATTTCCTCACTTTGCTCTCTCTTGTAGGAGTCTTGTATAATGTTTCTTTTTCAATTTGAATGCTACTCTTGTTATTAATTTTAAAGAACCAACTTTCAGTTCAGTTCAATCGCTCAGTAGTGTCCGACTCTTTGCGACCCCATGAATCACAGCACGCCAGGCCTCCCTGTCCATCACCAACTCCCGGAGTTCACTCAAACTCATGTCCATCGAGTCGGTGATGCCATCCAGCCATCTCATTCTCTGTCGTCCCCTTCTCCTCCCGCCCCCAATCCTTCCCAGCATCAGAGTCTTTTCCAGTGAGTCAACTCTTCGCATGAGGTGGCCAAAGTATTGGAGTTTCAGCTTTAGCATCAGCGGACCTGGTTATATTCTATACAAATAAATTTTTACTCTTACGTTTATTTCTACCTTTAATTTGTTTCCTCTTTTTGTTTTCTTTTGTCTTGATGTGTTATTCCTTATTCTAACTTCTTGATCTTCAGCCTTTCTTCTTTTCAAACATACCCATTTAGTGTATAAAATACCCTCAAAGAACTGAATTAGCCAAAACCTGATAAGTTTAATGTTTTATCTTCAATAGCATTCTGATCAAGGAATTTTCTATTGCCCATATTGATTTGAATCAGGGATTACACAATGTCTTGAATAGTCATTTGCCCCCAAAATCCAAATGCTAACTTCTAATTCTGAACACAGTGGTTATCAGAGATGGAAATCTTTTGAATAGGATTAGTGCCCTTGAAAGAAGAAATCCCAGAGAACTCTTGGTCCTTCTATTATTGAGGTTACAGTGAAAAGATGGCCATCAGGGAAAGGGTCTCATCAGACATTCAGACATCTCATGGTGCCTTGAACTTGAACTTCTTAGCCTCCAGAACATAAGAAATCAATGTTTTGATAAAGCATACATTCCATGATAATCTGTAATAGCAGCTGGAAAGAACCAAGACAAGTTATTTACAAGTGTATTTTCAAATAGACATTTAGCGATTTTCTTTTCTAGCTATCATATTTCACTGCCTTATACTTATTTCCTCAATGACAAGAGCAATGCTAAGAGTTATTATAACCATGTGAGTTGATGGAGGTTTATGACTGGGGTATTTTCAGTTAAACTCCCTGTGCGTTTCAAATGATTGTGCTTGTTGAATTTGAGTGCAATGCATCCACTGTTTGATCAGTTCTCTTAATTGTGTTGGTGAAGTGTTCTACACCCTAACTAGCTTTTGTCTTCCTTTTTTATATCCTTAAGCATTGTGAGTGTGATATCCATGGAGGACTCACACCTTTTTAAAAATTATGATCATTCCTCTTTATCATTAGTGAAGTTTCTATGACTGAGATTAATAAATTAATAGCCCCCTTTTGTTTTTTAGATAATTCATATCATTTCTTTCAAAATTTCTGTATGCTTTTATTTTTATTGATTACTTTTGAAAGCAGAATATTGTGGTACTCTTTTAAAACTGAATCTGAATCTCTGTATTAGACTCTTTCCTTTTATGTGTCATATAGACATACAGATAAAGATATGTCTAAATATATGCATATGCTTCCCAGGGGGCAAAGTGTAAAGAATGCACCTGCCAATGCAGGAGATGTAGGAGACACAGGTTCTATCCCTGGGTTGGGAAGACCCCCTGGAGTAGGAAATGGCTGGGCTTCCCTGGTGGTTCAATAGATAAAGAATCCTCCTGCAATGCGGGAGACCTGGGTTCAATTCCTGGGTTGGGAGGATCCCCTGGAGAAGGGCATGGCAACCCTCTCCAGTATTCTTTCCTGGAGAATCCTCATGGACAGAGGGGCCTGGTGGGCTACAGTCCATGGGGTTGCAAAGAGTCGGACATGACTGAGTGACTAAGCACAGGAAATGGCAACCTATTCCAGTATTCATGCCTAGAAATATTCCATGGACCCAGGAACCTGGAGGGCTGCAGTCCATGTGGTCACAAAGAATCTGACAGGACTGAGTGACTGAACATGCATATATGTATATATATATACATATAAAAATTTATATCTAAAAATTTGGATTTTTTTATTATTTAGTCCTTTAGATTACTTTTCCTTTTTTTTGATTAACAAAACTTTTAATATTATCATTTCCCATTTTTAATGTAATATCGGTGGTGTTTTACTGATTTTAGGGTTTTTTTAGAAATTTCTATGTACATTCCTGATTTACTTCTTGTTAATATAAATTATTATTTTTACAATTCCACAGTAATGCTAAAACCTTGGAAAACCTTAAATCCAATTGTTCTCTTTTACGGTATTGTTGTCCTCATGTACACCTGAGGTGGATTCATGTCAATGTATGGCAAAACCAACCAATATAATATTGTAAAATAATTAGCCCCCAATAAAAAAAATAAAAATAAAAAAATAAAATAAAACTATATATATTTTAAAACCAAGAATCTTTTCAATTAATGATTTATAAGGTTTTTACTTAAATGTAATCTGTGTTTATCTATATATTCACATTTCTTCTTACATTTCCATGTTGCTCTCTGGGAATATTTTCTTCGTACCTGAAGAAAGTCCTTTACTGTTTGTGTGTGTGTGTTAGTTGCTTCAATCATTCTGACTCTGAGATCCCGTGAACTGTAGCCCACCAGGCTCCTCTGTCCATGGAATTTCCCAGGCAAGAACACTGGAATGGGTGTGCATTCCTTCTCCAAGGGATCTTCCCAATCCTGGGATTGAACCTGGGTGTCCCACATTGCACACAGTTTCTTTACCATCTGAGCCACCACGGAAGCCCAGCAAGGGAAAGTGTTAGTCGCATCCAACTCTGCAACACTTTGGACTGTAGCCAGCTAAGTTCCTCTGTCCGTGGGAGTCTCCAGGCAAGAATACTGGAGTATGTAGCCATTCCCTTCCCAACTCAGGGATCCAACCCAGGTCTCCTGCACTGTAGGCAGATTCTTCACCATCTGAGTCACCAGAGAAATTCTGCACCTGAAGAAAGTCTTTTAGTGTTTAGTTTTTCTTTTTTTTTGGTCATGTGGTATATGGCATCTTAGTTCTCTGACCAGTTATCAACCTATGCCCGCTACAGTGGAAGCGTGGTGTCATAAACTACCGGACTGCCAGGGAATCCCCCTTTACTGCTTTTAGAGAGATAATATGAAAGAGACATTCAGGTATCCTGCACTGAAGAAATCACCTTAAGAAAGTGGTCGAAGGAAGAAGGAGGATGTTTAACAGGGAGGCAATGTAGGTGAAACATGATGGGGCTGCAGTGTCTAACTGGGGCTTTTCTAGAAGAGCAACATATCTGGTTGTACTGTAAATGTGGATAGCAAAAAGGCAAAATATATCTCAAAATTCATAAAGTTAAATCATTTGAAACTCTTGATTTGAATAACATTTATTCAACAAATCGTAGGTTTGAAATAAGGTAGAGGAGAAACCTGAATGTTCCATTCTGTCCTCTGGTCATCTGCTTCTGCTCACCTCAACAGAGGGCTTCAGATGGTCAGGAATCCACAGGAGACCTGGATTCCATTCCTGAGTTGGAAGATCCCCTGGAGAAGGGAATGGCAACCCACCCCAGTATTCTTGCCTGGAGCAGTCCATGGACAGAGGAGCCTGGTGGACTACAGTCCATGGGGTCACAAAGAGTTGGACATGACCGAGTGACTAACACACACACACACCCCTCAGTAGAGTCATTACCCAAGTTTCCTCTGAAAGGCTCCGATTGGTCTGCATTTGTGTTTTCCCATTGATGGGTCTCGTGTCTTCCAAACGCTCGTCTAGGGTTTCCTCTGTTCCCGTTACTCCTTCCGTCAGTTTGTAACAGGGCTGGGCCTTTTGCATTGGCTGAGATGTCTCTCGCAGCCAAATTTAATACATTAATTTTAATACTTGGAAATTAATTTTGGAGGACGCAAATGAACGTCACAAGCAGGTTCAGTGTTTAGAAGGCTGTTTTGAAGGCCAAAGTTATGCCTCTGACCAAATAAAAATGAAAGATGGTACCATTTCAATCTCCACCCTTAGAAGGACTGCATACTCCAGCAAAACCAGACTCAGATACACACGCAGCATATACCAGGAAGAAATGAAGGAACATTCCTGACCACAATGGGGTGGTCACGAATACAAAAGGGGCATACCTTTGTGACATGAGTAGTTTACTGCTTTTGTGTTATAATGAATATTGTTACAGCACAAGTAAGTACAATATGTAGGAAACTAGGCAGTTGCACTTACAGAAATGATGATTGAGAGAACATCATGCAAATGAGGGAGTAGAAATGTGGAAATGATGACCTTGCAGTTGTTAATACCTATTGCTAAGAGGGTATAAATGCCACAGTCCAGGACGTAGAAATCATCCTTGCATCTCCTGTCAATGTGTCCTACAACTGCTGCTCTGGAAACTTCTCCTCCCGCTTCCTCTGGGACCACCTGCATTACTCAGGCTCCTCCCATGGCTCCTCCTTCCCCAGCAACCTGGTCTACAGGACTGACCTCTGCTCTCCCAGCTCCTGCCAGCTGGACTCCTCTCTCTACAGCTGGGAGACCTGCTGTGAGCCCATCAGAACCCAGGCTGTGGTGTCCAGTCCCTGCCAGACGTCCTGCTACCTCCTGAGGACCTCCACGTTCTTCAGTCCCTGCTGGACAACTCACCCAGGGTCTCTGGGCTTTAGGTCCAGCAAGGACTGCTCCCTGAACCCTGGATCCAAAGGCTGCCACTTACTGGGTTGTGGATCCAGTGGCTTCAGACCCTGGGTTATGGAGTCTGGGGTTCTCCTACCTTGAGCTATTGATCAAAATCCTGCCACTCAACCTATGTTGATTTTTGGCCAATCTGTGGATCTGGCTTCTAGATATTAACTTATAGAATATACAGATATTTTTGAAAAATGTCAGCTCTTAAATCTCATAAGAAACAACCCTTTTTGTGGTCCCAAAGATTGTTCATCTGTAGACCACACAGCCTCACTTAGAAATTGTTCTTGCATAATGTAAAAGAGAGTAATAGACCTAAACTTTAAATCATATAGCTGCACTGGTGATGGAAATCACCCAATTATTAAATATACTTCATAATTCAACATTATTTAATTATCTTAAGTAAATAAACAGAGGAGCCTGGTGGGCTACAGTCCACAGGGTCACAAAGAGTCAGATAAGATACATTTGAATCAGTTCTAATGAGGTGGATGAAACTGGAGCCTATTATACAGAGTGAAGTAAGCCAGAAAGAAAAACACCAATACAGTATACTAACGCATATATATGGAATTTTGAAAGATGCAAATGATAACCCTGTATACGAGACAGCAAAAGTGACACAGATGTATAGAACAGTCTTTGGGACTCTGAGGAGAGGGTGAGGGTGGGATGATTTGGGAGAATGGCATTGAAACACGTATGTTGTCATATGTGAAATGAATCACCAGTTCAGGGTCGATGCAAGTTATAGGATGCTCGAGGCTGGCGTGAGGGGATGACCCAGAGGGAGGATAAAGGGAAGAGGGAGGTGGGAGGGGGGTTCAGGAGGGGGAACTTATGTAAACCTGGGGCGAATTCATGTCAATGTATGGCAAAACCAACCAATATAATATTGTAAAATAATTTGCCTCCAATAAAAAATAAATTAATTACTTAAAAAAAAAAGACTGAACAGCTAACATACATATAAATAAACACACTTATTCTGGCATCCATATATGGTATTGTCATCGTTATTATTAGTTAATTATTGTCCAGGAGTTTCTTTTACTGTTTATTGGATTTATAAATGTAAAATATTAAATTGTTTTATAATGCAAATTTTGGGTTAATAAAGATGGAAGAATTTGAGGTAAAAAATTTGTTATTTAGGTTTCTTTTATCCTTTTTATATGAATTGGTATGAATAAGCATCTCAAAAGTTATGTGCTGTGTGCTAAGTCACTTTAGTCATGTCTGATTCTTTGTGACCCCATGGACTATAGCCTGCTAGGCTCCTCCCCTGTCCATGGGATTCTCCAGGCAAGAATACTGGAGTGGGTTGCCATTCCTTCATCCAGGGGATCTTCCTGACTCAGGGATGGAATCTGTGTCTCTTCTGTCTCCTGCACTGGCAAGTGGGTTCTTTACCACTAGCGCCACCAGGGAAGTCCCTCAAAAGCTATAAAAGCCCCATTATTTAAATCACATGAGGTCATAGATCTCTCTTCACAGGAAAAGAAAAGAACAAAAGTTAGTGGATATATATGGAATGCAGAGAGAAAGAATAAAATTTAGATATACTGCTAGATTTGTACATAAAACAAAAATATACATCTAACTTGTGGCAGCATATTTTCAGAAAATACTAAATATAAATCTAAAGTAACTTCCATTAAGTTCATCCAAAGTTGGTTGGTAAAAGCGATCAGATTCGTGAATCTTGGTGAGTACTTTGCCATGAAATTCATTTCTTTACAGAATGTAAGAAGGAAGCCAATTATTCTTCTTGTGAAGAATTTTGATTCAGGATGTGTGGGCTTTTATCTCTATGCTTTCCAATGGCTCAAACTATATATGGCTGAGAATCATCACAACCTTTATGTCAGCAAAAATGGATATTCTTTACTTTTTTATAATAGTGTGCTAATCTTTTTAACAAGACACAGATTACAGAAAATGATACATTGTTGTCAGACAGTTTGAAAAGGAGGTAAATCTAATAATAAAAGAGCATTATCTTTGTGTTGAGGTAAATAAATGTTCAAAGAGATTTTGAAGTCATTATTTCTTCAGAATTTTAAATAGTACTCAGAGGAAGGTAAATTTTGTGTGATACATTTTTTTTTTTCTAAGCATGAGGCAATGAAAGTTCAAAAGGAGTCAAGATCTGGCCAGACATCCCAGTCTCACAGAGAAACTGTTGTTCACAATTTTTCTCAAAGAGGGAGACTGTTATGAAAGTTAAAACAGAGGTAGTATAGAATTGAATTAGAGAAAATTTGGAAAAATAAAATTAAATGGATGAAGCACAGAATAGAAATTATCTGGTATATTCCAGGAACATTTGGACAGTTAATTTACAATGGGGCTATTAATTAATTTGGTAAATAGGTTTAGACAACATTTCTAATGGCTACATGTTAGTCCATAATTCTGAAGTTTGCGTTTTGAAAGACATTAGTCTTAGGTTTCCTTTCCATCTAGTCAACTGGAACCGATTTCTGGTGATAATCTTCACTAGATTTCTTGTCTATTCTAAATGACTTTGCATGCATTGTAAAATAAATATTTTTACCAACCACCTTTGTATTTAATATGTAGAAGTGTAACATGATGAAGTGCTTCCCTAGTGGCTCAGCAAGTAAAGAATCTGCCCTGGTTTAATCCCTAGGTCAGAAAAATCCACTGAAGAAGTGAATGGCAACCCACTCCAGTAATCTTGCTTGGAGAATCCCATAGTAGCCCAAAAGGTTGCTCTGTCCACACACAAGAGAAGCCCTTTACCAAATATAACTTTGTCATCATCAGATTGGGTACTTCAAATTAGACAAGATTGGACATGTTCAGGGTGGTTTGGCCATAGACAGAATTACATCGATTTTGATGATATGATGTTAGCAATCTTACAACAGCTTGGTGCATCCAAAGTAAATTACTCTGCAGATAGATCCATTAAGAGCCTCAAATTACCTATAGTAATTGATTAAAAATGATCAGTGCTACAAAAGGGCTGCTGCTGCTGCTAAGTCGTTCAGTAGTGTCCAACTCTATGCGACCCCATAGATGGCAGCCCACCAGGCTCCGCCATCCCTGGGATTCTCCAGGCAAGAACACTGGAGTGGGTTGCCATTTCCTTCTCCAATGCATGAAAGTGAAGTCACTCAGTCATGTCTGACTCTTTGCAACCCCATGACTGCAGCCTACCAGGCTCTTCTGCTCATGGGATTTTCCAGGCAAGAGTACTGGAAGGGGTTGCCATTGCCTTCTCCAACAAAAGGGCTAGAAAAGAACCAACTGAGAAGCAACACAGAGTACAAACAAGTCTATAGTTCAGTTCAGTCCCTCAGTCCTGTCTGACTCTTTGCAACCCCATGGACTGCAGCATGCCAGGCCTCCCTGTCCATCACCAGCTCCTGGAGTTTACCCAAACTCATGTCCATTGAGTCGGTGATGCCACCTAACCATCTCATCCTCTGTCATCCCCTTCTCCTCCTGCCCTAAATCTTTCCCAGCATCAGGGTCTTTTCAAATGAGTCAGCTCTTCTCATCAGGTGGCCAAAGTATTGGAGTTTCAGCTTCAACATCAGTCCTTCCAATGAACACTGGGACTGATCTCCTTTAGGATGGACTGGTTGGATCTCTTTTCAGTACAGGGACTCTCAAGAGTCTTCTCCAACACCACAGTTCAAAAGCATCAATTCTTCAACGCTCAGCTTTCTTAATAGTCCAACTCTCATATCCATACATGACTACTGGAAAAAGCATAGCCTTGACTGTTCTGTTCTGTTCTGTTCTGTTCAGTCACTCAGTCGTGTCTGACTCTTTGCGACCCCGCGGACTGTAGCCTACCAGGCTTCTCCATCCATGGGATTCTCCAGGCAAGAATACTGGAGTGGGTTAACGGACCCTAATTGACAAAGTAATGTCTCTATTTTTTAATATGCTGTCTAGGTTGGTCATAACTTTCCTTCCAAGGAGTAAGTGTCTTTTAATTTCATGGCTGCAATCACCATCTGCAGTGATTTTGGAGCCCAAAAAAATAAAGTCAGTCACTGCTTCCATTGTTTCCCCATCCATTTGCCATGAAGTGACAAACAAGTCTACAAGAGGTCCAGATAATGGACATATTAGAAATATACACACAAAAAATTGTGGATATGTTTCTTGAGAAATTAATGATAAATTTAAGAATTTTGACAGAGTATGAGAATATATAAAAATGAAAATTTGAAAACTATAAAATACAGTAAAAAAAATGAGCAAAATGAATTCAAAGGTAAACTAAAGCATTCTGAAACTATTGGCCAATATATCTCCCATTTGAAATAAAATATAATAATGGCTCAGATCAGGGAGTGGCAGCGTATCTGGTCCAGCTGAAGGTAAACTAGAGGTTCAATGAACCACATTTAAATTGAAGACAGTGCCTACCTAATTTAATTTTTTGAAGAAGCATATTGATAAGCCCTTTACCTTTCTAACATGAAGAAAATAGGGCTTGCAATCTCTGGAAAACATTACATCAAAATATTTTTGTACATATATTTGTGTGTTATATATGCACTCATTTCACATGCTAGCAAGGTGATGCTCAAAATCCTTCAATTCACAGTACGTGAACTGAGAACTACCTGATTTTCAAGCTGGATTTAGAAAAGACAGAGAAACCAGAGATCAAATTGCCAACATCTGTTAGACCATAGATAAAACAAGAGAATTCCAGAAAAACATCTACTTCTGCCTCATTGACTACACTAAAACCTTTGTGTGGATCACAACAAACTGTGGAAAATTCTTAAAGAGATGGGAATACCAGACCACCTGATCTGCCTCCTGAGAAACCTGTATGCAGGTCAAGAAGCAACAGTTAGAACCAGACGTGGAACAATGAACTAGTTCCAAATTTGGAAAGGAGTACATCAAGGCTGTATATTGTCACCCTGCTTATTTAACTAACATTCAGAATACATCATGCGAAATGCCAGGCTGGGTGAAGCACAAGCTGAAATCAAGATTGCCTGGAGAAATATCAATAACCTCATGAATGCAGATGACACCATTCTAATGGGAGAAAGCAAGGAGGAACTAAAGAGCCTCTTGATGAAGGTGAGAGCAAAAACGCTAGTTGAAAACTCAACGTTCAAAAAACTAAGATCATGGCATCCGATCCCACCATTTCATGGCAACTAGATGAGGAAAAAATGGAAACAGTGACAGACTTTATTTTCTTGGGCTCCAAAATTACTGTGGATGGTGACTGCAGCCATGAAATTAAAAGACATTTGCTCCTTGGAAGAAATGCTATGACAAACCTAGACAGCATATTAAAAAACATAGACATCACTGTGCTGATAAAGGTCCATAAAGTCAAAGCTATGGTTTTTTCAGTAGTCATGTACAGATGTGAGAATTGGACCATAAAGTAGGCTGAGGATCAAAGAACTGGTGTTGGAGAAGACTCTTGAGAGTCCCTTCGAGAGCAACAAGATCAAACCAGTGAATCCTAAAGGACATTAATCCTGACTACTCATTGCAAGGACTGATGCTAAAACTGAAGCTCAGTACTCTGGCCAGCTGATGTGAAGAGCTGACTCCTTATAAATGACCCTGATGTTGGGAAATATCGAGGGAAGAAGGAGAAGGGGACGACAGAGGATGAGATGACTGAATGGCATCATCGACTCAATGGATGTGAGTTTGAACAAACTCTGGGAGATAGTGAAGGACACTGAAGCCTGGAGTGCTAGGGTCCGTTGGGTCACAAGCAGCCAGACAGAACTGAGCAGCTGAACAACAATGTATCAATCTTATAATTATATAACCATAGTGTATGAAAGCAATCTTATGCATATAAAAAGATAAATATTTACAAAATACACTGCTGCTTTATATACAGTGTCTTTAACGCAATAAAATATTACCAAAAATATCAAAATGTTATTCTTCCCCCCCAAAAAAAGAATAACAATCAATAGGAACAAATTCACCTTAAACACACGTATTATAATTAGTTGGCAAAGACTGAAATGACAGTGATGGACAGGTGAGTTATTTAAGAAAAATATGGATATAATTGATAAATATATGAGAAATTTTAAGAGATATGGACATAAAAAACTGAATAGATATTCTCAAACGGCAAGTTAAGGATTTAAAATTTTAAAAAGTCAACCCAGGATTTTCCTTCAGTTCAAGATATCCCTCAAAAATAAAGGAGAAATGAAAACATTTTAGAAAACATTTATTCTCAAAACTAAATAATTAATTAGACTGTGGCTAATTTGATTAATAGTTTCTAGAAGTGGGTGCACTTGAAAAGTGCTATGAACTATGGATAACACTTCTTATATCAAATAATTGTGTCTATATCTAAGGAATGCAGAGTCACAGACTAAATATTGCAAATCAATATTTCTGTAGTAAAGAGCACATATATTTTGAAGTCATCCAGCTCTATGATATTGACAAATAATTCAACTTTTTTCCTTAAGAAGATAATCTTCTCCTGGAAGGCTACTGTGTACAGCAATAATCAGTACAAGACTGGAGCTGGGTTGAGCAGGATCCAAATGTCTGGGAAGTCTCCTTTATCATTCACTGTAATCCTCGATGGACATGAGTTTGAGTGAACTCCAGGAGTTGGTGATGGACAGGGTGGCCTGGTGTGCTGTGATTCATGAGGTCTCAAAGAGTTGGACAGGACTGAGAGACTGAACTGAACTGAATTGAATACAAATGTATAATTAGAGATGAAAATGAACTGGGAGAGAAGGAAGCTAAAAGCCTCTTTGATTGGTGCACAGGATGTGAACTAAGATTCTGAACCTTTTAAAAACAAATGTATTAATTTTTCACCTTGTTCAAGAGTAGTTCTGCTCTTCATTCATTATTTGATTACTCAAGTTTGACAAGAGGGCTACTTTGAAGAAGTGTTTGTAAAACAGATACAATGAGGAAGGCTAAGATATTTACCTCAATTACTGGAGAAAATGAACAAAAAATTCTACTTTAGAATATAGGAAAATGAGTAGCTTCTTATATAATTATGTAAATTCTGTGAAGCTATTGGTCACTTCTTTTTTTACATGATATTTCTTTTTAAAAATGAAACAATTTCTTTTGTTGATTTTCTCAAAATCTAAATTTTGACCTTGATTTTCTCTGTTTTATGTTTGACTTTTATTTCATTGATTTCTGTTCTTATCGTTGTAATTTCTATCTTAAATTTACTTTTGGCTTAAACTGCTATTTTGCCTAACTTCTTCAGTATCAAGTACTAAAGTTTCAAGTTTTCTTGAATTGTGAAAGTGTTAGTTGCTCAGTCGTGTCTGACTCTTTGCAACCTCATGGACTGTAGCTTGCCAGGCTCCTCTGTGCATGGAATTCTCTAGGCAAGAATACTGGAGTATCTTTTCCACCCAGGAATCAAACCCAGGTATCTTGCATTGCAGGCAGATTCTTTACCATCCCAGGTACAAAAATATGAACTATCACGTATGCATTGAAATCCAAAATTTTCCTTCTACACAGCTATATCTTTAAAATTTTACTGGGTTGTACCATCATTATCATGCATTCTAAAATATTTTCAATTTCCATTGTGGTTTTTTCTTTGATGTTTAAATTGTTATGAGTAGTATTAATTAGTTTACAGTCATATGAGGTTCTTTTTATTTAAAATTTTGTAGTTTACTCTTATCATATATCAACTGATTGTTAACCTTTTAAAAATTTATTTCCAGCAGTAAGTTGAACAAAAGCCCAAATTTAAAGTCTAATGCCAGCATTTGTGATAGAATTTTCTCCTCCAAATGAAATTGCCATGAATTAAATGTAATAAATTCCTTAATCCAAAAATAATGTGGTGGTTTGTTATCTGTTGATTTTCTAATTTTGTTCTCTTGTCTATTTGAGCAATTAAAATGAAAGATCAATATTCCCTTGTGAATGGGCTTTGAAATTCTAAGTGTGTCCAAGTCCTTAATGAATATCTTCAGAATTTTAAGAGTGTTAATGTGGCAATTTCCTGGAAGTTCATAGTCTGAAGTCATAACTCTCTCTGGCTATAAATCTCAGGAGCAGAGGAGAGCTGAATTCACTCATGAACAATTGACTATGTGTCTGTTTCTGCAGAAGTGCAGAATTAAGAAAGTAAGGATATAATTTAGTTCACATGATTTGGTTAACATTAAAAAAAAGTAAATAAAGGACTAGTAAATAAAGGACTTGTCAGAAAAGGCAATGGCAACCCACTCCAGTACTCTTGCCTGCAGGATCCCAGGGACGGGGAGCCTGGTTGGCTGCCATCTATGGGGTCGCGCAGAGTCAGACACGACTGAAGCGACTTAGCAGCAGCAGTATACATTTGTAAGCTTGAAAAAGGAATGTCTATGAGCTTTCAATAACTAAAATTGATTTACCCCATTTTGGTTGACAAAATTTCTGAATTTAGCATCTCAACAACCAGTTTCTTGTGTAATTTCTCTCATGTGTATGTAAGGAGGTTATCACTCAGCCTAGGTACATGCATGTGTGCTAAGTTGCTTCAGTCGTTTCTGACTACCTGCAGCCCTGTGGACTCTAGCCGACCAGGCTCCTCTGTCCCTGTGACTCTCCAGGAAAGGATACTGGAGTGGGTTGCCATGCCCTCCTCCAGGGGATCTTCCTGAGTCAGAGACTGAACTCATGTCTTTTATGTCTGCCATATTGGCAGGTATGTTCTTTATCACTAGCCTCACCAAAACAGATATATGGGCAGCTCTGGAAGGGTTTAGGTTCAGAAGGCATGGGTTTCCTCTTGATGCCTTCCCAAGTCTCAAACTCAAAGCAGCTGAAAATGAGCTTCTAGAGCTGCCCATATGTCTGTTTTGGTTGCACCTCACCATGAAATTTGATTTTTTTACAGTTACTTTCTATGCTTTTATAAATATATAAAAATACATCTTGTTGTAAATGAGCCAAATGTAAAAATAAGTGCTTATCTTTGTCCAGAACCAAGGAATCTAAAGAAATTTCCTATGCCTTATTTCATTATACCTTTGAACGAATCTGTGAGGAATTCACTCATTACACTTGAGGTCCTTTTAGCATAAGAGAAAACAGAGGCTCAAAGAGAATCAGACTTGCCAAATATGACATTTCTTTAAGGACATGAAAAAGCTCTACTCTCTTCCTAAGATGCATTAAATATAAGACACAAATCACTGTATAGATCCCCAAGTAAATCTTACTTATTGTTTAGACGTAAAACTTGACCACTAGAATTATTTGTTTCTAGATCTCAAAGAGAAGTTAATGTTAAGGTTAACAACAGAACACCTAACTGCTAAGCTTCATTTTAATGCATTTTCAGTTCTGCCACGTGATCTCATTCTCTCTCCTATTCAGCCATCTCTCTCGCTTCTTCTGTTCCCCATTATCATCACCATCATTACTGCTACCAGAATGCTTGGGAACTTTTCAGGGTTCTTAAACTGTTATTGGGAAATCTAAAGGGGAAAAATAATGAAAGAAAGCAGAAACTTTAATTTGGCATCTGCTGACAGAAACTTAAACAGTAATGTCATGTTGCTCCCCTGTGAACACAGTCTTATTTTGTCTAGAGCATCCATAATTTTTGAAACTGTAATAATTCAAGTTATCCCCACATGCAATTCCTCTCTTTGGCTTAGAGCGGTCTCTGATGATTAGAAATGAGCTGCATATTTCAGATGTGAAAGTGTTTCTCTGACCTTTGGAAATGCTCTAGTTAAAAAGCAAGCTTCCTTTTAAAAAAACAATCAGGGATATATTCAACAATAATTATACAGCAATAAAGTGATGTAATAGGGCTACTCTGGTGGCTCAGATGGTAAAGAATTCGCCTGCAATGCAAGAGACCCTGGTTCAATCCCTGGGTCAGGAAGATCTGGAAATGGCAACCCACTCCAGTATTCTTGCTTGAAGAATTTCAAGGACAGAGGAGCCTGACGGGCAACAGTCTGTGGGGTTGCAAGAGTCAGACACGATTGAGTTACTAACAGTGATGTACTAACACACAACTAGCAATTACAATGTTGGAAAGAGTACATTTGTAATATCACAACTGGTGCTGAAGTTAAGTATACTACTGCTTTATATCCTTAAAGATGTAAGAACCAAAGTGTAAGAATTGTATCATTATTTCTCCAGAAACTGGTGCAATCCCATACAAAGGCTGCTCTAGAAACAGCCAGTTCATATCCCTGAAACCAAGCAGGACCCTGGGGGGTTCTGGTCGCAGAAGTCTTTCTGTGTCCCCTTCTTTGAGTTCCAGGGGGCAAGTTCAAATATTTGCTAGTCAGGGAAGTGAGGGGGAATGAAGAGACAGGGGAGGAGAAGCCAAGAAACAACAGTGCAGCCGTGGGGCAAAGTCCTGCTATGTGAATCCCCTCCTTGAGGGATACAGGGAACAATATCTTTGAACTCTTTCACAGAATTAAAAACCTCATCAAATGGAAGATGTCACCTACTTTGATGAAGCACTCTTCATTCCAGAGAAGGTTTGTCTCATCACCACCTGATGCCAGATGACCTCTGGATTGAAGTAATGAGGGATATGCAGGCACCCTGAGCATTTTCAGGCACCCTGCTCCTTGACTACAAAAGGCAACCTCCCCTGCCCGCAGTCGGACACACAGTTTTGAAGGCATTAGCTGGCTGTGGCCCTCTTTGCCTGGCAAAGCAATAAAACTATTCTTTTTCTACTTCACCCAAAACTCTGTTTATGAGATTGAAAACAGTGTTGGGCTACAAAGGCCATATTCAAGTCTTTTGTAGCATTCTGAATTTATCAGGATCAAGGTAAGAGTCTCTGTTCCAGCAAGAGTGATTCTTGGTCTTCAGTTCCCTGGAAAAGCAGCCTTCTCTCTACCAGATTCCCATTATCTCTCTTGTAGACCCTGCCCCTACTAAGCTGATTTCCTTCTGCTGTATTCCTTGTCCAAATGTTATACTCAGTGGCTCTGTGAAATTTGAATTCAGGAGTTCTGTTCCCAAGCTCCTGCTGCCTAAGCTACTTTATTTCCAGGAATTACCAGTCATCTTTTTACCAGCCAGCATGTGGTTCTTACTTCTAGGGATTAATTTATTCAGTTTCTCAGGAAACTCATCATGAGTCATTTCCATGCAATTGATTTCACCAATTTCTATTTATTTACTCTTGTCATTTTAGTGATTATAGATAACAGCTTTGTTCTCTCTCAACCTTAATTCCCATATTTTTTTATTAGTCATGCCTCGGTAGTACCCTGTCAAACATCTTGTCAGACCAGTGAGTCCACAAAATAATATGCTTTCAACTCTGCTCTTACAGAATACTTGATGAACAAATTGTGCGATGAACAAATGTTCTATTACATTTTTTTTTCAGGGAGAATACATTCATTCATATTATTCTCTATGTTAAGAAAAGTTTAAAATTGTTTTTAAAATGGGTTTCCATTTCTCTGAACTTACCAACTATCAAGGCTAATCAAATAATGACTTAATTGCAATGGTAATTAAAGCTGTAAATGAGCATCTTATATAAGTACATTTAACAACAAGATCTTAATAACAATCTGAGATGTCAGAGATGATAACAAAGCTTCCCAGAGAAAGTATTTTATAAACTCAGTCTGGCAAATTAGTAAAAACAGTTTTATTCAGATGGAAACTGGAGCCACAGTACTCAATTAGATAACTGTGCCAATTTGACAGTTCCAAAGAAGATCAAGGAGAGATAAGAAAGCCTTCCTCAGTGATCAGTGCAAAGAAATAGAGGAAAACAATAGAATGGTAAAGACAAGACATCTCTTCAAGAAAATGAGAGATACCAAGGGAACATTTCATGCAAAGATGGCCTCAATAAAGGACAGAAATGGTAGGGACATAACAGAAGCAGAAGATATTAAAAGGTGGCGAGAATACACAGAAGAACTGTACAAAAAAGATCTTCACGACCCAGATAATTGCGATGGTGTGATCACTCACCTAGAGCCAGACATCTTGGAATGTGAAGTCAAGTGGGCCTTAGGAAGCATCACTACTAACAAAGCTAGTGGAAGCGAAGGAATTCCATTGAGCTATTTAAAATCCTAAAAGATGATGCTGTTAAAGTGTTGCACTCAATAGGCCAGCAAATTTGGAAAACTCAGCAGTGGCTACAAGACTAGAAAAGGTCAGTTTTCATTCCAATCCCAAAGAAAGGCAATGTCAAAGAACGTTCAAACTACCACACAATTGCACTCATCTCACATACCAGTAAAGTCATGCTCAAAATTCTCCAAGCCAGGCTTCAACAGTATGTGAACTGTGAACTTCCAGATGTTCACGCTGGTTTTAGAAAAGGCAGAGGAACCAGAGATCAAATTGCCAACATCTGCTGGATCATGGCAAAAGGAAGAGAGTTCCAGAAAAACATCCATTTCTGTTTTATTGACTATACCAAAGTCTTTGACTGTGTGGATCACAATAAACTGTGGAAAATTCTGAAAGAGATGGGAATCCCAGACCACCTGACCTGCCTCTTGAGAAACCTGCATGCAGATCAGGAAGCAACAGTCAGAACTGGACATGGAACAGCAGACTGGTCCCAAATAGGAAAAGGAGTACAACAAGCCTGTATTTAACTTATATGCAGAGTACATCATGAGGAATGCTGGGCTGGAAGAAGCACAAGCTGGAATCAAGATTGCTGGGACAAATATCAATAACCTCAGATATGCAGATGACACCACCCTTATGGCAGAAAGTGAAGAGGAACTAAAAAGGCTCTTGATGAAAATGAAAGAGGAGAGTGAAAAGGTTGGCTTAAATTTCAACATTCATAAAACTAAGATCATGGCATCTGGTCCCATCACTTCATGGCAAATAGATGGGGAAACAGTGGAAACAGTGGCTGACTTTATTTTTCTGGGCTCCAAAATGACTGCGGATGGTGATTGCAGCCATGAAATTAAAAGATGCTTGCTCCTTGGAAGAAAAGCTATGACCAAGCTAGACAGCATATTAAAAAGCAGAGACATTACTTTGCCAACAAAGGTCCCTCTTGTCAAGACTATGGTTTTTCCAGTGGTCATGTATGGATGTGAGAGTTGAACTGTTAAGAAAGCTGAGTGCTGAAGAATTGATGTTTTTGAACTGCGGTGTTGGAGAAGACTCTTGAGAGTCCCTTGGACTGCAAGGAGATCCAAACAGTCCATCCTGAAGAAGATCCTGGGTGTTCACTGGAGGGACTGATGTTGAAGCTGAAGCTTCAATACTTTGACGATCTGATGAAAAGAGCTGACTCATTTGAAAAGACCCTGATGCTGGGAAAAATTGAGGGCAGGAGGAGAAGGAGACAACAGAGGATGAGATGGTTGGATGGCATCACTGACTCGATGGACATGAGTTTGAGTGAACTCCAGGAGTTGGTGATGGACAGGGAGGCCTGGCATACTGTGGTTCATGGGGTCACAAAGAGTCGGACACGACTGAGTGACTGAACTGAACTGAATAAAACCTTAATTAATGAAGTCAGCGTACCTACAAATACCCATCATATACCGCTACCTTTGTCTGAATAAAGTTCTCCTTTTCCTGTAAACCAACTGAACTTCTGTTCTCCCCTGAACACAATTGTGTATTTTTACCGTCTACTTGGTCATTTCACTTCAGCTTCATCTATTTTCCTTTATCTTTTCTCATGGCTCTTTGTTTTTGATATTTAAGACAATTCCAACTTTTAGATTAATTTTAAATGCCCTTTCCTTTATAATTATTTCATCACCAAATAAAAATTTTCTTTTAATCTTTCGAAATTGGAGCTAAAATTCATTATGGTGAAATTTAAAGAGTGAGGCCATAAAAATAATATGGAACAGTGAGAATGGTGTTTTAAAATTAGAAGACATTTAGTTAGCAAAATGCTATATGCAAAGGTTCCATTTCCTAATAACGAGTTTGAAAACGGAGATCCCAGCCAGTCTTATGAGGCTAAGAGAGCAAGTATTTTGTTGCAAATACCTCCTAAGTGAACTAGGTAAGTACTATCCCTCAGTTTTCATTCACTCCTCTTCTCAGATACAATTTGTTACTATAAACCACAGACTTTTAAAAGCAAAAAGATACATTTTATTAACAGCTATTAACAGAGAATGTGGGACACTACTCAGGCATATAAACACACACAAATGCAGCTACAGTAACATATTTCCATATTTCTAGTCATCATTGTACTATATGTCTTAGCCAGAGAAGTAAGGCAAGAAAAACAAATAAAGGGCATAAATATCAGCAAGAGAATAAGAAAGTTGTCTTTATTCACAGGCAGAATGATTGTCTACATAAAACATCCTAAGGAATGTATGAAATTACTGTAGAAAACTATTTTATTTCTATATATAAAACCAACATTACTTGAACAATTAAGTGTAAAATATGTTTTAAAAACAAAATATATAATCTAGAAATAAATTTCATGATTCCAGATTCCCATATTAATACTTATAAAATATTTCAGAAAGAAATTAAATAAGACTCAAATAAAGATATGTATATGTGTTGAAAGCTTTCATTACATCTTTATGTATATTGATAGATTCAATATATTCTGAACAAAAATGCCAGGATGCATTTTATAGAATCTGAAAGATCGATTCTGAAATTTATATGGGCAAGAAAGAATAGCCAAAACAACTTTCAAAAATAGAATTAAATTTGAGAGACTTTTATTATATCATCTCAGAGCTTAATATAAAGATATATCAATGTATTTTGGTACTGAGAAAATTATAGGTGATTATTCAGTCTATTCTAAAGGAGATCAATCCTGGATGTTCATTGGAAGGACTGATGCTAAAGCTGAAACTGCAATATTTTGTCCACCTCATGCGACGAGTTGACTCACTGGAAAAGACTCTGATGCTGGGAAAGGTTGGGGGTGGGAGGAGAAGGGAACGACCAAGAATGAGATGGCTGGATGGCATCACCGACTCTGTGGACATGAGTTTGAGTGAACTCCGGGAGTTGGTGATGGACAGGGAGGCCTGGGGTGCTGTGATTCATGGGGTCGTGGAGAGTCGGACACGACTGAGTGACTGAACTGAACTGAACTGAATTCAGTGGAACTGGAGAAGGAAACAGCAACCCACTCCAGTGTTCTTACCTGGAGAATCCCAGGGACAGGGGAGCCTGGTGGGCTGCCATCTATGGGGTTGCACAGAGTCGGACACAACTGAAGTGACTTAGCAACAACAAGCAACAACATTCAGTGGAACAGAATAGAGATCTGAAATAGACTCACATGTATACTATCGATTTCTTTTTACAAACTGTCAAATAATTCAAATGTGGAAAACGTATTTTCAACAAATGGCATTAAAATCACTGGATGTATTAAAGTGATTTTTTAAAAGGGGGCAAAAATATGTTGTGCAACAATATTATACCTCTGCTGAAAACCATTGAACAGTTCTTATAGAAGTGCTCCAGAATTAGACACCTAAGACCTAGAAAAAATAGCTTTTAAATCTTTCTGGCCTAATTTCAAGTCATTCTTCCCTTTTCCCTCAATGACCAGATGAAATGGCTTTCCATCTTATAGCGCACATATCAAGGCTTTGGTACTAAAACACTTGTTCTCCATGTCCCACGTATCTAGCCCATACTTTTTTATTTTTATTTTTTTAAATTTTTTCTCCCTAATTATTCTTGGGACCAGTTTCAAATGCTCTTTCTCTGGGAATCCTTTCTTTACTTATAAAGTTTATGTTGCTCAACGTATGTTACTATACCTTCAAGGACTTATTCACAGCTCCTTATTTATACAGCATGTGCTTTCTCTGTTAGACTTGCATTCTAGTTAGAACAAATAGCACACATTTCTCACTCTGTTTTTCATTTTTCATTATGGAGTAATAGACAAAATAATTTTATTAAAGAAATATATCCAACAGTATATTTCCATGGCACAGATTTTGGCTCACAGCCGGCTCCGAGCGCGCAGACACCAGATGCCAGCTCTGGGCGCCCAGACGCGAGACGGCTGCACAACCGACCAAGCGCAGAAGCGTGGCCGAGAAGAGCTACCCCACGCCCAAAGCCAGGGCCGGCGGCCGAGAGGAGCTGCCCCACGTCCAAGAGGAGGGGGCTGCGCAGGCGCAGGAGGGCCGAGAGGAGCTACTAAACGTTCAAGGTCAGGAGGGGCGGCCTTGAGGAGATACACCTCGCCCAAGGTAAGGTGCAGCGGCTGCGCTTTGCTGGAGCGGCTGTGAAGAGATATCCCACGCCCAAGGTAAGAGAAACCCAAATAACACGGTAGGTATTGCGAGGGGGCATCAGAGGGCAAACACACTGAAATCATAATCACAGGAAACTAGTTGATCTGATCACATGGACCACAGCCCTGTTTAACTCAATGAAACTAAGCCATGCCGTGTGGGACCACCCAAGAAGGGCCGGTCATGGTGGAGAGGTCTGACAGAATGTGGTCCACTGGAGAAGGGAATGCAAACCACTTCAGTATACTTGCCTTGAGAACACCATGAACAGTATCAAAAGGCAAAATTATAGGATACTGAATGAGGAATTCCCCAGGTCAGTAGGTGCCCAGTATGCTACTGGAGATCAGTGGAGAAATAACTCCAGAGAGAATGAAGGGATGGAGCCAAAGCAAAACCAATACCCAGTTGTGGATGTGACTGGTGATAGAAGCAAGGTCCGATGCTGTAAAGAGCAATATTGCATAGGAACCTGGAATGTTAGGTCCATGAATCAAGGCAAATCGCAAGTGCTCAAACGGGAGGTGGCAAGAGTAAAAGTAGACATTCTAGAAATCAGTGAACTCAAATGGACTGGAATGGGTGAATTTAACTCAGATGACCATTATATCTACTACTGTGGGCAGGAATCCCTTAGAAGAAATGGAGTAGCCATCATGGTCAACAAAAGAGTCCGAAATGAAGTACTTGGATGCAATCTCAAAAATGACAGAATGATGTCTGTTCGTTTCCAAGGCAAACCATTCAATATTACAGTAAGCCAAGCCTATGCCCCAACCAGTAATGCTGAAGAAGCCGAAGTTGAATGGTTCTATGAAGACCTACAAGACCATTTAGAACTAACACCCAAAAAAGATGTCCTTTTCATTATAGGGGACTGGAATGCAAAAGTAGGACGTCAAGAAACACCTGGAGTAACAGGCAAATTTGGCCTTGGAGCATGGAATGAAGCAGGGCAAAGGCTAATAGAGTTTTGCCAAGAGAATACACTGGTCATAGCAAACACCCTCTTCCAACAACACAAGAGAAGACTACACATGGACATCACCAGATGGTCAACACCGAAATCAGATTGATTATATTCTTTGCTGCCAAAGATGGAGAAGCTGTATACAGTTAGCAAAAACAAGACGAGGAGCTGACTGTGGCTCATATCATGAACTCCTTATTGCCAAATTCAGACTTAAATTGAAGACAGTAGAGAAAGCCACTAGACCATTCAGATATGACCTCAATCAAATCCCTTATGATTATACAGTGGAAGTGAGAAATAGATTTAAGGGACTAGATCTGATAGATAGAGTGCCTGATGAACTCTGGACGGAGGTTTGTGACATTGTACAGAAGACAGGGACCAAGACCATCCCCATGGAAAAGAAATGCAAAAAAGCAAAATGGCTGTCTGAGGAGGCCTTACAAATAGCTGCAAAAAAGAAGACAAATGAAAAGCAAAGGAGAAAAGGAAAGATATAAGCATCTGAATGCGGAGTTCCAAAGAATAGCAAGGAGAGATAAGAAAGACTTCCTCAGTGATCAATCCAAAGAAATAGAGGAAAACAACAGAATAGGAAAGACAAGAGATCTCTTCAAGAAAATTAGAGATACCAAGGGAACATTTCATGCAAAAATGGGCTCGATAAAGGACAGAAATGGTATGGACCTAACAGAAGCAGAAGATGTTAAGAAGAGGTGGCAAGAATACACAGAAGAACTGTACAAAAAAGATCTTCATGGCCAAGATAATCACGATGGCATGATCACTCACCTGGAGCCAGACATCTTGGAATATGAAGTCAAGTGGGCCTTAGAAAGCATCACTGCAAACAAAGGTAGTGGAGGTGATGGAACTCCATTGAGCTATTTCAAATCCTGAAAGATGATGCTGTGAAAGTGCTGCACTCAATATGCCAGTAAATTTGAAAAACTCAGCAGTGGCCACAAGATTGGAAAAGGTCAGTCTTCATTCCAATCCAAAGAAAGGCAATGCCAAAAATGCTCAAACTACCACACAATTGCACTCATATCACACGATGGTAAAGTCATGCTCAAAATTCTCCAAGCCAGGCTTCAGCAATACATGAACCATGAACTTCCAGATACTCAAGCAGGTTTTAGAAAAGGCAGAAGCACCAGAGATCAGATTGCCAACATCCGCTGGATCATGGAGAAAGCAAGAGAATTCCAGAAAAACATCTATTTCTGCTTCATTGACTATGCCAAAGCCTTTGACTGTGTGGATCACAATAAACTGTGGAAAATTCTGAAAGAGATGGGAATCCCAGACCACCTGACCTGCCTCTTGAGAAACCTGCATGCTGGTCAGGAAGCAACAGTCAGAACTGGACATGGAACAACAGACTGGTTCCAAATAGGAAAAGGAGTATGTCAAGGTTGTATATTGTCACCCTGCTAATTTAACTTATATGCAGAGTACATCATGAGGAACGCTGGGCTGGAAGAAGCACAAGCTGGAATCAAGATTGCTGGGAGAAATATCAATAACCTCAGATATGCAGATGACACCACCATTATGGCAAAAAGTGAAGAGGAACTCAAAAGCCTCTTGATGAAAGTGAAAGAGGAGAGTGAAAAGGTTGGCTTAAAGTTTAACATTCATAAAACAAAGATCATGGCATCTGGTCCCCTCACTTCATGGGAAATAGATGGGGAAACAGTGGAAACAGTGTCAGACTTTATTTTGGGGGGCTCCAAAGTCACTGCGGATGCTGTTTGCCACCATGAAATTAAAAGATGCTTACTCTTGGAAGGAAAGTTATGACCAACCTAGATAGTGTATTAATAAGCAGAGACATTACTTTGCCAACCAAGGTCTGTCTAGTCAAGGCTATGGTTTTTCCCATGGTTATGTATGGATGTGAGAGTTGGACTGTGAAGAAAGCTTATCGCCGAAGAACTGATGCTTTTGAACTGCGGTGTTGGAGAAGACTCTTGAGAGTCCCTTGGACTGCAAGGAGATCCAACCAGTCCATTCTAAAGGAGATCAATCCTGGGTGTTCATTGGAAGGACTGATTTTAAAGCTGAAACTCCAATACTTTGGCCACCTCATGTGACGAGTTGACTCACTGGAAAAGACCCTGATGCTGGGAGGGATTGGAGGTGGGAGGAGAAGGGGAAAACAGAGAATGAGGTGTTTGGATGGCATCACCGACTCGATGGACATGAGTTTGCATGAACTCCGTGAGTTGGTAATGGACAGGGAGGCCTTGTGTGCTGTGATTCATGGGGTCGCAAAGAGTCGGGCATGACTGAGCGACTGAACTGAACTGAACTGAAAGGTTTAATGAAAATATTGTGAAAAATATTAATACTGGCCAAATATTTGGCTATGTGTTCAGAGGCTTGGCTAATTTAAAAAGAGGACGTAGAGGGTTTGGGGAGAATACAGTTGTTCATTGTAATCACTAATGAAGTAACTATTAATAAATGGAAATTGTTGAAATCGGATGCCTAAAAATGACTCATGAGAAAATTTCCTGGGAAAATGGATATATTTATTCCCAGAAACCAGAACTGGGAACAAGTCAGTAGACAGATAATCAGCAGTTTCTGGAACTTTAATTGTGTGGGCAGCAACTTGGGACACAAAACCCTGGGTTCGCATTTCCACAGTGTTCGGCATCTGTGGAAGCACATGGCAGGAGGAATCAGGAAGCTAGAAGCCAGATAAGGGCCAGCTGGTCTGCTCTTATTTATAGAATAGGATTAAGTTAGTGAAATCTGAATGAACCCTATACTATTCACTCTCCTAAAATTAATTGATGAAATATAGAAAGAACAAAATCTGTTCCAGGAAATTTATAATGCCAGAGGTTTGAAACAGAGGAAGATGCAGTTTCCCAAGTGGTAGTGGCAAAATATCAGCTCAGGAGTTATGTGTTTCCTGTTGTAAAATAATACAGTTTTCTTATTTGACTATCAACCTGAAATGGGGTACTATATTTAACTTCAGGCATAATTGTAATGTTATCAATTCATTATCTCCAGCACTGGATTTTAGTGATTGTTTGTGATCTCATCATATCACTATTTATACTCCATCAATCTTTGAGTTATTTTTATAAATTTGCTTACTAGTTTTGGTAGGGAGAATAATGGCCCCTTAAATGTATTCATATATCTTGTGAATATGGTATTTTACATAGCCAGAGTAATGCAAGTAGTAATGGATTAAAGTTGAGTTGCTAATCAGTTGATACTAAACAGAGAGATCATCAGGTGAGCCCTATGTATTTATAAACATTCTTGAAAATGAAAGAGAAAGGTGGAAGAGTAGACCGAGTCATATCAATAAAAGGAGGATTTTACCCACCATTGTTGACTTTGGAGGAAGTACTTTGGAGGAAGTGGGGCATAGTCTAAAGAATTTGTGTGGCCTCTAGAAAACAACAAACAAAAAGAAGACAAGTAAATAGGCTTTCCCCTAGATCCTCTGGGAAGAAATGAAGCACTGCTAGCACAGTGATTTTAGTTAACTGAGACTGTCTGACATTTGTCCTAAAGAATTATAATTAAATGTTATTGTTTAAGCCATATAGTATATACAGCATATGGCTTATTTGAAATAATTTGTTATAGCAATTATAAAACAACTAAGATATTAGTATATTCCTAAAGTCAGAAAACTTTCCACTCCTACATCTCAGATTTGGAGACATTAACGAAGAAGAATCGGCTTGGCCAAAAATCTGCAGCTGTTTCCCATGAGGGCTCAGCTATTGCTTATGTTTTGACATATGAAATTTGACTATTTCTTTTGATTGGAGATTAGGCACATGAGACCAACTTGGATCATTAAAATTCATAAGCAGGACTGTTTATAGAAGAATTTATTATTCGCCATTTAAATTTTTATATTTCAATGGCTGATGACTTTTTCCCTGTTTTTTTCATTATTCCTTCATGTTTTTAGTTATACAAACACTGTAGCTATTTTGTAAACATGGAGTGGGAGAAGGAAGAAGGATAAGACAATGAGAAAGAGAAGGAGCCTATGAAGGAAGAAATAAGAGAGAATGGCATGGTTGGAATAAAGTCCTTCTACCTCATGACTCTACAATAACTTGCTGTGTAATCTGATAAAATTATATTGAACTATTCTGGGTTTCAATTTCCACCTTTGTAGTTTGAGTACCTTGGATATAATAAACCCTACAGCTCATTTCTTATTTTATATTTTATCATGTTAGTAGTAAAAAGAAGTAAACAGAATATGATGAGAAGACTGAGAAATGTTTATAAGATGAGATTTTTGATGAACCTCTCATATTCTGCGTCTAATTTCCTAATTTCATGGATGTTTGAAAATCTTACAAAGAATAGGAAAATATTTATTTTTCATATACAGAACAGTACTTGTTCTGCATAAAGGTTAAATTTCCAGTTATCATTGTAATGTCTGTTACTACTTTCTATAACACTTGTATGTAAGAGAGAAGAATAACACTTAAAAAAAGAATGTCCAATTTTATTTCAATATACAATTGAAACATTCATTTTTTATGATAGTAAAGCTTTTTTGTGAGCAGTTAGATTCTGTTCTCTGTTGCTTAAGGAACCAGGTGCAACCTCACACCTGCTGAGCCTAGTTCCTTCTCATCTAAGTTTGTTGCCTGTCTTCTTATACAAATGGTGATAATTTGAACAGATTGAAAACAGTAATTGGGGTACAGGGATTTAGTCAATTAAAAAAGAGAGAGAAAATTTCCTGCAAGGTGATTATCTAAAGCCCAGAGGTGTTCTTTTCTCTAAAAATGTACAGTCACACACTGGTCTTCCATTTTAATACCCTTCATCCCTAGGTCTCATCACAGAAGCATTAATTTTATTCCTGCCTTCTTAAAACCACTCTTGTACATAATGCCTTTCAAGATGTATGGTCTGTGTTTACAGTGTGAATAAAGGTATTCAAATCTCTTGAGATTTTCTTTTAGAGCAAGGCTGTATGTAGAAGCTGTGGGCATCCAGGGAAAATTCTTGGCTAAAGAAAGAAAAATGTCTGGAGTAGGAGATGGCAACCTACTCTGTTGGACATGATTGAGTGACTGAACAGTAACAAAATCTAGTATTCTTGTCTGGAAAATTCCGTGGACAAAAGAGACTGGTGGGCTACAGTCCAAGGGGTCGAAAAGAGTTGGACACAACTGAGTGACTGAGCACAACCAAAATTAGTGCATAGTCCCCTAAATCTGAGCTTTCCAAAGCCCATTAACAGAAGCAATGACAATACAAATCTTAGTTGACACACTGCTAATAAATAAAAACATTCACAGCATATTTGGATGGCGGAATAAAGAGTTTATTAAAATCAAATTATTTGACTTTCCATCTATCTTTGGGAGAAGTGTGAAACCGTAAATTCTATCTACCATTCAATTTGAATTTCTCATTAACTTTGTAGGTTGACAGAGTTAATTTATCACCCCAAGTCTGAGGGTTAGCGAGGTAAAGAATTGCCAGTGATCAGGAAATATTAGAATACTTTTCAATGGAGCAGATTAAGATAACAGATAATCAGGGTACAGAATCTAAATTTCTCAAATGAATTTGGCTCTTCTACAAGTTAATCAGTAGAAACCAGATCTACAGGTTGGTCAGTAGCAAGATGAATGGAAACTTCTGCAGGGAAAATTAATTGGGTGCCAGAATCTGGATCCACAGCCCAGGGAAGGGGAGCCACAGATTCCATAGCCCAGGGGTCTGAAGACACGGGATCCACAGCCTGATGAGTAGCAGCTTCTGGATCCAGAGCTCAGGGAGCTGCAGCTGCTGGACTTACAGCCCAGAGAGCCACGGTGAGTTGTCTGGCAGGGACTGAAGAACGTGGAGGTCCTCAGGCCGTAGCAGGATGTCTGGCAGGGATGGGACACTACACGGAACGTCTGGGTCCTGATGGGCTCACAGCAGATCTCCTGACTGTAGAGAGAGGAGCCCAGCTGGCAGGAGCTGCGAGGGCAGAGGTCAGTCCTGTAGACCAGGTTGCTGGGGAAGGAGGAGCCACAGGAAGAGCCTGAGTAGCGCAGGTGGTCCCCGAGGGAGCAGGAGGAAAAATTTCTGGAACAGTTGTAGGACATGTTGACAGGAGATGTGTGTTCAGCTGAGCTACAGTGAGAAGATTCTGAGTTTGAATGTAACCTTCTGGACAGATGTGCTTATATATACTCTCAGCAGTAGGTGTGGTAACCTACAGGGTCATTTTTTCCATATTTGTGTTCCCTTGTTTACATGCGTGTAACTTAGCAATCTTCTCCGTAATTGTAGTTGGAATGGTTCTCCCTATATTGTATTTATGGATGCTATAATTTTGGTGTTATAGCCAAGGCAAATGAACTACACCTATGTTAGAAATGCTATGACTGTTTCACACTAATGCTTATTCCATCATAGTCAAGAAAGCCTTTCTGTTTCCTCTTGCCATAATCTTTGAGTGTTTTGCTTCTGCCAATGAAGACAAAATGTTTTTCTCAAATGGCAGTTACATAAGATAAAATTATTTTTCTTCTTTGTCAACAGATCAAGGGTGTAACTTAATCTTTAACAAAGAACCTACTAAATACTGACTTTACTTGTTTCCATATCTTCTCAGAGGATGAGATGGTTGGATGGCATCACTGACTCAATGGACATGAGCTTGGGTAAACTCCGAGAGTTGGTGATGGACAGGGAGGCCTGCCGAGCTGTGGCCCATGGGATTGCAAACAGTCGGACACGACTGAGTGACTGAACCAAACTGAACTGATATCCTCTCATCCTCCATTATTGCCCATCTATTACATTCTGTTACACACGTGTCTCAGATACAATGGAGAGGAAAAATTATCAGCCAGGACATTTTTTTTGAGTACCATTGATGGCTAGAACCAGAGAGAAACCTGCACATCTATTTAGAGACTTGGTGACAGTGAGGGACAGAACCAAGACAGAGTCACAAGGGAAGGCCAGTTTGGACCCTTATGAAAAGAATCAAAGAGCTAAGAAATATTGAGATGAGAGAAGGAAACAGTTGAGTTTCAGATTCAGTGGACCTGATATGAGACCTGTAGTCTTAACAGATTGTCATCTGTACATGTAGAAGCCCTAAAAATTTCCTTCTCAGATCTCCATCTACAGGAGGCTTGATTGACCAAGAACCCCCCCACCCCGGCCGCCCCTACAACTCCATGCTATGGTCCGAAATCTAATACTGCATTGGTAGGAAAGCCTCTCTTTCCATAGGGCTGCTCCTAGGCAATGACAGGAGAGATACTAGAAGGCCTCCCTCTTAGGACACATGAGATCCTTTGCTGGCCAACAATTGAGGATCTCCAATGGTCTTGAGAATCTGTCCACAATCTATGGCTGCCGGGGGCATGTCTGTCTTTCTTCACTCTGATGAGACTCTCATGGAAGTCTGACAAGTCTCTTAGCCTTCTTCCCCTCTTCCCCAACACTCTTCTCTCACAGCCATTTCCCAATGAGTCTTTGTATCTTTAAGTCCATCTCGGGCCCATTTCTGCTAAAGTCCATCTTCCAGTCATCTCAAACTTAGGCCAGTTCTACTCATTTCTTGAGTACTATTTCACATGTCAGATCATGCATCAACTTTGATAAATCCTAAACTATTGTTTAGATATGTTAGATAGTATCACCGACTTAATGGACATGAATCTGAGCAAACCCCAGGAGATAGTGGAGGACAGAGGAGCTTGGTGTGCTGCAGTTCTTGGGGTTTTTCCCAATCCCATTTTCATCTCCTTTTTTTCCTGAGATCCAATTATAAGCAAAATACACTATAAATTATATATATATAAATGCCTTTCACAGTCTTTTCCCTATATTCAATATTTTTGTCTTTTTTATGTTTTAGTTTGGGATTTCCCTCTATTCCATCTACTAATTCACTAACTGTCTGTTAAGTTCAGTCACTTAGTTGTGTCTGACTCTTTGTGACCCTGTGGACTGCAGCACAGCAGGCCTTCCTGGCCATCACCAACTCCTGGAGGTTGCTCAAATTCACGTCCATTGAGTCGGTGATACCATCCAGCCATTTCATCCTCTGTCACACCCTTTTCCTTCTTCCTTCAATCTTCCCAATGAACCCATCAGGGTCTTTTTCAATGAATCAGTTCTTTACCAATGAATCAATACTTTGCAAAGTATTGAAGCTCCAAAGTATTGGAGCTTCAGCATCAGTCCTTCCAATGAATATTCAGGACTGATTTCCTTTAAGGTGGACTGGTTTGATCTCCTTGCAGTCCAAGGGACTCTAAACAGCCTTCTTCAACACCACAGTTCAAAACCATCATCTATTAGGCAATGTTTAATCTACTGATAAAACATATCACTAGTTTTTCCAAATCAGTTATTATTTCATAAATTTCTAAACTTTCAGTGAGATTCTGTTGTCTTGTTTTCACTTTCTGCCCCAAATCCTCAAATTATCTTCAGTTCTGAAACACAGCTCTTCCTTGATAGCAATATTTCCCTGTTTCCTATTACAAAATTCATAACATAAGTAGTTTGATGTCTGATTTTCCCAAGACTATTATATGGATTATGGATTTTAGACTGTATTTTCTGGTGTTATATTTTGTTCCAGTTTTATTTTGTTATATTCAGTATTTTTAATGTTATTATTTTTGGTAAGTTTATAATAGCTTTAATTGAAAATAAAATAAGAAAATATTGCTGTCAACCATAACATTACATTTCCTTGAGTCTGCAGTATAGTTTAATTATTTTGTTTTAACACTGAATATTTTGTGAATGAACTTTGAAAGTAGCTATTTATACACTCAGAATATGACAAAATTTAGTAAACTTTGTTTTTAACCTTTGACTCTATAGTTAAAGAGAAGCTAAATATATATATATGAAAAACAGAAGAGAGAGAAAATATAAGTTAAATACATTAAAAGGAGGAAGGAAAAATGGTAGGGTGAGAACAGAAAGAGGAGAGAAAGCGAGAGATTTGTACACCCTGTAGAAGAAAAGAGAACTGGAAAAAAATCTTCACATATAGGCAGGAAACTGCAGCTCTGCAAATGCCAGGAAGTCAAAGCCTGTACAGAGAAAAACTAGATATATTCTAAGACAATAGAAACCCTGGATTGCTGTTGAGTTGCTAAGTCATGTACAACTCTTTGCAACCCCATGGATTGTGCACGCCAGGCTCCTCTGTCCTTCGCTATCTTCCGGAGCTTGCTCAAACTCATGTCCACTGAGTCAATGATGACATCCAACCATCTCATCTTCTGTTGTCGCCTTCTCCTGCTGCCTTTTATCTTTCCCAGCATCAGAGTCTTTCCCAATGTGTCAGCCTTCACATCAGGTGGCCAAAGTATTGGAGCTGCAGCTTCAGCAGATGATAAAAGGAACAACATATCAAAATTCATAAAATATACTAATGTTGATATTTTAATTATAAAGACATTAGGGAATAGGTAATAATTTGAGTGCAATAGAAAGAATTCCTAAACCTTCTCTGTGTTTCACTTCCAATTGTTTCCTTCTCTCACCATACCAGTATTTCTGTCTTAACTAAATAGACATGGGCAAGATTGATCTCCCCTGGATACTATTTCAGCTGAGCCTCTTTTTTGGTCATCTTCTCTTTACATACACAGAAAGCTGTCTTTATGTTCCTAGCCATTTCTCAGTCTCTTATTTTATCTATTTTTGGTCCCCATTGGATTACAGACGAACTGTATAACTGTGATCCTTGGTGTATTTTCTATTGCTGCCATAACAGATTACCGCTGAGTGATTTTGGAGAATGGGAGTAAATGTTGACAAAGTGGATCATTTCAGGAAAGCTTTGAAACTGTGCCTCTGATCCATCATACCAGAGGAAAATCCATCTTATTCCACACTCTTAGGAGGAAAACAGTCACCAGGAAAAACAGATGTAGACACATAGGAAGCGAGTTAGCATAAATCAGAAAGAAAGCTTTCCTGGTCATGACGCTTCCCTGGCCACAACGGGATGCGCATTAGTAGGAAACAGTCATAGCATTTCTGACATTGCAGTAGTTCATTGGCTTTGGCTGTAACAACCGAATTACAGCATCCATAAAAACAAATGCGAGAAACTATTCACCTGCAACTGCAATTACGGAGAAGACTACTGAGTTACACATATGCAAAGGAGGAGAGCTCAGCAGGCACCACGGTCCCTTGTTGTGCCACACCCACTGCTGGAAGTGTATAAATGCCACAGTGCAGGAGAGACATGCAAACTCAGAACCTTGTCACATAACTCAACTGAACTCACATCTCCTGTCAACATGTCCTACGGCCACTGCTCTGGAAGCTTCTCTTCTTGCTCCCTTGGGAGCTACCAGCGTTACCCAGGTTCCTTCTACCCCAGCAACCTGGTCTACAGCACTGACCTCTGCTCTCCCAGCTCCTGCCAGCTGGGCTCCTCTCTCTCCAGTCAGGAGACCTGCTGTGAGCCCATCAAGACCCAGACGTTCCGTGTGGTGTCCCATCCCTGCCAGACGTCCTGCTATCGCCCAAGGACCTCCACGTTCTCCAGTCCCTGCCAGATAACTTTCCCTGGGTCTCTGGGCTATAGGTCCAGCAGCTGCAGTTCCCTAAGCTCTGGATCCAGAAGCTGCTACTCAGTGGGCTGTGGATCCCGTGGCTTCAGACGCCTGGGTTATGGAATCTGTGGCTTCCCTTCCCTGAGCCGTGGATCTGGATTCTGCCGTCCAACCTACTTTCTGTCCAGTAGCTGCCAATCATCCTGTTACAGACCAACCTGTGGATCTGGCTTCTATCGTTCAATTTGTTGAAGGTCTAAATCCTTTTGCATATTGAGATCAAAGTCTCCCTCAATATAGCCATCCTTTTCCTTCTCACATTTACCACCAATCTTTATTCTTAAATCATCAGTTTCTTGCATCATCAACTTTTGATGAACTCTAAACTTAATGAATAACCCAATATAAAGTCCTAATACCTGTACTACTGGATTGAAAATATACTATTGGATTTTCATGGAAAAACATTTGAAAATGAAAATTTTAATCTAATAAATTTACATCATCTGGCATTGAAATATATTGTTTGTCTTATTATTTGCCTATAGTTTAATCAGGATTCTGGAATTTTGAATAAAGATCAATGTGCCTCTGAAACTGGATGTGAAAACACACATTTTGAAAGATGTTAGCAAATTTCCATTGTCATTGCATGTGTTTCCTAGTGGGAGCAATTATTTTCTGGAGGTCCATATTTTATTTGCCTCAATATCAGTGATATTTGCCTGAGGATGGAGGCGTGGATTTCTGCTAATAATGGAAAACAGAAAAATTGGTGTATAACTAGAAATGCAGACAACAAGAATACAGTATGATTTACAAGATGAGATAATACGTAGAAAACGTACTGAAAGTCTGGTATCTGAATGTAGGTTTTCAGCTAAGAGAAAAAATAAGCCTTTAAACAACTCCAAGGATAGATGTTTTGTTCTCTGTTGGTTAGCATCCTTCCCTGAGCCTGGTCCCGGTGCATGATCCTTTCTGAGCTATACCTATGAACATTGGTAAAGAGATTCACAATGATTTTAACTGGGGAGTAACTGGGTTAAAGAGTGAGTGCTAATTCTTTCCAGACGCATCTCACTCTTTGCAACCCATTGATTGTATCCTGTCAGATTCCTCTGTCCATGGGATTTTCCAGGCAAGAATACTGAAGTGGGTTGCCATTTCTTTCTCCAGGGGATCTTACTGACCCAGGGATCGAACCAGTGTCTCTTACGTCCTCTGAACTGGCAGGCAGTCTCTTTACCACTAGTGGCACCTGGGAAGCCCATTGGGTTAAGGAAATGTGGGATAACATCCCGAGGCTTCCTCAAGGCTTAACCTGAATTACTAACAGCAACACACATGGAGCAGTGTTGAATAAATATTTGTATCCTCTAGTCTTAGTCTGTATCCTTTTCCCCTAGTATCTTTTCCCCAGTATCCTTTTCCCAACTCTAAAGCAGAGCTGAAATCAACGCCTTGAGTACAGACTGTGTATTTGTCACAAGACACCAGGAAACTAGGGTTTTCCAGGTGGTGGAATGGTAAAGAACCTGCCTGCCAGTGCAGGAGACATAAGAGATATGGATTTGATACTTAGGTCAGGAAGATCCCCTGGAGGAGGGCATGGCAACCCACTAAGTGTTCTTGCCTGGAGAATCCCACAGACAGAGGAACCTGGTGAGCTACAGTCCATTATTGTACAGTCGGACACGACTGAAGCAACTTAGCACACATGCATGCACAGCATGCATCAGGCAAAAAGTATGGAAGACCATGGAAGGTGAAAGAATCAAAGAGAAAAAATCTTACAAAGGAATGTGTTTTTTGTTGCTGACTTTATGATGGGCAATGAGGACTTACTCTTTCAAGGTCTTTTTAGTAACATATGGTATGATTTTGGAATCGTCCACCCTTGGATCTGATCAAGAATCATTGATCCATCAACTTGTGCTTCCCATTGCTGGAATGCTGCCTGACTGTGTATTAATTTTCTGGAACCTCATTAAACATGTGAAAGGATTCATGTGTTCCTTTTGTGTTTCTGGCTGTGATCTCTGAGAACCCAGGTAGAGAGTGAAAGAAATGTTCTTTATGCAGGAGGGGATACTGCCAATGCAAAGAGGATAGAAACTTGGCATGCAATTGTTTCAGGAACCATAGCTGTGTCTGGGATCACAGTTGAAAGAATGACTATATAACGGAGAGTACAAGGGGGATCTGATACACAACTTGCATTTAATGCTCAAACATCCTTGTGAGAAAGACAAACATTCTGTGCTATAGACCATTCCAGACATGAGACAAAGAAAAGTCAAAAAGAATTAGAAATTTGCCCAAATTTGTTCATCAAAGATCTAGTAGAATCCCATCTCTTGAATCAACCTATTCTTGTCCTTTCCTGAGTTTTTTTTTTTTACCTACTTTTTTAAACTAACAGCCTTGAGTATACCTCCTACTATGGAGATTGCTTTATCTGAATAGACTTCAGCTCCTTTGGATCTAATTTCATTAGCCTTGTGAGCAGTATTCATAATAAAGAGAAAAACAAAAATAAATGTAGAGTTTAGGGAAAGACTGCTAAGGAAAAATGAGCTAATTTCTCTTAAAAAGATTTGCATTAACCATAATACTTAATAATAGACCGAGAGAAATACATAATTATCCCTCAGGAAGATATTGCTAGAAATTCTGAGTGCAATGACAAACCCTATAATATTCACTTTAATTATCATTATTAATGTCACATTAAAATGTTCCCTTCCTCAATAACTACCACTATGAACAAGAATAGTAAAAAATAAAACAAACACACAAAAAAATCTCTTTTTCACAGTCATACATACATAATTTTAATATCAGCAACCCCAAAATTGAAGGTGAGCTTACTGTTAATATTTTTTAAAAAAATAAGAGATAAAGGTGATTTCTATATAACTTGACAGATTTCTTCTCTTCCCTCTGAATTCCCCCAACATAAACACTGTCACTCCTAGAAGCTTTTCTCTGAAAATTAAAAAAGAAAAAAGTAAAATTGCCAAACCATGACATCTCGCTAATCTGTAAACTGCATTCCCGTTTTGGTGAGTCAGACTGAAGTATAGAACCATGGAGAAGTCCTTGAGAAGGGAAAAGTCCTGTAATCGTGTGTAGAAGTAACAGAATGTGGAATAAAGACTTCAAATCAAGCATGGAAGAAAGTACCCCCCGCCGTGTGTGCTTTGTTATATAAAATAACACACTAATGACATAAAAATCAACAACAAAAAAGGCACCAGCAAAATAAAAATACAAAGAGGTGGAAGAGGTGATTGATGAGGTAAGGAAAAGCAGGCCAGAAGAAACTACTCTGAGTATACACAAAAAATGCTTTAAAACTACAGCTTCTGCTTTGAATAGCAGAATATTACAGCATATTTGGATCCAATCTGCCTACAGTGCGGGAGACCTGGGTTCGATCCCTGGATCGGGAAGATCCCCTGGAGAAGGAAATGTCAACCCACTCCAGTATTCTCGCCTAGAAAATCCCATGGACTGAGAAGCCTGGTAGGCTACAGTCCATGGGGTCGCAAAGAGTTGGACACGACTGAGCAAATTCACTTCACTTCACTTCATGGGTTATATATTTACAGCAATTACAACAGTATTTTTTCTTCATGGGAATCTTACTTGATTATCTTTACCATGATGTGGTCCTTCAGCAAAATTTTTGTTTTTATTGTCACTGAGGCATCCAGTCATTTTATCTTTTATTTGAACTTTTTAAATAATTTTGCATTAGAGCTGCCAGAGTATTATGAACTTTCATTAGCTTTACATGGACTCTTTGGATTAGATAAAGAAATCAAATCACTATTGGAATTAATTCATTTTTGTTTTGAAGTATTTAACAATATTGACATAATACTGGCTTCATTAATCCTTAGTAAAGCTTTTCTTTTGTTAATGGAAGAGCGCATCATCAACTACTGCTTCATCTGTGCTTTTGTTGTTTGGTATGTGTGTGAGTGTGTATGTGTGTGTGTGTGTGTGTTTATGTGTGCATGTGTATGTTTTACTTGTACAGGAAAACTTAGGATTTAACATGGTGAAAACGATTTAGAGTAGTTATTTGACCTAAATGAAACCTATGCATCAGAGTGATATATGAGCAGAGTTTTTACAACTGCTGGTGATAAATAGGGCTTCCCTGGTGACTCAGAGGGTAAAGCATCTGCCTGCAATGCAGGAGACACAGGTTCAATCCCTGGGTCGGGAAGATCCCCTGAAGAAGGAAATGGCAACCTACTCCAGTACTCTTTCCTGGAAAATTCCATGGACAGAGAAGCCTGGTGGGCTACAGTCCATGGTGTCACAAAGAGTCGGACACAACTGAGCAACGTTACTTTCTTAGTGATAAATAATCATCTTTAGAAGTAATCTTTTTAAAACTTCTGTCTTTTGAAATAGATACTGATGCTTCTCCAGAGGCAATGGCAAGCCACTCCAGTACTCTTGCCTAGAAAATCCCATGGATGGAGGAGCCTGGTAGGCTGCAGTCCGTGGGGTCGCTGTGGGTCGGACATGACTGAGCGACTTCACTTTCACATTTCACTTTCACACATTGGAGAAGGAAATGGCAACCCACTCCAGTGTTCTTGCCTGGAGAATCCCAGGGACGGGGGAGCCTGGTGGGCTTCTGTCTATGGGGTCACACAGAGTCGGACACGACTGAAGTGACTTAGCAGCAGCAGCAGCAGCTTCTCCAGAAAAAGTGTCTCTTTGACTTTTCATCTGGTAAGTGATACTTCTGACCCCCATAGTGGAGAGTAAACGTCAAGAACTTGTTGTACAAGTCATATTTCACCATCAACTTGCTTTAAGAATAGAAACTAAGTACTCACACCTTTAAATTAAAATATGAACTTTTAGCTTTAGTTCAATGCTCCTAATAAGATATTCTTTTGCAAAGTCTGAAAAATAAAAATTCTCCCAAACAATAAAATAAAGAGTTGTAGACTTAAGCAGTACAATTTTGCAGCCAAGCAGCAAGAGCATTTAGATTAATCTTTATATGCTATGTGCTTCTGAACATAGTCGTGTCTGACTCTGCGACCTTATGGACGGTAGTCCACCAGGCTCCTCTGTCCATGGGATTTTTTTCAGGCAAGAATACTGGAGTGGGCTGTCATTCCCTTCTCCAGGTGATCTTCCCATCTCAGTGGTCTAACCTGAGTCTCTTGGCCCCCCACATTGGCAGATGGATGCTTTACCACTGCACCACCTGTGAAGCAAGTATATGCTGTGTACCACCCTCAGTTTTATGCCCATATTTTATGTACACCTAATCAGTAATCCTAAATTTCCCACTATCTCCACCTACTGGTAGCTTGGGGTCTATTATGGCATCTTGCAGAATGTGGAAACAGCCATAGCAGTACTGGCTAGGTTAGAACAAATGAACCTCTGCCAAGATCTGAACACGTGAGCTGTCCTACCACTGTATTTAAGTGTAATGTGTTTTCTATGATCCCTCAGCAATGAAAGGAGTAGTTCTATTTTTTTCAGGCAGAGCAAAGAATAGGATATGGCTTGTCTTCAAATTTCACACTGGTTAAAGTAAAAACTGTTAACCCTGTATGCATCTTAAAAGCACTCCACCAGATGAAACCAGAGCAAAAGCAAAGTGGAAGTTTCCTAAGCCAATTATCACTTATGTTAACTCAATTATTCATTACATATAAAAACTGAGAAATCTAAGACAATTACCAAGTGGGACTGGATGCTGAGACAAACAGAATAAATCAAGACATACCTGTGGGTGAGAATCTAGGTCATCTGTACCTTTTAGTAATATTGTCCTTGACTTAATGGATAAAAGTTTGGAGCATAACTGCTGATTCAGGTATGATCAGCTTCCTAAACATTTAGTTAACTCTTGTAACATGAGAATATTTGCATTGTTTTTGAGTGTCATTTTTCTTTTGTTTGTTTTTTCTCTAAGTAAATGTTATCAACAGAACAACTTAAAAAGTGGTTGCAAAAATAGATAAATAAATAAAACACTAAAAAAAGAAATGGCAAAAATAAAAAGATTTAAAAAAATAAAGCAAAAAAAAGTGGTTGCAAACCAACTGTATTAACGATTGTACAAAAAATGCTGCACTTACTTCTAATAAGTATTGGGATGTATTAGATGTTTTCAATTATAAATCAATTAGACATTTCATTTGCTTTCTTATGAAAGCAGTAAATCTGGGGCAACTGAAATTCTCACCAAATCTAACTCACTAACTTCTTACTGAATATATTATTTTAGAATCTATCTATGAGTAATCTTCATTCCAAAATTATGTGATGTAGTCAATTTAATATACCTTATAATTTATAATTATTTATATAAAAATATTCACGTTTCTAACCCCCTACAAAACCAAAGATCACAGTTACTTGTCTGTAGTCTTAAAATGTAATTTCAGATTTTACCATATTAACAGAATGTATTTACTCCTTCTGTATTAACAGAAGGGTAAACATGAAAGATGAAATAATTTCTTCCAAACCTAAAGGACAGTGAAAAATTCCACTTTTTAAATTGAGAAAATTTAAATTATGAATACAAGATGCAGAAAAATACAGCCAGATATTTAGAATTAGATTTAATGACACATCCTAAGTTGCTTCAGTTGTGTCCAACTCTTTGTGACCCTATGACCTATAGCCTGCCAGGCTCCTCTGTCCATGGGATTCTCCAGACAAGAATACTGGAGTGGGCTGCCATACCCTCCCCCATTGAAGAAACAAAGCAAACAAAATGATAAAACCAATATGTGTATGTCATATACCATACTTTATTTAAACTTACATTTTTTCTACTAGTAAAATTTGAAATAGATGCATTTGGGGAAATAACCAGGAGAAATAAACAGGAAATAAATGTGCTTCAGTATCACGTGTCTATATAGCTACAAGGTAGTAGTTATGGCACCTTTCTTCAGCTAATACATTTTCAGTTACTGGTATTCAAATTATTCCTAATCTATAGTAGGTAACAGTAGAAGTCAAATTTATAAGCTAAAGGTAAAACAAAAGGCCAACAGATAGTGTAGATCTCAATATAGTAAGTATTGCATTACAATTCTAGATGTAGTAGGTATTGTATTCAAGTATGATATTAGTAGAAGCCAGATCCACAGGTCGGTTGGAAACAAAGAGATCGGCCACTCCTAGAAGAGAAGAAGGTCGGACGGTAAGAGCTGGATCTACAACTTAGGGATGAGAAAATGTTGGGGCTGTGACCCACGGATTGGAAACCACCGGATCCAAAGCCCAGAGATGGGAAAACATGACCAACAGATTGAAAGTTACTGGAACCGAAGCCCAGAGACCCAGAGCAAGTCGTCTGGCAGGGACTGAAGAACGTGGAGGTCCTCGGGCGGTAGCAGGACGTCTGGCAGGGACTGGACACCACAGCCTGGGTTCTGATGGGCTCACAGCAGGTCTCCTGGCTGTAGAGAGAGGAGTCCAGCTGGCAGGTGCTGGGAGAGTAGAGGTCAGTCCTGTAGACCAGGTTGCTGGGGAAAGAGGAGCCACAGGAGGAGCCTGAGTAGCGCAGGTGGTCCCGGAGGGAGCGGGAGGAGACGTTTCCAGAGCAGCAGTTGTAGGACATCTTCGCAGGTGATGTGAGCTGCGATGGGAAGGTTCTGAGTCTGAATGTCACTTCTTGGACAGGGGCGTTTATATATCCTTATCATCGGCTGTGTCATCCTCGTGGCTCATAAAAACAAGTTACCATCATTTTAATTAAATCCAAAAGATCAGCGTAGTTATACACATGGAGTGTTTGTGGTTTTACAGCTAAAGAGTATAATCATGTTTGTGCCTTGAAATTCAGGTAATAGTATGGAATCTTCAAAGCTCTTAGTCACCCTTTTCTACCAAAGTCACCAAGCAGATCACTCAGAAAACTTTAGAGGCAGTGACTGGGCTGAGGGAAGCTGACTTAATTAAAAATAATTGAATCCCCTTTCACAATCTGTCTCGAAATTGTCGCCATCTGGAGAGCAAAGTTGCTAACTGATCCACTCAAAGTCTTTTTTTAAACAAGAACATACATTGATTGTTACCAGGAAGTGGCAGGTTTACCTTATGGGTAATGCCATAAGGAAATTGTAATGGTATCACACAAGATGTATGACAATTTTTTTCATTGAACCTCAATTTTAATGGCTTTCATGAAATATTAAATGAGAGATCCCCTTGTTTCTGATGCTTCTGCTTAAAACTGTAGGCAAACTAGTAAGAGTCCATCTTAGCTATTCAGCCTTTTACGTGTGTGTGTGTTTACCATGGTGTGTGCCTGCTAAGACGCTTCAGTCGTGTCCGAATCTTTGCCACTCTGACTATAGTCCACCAGGCTCCTCTGTCCGTGGGATTCTCCAGGCAAAAATATTGGAATGGATGGTCATGCCCTCCTCCAGGGGATCTTCCTGACACAGAGATCGAACCCTGGGTCAGGCATCTCATATACTGGCAGGCAGATTCTCTTCCACTAACTCCACCTGGGAAGCCTGTGTGTTTACGGTGGAATGAGTTAAATATTATGAATACCTTTATATTGTTTTGGAAAGTTAGAGGATATTCACCTAAGATACTTTTAGAGACATCAAAAATAAGAACAAAACATGTGACAAAAATACCCAATGTATTTCTCTCTCTGCTCAGAGGCAATGTTTTCCACCAAAAGGACTCCCTAGAATCTGGAAAATGCCTTCGTTTTAAAGAAATTTTATAAGGTATTCTCCTTGAAGTATTTGACCAAGGTAGCCATCTTAAGGAAATTCTTCCTCTGCCTCCAAAAGCAACACACATGACTTTGACTTAAACTGTTCTCAGGTGTTTCTGACAAGTCTCACACAATCTCTAAAGCAGTGGTCACTTTTTGTTGTTATTCTATGACTTGTATTCCTCTTCTGTGCAGCAGGGTAATGAAGATTGACACCTTGAAGAAGAGAGATTGAGATGCGTTATCTTCCTGTGGCTTCTACGCTGTGTGATTTGTTCGTATCACAGGAAAATAATTTCTCTTCTACTTTTGAACAAAGTACTTGTGGGAAAAATTTCCATTTCATTGAGAAAGGAATGTTCAGTATTATTTAATCTCTTATCTCATACCATATTCTTCTACAGAAATAGCTTATATGAGTGGATGATATTGAAGCAAGCAAATTCAATCTAGCTGAGTGAAATATTTATATGGATGTTTTGATGTTATAAACAAAACAGGAAGGTTTGGAATCTACTAGAAAGCAATTTTCTATTCATAATTAAGAAGCCTGATAAATAAGAACTGTTTATTTTAAAAACAGAGCACAAACTATATTGCCTACCAAATATATGGAATATGACTGAAGACCAATTTGTGTACTGAAAACATTCAAGGTCATAAAGTTTACAATTTAGAAGGGAGTTTAGCAATTATCTTCAGTACTCTGCCCTGTTGGAATCCCATTTACAATATCTTATCAGATGGATATCTAATAAGTGCCCCCAAGATGGAAATCTCAATTACCTGCAAAAGTACCTTGTTTTAGATTTTTAGTTGAATCTTTCCTAAAAACTTCCACTTAGTAATTTCAAATCTTCATAGAATGAGTCTCAGTTCATTTCTACTGGATGATATATCAGTTTTTGAAGATGGATGTCTTAAGAGATTTGCCCATCACCACAGGTTATTTTAAGCTATTCACTGTACACATATGCTGCTGTATTTACAGTTAAGCAATGATGAACTTTATGGGAGAGTCTAGAAAAAATACTTATACTAGTTCTCTATGCAGAATATATAAACAAAAATATATATAAATTTATATATATGTGTGTGTGTATATATATATATATAATTTAATATATTTACCATATCAGAGGTAAATTCAAAAGGATTCATTCTCTTTTTCACATTTTCATATATTTTGGAACTCTCTACCCTCATTTCAATCTACAAAGGTCATTTGTAATTACGAATTTTTCTAACTTGATCTTTCTTTGAAGTTTACAGGTAGTAGGCATTTTCCTTACTTCTTGATTTTATCTACCTTCTTTGGTAAAAATCCCACCCTATGAGAGAAAATTAAGTGACTAAAGGTTCATTTTTTTAATGTATAGAGCTTATTATTTTGTTCTCAATGACGTCAACACCACTAAAAATGACTTAAACTTTATGCGGAGATTTTTTTTGAAAATTAAATTTATTGATGCAATCTCTCAAGAAGCAAGTCAACTTCAGAATAAGGTTTCTTAAGCATTTTTATAATGGAAACTTCAAAGCACTGCTGAAAATATGGATCTCTTATTCTTAAATCAAAAACTCATGCATACAAGAGCAGCTTGGGTACTTATGCTATAAGAAAACTAGAACATAAATGTGTTAGATGCTCATTTAACATTTGTACCAATTAAGGATCATAAATGGGTTATTTCTTCTATAAGGTACACAAGATTTGGGATGTAAAACAGACATTCATTTTTTTCCCCTCTATTCCTAAACTTGGAACAAAAGGAATGTTCCCTCCTGACTACAAAGTACTTTTTAGAGCTTTAAACACAATAAAGTTCTCACTGTGTTAGCCATTCAATACTCTATCTTGAAGGATAGGATGACTAAAACCCCAATCTTACAGGTACAATTATGGTGCAACCAAAGTCACCTGACCAAGCTAGATGAATGAGAAATAACATTTTTGCTTCATGAACAACTGCTTTGAAAATCTAATGAAATTCTTTCATTTAAAAGTCTGTAATCATAAAAAAGGTCTTTGAAGGTTAATGCATTTCATTTTGACTGGAGCCTAATTAAGCTTTCTTATTAAAATGAACGCATGCTATTACACCCATTGCTAGAGTATTTAAGTATCCGGTGTAGAAGGTAACATTCACAGTTTCAAACTTCCCTTTGCAACTCAGCTGAACTCAGAACTCCCGACAACATGTCTTTCAACTGCAGCACGGGAAACTTCTCCTCCCGTTCCCTTGGAGGTTACTTGGGGGTCCCAGTTTCCACCTGTCAGTCTTTCTACCCCAGCAATGTTGTCTACTCCCCCAGCACTTTCCAAATGGGCTCCAGTCTCTACCGTGGCTGTCAGGAGAACTTCTTTAGGCCCATCAGCTTCCAGACACCCTGTGCTGTGACCAGACCTTTCCAGACATCCTGTTCCCATCCACAGAATTTCATCTTCCACAGTCCTTGCCAGACAACTTACACTGGATCTCTAGGGCTTAGAAATATTGGCATTGGGTCTTTTGGTTGTGGAAATACTGGCTTCCAGTCTCTGGGATGTGGATCCAACTTCTACTCCCCAGCTTACATTTCCTCCAGGAATTGCCGGTCTTCTTGTTACTAACCAGCCTTTAGCTCACGCTTATGTGAATCAACTTTCTGAATGACTCCAGTCACCTCATGGTTATATCTATGCTTTATGAAGTTTAAACCCTCGGCATCTCCAACATGTTTGATAACTGACCATCTTCATCACCGGGGCTTGCTATCACAGTCCTTCTGGACTTATACAATTCAGTGTGGACAAAGTAATCTTGACTTTGTAATCAGACATATGAGATATGTCTTGAATTTTCATTCCTGAGCCAAAGTTCAGAATCATTCTTGTTGCTGTCTTTCTCAGAATCCTCTTTTACTACTTTTCTCCTAAGACTTTTTCACTTGTGCATTTCAAATAGATATGACATTTAAAATAAACTTACTTCTTTAGAATGAATTATAGATTTCAATTTTTAAATTCATATGGTACCTTTAGTGAATGCTTCCAGTACCTTCAACTGTGTTCACTAGCTAAATATTTTGTTGCTGTTTTCTTTGTTTCATTAATATTTTGCTGGGTAGAAAAAGGAAGTCTAGAGAATCTAAATACACAGCACATTTTATGTCTTAAGAGATTTATATCCTCTCCTAGGTGCATTTTTTTCATCTAATTGCTTTAGAAAATTTCATTTTTATGTAGACATCTGTTGAAAAATATTTATTGAGTTCTGGTTATAGTCCAGGCATTCATGCTGAATGAAGATGTAAATTCCCTCCCTTCACAGAGTTCACACACATACAAGTTTAACTCACTGTCATTTAGCAAGTGCAATAATGTCAATAAAAACATGTTTCAATGGGAACACAAAGAACAGGACGTTCAGAAAAGGATGAGAATATCATGCAAAAATGATTAGTGACAATAAGGTTACTAGTTCATGTAAAAAATAAACCGTGCTCATGTAATGTGTCAGTTGCAGTCCTTTGAGAAATAGCTCTGGTCTATGGCAACCCACTCCAGTGTTCTTGCCTGGAAAATCCCATGGATGCAGGAGCCTGGTAGGCTACAGTCCATGGGGTCACAAAGAGTCAGACATGACTGAGTGACTTCACTTCACTTCACTTCACTTCAGGACTTGACATGACAGATATTTGTTGAACAAAATACCTGCCAGTGAAAATGGGGAGGTAGCTGGAGTATTCTGGAAGAGCCATCAGACAGCAATGCCAGTCTGAACTCAGTGAAGGGAAGATGGAAGGAAGGAAGCTTGGGTTAGAGTAACCTACTTCAGGCCATTTCTAAGTTTTGTTGAATCATCTGCAAGTCACAGAGACAGCCCAGCCTGCATATCTTTGCCAGAAGATATATCAGTCACTGGCCAAGAACAGGTCACAGCATGACTTTGGCATAAATGTGGGGATACACTCAGATACTAGTAGCTGGGACTGTAAGTCAATTATGCTCCCTGCAGTGGGAGATATGAGAGCTACATTTCCATAGCTTCCATGATCAGAAATTCATTCTGATTTCAAGTAAGCAAAAATAATAACCAATAGCAAAATAATAAATGAAAACAGACTTTTCCATGAATTACATTCAATATACTTTGTTTATTTTCCATTGATTTCCCCCCCCAAAATACTAATTACTGTATTAGGTCCTGTATAGGATGTGATGAATGAAAGTCAAACCCTGCAATGGAATGTGAGGAAAGAATTGAGAATTATTGGAGGGCTATGCTTGATTTAGAAAAAGCAGAGGAACCAGAGATAAAATTGCCAACATCCATTGTATCACAGAAAAAACAAGAGAATTCCAGAAAATAATCCACTTCTGCTTCATCACAGACTCAATGGACATGAGTTTGACCAAGTTCTGGGAGATGGTGATGGACAGGGAAGACTGACATGCCACAGTCCATGGGGTCGCAAAGAGACGGACATGACTGAGCGACTGAATTGAAAGCGTTTTACTGTGTGGATCACAACAAACTGTGGAAAATTCTGAAAGAGATGGGAATACCAGACCATCTTACCTGCCTCCGTAGAAACCTGTATGCAGGCCAAGAAACAACAGATAGAACCAGACGTGGAGCAACAGACTGGCTCCAAATTGGGAAAGGAATATGTCAAGTCTGTATATTGTCACCCTGCTTATTTAAATTCTATGAAGAGTACATCATGTGAAATACTGGGCTGGATGAAGCACAAGCTGGAATAAGGATTGCCAGGAGAAACATCAATAACCTCAGATATGCAGATGACACCACCCTTATGGCAGAAAGTGAAGAGGGACTAAAGAGCCTCTTGATGAAAGTGAAAGAGGAGAGTGAAAAAGTTGGTTTAAAACTCAACATTCAGAAAACTAAGATCATGGCATCCGGTCCCATCACTTCATGGCAAATAGATGGGGAAACAATGGAAACAGTGTCAGACTTTATTTTCTTGGTCTCCAAAATCACTACAGATGCTGATTGCAGCCATGAAATTAAAAGACGCTTGCTCCTTGAAAGAAAAGCTATGACAAACCTGCTGCTGCTGCTAAGTCGCTTCAGTCGTGTCCGACTCTGTGCAACCCCACAGACGGCAGCCGACCAGGCTCCGCTGTCCCTGGGATTCTCCAGGCAAGAACACTGGAGTGGGTATGACAAACCTAGACAGCATATTAAAAAGCAGAGACATTACTTTGCCAACAAAGGTTCATATAGTCTAAACTATATAGGTTTTTCCAGTAGTCATATATGGATGTGAGAGTTGGACTATAAACAAGGCTGAGCACTGAAGAATTGATGCTTTTGAACTGTGGTGTTGAAGACTCTTGAGAGTCCTTTGGACTGCAAGGAGATCAAACCAGTCAATTCTAAAGGAAATCAGTCCTGAATATTCATTGGAAGGACTGATGCTGAGGCTGAAGCTCCATCACTGTGGCCCCCCAATGAGAAAAGCTGACTCAGACAAGACTCTGAAGTTGGGAAAGATTGAAGACAGGAGGGGAAGGGCACAAGATGGTTGGAAGTCATCACCGACCCCATGGACACAAGTTTGAGCAAACTCTGGGAGATGGGGAAGGACAGGGAAGTCTGGGGTGCTTCAGTCCATGGGGTCACAAGGAGTCAGAGACAACTGAGCAACTGAAGAACAAATGTTTGATTTGAAGTGCAACTAAATATACTAAACAGAAAGGACCTATTAGGGTGTATTTAGGACACTCCCTCATTTTTCTCCTGTTATAGAACTTTACACTTGACCCAAGGGCCCTAACTTCCCTGAATTTCTGAACTATATCATGGACAGATGTATGATCACATTAAAAAAAATATTTTGATTTCATACAAGTAGTTAGATTTAATCCATTAATTAAAAGTCAGTCCTACAGCTATATTATACCTCCTCCTTTTCCTCTCTATTCAAGCCTCTCATGTGATTTCATGCATCACCAATGACTTGAAATGGCCTGACCACTTTATTTATCTCTTTGCTCTTCCTTGTCTTCCATCACTGTGTTGCTCCTGGCTTCTGTTTAAGCCAAAGGGAAAGGATAACTGGAAAGGAAATGACAGCCGAGGGCATCTGTATTAATCTTTAGACCACCTGGCTCAACATGACCTAGTTGATTCAGGAAAATTTTTCTGGGAAAAATGTTAGAATAAACCAATAAATCATTTCAATGTATGTTTCAGTAAACTACTGTAGTATTGGATACAGTAGCCTGAAGACCTGAAAAACAGCCCCCTAATTAAGCAAAAGACTTCTATGGTGGCTCAAACCATAAAGAATCTGCCTGCAATACAGGAAACTCTGGTTCTATCCCTGGGTTAGGAATATCTCCTCCAGAAGGGAATGGCTAGCCACTCCAGTATTCTTGCCTGGAGAATTCCATGGACAGAGGAGCCTGGTGGGCTACAGTCCATGGGTTTGCAAATTAAGCAACAGTCAACTTTTTATCAAGAGACTTGGTCAGTAGCTTCTCTTTGCCATGCCCATCAGTTCGAGGCTATCTACTAATAAACTTGCCCAGTCCCAATCAATTCTTTACCTTAAAACCATCTGAGCCCACTATCTCATTTCTAACATCTGTCTTTGGAGTCATGTATGGGTTGTGAGAGTTGGACTATAAATAAAGCTGAGTGCTGAAGAATTGATGCTTTTGAACTGTGGTGTTGGAGAAGACTCTTGAGAGTCCCTGGACTGCAAAGAGATCCAACCAGTCCATCCTAAAGGAGATCAGTCCTGGGTGTTCATTGGAAGGACTGATGTTGAAGCTGAAACTCTAATACTTTGGCCACCTGATGCGAAGAACTGACTCATTTGAAAAGACCCTGATGTTGGGAAAGATTGAAGGCAGGAGGAGAAGGGGATGACACAGGATGAGATGGTTGGATGGCATCACCAACTCAATGGACATGGATTTGGGTAAACTCTGGGAGTTGGTGATGGACAGGGAGGCCTGGCATGCTGCGGTTCATGGAGTCGCAAAGAGTCGGACACACCTGAGCCACTGAACTGAGCTGAATTTGGAGTCACACACAGCTAAATGTCTTGATGCAGTGATGTTCCCCTTTGCTGAAGGAAGTTCTGAGACTTCACTTTGCTTGTTAACAGATTGTCTGGTGATATTCTGAGATATCCAAAAGGGACATAAAAAGGCTTTTCGCTCAGCTAGCGCTAAGTGCTACCAGTGGTTTGTCTTTGCTGTTGAGGATACTCACTCATCACCCATGTCTGAATACTAGCTCTTTTCTGGAGGAGACAATGGTATGTTTTCCAGAAATCCCTTTCTTACCTCTCTGCTAGCTTCCGCGGGACCATCTGCACTAAACCATTCCCCTGATTGCACACACTTCCATAACTTCTCCTTACCTCATCCCACTCAATTCCACCAGCTCTGCACCCCACCCAGGTTTCCGCTACTAGCACCCATTTGCTCCGCAGATGACGCTCTTAGCTTGGAGTGAACACATACACTTACCACACTATTCATGGAAACAGAGCCAGGCAGAATACTTCAGATGGGCAGAAAATATTTTTCTCTATAGGTCTTAATTGATTGAATGAGCTCTGCTCACAATATTGAGAGCAAACTCTTTTACTTAAAGTCAACTGATGGTCAACAACAAATTCATCAACAGAACGCCTTTACAAGAACAGCTAGGCTATAGTATTTGACCAAACTGGGCTCCAGAGCCTAGCGAATGTGACACATAACAGAACCAAAAAATCAAAACCATCAAAATCGCCATTTTCTAGAAAAACTGGGCTGACAGTTTCTATTTCATAAAAATATAGTTGAAATTACTGCACAAGACTTAAGGCAACAGTAAATTAGAATTTTGCTTATAAGTAATCTTCCTCTCAGTTTATAAAATTATTATCATATTTTAGATGATCGTTTTCTCAGATTCTTATATCCATTTTTTAAGAAAGATTTCTAGCACAATTTCATGATCATTCAATACAATCATTAAGCCTCTTAATAAATGTCTATGTGTATTCACAAAAATAATTTTTCTCTGTTTATGAGCCTTTTAGCTTCTTTAGTGTAGTTCTGCTAAGAATGCAGCTCTGACCCAGCTGTGCACAAAGGACTTGTTCAGGCAAAGGGCAATATTCAGAGAATTTATTTCCCAGATCATTTTAATCTATTTGCCCAACTTATACCTGTCATCATATTTCTCACGTTTTCTCAATCCATTTGCCTTTTTTGTGCTCCCTTTTTTGTCACGTCCTTCATTGATCATTTTCTACTTTTCTGCTTTGTTTCTTGCACTTGACAAAAGTATTCAGCCTCCTCAGTTTCCAAAAATTTGGCACTAGTAACATCTAGGATGGATACGATTTTGTCTACTGTATGATGTGTAACAGCATCCTTGGTCTCTTCCCACTAAATGTCAGTATCATCCCTTTCCACCCCCATTGTGACAATCAAGTATGTCTTCAGATATTACCAAATGTCCTCTGGAAGTGAGCTTATTCTGTGTTTAGAACCATGGATTTAGATGGGTCTCCTGAGAGTGAGTCGTTTGGGATAGCTCTTGACAGTGAACACTAGACCTACCCACATTTCAGATAGGGCTAGGACTGTAAAAATGCAGTAGTTTATCATTTCATGCATTAATGAGGTGTTGTGAATGATGATTATCCAGTAAATATATTTATAGTTCATAAATAATGTTGGATACTTATTTAGTAAATATTATTTCACAATTGCACACAAATATAGTAGTTGCAATTATGTTTACAACTATCAACAGTGTAATAACCTGTTCAACTGCAATCATAAAAAAGAATGGTTTTTTGTGACAAGCTCCTCAGCTCTAGAATGGCTAGGTTGTCTGTTAGGATCACACCTATTCTGATCATTGTAGACCAAGAAGTAACAGTAAGATGTAGCTTATCTTCTCAGTCTATTTCATAGTCAAAACCAACTGAGACCAATTGCTGGTTTATAGACTTCTGCAATATCTCTTGGACATTCTGAGAATTTTCTTCGATTTGTCTGACTCATTCAGTACACTCCACAAAAAAGACTTCAACTCTTTCTGTTTGTGCCAGCAGTGATGAAGTGTATCTCAAACTACATTTATTCATTTTGAGATTTTGAAGGTGACATCACAGTTTCCAAAGTATCTCAACATCTCTATTAAATTCATCATATGGGTACTTTACTGTGAACTTCTTCAGCTGTATCTACCAAATATTTCATGCTACAAGCATATACACAAAGAGATTCATATTTCAACTATAAGAAAACAAGCTCATTTAAACAAATATTTATTTGTTCCTGCTATATAACAGAGGTTAAGCTAGTTCCTGGAGAATGCAAGTTTAAATAATTGTGTAATGGAACCGATACAGTTATAAACAATATTATAAACTAACTATAATTTTAGTTAGACTGATATAATCTCACAAGACAAGACATGAAGTTTGGAAGACCTTTCCCAGAAGAAGTACACATCAAGTTAGAACCTAGAAGATAGTACACCTGAACAGGCAGAGGAAGGTCAGAAGAAGGGAAATGGGACAAGTGAAATATGCAGAGTTTATACTGCAGATGCTGATTTCAGCCATGAAATTAGAAGACGCTTACTCCTTGGAAGGAAAGTTATGACCAACCTTGATAGTATATTAAAAAGCAGAGACATTACTTTGCCAACAAAGGTCCATCTAGTCAAGGCTATGGTTTTTCCCGTGATCATGTATGGATGTGAGAGTTGGACTGTGAAGAAATCTGATCGCCGAAGAATTGATGCTTTTGAACTGTGGTGCTGGAGAAGACTCTTGAGAGTCCCTTGGACTGCAAGGAGATCCAACCAGTCCATTCTAAAGGAGATCAATCCTGGGTGTTCATTGGAAGGACTGATGAAACTCCAATACTTTGGCCACCTCGTGTGACGAGTTGACTCACTGGAAAAGACTCTGATGCTGGGAAAGGTTGGGGGTGGGAGGAGAAGGGGATGACAGAGAATGAGATGGCTGGATGGCATCACCGACTCGATGGACATGAGTTTACATGAACTCCGGGAGTTGGTGATGGACAGGGAGGCCTGGCGTGCTGTGATTCATGGGGTCGTGGAGAGTCGGACACGACTGAGCGACTGAACTGAACTGATAGGGAGATACTCCTTTGCCCTTTGTGTGTGAGTAAAAGCTTGAGCTTGAACTAGAAAAGTTATTTGGCCATGGATATTATCATCACAAGTTTAGATTATATTATATAGGAAACTGGAGGTCAATAGAAATTTTTGAGTAATCATTTTAGAATTTCATCCTGTCACCTAAATTTAATGTGCATTTTGACAGGCAGGTTTTTAAATGATAACTTTCATTTTATTGTTTTAGTCAATATTTGTTTTGTGATATATTTGCAGTTCACTGTTTTTTTCTCATATTTTATCACTCTGGCCAGAAAGGTATTAGAAATATTTTCTAGTTTGTGGGATATCTCCTTTTTTTCAACTCCTGCCAACTTTCTGGAAAGGAAACCCCAAGACAAGACTTGTAACTTCTATGTAGTTTGTTACTTTCAGAATATCAAATGTTAGCAGTTGATTCACTATTCTTTCAAGGGAGCACAGCACTTTAGATATAAACTGTTTATTAAATGTGGAAAACTATCTTGATAGCTTCTGTTACTCAGAAGTTGTTTTGATCGAAAAAATCTATTATTTTTTGGTGTTTCTGACACATATTGCATAATGTTGTGCACAGGTGTGCTTTCTGATGGACATAGGAAAACGCTAGAGACAGAGCAATCTTTTCAAGGGGGCTGAACGTTCCATTTCAGAAGCAGAGCATATTTCTTATTAATGACAACTTTAAGCACGCTTCTGTGTAAAGGGATGAAAGACCTTTTGAACAATGTCCATCTGTTAATACCAAATTACATTGTCAGGTTTCTATTGCTGGCTGAAAAAAAGATCACAACATTAAAAAAAAAAATCATTGTCTTTTCTCCATTGAATATTCTTACCTCCTTTGTCAAAGATAAGGTGTCCATAGGTGCATGGATTTATCTCTGGGCTTTCTATTTTGTTCCATCGATCTGTATTTCTGTCTTTGTGTCAGTACCATACTGTCTTGATGACTGTGGCTTTGTAGTAGAGACTGAAGTCAGGCAGGATGATTCCCCCAGTTCCATTCTTCTTCCTCAAGATTGCTTTGGCTATTCGAGGTTTTATTTTTTTGTATTTCCATACAAACTGTGAAATTATTTGTTCTAGTTCTCTGAAAAATACCATTGGTAGCTTGACAGGGATTGCATTGAATCTATAGATTGCTGTGGGTAGTATACTCATTTTCACTATATTGATTCTTCCGATCCATGAACACAGTATATTTCTCCATCTATTAGTGTTCTCTTTGATTTCTTTCACCAGTGTTTTATAGTTTTCTATATATAGGTCCTTTGTTTCTTTAGGTAGATATATTCCTAAGTATTTTATTCTTTTTGTTGCAATGGTGAATGGAATTGTTCCCTAATTTCTCTGTTTTCTCACTGTTAGTGTATACGAATGTAAGGGATTTCTGTGTGTTGATTTTATATCCTGCAACTTTACTATATTCATTGATTAGCTCTAGTAATTTTCTGGTGGAGTCTTTAGGGTTTTCTATGTAGAGGATCATGCCATCTGCAAACAGTGAGAGTTTTGCTTCTTCTTTTCCAATCTGGATTCCTTTTATTTCTTCTTCTGCTCTGATTGCTGTGGACAAACAAGTGGTGCTGGGAAAACTGGTCAGCCACTTGTAAAAGAATGAAACTAGAACACTTTCTAACACCGTACACAAAAATAAACTCAAAATGGATTAAAGATCTAAACGTAAGACCAGAAACTATAAAACTCCTAGAGGAAAACATAGGAAAACACACTCCAACATAAACCACAGCAGGATCCTCTATGACCCACCTCCCAGAATATTGGAAATAAAAGCAAAAATAAACAAATGGGACCTAATTAAAATTAAAAGCTTCTGCACAACAAAGGAAACTATAAGCAAGGTGAAAAGACAGCCTTCAGAATGGGAGAAAATAATAGCAAACGAAGCAACAGACAAAGAATTAATCTCAAAAATACACAAGCAACTCCTGCAGCTCAATTCCTGCAAAATAAATGACCCAATCAAAAAGTGGGCCAAAGAACTAAACAGACATTTCTCCAAAGAAGACATACAGATGGCTAACAAACACATGAAAAGATGCTCAACATCCCTCATAATCAGAGAAATGCAAATCAAAACCACAATGAGGTACCATTTCACGCCAGTCAAAATGGCTGCTATCCAAAAGTCTACATGCAATAAATGCTGGAGAGGGTGCGGAGAAAAGGGAACACTCTTGCACTGTTTGTGGGAATGCAAACTAGTACAGCCACTATGGAGAACAGTGAGGAGAGTCCTTAAAAAATTGGAAATACAACTGCCATATAACCCAGCAATCCCACTGCTGGGCATACACACTGAGGAAACCAGTTTTGAAAGAGACACTTGTACCCCAATGTTCATCGCAGCACTGTTTATAACAGCCAGGATATGGAAGCAACCTAGATGTCCATCAGAAGATGAATAGGTAAGAAAGCTGTAGTACATATACACAATGGAATATTACTCAGCCATTAAAAAGAATATATTTGAATCAGTTCTAATGAGGTGGATGAAACTGAAGCCTATTATAGAGAGTGAAGTAAGTCAGAAAGAAAAACACCAATACAGTATACTAACATAGATATATGGAATTTAGAAAGAAGGTAATGATAACCCTGTATGCAACACAGCAGAACAGACACAGATGTACTGAACAGTCTTTTGGACTCTGTGGGAGAGTGTGAGGGTGGGATAATGTGGGAGAATGGCATCAAAACATGTATATTATCATATGTGAAACGAATCACCAGTCCAGGTTTGATGCATGATACAGGATGCTCAGGGCTGGTGCACTGGGATGACCCAGGGGGATAGTATGGGGAGGGATGTTGGAGAGGGGTTCAGGATGGGGAACACATGTACACCCGGGGCAGATTCATGTCAATGTATGGCAAAACCACTACAAATTGTAAAGTTAAAAAAAAAAAAAATCATTGTAGACAAAAATAAAAACTGGTGATCGCAATTACAATCATTAATCCATTCACTTCTATGTTACTTTTAAACACAGTAGACTCAATTTTGTGGGTTTTCTTCTTTTATTTCATCATTTATTATTTGTTTATTTTTGGCTGTGCCAGGTCGTCTTTGCTACGCACAGTCTTTCTCTAGTTGCAATGAGTGGGGGTTGCTCTCTACTTGTGCAGGGGCTTCTCGAGACAGGGTTGCAGATCATGGGCTCTGGGGCACAAGGGCTGCAGTAGTTGGGGCGCACTGGCCTAGTTTCTCCACGGCAAGTGGAATCTTCCTGGATCAGGGATTGAGCCCATGCTCCCTGGATTGACAGGTGGACTCCCAACCACTGGACCACCAGGAAATTCCTTGGACTTTTCTTTTTAATAATACATTCTACAACCATATACTCTTATAATCCATAAAAAATACAAAGTTGGGTTGGGTATTAGTTCAGTTTTCTGTTTGTTTGCTTTGCCTTGTTTTAAAATAGCATAAAGAGAAGTTTATTTGTCCAAGATCATACAGCTAGTTAGTGGTGTATTGTAAACTCTGTTTTACTTTTAAAACTCTTTTTAACATATCACCCTATGCAAGAAGTAAAAACAGATTAACTGGAAAAGAACACATCCTGATGATAATGAACCATAACAATCTTCTGGGTAATTTGTTTTTGGTCAGTCGCTCCGTTGTGTCCAACTGTTTGTGATCCCCATGGACTATTGCATTCCAGGTTTCCCTGACTTTCACCATCTCCCTGAATTTGCTCAAAATCATGGCCTTGAGTTGATGATGCCATCCAACCATCTCATCCTCTGGGTAATAAAGTATCTATTTTCCTTATTAACATCTTCTAAGCATTTGACATCAAGGAAACATTGAGCATTAAGTTTTCAAAGGCCTGAAAAAAATGTCACATTTTGTTATTAAGAATCTATGCTCTTAACAAATCACATGTCTTCATATTCATTTTACAAAGCCCAGTAAAAATTAAAATGAATGCTGACTAATGCTCTGAATAATTATAGCCATACTTATGATGAATATCAAAGAATATTTTTTGAGCAAGTGGAGTACAAATTGAGAAATGATGATATGAAAGAAATAGTGTAGAGAATTAAATGGAATTGCTTGCAAAGAGAAGTTCTACTTAAATTGTGACCCTTCTACACAAAGACAAGAATACTCACGCACAAGACCCAAGCAAAGAGTAGGCTTTCTTACACATGATATAATGCATTCTCATTAAACCCATTCGGCTACCACATTCTCATAACAACCAAATTAGAGACTTCCAACTATTATGAGATTGACTTAGGTCATGGATTTCACATAATACAGAAGGAATACAAAAAGTACCAACAAGAAAATTAAAATTAGGAAACATTTTCATTTTACTCTTTTATACATCATGCACAGAATATTTTGCTGCCTACCGAAACAGAGAAATGCAAGCATGTAATGATAAATTTTAAATTGCTTAAGCTCACAGTATCAGGCTCCTTTGAAGCAGTGGTCAAATTCATTCTAGCCACTTAAAAATCATGAAGTAGACCAGTTTTGAACAAATTATATTATGAGGAATTAAGATTTATTTAGTTTGTCCATTGTTCATCTCAACCTCCAAAGATGGCTTATATCGCAATGACTACACATAACTATTCATTATTTGTCTCTGTTTTTCATTCTATTGCATATGCAACCATTGAGAATATTCAACCATTTTCTATTTACATATAAAAAGAGCTCTATTAATAATAAAATGCTCTCATTTTTAAAAAGTGTTTCCTGAAAGTGATAACACTAAGTTACGGAGAGAAAGAGAGACTGGTTTTACTGAGAAACTGAGATCTTTAATATCCTCTGAGTTGTTACGGCAGGATGACACATCTATTAGTTTCCACATCTTATTCTTGAGAAATCTTCCTAATTTTTTTTCCTTTTAAACTTAGTTATCAGGGATGATTTTTTTTTTTTTAATCCCTGAGATACAAGCTGGTGAACCTTGGTGGCTTACCTTCTAGCCTCTATTTCGTCATTTTTACACTTGGATTAAAATTGCATATTTGGCAGGATTAGTCTAGGAACTAAAGGAGACATTATATTAAAAACACTTATTACCTAATGGAAGGTGGTGGCAACATTATGTCTTTCTTGCTACTATTTTTTATTAGTTTTAATTTACACATCCTAAAACAGGGAGATTTCTTCAGTTGATACTTAATACTGAATGGGGGCAGGGAGGAAAGAAGGGTGGAATGAATTGGGAGATTGGGATTGGCAATATACATGGCTACCGTATGTAAAATAGGTAGCTGGTGGGGAGCTGCTGTATTTTGTGACCCACCAATAATATAGAACTCACAAACTGAAAAACTTTGCTAAGATTTTCCACATCAGATTTATCAAAGCAACTAATTTCATGTCTGAGCACAGGAAGTTCAGCTCGGGGCTCTGTGATGACCTGCTGCTGCTGCTGCTAAGTCACTTCAGTCGTGTCTGACTCTGTGTGACCCCATAGGCGGAAGCCCACTAGGCTCCCCCGTCCCTGGGATTCTCCAGGCAAGAACACTGGAGTGGGTTGCCATTTCCTACTCCAATGTGTGAGAGTGAAAAGTGAAAGTGAAGTTGCTCAGTCATGTCAGACTCATAGTGACCCCACGGACCTACATGGGTGTAATGGGGGCTGGGGGGAGGGAGGTCCAAGAGGGAAGGCATATGTGTATGCATGCATACATCCCATCCCATCTCATTCTATTCTATTATTTCTCACTAGAAGAAGTACTGATCACCATCAATAAATAGATTATGTGACCCACTAATGCTACAGAACTCACATACTGAAAAATTTTGCTAAGGAGATTTTCCACATGGGACTTATTAAAGCAGCCGATTCCATGTCTTCCTACTTGACCTTACTGCAAACATTTTCTTCTTTTTTATGTAACAGCACACTCTCTCTCTCCCAGTAAGTGAAACAAAATTCCTATTAGACAGTTGTTCTACCCTGGGTCACTAGATGTTTGCAAAAGAAATCTTAGAATTCTAGATACTTTTTAATCAGATAAAATTACAAACTTTAGATGGAAAGATACTTTAGGATAAAATCAGTTGTTATTCTAAAAAGGATAAGTAATAATTAGGAAAGCATGTTGAGGCAAATTTAAATCAATTAAAAATATCTCATATATGTCTCTGCTTATATCATAATCAAAAAGAATACTAATGTGTTTGAGTTTGAATTCTTTCCAGTTAAACCCTTAACAAAGTTTAATGTTCCTCATGATGACGGAGAATGAGATGGCTGGATGACATCACCGACTCAATGGACATGAGTTTGAGTGAACTCCGGGAGTTGGTGATGGACAGGGAGGCCTGGTGTGCTGTGATTCATGGGGTCGCAAAGAGTCGGACATGACTGAGTGACTAAACTGAACTGAACTGAATGTTCATACCATGTTTTACAGTTTATATGGCACTTTAATACACATACATTACATTATGAACACCACATCGTATATTACAAAAGATTTAGGTACTTGCTTCTTTTACAAAGATATTGCATTACAGTGTGCTCCTGATGGAGAATTATGTGTGTGCATGTGTGTACTCAGTCTCTCAGCCATGTCTGACTCTTTTTGATGGCATGGTCTGAGCCCATCAGACTTCCCTGTCCACAGAATTTTCAAGGCAAGAATACTGGATCAGGTTGCCATTTCCTACTCCAGGGGATCTTCCCCACCTAGGGATCAAACCCTACAATCTGCTTAGATGGTAGAACCCACTTCTATAATCCCACTATCTAGTATTAAATTCTTTGTCAAGAATGAAACAGAGAGAAAGCTTTGGCTGGATATACAGGAGCTGAGCCAGTGACATTATAGAAAGAATCGTGCAGCCATCATGGATTTGGGAATTGTCTTGAAAGGCACAAGGAAGAAATGGACAAAGTGGCTTGGATAGGAAGACTGAAAAAGAGAAGCTACAGGGAGCCCCAAGGACCTAACTGAAGTTTCCAGAATGACAGACGATAGCAGTTCTGAGGCGTTCGTTTTTAGGGAGTGGTCTGAGAAAGTGTTTCAACCAGTATTCTAACCTTTGTGCCTTAGTAATGGACGTAATGTCAACACATGATTTCGGATGAATCCATCACCTTACTAAAAGTGCAGGTAGACACATGTCATGTGCATTAATATTTAGTTGAATTTCCTGGGAGTTAGTGGTGAGGGAGACTTACTTATATGTAATAAATCTTGTAATCATTTTCGGAAACCTTTTCTCTTTTTAAAGTAATCATTTCACATAATTTTAGCCATTAATTCTCAAAACACTGAATTAAGTATTTGCCAAGACCAAGCATCTCAGGAAACCTGAGCTAGGACAACTAAAACATAGGCCTTTAAAAATAGTCTAATGACACAGTTTTATCAGATGAAAAATTATAATTTAATCTAATCACCACCCACCTTGCTGGAAACCTTTCAAAAATATCACATATCTTCAAAGGAAATGTGGGAAACCGAAAGAATTAAAAACTGACACCTCTAGTCATTAAGACAATTAGAAGTCAATCAAGGAAACATATATGCAAGCAAAACCCTAGAACAAGTGAGTCAGAGAGGATTTCTCATCAATCAGCCAAACAGTTAGCATCTTTTGACTCATTATATGTCAGACACATGCTGTGTATAGAGTGTTGAACAACACTGGAATGATTCCTTATCACAGAGAGCTTACATTCCACTGACATTACCAGGTATTTAGTTTAGTTCAGTTCAGTCGCTCAGTCGTGTCCGGCTCTTCATGACGCCAGGAACTGCAACACACCAGGCTTCCCTGTCCATCACCAACTTCCGGAGTCCACCCAAATCCATGTCCATCGAGTCAGTGATGTCATCCAACTATCTCATTCTCTGTCATCCCCTTCTCCCCTGCCCTCAGTCTTTCCCAGCATCAGGGTCTTTTCAAATGAGTCAGGTCTTCGCATCAGGTGGCCAAAGTATTGGAGTTTCAGCTTCAACATCAGACCTTCCAATGAACACCCAGGACTGATCTCTTTAGAATGGACTGGTTGGACCTCTTTGCAGGACAAGGGAATCTCAAGTGTCTTCTCCAGCACCACAGTTCAAAAGCATCGATTCTTCGGCGATCAGCTTTCTTTATAGTCCAACTCTCACATCCATACATGACCAGTGGAAACACCACAGCCTTGACTAGACAAACCTTTGTTGGCAAAGTAATGTCTCTGCTTTTTAATATGCAGTCTAGGTTGGTCATAACTTTCCTTCCAAGGAGTAAACGTCTTTTAATTTCATGGCTGCAATCAGCATCAGCAGTGATTTCAAAGCCCAGAAAAATAAAGTCAACCACTGTTTCCACTGTTTCCCCATCTATTGGCCATGAAGTGATGGGACCGGATGCCATGATCTTCGTTTTCTGAATGTTGAGCTTCAAGCCAACTTTTTCACTCTCCTCTTTCACTTTCATCAAGAGGCTTTTTAGTTCTTCTTCACTTTCTGCCATAAGGGTGATATCATCTGCATATCTGAGGTTATTGATATTTCTCCTGTCAATCTTGATTCCAGCTTGTGCTTCCTCCAGCCCAGCGTTTCTCATGATGTACTCTGTATATAAGTTAAATAAGCAGGGTGACAATATACAGCCTTGACGTGCTCTTTTTCCTGTTTGGGACCAGTCTGTTGTCCATGTCCAGTTCTAACTGTTGCTTCCTGACCTGCATACAGGTTTCTCAAGAGGCAGGAGAGGTGGTCTGGGATTCCCATCTCTTTCAGAATTTTCCACAGTTTATCATGATCCACACAGTCAAAGGCTTTGGCATAGTCAATAAAGCAGAAATAGAAGTTTTTCTGTAACTCTCTTGCTTTTTCCATGATCCAACAGATGTTGGCAATTTGATCTCTGGTTCCTCTGCCTTTTCTAAAACCAGATTGAACATCTGAAGTTCACAGTTCACGTATTGCTGAAGCCTGGCTTGGAGAATTTTAAGCATTACTTTACTAGCATGTGAGATGAGTGCAATTGTGCAGTAGTTTGAGCATTCTTTGGCATTGCCTTTGTTTGGGACTGGAATGAAAACTGACCTTTTCCAGTCCTGTGGCCACTGATGCTGGCATATTGACTGCAGCACTTTCACAGTGTCATCTTTCAGGTCTAGTCAATAGATTAATAATAATTCGAGGTGTTCATGCCAATGGTGATTTTAACATCTAGACTGACTCAGCACAATTACACTCAAACCCATCAACCTGTAACAAATGAAACATATAAAGACATATCAAGAGAACAGAGAATAAGTGAACAAGAGCTGGTGAAATCTGATTGCCGCAACCCCATCCCTGCTTTTCAACTCCATGACTCATATCTACAAATAAACTTTATATTAGATGTCTCTTCCTTTTTTTTTTTTTTTGTTTGTCTGCTCACTCTTTATTAGCCACCACTGGCTTTTCCCTGCTGAAATGCTAGGTTACTGGTCGTCAATGCCCAGCTAGTGATCAAATTCAGTGGATTCTTCTCATACTTCCTTGCCCTTTCTACACTGTCTCATGGGACCACTTTTCTACGTTTCTTGAAACTCTCTTCTCTGAATCATTTATCTGATTCTGCATCACTTTGATCTCCGTATCCACCTCACCACAAATTCTCCATTGTCATGTCCTTCTTTTCAGTCCTCAAAATATACGCATTTTGCAAAATGGAGTACCATGCTCGTTCTTTTTTTAGTTTTTTAATACTCTATGACTCCTCCCAGGATAGCTGCATCTTCTTTAATGTTTTTCACTGTTAGTTTTACAGGTAATCTAAAAATTTGCATTCAAAATCTTAACTAGTTTTCAGAGAAAAGTCTTGAATGTCAACTAATTCCTAGCTATCTCTTGCTGTGTTTGTTAACCATCAATATCTCAAAGGCAGCTTGCAAAATTTCGACTGATTGTTATATCTCCTTATTTCTACTAAGATAAGCCCTTTACTTCTGTAACCAAGACTCAAAATCTTCATATTGGTTTGGCTTTTATCCTTCTCTTAATCTTCATTTACAACAAATTAGATTAGCCTGTTCTTTTAGAATGTTCTCAGCAGCTACCATTTGTTCCTATTTCTTTGCTTCTCTCTTACATAGACTTTTGCAAGCTCTTGTCAGGCAATATTGCAAGGACTTTCCTCTGTCTGATTGCTTCCTATATAAATTTAGTCTCTGTGTTAGATACAACTAAACTTAATTGATAAAACAGAATTTCCTTCTTAAATCAGTTAGCATCATTCCTCTCCTTAAAGCTGTTCAGTGGTTGGCCAACAAGACTAAAGATTTCCTGAGAACTATTTGCTGGCATATGTGATACGTACTTCACCTCAGAATTCAAAACTCGGTCAAATTGGCCCCTCATTCATCTGCTCAATCAATGAACCATTCAGTTATCATTCATTTGTTCAGTAAGTACTTATAGAGAATCTCTAAAGGCCAAGGTTTCTTTTAAGTTTTATTGAAATGACATATATCAATTGCCCCAGTGTTCTTTGTTTTTTTTTAATTGAACAGGTTTTCAAAATTTTAAAAGGAAGAGATCGAAAGATATATTGGTACTCTGATTATTTTTTAAATCTTGTAACTCTTAGCCTGACTCCTAAAGGACAATATACTAAAACTGCCAAATGTTTCCTTTTATCCTGGGATATGGTCCTACAGTTCACCAGTTTCTTTTAAACTGAATTAATGTGATTAGAAGTTGTTCATGTATTTGTACTGTTTTTTGTCATAAGGTAAAATTTAAAAAATGGTGAAATATTTCTTGAACTCTCAGTTCAGTTCAGTTCAGTCGCTCAGTCGTGTCCGACTCTTTGCGACCCCATGAATCACAGCACGCCAGGCCTCCCTGTCCATCACCAACTCCCGGAGTTCACGCAAATTCATATCCATCGAGTCGGTGATGCCATCCAGCCATCTCATTCTCTGTCGTCCCCTTCTCCTCCCACCCCCAATCCCTCCTAGCATCAGACTCTTTTCCAGTGAGTCAACTCGTCACATGAGGTGGCCAAAGTACTGGAGTTTCAGCTTTAGCATCAGTCCTTCCAATGAACACCCAGGATTGATCTCCTTTAGAATGGACTGGTTGGATCTCCTTGCAGTCCAAGGGACTCTCAAGAGACTTCTCCAGCACCACAGTTCAAAAGCATCAATTCTTCGGTGCTCAACTTTCTTCACAGTCGAACTCTCACATCCATACATGACCATTGGAAAAACCATAGCCTTGCCAAACAGACCTTGGTTGACAAAGTAATGTCTCTGCTTTTTAATATGCTATCTAGGTTGGTCATAACTTTCCTTCCAAGGAGTAAACGTCTTTTAATTTCCTGGCTGCACTCAGCATCTGCAGTGATTTTGGAGCCCCCAAAAATAAAGTCTGACACTATTTCCACTGTTTCCCCATCTATTTCCCATGAAGTGATGGGACCAGATGCTGTGATCTTCTTGAACTCTAGTCTCTAGCAAAAGTGAAAAAAAAATTGAGGTCTCTATGTTTTTAAAAATATGAAAGAAAGAACATATTTCTTTGTGAAAGATTATTTCTACATACTGAATACACTAACCATATTGGTCAACTGTGTTCATGAGAAAATAAAAATAGAACCTAAGATACTATTTGAAATATGATGTATGGAATCATTATGTGAGACTCTCTTGTGCTCATTTATATAAACTGCCTGTCTCTTGTTGCTATTTAAATATGAGGTCTCACCTTTGCACAAGATAACTTACTTAATTCTCACGACTCTGTGGAGTTGGCACTAGAAATCAGGGAAAACAAATAACATGCCAAACAACACCCAGCTAATAATTTTTGAAGCTGGGAACCTTAGCTCAGTCTGAGTCCAAACTCATCTTTTCAGTACAGTTCTTTCACATAATAATCTATGATTTGGTTCCAACCTTCTTTTTCTAATTCGTTTTCTCCACACTCCAAATTATTTATCAATTTCCTCCCATCCAGTACTTTTATACACACTTGCTTTTGTTTGAGACATTGCTCGATTGTTTTCACATTTTGCAATGCTCGACTGCTTTTATGCATATTCTGACACATAGAAGACTGTATAAGAAGTGTTCAGAAGTGTTCTTCTGCTCTATGAGATTGCTACTCATAACAATCACTTTTCTTATATTGAAGAACAAGGGGTGTTCCTGTATGTTTGCTTCCTACTATTTGAGTACATACTTTCCTAAAAATCTAATACAGCATCCAGCTCTGGTTTTTTATTGTATACTAGAACTTCCATTCTTATTTATTGTTTTGGACTTGATGTAATCAGAGGAGTCTACCTAGACAAAATATATTTTATATAATAGTTCCCACAGTATTGCTCCTCTTTCTAATGTTATGGCCATTAACAAATATGGGAATACTATGATAAGGTAATCATTTTACTTGTAATCATCTACTTCTTCAAGAGATAGTGGATGCTGTTCTGACGGGGTAAGATATTGACATCACAGTAAGAGTGCATGCTTAGGTTGTAGCAGATGTTCCAAAACATGTGATTTCTTGCATGAGTACATAATTATTGAAACTTACACATAAGCATTACTAGTTTAGCATCAATGGTGGGGTCAAAAGTGTTTGTACCTATTTTTTTTTTTTTTCAATTTTCTCGACCTTTCACTGAAGACATTGGGATATGGTATACTCACAGTGATGACTTTCTGAAAGACTCAACCATTGGCTTTTCCTTATGAAAGCCATGTTGCTAAGCAACACATGTGCATTGGTATATTTCTTTACAAAACCATCTATCATGAGAGAGGCCAGGGCTTCTTCACTTGTAATTACCAGAGTCCGTTGAGAAATAAACCACAGCACAGCCACTAAGCTTTGCTTTGTAGTTTGCATTGGATTTAATAGGAGATGAGTATTCCACTTGACCCCTGAGTGCAGAGGTGATTTCCAGCAAAGACATTTTCAGGTTGAAATAGAACATGATTTATGACACATCTCAGAAACCACATCAGCTGCTGTCCTCCATTATGTTGCTTAACTCTGATCCCTATAAGGCATTTGCCTTACAAAGGCTGTGCCTTGCAAGGCGCATAGAAAATCATGTTTTCTATTATTGATACACAGCCTCTGTTTTCTTCAGGTTCACGTATTAAAAACCAACTGGCTGAGAAAGCTCAGTTTTTACATTCAATTTTACATTTGCCACATGTTCTGAAATTCTAATAAGGATATATGTGTGTGTGTGTGTGTGTGTATGGAGAGAGAGAGAGAGAAATCTCCTTTTTATATGTTGACAAAGGCAAAATGTCTCCAGTAGTACCTTCTGTACACCAAGGATTATGTTATATAGTTTCAAAAATCTATACTCTTTATTAACTGAAAATAAAGGATTTTTGGTAATGAGCTTTTTTTCTTTTGAGAAGCATTAGACAGTATTAAAGGATTCTTTCTAAGTGTCCTTAAGTATTACTGTTTTGGCATTGATTTTAATGAGAATTGTTCTAAGTAAGGTCTAAAAGATCCTCAGCAAATTAGCAATGGACTGCAACCATCCAAAGCATGTAAATCATGGAAAACTAGGTCATGCTCATCCTATTTGCAGAAGTTTCTACCTCAATGGAAACATCAAGCTTCACAGAACAAAGAATTTAGGCTTTTAAATAAGGAAAGTTTGAAGAGTTTTATTCCAATCTTAAAATGGTTCCTGTTGGCTTCTAAACGACACAATATTAACTCCCAGCCAACTTCAGCTCTTAGATCTCCAAGATAAAATTAGAAGAGACCAAAAGTAGTCTTGAAAGATTACCAAATGATCAGTGAGACAACAAGGAAGACAGAGTGAATGAGAGTTCTCATAATTACTTTAGAAATTTCCTAAATGGTAAACAATGGCGACTCGCCCCCTGGTGGACAGACATTCCCCTGCAGCTGTTTTGTCACAAAAAATGGTGTGGATGTGCATCATGGATTACCAGAGACTCTTGAATCTTGAGAATATCAAATAGATTCTCTCCACACTCACAGAAGCAGAAGATACTAAGAAGAGGTGGCAAGAATACACAGAAGAACTATACAAGAAAAAAAGAACTTCATGACCAAGATAATCATGATGGTGTGATCACTCACCTAGAACCAGACATCCTGGAATGTTAAGTCAAGTGGGCCTTAGGAAGCATCACTACGAACAAAGCTAGTGGAGGTGATGTAATTCCAGTTGAGCTATTTCAAATCCTGAAAGATGATGCTGTTAAAGTGCTGCACTCAATATGCCAGCAAATTTGGAAAACTCAGCAGTGGCCACGGGACTGGAAAAGGTCAGATTTCATTCATATCCCCAAAAAAGGCAATGCCAAAGGATGCTCAAACTACCGCACAATTGCACTCATCTCACACTCTAGCAAAGTAATGCTCAAAAGCCAGGCTTCAACAGTACATGAACCATGAACTTCCAGATGTTGGAGTTGGATTTAGAAAAGGCAGAGGAACCAGAGATCAAATTACCAACATCAGTTGGATCATCGAAAAAGCAAGAGAGTTCCAGAAAAAACATCTACTTCTGCTTTATTGACTACTCAAACCCTTTGACTGTGTGGATCACAACAAACTGTGGAAAATTCTTAAATAGATGGGAATACCAGACCACCAGACCTGCATCCTGAGAAATCTGTATGCACATCAGGAAGCAACAGTTATAACTGGACATGGACAACAGACTGGTTCCAAATAGGAAAAGGAGTAGGTGTATAGGAGTACGTGTATATACAAGACTGTATATTGTCACCCTGCTTACTTAACGTATATGCAGAGCACATCAAGCAAAATGTCAGGCTGGATGAAGCACAAGCTGGGATCAAGATTGCTGGGAGAAATATCAATAACCCCAGATATGCAAATGACACCACCCCTATGACAGAAAGTGAAGAAGAACTAAAGAGCCTCTTGATGAAAGTGAAAGAGGAGAGTGAAAAAGTTGGCTTAAAATTCAACATTCAGAAAACTAATATAGCATCTGGTCCCATCACTTCATGGCAAATAGATGGGGAAACAGTGGAAACAGCGACAGATTTTATTTTGGGGGCCTCCAAAATCACTGCAGGTGGTGACTGCAGCCATGAAATTAAAAGACACTTGCCCCTTGAAAGAAAAGCTATGACCAAACTAGTCAGCACACTAAGAAGCAGAGACATTACTTTCCCAACAAAGGTCCATCTAGTCAAAGTTATGGCTTTTCCAGTCATCATGTTTGGATGTGAGAGTGGGACTGTAAAGAAAGCTGAGTGCCAAAGAATTGATGCTTTTGAATTGTGGTGTTGGAGAAGACTCTTGAGAGTCCCTTGGATAGTAGGGACATCCAACCAGTCCATCCTAAAGGAAACCAGTTCTGAATATTCATTGGAAGCACTGATGTTGAAGCTGAAACTCCAATTCTTTGGCCACCTGATGAGAAGAACTAACTCATTAGAAAAGATCCTGGTGCTGGGAAAAATTGAAGGCAGGAGGAGAAGGAGATGATAGAGGATGAGATGGTTTGATGGCATCACCAACCATGAGTTTGAGCAAGCTCTGGGATTTGGTGAAGGACGAGGAAGCCTGTCGTGCTGCAGTCCATGGAGCTGCAAGTAATTGGACATGACTGAACAACTGAACTGAACCGTACTCACAACTTTCTTTTCAAATATTATTTTATTATTAGCTCCATTTATTTAACTTCATTTATGTGACCTCTGCTGTTCAAACCATTTTCCCTTTAGTAATAATCCAACCACTCTCAGCACAGAGAATCCAGACTTGATGTTAGGCACCATTGTATTCACGTGCTCAGTCACTCAGTAATGTCTGACTCTTTGTGACCTCACAGACTGTAACCTGCCAGGTTCTTCTGTCCATGGAATTATCCAGGTAACTCTTCTGTCCATGGGATTTTCCAGACATGAGTACTGGAGTAGGTTGCCATTTCCTTCTCCAGAGGAATCTTTCTGACCCTGGGATTGAACTTTCATCTCTTGTGACTCCTGCATTAGTAGGTGAATTCTTTACCAACAGTGGCCACCTGGGAAGCCCATAAGCAACATTGCACCTTAGAGAAATGTTCTATAAAGGGAGGATTTCTTCTTCCTTTTTTGGGGGAGGGGGGCCCATTCCATCTAGATTATTCTTTGAAATTTTCTTCTTCCAAATGCCCTAGGCTATCTCTCATGAAATTTCCTGTTCTCCTTGGGAGAATTTTGGCAAAATTTACCTTCCTTAAAAGTTATCTGATAGGATTTGAGACATTATATATCCCATGGTGAAACAGAAAGGGTTAGCGGAGATGGGGCAAGATTAGCATGTTGCTTATATGACAGTCTTCCTTAGCTCATATTCCGGTAGACCTAAGCCCACTGTTGCAGTTCTGAGCCCTATGAAGTTTCCTCTAACAAAGTAAATTTTCTGTCCATCCTCAGCTTAAAAGTATAGGTCCTGTTTGACAGTGATACACAAAATATCATTAATATTTATTTCAACTGGTGTAAAATATGATATACTAAAACAAAATGCTATAGAAAACTATTCACAGTTGGTTTATACTAGAGTTGCCTTAATTTTTCCTGGGTGTGTGCCAATGAAAAACTCCTGATCTAAACAAAACTTTTTTCCTATTTTTTTTCTTGTTTCTAGATTTCTTCAGTCTTACCAATTAATGCTCGATTTTCGTTAGCCAGCAAAGACAAAGAAGTCAATCTACCATCTCTTGCAATCCACAATTTATCCTAAATATCAGAACTGATGCCTTCTCTCTGGGAACAGCAAGGTGTTGAATAAAGAACAAACATGGATTGTGAATCCAGATTCGAATCTTGACTTTACCACCTACTAGATGTTTGATATTGGACAACAGGTGACACAGTGGTAAAGAATCCCACCTGCAGCAGATGTGATTTGATCCCTGGTCTGGGAAGATCCCCTGGAGAAGGAAATGGCAACCCACTCCAGTATTCTTGCCTGGAGAATCCCGTGGACAGAGGAGCCTGGTAGGCTGCTGTCCATGGGGTCGCACAGAGTCTGACACGACTGAAGCGACTTAGGAGCAGCAGCAGTAGCAGAGTAACTAATTGTTAGGCACTATAACTCAAACTCATCAAAAAGCACATGTTCACTTGTTTTATTTTTAGCAATAAAAATCAATTCATAAAGGGTAAAGAAATGTCTTGAAAATAAAAATCAGTTAACCCAAGTTATTTCAAGTCATGAATTTAAATATTCATTAGATTCTTCAGTAAACATTAAAGAGCAGTTATCTTTTATGACTTTTATTTTAGGTAAAGCTGAAAACATATATTTGGCTTGAAAGTTGTACCACTTTCCTCATAGATTTTATAGGCTACTTATTAGATAATCAGGCAAATAATAGGGACAATGAAGCGACATTTCATGACATTCTGTTAAGATAAAATAAAAAAACATATAAAAGCACATATATCTGTAATAATTTTTAGTTGTAATAACAATTCTTAGCCATCTTAAATCAAAAGACAGTATATAAATATATTAAGGGTATTTGATTTTATTTTCAAAATAAAAATTTAGCATGCAAAAAGTACACTTAATATCTAGTAATGGTAAAAACAGGATCATAGACTATTAAAATATCTTGGTTATAATATGAATACATTCTTAATTTACAGATGTTGAAAGTGAGATTCAGTGAATTATGAAAGGAATATAAAATATGTGAGCATGACATATGATGCTTAAACTATACTACTCTGAAATAAAGATGAAAAATATGAACTCTGCAGATATAATCACAGTGGTTTCCCTGGTGGCACAGATGGTAAAGAATCTGCCTGCAATGCAGGGACCCAGGTTCAATCCCTGGATGGGAAAGATCCCCTGCAGAAGAGAACAACTTCTCACTCAAGTATTCTTGCCTGGAGAATTCCATGGACAGAGGAACCTAGCAGGCTACAGTCTATGGAGTTGCAATGCGTTACACACAGCTGAGCGACTAACATACACAAAGTCACTATTATAGACTATTTATTGGTGTTTCTAAAAGTAATAAAAGATATAATTCTGAGGTAGATATTAAGCAGTTTGAAAGATTGCAATATGATTTGCAAGGTATTAAAGTTGAGGTTTAGTCCACAACAATTAAATACTCATTACTTGCTGAAATTATTTTGGGGAAAAATGTCATGCTTTAAAAATTCTGATCTACAAATGTGATGGCACAAAGATAATCTTACATCAATAAATCCAAAATGTTAGCATCTTGTTAATGGGTGTTGAATTGATTACTGGGAACATGAACTTTCCATGACCTGACAGAGGCCAGAATAATTTACCTTGTCTTCCAAAGTTCTCATCTCCATAGTCAGAATGAGAGTGGCGACTGAAACCACCAAGGTCACAGTACCCATTGCAAAGCTTCTGGGGAGTCCTGGATTTTGCCAGTCACCACAGCTCAATCTATGACGGCGATGAATCCAGATGAGGAGTAAAAGTTCAGTTACTTGAGCTTCATTGTTCCTCTCAGCACAGGGACTGCAAATCCTCAGAAGTGGGACTAGTGAAGCCTGCAGTCTTTACATCTCAAATGGCATCTGAGCCTCCCAGTCCCTTCAACATTCCCTGGATGCCAGCAAGGGAGGGACTGGGCCTGAGGCAGGAGATAGATGAGCTTCAGTCCCACACCTAAAATTTCCTGAGACAGGAGATAGGGGGGCTGCAAGTTAGGTATTTACGATCAGCCTCCTGTTTACACTTTGAAACAGCTACAGAAACAGGGCAAATTAACCAGATAAGTAGCCAGGCTTTTCCTGTTTCTTAGTTTCCTGTGGACACTTTAAGATGCTTCCCTGGTGGTTCGGATGGTAAAGAATTGGCCTGCAATGCAGGAGACCCAGGTTTAATCCCTGAGATAGGGGATCCCCTGGAGAAGAGAATGGTAACTCACTCCCGTATTCCTGTCTGGAGAATCCCATGGACAGAGGAGCCTGGGAGCTACAGTTCCTAAGGTTGCAAAGAATCAGACCCAAGTGAGCTACTAACACACACACACACACACACACACACACACACACACACACACACGGCACATGTCAGAGACAGAGAGGACTAAGCCCTGTTTGAGCAAAAGATCAAGAGGTCACATATTTCCCCTCCTTGGGGCAAGGGAGACACTTCCTCCAAGCGCAGGAAGGCCCCTCGGGAGTCATAAAGGGGGGCCCACTCTCTGCAGCTGATGATGACAAGGCCCTCCCATGGGCTGGAATCCATTTTGCAAAAACTGCACCTGCGTGTTGGCGAGTATCCTAGGGCAGGCCAAGCCTGAGAAAGAAAGCATATACTTGGCCAAAAGCAAATAAAGGCCCAGAACTGTCCTATATAAATGATTTAACTGCTTCCCTGCTCATTAAGGGGGAAGCCCACGCCCTTTCTCTCCACGTGTGTATCTCTGCCTTGCCTCTGTCTTAAATAAGCAAATTGCTTCTCTGTACGCTCTCCCATTTGTGCTGGGTCTTTAATAACAAACTTTGCACCTGATTTGACAGTTTGGCCTCCTTGAGAAACGCATTGTTCAATAGTGGCAAAGGCCAGGGGATTTTGTTTCTAGCTCCCAGCCCCTGGTGGACACTGGCTAGGAATCCTAGTTTTTATCCAGGCTACCCAGGGCCAGGTCCTTTGCAGGGAACTAAGATCTCACTTCAGGCCCCGGCTCACTGCTGCCTCTCCGAGAACACTACATGTTAACACGTTTTAAGTTAGTATACCTTTAATCAACGTTGTGCCTATTAGAGGTAATTTTTCCATTCTCAAAGCTTTGGCTTTTATGTGACCCTGGTTAGATTCCCATAAACTGACTCTATGACATGAGGTAATATCCCGACTGTATTTCAAAAGATTGTTTTGGTTCACTAATTATATATGACTGCTTCTGACATCCTCTGTAAGAAGATGTTTTATGTAAATGTCACATCTGCCATTATTCAAAACCAGGCTCTGCTAAAGTGCTAAAACCACTTCAACTGATTCCCTGGAACAGACATATCTCACAGTTTGGTAATAATAATAGTAAAAACAGTGTCTATTCATATTATCATGTTCAGAAACTTTACATGTATCCATTCATTTAATAAAATGACCCTGTGAGGTGGATACTGTTGCTATTCCCATTGCACTGATGGCTCAGAGCACTTAAGTGGTAACATGCCTAAAGGCACCACACTGCTAACTGCACAGGTTGGATGTGAACTTAGGTAAGAGACTCAAAAGCCTATTTGTCTTTCACTTGCCCGAACTGCCAATTAAGAGAACCGTCCAGACCGGGGAGAAGATAGACACTCCCGGATGGTCTTTCTCCAACACTCTTAGAACAAGGGAAAGCCTAAGGCATAACTTTGGTAGAGGTGATTGATCTTGGTGGCTTCTCTTCCATTTCCTTTTAGTCACTGGCTCTCACCCCTGTCACATCTGTTCTTAGAATTCCCCTCACTATGTGCTGTCTCCTGGGTTTGCAGACTGAAAAAGAAAAATGCACAATCTAAAAGTTGAGAATTATGTTTTATTTGGAGGACATTCTGAAGGCTTCAATCCAGGGAGGCAGCTTCTCAGAGGGCCCCGAGGGACTGCTCCAAAGCACTAAGGGAGGAGTGAGGATAAACAGGAGGTTTTGCAGCAAAGACCAGGCAGTCAGAACATCGAAAGATTACTGCTAGTTAAAGAAAACCTAGACATCTCAAGTCAATAAATTGAGCACTTCTCTATGTAGGGGAAGACTGCACCTGCTCCTTAGCTATCCAGGGTCCGTTTCCTATTCTTTCCCAGCCTGAGTCCCCTTGGGCTGCACCGTTGAGAATGGCTACAGAACCTGAGGGCTTGGCAGTGGGCCGTCCTTTTGTCTCCATCCTGAGTTCCCTCCGGGCAGCTGCAACATCTTTTGTTTACTGACCTGGCAGGGAACGTTTTCATTCATAGGTTCCATGGTTTTCGCTGCATCATTCCAGAAGTCTGCTCTCTTATCACCTTATCTCTTGCTCCAGATTTATCTCTTTGTTTTCTTCTTCTCTTCTTTTCTTTATTCTCCCAACATTTTTGTGTCTAGTGTTTCAGGGACAGGTGGGGAATAATGTACAGTCTGCCCTCCTCTCAAGCCCTGAGAAGTAAATGAACAGTTCTAACCATTGAGCTCATGTCATAACCCTAAGGGCTAAGTGGTGATTTCACTTGGTTTAGGGAAATTTTCATCACCTATAGAAAACTGGAATGGGTGAATTTAACTCGGATGACCATTATATCTACTACTGTGGGCAGGAATCCCTTAGAAGAAATGGAGTAGCCATCATGGTCAACAAAAGAGTCCGAAATGCAGTACTTGGATGCAATCTTAAAAATGACAGAATGATTTCTATTCATTTCCAAGGCAAACCATTCAATATTACAGTAATCCAGGCCTATGCCCCAACCAGTAATGCTGAAGAAGCCGAAGTTAATCGGTTCTATGAAGACCTACAAGACCTTTTAGAACTAACACCCAAAAAAGATGTCCTTTTCATTATAGGGGACTGGAATGCAAAAGTAGGAAGTCAAGAAACACCTGGAGTAACAGGCAAATTTGGCCTTGGAGCATGGAATGAAGCAGGGCAAAGGCTAATACAGTTTTGTCAAGAGAATGCACTGGTTATAGCAAATACCCTCTTCCAACAACACAAGAGAAGACTCTACACATGGACATCACCAGATGGTCAACACCGAAATCAGATTGATTATATTCTTTGCAGCCAAAGATGGAGAAGCTGTATACAGTTAGCGAAAACAAGACCAGGAGCTGACTGTGGCTTAGATCATGAACTCCTTATTGCCAAATTCAGACTTAAATTGAAGGAAGTAGGGAAAACCACTAGACCATTCAGATATGACCTCAATCAAATCCCTTATGATTATACAGTGGAAGTGAGAAATAGATTTAAGGGACTAGATCTGATTGATAGAGTGCCTGATGAATTCTGGACGGAGGTTCGTGACATTGTACAGGAGACAGGGACCAAGACCATCCCCATGGAAAAGAAATGCAAAAGAGCGAAATGGCTGTCTGAGGAGGCCTTACAAATAGCTGTGAAAAGAAGAGAAGTGAAAAGCAAAGGAGAAAAGGAAAGATATAAGCATCTGAATGCAGAGTTCCAAAGAATAGCAAGGAGAGATAAGAAAGACTTGCTCAGTGATGAATGCAAAGAAATAGAGGAAAACAACAGAATAGGAAAAACAAGAGATCTCTTCAAGAAAATTAGAGATTCCAAGGGAAGATTTCATGCAAAGATGGGCTCGATAAAGGACAGAAATGGTATGGACCTAACAGAAGCAGAAGATATTAAGAAGAGGTGGCAGGAATACACAGAAGAACTGTACAAAAAAGATCTTCATGACCAAGATAGTCACGATAACGTGATCACTGACCTAGAGCCAGACATTTTGGAATGTGAAGTCAAGTGGGCCTTAGAAAGCATCACTATTAACAAAGCTAGTGGTGGTGATGGAATTCCAGTTGAGCTATTTCAAGTCTTGAAAGATGATGCTGTGAAAGTGCTGCACTCAATATGCCAGCAGATTTGGAAAACTCAGCAGTGGCCACAGGACTGGAAGAGGTCAGTCTTCATTCCAATCCCAAAGAAAGGCAATGCCAAAGAATGCTCTAACTACCGCACAATTGCACTCATCTCACATGCTAGTAAAGTCATGCTCAAAATTCTCCAAGCCAGGCTTCAGCAGTATGTAAACCGTGAACTCCCAGATGTTCAAGCAGGTTTTAGAAAAGGCAGAGGCACCAGAGATGAAATTGCCAACATCCGCTGGATCATGGAGAAAGCAAGAGAGTTTCAGAAAAACATCTATTTCTGCTTCATTGACTATGCCAAAGCCTTTGACTGTGTCGATCACAATAAACTGTGGAACATTCTGAAAGAGATGGGAATCCCAGACCACCTGACCTGCCTCTTGAGAAACCTGTATGCAGGTCAGGAAGCAACAGTTAGAACTGGACATGGAACAACAGACTGGTTCCAAATAGGAAAAGGTGTACGTCAAGGTTGTATATTGTCACCTTGCTTATTTAACTCATATGCAGAGTACATCATGAGGAACACTGGGCTGGAAGAAGCACAAGCTGGAATCAAGATTGCTTGGAGAAATATGAATAACCTCAGATATGCAGATGACACTACCCTTATGGCAGAAAGTGAAGAGGAACTCAAAAGCCTCTTGATGAAAGTGAAAGAGGAGAGTGAAAAGGTTGGCTTGAAGCTCAACATTCAGAAAACAAAGATCATGGCATCTGGTCCCATCTTCATGGGAAATAGATGGAAAAACAGTGAAAACAGTGTCAGACTTTATTTTTTGGGGCTCCAAAATCACTGCAGATGCTGATTGCAGCCATGAAATTAAAAGACGCTTGCTCCTTGGAAGGAAAGTTATGACCAACCTTGATAGTATATTAAAAAGCAGAGACATTACTTTGCCAACCAAGGTCCGTCTAGTCAATGCAATGGTTTTTCCCGTGGTCATGTATGGATGTGAGAGTTGGACTGTGAAGAAAGCTGATCGCCGAAGAATCGATGCTTTTGAACTGTGGTGTTGGAGAAGACTCTTGAGAGTCCCTTATACTGCAAGAAGATCGAACCAGTCCATTCTAGAGGAGATCAATCCTGGATGTTCATTGGAGGGACTGATGCTAAAGCTGAAGCTGCAATACTTTGGCCACCTCATGCGACGAGTTGACTCACTGGAAAAGACTCTGATGCTGGGAAAGATTGGGGGTGAGAGGAGAAGGGGACGACGGAGAATGAGATGGCTGGATGGCATCACCGACTCCTTGGACATGAGTTTGAGTGAACTCCGGGAGTTGGTGATGGACAGGGAGGCCTTGCGTGCTGTGATTCATGGGGTCGCGGAGAGTCGTACACGACTGAGCGACTGAACTGAACTGAACTGATAGAAAACTGGAAGAATTGTTAAGAGAAGGAATAGTGTATACAGACTCTTTGCTACCCTATGGACTGCAACCCACCAGGCTCTTCTGTCCATGAGATTCTCCAGGCAAGAATACTGGAGTACAGTTGTAACCAGGAAGGATTAATTTTGAATTTATGTTGGATCTGCGTCTGTGACTTTAACCTTTATCTTGCCAGTTTGTAGGCATACATAATGGGCTGCCTCAGGGAGTTAACCTGACCCTGCCCATCTGTGAAGGACTGGAATATGCTTGAGTTCGTTATGGCAAATTGTTCAGCAGCTGGTGCCTCCTCCTTGGGGGAGGCCGGAATCATAGACAAATGTGACATCTTTGTTTGTTGATATGACAGAAGATGTTGCATTTAATACCGTCCATGAAATGACTCTAAGAACTGAAACTAACACATCCCTTACCTGAGGCTTGCCATTCTAGGAGATATTTGCAGGAATTAAATGGTCTTTTTATTTTGTTTCCTCACCTGCCCCCATCTCTGATCCATCAAAGATCTAACATCCAGGTCCCTAAAAGATGATTGTTTTGAGGTGCTAGCTTGCCATCTTCTCAGTCAGCCATCTCCTGAATAAAATCCCTTCCTAGTCCCAACACTTCATCTCAGGTTCATTGGCTTATTTTGCAGTGAGCAGAACAAGCTTGGACTCCGTAACAAGTTGTCATGCCTTCTACCCAGGGATTGAACCCACGTCTCTTATGTCTCCTGCATTAGCAGGCAGGTTCTTTACCACTAGTGCCACCTGGGAAACCCTCATAGAAAACTGGAAGAATTATTAAGAGAAGCAACAGTATACATAGATATGGATGTTGTAAATACAGCGTGTATATGTATACTTTTACTTGTGTTTATTTTAAGGAATTGATTCACAGGACTATGGGGGCTAAGAAATCCAAAATGAAGTGAAGGTTGGCAAGCTATAAATTCAGGTAAGGTTTGGTGCTGCAGTCTTAATGGGTTCTTTCTTTGGAAAACCTTAATTTTTGCATTTAAGACTTCCAATTGATTGGCTGAAATCCATCCATATTATGCAGGTAATCTCTTTTATTTAAAGTGGACTCATTGTGGATCTTAACTGTGTCTTCAAAATACTCTCACAGCATAGTGTAAACCCTTGGCAGTTGTTTTGTTTTACTTTTTTCTCTTTGTAAACCAAGGGCCTGACTTAAGCTTTGATCACCCAGGCAGCCACTTCAAAGAGACATCCACTTCAAAGAGGCTATCTGGAACAAACGCAGTGCCAGCCACATGATTAGATAGAGTCAAGGCAATTTTGTTTTGGAGCTCTTGGTTGATTTCAGTGACTGGCCATTGGAACCACTTGTTTTTTCTCTTCTTGCACTTTGAATCTACACTCTTACATACTAACTTCTCCAAAAAAGGCTAAGACCAAGTAACCCTTACCCTGAGTCCCACTAAAAGCAGAATCCCAGATATATGCGCTCTCTCTCCATTGACCTTGCTATATGACCCCGGGTGTGTTGTATACTTTCCAGGTCCTGTAAGTAATAAACCTTTTGTTTTGTTTTTCCCCTAAATTTCCTGGCAGTTCTTGCTGACAGTGTCTCACAATTATAAGTACCACAGGACTGGTCCAACCACGTCAGCCCAACAGTAATGGATAAGGCGATATTTTAAGACTGCAACATTGACACGATTGTTACTCCAACCATCTCTGCACCCCTGGATCTTGGAAAAGTTGTTAAACTAATCTCCCAGCTTACAAACGTTTTTTTGAGTAACCCATATTCTCAGTAAATGTATTTGTTTTCAAATGATTTCCATCTCTTTTGATCAAGAACTATGTCACATATAGCCTATTTCTCCTTACATTTACTTCTGAAAGAAAAGTACATGATGAAGACAGTGATAACTTGAAGTTATGTGAAGAACTGGCAATCTTTCTTTGAACCTCTTCCTTGCCTAGTAAATCGTGCTGTCCTAAGATCTCTTTATTAGAACTTCCATTCCAACAGTCATTTGTACTATGAAGAGACACAAACTCATGTTCTCACCACCAGTTATTCCTTTCATCCACCAGATTACCCTAAGGTTCTCTTCAGAGATCTTGCTGCTGTAATCTGGTGGATGGAAGGAATAACTGGTGGCAAGAACATGAGTTGGTGCCTCTTCTTAGTACAAATGACTGTTGGAATGGAAGTTCTAATAAATTATTGTACTCACAGTGTGCATTCACTGTCTACCTAGGAAACAATGCATTGTTTTATAAGGGCTGTTTAAACCTTTTTTGAAAATTATTTCAGTTATCATTTTAGCATAAAAATATAGCATAAAGGAAACTGCCTTAACAAGCATCTAGTATTATAGAAACGGATGAAAAAAAAAAGTAAAATATTTCTCTAATGAGTCTATAATAAATTTCAATGCAGCTGTATTGAAGGTGAGTAAATATAGACTTCAATGAAGGAGTTCAATGAAGGAGCAGCAGAGAAATATAAGCAAACATCACCTTATAAAATAATGGTTATTGTGAAAAAAATAAATCATGTGAAAAGAATATAGTTGAACACGGATTTTAGTTTTTATATGCTAGGCATTAGAGGATGAGGGTACTTTTATTGAATTAAATAGAGGGAAAAGATATGTACTAATAAAATTATTAAAGTAATAATTATACTTATAGCTAACGAATATTGTTTACTCTGTCTGGCCATTCTTTGTACTTTACAAACATTAGCTCATTTAATACTCACAATATTACAAAGAAAACAATGAAATAATCTTTAATTTTCAGGTAACAAAAATGAGACTCAAAATAAAACATATTCTCAAGGTCATAGAGTTAATCAATATTGACATTATAACCCAAGCAGTGATGTCAAACTTTGGGTTTCTAACCAATAAGATGAATGTAAGGGAATGACATCTTAAGATCGGAATGGAGTGAGAGTTGATTTCAGAAGACTCTTAATAGAGAATATTGTGAATTGATGAAAACATGTCAAATAAAGAAGAAGAATTGGTGATGAAGATGACATTTCTTTTGGGAAGATTTAGATGGCAGAATTAAAGATAAATCAATGAATGAGGAGAGGAGACAAACTGAAAATTGTTTTCATGACTGGCTCAGTCTTGGAGTGCTAGGTAGATGGAAATACCAGAACAAAAGGTCTGTTTCCTCTCAGTTGGAGACCAGCAATTATATTTGTTAAATTAAAAAAAAAAAAAATCCCACTTATTCAGACTTGGAAAATTGACCACGTATAATGAATTTTTATTCTATATGCACAAAAGATAAAATATCTAAAAAGTCCTTTCATATCAATGGAGCATTTTTCATTGATTAAAAAGTTTTTGTATTGACTTTAATCAGTAGATTCCCTGTGACCAATTTGAATTATAAAGAGATTATGATTTTAATGTTTCTAAAACCCTTTTCAGTGGAGATAAGAAATTTTACACTTTGATAAGCACATTTCAAGAAATTATTCTCCTTTTACTTCTATTCTTTAACAATTATCCTGGATCCTAAAGTATGCAATCTTTATTTACTAGCATACCAGGGATAAAACTGACAGTATTATACCTTCTATTTAATCAAGAGATTTCTCCTCTACTTACATTCTGGAAAGTTCCATGGACAGAGGATTCTGGCAGGCAGTCCTTGGGGTCACAAAGAGTGGGACACAAATTAGAACACACATATATACATGCCAATTTTTTGTTTTCAGGAAATTTCTAACTAGACTTTTCCAAGATATCAACTAGACCTTTCAAAGATGTTGATAATTTTACTTGTTCAAAATATTTTTCAACTTGCAAAATCCTCTGAAATTTTATAAGGACTTGTACAACCCGGAATACTTAAATTATCCAAATACATGGCACAGTTGGAAAAACGGACAGAGAATAAGGATATGCTTCTTGGAAACTTTTGATCAGGTATTCACAGAGTTCCTCAGGTTAGCCCAGTGAGGTTGTTACTAACACCCAAAGCTGGTCCCATACCTGAAAAAGCCCTAAGTAAATGTGCCCATAGCTTGAAATTTGAGAAAGTTCCTTGAAGGTCAAGAAACATGTTTTATGGGAATATAACAATGGCAAGCCATTCCAGTACTCTTGCCTAGAAAATCCCATGGATAGAGGAGCCTGGTAGGCTGCAGTCCATGTGGTCACTAAGGGTCGGACACGACTGAGCGACTTCACTTTCACTTTCACACATTGGAGAAGGAAATGGCAACCCACTCCAGTGTTTTTGCCTGGAGAATCCCAGGGACAGGGGAGCCTGGTGGGCTTCTGTCTATGGGGTCACACGGAGTCGGACACGACTGAAGTGACTTAGCAGCAGCAGCAACTGTATTGCTAAGCTTTTGCTGAGATTTATAAGCAACATTTGGATAATGTATTTTTGTCAGATTTGTTCTCTGACATTATCCTACTATCTAAATAAAACATAGCAACAGTATTGTCTAAAGAATTTATATGACTGTGATGTTAAAATGAGGAACATGTATATCATAGCCTGAATAATTGTGTTGGCTATCCTAGGAAATATTTGAAGGTTAATGTGAGTTTCAACAGGCTTTCTGGCTACAGAATGGTATTGCCCCAATGTCAGACTTTAATCTCTTACTTTATCTTTGCTTACTATTTAATCTGCTACTTTAACTCAGTTTTATACCATTTTTATTTTGTATTCAGATAAACAGCTGATTGAAAATATTAATATTTTTATTTTTAATGAATAATTTAGAAATACAAATAAATTACATAATATTAAAGATTTCACACTCTTCTTGTATGATTTAGTCAGAGCATATGACCAGGATTAATAGTTGTTTTTTTAAAGTGTTAGGCTGTCTCTACTTTATACATGGAAAAAATATGGGATATAACTAAAAATCTTCAATAACAATAAATGCTAAAAAAAAGAAAACAAATAACAATGGTATTCATATTTTACAAATGCTCATTAGCTGTTTGAAAAAAATGAAAGCAAAAATAATTAGAAAATTATGGAACAATTTTTTTTCCCCACAAGCACAAGAAAAAAAGTCACGTTGGGAATTTCTCTGGTGAGTTATTATTTTCCTGTTTAATCAGTGGATCAAAAGCAGATTCGGATTATATTTGTTTTAATTTTTAAATCATGACCTAAGTTTCTATTCATGTTGATGGGTGAAAGAGTGAAAAATGTTCTCACATTTTTCCTAGAAGAAGTCTTTTGTTATAAATTCAAAACATTTACTTTCATCTCAGAGATAGATCAATGAAATCTTAGCCCAGAATTATGACAATATTGATTACATTAAGAATATCAGCAATAATAATAATAGTATTGATTACTGCTTGTCATCCTTATGTGTATCGTCCCTAGAGATATTCAGTTCAGTTCAGTTCAGTCGCTTAGTTGTGACCAACTCTTTGCAACCCCATAAATCACAGCACGCCAGGCTTCCCTGTCCATCACCAACTCCTGGAGTTCATGCAAACTCATGTCCATCGAGTCAGTGATGCCATCCAGCCATCTCATTCTCTGTCATCCCCTTCTCCTCCCGCCCCCAACCTTTCCCAGCATCAGAGTCTTTTCCAGTGAGTCAACTCGTCGCATGAGGTGGCCAAAGTATTGGAGTTTCAGCCTCAGCATCAGTCCTTCCAATGAACACCCAGGATTGATCTCCTTTAGAATGGACTGGTTGTATTTCCTTGCAGTCCAAGGGACTCTCCAGAGTCTTCTCCAACACCACAGTTCAAAAGTATCAATTATTCTGCGATCAGCTTTCTTCACAGTCCAACTCTCACATCCATACATGACCATGGGAAAAACCATAGCCTTGACTAGACGGACCTTGGTTGGCAAAGTAATGTCTCTGCTTTTTAATATACTATCTAGGTTGGTCATAACTTTCCTTCCAATGAAGAGGGAATAGAAATTCTTCTCTTCTGCATCAAATTATTAATATATAGTCTGATTCTTCAACAGAGCAACTTGCCTTTATTTCTCCTGCTGAGCCCGCAATGGTGCTACATACAACCCCTAGATAATGCTGACTGAAAGAAAAGATGGTGAATTTTTGATTTGCTATGTTTTGGTTTGTTTTTATTTAAACTTGAATTTTAACATTGCTTATTGTTTAGTTACATTAAAAAACAGATAAACTAGAAATTGGCAATTTCTATTCTCTGTTTGAGAACAGTAAAAATGTTAAAGAAACACAGGTATTGATTTATGAGACCAGTCCATAAAATGAGTTGTCATAATTCAGCTCTAATAACTATCACCAAAACTTTTTAAATGCTCTATCTGAGAACTTTCAGGGAGAAAATATTTGGAGAGTGAACCTTGTATAGTCATCATGGAAATCAGGACAGCAGAGTTCTGTCCATTATTTTGTCACTAATTTTCAAGGGAAAATCATTTGTTCCAAGATCCCCTGTCTGCAAAATCATGCTGTAAATCCTTCAGCATAGGCTTCAACAGTATATGAACCAAAAATTTCCAGATATACAAGCTGGATTTAGGAAAGGGAGAGGAACCAAAGATCAAATTGCCAACATCCTCTGGATCATAGAAAAAGCAAGAGAATTCCTGAAAAACATCTGCGTGATTGACTATGCTAAAGCCTTTGACTGTGTGGATCACAACAACCTGTGGAAAATTCTTAAGGAGATGGGAATATCAGATCACCTTACCTGCCTCCTGAGAAACTTGTATGCACGTTAAGAAACAATAGTTAGAACTGGACCTGGAAAAACGGACTGGTTAAAAATTGGAAACGGAGTACATCAAGCTGTATATTGTCACCCTGCTTATTTAACTTATATGCAGAGTATATCATGTGAAATGCCATACTGGATGACTCACAAGCTGGAATCAAGATTGCCTAGAGAAATGTCAATAACCAAAAATATGCAGATGATACCACACAAATGGCAAGTGAAGAGGAACTAAAGAGCCTCTTGATGAGGGTAAAAGAAGAGAGTGAAAAAGCTGGCTTAAAACTCTACATTCAAAACACTAAGATCATGACATCCAGTCCCATCACTTCACAGGAAAGAAAAGGGGAAAAAGTGGAAACAGTGACAAACTGTATTTTCTGGATCTCCAAAATCACTGTGATGGTCACTGCAACCATGAAATAAAAAGAAGCTTTCTCCTTGGAAGCAAAGCTGTGACAAACCTAACTATGACAAACAGCATATTAAAAAACAGAGATATCACTTTGCCGACAAAGGTGTGTATAATAAAACCCGTGGTTTTTTCAATAGCCATGTACAGATGTGAAAGTTGGACTATAAGGAAAGGATGAGCACAGAGGAATTGATGCTTTTGAACTTTTGGTTGAAGACTCTTGAGAGTCCCTTGGACTGCAAGGGGATCAAACCATTAATCCTAAAGGAAATCAACCCTGAATATTCATTGGAAGGACTGATGCTGAAACTCCAATACTTTGGCCATCTGAAGTGAAGAGCTGATGCATTGGAAAAGATCCTGATGGTGGGAAAGATTGAGGGCAAAAGGAGAAGGGGGTGACAGAGGATGAGATGGTTATATGGTATCATGAGCTCAATGGACATGATTTTGAGCAAAATCAGGGAGATAGTGAAGGACAGGGAGGCCTGGTATGGTGCCTTCCATGGTGTCCCAAAGAGTCGGACAAGACTTGGCAGCTGAACAAACACAACAGCCTTGCCTACAAGATTATGAGGCAGCACTGTAGGGTTTTAACTTTGCATTCAAGCCTCTATGATTTCACTCTTTGTTGTTTTATAGAATTACTGTTGTTTAATAACTAAGTTCTGTCTGACTCTTGTGACCCCATGGACTGTAATCAGCTAACTTCTTTGTCCATGGGATTTCCCAGGTAAGAATACTGGAGTGGGTTGCCATTTCCTTCTTCAGAGGATCTTCCTGTCCCAGGGATTGAACCCAGGTCTCCTACGTTGGCACGTGGTTTCTCTACCACTGAACTATGAAGGAAACTCTTTTTAAAATTATATTTTCCCAATTTATGCCAAATATTATTTGGTTTATATCATTTTCTGAAGATATCATGCAGTTTTATGAAAACAGTTTAGAAACTCTGGTATTCTACATCTGTTCCTCCATTCTTTTATTTAAATAAAATAATTATTTTTGAAGGGAGAATGTTTTACTGAAATTCATCTTTATATAATTTTTAAAAAATCGTTCAATGATAATCTTGTTCAGTAGAAGATAAACAATGTTTTGCGCATTTATTGTTCTTAATGAATTACAATATTTCAGTGTAGCAATGACTATGCAAATGAAAAACTGTGTTCCCATAGGAGGGTAAGTGCGATGAATGAGCTGAATGACTAAATTTCACATTTTTATTATACAGATTGTTAAAGACTTTTGAGTCACTTCAGTTCAGTTCAGTCGCTCAGATGTGTCCGACTCTGCGATCCCATGAATCACAGCATGCCAGGCCTCTCTGTCCATCACCAACTCCCGGAGTTCACTCAAGCTCATGTCCATTGAGTTGGTGATGCCATCCAGCCATCTCATTCTCTGTCGTCCCCTTCTCCTTCCACTCCCAATCCCTCCCAGCATGAGAGTCTTTTCCAGTGAGTCAACTCGTTGCATGTGGTGGCCAAAGTACTGGAGTTTCAGCTTTAGCATCAGTCCTTCCAGTGAATACGCAGGACTGATCTCCTTTAGGATGGACTGGTTGGATCTCCTTGCAGTCCAAGGGACTCTCAAGAGTCTTCTCCAGCACCACGGTTCAAAAGCATCAATTCTTCAGCCCTCAGCTTTCTTCACAGTCCAACTCTCACATCCATACATAGTCAGTGTTATTTTACATGTATAACAAAGTAGGTGAAAGCAGAAGATTATGAACAAAAGAAGACATTACAAAATATAACTAAAAGATTCACAGAGAAATAGAACTTACTTTCCCTGAAAATTTAGAAATATGGATTTTAAGATTTGTGAAATGCAAGTTTGCTCTCACTACAGTTTTAATTAAATATGGATGACTAGCCACTATAAATGGGTACATATAACATGCCTTGTTTTTATAAAAAAATTAAAGGACTTAATCCTTGGTTTATAACTGTCAAAGAGCAAAATTACATACAGATATGTACACATAACTGAGTTAAATAAACTGCAAAGAGACATATATTTTATTTCCAATTAGAACATTTATTGGTCACCAACATAAATCATCTGCTAGTGCCCAAGCAAATGAATGCCAGGAGACATGTGATAGACAAGCTTACAAATAATAAATTCTCTGAAATTCTTGAGTTTAGCATGCTATATAGGGCTAGGGTTATCTTGATTCATCGACTGAATAACCTTATGTCAAATCCACTCATGGTAGCAGATGTTGGGTTACTAGAGTCAGAGTTTAGTAGAAGCTGGAGAAACCACATCTTCTGAAGAACAGTGGACGGTGACAGCAGCCAGAGCCAAAGCTTCCGAAACCAGAGCCACACCCGTAGCCTCCAAAGCCAGAGCCAAAGCCCAGCCTGCGGAAGCTGCCGCATCCGCAGCCACGGCCAAAGCCCAGGCCGCCAAAGCCTCCGTAGCCGTAGCCCAGGCCTCCGTAGAAGTTGCTGCAGTGGCACATGGCGTCAGGGGTGGTGAGTCCGGTTTGCTGTTCAAGACCAGGTCCTGAGTGTGGATGCCAGCTCGTTCAGAGGGATGCTTTTATACCCTTGATACAACACGTGGTAATACATAAGGCCATTTCTTTGTATCATTCCAAATTATGCATTTACTTGAGGCAAATTGCTAATCTGTTTGCTCACACAAGGAGAAGCACATACTCATTAAATTGTTTGAGATTGCATAACTGCCTGGTGAAATGTTCTTGAACTCATCACATTCTTTTTTAATGAGAGAAGAAAATATCTTCAAAGTCGCAAAATAAAAATTCCCTGAATAGAATTCATTACTAAACATATTGCATCATTCATATTGGGCAGTATTTTCTTATTGAATAGATCTCATTTCTCATTTTCATAGCATTCTTTGGATTTTTATGTATTAATTCCACCTAGATTTAGAAACATTGATCAAGATTAAATTTTTTAAATCTGTGAAATTCTTTAAAGAAATCTCAAATTTATTTCCATTTATACATTATGGTCACACAGAGTCGGACACGACTGAAGTGACTTAGCAGCAGCAGCATACATTATGTACATAGAGAAATTATATAATATACATATGTATGAGATATATACACACAAAAGAATACTATTTGATTTTATGTAACAACTTACAAAACATTTTTTTTTTGGTTTATCAACTTAATAAAGTTTATTTCAGGAACTGACAGACTATCAAAAGGAACTAATTCACTTTCATAATCAGTTTGAAAACTATGAAAAAATATTCTCTTTGCGTTGTTGTCCACTTTTCCAAATTGGGCAATACCCAGATATCTTAAAATGCAGGTGATTTTGTCTGCACGCTTTAGAGTTACCATTTTTCTTCTCTATGTACACTTCTTCATTATCCATATGTTACTCTCTTATTCAGCCTTTCTTTAAATCTCATTCCACAGTCATTCCCAATACATGCTTGCACCACCTGGATTTTTGTTTTTATCTTCTTTCCCAATCAATTTTTTATCCCTCTATTCATGTCTCTAGTTTGATCATATTATTTTTGCCTTCAAAATTTCTCTAACAGTTCTGACTGTCCAAGCCCCTTATTTTTTTCTCAAGCAATCAGCAATTTTTTTCATAATAAATTGCTTACTTATTAAGGCTTTAGATATAACAAAAAAGATTTATATGCTTTTAAAAATTATAGAACATTTCTAGTGGAGCTTCTTGAAATCCTGATGCCTTGAATATTGCCAAAAATGAATGTAGTGATGAAATCACTGAGACAGGAACAAGCATTTGGTGCAACTGGCCAGTCTTCTGCTTTTGCTTGGTTCACTCTGTAAAGATGGTAAATCCAACCTGTGTTCAAGTTCCTCTGAATGTTACCATATCTTGGACATGAGTCTTTAACATGTTCACTTTCCATTACTTAACCATGTTACAGAGTATTTTGTTTTGTTTTGTTACTGGTGCTTTGTTTTCATTTGTCTTGAGGTTTATAAATGACATTTTCATTGAGATATAATTGACAAGTATTAATGTATTGGTTTCAGGTGTACAGTGTAATGATTCAATATTTGTATACATTGTAAATTGATCGCCTTAGTAAGTCTAATTAAATCCATACCACACAGTTGCAATTTTTTGCTGTGATAAAAACTATTAAGTTTTACACTCTTAATAATTTCCAAATGTACAATATGGTGCTACTAACCATATCCCCTATGCTGTACCTTAGATGCCCATGATATATATTTTAAAACTTGAAGTTTGTAACTTTTGAGCACTTTCACCCATTTTGCCTAAGCCTCTGCACCTGTCTCTGGCAACCACCAATATGTTCTATCTGTGAGTTCAAATTTTCGTTTTCTTAATCCTACATAAATGTGAGATCATACAATATTTGTCTCTTTTTTTTTGTCCTTTTTCAATTAGCATAATACTTTCAAAGTTCATCTATGTTGTTGCCAGTAGAAAAATGCCTTTCTTTTAATGACTGAATAATACTTCATTTTACACATAACACATTTTCCTTGTTGATTTTTCCATCAATTGTCTCAGTTAATTCCATATCTGGGCTATTCTTAATAATGTACCCATGATCAGTCGCTTCAGTCATGTCTGATTCTTGGCTATGCTATGGACCATAGCTCACCAGGCTCCTCTGTCCATGGGATTCTCCAGGCAAGAACACTGGGGTGAATTGCCATGCCCTCCTCCAGGGAATCTTCCCAACCCAGGGACTGAACCCAAGTCTCTTATGTCTCCTGCATTGGCAGGCGGGTTCTTTACCATAGTGCCAAATGGGAAGCCATGAATAATATATATGCTGTGCTGTGTTTAGTCACTCAGCTGTGTCTGACTCTTTGTGACCCCATGGACTGTAGGACTGCCAGGCTTCTCTGTCCATGGGAATTTTCCAGGAAAGAATACTGGAGTGGGTTGCCATGCCCTCTTCCAGGGGATCTTTCCAACCCAAGGATAGAATCCAGATCTGCAATCCAGCATTGCAGTCGGATTCTTTACTTTCTGAACCATAAGGGAAGCCCAAGAATACTGGAGTGGATATCCTATACCTTCTCCAGAGGATCTTCCCAGTCAAGGAACTGAACTGCGGTCTTCTGCATTGCAGGAGGATTCTGTACCATCTGAGCTCCCAGGGAAGCCCCAAATAATATATATGGGGTTGCAAATATATTTTCTTTTTTCTTTCTTTCTGTTTTTCTTTGTTTTGTGAGACCACAGGGCTTGTGGGATCTCAGTTCCATGACAAGGAATTGAGCCTGATACCTGACAATGAAAGCCCAGAATCTTAACCACTAGGCCACGAGAAGACTCCACTCAAGTATCTTTTTCAGTTAGTGTTTTAATGATGTTTTTGATAATACATTTTCCCAACCAGATTTATTTACTGTTTTTCCAAACAAAAAACTTGTCAAATTAATAAAATAATAAATTCTGCAGGCCACAACTTGTAATAATTACTTAAGAAGAATTATTAACTCAAATGGCTTTCAGCTTTTAAAGAAATATTTAACTCAAAATAAATCAATCCTACTGTTAAATCCTCCTTTTTTGTTTAACAAACTATATTTCATCTTATTTTTTTATTCTGAAAAGGAAAGTCGTTGTCAAAGACTATTTTTTTCCTCAATGAGTAACTTTAAAGTCAAATAATGACAAAGAAATCTAAGTTTAAGCATCCCATAAATGATTAAGCGAATCTGCTAGACTGAGTGTGATAAGGGCTAATTTATGTTCTTATTACCAATGAAAATAGCTATGTTCATGTGATATAAAAAAAATAGATTTTACAATATTTTAAAAGCTGAACGATGAAATTTATCATTTATTATTATTTATTTATAATTTGTTAATAAATAATTTATTATTTATTTATTAATAATAAATTAATTTATTTTGTATTTTCAAAGAAAATAGTAATAGGCAAATATATAATTAAGAACAAAAATGTGAATGAATGCTAAGAAATATATGAATCAGGTATTTTTTATATATTCTATTTTGTGTAAAACAACAGAACAATAGTTATATCCTTTGGATATTAATTATTTTGAAAACTGAAATATGTATATTTCTTTTGAGAATCCTTTACAGAGTGGCCTTTGTGGTTAATTCAATGGACTCTAAGACTTGGGCAATTTGTTAATCGTTTTAGGAACTGCTACAAGAAGACAATAGGGCTTCATGTAAATGGAATGATACAGTATGTACTTTTTAGTGCCTGGCTCCATTCACTCAGCATAGCATTTCTGGGTGGTATTCTCTTGGAAATCTTTTTATTAATTCTCACAGAGGGACTGTTATGGTGTAGGCACTGTGCTAGGCATAGCACATGCTCAGGATTTTATGGCTGGTCATCTCTTTATCTTTTATTGCTACGCATCTGCCAGCAATGCGGGAGATGTGGGTTCGATCCCTGGGTTGGGAAGATCCCCTGGAGAAGGAAATGGCAAGCCACTCCAGTACTCTTGCCTGGAAAATTCCATGGACGGAGCAGCCTGGTAGGCTACAGTCCATGGGGTCGCAAAGAATTGGACACGACTGAGCAACTTTACTTTACAAGAAGACAATGAAGATTGTGAAGATTGTGAAGCTCGGCTCCTGTTTTGACATGCTAAATGATGAAAATATATTTTTCCATTGGCCAAATTGTAGCTTTTATTTAGAAGCTAAGGGTGTTTCTGAATGTTGAGCTTCAAGCCAACCTTTTCACTCTCTTCTTTCGGTTTCATCAAGAGGCTTTTTAGTTCCTCTTCACTTTCTGCCATAAGGGTGGTGTCATCTGCATATCTGATGTTATTGATATTTCTCCCAGCAACCTTGATTCAAGCGTGTGCTTCTTCCAGCCCAGCCGTCCTCATGATGTACTCTGCATATAAGTTAAATAAGCAGGTGACAATATACAACCTTGACGTACTCCTTTTCCTATTTGGAACCAGTCTGTTGTTCCATGTCCAATTCTAACTGTTGCTTCCTGACCTGCATACAAGTTTCTCAAGAGGCAGGTCAGGTGGTCTGGTATTCCCATCTCTTTCAGAATTTTCCACAGTTTATTGTGATCCACACAGTCAAAGGCTTTATTATAGTCAATGAAGCAGAAAAAGATGTTTTTCTGGAACTCTTTTGCTTTCTCCATGATCCAGCGGATGCTGGCAATTTGATCTCTGGTGCCTCTGCCTTTTCTAAAACCTGCTTGAACATTTGGGAGTTCACGGTTCACATACTGCTGAAGCCTGGCTTGGAGAATTTTAAGCATGACTTTACTAGCGTGTGAGATGAGTGCAACTGTGCGGTAGTTTGAGCATTCTTTGGCATTGCCTTTCTTTGGGATTGGAATGAAGACTGACCTTTTCCAGTCCTGTGGCCACTGCTGAGTTTTCCAAATTTGCTGGCATATTGAGTGCAGCACTTTCACAGCATCATCTTTCAGGATTTGAAATAGCTCAACTGGAATTCCATCACCTCCACTAGCTTTGTTCGTAGTGATGCTTCCTAAGGCCCACTTGACTTCACATTCCGAGATGTCTGGCTCTAGTTGGGGAAACAGTGGAAACAGTGTCAGACTTTATTTTTTTGGGCTCCAAAATCACTGTGGATGCTGATTGCAGCCATGAAATTAAAAGACGCTTACTCCTTGGAAGGAAAGTTTTGACCAACCTAGATAGCATATTAAAAAGCAGAGACATCACTTTGCCAACCAAGGTCCATCTAGTCAAGGCTATGGTATTTCCCGTGGTCATGTATGGATGTGAGAGTTGGACTGTGAAGAAAGCTGATCACCAAAGAATTGATGCTTTTGAACTGTGGTGCTGGAGAAGACTCTGGAGAGTCCCTTGGACTGCAAGGAAATACAACCAGTCCATTCTAAAGGAGATCAATCCTGGGTGTTCATTGGAAGGACTGATGCTAAAACTGAAACTCCAATACTTTGGCCACCTCATGCGACGAGTTGACTCACTGGAAAAGACTCTGATGCTGGGAGGGACTGGGGGTGGGAGGAGAAGGGGACGACAGAGAATGAGATGGCTGGATGGCATCACCGACTCGATGGACATGAGTTTGAGTGAACTCGAGTTGGTGATGGACAGGGAAGCCTGGCGTGCTGTGATTTATGGGGTTGCAAAGAGTCGGACACGACTGAGTGACTGAATTGAACTGAACTGAAGGGTATTTCTGGTGGCTCAGTGGTAAAGAATCCACCTGACGATCAAGAAGACTCAGGTTTTATCCCTGGATTGGGAAGATCCCCTGATGAAGGAAATGACAATTCACTAGAGTATTATTGCCTGGAAAATCTCATGGACAGTTGAGCTTGGCAGGCTACAGTTCATGAGGTCACTAAAGAGTTGGACACAAATAGGGGAGCCCAAATTAGTGACTAAACAGCAACAACAAAGGGCACTTCTACCATGAACTCAAAATGTGTTCCTTAGACAAAACTAATTGAATTGTAAAGTAGAATGTAATAAAACATGATCATGTATTTTTTTTAGAAATGTTATACACAATACTTCTCTATCTAATGACATTGATGACTCTTTATTTTTAGTCTTTTAGAGCATGTTCCTAGGCTTGCATGGGTGCTTGCTTAGCCGCTTCAATCTTGTCCAGCTCTTTTCGACCCCACGGACCATAGCCTGACAGGCTCCTCTGTTTATGGGATTTTTCTGGCAGGAATACTGAAGTGGGTTGCCAGACCCTCCTCTAGGGTATCTTCTGGACCCAGGAAACAAACCTGTGTCTCCTGCATTAGCAGGCAATTCATTACCACTGAGCTATCCAGGAAGCCCTTTTAAAAATTATATTTGCCAATTTATGCCAAACATTACTTTGTTTATATCATTATCTGAAGATATTCCATTTTAGGTAAATAATTGAGAAAGTCTAGCATTTTACCTAGTTTATTTCTCATTTCTTATATTGCAATAAAATGATCATTTTTGAAGTGAAACGTTTTACTGAAATTCCTCTACACATAATTTTTTTAAGTATTACCAAATGGTAATTTTCGTCAGTTGAAGATTAACAGTTTTACTCCTTGACAATTGTTCTGTGCATTTATTGTCCTTGTTGTTCAGTCGCAAAGTTGTGTCCGACTCTGTACAACCCCATGAGCTGCCGCACGCCAGGCTTCCTTGTCCTTCACTATCTCTCGGAGTTTGCTCAAACTCTTGTCCTTTGAGTTGGTGATACCACCCAACCATCTCATCCTCTGTCACTCCCTTCTCTTCCTGCCCTCAATCTTTCCAGCACCGGGGTCTTTTCCAATGAATTCTTACTGGATTACAAATACGTCAGTGTAGTAATGATAGTACAGATGAAGGGCTGTGTTTCCACAAGAGGGTGAGACGAGTGAGTTGAATGACCAAAGTTCATGTTTTTATTGTGTAGTTAAAGACTTTTAGATCATTTAAGTCAGTCTTGCGTTACATGCATAACAAGCTGAGTGAAAGTAGAAGATTGTGAAGAAAGGAAGATAACGTATAATTCAAACAGTCACAGGAAAACAGAGCTTACTTTCTCCAAAAATGTAAAAATATGGATTTTAAGTATTGTGAAATGCAAGCATGCTTTGATATAGTTTTAATAATATGGCTGACTACCAGTTATAAATAGCTATATCTATGATGACTTATTTTCATAAAAATTTAACGGAGATAATCCTTATATTTATAATTGACTAACAGCAAAATTACATATAGGTATGTATACATAACTGAGTTAAATGAACCACAAAGAGCCATATTTTTAATTTCCAATTAGATCATTTATTGTTCATCAACATAAGTCACCTCTTAGTGTCCAAGCTAACAAATGCCAGGAGACATGAGACAGACATGCTTCTAAATAATAAATTCTTTGAAAGTCTTAAGTTTTTCATGCTATATAGGCCGAGGGCAATTTTAATTCATTGACTGAATAATGTTATATCAAATCCACTCATGGTAGCAGATGTTGGGTTACTCGAACCAGAGTTTAGTAGAAGCTGGAGAAACCACATCTTCTAAAGAACAGTGGACGGTGACAGCAGCCGTAGCCAAAGCTTCCGAAACCAGAGCCATACCCATAGCCTCCAAAGCCAGAGCCAAAGCCCAGCCTGCGGAAGCTGCCGCATCCGCAGCCACGGCCAAAGCCCAGGCCGCCAAGGCCTCCGTAGCCGTAGCCCAGGCCTCCGTAGAAGTTGCTGCAATGGCACATGGTGTCAGGGGTGGTGAGTCCGGTTTGCTGCTCAAGACCAGGTCCTGAGTGTGGATGTCAGCTGGTGCGGAGGGATGCTTATATACCCTGGTCAGAACACGTGGTAATGCATTAGGCCATTCCTTTGTATCATTTCAAATTACACATTTTCCTGAGGCAAATTGTTAATCTGTTTGCTGACACGAGAAGAGGCACACAGTCATTAAATTGTTTGAGATTGCATAACTGCCTGGCTAAAAGATCCTTGAACTCATTACATTTTTCTTTAATGAGAGAAAACAATCTGCTTTTAAAGTCGCAAAATAAAAATTCCCTGAGCACACCGCGTCATTCATACTTGACAGTGTTTCCTCATTTCCATTTTCGTAGCATTCTTTGGATTGTCGTGTATTAATTCCACCTAAATTTAGATACAATGATCAAAATTAAATTTTTAAATCTATAAAATTCTTTAAAGAAATATCAAATTCATTTCCCATTTGTATACAATATATAGATTATATATAATATGCACACATATAATATATATATATATATTTACACAGAGAGAGAGAGAGAGGAAAACTCTTTTGATTTTATCAAACAGCTTGCAAAACATCTTTGGTTTATCAACATAATAAAATTTATTTCAGGAACTGAAGGACTATCTAATGGAACAAGCTCATTTTTTATAATCAGTCTGAAAACTATGAAAAAAATATTCTCTTTACATCATTATGCACTTTCCCAAAATAGACAATACCCAAAATTTCTAAAAATGTAGATGATTTTTTTGAGAAAAAACAATCTTTTTAATAAGTGTTGCTGAAAAAATTTCATTCTTGTTGAAGAATGAAATAAGTATGATTCTATAGTACAATATACAAAAAGTAGACACAAAATGGAGCAAAGATCTAAATGTGATACTGGATACTATAAAGTTTTTAGCTTCATTGATCTTTGCTATTGTTTTATTCACCTCTATTTTATGTATTTCTGCTCTGATTACTTAGAATTTCTTTCCTTAACATAACTTTGTGTTTTTTCATTTTTTTCTCTAGTTGCTTAAAGGATAAAGTTAGCTTGTTTATTTGAGATTTTTCTTATTTCCTGAGGTAAGATTTTCTGTCTGAAAAATCTGTGCACTGATGAAAGTAGGGTTTTAAAGTTGCCCATTATTATTGCCTTACTGACTTGATTTCTTTTTATGGCCATTAGCATTTGCCTTATGAGATGGAAGCTGAGGTGCTCCCATCTTGAGGCATATAAGTTTACAATTGCAATATCTTCTTGGATTGATCCTGTCATTGTTATACAGTGGCCTTCTTTGTCTCTCGTGACAGTTTGTGTTTTAATGTCTGACATGAGTACTGCTACTCCAGCATTCCTTTGATTTCCATTTGTATGAAATATCTTTGGCCATCCTTTCACTTTCAATTTGTATGTGTTCCTAGATCTGAAGCAGCTCTCTTGTCAACAGCATATATGTGAATTTGTTTTCATATCCATTCAGCCAGTCTATGTTTTTCACTTGGAGCATTTAATCCATTTACATTTAAGGTAATTATTAATTTGTATGCTATTATTGCCATTTTGTTAATTACTTTGGATTTACTTTTGTAAGGGCAGGATATATTTTCTGTGAAGAGTCAGCTCTCTATTATATTGTGCGATATCCTGGGTACCATTAACCTCTGCATCTTGTACTACACTCTCCTTTGTTACAAATAGCGCTTCCTATTTTAGAATAACATTAACATTTAGTATGTACATATAATAAAAAGTACATATAATAAAAAGCTGACTTAAAACTCAGCATTCAAAGAACTAAGATCATGGCATCGGGTCCCATCACTTCAAGGCAAATAGATGAAGAAAAATATAAACAGTGATAGACTTTATTTTCTTGGGCCTCAAAATCACTGAGGACAGTGATTGCAGCCACAAAATTAAAAGATGCTTGTTCCTTGGAAGAGAAGCTGTGACAATCCTAGACAGCATATTAAAAAGCAGAGAAATCACTTTGCCTACTAAGGTCTGTCTGGTCAATGCTATGGTTTTTACAGTAGTCGTGTATGGATATGAGAGTTGGACCATAAAGAAGGCCGAGCTCTGAAGAACTGATGCTTTTGAACTGTGATGCTGAGGAAGACTCTTGAGAGCCCCTTGGTCAGCAAGAGTATCAAACCAGTCAATCCTAGAGGAAACTAACCCTGAATATTCACTGGAAGGACTGATGCTGAAGCTCCAATACTTGGCAATGTGAGGAACTGACTCATAAAAAGACCCAGATCCTGGGAGAGATTGAAAGCAGGAGGAGATTGTTGAATGGCATCACTGACTCAATGGACATGAGTTTGAACCCCTCCAGAAAGACAGTGGAGGACAGGGAAGCCTGGCATGCTGCAGTCATAGGGCCGCAGAGTCAGGGACGACTAAGTGACTGAGCGACACCAATGGCGCACGCGATGCACCTTCTTCACTTTTCAGCCTGTGTTACATGTGGAAATAACGCAATTGACAACTTTAAGATATTACAGCAAGCAAAGTGTTATCCTTCTTTGTCAACCCAGGCACACTATTCACCATAAAATAGATATTGAAAATTTTACAGACCATACTTGTCCACTACTTGGGAAAGATTGACCCACCACCACTCACTCTGATTCTGTGTGAGAATCAGCAATACCCAGAGCATCAACATCCCGTAACAGATAACCCTGATCACAAATAGTGACAGCTGCAAGTCCTAACATGTGGGCAGTGAGAGCCAGCTCCTGACCCAACTTTTAAGCTACCATTCTGCCTAACGTTCCTAGTTTCACAATTTGGAAGCAAGTGGAGAATGTGGCCATGAAATCCAAATGTTCAGCATCTATCAGTGCAATGGCACTACCATGGAGTCCCTCTTCCTGAGGAGCTAGCAGGGTTCCGAGGAGAACCAGTGGAGCCCCAGCCGAACTGGGCGCAGACATGAGAAATTAAGACAGGAAAACAGACTTCACAGGAGACTCTGTGAAAAGAACTGATCATCAGCCTCAACCCAGCAGGTGCAGTAGCTCCACAGAAGTGACAGAAGGCTAAGACCAGGCAAAGAACTGAAACCTTCAGGGACAGAAATACACCAGAGTTCAGTGGATTTCCTTCTGAGTGCCTGATTGGTTTCCAAGACTCTGGTGAATAAGTCTGTGGTCTGTGAAAATCTGAAAAATTTGAGTACCTTGTACCCTTGTGACAGTGGACGCTCAAAGAAGAGAAAGGGACTATTTGTAATTCTCATAAAAACTTTGGGTGTGGTGATCCAGTGGTTAACACTCTGCCTTGCAACACAAGGCACACCAGTTAAATCCCTGGTATGGGAAGATTCCACATGCCACAGAGCAACTAAGCCCTGTGAGTAGCAACTCATGAGTCCAATCACTGCAATTACCGAAGCTTGTGGTACCTAGAGCCTGGGAACTGCAACAAGAATCCACTGCAATGAGAAGCCTGTGCACTGCAATGAAGAGTAGACCCTGCTTGCAGCAACTAGAAAAATCCACATGCAGCAGTGAAGACCCACTGCAACCAAAAACTTTAAGCAAATAAATACATAAATAGATAATCATTAAAAAAAATACTGGACCTGGAAAAAATCCTTGGTATGGGTTTATTGAGTGAATGACTGAAAAGAAAATTAGGGGTCTTATAGGTTTTGGTAATGTGTGGACACAGCAGTTTTGTATTCCGGTGGAGTAGGCGAAAGTAATAAATAATAATAGGAATTCTACCAGGCAGAAGGATACGGCAGTGCTGCAGGAGCCTTGGGTGGCCTCAGATAGCCAATCCCCCACTGTCCCTACCATCTGGCCTCTGTGGCATGGCCCAGCTCTTCTTGAGTGGAGACTAGGACATGGTGTGGAAAGCCCTTCATCCTGAGACACAAGGCAGAGTGGAAAAGCTGCCTCGCCCTCACCCATCACGCGCCACCAGGTGCTCAACCATTTGTAGACGACCTATTTCTGGGTTGGGGTTTATGACTTAGCAGAGCAGCTCCCTCACTGTTGTTCTTGTTTGGTCTCTCAGTCGTGTCCATTTCTTTGCGACCCCATGAACAGCAGCACACCAGACTTCCCTGTCCTTCGCCTTCTCCCAGAGTTTTCTGAAACTCATGTCCATGGAGTCGATGAAGCCATCCAACCATCTCATCCTCTGCCATCCCCTTCCCCTGTTGCCGTCAATCTTTCCCGACATCAGGGTCTTTTCCAGTGAGTAGGCTCTGAGCATCAGGTGGCCAAAGTATTGGAGTTTGAGTTTTAGCATCAGTCCTTCCAGTGAATATTCAGGATCGATTTCCTTTACAATTGACTGGTTTGATCTCCTTGGTGTCTCTGGTGGCCCAGATGGTAAAGTATCTGCCTGCATTGCAGGAGACCCTGGTTTGATCCATGGGTCAGGATGATCCTCTGGAGAAGGGCATGGCAATCCATTCCAGTATTCTCACCTAGAGAATTCCATGGGCAGAGGAGCCTGGCAGGCTACAGTCCATGGAATCACAGAGTTGGATAGGACAGAGCAACTAATACTTCCCTCACTGACATCTATTGAATCTCAGCCCTGGAGACAAGGGTTTGGAAAAAAAAAATAGTAATAATAATCCTTACATGAGAAAGAGCCTGTGGACTGATTGATGGGTTGGGATTCAGGTCTATGAGGGCAGACACTAATTTCAATTTCAGTTTGCTTTTGTTTTCTTTGTTTGTTTGTTTTTCAACTGTCAATTCTGACAGAAGTTGTGAGAGAAGTGGAATCCATCTTTCAGATGAGACAGCTTGAAGGCCAGAAGCTGTGGACATATGAGATGAAGAAACCAACTGGGAAACTGTGCAGGGGAGCATGGAGGCCCTGAGTGAAAAGGGGCCCGTGCTGGACGTCACTGGGGCAAATAGAAATGAAGGAGGTGAGGTCTTTATGAACAGCAAAGCACGCTGAGAATTATACTTGACTCACAGTCCAAAAGGTTAATAAATCTCAGACCAAAGAGGGAAGAACAAAACGCAGATAATCTTGATTCTATACTTTACAGTTGCCATTTCTCTTCTCTTCTCTACTCTTCTTCATAATCCATATATTGCTCTCTTATACAACCTCTCTTTAAATCTCATTCTGCACTAATTCCCACTACATGCTTTGTTGATCTAAATTGTTTGTTCTTATCTATTTTTCCAATTAATACTTTATCCCTCTATTTGGGTCTCTAGTTCTATCATAATATTTTTGCTTTTAAGTTTCCATTATTCTGTGTGTCCCAGCCCCTGTCAGGTAATTAGCAAATATTTTTTCATAATATATTACTTCTTCATTAAGGTTTTAGATTAAAAGAAAAAAGATTTATATGCTTTAAAAATTATGAAGAAACCAACACACTGTATTTTTTAATTAAATAAAAGATAGAAAAAATATATAATATTTTAAACAGAGCTTCTTAAAATCCCAATGCCTTTAATATTTCCAGAACTGAATATGCAGTGATGAAATTACTGAGACAAGGATAGATATATGAAGTATGGTTAGTCATCTGCTATTTCTTGGTTCACTCCATGAAGATGGTAAGTTCAGTTCAGTCACTCAGTCATGTCCAACTCTTTGTGACCCCATGAACGGCAGCACACCAGGTCTCCCTGTCCATCACCAACTCCCGGAGTTTACCCAAACTCACGTCCATTGAGTCGGTGATGCCATCCAACCATCTCATTCTCTGTCATCCCCGTCTCCTCCAGCCCTCTATCTTTGCCAACATCAGGGTCTTTTAAAATGAGTCAATTCTTCTCATCAAAATATTTGAGTTTCAGCTTCAACATCAGTCCTTCCAATGAACACCCAGGACTGATTTCCTTCAGGATGGACTGGTTAGATGTCCCTGCAGTCCAAGGGACTCTCAAGAATCTTCTCCAACACCACAGTTCAAGAGCATCAATTCTTCTGTGCTCAGCTTTATTTATAGTCCAACTCTCACATCCATACATGACCACTGGAAAAAACAGAGCCTTGACCAGACGGACCTTTGTTGACAAAGTAATGTCTCTGTTTTTTAATATGCTGTCTAGGTTGGTCATAACTTTCCTTCCAAGGAGTAAGCGTCTTTTAATTTCATGGCTGCAATCACCGTCTGCAGTGATTTTAGAGCCCCAAAAAATAAAGTCAGCCATGAAGATGGTAAACCCAGCCCATATTCAAGTTCCTTTGAACATGACCATATCTTGGACTCATGTCTGTAAGAACATGTTCACTTTCCATGGCTTAAACATGTTATTGAGGATTTGTTTTGTTTTGTTTTGCTACTGTTGCTTTGTTTTGATTTGTCTCAAGGTTTATAAATAATATTTCTGTTGAGATATAATCTACATATATTATTATATTAGTTTCATATATATAACATATATATATGAAATAATTATATTAGTTTCATATATATATGAAATAATATATAATATATGGTGCTTCCCTGGTGGCTCAGATGGTAAAGCATCCGCCTGCAATGCGGGAGACCTGGGTTTGATCACTGGCTTGGGAAGATCCCCTGGAGAAGGAAATGGCACCCCACTCCAGTATTCTTGCCTGGAGAATTCCATGGACAGAGGAGCCTGATAGGCTATTATTATTATATTATTATATCAGTTTCATATATATATGAAATACATATATGAAATATTATATTAGTTTCACTATAAAACATAGTGATTCAGTATTTGTATATATTGAAAAATGATCATCATAATAAGTCTAGTTAAATCTATCACCACACAGTTAAATTTCTTCCTGTGATAAAACTACTAACATCACTCCCTTAATAACTTTCAAGTGTAAAGTATGGTGTTTTTAACAATATTCCCTACATTGTACATTATATCCCTATGATATTTATTTTATAACTGAAAGTTTATAACTTCTGACCATTTTCACCCATTTTGCCCAACCCTCAGCCCCTGTCTCTGGCAGCCACCAATCTATTACATCCATGAATTCAGATTTTTATTTTTTTAATTCAGTGTATAAGTGAGATCATACAATATTTGCCTCATTTCACTTAACATAATGTCTAGAAAGGCCTTCTATGTTGCTGCAAGCAGGAACATTCCTTTATTTTTAGGGTTGAATAATATTTCACACATTTTCTTTGTCCATTGTTCCATCAATTGTCTCTTACGTTGATTCCACACCTGGGCTATTGTAAATAATGTTGCAATGAACATGGGGGTGCAAATGTTTTTCCTTTTTTCTTTCTTTCTTTCTTTTAGCCCTGCCATATGGCTCATAGCAAGCTGTAGAAAATTCTTAAAGAGCAGGGGATACCAGACCACCTTGCCTGCCTCCTGCAAAACCTGTCTAAAGGTCAAGAAGCAAGAGTTAGAACTTGTCATAGAACAATGGACTGGTTCAAAATTAGGAAATGAGCACAGCTGGAATCAAGATTGCTGGGAGAAATATCAATTACCTCAGATATGCAGATGACAACACACTTATGGCAGAAACCAAAGAGGAACCAAAGAACCTCTGGATGAAGGTGAAAGATGAGAGTGAAAAAGCTGACTTAAAACTCATCATTCACAAAATGAAGATCACAGCATCCGGTCCCATCACTTCATGGCATATAGATGGGGAAACAATGGAAACAGTGAGACTTTATTTTCTTGGGCTCCAAAAATCACTGCAGATAGTGACTGCAGCCATGAAATTAAAAGATGCTTGCTCCTTGGAAGAAAAGCGATGACAAACCTGTTGCCGTGATGTGCTTAGTTGCTCAGTCATGTCCAACTCTTTGCGACCCCATGGATCCCGGGTTCCTCTGTCCATGGGATTGTCCAGGCAAGAATACTGGAGGGGTTGCCATGCCCTTCTCCAGGGGATCTTCCCAACCCAGGGATTGAACCCAGTTGTCCCACACTGCAGTCGGATTCTTTACCATCTGAGTGATCAGGGAAGCCCAAGATAAATCTAGACAGCATGTGATAAAGTACAGATATTACTTTGCCACCAAAGGTCCATCTAGTCAAAGCTACAGTTTTTCTAGTAGTCATGTATAGATGTGAGTGTTGGACCATAATGAAGGCTGAGCATTAAAGAATTGATGCTTTTGAACTGTGGTGCTAGAGAAGACTCTTGAGAGACCATTGGACAGCAAGAAGATCAAACCATTCAATCTTCAAGGAAATCAGTGTTGAATTTTTACTGGACAGACTGATGCTGAAGCTGAAGCTCTAATACTTTGGTCACCTGATGAGAAGAGCTGACTTATTAGAAAAAAAATCTGATCAGGGAAAGTTTGAAGGTAGGAGGAGAAGATTAGCACAGAGGATGTGGTGTTTGGATGGCATCACCAACTCGACGGACATGAGTTTGAGCTAACTCTGGGAGATGGTGATGGACAGGGAAGCCTGGCATGCTGCAGTGCATGGGGTCACAGAGTCAGACAGAACTGAGCAAATGAACCACAACAACAAATTTGGCTTGTGGGATCTCAGTTCTCTGACCAGGAATTGAACCTGGTCCGTGGCCGTGAAACTCTAGAATCCTAACCAGTAGATCACCAGGGAACTCCCTCAAATTTGTCTTGAGTTAGTGTTTCAAGAACATTTTTGATAATACTTTTACCTGTTTTTGTTTACTATCATTCCAAATAAAAATATTTGTTAAATTAATAAAATAATAAATTGTGCATGCTACAACTTGTAATGATCCCCTAAGATAAATTATTCATTCAAATGGCCTTTGGGATTTGAAGGAATATTTAACTCAAAGTACTAATTAATCTTATTATTGTTTTCCCCTTTATCAAATTTATTTTATTTTTATTATATTTTAGGAAAAAAAATCAATGCCAAAAACTATAGTTTTCTCAAGGAGTAATTTTGAAGTCAAATAATGACAAATAAATCTAACAAGTTTAAGAATCATTCCATGTATGATTAAGTAGTCTGCTAGATTAAGTGTAATGAGGGCTAATTTTGTTCTTATTTCCAATGAATATAGCTATGTTCATATGAGATAAAAATTCAATAGATTTTACAAACTTTTGAAAACTGAATAAAGAGATATGGCATGATTTGTTCTTGTATTTTTAGAGAAAATACTATTTAAGTATATAATTAGAACAAAAAATTTTGAAACAATGCTTGAAATATTTGAACCAGGTTTTTTTTCATTTATTTCATTCTGGGTTAAATAATGGAACAATATTAATATCCTTTGGATATCAATTATCTTTGGAAGCTGAGAAATATATGTTTCTTTTGTGAGAAAGAAATGTGTAATAATATGGATATATTATTTCATATATGTTTTAATGTATTTTAATAATATGGATGACTACCAATTATAAATAGGTATTCTAAGATGATTTATTTTCATAAAAAATTAACGGAGATAATCCTTATATTTCTAATTGACTAATAGCAAAATTTCATATAGGTATGTACACGTAGCTGAGTTAAATGAACCACAAGGAACCATATTTTTTATTTCCAGTTAGATCATTTATTGGTCATCAACATAAGTCATCTGTTAGTGCTCAAGCTGACAAATGCCAGGAGACGTGAAACAGACATGCTTCTAAATAATAAATTCTCTGAAATTCTTAAGTTTTTCATGCTATATATGCCTAGGGTAATCTCACTTCATCGACTGAATAATGTTATATCAAATCCACTCATGGTAGCAGATGGTGGGTTACTCGAGCCAGAGTTTAGTAGAAGCTGGAGAAACCACATCTTCTAAAGAACAGTGGACGGTGACAGCAGCCAGAGCCAAAGCTTCTGAAACCAGAGCCACACCCGTAGCCTCCAAAGCCATGGCCAAAGCCCAGCCTGCGGAAGCTGCCGCATCCGCAGCCACGGCCGAAGCCCAGGCCGCCAAAGCCTCCGTAGCCGTAGCCCAGGCCTCCGTAGAAGTTGCTGCAGTGGCACATGGTGTCAGGGGCGGTGAGTCCGGTTTGCTGTTCAAGACCAGGTCCTGAGTGTGGATGTCAGCTCGTGCGGAGGGATGCTTATATACCCTGGACACAACACAAGGTAATATATGTGGCCATTCCTTTGTATCATTTCAAATTATGCATTTACCTAAGGCAAATTGTTAATCCGTTTGCTCACACAAGGAGAGGCACACACTCATTAACTTGTTTGAGATTGCATAACTGCCTGGTTAAAATGTTCTTGAACTCATCACATTCTTTTTTAATGAGAGAAGAAAATGTCTTCAAAGTCACAGAGTAAAAATTTCCTGAATAGAATAGAATTCTTCATTACTAAGCATATTGCATCATTCTTATTTGATGGTGTTTTTGCATTGAACATTTCCTCATTTTCCTATCATTCTTTGTTTTGTTGTGTATTAATTCCACCTAGATTTAAATACAATGATCAAAATTAAAAATTTTAAATTTATAAAATTCTTTAAAATAATATCAAATTTATTTTCCATTTGTGTATATATAGAGACAGATTATACATAATATCTGTATATAATATAGATACACACATACAAGAAAACTATTTTGATTTTATGTAACAGCTTACATAGCTTCCTTTTGATTTATCAACATAAATGTATTTTCGGAACTGAGGGACTATCCAAGGGAACTAATTTGGAGCAGTTTCATGAACAGTTTGAAAACCATGAAAAAATATTCTCTTAATATCACTATCCACTTTTCCAAAATGCATAATACTCAAATATCTTAAAATGCTGATGATTTTGCCTCTATGCTTTATACTTAGCCTTTCTCATCTCTACTTATTTTCATAATCCATATATTACTCTCTTATTCAACTACTCTAAATATCATTCTACACTGATTCCCATCACATGCTTGTGCCATCTAGAATTTTTATTCTTATCTATTTTTTCCAGTCATTATTTTATGCTTTTATTTGTCTCTAGTTTTATCATAAATTTCTACTTTTAAATTTTCTTTACCTATTCTGTGCATCCCATCCCCTTATTTTCTGTCAGGTAATCAGCAAATAATTTTTCATAAAGTATTCCTTGTTCATTAAGATTAGATTTCCAAATTTTATATGCTTTTAAAAATTATGGCAAAAACCAATGCAACATTGTTAAAAAAATTTTTTGTACACTTAAAACAGTTGAAGATATATATACAACACTTTTAACAGAGCTTCTTAAAATCCTGATGCCTTGAATAACTCCAGAAATGAAGGTACAGTGATGGAATGCCTGAGATAGGAACAGGTATATGAAGTAATTGGCCAGTCTTCTGCTGTTTCTTGGTTCACTCTGTGAAGATGGTAAACCCAACCCCCATACAAGCTCCTCTGAATGTGACCATATCTTGATCTTGGGTCTTTAACATGTTCGCTTTCTATGACTTAACCATGTTACTGAGGATTTTATTTTGTTACTGTTGCTTTGTTTTGATTTGTCTTGAGATTTATAAGTGACATTTTTATTGAGATGTAGTTGACATACATTATTATATTAGTTTCAGGTGTACAACATAATGATTCAATATTTGTATATGTTGCAAATGATTACCATAATAAATCTAGTTAAATCCGTCACCACACAGCTGCAAATTTTTCCTGTGATAAAAACTGTTAAGATATACTCCCTTAATAACTTTCAAATATTCAGTATGGTATTTTTAACCATACTGTTTTTTTTTTCCTTTTTTTTTTCTCTTTTTGCCTTGCCACATGGTTTGTGGGATCTCTGTTCTATGACTGGGAATTGAACCTGGGCCATGGTAGTGAAACTCCAGAATCCTAACCACTAGGATAAAGAGAACTCTGCACAAATATCTTTTTGAGTTAGTGTTTCAATTACATTTCAATAACATTTTTGATGATACATTTTCCTAACTGGATTTGTTTTCTGTTTCTTTCCAAACTAAAAACCTTGTTAAATTAATATAATAATAAATTCTGCATTCACAGCTTGTAATGATTCTCTAAGATGAATTATTGACTCAAATGACTTTCGGTCTTAATGGAATATTTAACTCAAAGTAATGATTAATCCTACTGCTAAATCCTGTTTTCTCCTTTATCAAATTTTATTCTATCTTTATTTTTTATTCTAAAAAATACTTGGAAAAAATGATACTTTTCTCAATGAGTTATTTTGAAGTCAAATGATGACAAATCTAACAAGTTTAATCCCATGAATGATTAAGTAAATGGACTATATTGAGTGTGAAGTGTGAACGTCGCTCAGTCGTGTCCGACTCTTTGCTACCCTATAGACTTCAGAGTCCGTGGAATTCTCCAGGCCAGAATACCGGAATGGGTAGTCTTCCCCTTCTCCAGGGGATCTTTACAACTCAGGGTTCGAACCCAGGTCTCTTGCATTGCAGGTAGATTCTTTACCAGCTGAGCCACAAGGGATGTCCATATTGAGTGTGATGAGGGCTAATTTTTGTTCTTATTTAAATGAAAATAGCTATGCTCACATGAGATAAAACCCAGTAGAACTTAAAACTTTTTAAAAAGTTGAATAATGAAATATGCCATGATTTACTTGTGCATTTTCAAAGAAGATAATAATATGTAGATATATAATTAAGATAAAAAATTAGAAAACAAATCTGTGAAATATACCAACCAGGTAATTTTTTTTTATTGATTTAATTGTGGGTTAAATAAAGGAACAATGGCAATATCTTTTGGATATTAATTAACATGAAAACAGAGAAATGCAAATTTCTTTTGAGAATTTTCTTGGCTTTTTGTTTGCTTTGTTTTTGTTTTTTGTTTGGGTAATTCAATGGACTCAAAGACTCGGGCAATTCTTTGTTAGTCTTTTTGGAAACTGTCTACAAGAAGGCAAGGAGTTGATTGTGAAGCTCAGATCCTGTTTTGCCATTCTAAATCATGAAGACATATTCTTCCATTGGCCAAATTATAGCTTTTATTTGGAAGCAAAGGGCACTTGTGGTGGCTCAGCGGTAAAGAATCCACCTGCTATTGCAGGAGACATGGATTCAATCCCTGAGTCAGGAAGATCCCCTAAAAAAGGAAATTGTAACCCACTCTAGTATTCTTGCCTGGAAAATCCCACGGAAAGAGGAGCCTGGCGGGCTACATTTCATGGATTCACAAAAGTGTCAGACATGGATGGGGGAGCCTGAATTAGCAACTAAACAACAACAACAAAAGGCACTTCTACCACTAATTCAAAATGTGTTTTTTAGAAAAAATGAATCGAATCATGAAGTAGGATGCAATAAAATATGATAATATATTTGACCAGAAGTATCATTCACAATACTTCTAATGACGTTGATGGCAGTTTTAATTTTTAGCCCTATATGGCATGTCCATAGTTAGAACCAGAAACGGAACAGACTGGTTCCAAATTGGGGAAGGAGTACATCAAGGCTGTATGTTGTCATCCTGTTTATTTAACTTCCATGCAGAGTACATCATGGAAAATGCTGGGTTGAATGAAGCACAAGTTGGAATCAAGATTGTCAGGAGAAATATCAATAACCTCAGATATGCAGATGACACAACTCTTAGAGCAGAAAGCGAAGAAGAACTGAAGAGCCTGCTGATAAAAGTGGAAGAGGAGAGTGAAAATGTTGGCTTAAAACTCAGCATTTAGAAAACTAAGATCATGGCATCTGGTCCAGTCACTTCATGGCAAATAGATGGGGAAACAATGGAAACACTGACAGACTTTATTTTCTTGGGCTCCAAAATCACTACAGATCGTGACCACAGCCTTGAAATTAAAAGATGCTTGCTCCTTAGAAAAAAAGCTATGATAAACCTAGACAACATATTAAAAAGTATAGACATTACTTTGCCAGCAAATGTCCATGTAGTCAAAGCTATGGTTTTTCCAGTAGTCATATATGAATGTGAGAGTTAGACAATAAAGAAAGCTGAGCAACAAAGAATTCACGTTTTCAAACTGTGGTGTTGGATAAGACTCTTGAGAGTCCCCTGGACTGCAAGGAGATCAAACCAGTGAATTGTAAAGGAAATCAATCCTGAATATTCTTTAGAAGGACTGAAGCTCCAGTAGTTTGGCCAACTGATGAGAAGAGCTAACTCATTAGAAAAGACCCTGATGCTGGGAAAGATTGAAGGCAGGAGGAGAAGGGGACAACAGAGAACAAGAGGGTTGAATGGCATCACTGACTCAATGGACATGAGTTTGAGCAAGCTCTGGTAAAGGGTGAAGGACAGGGACACCTGGTGTGCTGCAGTCCATGGGGTCACAAAGAGTCAGACGTGACTGAGGGACTGAACAACAGTAGGGCTTGTCCATATACTAGGAACTATTACCTGATTGCTTGGGTGCATATTCAGTTGCTTCAGTCATATCTGACTCTTTGTGACTCCATGGGCCATAATCCGCCAGGCTCATCTCTCCATGGGATTTTCCCAAAAAGAATATTGGAGTGAGTTGCCCACCTCTAGGGGATATTCCTGTTCCAAGCATCTAACCCACATCCCGTGCCTTGGCAAGTAATTTGTTACCACTGAGCCACTCAGAGAGCCCTTTTTAAAATTATATTTGCCCAATTTATACAAAATATTATTTGCTTTATATCATTTTCTGAAGATATCATTAAGTTTTAGGAAAACAATTAAGAAAATCTGGAATTTTAACTATTCCCCATTTCTTATATTGCAAAGAAATGATTGTTTTTGAAAGAGTCATGTTTTATTTACATTCCTCTTTATATGATTTTTTAAAAACTTATCAGATGGAAATTTTGATCAGTTGTAGATTTTTTGCTCCTTGATAATACTTCTGCGCATTTAGTGCTTTTGTTTTCATTGTTGTTCAGTCTCACTGAATCATGTCTGTCTCTTTGTGACCCCATGAACTGAAGTAGGCCAGGCTTCCCTGTCCTTCTCTATCTCCCAGAGTTTCCTCAGACTCATATCCATTGCGCTGGTGATGCCATCCAGTCACCTTACTCTCTGCTTCCACGTTCTCCTCCTGCCCTCATCTTTCCCAGCATCACTGTTTTCTCCACTGAGTTCTTACAGAATTACAAACACTTCAGTGTAGTAATGATGATGCAGATGATTTAAGAGGATAAGTGAGATGAGTGAGTTGAGTGGCCAAAGTTCATATTTTTACTATCCAGTTTCTTAATGACTTTTAGATCATTTTACTCAGTCTTATCTTCCATGCGTAACACTAGATGAAAACAAAAGATTATGAATATAGGACGACATTATAACCACATTATAATTAATAGATTCACAGAAAACCAGCTTATTTTTCCTAAAAATTTAGAAATTTGGATTTTAAGATTTGTGAAATGCAGGTATGCTCTGACTACAGTTTTAATAATATAGATGACTACCAACTATAAATATGTACATCTAACATGACTTGTTTTATAAAAATATTAAAGAAGATAATCCTTACATTTATAATTGACAAATAGAAAAATTACATACAGGTATATACACATATTGAATTAAGTGAAAACCAAAGAGCCATACTTTGCATTTCCAATTAGATAATTTATTGGTCGTCAATATCAGTCATTTGTTAGGGTGCAAGCTAACAGATTCCAGCAAACATGAGACAGAGAAGCATATAACTAATAAATAAATAATTAATTTTCTGAAATTCTTAAGGTTTGAGTGTATGCAGTCCTAGGGTAATTAAATCCATCGACTGAATAACGTTATGTCAAATCCACTCATGGTAGCAGGTGTTGGGTTACTCGAGCCACAGTTTAGTAGAAGCTGGAGAAACCACATCTTCTGAAGAACAGTGGACGGTGACAACAGCCAGAGCCAAAGCTTCCGAAACCAGAGCCATACCCGTAGCCTCCGCAGCCACGGCCAAAGCCCAGGCCTCCAAAGCCTCCATAGCCGTAGCCCAGGCCTCCGTAGAAGTTGCTGCAATGGCACATGGTGTCAGGGGTGGTGAGTCCGGTTTGCTGTTCAAGACCAGGTCCTGAGTGTGGATGCCAGCTCGTTCAGAGGGATGCTTATATACCCTGGACTCAACACGTGGTAAAACACGTGGCCATTCCTTTGTATCACTTCAAATTATGCATTTACCAGAGGTAAATTGTTAATCAGTTTGTTGACATAAGGAGAGGCACACACTCATTAAATTGCTTGAGATTGCATAACTGCCTGGCTAAAATGTGCTTGAAATCATTACATTCTTTTTAAATTAGAGGAAAAAAAATTGCCGTCAAAGTCACAAATTTGTGTCGGCACAGTCACAAAGTAAAAATTTCAGGAATAGAATTCTTCATTACTAAGCATATTGCATCATTCATCTATGATGGTGTTTTCTCATAAAATTTTTTCTCATTTCTCATTTTCATAGCACTCTTTGGATTCACTCTTTGGGTTCTCATGTATTAATTCCACCTAGATTTAAATACAATGATCTAAATTTAAAATTTTAAATATGTAAACTTTTTCAAATAAATGTAAATTTATTTCCCATTTGCACGTGTATATATATATATACATATAATATACATAATATATAATATATATGCATACACACACAAGAAAGCTATTTTGATTTTACATATGGTGTACAAACCACCCTTTTGGTTATAAATATCGTAAAATTTATCTCAGGAGTGGAAAGGAGCTTTCCAAGGGAAAATACTCACTTTCATAACCAGTTGAAAACCATTATAAAATATTGCCTCATACGATAATCCTCTTTTTCAGAATGGACAACACCCAAAATATGGTCTAAAAGTGCAGATGATCCTGGCTCTATGTTTTACAGTCACTATCTTTCTTCTCTTCTCTTCTTCATGATCTGTGTATCATTCTTCTGGGAAACCACTCTTGAAATCTCACTCAGCATTCATTCCCAGGCATGCTAGCATCAGCTAGGTCTTTTGTTCTTATCCACTCGTTCCAATCAGTATTTTATCCTTCTACTCATGTGTCTAATTTTATCATAATATTTTTTATCTTAAATTTTCTTTAGCAATTTTGTTTGTCTCAGTCCCTTATTGTCTCTCAGGTAGTAGGCAAATATATTTTTTTTTCATAATACATTACCTACTCATTAAAGTTTAACCTTAAAGGAAAATTATATTGTCTTACAATTATACAGCATTTTTAACAGGTTATTTTAAAATCCTGATGTCTTGAAAATCTCCAAAAATGAATGTTCAGTGATGAAATGACTGAGACAGGAGAAAGGTACAGGAAGCAGTTGGCCAGTCTTCTGCTGTTCCTTGGCTCACTGTGAAGACAGCAAACTTAACCCACGTTTAAGCTCCTCTGGATCTAATTATATCTTGGACTTGGGTCTTTAACAACATATCACTTTCCACGATTTAAATTATTACTGAGGCTTTTGTTCTTTTGTTACTGTGGCTTTGTCTTGAGGCTTATAAATAGCATTTTTATTGAGATATAAATGACATATTGTATTCGTTTCAAATGTACAATGTAACCCTTGCAAGGAGATCCAACCAGTCCATTCTAAAGGAGATCGATCCTGGGTGTTCATTGGAAGGACTGATGCTAAAGCTGAAACTCCAATACCTTGGCCACCTCAAGCGACGAGTTGACTCACTGGAAAAGAGTCTGATGCTGGGAGGGATTGGGGGCAGGAGGAGAAGGGGACGACAGAGAATGAGATGGCTGGATGGCATCACCGACTCCATGGACATGAGTTTGAGTGAACTCTGGGAGCTGGTGATGGATAGGGAGGCCTGGCGTGCTGTGATTCATGGGGTCACAGAGTCGGACACGACTGAGTGACTGAACTGAACTGAATTGAATGATTCAGTATTTACATACACTGTAAAGAGATCACCATAATAAATCTAGTTAAATTCATCACCACACAGGAGTTAAATTTTTTCTTGTGTTAAAAACTATTAAGACTCGCTGTCTTAATAACTTTCAAATGTACAATAGTATCCCCCTGACAATCTATTTTATAACTGAAAGTTTGTAACTTCTGACCACTTTCACCTATTTTGCCCACCCTTCACTCCTGCCTCTGCCAACCAACAACGTGTTCTCTGTATCTATGAGCTCAGATTTTTGTTTTTGCTTTTGTTTTTTAATTCCACACATAAGTGAAATCATACGATATTTGTCTTTCTTTGACTTACCTATTTCACTTCGTGTAATGCCGTCAAAGTCTATCTATGTTGCTATAAGTAGAAAGATTTCTTTTTATGACTATGTAATGTTTCACTGACCTAGAGCCAGACATCTTGGAATGTGATGTCAAGTGGGCCTTAGAAAGCATCACTACGAACAAAGCTAGTGGAGGTGATGGAATTCCAGTTGAGCTATTTCAAGTCTTGAAAGATGATGCTGTGAAAGTGCTGCACTCAATATGCCAGCAGATTTGGAAAACTCAGCAGTGGCCACAGGACTGGAAAAGGTCAGTCTTCATTCCAATCCCAAAGAAAGGCAATGCCAAAGAATGCTCAAACTACCACACTTGCACTCATCTCACACGCTAGTAAAGTCATGCTCAAAATTCTCCAAGGCAGGCTTCAGCAATATGTGAACCGTGAACTTCCAGATGTTCAAGCAGGTTTTAGAAAAGGCAGAGGCACCAGAGATCAAATTGCCAACATCCGCTGGATCATGGAGAAAGCAAGAGAGTTCCAGAAAAACATCTATTTCTGCTTCATTGACTATGCCAAAGCCTTTGACTGTGTCGATCACAATAAACTGTGGAACATTCTGAAAGAGATGGGAATCCCAGACCACCTGACCTGCCTCTTGAGAAACTTGTATGCAGGTCAGGAAGCAACAGTTAGAACTGTACATGGAACAACAGAGTGGTTCCAAATAGGAAAAGGTGTACGTCAAGGCTGTATATTGTCACCTTGCTTATTTAACTTATATGCAGAGTACATCATGAGGAACGCTGGGCTGGAAGAAGCAAAAGCTGGAATCAAGATTGCCGGGAGAAATATCAATAACCTCAGATATGCAGATGACACTACCCTTATGGCAGAAAGTGAAGAGGAACTCAAAAGCCTTTTGATGAAAGTGAAAGAGGAGAGTGAAAAGGTTGGCTTGAAGTTCAACATTCAGAAAACAAAGATCATGGCACCTGGTCCCATCACTTCATGGGAAATAGATGGCAAAACAGTGGAAACAGTGTCAGACTTTATTTTTTTGGGCTCCAAAATCACTGCAGATGCTGATTGCAGCCATGAAATTAAAAGACGCTTGCTCCTTGGAAGGAAAGTTATGACCAACCTTGACAGTATATTAAAAAGCAGAGACATTACTTTGCCAACCAAGGTCTGTCTAGTCAAGGCAATGGTTTTTCCCTTGGTCATGTATGGATGTGAGAGTTGGACTGTGAAGAAAGCTGATCGCCGAAGAATCGATGCTTTTGAACTGTGGTGTTGGAGAAGACTCTTGAGAGTCCCTTGGACTGCAAGGAGATCCAACCAGTCCATTCTAAAGGAGATCAATCCTGGGTGTTCATTGGAGGGACTGATGCTAAAGCTGAAACTCCAATACTTTGGCCACCTCATGCGATGAGTTGACTCACTGGAAAAGACTCTGATGCTGGGAAAGGTTGGGGGCGGGAGGAGAAGGGGACGACAGAGAATGAGATGGCTGGATGTCATCACCGACTCTGTGGACATTAGTTTGAGTGTACTCCGGGAGTTGGTGATGGACAGGGAGGCCTGGCGTGCTGTGATTCATGGGGTCGCGGAGAGTTGGACACGACTGAGCGACTGAACTTAACTGAACTGAACTGAATGTTTCACTTTATATATATAAAACACAGTTTCTTTATCCATTTGTTTTTCCATTTTCTCTTAGGTTGATGCCATATCTGGCTCTTGTAAAAATGATGTTTCCGTGAACAAGAGGGTGTAAATATATATATATATTTGGCCTGCTCTGTGGCTTCTGGGTTACCAGTTTTGCAACCAGGGATTAAATCTGGCCATGGCAGTAAAAGTTCAAAATCTTAACCTCTAATAAACCAGGAAACTCCTCACGAAAATCTTTTGAGTTATTGTTTTTATAACATTTTTGATAATGCATTTTCCTAACTTGATTTGTTTATTGTTTCCCAACCAAAAATATTTGATGAATTAATGAAAAAGTAAATTTTATGTGGCAAAACTTTTGATAATTCTTTAAGGTGACTTATGGACTGAATTGACTTTCAGGTTTTAAAGGAATATTTAACTCAAAGGACTAATTAATCTTAGTGTCAAATCCTGTTTTCTCCTTTATCAAGCTTTAATTTTTATTTTTATTCTGAAAAAGAAAATAATTGGCAAAAATTATATTTTCATCAATGAGTCATTTTGAAGTCAAAGGATGACAAATAATCTAACAAAGTTAAGAATCCCATGAATTGATTCAGTATATACTAGGTTGATTGTGATGGAGCCTAATTTATGTTATTTCCAGTGAAAATAGCTATGGTCACATAAGTTAAAATCCAATAGATTTTACAAAATTTTTAAAATGCTCAAAAATGATATGTGGCATGATTTATTTGTGTAATTTCAAAGAAAATAATAATATGTAAATATATAATTAAAAATCATGGTAAATTGGAAGTGGTCAAGAGGAGATGGCAAGAGTACACATTGACGTTTTAGAAATCAGTGACCTAAAATGGACCAGAATGGACGAATTTAATTCAGATGGCCATTATATCTATTACTAGGGGCAAGAACCCCTTAGAAGAAATGGAATAGCCTCATAGTAACAAAAGAGTCCAAAACGCTGTACTTGGGTGCAATCTCAAAAATGACAGAATAATCTCTATTCGTTTCCAAGGCAAACCGTTCAATATCACAGTAACCCAAGTCTATGCCCTTAGGGAAAGCACACTGACTGAAACCGCCCACCTTGGCCAGGCACCATAGACACCATTTCATGAGCTGTTTTACACCACGAGGTCCTGGTAAGGAACTCAGAACTAGTAAGTCACCCCCAACCGGAAGAGTTCAGGAAAAGTCAAAAGGAGACACCACATGTCCGACCACCTCCCAGAATCCTTCTCACTGGCAACCATCTTGGCTGAACGAGATGCAGCACCACTTGCCCCACCAGGAAGGACTCTGAGTCAGAATGATTGGCTAAAGACAACCAGGAAACTAATCCCATCACCATAAAACCAGGTGCAGAGCAGTTCTCCTGGGTTCTCTTACCTTACTGCTCTCCACCCGGGTGCCCTTTCCCAATAAAATCTCTTGCTTTGTCAGCACATGTGTCTCCTCAGACAATTCATTTTCAAGTGTTAGACAAGAGCCTAGTTTCAGGCCCTGGAAGGGGTCCCCCTTCCTGCAACAAATGGCGACTCTGGTGGGGACTCTTTGCTGCAACTGACATCCTGACCACTCAGGATACTCAGGGGCCAGCTTGCCCACCAAAGGACCAGACCGCAACTGGGACCCTTTTGACCCTGGTCTCTCCTGACACAGACAACTGGCCAGAATGCCCTGACTGGGTAAGGAACAAGGGACTTTATTGACCTCCCTCCCCTTCCCTCTCTCTTTCCTCTCCTTAACCCTTCCTATCCTTCCCCTTTTTTCTAGTTCCCCGGTCCTGGATGCAGGAATCTGGTCGAAGGGCCTCAACCTGACCTGAGGATTGGAGATTGATCACCTCGTTTTGGCAGAGAACTCGAATTCTGGTTCTGTTCTGGTCTGATTTCTGGTTGGGCTGAGTTCCAGCCCTCCCTTCTCCGGAGGCCCAAGGTAAAGTCCCATAATGCCTGGTTATCTGCAGGTGGCAGGAGACGTCTGTAAGGCCACCCTGTTTGCCCCCCTCTCGCTCCTCCTCCCCCTTCTTCTTTCAGCCTGGTTTCCTTTCCTCTCTTTGAAATCTTTGAAGATCTGGGATATTTTCATTCACACTGTTAATACTTGGATCTGAAGTTTTGTGTCTTTATAAGAGTCCCTTGGACTGCAAGGAGATCCAACCAGTCCATTCTAAAGGAGATCAATCCTGGGTGTTCGTTGGAAGGACTGATGCTAAAGCTGAAACTCCAGTACTTTGGTCACCTCATGCGACGAGTTGACACACTGGAAAAGACTCTGATGCTGGGAAGGATTGGGGGTGGGAGGAGAAGGGGACGACAGAGGATGAGATGGCTGGATGGCATCACTGACTCGATGGATGTGAGTTTGAGTGAACTCCGGGAGTTGGTGATGGACAGGGAGGCCTGGCGTGCTGTGATTCACGGGGTCACAAAGAGTCGGACACGACTGAGCGACTGAACTGAACTGAACTGAACTGAAGAGGTTTCCTGAGAGACTGTATACTTGTATTTAAGGGAGTGTCTGATAAGGACTGCCAGGTCTATGTGTGTATTTTAACTCTGTGTTCTGTATTGTGATTTTTGATGGCCATTTTGCTTTGTCTGGTCACCATTTGGTTTAGACCTGCCGCCATTTTGTTAGAACTTGATTTCCTTTGTCTGTGCCTCCCTGTCCATCACCAACTCCCGGAGAGTGCTTACAAATCAAATAACTCTAAATTAAACAATAAATGCCAGGTTCATGTGACCTGGGAATTATTCAATTTTAAATACCTGATATTAATGTTTGTTTGTTGACCTATCTAATATAGACATGTCTTAGAGTAATTAACATTAAGTAGAATATTTTCATTGTACCTAGGTTTAATATAAGTCAAATGTAATCATATCTGTTACAAGTCTGTAAACAAGGAAATTACCTCAAATGAAGAAACTTCTAAAAATATGTAAATGATATATGAACTTTTAGATAAACTCTATTAAGAATAACTATGCTTTAGAAATGTCTGTCTAAAATAGTCTCTCCAGACTTAGGTAACTTGAATTTCAAAGGGTTGTGCTAAAATAAGTGTTGGAAGTCTATTGAATAGTTAGGTCATTTCCAAATAAAATAAGATTTTGAAACATTTCCTACTAAACACTAATTTCCATTTACAAAAAAAAATAAAGAGATTTGGGACTATAAATGAATAATGTTTGGTGCCGTCCTAAAATGTTCTAAGAAAGCAAGGGTTTTAGACATTGTCACTGGTATTTATGCTCAACAATCCATAAAATGCTAATATAAAAGTTAGTTCTTGGTTGCTAACGGAAAGTAGGAAGTGTTTCTTCAGAAAAAGAATAAAAGGTATGAAAAAATACTAAGAAGAATTATGCATGATTAGATTTTCTAAAATTAGATTACAATTAGTTAGATAAATGGATTTTGTTAAGAATGACACAGCCATAGGAAAACTGGTTAGAGCCAACTAGGTCCAAGATTTGACTTTCACTAGACCTTGGTATGTACACCCATTGTGATATATCAACAAGCTAAATTATACACCCATCAACACTGACTCAATCTGACCAAATGTTCTAAACCCTTTTAATTGATTTTTTTAAGCCCCTGCAACATCCCAAAGAGAGATATTAAACTAATTATGTTTATTTGGTTGGTTAAATTACATGAAAAAGATTATCAAATGAGTAATCCACTCATGTTATAATGTATGGTAAAATTACTAATACAGATATCCTAGAAATTATATGGAGTTCTTAACATTCTGATATGTCCTGGTTTTCTAATGGAAAACCTGATGACTTCACAAAAGTTAACAAAAGGACTGAATGAACCAGTGAATATGCTTATAACTTTTATGGTTTCTATCTGAAAAATTATGGCTTTGAATCTTGTGTTTTCGTGGAATAGGGAAAATCTTCCTCTCAAACTAATTATGAGAATAATTTGGTAAGATTATACGTTAGAAACAAAACAATTATATTTTCTTTCTATCTGACTCCTCCAGAAATTGGAAACTCTTAGATTTTCATTAAGTTTATCAAATGAATTAGGAAGGTTATCTCACTAACAGGTACAAAAATCTCAAAGAATTTTTGAGACCTAAAAAAGGGAAGAATTCACCTAGATTTGTTAGGTGAAATCTGTGATAAGCCTTGGTGTGAGTTTCCCAGCCCTGTTTTATTTTAAAAGTTTAGTCTGAGACTCTATAAATGTCTCAGCAAAATAAAAAGCCTATGATCAATTATGGTTATATCATCAGGCAAAAATTAGTGAGAGCAGGCCTATTTTGCAAGCAAACTAGTCTTAATTTGATTATATTTGATAAAAATGAGGGTAATTTTAGGGGAAAAAGATGTTTCAATAAAGGTTAAATCCCAGTTTATTCGTGGAGGTTTGCATCTAGTAAGACTCATTTCTTGGATAGTCCTTTGCTGTTATGCGATACTAATGTAAAATTTAATTGAATTCTTAAAGAACACACTAAATTTGTTTCTGAAGCTTATTTCAGTAATCCATCTTTGGATGAAGATCATTCACCTCATGACCTGCAACCAGGACTGGAAAAAGACATAATATAAGGGACTGTATCCAACTTGGATGGAAGGTCTCTTTATTCAGATACTCTTAACTGGCTCATGCACAAGGAAACTGAAGGGAAATTAACTCTGAGACTAATTCCCACTTCCAAAGGCCCCTGCACTGGATGGTTTATAGGGAAGACAGCTGACCTGATCTCACCTTAAAATGATGCTCAAACAGAGGAGAAACTGCCCTACACCAGGATGAGAAGACGACGACCTCAGAGGGAGGTAGCTTGCCCAAGATGCTGGGCCTGATTCGTATGACCATTTATAATGTTTCCTTAACTTCTTAGACATTTGCATAGAATTCAAATGCTTTTCTATCATAGGCCTGATCCTATGCTAGTTTTAGAAATCAATCCAGTTGTTGAGTCTGTGGCCAATTACCTGTGTCGAGTTCAGGGTTACCTTGGTAAATTTCTCTACTACAAGGCTCTAACCTGTTGGCCCTGAGAAAAGTTACTTTAAAAAAAATTATAGTCATATTCAGGTCACTATTGATATTACTAGATGGGAACACTTCACCTGGCCAATTAATAATGCCTGATCTGAATTGGCCATAAATTTGAGTTTTCTACTATTATTCAAGCTCAATCAAAGCAACAAACAAAGTTTCAGCAAAGGGAAAAACTCTTATAGTTATGGGATGGCTTTATATAGATAATACCAGGCTATGGTAATTTAGATTTAAAGTCTCCTCTACGTTGGAAACAATTACATCATACTAAGGATAATCAGTCTAGTAATGCTAGAAAACTGGGCCATATGCCATAGACAGTGCCAATATATAAGTTCCCTGGAAGATAAAGATTTGTACAGAGTAGACTAAGTCAGATGACCTTGGATATACTGGGCTACATCTAACGGAATCTCTTAAGTTTACTTATGACTTTACTAATACTGCTGGCTATGTTATTTGTATTTCACCTGTTTTACAAAATTGCTGTTTCTTACACTGCCAAATTTCTCCAAGCCAGGCTTCAGCAGTACGTGAACTGTGAACTTCCAGATGTTCAAGCAGGCTTTAGAAAAGGCAGAAGCACCAGAGATCAAATTGCCAACATCCGCTGGATCATGGAGAAAGCAAGAGAGTTCCAGAAAAATATCTATTTCTGCTTCATTGACTATGCCAAAGCCTTTGACTGTGTGGATCACAATAAACTGTGGAACATTCTGAAAGAGATGGGAATACCAGACCACCTGACCTGCCTCTTGAGAAACCTGTATGCAGGTCAGGAAGTAACAGTTAGAACTAGACATGGAACAACAGACTGGTTCCAAATAGGAAAAGGAGTACATCAAGGCTGTATATTGTCACCCTGCTTATTTAACTTATATGCAGAGTACATCATGAGGAATGCTGGGCTGGAAGAAGCACAAGCTGGAATCAAGATTGCTGGGAGAAATATGAATAACCTCAGATGTGCATAAGACATCACCCGTATGGCCGAAAGTGAAGAGGAACTCAAAAGCCTCTTGATGAAAGTGAAAGAGGAGAGTGAAAAGGTTGGCTTGAAGCTCAACATTCAGAAAACAAAGATCATGGCATCTGGTCCCATCACTTCATGGGAAATAGATGGGAAACAGTGGAAACAGTGTCAGACTTTTTTGGGGGGGGGCTCCAAAAATCCCTGCTGATGCTGATTGCAGCCATGAAATTAAAAGACGCTTACTCCTTGGAACGAAAGTTATGACCAACCTAGATAGTATATTAAAAAGCAGAGACATTACTTTGCCAACCAAGGTCCGTCTAGTCAAGGCTATGGTTTTTCCCGTGGTCATGTATGGATGTGAGAGTTGGACTGTGAAGAAAGCTGATTGCCGAAGAATTGATGCTTTTGAACTGTGGTGTTGGAGAAGACTCTTGAGAGTCCCTTGGACTGCAAGGAGATCCAACCAGTCCATTCTAAAGGAGATCAATCTTGGGTGTTCATTGGAAGGACTGATGCTAAAGCTGATACTTTAGCCACCTCATGCGACGAGTTGACTCACTGGAAAAGAGTCTGATGTTAGGAGGGATTGGGGGTGGGAGGAGAAGGGGACGACAGAGAATGAGATGGCTGGATGGCATCACCGACTCGATGGACATGAGTTTGAATGAACTCCGGGAGTTGGTGATGGACAGGGAGGCCTGGCGTGCTGTGATTCATGGGGTCGCAAAGAGTCAGACATGACTGAGCGACTGAACTGAACTGAACTGACACTGCCAAATATGTGACTGAGCCCTCTGATAAAATAATGTATAGTTCCATGTGAGATAGAATATGGTAACAGTGTAACTCTAGATATGGAAAGAAGCAACAAGAGGGAATGTTTTACGGGTCCAAGAAGCTAGTAAGACAGGTGGTCCAGGGAATTTTGGATACTGTTTTATGTCCTAGTCCAGTAACACCACACTGAGTGACCTGTCAGCAAAATCCTTGCCAAACCTGAGAATGGACATTCTCAGCACTGTGGGATAAAATGCTAATGAAATGCCCCCCCTCGAAATCATGGTTAAGTTTATGAGCAAAAAGGGGCTCTGCCAACTGAAAACTGACACTTGCCATCCACATCTACAAATATTAAATCATGGCCACTGCAACTGCTGACCTTCAACGCCCCTGAAAGGAGTTTAGGGTAAAAATAAGGAATGAGGCACTCTGTGCTGTGGGAAAAACTGGCAGACAGGCCTTCAGATAGTTAGATCTTTTCAGGAGAAGATTTTATGAGTCCCAATTCTTGCATCTTCTCATACCTAGAGAAACACTGACATCATTAATGGTGACATCTGCTTTGGCTAATAAGGAAATTTTTACAACTATAAGTCAAAATAGAATAGCTATGGTTCAGACATCCTGGGAAATAACTAGGTGATACTGTGGATGTAATTTCAGACTAGACCTTGTATTGCTAAACACTTGAGTTTTCTGCGTCATGTCAGGCTTGGATGCCACCATTCTCAAAACAATGTCTGCTGGAAGCTAGTGACTGCAACCTTACTTTTTATAAAACTAGGCAACTGGCTACCTGGCTACAAGTCTCCCTGAAGTGCCAGGTCCAGACTGGGTTTCAGGTCTGTTCTTCTAAAAAGAAATGAGATTTATTTTGTCTATTAAAATTCCAGCTATCATTCCTCCAACTACTTCTAATTGGGTCTGTTACACCAAATTGGCAGACCAAGGGATTGAGATTTTAATCATACAAGACTCAGATCTAGGAATTGGAACTCAGGAATACTTCCAATTCAGTGTCTCTTCTCCAAGCTGAGGCAGTCCTATGCCCCATTTTGGCAGGAAGTTATCACAGTCATAGTTGCTTAATTCCCTAAATTAAAACTGAGCAGGACTCTGTGGGGCTCTGGAGTACAGATCTGTTCTGTGTTCTCCATTTCTTGTCTATATGATATAGGCTTCATTCAGCCTCCTTGACCTTCCCTGAGTTCCAAACGGTGGATTCAAATAATTGCTAATCAGGGAAGGGAGGGGATACAGAAACAAAGGAGAAACAATCAAATGGTGGTACAGCCTCCAGACAGGGTTCTGGTTCCTACTCAAAAAATATGCTTAACAATGTCTTTGAGTTCTTCTACAGAACTGGGTCCCCCACCAAGGTGGAGGATGGCAACTTCAGACTGAACACAAGATTCCTGGAGCACAGCTCTGTTGCTTCACCACCAACCAATCAAAGTCACAAAACCTGCAGCCCTCACCCCAAATGTTGCCTTCTGTTTCCGAGGACCAGAGATGACCATCCTATTAGGTCTCCTGCTTGGCCCCTGTCTATTTCATCTCTGAGAGGAGCCAATAGGATCAAACTAAATTGTTATTATTACAAGGGTGATTGCTGGTTTCAGGCAGAAACATACCTCAACTTAGATCAGGTAGAGAAAGACTTCTGCTCTACTAGGCAGGCCTGCGCACATGCACAGCAGGAAGAAGTTACAGAAGAAAGAGACCTCTGCCCCAATTCCCAAGAAGTATCTTGAGTATGAAGTCTTTCAAGGGGGAGTTGTTAGGGGAAGCACACTGACTGAAACCGCCCACCCTGGCCAGGCACCATAGTAACCATTTCATGAGTTGCTTTATGACAGGAGATCCTGGTAAGGAATATGGAACTAATAAGCCATCACCAACCAGAAGAGTTCAGTAAAGTTCAAAAGGAGACACCACATGTCTGACCACCTCCCAGAATCCTTTTCACTGGCATCCATCTTGGCTGAATGAGATACACCACCACTTGCACCACCAGGAAGGACTCTGAGTCAGAATGATTGGCTAAAGACAACCTGGAAACTAATCCCATCACCATAAAACCCAAGACTGCAAAGCCACATGGAAGAGCAGTTTTCCTGGGTTCACTTACCCTACTGCTCTCCACCCGGGTGCCCTTTCCCAAAAAAATCATTTGCTTTGTCAGCACGTGTGTCTCCTTGGACAATTCATTTCTGAGTGTTAGACAAGAACCCAGTTTCGGGCCCTGAAAGGGATCCCCCTTCCTGCAGCACTACCACTAATTCCGAAGAAGCTGAAGTTGAATGGTTCCATGAAAACCTACAAGACCTTCTAGAACTAAAACCAAAAGAAGATGTCCATTTTATCATACAGGACTGGAATGCAAAAGAAGGAAGTCAAGAGACAACTTGAGTAACAGGCAAGTTTGCCCTTGGAGTACAAAATGAAGCAGGGCAAAGGCTAACAGAGTTTTGCCAAGAGAACACATTGGTCATAGCAAACATCCTCTTCTAGCAACATAAGAGACGTCTCTACACATGTACATCACCAGATGGTTGATACCGAAGTCAGATTGATTATATTCTTTGCAGACAAAGATGGAGAAGCTCTATAGTTAGAAGAGACAACACTGGGAGCTGACTGTGGCTGAGATCATGAACTCCTTATTGCCAAGTTCAGATTTGAATTGAAGAAAGGGAATCAAATCCCTTATGATTCTACAGTAGAAGTGTCAAATAGATTCAAGGGATTAAATCTGATAAACAGTGTGCCTGAAGAACTATGAATGGAAGTTCATGACATTGTACAGGAGGTGGTGATCAAAAGCATTCCCAAGGAAAAAAAAAATGCAAAAAGGCAAAATGGTTGCCTGAGGAGGCCTTACAAATAGCTGAGAAAAGAAGAAAAGCTAAAGGCAAAGGAAGAAAGGAAGATATACCCATCTGAAGGTGGAGTTCTAAAGAAGAGCAAGGAGAGATAAGAAAGCTTTCCTAAGTGAACAATGCAAAGAAATAGAGGAAAACAATAGAATGGGAAAGACTAGAGCTGTCTTGAAGAAAATTAGGGACACCAATGGAACATTTCATGGGAAAATGAGCACAATAATGTATAGAAAGAGCATGGACCTAGCAGGAGCAGAAGAGATTAAGAAGAGGTGGAAAGAAAACACAAAAGAACTATAAAAAAAAAAAAAAAAAGCTCTAAATGAACCAAATAACCACGATGGTGTGATCACTCACTCAGAGCCAGCCATCTCAGAGTGCAAAGTCAAATGGCCCTTAGGAAGCATCACTAAGAACAAAGCTATTGGAGGTGATGGAATTCCAGCTGAGCTATTTCAAATCCTAAAAGATAATTCTGTGAAAGTGCTACACTCAATATGCCAGCAAATTTGGAAAACTCAGCAGTGGCCACAGGACTGGAAAAGGTTAGTTTTCATTCCAATCCCTAAGAAAGGCCAAATAATGTTCAAAGTACTGCACAGTTGCACTCATCTCACATCCTAGCAAATTAATGCTCAAAATTCTCCAAGCCAGACTTCAACAGTACATAAACTGAGAACTTCCAGATGTGCAAGCTGGGTTTAAAAAATCAGAGGAACTAGAGATCAAATTGCCAAGAACTGTTAGATCATAGAAAAAGCAAGAGAGTTCCAGAAAAACATCTACTTCTGCTTCATTGACTATGCTGAAGCCTTTGACTGTGTGGATCACAACAAACTGTGGAAAATTCTTAAAGAGATGAGAATACCAAACCACCTTTCCTGTCTCCTGAGAAACCTGTATGAAGGTCAAGAAGCAGTAGTTAAACTGCACTTGAAATGATGGACTGGTTCAAAATTGGGAAAGGAGTACTTCAAGGTTGTATACTGTCACCCTGCTTATTTAGCTTCTATACAGAGTACATCATGTTAAATGTTGGGCGGATGAGGCACAAGCTGGAATCAAGATTGCTGGGAGAAATATCTCTAACGTCATATATGCAGATAACACCACCTTTATGGGAGAAAGTAAAAAGGAACTAAAGTGCCTTTTGATGAGAGTAAAAGAAAATAGTGAAAAAGCTGGCTTAAAGCTCAACATTCAAAAAATAAGATCATGGCACCCAGTCCCATCACTTCTTGGCAAATAGATGGGGAAACAATGGAAGCAGTGAGAGACTTGATTTTCTTGGGTTCCAAAATCACTGAAAATGTTGACTGCAGTCGTGAAACTAAGACAGCTGCCTCTTGAAAGGAAAGCTATGACCAACCTAGACTGCATATTAAAAAGCAGAGACATTACTTTCCTGACAAAGGTCCATATAGTCAAAGCTATGGTTTTTCCAGTAATCATATATGGATGTATAAGTTATACCATAAAGAAGGCTGAGAGCTGAAGAATTGATGCTTTTGAACTGTGGTGCTGGAAAAGACACTTGAGATTCTCTTGGACAGCAAGGAGATCAAGCCAGTCAATCCTAAATGAAATCAGTCCTGAATAATCATTGAAATGACTGATGACGCTGAAGCTCCAATACTTTGGCCACCTGTTGCAAAGAACTGATTCATTAGAAAAGACCCTGGTGCTGGGAAAGATTGAAGGCTGGAAGAGAAGGGGAGGACAGAGGACAAGATGGTTGGATGGCATCACTGACTCAATGGACATGAGTTTAAATAAGCTCAATAAATGGTGAAGGACAGGGAAGCCTGCTGTGCTGCAGTCCATGGGATCGCAAAGAGTTGGACACGACTGAGGGAATGAACAAGAACAACATTATTAAGAATAAAAAATTGTGAAACAATGCTGTGAAATATATGAGCCATGTATTTTTATTTATTTCATTCTGTGTTAAATAATAGAACAAATATAATATCTTGTAGATATTAATTATCTTTGAAAACTGAGAAATGTACATTTCTATTGAGTGTTTTTTTTTATTTTTTGGAAGTGTGGTTTTGTTAATTCAGTGGACTCTAAGATTGAGCCAGCTTCCCTGACAGCTCAGTTGTAAAGAATCCACCTGCAATGTGGGAGACCCTGGTTCAATTCCTGGGTTGGGAAGATCCGCAGGAGAAGGGATAGGCTACCCACTCCAGTGTTCTTGGGCTTCCCTTGTGGCTCAGCTAGTAATGAATCTGCCTGCAATGTGGGAAACCTGGGTTCGATCCCTGGGTTGGGAAGATCTCCTGGAGAAGGAAAAGTCTACCCACTCCAGTATTCTGCCTGGAGAATTCCATGGACTGTATAGGGGTCACAAAGAGTCGGACATGACTGAGCAGCTTTCACTAATACCTAGATTGAGTAATTCTCTGTTAATCTTTTGGGGAACTGTCAACAAGAAGACAGTGAGTTGATTGTGAAGCTCAGATCCTGTTTTGATGTACTAAATGATGAAAATATATTCTTGCATTGCCAAATTATAGCTGTTATTTGGAAGCCAAAGGCACTTCTGGTGGCTCAGCGGTAAAACAAAATCTATGTGCTAATTCAGGAGACACAGGTTTGATCCCTTGGTAAGGAAGTTCCCCTGGAGAAGGAAATGGCAACCCACTCCAGTATTCTTGCCTGGAAAATCCCATGGAAAGAGGAGCCTGTTGGGCAACATACAGTTCATGGAGCTGCAAAAGATTCAGATGTGAATCAGTGACTAAACAGCAGCAACAAAGGGCACTTCCACCGTGAATTCAAAATGTGATTGTTAGACAAAATTAATTGAATCATAAAGTAGGATGTAAAAAATTAGGATAGTATATTTCGCTAGGCTTGTCATCCACGATGCTTTTCTATATAATGATATTGATGGGTGCTTTTATTTTTAGCCCTATAGGGCATGTTCATAGACTAGGAACTATTACCTGATTAAGTGTGATATAAGGGAGTCATTAATGTATAATATCTCATCTGTTCTGTATATTGAAACTTTGTAATATTCAGACTGGATTGATTGAACGGATAGATGACAACTCATGCCTGAGCAAGTTTCTTTATACGTAGATGGTCTACGTATAAATGAGGACTTTCATCTTCTATAGACAAAGGTATATACATATACATATATATATATAAAATAGATATGCATATAAATATAGGCAAGATATAGGGCTTCCCCAGTGGCTCAGCAGTAAAGAATCCACCTGCAATGCCGGAGCTGCAGGAGCTGCAGTTTCAATCCCTGGGTTTGGAAGATCCCCTGGCTGAGGGCATGGTGGCCCACTCCAATATTCTTGCCTGGGGAATCCCATGGATAGAGGACCTTGGCAGGCTACAGTCCACGGAGTCACAAAGAGTCGGACACAACTGAAGAGACTTAGCATGCGAGCACACACATAGGTAAAATCTAGCTAAAGCTAGCACTGAAATTGAATTTCAGTTTTTTATATATTCTACAATAATAAAATATAAAAATGGCAATTCTGTCTAAGAAAATCTTCTTTCACATCCCCCATAAATTCAGCTAAGTTCAGGGGAGCTGAGCAAAGCTTTCAAGGTACTCTGCTTGCCTGCATGGATTGAGGGAAAGACACTGAAGGAGGCTGCCTTCTGGCACCGACATTCAGATCTCGGCCTTAGTCCTGATCTTGTCACTAGAGGTGATAGAACTCTTTAGAAACCAACTGCTTCTCTGACTTTTTTTTTTTTTTGAAGCTACAAGATGAGCTACAAAGCACTACTGATATTTAATGTTTGTTTATGAGATTGCTGTCTGACTGAATCAAATATATTTAACCAATTTTAACAAAACCCCTTCATAGATACAGAGAACAGATTGGTGGCTGCCAGAAGAGGAAGAGTTGGGGTGGGAAAAATGGGTGAAGGAGGTCAAAAGCTACAAACTTTTAGTTACAAACTAAGTAAATGGTTGTACATCATGATGATTATGGCTAATAATCACACTATATCACATGTTTTAAAGTTGATAAGAGAATACTGTTAAAAGTTCTCATAGGAAAAAAAAAATGAGACTATGTGGTGATGGATGCTAACTAGACTTAATGTGATATATATTTTGCAATGTTCTCAAATACTGTAGCTGAGTTGGTAAAGAATCCACCTGCAATGCAGTAGGCCTGGGTTCAATCCTTGGGTTGGGAAGATCCCAACAAGAAGGGAAAGGTTACCCATTCCAGTATTCTGGTCTGGAGAATTCCACGGACTGGATAGTCCATGGGGTCACAAAGAGTCAGACAGGACTGAGAAATTTCACTTTCACTTCACTTTCACAAATACTGAGTCATTATGTTATACACCTGAAACCAATATAATGCTATATGTCAAGTATAACACAATAAAAAAAATATTGTTTATATTTTTACCCAAATACATCATTTGATTTCAGAAAAGAATTGGTATGTGCTTACATATTTTTCTTATTTAATCAGTAAAATGTTCCATTCTGCCCAGTTTAAAAGGAAAAATTCAGATTTAACTGAAATTCAGATTTCTAGAAAAGCTCTTTGGATTTATCTGTGCTTGTCATCAGTATTAGCTAAAAAAGAAATTAATTCACAACTACATAATTTTGTTTCTTTTCCTTGTTAGGTTAAAAAATGGTCAATATAATGAAAGTAGAAAAGAAAAATATCACATGAAGTCATGAAGATTAAGTAATAATATAGGAGAGCTAATTCGAGATGTCTTATTTAAAATATTTTTAGTTAAATGATGTCCTATGAAAAATATTACCCTAATTCTTTATTTACTTATAGATCAGATGCTTGATGAAAGTATCAAATGAAATAATATGCAGAACAGAGTGATATAAAAGGTGAATTAAATTTTTGGATAGGTGGTTTACTTTCCTAATTAGCCTAGTGATGGTTTAATCTACTACCATTTGTTTGCACTTAAAATAAGCCAAATATTAATAAATTTTGGGTAAATGGAAAGATTCATTATACTAAATTAAGAAATGTGAGCTACATTACATAAAACATTTTTTAAATAAATTTGAAACTATGTTTAATCAATATTGCCTTTTGTTCACTTAAATCTAAAGACTATCTAAATAAAAGCAAGAAATAGAAAAATATTGGATCACTGAAAAACCTGTTCTTTTTAGTCTAGAATTAGTCCTTATGTCAGCCTTTCCATCTGTGCAGATACTTGTGAGTAAAAAAAGATTCTAAACTAAGGCAATACCACCCTTTATTGACAGTTGAGTAGGATGAAAACTTCATAACTTTCATATATTTTTCTTTCATGAAGAAGACAAAAACCAAATTTTATTTTCAAATTTAATGTTTTATTTGAAATTGAACAGATAATCCAATCAGTTTCAAAAGCAAAATTAGAGGATTCTAGGATTATGATGGAGATATAGAAGTATATTAAAAGACTATGCAAAATTCTAAGAAGTTAGATGCTTCTGTGCAAATAACTCCAGAATGATCTTTGTTGTCTTACTATTGAGATCAGACTTGGAAAGTCCCCTATAACTTCAGATGTTGGAGAGGGATTTCAGTAGAAGCTAGAGAATCCATATCTTCCAAAGAAAGATGGGCAGCGATTGTAGCCATATCCAAAGCTTCCAAATCCAGAGCCACATCCGTAGCCTCCAAAGCCAGAGCCAAAGCCCAGCCTGCGGAAGCTGCCGCATCCGCAGCCGCGGCCAAAGCCCAGACCGCCAAAGCCTCCGTAGCCGTGGCGAAGGCCTCCGTAGAAGTTGCTGTAATGGCACATGGTGTCAGGGGCGGTGAGTCCGGTTTGCTGGTCAAAGCGAGAACCTGAGTGTGGATGTCAGCACGTGTAGAGGGCTGCTTATATACCCTGGTCAGAGCATGTAATAAATCACATGTACCCTCGTGTTAGTCATGGTTTCATTATACATACTTGTCAGGCAACATACTTGGCACAACTCATTAGTTCATTATTCCCTAACACAGGGAGAAGGCCTTACACTCATTAAAATATTTAAGATCACTTTGATGCCAAGTTAGTGTGTCCCTTAAAAGTCAGGGCATCACTTTATCTTAAAAGCTATTGCATCACTTTATCAAATCATCACTTGGCACACTTTAAATACACACAATTATTTTTGTCAATTATACATCACGAAAGCAGGTGAAAACAGTTATTGCATCATTTTGTAAGAAGGAATGCTATATCTTCAAAGTCTAGACACTTCAGACTCCAAATAACATTCTTCATTGTTGGGCATACCGATCATGTTTGATTGTGTTGTGTTTTTCAATTAAATACTTCTTCATCTGGTTTTTTTTTCCCCCTTAGATGCTTCACTTGCAAACCAAAGAAACTAGGTCAAATTTAAAGACCTATAATCTATCATATCCTTTTAAATCATTTTTCCTCTGTTCCAATACTGACTTATTTCTTTCAAAAATAAAACAAACATTTGAGAGCCATAATGAATCAACTTGACTGTTGCAAACACCAGTAAGGACCTCTAGAAAAATAAATTTGTTTAGTTTTAGAATGTTGACAATCACAACTGACACGCATATTGCTTTTCATGCTACTTTAGAAATTAAAAAATATTTTGCTTTTTATAATTGATGAGCCAATCCTGCCATGTAATTTTAATTAAAATCCATTGGTTGCTCGTCATTCTCTGTGCTGTACACCTGCATGTGCTCTGACAATCACAGAATAAAACTGTTCCAAAACTGACAGCAAATCACAGTAATCAAAACTTCATTTCAGAACTTCTGCTTTAAAAGCAGATTAAAGGTTATCTTCTCAAATCCTCACCCTCTTCTCTAGCCTGTCATCCATCCAAGTTGCCTCCAAAGGGCATGTTACATCTCCCTCCTTGTCTTTACATTCACCATCTCCTCCTGTTTATTCACCCACATATCTACCTCATACAATACCCTTTTTTAATTAATACATTTTATTTGAAGGACAGTTTTAAGTTTACAGAGTAATTGAGCAGGAAATACAGAATTCCTATATAAACCCCCATACACACAATTTCCCCTATTATTGAACACCTTGAATCATATGATATATCGATTATAATTAATGAACCAATAATGACACATTACTAATTAAAATCTATGGTATACTGTCCTGTGGGTTTTGACAAATGCATAATGTCACTGACCTCTATTACAATATCATACAGAATAATTTCTGTGTTCTAAAAATCCCCTGTGCTCCAATTATTCTTCGCTCCTTCTTCAGAACTCCAGGAAACACTAACCTTTTGACTGTCTTCATTGCGTTTTCTTTTCAAGAATGTCGGACAGTATTTAGTCTTTTCACATTGACTTCTTCCACTTAACAATAAGCCTTTATGAGTCCTCCCTATCCTTCCATGGCTTGATACCTCATTTCTTTTTATTGCTGGATAATATTCCGTTGCCTGGATGTACCTCAGATGATTTATCCATTCACTCTTTGAAGGACACCTTAATTACTTCCAAAGTTTGACAAATAGGAATAAAACTTCTATAAACGTCCATGTTCAGGTTTTTGTGTGTTTATGTTTTCATTTGGGTAAATACCAGGGAAAGGGATTGTTGAATCTTTTTCATAAAACCGTCTTTAGCTTTGTGAAAAGCTGCCAGATTGTCTTCCAAAATTGCTATACCATTTTTTATTCCCATTAGCAATGAATAATAGCTTCTGTTGCTCCATAGTCAAGCCAACATTTGCTGTTTTTAGTGTTTTAAAATTTAGTCATTCTAACAGATATGTTGTTCTTCCCTCATGGCCCAGCTGATAATTCGCCTGCAATGCAGGAGACCTGGGTTTGATCCCTGGTTGGGAAGATCCCTTGGAGACAGGAACAGTTACCCACTCCAGTATTCTAGGCTGGCGAATTCCGTGGACTGTATAGTCCATGGGGTTGCAGAGAGTCAGACACGACTGAACGACTTTCACTTTCAATTCACTTTCAACATATATGTTACAATCTCTTTTAAAATATCAACTTTTGATATCAAGCTTCAGTTCTACAATTATCCATTAGGCTAGATGGCTAGGTAAAATTGTGGTGTATATAAAATTTCTTTTTGGCACCTATCAATTTTCACTCAATCTATAGTTTATTAGTTAATTCCTTCCTCTTCCGTCTTCTTGTATCATTTTTGTTGTAATTCAGTTGATAAGCTGTGTCCCCATAGAATGAAGCACATCAGCTCCACTGTCCTTCATTATTTCCTGGAGTTTGCTCAAATTCAAGTCCACTGAGTCGGTGATGATAACTAAACATCTCATCCTCTGCTACCTCTTTCTCATTTTTCCTTCAATCTTTCCCAGCATCAAGAGTCTTTTCCAATGAGTGCTCTTCACATCAGGTGGCCAAAGTATTGGAGCTTCAGTATAAGTCCTTCCAATGCATATTCAGGGCTGATTTCCTTCAGGATTGATAGTTTTGGTCTCCTTGCAGTCCAAGGGACTCTCAAGAATCACCACAATTTGAAAGCATAATTCTCTTGTGCTCAGCCTTCTTCATGGTCCAGCTCTCACATTTGTACATGGCTACTAGAAAACCATAGTTTTGACTCTATGGATCTTTGTCAGCAAAGTGATGCCTCTGCTTTTTAATATGCTGTCTAGTTTGCTCTTTTCTTCCAAGGAGCAAGTGTCTTTTCATTTAATGGCTGCAGTCACCATGGTTAGCGATTTTGGAGCCCATGAAAATAAAATCTGTCACTGCTTCCACTTTTCCCTTTCTGTCTGCCATGAAATGATGGAACTGGATGCCATGATCTCAGTTTTCTGAGTGATTAGTTTGATGCCAGCTTTTCCACTCTCACCCTTATCAAGAGGTTCATTAGTTCCTCTTCACTTTCTGCATTAGAGTGGTTTCATCTGCATATCTGAGATTGTTGATATTTCCCCTGGCAATCTTGATTCCAGCATGTGATTTATCCAGCCTGGCATTTCACATGATATACTCTGCCTATAAATTAACTAAGCAGGGTGACAACATACAGCCTTGTCATACTCCTTTCCCAATTTTGAACCAGTTTTTCCATGTCCTGTTCTAAGTGACGTCTCTTAATCCGCATACAGGTTTCTTAGGAGACAGATAAGGTTGTTTGGTATTCTCATCTCTAAGAATTTTCAGCAGTTTGTTGTGATCCACACAGTCAAAGGCCTTAGTGTAGTCAATGAATCAGAAGTAGATGTTTGTCTGGAATTCCCTTGCTTTCTCTGTGATCCAACAAATTTTGGCAATTTGATCTCTCATTCCTCTGCCTTTCCTAATCCCTGCTTGTACATCTGGAATTTCTCAGTCCACGTGTTGTTGAAGCCTACCTTGAAAGATTTTGAGCATAAACTTACTAGTATGAGAAATGAGAACAACTATACTATATATAGTTCGAACAGTCTTTGGTGTTGTCCTTCCTTGGGTTGTAATGAAAACTGACCTTTTCCAGTCCTGTGGCCACAGCACTTTAACAGTATCACCTTTTAAGATTTGAAATAGCTCAACTGAAATTCCGTCACCTCCCCAGCTTTGTTTGTAGTAATGCTGCCTAAGTTACACTTGATTTCACACTCCAGGATGTCTGGCTTTTAGGTGAGTGACCACACCATCGCAGTTATCTGGGTCATTGAGATCTTTCTTGTATAGTTCCTCTGTGTACTCTTGTCATTTCTTCTTAATCTCTTCTGCTTCTCTGAGGTCCATGGCATTTCCGTCATTTATCTCACCCATCCTTGCATGAAGTGTTCTCTTGATATCTCCAGTTTTCTTGAAGAGATATCTAGTCTCTCCCATTCTATTGTTTCCTTCTATTTCTTTGCATTGTTCACTTAAAAAGGCTTTCTTGTCTCTCCTTGCTGGTCTTTGGAACTCTGTATTCAGGTGGATATATCTTTCCTTTTTCTCATTTGCTTTTTGCTTCTCTTCATTCCTCAGCTATTTGTAACACCTCCTCAGACAACCATTTTGCCTTTTTCCATTTCTTTTTCTTGGGGATGGTTTCAGTCACTGCCTCCTCTACAATGTTTCTCTACAAGAATCTCCTTCCATATTTCTTCAGGCACTTTATCTATCAGATCTAATCCCTCGAATCTATTTGTCAGTTCCACTGTCTAATCATAAGGGAGTTGATTTAGGTCATGGCTTAGTGGTTTTTCCCCTACTTTCTTCAATTTAAGCCTGAATTTTGCAAAATGGAGTTCATGACCTGAGCAACAGTCAGCTCCATGTCTTCTTTTTGCTGACGGTATGGAGCTCCTCCATCTTTGGCTGCAAAGAATATAATCAAGATGATTATGGTATTGACAATCTGGTGATGTTCACATATACAGTTGTCTCTTGTATTGTTGTAAAAGGTGGTTTGCTATGACTGGTGTGTTCTCTTGACAAAACTAATTATCTTTTGCCCTGCTTCATTTTGTACTCCAAGGCCAAACTTGTATCTTTACGAAAATAATTTTCCCTTTTATTTATTTTTTTGTTTGCTTTTCTGTGCTTTTTTTTGGTGGGGGGTTCCCTTCTTTTCAGGAAATACCATTCAATAAGATCCAATTAACATTGGAAATGTTTTCAGAACTGCCTAATGGTAGACACACTGTTAAAAGATAAGAGATAGAAAAAGACAGCTGAGAGCTGAAGTCCCTCAGTCGATTCTAAGAAGTTAGTCACTTATAGCCAGTGCTGATCTCAAACCTGGTTAAGTTTTTCTTCTTATTCTTCTTTTTATTGTTGACATATAACTCTTTTCTAAGGCTGTGTTAGTTTCTTCTGTTCAGTGAAGTGAATCAGCCATATGCATACATACATCCCGTTCCCTTTGGGCCATCCTCCCACCACCTTCATCCCACCCCTCTAGGTCATCACAGAGCACCGAGCTAAGCTCCCCATGCTGTACAGCAACTTCCCACTAGCCATCTGTTTTACTGATTTTAGTGTCTATCTGTCTATCCCAGTCTCTCAGTTCATCCAACCCTCCTCTTCCCTTGCCTGTGCACATGTCTGTTCTCTCTGCCTGCATCTTTATTCCTGACTTGAATGTAGATTCATTTGTTCCATTTTTCTAGTTGTCACATATATGTGTTAATAAATGATGCTTGTTTTTCTAGTTCTGCTTATCTCAGTTTGTATGACAGACACTGGTTCCCTCCACTCTCTAGATATGATACTACGTATTTTACACTGAAATTTATATGCAATATATACTTCATTATTAGGGCTTCCCTGGTAGCTCAGCTAGTAAAGAATTCCACCTGCAATGCAGGAGAGCCCAGTGTGATCCCTGGGTCAGGAAGATCCACTGGAGAAGGGATAGGCTACCCACTCCAGTATTCTTGGGCTTCCCTGGTAGCTCAGCTAGTAGAATCCACATGCAATGCAGGAGACCTGGGTTCAATCCCTGATTTGGAAGATACCCTGGAGAAGGGAGCAACTACCCACTACAAAGTGTTCTGGCCTGGAGAATTCCAGGTCGCAAAGTGTTGGACACAGCTGGGTGACTTTCACTTTTCATACTTCATTATTATGCCTAAAAAAAGAACCAATGCAAATGAAATGATGATTATATATTTCTCTAAATACAGAAAGCCATTTGAGGTTATTTCTCCCTTACACTTTTGGGAACTTCCCTAGTGGCTTATCAGTAAAGAACCACTTGCAATACAGAAGACCTAGGTTTGACCCCTGGGTCACGAAGATCCCCTGGAGAAGGAAATGGCAACCCATTCAAGTTTGCTTGCCTGGAGAATCCCATTGGCAGAGGAACTTGGCAGACTACAGTCCATGGGTTTGAAAGAGCTGGACTCGACTTAGCAACTAAATCACCACCACAAGTCGGCTTCACAATTCTCAGTTCAGTTCAGTCACTAAGTTGTTTCCGACTCTTTGCAACCCCAACAGTCACAGCACGCCAGGCCTCCCTGTCCATCACCAACTCCCGGAGTTCACTCAAACTCATGTCCATCAAGTCGGTGATGCCATCCAGCCATCTCATTCTCTGTCATCCCCTTCTCCTCCAGCCCCCAATCCCTCCTAGCATCAGAGTCTTTTCCAGTGAGTCAACTCGTCGCATGAGGTGGCCAGAGTATTGCAGTTTCAGCTTTAGCATCAGTCCTTCCAATGAACACCCAGCATTGATCTCCTTTGGAATGGACTAGTTGGATCTCCTTGCAGTCCAAGGGGCTCTCAAGAGTCTTCTCCAACACCACAGTTCAAAAGCATCAATTCTTCGTCAGTCAGCTTTCTTCACAGTCCAACTCTCACATCTATTCATGATCACTGGAAAAACCATAGCCTTGACTAGATGGACCATTGTTGGCAAAGTAATGTCTCTGCTTTTTAATATACTGTCTAGGTTGTTCATAACTTTCCTTCCAAGGAGTAAGCGTCTTTTAATTTCATGGCTGCAATCAGCATCCGCAGTGATTTTGGAGCTCAAAAAAATAAAGTCTGACACTGTTTCCACTGTCTCCCCATCTATTTCCCATGAAGTGATGGGACCAGATGCCATGATCTTTGTTTTCTGAATGTTGAACTTCAAGCCAACCTTTTCACTCTCCTCTTTCACTTTCATCAAGAGGCTTTTGAGTTCCTCTTCATTTTCTGCCATAAGGGTGATGTCATCTGCATATGTTAGGTTGTTGCTGTTTCTCCCAGCAATCTTGATTCCAACTTGTGCTTCTTCCAGGCCAGCGGTCCTCATGATGTACTCTGCATAGAAGTTAAATAAGCAGGGTGACAATATACAACCTTGACGTACTTCTTTTCCTATTTGGAACCAGTCTGCTGTTCCATATCCAGTTCTAACTGTTGCTTCCTGACCTGCATACAGGTTTCTCAAGAGGTAGGTCAGGTGGTCTGGATTCCCATCTCTTTCAGAATGTTCCACAGTTTATTGTGATCCACACAGTCAAAGGCTTTGGCATAGTCAATGAAGCAGAAATAGATGCTCTTCTGGAACTCTCTTGCTTTCTCCATGATCCAGCGGATGTTGGCAATTTGATCTCTGGTGCCTCTGCCTTTTCTAAAACCTGCTTGAACATCTGGAATTTCACGGTTCACATATTGCTGAAGCCTGGCTTGGAGAACTTTGAGCATGACTTTACTAGCGTGTGAGATGAGTGCAATTGTGCAGTAGTTTGAGCATTCTTTGGCATTGCCTTTCTTTGGGATTGGAATGAAGACTGACCTTTTCCAGTCCTGTGGCCACTGCTGAGTTTTCCAAATTTGCTGGCATATTGAGTGCAGCACTTTCAAAGCATCATCTTTCAGGATTTGAAATAGCTCAACTGAAATTCCATCACCTTCACTAGCTTTGTTCATAGTGATGCTCTCTAAGGCCCACTTGACTTCACATTCCAACATGTCTGGCTCTAGGTGAGTGATCATGCCATCGTGATTATCTTCATCGTGAAGATCTTTTTTGTACAGTTCTTCTGTGTATTCCTGCCACCTCTTCTTAATATCTTCTGCTTCTGTTAGGTCCATACCATTTCTGTCCTTTATCAAGCCCATCTTTGCATGAAATGTTCCCTTGGTATCTCTCATTTTCTTGAAGAGATCTCTTGTCTTTCCTATTCTGTTGATTTCCTCTATTTCTTTGCATTGATCTCTGAGGAAGGCTTTCTCATCTCTCCTTGCTATTCTTTGGAACTCCGCATTCAGATGCTTATATCTTTCCTTTTCTCCTTTGCTTTTCATTTGCCTTCTTTTTTGCAGCTATTTGTAAGGCCTCCTCAGACAGCCATTTTGCTTTTTTGCATTTCTTTTCCATAGGGATGGTCTTGGACCCTGTCTCCTGTCCAATGTCATGAACCTCTGTCCATAGCTCATCAGGCATTCTATCTATCAGATCTAGTCCCTTAAATGTATTTCTCACTTCCACTGTATGATCATAACGGATTTGATTTAGGTCGTATCTGAATGGTCTAGCGGTTTTCCCTGCTTTCTTCAAGTCTGAATTTGGCAATAAGGAGTTCATGATCTGAGCCACAGTCAGCTCCTGGTCTTGTTTTTGCTAACTGTATAGAGCTTCTCCTTCTTTGGCTGCAAAGAATATAATCAATCTGATTTTGGTGTTAACCATCTGGTGATGTCCATGTGCAGAGTCTTCTCTTGTGTCGTTGAAAGAGGGTGTTTCCTATGACCAGTGAGTTCTCTTGGGAAAACTCTGTTAGCCTTTGCCCTGCTTCATTCCGTGTTCCAAGGCCAAATTTGCCTGTTACTCCAGGTGTTTCTTGGCTTCCTACTTTTGCATTCCAGTCCCCTATAATGAAAAGGACATCTTTTTTGGGTATTAGTTCTTAAAGGTCTTGTAGGTCTTCATAGAGCCGTTCAACTTCGCCTTCTTCAGTGTTACTGGTTGGGCCATAGGCCTGGATTACTGTAATATTGAATGATTTGCCTTGGAAATGAACAGAAATCATTCTCTTGTTTTTAAGATTGCATCCAAGTACTGCATTTCGGACTCTTTTGTTGAGCATGATGGCTACTCCATTTCTTCTAAGGGATTCCTGCCCACAGTAGTAGATATAATGGTCATCTGAGTTAAATTCACCCATTCTAGTCCATTTTAATTCACTGATTCCTAGAATGTCTACGTTTACTCTTACCATCTCCTGTTTGACCACTTTCAATTTGCCTTGACTGATGGACCTAACATTCCAGGTTCCTATGCAATATTGCTCTTTATAGCATCGGACCTTGCTTCTATCACTGGTCACATCCACAACTGGGTATTGGTTTTGCTTTGGCTCTTACCTTGGTCGTGGGATATCTCTTCACAGCAGCTGTACTTTGCTGGAGCAGCTGTGAAGAGATATCCCATGACCAAGGCAAGAAAAACCCAAATAAGATGGTAGGTATTGCGTGAGGGCATCAGAGGGCAGACACACTGAAATCATAATCACAGAAAACTAGTCGATCTGATCACATGGACCACAGCCCTGTCTAACTCAATGAAACTAAGCCATGCCATGTGGGGCCACCCAAGACAGGCGGGTCATGGTGGAGAAATCTGACAGAATGTTCACAATTCTACCATTATATTATTACCTTGGTTTAATTGGATTTGGTGACTCAAAAGATATTCAGTTTCTTTTCACAACCTACATGTATAACAGTTTGGGGAGGGGGTATGATGATATTTTGTTATATAATTTTTCACAGGCAAATAATACTTATTTATAGTACTAGCAAGAAATAACCCACTTTTTGAATGTCAGCACTATGAGACCCTCGTTAGAATGTACAAGGACTTCCCAGTGGCAATAGTGGTAAAGAATCCATCTACCAGTGCAAGAAGCGTAAGAGATGCAGGTTTGATCCCTGGGCCAGGAAGATCCCCTGGAGGAGGTTATGGCAACCCACTCCGGTATTCTTGCCTAGAGAATCCCATAGACAGAGGAGCCTGGTGTGCTACAGTCCATGGGGTCACAAAGAGTCAGACACAACTGAAGCAATTTAGCACAGTACACAGAATGTACAAGGTTTCAGATCAACCATTACCTCAATACAGATTATTTCACAAGTAATGGCAGTGACATTTAAATTTCCTTGGTGAAGTGCAAAATATTTCAATGTGCTGATAACACTGAAGAAAAATATCATGTCACACCATGGCATAAAATGAGGAAAACATGGTCAGTCAGTTAGTCAGTCAGTTCAGTTGCTCAGTCCTGTCCGACTCTTTGCGACCCCATGAATCACAGCACGCCAGGCCTCCCTGTCCATCACCAACTCCCGGAGTTCACTCAAATTCATGTCCATCGAGTTGATGATGCCATCCAGCCATCTCATTCTCTGTCGTCCCCGTCTCCTCCTACCCTCAGTCGCTCCCAGCATCAGACTCTTTTCCAGTGAGTCAACTCGTCGCATGAGGTGGCCAAAGTATCGGAGTTTCAGCTTCAGCATAAGTCCTTCCAATGAACACCCAGGATTGATCTCGTTTATAATGGACTGGTTGGATCTCCTTGCAGTCCAAGGGACTCTCAAGAGTCTTCTCCAACACCACAGTTCAAAAGCATCAATTCTTCAGCGATCAGCTTTCTTCACAGTCCAACTCTCACATCCATACATGACCACGGGAAAAACCATAGCCTTGACTAGACAGAACTTCAGCTGAGTGTTGTGGTTTGCACGTATGTATTTAGACATATGAGTGAGTGTAGGAGCTCCTATTACCTTAAGTCTTCCTTGAGTAGCTTATTCTTTTTTTTCATTGCTAGTGAAAGTTGCTCAGTCGTGTCTGACTCTTTGCGACCCCATGGACTATACAGTCCATGGAATTCTCCAGACCAGAATACTGGAGCAGGTAGCCTTTCCTTTCTCCAGGGGATCCCAACCCAGGAATCGAACCCAGATCTCCCACATTGCAGTCAGATTCTTTACCCAGCTGAGCCACAAGGGAAGCCCAAGGATAATGGAGTGGGTAGCCTATCCCTTCTCCAGTGCACCGTCCCAACCCAGGAATCGAACCAGGGTCTCCTGCATTGCAGGCGGATTCTTTACCAACTGAGCTTTGAGGGAAGCCTTTTTCCTTGTTGATTGAGTGCAATTACAAATAATCACTTTGATCTTGTGAGTTAAATTAAAAAATAAAAGTCATGTATGCTGTTTCAGGAAAAAATTTATTGCAAAATGCTTAGAGGAATTCCCAGTTATGAAAGCACAAATAAGAGACAACAAAAGACATGATGTAGACAATTATGAAGTGATAAAATATCCCTAAAATCTTAGACACTAAATAATATTTTTGATCTCGGCTTGGCCCCTGGTATCTTGTTTAGTATGGTTATTGGAGTCAGATAATTCATTTATGGGCTCGAATGTTGGGCTCTTGGGAAAGGATTTCAGTAGAAGCTAGAGAATCCATAACTTCCAAAGAAGGATGGGTAGTGATTGTAGCCATATCCAAAGCTTCCATAGCCAGAGCCAAGTCCATAGCTTCCAAAGCCAGAGCCATAGCCTAGCCTGCTGAAGCTGCCGCATCCGCAGCCACGACCAAAGCCCAGGCCGCCAAAGCCTCTGTAGCCATAGCCCAGGCCTCCATAGTGGTTGCTGCAGAAGCACATGGTATCAGAGGTAGTGAGTCTGGTTTGCTGTTCAAAGGAAGAACCTGAGTGTGGATGTCAGCACATGCGGAGGGATGCTTATATACCCTGGTCAGAGCATGTGATAAATCATGTGTCATTCTGCCTATTACCTGCACAGCCTTCCTATGAGGCATTTCTCACATTACCTGATATGTTATAATTCAGTAATTTGTTGTCTCCAGACACACAGAAGAACCCTCATTAAAATATTTGAGCTTACTTTAGCTTTCTATTTTACAATTTCCTTGAGCCTGTTGTTTTGATTTTACGGGAGAAAAATGACTGATTCTTCAAAATTTGTAAGTTTCAAACTCTGAATTGAGTCACCTATTATTGTGCATATTGCATCATTTACAATTGATGGCATTTCTTTTGTAATTAACCATTTGCTCTATTCTGTCATCTCCTGAATGAATAACTCCATCTCCAATGAAATTCACAGATACTTGTTCAGGCTACAGATGTTAAATCTATATTTTTTAGAATGCAAACCTATGTACTGGGTTGAGGACTGAATAAAATGCTTCTATCCAGAATATATGAAAAAGTTTGTTTTTTTTTTTTTAAAAAAAAGCCAAAACATATGTTGATTTTTTAGCATTTAATTCATAATAACCTTTATAATTTTGACTTTACACACCAATTTCAGAAAAATTTGGTTACAAGACATAGAACAATATTAATTTCAGAAATTGAGAGCACAAAATCCATCTCAAAGGCTGGCTTATCAGAGAAGCCATTCTGATGAATTCAGAAGAATTTCCATTTCCAATCCTAAAACCTTCTTCCATAATTTTTTCTGTTCAAAGTCCTACTAAAGTTGCAGATTGCATCTGTATCTACAATTTTTTACAAGCCAGCCAATTCCTCCCTTTTTTGTCTTTCTTTAATTATCCGTAAGTGGTCTCTACTTTCAATGTCACTTTAGCTTTCATTCTCCTTCTTTTGCTCCCAGTACCTACAAAGAACAACCAGGTAAAATTTTTAAGTTGAAAATACATCCCTTCCAAAGTCTGTTCTTTACATCTGTGTTTCTTTTGCTGCCTTGCATGTAGTTTTGCCGTTACTGTCTTTCTAAATTCCCATATATGTGCATTAATATACTGCATTGGTGTTTCTCTTTCTGACTTACTTCACTCTGTATAATAGGCAGAAGTAAAGAATAGACTTTTGGATTATGTGGGAGAAGGAGAAGATGGAATGATTTGAAAGAATAACATTGCAACATGTATATTACCATATGTAAAATAGATGAACAGTGCAGGTTTGATGCATGAAGCAGAGCACTCAAAGACACTGCTCTGGGACAACTCAAAGGGATGGGGTGAGGAGGAAAGTGGGCGGGGGGTTCAGGATGGGGGGACACATGTGCAGCTCAGTTCAGTTCAGTTGCTCAGTCATGTCCAACTCTTTGCAATCACATGAACTGTCGTCCACCAGGTTCTTCTGTCCCTGGGATTTTCCAGGCAAGAATACTGGAATGGATTGCCATTTCTTTCTCCATAACCACTCTATAAATCTGTTAATTGTTCATTAAGGTCTTATATATTAAAATATACAAAAACTCCTAGGGTCTTCTGAATGTTAAAATAGTATCTTAAGATTGAAAATATCTTCAAAGTTTTGCGAAGGCAAACAGGATGATACAAAGCTGAAATGACACAAACCAAGAAATATATGTGAAGACATTCAGCTTGGACTTCATGGAGTTCCCCTGCTAACTGCATCGAGTTAGTCAGTGAGGTCCAAGGTTGACCCTACACTTGACCAGTCTTCATGCAGCACTTGCTTCTTGACTTGGGACAGTAAAAACTTATTTAGTTGACATAATCTTGAATATGTAATTGAGCTTTTGTAATATTTCCAAGTATTTTATCAAAGATGAATTTCTTCAAATGGATGTTTTTCATTCTAAGCAGCAGAGTAGGAAATTAAAAACTGTGTATAGAATTCATAAATGAAGTGTAAGTAAATTACAGTTGCTATCATGGCTACCATATTCTGTGCAGTTCTTTCTACACTCTAGCAAACTACCTGTTTAAAGTCACAATAAGTGTTTGTTAGCCATCTGTATGTCTTCTTTGTAGAAATGTTTGTTTAGTTCCTTGGCCCATTTTTTGAGTGGGTCATTTGTTTTTCTGGAATTGAGCTGCAGGAGTTGCTTGTATATTTTTGAGATTAATCCTTTGTCAATTGCTTCATTTGCTATTATTTTCTCTGATTCTTAAGGCTGTCTTTTCACCTTGCTTATAGTTTCCTGTGCTGTGCAGAAGCTTTTAATCTTAATTAGGCCCCATTTGTTTATTTTTGCTTTTATTTTCAATATTCTGGGAGGTGGGTCATGGAGGATTCTGCTGTGATTTATGTCGGAGAGTGTTTTGCCTATGTTCTCCTCTAGGAGTTTTATAGTTTCTGGTCTTACATTTAGATCTTTAATCCATTTTGAGTTTATTTTTGTGTATGGTGTTAGGGAGTGTTCTAGTTTCATTCTTTTACAAGTGGTTGACCAGTTTTCCCAGCATCACTTGTTAGAGATTGTCTTTTCTCTATTGAATATTCTTGCCTCCCTTGTCAAAGATAAGGTGTCCATAGGTGCATGGATTTATCTCTGGGCTTTCTATTTTGTTCCATTGATCTATATTTCTGTCTTTATGCCAGTACCATACTGTCTTGATGACTGTGACTTTGTAGTAAAGCCTGAAGTCCGGCAGGTTGATTCCCCCAGTTCCATTCTTCTTCCTCAAGATTGCTTTGGCTATTTGAGATTTCTTGTATTTCCATACAAATTGTGAAATTATTTGTTCTAGCTCTATGAAAAACACCATTGGTAGCTTGATAGAGATCGCATTGAACTTATAAATTACTTTGGGTAATATATTCATTTTGACAATATTTATTCTTCCATCCATGAACACAGTATATTTCTCCATCTATTAGATACTCAACATCACTCATAATCAGAGAAATGCAAATCAAAACCACAATGAGATACCATTTCACACCAGTCAGAATGGCTGCTATCCAAACGTCTACAAGCAATAAATGCTGGAGAGGGTGTGGAGAAAAGGGAACCCTCTTACACTGTTGGTGGGAATGCAAACTAGTACAGCCACTATGGAGAACAGTGTGGAGATTCCTTAAAAAACTGGAAATAGAGCTGCCATACGACCCAGCAATTGCACTCCTGGGTATACACACCAAGGAAACTAGAATTGAAAGAGACACATGTACTCCAATGTTCATTGCAGCACTGTTCATAATAGCCAGGACATGGAAGCAACCTAGATGTCCATCTGCAGACGAATGGATAAGAAAGCTTTGGTACATATACACAATGGAGTATTACTCAGCCATTAAAAAGAATACATTTGAATCAGTTCTAATGAGGTGGATGAAACTGGAGCCTATTATACAGAGTGAAGTAAGCCAGAAAGAAAAACACCAATATAGTGTATTAACGCATACATATGGAATTTAGAAAGATGATAACGATAAACCTGTATACAAGACAGCCAAAAGAGACACAGATGTATAGAACAGTCTTTTGGACTCTGTGGGAGAGGACGAGGGTGGGATGATTTGGGAGAATGGCATTGAAACATGTATATTATCATATGTGAAATGAATCGCCAGTCCAAGTTCGATGCATGATACAGGATGCTCAGGGCTGGTGTACTGGGATGAACCAGAGGGATGGGATAGGGAGGGAGGTGGGAGGGGGATTCAAGAGGGGAACATATGTACTCCCGGGGCAGATTCATGTCAATGTATGGCAAAACCAATACAATAATGTAAAGTAATTAGCCTCCAATTAAAATAAATAAATTAAAAAAAAAAAAAAGTCACAGTAAGGCCCAGTATGTCATAAGTCATGTTTCTTAAATCTTTTATCCAAATACTGTTTTGCTACATCTCATTCTGAGCTACAAACAATTGATAAGCTCAAATTTTATTTTCAATGAATCCTTTCAAAGACAGAATCACAAATAATTCAGACGGAATTAAGGATATCACTTTTTGTGAATGTAAGTCAAGTCATATCATGTAAGAGTGATTAATGTCTAGTCAAGGAAAGTTATGACCAACCTTGATAGTATATTAAAAAGCAGAGACATTACTTTGCCGACCAAGGTCCGTCTAGTCAAGGCAATGGTTTTTCCCGTGGTCATGTATGGATGTGAGAGTTGGACTGTGAAGAAAGCTGATCGCCGAGGAATCGATGCTTTTGAACTGTGGTGTTGGAGAAGACTCTTGAGAGTCCCTTATACTGCAAGGAGATCCAACCAGTCCATTCTAAAGGAGATCAATCCTGGATGTTCATTGGAGGGACTGATGCTAAAGCTGAAACTCCAATACTTTGGCCACCTCATGCGACGAGTTGACTCACTGGAAAAGACTCTGATGCTGGGAAAGGTTGGGGGCGGGAGGAGAAGGGGACGACGGAGAATGAGATGGCTGGATGGCATCACCGACTCTGTGGACATGAGTTTGAGTGTACTCCGGGAGTTGGTGATGGACAGGGAGGCCTGGCGTGCTGTGATTCATGGGGTCGCGGAGAGTCGGACACGACTGAGCGACTGAACTGAACTGAACTGAACTGAACTTGTTTGTTTGGAATAAAAGGGATGCATCTTCTTGAGATAGAAAATAGAAAACTTCAACAGTTAAATAAAAATTGAAATAGTTCCAAGGAATAGCCTCAAAGGAAAACTAAATTATAAATTGAGAAGTAAGAGATTATATACAATATAATAAAACTGTAATAGCAAAAATGAAAAAGAAAACAAAATAAGGGGTAGTTAATCTAACAGAGGGAAATAATTCCCATAAATTTAGCTATAAAAGCATAACTTTTCATGAAATGATGAGAACTTTCCAGATGGTATTCAAATTCTTAAATATATAATGAAAAAGAATCAGCATGATGGAGTAGAACCCCAGGATTCAGGTGAACTACTTCTGATCTTGGTTCTGACACTTGTGCTTGTAGGTTGCTGTTCAGTCACTCAGTCATGTCCGAATCTTTGCGACCCCGTGGACTGCAAAATGTCAGGCTTCCCTCACCATCTCCTGGAGCTTGCTCAAACTCATGTTCATTGAGTTGGTGTTGTGATCTAACCATCTCGTCCTCTGTCGTCCCATCCTCCTCCTGCCTTCAATCTTTCCCAGCATCAGGGTCTTTTCTAAAGAGTCAGTTTTTCACATCAGGCGAAAGAAGTATCGAAGCTTCAGCATCAGTCCTTCCAGTAAGTATTCAGGGTTGATTTCCTTTAGGATTGACTGGTTTGATCTCTTTGCAGTCCAAGGGACTCTCAATAGTCTTCTCTAACACCATAGTTCAAAAGCATCAAACTTGATGCTTGGAAAGATTGAAGGCAGAAGAAAAGGGGATGACAGAGCAGTTCTCAGCCTTCCTTATGATTCAGCTCTCACATCCATACATGACTATTGAAAAAACCATACCTTTGACTATACGGACCTCTATAGGACCTCTAAAGTAAAGTTTCTGCTTTTTAACACACTATCTAGGTTTGTCATAGCTTTCCTTCCAACAAGAAAACATCTCTGAGTTCAGTTCAGTTCCATCACTCATTCATCTCTGAATCTTTGTGACCCTGTAGACTGCAGCATACCAGGCCTCCCTGTCCATCACCAACTCCTGGAACTTACTCAAACTCATGTCTATTAAGTTCCAGTGATGCAATCCAACCATTTCATGCTCTGTCGTCCCCTTCTCTTCCTGCCTTCAATCTTTCCCAGCATCAGGGTCTTTTCAAATGAGTCAGTTCTTTGAATCAGGTGGCCAAAGTTATTGGAGTTTCAGCTTCAGCATCAGTCCTTCCAATGAATATTCTGGACTGATTTCCCTTAGGATGGACTGGTTGGGTCTCCTTACAGTCTGAGGGACTCTCAAGAGTCTTCAACATCATAGTTCAAAAACATCAATTTTCGGTGCTCAGTTTTCCTTATAGTCCAACTCTCACATCCATCCATGACTACAGGAATAAATCATAGCTTTGACTAGTCAGACCTTTGTTGGCAAAGTAATATCTCTGCTTTTTAATATGCTGTCTAGGTTGGTCATAACTTTTCTTCCAAGGAGAAAGTGTCTTTTAATTTCATGGCTGCAGTCACAATCTGCAGTGATTTTGAAGCCCCCAAACTAAAGTCTGTCACTGTTTCTATTGTTTCCCCATCTATTTGCCATGAAGTGATAGGACCGGATGACATGATCGTAGTTTTCTGAATGTTGAGTTTAAGCCAACTTTTTCACTCTCCTCTTTCACTTTCATCAAGATGCTCTTTAGTTCTTCACTTTCTGCCATAAAGGTATTGTCATCTGCATATCTGAGGTTATTGATATTTCTCCCAGAAATCTTGATTCCAGCTTGTGTTTCATCCAGTCCAAGGTTTCTCATGATACACTGTGCATATAAGTTAAATAAGCAGGGTGACAATATACAGCCTTGACGTACTCCTTTCCCGATATGGAAACAGTCTGTTATTCCATGTCCAGCTCTAACTGTTGCTTCCTGAGCTGTATACAGATTTCTCAAGAGGCAGGTCAGGTGGTCTGGTATTCCCATCTCTTTCAGAATTTTCCAGTTTGTTGTGGTCCACACAGTCAAAAAAGCAGAAGTAGATGTTTTTGCTGGAACTTTTTTGCTTTTTTCATGATCCAGTGGATGTTGGCAATTTGATCTCTGGTTCCTCTGCCTTTTCTAAAACCAGCTTGAACATCTAGAAGTTCACAGTTCACGTATTGCTGAAGCCTGGCTTGGAGAATTTTGACCAAGACTTCACTAGAGTGTGGGATGAGTGCAATTGTGTGGTAGTTTGAGAATTCTTTGGCATTGCCTTTCTTTGGGATTGGAATGAAAACTGACCTTTTCCAGTCCTGAGGCCACTGATGAGTTTTCCAAATTTGCTGGCATACTGAGTGCAGCACTTTCAAAGCATCATCTTTCAGGATTTGAAATAGCTCAGCTGGAATTCCATCACCTCCACTAGCTTTGTTCATAGTGATGCTTCCTAAGGCCCACTTGACTTTGCGTTCCAGGATATCTGGCTCTAGGTGAGTGATCACACCATCGTGATTATCTGGGTCATGAAGATCTGTTTTGTATAGTTCTATAAATTCTTGCCACCTCTTCTTAATATCTTCTTCTTCTGTTAGGTCCATACCATTTCTGTCCTTCATTGAGCCCATCTTTGCATGAAATAATCCCTTGGTATCTCAAATTTTCTGGAAGAGATCTCTAGTCTTTCTAAAGAAGACTTTCTCATCTCTCCTTGTTTTTCTTTAGAACTCTGCATTCAAATGGCTATATCTTTTCTTTTCTCCTTTGCCTTTCACTTCTCTTCTTTTTCTCAGATATTTGTAAGGCCTCCTCAGAGAACCATTTTGCATTTTTGCATTTCTTTTTCTTGGGAACGCCTCTTTCTTCTGGCTCCTGTATAATGTCATGAAACTCTGTCCGTATTTCTTCAGGCACTCTATCAAATCTAATCCCTTGAATATATTTGTCACTTTCACTGTATAATCTCAAAGGATATGAATTAGGTCATACCTGGATGGTCCAGTGGTTTTCCCTACTTTCTTCAATTTAAGTCTGAATTTGACAATCAAGAGTTCATGATCTGAGCCACAGTCAGCTCCCAGTCTTGTTTTTTCTGAGTGTATAGAGCTTCTCTATCTTTGGCTGCAAAGAATATAGTCAATCTGATTTCTGTATTGACCATCTAGTGATGTCCATGTGTAGAGTCTTCCCTGGTGTTGTTGGAAGAGGGTGTTTGCTATGACCAGTGTGTTCTCTTTGCAAAACTCTATTAGCCTTTGCCCTGCTTCATTTTGTACTGCAAGGCCAAAAATGCCTGTTACTCCAGGTATCTCTTGACGTCCTACTTTTGCATTCTAGTCCTGTATAATGAAAAGGAAATCTTTTCTGGGTGTTAGTTCTAGAAGATATTGTAGGTCTTCATAGCACCGTTCAACTTCAGCTTCTTCAGCATTACTGGTCAGGGCATAGACTTCGATTACCTTGATATTGAATGGTTTGCCTTGGAAATGAACAGAGATCCTTCTGTCGTTTTTGAGATTGCATCCAAGTACTGCATTTCAGACTTTTTGTTGACTATGATGGCTCTTCCATTTCTTCTAAGGGATTCCTGCCCACACTAGTTGACATAATAGCCATCTGAGTTAAATTTACCCATTCCAGTCCATTTTAGTTCGCTGCTTCCTAAAATGTCAATGTTCACTCTTGCCATCTCCTGTTTGACCGTTTCTAATTTGCCTTGATTCATGGAACTAACATTCCAGGTTTCTATACAATATTGCTCTTTACAGCTTTGGATTTTACTACCATCACCAATCACATCCACAACTGGGTGTTGTTTTTGCATTGGCTCCATTTTTTCATTCTTTCTGGAGTTTTTCTCCACTCTTCTCCAGGAGCATGTTGGGCACCTACTGACCTGGGGAGTTCATCTTTTAGTGTCCTATCTTTGAGTATCCAGTGTAGCATCTCCAGGCAAATCATTTAACCATTTGCAGTTTCCCTACTTGTTCTATAGGGAGCAGTACTATACAGCAGTAATGCTAGGTCCAGTACCTATTTACATTGTTGTCCTTGTATTGCTAGATTTCACCAACTAAAATAACAACAAACTTCCCTTATACCATCACCTGAATATGCAATTCATATTTGAAATGGCAATATATTTATATTGCATGGTGTATATATTCAATTCTGTGTAACACCAACAATAAAATGCTTGCTTTTTGGTTTGTGTTAATCTTGAGAGTCCCTTGGACTGCAAGGAGATCCAATCAGTCCATTCTAAAAGAATGCATTTGAATAAATTCTAATGAGGTGGATGAAACTGGAGCCTATTATACAGAGTGAAGTAAGCCAGAAAGAAAAGCACCAATACAGTATACTAACTCATATATATGGAATTTAGAAAGATGGTAATGATAAACCTGTATACGAAACAGCAAAAGAGATACAGGTGTATAGAACAGTCTTTTGGACTCTGTGGGAGAGGGTGAGGGTGGCATGATTTGGGAGAATGGCATTGAAACATGTATATTATCATATGTGAAACAAATCACTACTCCAGGTTCGACGCATGATACAGGATGCTCGGGGCTGGTGCATGGGGGTGACCTAGAGGGAAGATAAGGGGTGGAGGGAGGTGGGAGGGGGGTTCAGGAAGGGGAACTCATGTACACCCGGGACAGATTCATGTCAATGTATGGCAAAACCAACCAATATAATATTGTAAAATAATTAACCTCCAATAAAAATTAAAAAAAAAAGAAAAGTAACCTCAGGAAAAAAATAAATAAATTTTTGCTAAAAAAAAAAAATAAAGGAGATCAATCCTGGGTGTTCATTGGAAGGACTGATGCTAAAGCTGAAACTCCAATACTTTGGCCACCTCATGCGACGAGTTGATTCACTGGAAAAGACTCTGATGCTGGGAGGGATTGGGGGCAGGAGGAGACGGGGACGACAGAGAATGAGATGGCTGGATGGCATCACCGACTCGATGGACATGAGTTTGAGTGAACTTTGGGAGTTGGTGTTGGACAGGGAGGCCTGGCGTGCTGTGATTCATGGGGTCGCAGAGAGTCGGACATGACTGGGCAACTGAAATGAACTGAACTGAATTGATGGAAATTCCACTTAAAAAAAGCAAACTCTTTTGTTCATTCCCATCAAATAAAGCCACGGAATAAGAAATTTGTTATAACTAGATGTTTACATTCCATTTACAGCTGCAAAGGTCTTTAATGTCGTGATTATGAGAATGATATTAAAGAATATCATTGCATCCCACTGAAGAACAGTAACAAAAAACTTGACTGAATGTGTTTTAATACTACGCATATTTTAACTTGCTTGTGATACTTTTAGTAACTTTATAAATTACTATTTTCATAATGATATCAAGTGAAACAACAGGAAATAGAGAAAATAATATATAATTAAGAAATTAATTTAAAAAATAGTTTTCTTTCATAGAAGCTTGGTGTTTATCACTGTTCTTACCACAAAAGGTCAAATTTTGAAAGAAGGGATGGATTATTTATATATTTTGAACTAAATTGATAAATAAAATTGCATAAAATATAAAATATATAAATAATTTTTATTTGTTACCGTAGATAACGTTACTCAAAATTGTTAATTGAATTTTTTATTGTTTTTGAAATAAACTCTAAATATTATCTGATTAAAATCAAGGAAAAAAATTCAACAATTGTATCTGAGTAATTATTCATTTCAATTCATATTTATTTCTCTTTTTCAAATGTTTCCGTTCATGAAATAAATATTTAATAAATAAGAAAGTATATTAAAATAATCATTTAAAGTTGTCCAGTGTTTACACCTAATTGAGACTAAATAAATTAAACCAAAACTGTATTTGCTGTTTTAAATTAAGAGATTTAAAGAAGTTGAGGAGACCTGATGAAGTCAGGATTTTGTAATTATAAATGTGCTAAAGGTGGTTCCCTAGTGTCTCAGTGGTAAAGAATCCTCCTGTCAATGAAGGAGACCCAGGTTCAATCCCTGGGTTGGGAAAATCCCCTAGAGAACAAAATGGCAATCCATTCCAGTATTCTTTCCTGGAAAATTACATGGACAGAGGAGCCTGGTGGTTTACAGTCCACGGGGTTGCAAAGAGTCGGACATGACTTAGCAACTAAATAACAGCAACAATGTACTAAAATTCTCAGGTAATTTTTTTTTTTGTACAAGTGGACTCATCATAATCTTGTCCCAATGGTTGAAATCAGGTGAAGCAAATCAACTTATGGAGCCAGATATTAGATGCACAAAAAAGAAGAATTTTAACAGAAGCTACAGAATCCATATCTTCTGTAGTCCAATGGACAACAGTAGCCGTATCTGTACCTGCCATGCCAGAGCCAAATCCATAGCCTCCATGGCCATAGCCATAGCCCAGTCTGTGGAAGCTGCCACATCCTCAAGCATAACCATAGCCCAGGCCTCCGTAGAAATTGCCATAGAAGCTTATGGTGTGGGGGCTAAAGTCTTGGTTTGCTATTGTATGTGTATTTCCTGGGTATGTATCTAAAGACCTGTGCTAAAGTTTTTACACTCTAAGTTACTGACATGGTAAATCATTCAGAGATACCTCATTTTCATTCTTCAGAAGATATTTTATGAAACAAATAGTATTGGCTATTTATTTTGTTTAATTCTCATGGAGTCATCTCCCATCATAGTAAAACTTTTAAATTAAATTTTTAGCTCATTTGGATTCCTCTGATTAAATTGTCTCTATAACAAGAAATATTATTTGCAACTTCAGAGACTGTTCTAATTTAAGGGCTGGCATAACACACACATAAACTCCACCTCATTTAGGCTTCTGAGAGTCTTAGTCCAGTCAACTGGCTGACAACACCATGAAGATAATACTCCTTGGCTGTGAGTGCTCTCTGCCTTTATTTTTCCGTAACGGTGACTAAATCTTCTCATCTGAGGTAATCAAGGCTCTCACTAATTGTACTCCTAAATCCATGTCCCATTTAAAATTATAATCACTTAGATGTCAAATATCTAAAAATAGTGAAATACAGACAAGTTCTACTGATTCTGTGTAGTTTGAGGCCACCATAGGATCAATCTTGTTTAAACTGTCCAATGTAGACTTTTTCTTAATTTTTAACAGACAATATTAAAATCTAGATGCCTTCTTAAAGAAGGCATTTCCAAGCCTGACAAGAGCTAGAAAGAAGAGAGAGAAAATAAAACAAATAAATGTTTCTTGCAACATATATTTATATCTAGTCAAAATTGATGGTGACCCATTAAAATAATGAATGTTGACACTTCTTTTGCAATGATTTGCTTAAAAATTTCAAGGGGACATTCTGAAAATTTAAGACTAGTTTCTGGAATTCAGGATTATGATACCATGCTGAAAATAAGTGGTTCTATTGATCTTTTGCAAAAAGTAGAGGAACAAAATTGTAAACAATGTGTCTACAATAGCGATTTCTTTCAGAGATTAATAATGGATGTCTTTAATATGATTTTTTTTTAAATTTGAACACATTTTTAAAATTTATCACCATCAAAGAATGAATAAATTAAATAACTATTTGTTAAGAGTTTATACATGATGTCATTGGGATTTTTGATATTCCACTGCCTGATACCCACGTGTTTCATTTTTGAGAAAGTGCTACTTAATGACTAGAAACATATTTGAAGTTCTTTGAAGAAAGATTACCACAGGGCTTCAAGTTAATTTAGTTCAGTTCAGTCTCTCAGTCGTGTCCAACTCTTTGCAACCCATGAGCCGCAGCACGCCAGGCCTCCCTGTCCATCACCAACTCCTGGAGTCCACCCAAACCCATGTCCATCGAGTCGGTGACGCCATCCAACCATCTCATCCTCTGTCATCCCCTTCTCCTCCTGCCCTCAATCTTTCCCAGCATCAGGGGCTTTTCAAATGAGTCAGTTCTTTGCATGAAGTGGACAAAGTATTGAAGTTTCAGCTTCAATATCAGTCCTACCAATGAACACTCAGGACTGATCTTTAGGATGGACTGGTTGGATCTCCTTGCAGTCCAAGGGACTCTCAAGAGTCTTCTCCAACACCACAGTTCAAAAGCATCAATTCTTCGGCACTAAGCTTTCTTCATAGTCCAACTCTCCCATCCATACATGACCACTGGAAAACCATAGCCTTGACTAGATGGACCTTTGTTGACAAAGCAAAGTCTCTGCTTTTCAATATGCTGTCTAGCTTGGTCATAATTATGGTGACTGAAAGAGTCACAAAATTCTTCACGCCATTGTTTTATTCTGCAGCTTCAATTTTGGATTTTATTAAGCAAGATCGATGTTACAATTATCACCGCCCCCCAAAAAAACAAACAAACAGAATTTCTTTTCAGTCCAGTAGTTAGGACTCATGCTTCCACTACAGAGGACATGGGGGACACAGGCTCCATTCCTGGTGTGGGAAATAAAATCCCACATGTTAGTACAGCCTATATATAGTTTTGTTTAATCTCTGAGTCTTGTTGACTTTTTTGCAACCCCATGGACTGTATCTTCCCGACCCAGGGATCAAACCTGCATCTCCTTCATTGGCTGGTAGGTTAATTATCACTGAACCCCCAGGGAAGCCATATATATACATATATATCCTATGTATATCAATCAGTTGATCAAAGCATTAGTATTAGTACTGGTTCTACCTCGATGGACATGAGTTTGAGTGAACTCTGGGAGTTGGTGATAGTTGGGAGGCTTGGCGTGCTGTGATTCATGGGGTCGCAAAGAGTTGGACACGACTGAGTGACTGAACTGAACTGAACTGAACTACCTCAGACAGGAATAATACATAGCAAACAAATTAACCTGATGTTCCAAAAGTTTTCTTTATACCAGATGAGATAGAAATCAAGTGCCCTGTACTCATTTTTAAACTGTATACTGCATGGATGAAGTTAACAAATTCTTCAAAATAAAACATTTATTAAAACTGACCCAAAGGAAAATAATGACCTTTAAGATTATATCTCTTAAGAAAATAGAATTTGTAGGAAAAAAATTAGACTCTTCACAAAGAAAACTGCAGGTCTACCTTGTTTTAATGATTAATGTCAACAACTATTAAATAATTCTGATTAGTGAAAGAAGTGATATTAATTTTACACTATTTCATAAAATTAACACAAACATAATTATATACAAATATATAATACAATTATATATGAAAGTTGGAAAACAAAATGGAAAAATACCTTTCAAAAAACAAAATCTATAAATTCACTATGAAATTATACATTAAAAATTAGAAAATAAAATTCATAAATGTCATTTACAATATTATCAGAAAACATAAAATACTTAGAGATAATTTCAAGGAGATATGCAAGACCTAGTTCTTGATAGTTACAAATTAATAAAAATATATGTATATACGCTGCTGCTGCTGCTACTAAGTCGCTTCAGTCGTGTCCAACTCTGTGCAACTCCATAGACGGCAGCCCACCATGCTCCCCAGTCCCTGGGATTCTCCAGGTAAGAACACTGGAGTGGGTTGCCATTTCCTTCTCCAATGCATGAAAGGGAAAAGTGAAAGTGAAGCTGCTCAGTCGTGTCCGACTCTTAGCGACCCCATGGACTGCAGCCTACCAGGCTCCTCCGTCCATGGGATTTTCCAGGCAAGAGTACTGGAGTGGGTTGCCATTGCCTTCTCCCATATGTGTATATATATATATATGTACACATATATGGAATAAATTAAAGATATATATTTTATGTGTTCTGATAATATACAAAATTAATTTTGTATATTATCAGAACACATAAAATATATTGTAAATTAGATGTTTTTGTTTGTTTTGTTTTAGAAAACACTGAGTATAAAATAAACATTGAGCAATGGACTTCATTGCAGACTGGAAGAAATGAAGCAGAGATACAGATGACATAGATGATGTAGATATAGCTTGGAGGCAGAGATTAGATAAAGAGATGAATATATTCATCATAAATAAAGATCTCCTACAACTCATAAGCCCAAGGATAAAATATCACCAAAAACCTGGGCACAATGAAACGAAGATATACAAATGTCCAACAAGCAAATGAAGTATTTTACACCGTTAGTTATCTGAGTTATTGGGAAAATGCAAATTAAAACCATAATTATATACTGATCCACTAAAAGTGCTAAAATGAAAGAAATAGTTATAATTTTTGCACTCAATGGATTATGATTTATATTAACTGATTAACATGAAATCTCCTATCAGATTAATTTTTAATGCTTCTAACTGATTTTTTACTCTCAATTCATTTCCCAGTGTAATTTCTCAATTTGATTCCCAAGAGATTAAGTCTAAGGTTTTGGTGCAGAGTCCCATACTTCAAAAGACACTGTTAACATGCTTTAAAAAGGTGCATTCATGTGTGTTCAGTTGTGTCCCACTCTTTATGACTCCAAGGACTAGGCAAGAATACGGCCATCAGGACTTTATAAGCAGGATTTCAATCTAGGGATATTAGCACCCAAAATCATTGCCATAAACTAGAATTCACATGGATATAAATTTTGATTAAGAACTTAAAAAGCCATACTTACTGTCTAATAAGTATTTTCAGTGATGACTGATGAGACCACTTAGGTCTGGAAATCTGGATTCTGACTCATAAATACAGAATACAGAAGAAAAATAGCAAACCAAGAAAGATCAGTCATTTCTCCCTCTCAAACTTAATCTGTGCCATTTGTATTTCACTGATTTAATAATTGGTATAAATGAGGTCTTCAGGAAATTAAAGAGTTGCCCTCATTTCAAACACCATAAAACAAACCAAATTTATTAAGATAAATAACTAAAGTTAAGGCCATATTGTGATGCCATCTTAAACACATGAATTGACAAATGATTATAGAGATGTCTCCCAGTGTAAAAATACACTAAAGAAATTTCAGATGAAAATTCATTATCTTGAGCTTGCAAGGAGAAATAACTGTTGTGGCAAAATATCCAATATTTATAAAATAAGTCCAAATTGCTATTGAACAGCTGTACATATACAGACAGCTCTTAAATCTTATGCCAACAAGTTGGTAAGCTTGCAACTCATCCTTTCTGCTTGTTACAACATGGAAGAAGAATTGAAAGGATGAAACGCTTGAAAAGTTCAATTTTGTTGTTGGATCATTCTCCCAGGCATCTTTGGTCCTAAGTAGAAACTAGAGGTCCAGCACCTTTCATAACTGACTAGCAACACTCATATCCACAACCACCACAACCAAAGTCATATCCATACACTGTTCTCAAAAGCTACCACATCCACAGTCACTAGCAACATCCCCGGCCAAAGAAGCCAGAGCCCAGTGCTGTCTATCGCATTGTGTAGAGTTGCAGTTTGATGTTGAAAGACATTTAAACATCTTCAGTGGTGTGACATGTCTAAGGCGCTGTAAGTATATTTACACCAGTCGCAACATACATGAAAAAAATCTCAGTAGTTAAGTCATGCATCTATTAAGACTAGGTTTATTTTGATAGCTTAATCAATACTTCCCAATTAGTGCTATTAGGTTTTATTTCTGTTTCCCACTTATTCATCTTCAGTACAGATTTTATACTTCTCATATCTTCAAGGACTTCATGATATCATGCTTTTGAATGTGTGCTCGGTCGCTCAGTTGTGTCCAATTCTTTGCAACCCCATGGACTGTAAGCCACCACGCTCCTCTGTCCATGAAATTTTCCAAGCAAGAATACTGGAGTGGGTTGTCATTTCCTTCTCTAGAGTATGCTCCCAACCGAGGGATCGAACTTAAGTCTCTTGCCCCCCCTGCATTGGCAGGTAAATTCTTTACCACTGTGCCAGCTAATATCTTCAGCATGTTTTAAAAAGAAGATCGCAAAAAGACCGTGCTGATGGTGTCTTGAATTTATGTATCGTGGAGGGTTTGTAGTCACCACATGAATGATATTATCATTTTGCTTTTAGGGAAGAAAAAAAATCTATAGCTCCATTTAAACCTTTATTTTAAGCTCCATCTCTACTTCTCTCTGTCATGATTACATCATGTTATGTTGTAGATATTTGATGGCAGGTCAAGCTCCACTAGTGCCAGATAAGACCTGGTAAAGTCTATATTGGATTGATCCTTTTATCTGTTGGATGCTTAGCACATAAAGTCTGTGTTTAATAAATGTTTTTGAGTGAACAAATGTACGTTCATTTGATTCAGTTATATGCACAAATCTCCATCATCATGACAGTGTATTTGGCACTCCTAAAGACAATAACGTTCTGCTTTTTTACCCAGAAGTTGACTAATGCTCACTTTGGAAAAGTCAAACTTCCTTTCTTTGGCATTCCAAGAAAACAGATCTTCACTTAAACTTAAGAGTATCTCTCCTCTTTCCTACTCTTTAAACCTCAAACTAATTTACTAGAGAGAAAAATCCCTGAAAAAATTTTCCTTAATCTGTTAAGTGAAAGTATTAGTCACGGAGTCCTGTCTGACTCTTTGTGACCCCATAGACTGTAGCCCACCAGGCTCCTCTGTCCATGGAATTCTCCAGGCAAGAATACTGGAGTGAGTTGCCATTCATTCTCTAGGGGATCTTGCTGAACCAGATATCAAACTCAGGTCTCCTATATTGTGAACAGATTCTTTACCATCTGAGCTACCAGGGAAGCCCTTAAATCTGCTAAGAATTCACCACAAGTGGAATATATTTAGTGATACAATTTTCCCATTTACCATTACTTTAGAAAAAAGAGGCATCATCTGATTTTGTAAGAGAGTAATCAATATCATTATAACTTCTATTATGAAGATCTGAAATGCTTAAAATTCTTAATTTATAGCTTTTAGAAAAAGAAGTAAACAAAATGCAAGTATTCCTTGGAATATCTCAATTCAGTTGCTTGAAAGGCTCATGGCCAAGGAAGCGATCTTGGAAAAAGATCCCACTCCAGAAAGGAAATTTATTTTTCTGATTGGATAGTTTTTTTATTTTTAATCAGTTGGTAGGGGGTGGGGCTGGGGGAGAGATGAGAATTTTTGGCTTTGTAACAAGCTTTATCAGAAAATAAATATAAAAATGGAAGCAATAACTGTATATGAATAATTGAACGATTCAGAGATGAACCTCAGTTTTGCTGATGAAATCCATTATTTCACTGTTGATGCCATTGGCACTGCTGGTTGCTATCCCTATTTATTGTGGAGTATCCCACCAGAGTCATGAAGGCTTGTTGTAAAATCCAAAAATAATATGTTTGAAAATCTTTCAGGCTAAAGGATCTAGAAGCTGACCTTTCTATTTCTGAAGCCTCAAAACATTAATCGATTTTTTCAGTGCAAGTCAGATCTGCTTATCTTAGGGCCAGAGGAAGAACCAAGACTTCCACAACGTGAACAAAGTCGTAGACCAGGCAGTGGAAGCTCTCATAACCACAGCCGGAACCCATGTCCAGGCCATTACGGTCAAAGCCCAGGCCTCCATAACAGTTTAGAGTGACAAGGCTTGTGGGCCTGGTTGAAATTCCTCTGTGTGACAATACCCACAGAAAGAAGCTTCTATACCCTCTCAGAGATAGATGTGGCAAACCATGCTGTTTTACTTCAAGAGACTCAGCTATATACATATGCATGTATCCATTCTCTGTTTCTGTTTGATTTTCTGCAGTTTGAAGGTGATATGCCTAGGTGTGTGTGCGGGGGGGTTGCTGATTATTAATTTTGCCTTTTTAAACTTTTTGTTGGTATTCTTAAAATTATCTGGATCAATTTGTTGTGTGAATAATGTCAGGAATTTCAGCCAGCGTTAATTCAAATATTTTTTCTCTGGTTTTTATTATTCCTTCTCCTAAATTGTTACTACTATGTGCATATTACACACTTTAATATTGCCCCACAGCTCTTGGATGTTTTCTTATTTTTTCTCTTTACATTTCTTTTTGTCTGGTTTATACAGATCTATCTTCAAGTTCAAAGGCATTCTTTATTTCTGTTGCTGTCTTCTATTTCTAGCATTTCTTTTTGCTTCTATTTTGGAGTTTCCATCTCTGCTTACTTTGCTTATCCATTTTTGCCACTGGATTGCTTAACACATTTATTATTACATATAGAAATTTCATGTTTATTCATCTATGTCATATTTAAGCCTAGTTCAGATTATTGTTTTCTTCAAAATTTGTTCTTTCTTTCTTGTAGGTATGCCTTGAATACTTTTGTTGAAAGTCAGTGATGATGTTGTTGTCGTTGTTTAGTCACTAAGTTGTGTCCCACTCTTTTGTGACACCAAGGACCAACAGGCTCCGCTGTCCATGGGAGTTTCCAGGCAAAAACACTGGATTTTCATGACCCAGGGATTTAACCCACTTTGCCTGCATTGGCAGGTGCATTCTTTACCTCTAAGCCACCAGACTTCCTTCATAACTCAGTTGGTAAAGAATATGCCTGCATTGCGGGAGACCTGGGTTGGGAAGATCCCCTGGAGAAGGGCATGGCAACCCACCCCAGTATCCTTGCCTGGAGAATCCCCATGGACAGAGGAACCTGGGGGGCTACAGTCAATGGGGTCGCAAACTGTCAGACACCACTAGGCGACTTTCACTGAAGTCACCAGGGGAGCCTGCAGTCATGAATCATTAGTCAGTAAAAACTGAATTGATATAAATTGGATGTTAGTGTAAGGATTTATGTTTATCTTGCTAGGGATTTGGCTTTTTAAATGTTTCCTGTAGTTACAGGTGCCAGCAATTTCAAGGCTTCAAATTCCTCCAGCATTCTTTTCTGTTTTCAACCCTGTAGACCTTGGTTAGAAGGCAATGGCAAACCACTCCAGTACTCTTGCCTAGAAAATCCCATGGACGGAGGAGCCTGGTAGGCTGCAGTCCATGGGGTCGCTAAGGGTCGGACACAACTGAGCAACTTCACTTTCACTTTCACACATTGGAGAAGGAAATGGCAACCCACTCCAGTGTTCTTGCCTGGAGAATCCCAGGGACAGGGGAGCCTGGTGGACGTCTATGGGGTCACACAGAGTCGGACACGACTGAAGTGAAGCAGCAGCAGCAGCAGCAGCAAACCTTGGTTTTCCTAATAAGCCCCTCCTCAGAGAGAATCTGTGTACCACATGTCTTTCAGTTTGAATACACTTAAATTTGCTACACTAAAGCCCTTCAGTGTAAAAGTTTGGTGATAAAATGTGGGGAAGGGGACCATTCTACAGTCTTCTGATTAAATAACAATTTTTTACAGGGACGGGTCAACGTTATGAGCTTAAATTTTTCTACAGGTTCTTCAGGTATGTGGCTTCCCTTCCACTTCTCCTATTCCCTTCCTTGACTGCTGCATTCACCATCTATTTCCTTGGAGCCCTTCTTATTTATTATCCTTACTCTACTTTGGTGGTGCTGCTGCTGCTTCTAAGGAGCTTCAGTCGTGTCCGACTCTGTGCGACCCCATAGATGGCAGCCCACCAGGCTCTGCCATCCCTGGGATTCTCCAGGCAAGAACACTGGAGTGGGGTGCCATTTCCTTCTCCATACTCAAGGTAAAACCAAAAGTCTGGAGGAAGCTGGAGTTGTACGAATTTCCTTCTCTTATCTGGGATAGTTTCAGAATTTAACTCTGGCAGAGTTTTTAATTTTGAACTGTTTTTCTCTCTCTTGAAGGTTAGACCATTTTTATCCAAAAGCCTCTGGGCATACTTTACTACGTTTACTTTTCCCTCCCGCTTCCAGAATCAAAAAGGGATCCTTCTTGTTTTCACAGTGGAAACTCGATGTGGTTCTTAGAGGGAAATCCAAAAATGGTATGAGGACTTCCTCATACTGTGCCCCCAATAGTTTCTCACTTATGTTTGTCTATACTCAGCCTCTAGAAATTCACCAAACATTATCATTGAAGTGTTCCCATCAGTGTGTGACTCCAGCAACTTCTGCTCCAGGTAAGTAGATTTTGGTAGCTGACTCTTTCTCAATGTACACGTCTTTTTAGTTGTGGGTAGTAGTTTTCCCAGTGACTTTATCTATCTGAAGAATATAAGAAAATTCATCGAGTCTCAGTTTGTCCAAAGTCCTCCAAGCTCTTTACTTGCCAGAACTGAAACTGGATGTCCTGTATATCACCTTTTAATATATGCACAGGATATTTTTCAAGCAGGTCACTTGAGGGTCACATGACTATCCAGTGGAATAAAATTTTATCTGAATAATGGATTAGGACCTGACATTTTAAAATAATAAAACTGAAGAAGTGTGATGATGCTCTTTTCATGAATGTAGAAAACTACAAATATTATTCATTGCCTGTTTGAAAATTAATAATTTGGGGGGTCTAAGTTAGCCATCTCAGTATTTATTTTACTCACTAATAATGGATATCTTGCTTTTTCACATATCCTTTTGAAACCAAGTTTACCATTCTTTTGGTTCCCTGCTAATACATGAAATAAAATTTTATGCAATCTTACTATCTCTTTTTTTAAAAAAATTATGATTTTTAAACTTTGTAGAACCTATGCTTTCATGGTGTCAGACTGTAAAAGACTTTCTGATATGATCCAAAGAATTACTAATTTTATGGTGTGCTAATTGAATTTGCATTGCTCATGGCTGGACACTATTTCTCATGCTAATAAGCACATCTTGTTTCTTTCAACCTTCTTACTTGCCAAGGATGAAATATATCTTTCAATACTTAACTTGGGACTCACATCTTTTTAATGCAGATATCGTCTTTTATTTGAAGCATAGTCAATTTACAATATTGTGATAGTTTCAGGTAAACAGCACAGTGATTCAGTTTTATTTAAAAAATATGAAGAATTTTCACCCAACTTGAAGGTTAAAAAGTATTACATATAAAATAACTACTATGCTATGTATTTTTCTCTCCTTAAAATTGCACAATATTTACTCCTTCTTGAAAAAATGAATTTTCGCTTGCTCACTTTAAATCTCCGAATAGTTACCATTTTCTTTAGAATGCAGTAGAAAAAGAGGAATGTATCTACTAAATTGAATGGAATATAAAAGTGACAGAAATACAGTCATGTCTCAACATATTTCATTCCAAATGGGGAGATAAATGAAGAATAAAATTAACTTTAATGGGTATAAGCATGTATATGTTTAATGATGCAAGTATAGGTAAAATATACTCGAGAGTAGAGGAACATATAGGTTATAATAAAGAAAATACTTGGAGCTAATTGAAGGAACAGAATTTGACCAGTGTTTTGAGAAGTATAGACACTGAGAAGAAGAAAAATCTTTTAAAAGAAAGAAAACAGTAAACAGTAATAAAGAAATACTAAGACACTCAAGGAAGTTTATACTTAAGACAAAATATATTTCCCCAGTAAACTTTATTTATTTAGATCTGGCAGTTCTAGAGAACAATAATAAAAATATATATAAAATAGGAAAAAATTTAAAATATATTTAATAATATTATAATTCAAAGCATTATATGTAAGATCTTTAATTAAGAATTAATAAAAAGGAAGCATTTTTGCTGTGTAAGCTAAGGACATTTTATTTTATTAATCAACAGAGAATATGCACTGGAGAGGGCTCTTTAAGAATAGTTTGACAATAATGTGGTAGAACATTTTCCTGATCAGGCAAGGGTGTATGAGGCATGAGATCCTGCTTATTTGTACTAGCATTTATCCAAAAGCACACATTCTTCATCATTACGCTTGCCTGTGACAAAGATTATTTTCTTCATGAAACTATTTCCAGATTCTTCTGAGCTCCCTTCTGAACAGAGCTTCAGCCTTACCTGTAAGAAGCTCAGCTCTCAGCCTTCCAACAAAGTCTGTCTGAGAAAACTCAGTGCTGCTGAAAGAAGTTGGTTTGTTCCAATCAGAAGCTGACCATAGGCCCCAGACCACTCTTAACTTGGAAGCATTTACTTTAAAAAGTTGTGATTGTTGGGACTTCCTGGTGGTTCAATGGTTAAAACTTTGCCTTCCAACACAAGGGATGCAGGTTCGATTCCTACTCTGGGGGCTAAGATCCCCCATGGCTTGTGACCAAAAAACAAAAACATAAACAGCAGAAGATATATTGTAACAAATTCAACAAAGACGATTAAAAATCGTCCACTTCAAAAAATCTTAAGAAAAAAAGATTGTAAATCCCTTCTCTATCCCTTTTAGAGACAGGACTCTAAACCTATGACTCTCTCCTCAAAGACCTGGGAGTCACCTCTCTGAAATGTAAACCTTCAAGCATTTGCATTGTCTCCAGTCCCTAGAGGAGGATAAGGGCTTAACTTACACTGAGTGCCCTGTTATACCTTGCAAAACTACTTCTTACCCTGAAGACTTGAAAAGTTGTTTTCCCTTCAGATAGACACCGATGAACAAACCCAGACGGCCTAGTCACATTGGCCAATTCTGTCTACCTCCTTTCTGTGCTTTCCCACTGCTGTGACTCTGCTCAAGACCATGTTTGCTCCTCCTTCCTGTGCCCTCGTTCTCACTCTGAAACACCCTGCTATTTCTGCATAGATCGGAATTCAGCTCAGTTCTGTGAAGCTCTTTCCCCTACCCGAATGGTACTGAATAAAATCTTTCTTACTACATCTAATTAGTGTCCAGCTTTGTTTTCCTGTTTTATTTATTTTGGTTTGGTCTTTGTTTTGTCACTGGATACCAAATATTAATAACTAGCTACACACCAAAGATAAGTCAAATATGAGACACGATGCAGAAGACCATGTAAATAACACATGACTGTGCATAGCTTCTAAGGTCCTAGGAGATCAGCAAGTTCTACTGATATACTGAACTGGATGCAGAATTTCAGAGAATAGCAAAGAGAGATAAAAAGGACTTCTTAAATTAGCAACACAAAGAAATAGAGGAAAGTAAGAGAATGGAAAAGATTAGAGATATCTTCTAAAAAACTGGAAATATCAAGGGAACATTTCATGCAAAGATAGGCACAATAAAGGACAGAAACTGTAAGGACCTAACAGAAACAGAAGATATTAAGAAGAGGTGGCAAGAATATACAGAAAAACTATACTAGAAAGATCTTAATGACCTAGATAACCACATTGGTGTGATCACTCACCTAAAAGTAGAGCTTCAGTTCAGTTCAGTTCAGTCGCTCAGTTGTGTCTGACTCTTTGCGACCCCATGAAACAGCACACCAGGCCTTCCTGTCCATCACCAACTCCCGGAGTTCACTCAAACTCATGTCCATCGAGTCGGTGATGCCATCCAGCCATCTCATTCTCTGTCGTCCCCTTCTCCTCCTGCCCCAATCCCTCCCAGCATCAGAGTCTTTTCCAGTGAGTCAACTCGTCGCATTAGGTGGCCAAAGTATTGGAGTTTCAGCTTTAGCATCAGTCCTTCCAATGAACACCCAGGATTGATCTCCTTTAGAATGGACTTGTTGGATCTCAGCATTTTTATGAACAAAGCTAGTGGAGGTGATCGAATTCCAGCTGAGTTGTTTCAAATCCTGAAAGATGCTGTTGTTGAAATGTTTCATTCAATATGTCAGCAGATTTGGAAAACTTAGCAGTGGCCAGAGGACTGGAAAAGGTCAGTTTTCATTCCAATCCCAAAGAAAGGCAATGCCAAAAATATTCAAGCTACCATACAGTCTCACTCATTTCACATACTAGTAAGTTTATGCTCAAAATTCCTCAAGCTAGGTTCAGCAGTATGTGAGCCAAGAACTTCCAGATGTACAAGTTGGGTTTAGAAAACACAGAGAAACCAGAGATCAAGTTCCCGTCATTCATTGGATCATATAGAAAGCAAATAAATTCCAGAAAAAAAAATCTGCTTCATTGACTACACTAAATAAATACCTGATTAAAAATTATACCAATTGGCTATAACTTTATTATTAAAGGTAGCTCCAAACATGATTGAAGTCAATTTTTCCTTTGAGTTTATTTGATTGTTGCATCTAAGACCCAGTCTTTATACAGAAAAGCAGGTTTTACATTAAAAAGCTAATGACTACACCTATTTCTGTGTTTAAAATGTCATCCTGAAATCCCTTGCATCAGGCAGCTCATTCATGTCATTGTCAGATAATTTGAATTTTTCATATGATATTTCCTTCACTCTGTCTAAAATAGAGTTTCAATATGTGCCAAATATCATGTTTCCTTTCTTTTTTAAATTCAATAAACTAGCATGCAAATTATAAAATTATCATGCATAATTATATAATTTTTAAACAGGAGAGATAGTTTATTCAGAGAAAACAATGAATATTTGTCCATCCTTCTGTTTCCTTTTTCTGTGAAACAATATTCTAACTTCCAGCATATTTTGTTGGTCAAATTCTATTCGATTATATTCAAGTCCAACTTTCTTTTCACTGCTACCCATCATGTATAGAATTATCCAATTGTTTCTAAAGCTGCAATTTGTATCTGTATTCAAAGCTTGTTCTTACACCTTTCAGCTAATCATTCCTATACTTCCTACTCCAATGGAATACATTCTCCTTATAGTCTTTCAATATTCCAGACCACAGTCATCTATTGAATTACTCTTTTTGTATCACTGATTCCCTATCATATAAAAGGTAATTTACTATACTTTTAGACAATAGGATGATAAGTGAGAAAAAAATAAATGATGGAGGCAGGCACAGACGCGGGAGACGCCCGGCTCCGGCGGCGCAGGCGCAGACGCGGGAGACACCCGGCTCCGGCGCAACCGACCACGTGCAGAATCGTGGCTGAGATGAGCTACCCCGCGCCCAGGGTTAGGGCGGTGGCTGCTTGGGCACCGGAGGGCCGAGAGGCGCTGATCTACATTCAAAGCAGGAGGCGCGGCCTTGAGGAGATACCCCTCGTCCAAGGTAAGGTACAGCGGCTGCGCCTTGCTGGAGCAGCTGGGAAGAGATACTCCACGACCAAGTGGAATATAAGAATCCAGTGTTCTGGGGAGGAAGGAACAAGATGGCAGAGGGATAAGATGGCAAGACCACTTTCTCCCCCACAAATTCATCAAAAGAACATTTGAACGCGGAGTAAAGTCCACAAAACAACTTCTGAATACTGGCAGAGGACATCAGGCTCCCAGAAAAGCAGCCCATTGTCTTCTAAAAGAGAGAGAAGAAATCCAGCTCCACCCACCAGAACACCGACACATGCTTCCCTAACCAGGGAACCCGGACAAGTCACCCGTCCAACCCCACACACAGCGAAGAAACTACGTAATAAAGAGAACTCCACAAACTGCAAGAAGAGGGAAAGGCCACCCCAAGCAAAACAATATAAGCAAGATGAAGAGGCAGAGAAATACCCAGCAAGTAAAGGAACAAGATAATTGCCCACCAACACAAACAAAAGAAGAAGATATAGGGAATTTACCTGATAAAGAATTTCAAATTTTGATGGTGAAAATGATTCAAAATCTTGAAAGCAAAATGGAGTTACAGATAAATAACCTGGAGAAAAGGATTGAGAAGATGGAAGAAAGATTTAATAAGGACTTAGAAGAAATAAAAAAGAGTCAATATACAATGAATAATGCAATAGATGAGATCAGAAACACTCTGGAGGGAACAAACAGTAGAATAACAGAGGCACAAGACAGGATAAGCGAACTAGAAGATAGAATTGTAGAAATAAATGAAACAGAGAGGAAAAAAGAAAAACGAATTAAAAGAAATGAGGACAATATTAGAAACCTCTGGGACAATGTTAAACGCGCCAACATTCGAATCATAGGAGTCCCAGAAGAAGAAGACAAAAAGAAAGACCATGAGAGAATACTTGAGGAGATAATAGTTGAAAACTTCCCTAAAATGGGGAAAGAAATAATCACCCAAGTCCAAGAAACCCAGAGAGTCCCCAACAGGATAAACCCAAGGCAAAATACTCCAAGACACATATTAATCAAATTAACAAAGATCAAACACAAAGAAAAAATATTAAAAGCAGCAAGGGAAAAGCAGCAAATAACACATAAGGGGATTCCCATAAGGATAACAGCTGATCTTTCAACAGAAACTCTTCAGGCCAGAAGGGAGTGGCAAGACATACTTAAAGTGATGAAAGAAAATACTCTACAGCCCAGATTACTATACCCAGCAAGGATCTCATTCAAATATGAAGGAGAAATCAAAAGCTTTACAGACAAGCAAAAGCTGAGGGAATTCAGCATCACCAAACCAGCTCTCCAACAAATGCTAAAGGATCTTCTATAGACAGGAAACACAGAAAGAGTGTATAAACTTGAACCCAAAGCAATAAAGAAAATGGCTACGGGATCGTACTTATCAATACTTACCTTAAACGTAAATGGGTTGAAATTTTCAAAAAGGCTAGGAAACAATTCTCATAGCCATCAATAGTTCAGTGTTGAGTTCATGAATAGTTTTTAAAGTTTGGGACAAACTGTAGTATTTGCTATTTGAAGTACTATTTGTAATTGGCATATTACGATGTAACATTGGTCTTCATTTCCAACTTAAAACGCCTAAAAATGCCTAACAGGTTTTTAGATTTGTGAATTTTAGTTGAAATGTATTTTACGATGTTACTAAACCTGGAGAAATATTGAAATATTTCAGAGAACTTATTCACTGTACATTTAATTTATTTTATTTATAAAAGTTATGAACTGTAGAAAGTTTTACTTGTTGGGTCAAATGCTTGTTGCTTCAAATGCTTGTTGCATTTGAAGTGCTAGTTACAAGAAAATCAAATACCTTCAATGTATAAATGCTATTAAGTTTTTAAAGGACTCTGGAGTATAAGTAAGTTTGTTTAAAGAAATTTAGTCTGTTCAACTTGAAAAAAATAAATAAAATTGGAAAAAAAATAAATAAATAAAATAAAAAAATAAAAATAAAAATCCACAGAGGTAGCAAAAGAAAGGAAACTACAGGTCAGCCTTACTTATGAAGATCAGATGAACAATCCCAAGTGAAATATCTTTAAATCAAAATCAATGATGTTAAAAAAAAAAAAGGATACATTAATCCTAGGAATATAAGGATGTTTGTGAACCACTGCAGAGTGATTGCATAAATGACCCTAATTAAATGGCTAAAAAAAAAAAAAAAAAAGAACAAAATTGTCTCTCACTGGGAAATTTACATTCTAGTGAGGATACACAGGTGACAAACAAATAAATATATAATTTCTTTCTCCATAGTATAATAAGCACTGTGGAAAAAAATGAAGTAGGATAGATAGAATAAGGAGTGACAGGTTGAGAGAGGTTTTATTGCTGTTTTATAAAGCTTGTAGCAGTTGGGACACGAGTTCCTTTTTGAATGGGAGATTTTACAGCAGGTGGATATTCATAGGAATGATCTAAAAGGGAGGGGATAGAGGGAAATATCATGAGGTGAGTTACTGACTAAGGATGGAGTATGGGGTCCAGTATAAGAGTGGTGCCTTAGATGTAGATTGAAGCCTGGATAAGTATGATGATGGGATGGGGAGGGAGGTGGGAAGGGAGTTCTGGATGGGGAACACTTGTGTGCCCGTGGCTGATTCATGTTGATGTATGGCAAAAATCACTACAATATTGTAAAATAATTAGCCTTCAATTAAAATAATTAATTAAAAAAATAAATAAATAAATGATGGCTTCATGGTCCTAGAAGGCTTACCCTTCCTTGCATTAGAGTCCCAAGAGGTGTAAGCATGCATGCATGTGTGTGTGTTTCTACACGTGTATGTGTTGAATGCAGGTACAAACCTAAACATACAGAAGCACAAAATTAGAGGACGTTAAATTTACTTGAGAAGTTTTTTTCAGAGAAAGAAAAATCTATAATGGGCTGGATTGTGCTATAAAAGAAGCTTTGGAAAAGGTTTAATTCAGGCTGCATCACAAAAAATTTATAAGAATTTAATAGGGAAGGGAAGAGGGGATGTCCTCAAGAGGCAAAGGTTTAACCAGTACTGAAAGACTAAGCAAGAATTGCATGTAGGCAAGACAGAAAATTTCCACAGAGTAACTGAAGATCAAGAAGCATGCTGTTGTCAGATCCGTAAGGATCTTTGCATATCCCCTGTTGCTTATGAATAGTCAAATATTCTAAGGTTTTATGTAAGGTACTACTACAACAAAATGACTTTTTAGGAATAATTATTTGATGTCAAGATGAATTGCTTGTAAAGACCAGAAAAATTTGTATATTTGTGGTCTCTTATATTTCCATATGAATCATAAAAGTGTGTTTTTTTCTGGAAAAACGACATTGATTTTTGATAAGGATTTCATTTAATCTGTAGATTACTTTGGGTAGTATGGATATGTTAAAATATTACATTTTTCCAATCCATTAATGCAACTTATCAACACATTTGTTTGTGTCTCCTTTAATTTTTTTCATCCATGTTTTGTAAATTTGAGTATACAAGTCTTTTACCTTCTTGACCCCTTCTATGGGGTCACACAGAGTCGGACACGACTGAAGTGACTTAGCAGCAGCAGCAGGAAGTAGTTCTTTACCTTCAGTGTGGAAAGGCAAATGAATGCAAGTCATTTCTCATGTCATCTGGGTCAAATTATTATGTTTGTTGAGTCCCTGATAGGCTAGGACTCTCTCAGGTGTATCATTTTGCCTGCTTTGCCCAGCCTTCCCAGGTATACCCAGGTCTCTGTATTGTTCCCACTTTGCTGATGAGAGTGAGGCCCTAGGAAGATAAGTGACTGATCTTTGTTTTCTAGGACAGAATGGGCAACAATTTTTTTTTTTAATAAACGATGGAACAGTTAGGATGTGCAATCTTTAGTATCCAGTGTAATACCTTACACTCTATTTTAATAAATCTTTATTGAATGAAAAAAAAATATGCTTTTAACTTTAAAACCCATTTCTTTGTATTTCAATCACAAAACTGCATTCCTAGAAATCTTCAAATATACCTTATTAGGGAACACTTACTTATCAAGTTGAAAATTTCCATATGCTACGTTCCATGTAATTATCCAATATCAACTATTGAGCTTTGGTTTTTCTTTAGTTTTAAACTTAAGAAAATTTTAATTTAATGTATTCATTTACATGTTCAGAATGCATAGCCTACTGTGGCATTTATTATGCTTTTAATCAACTAGCATGAGATAGTCTTAACCTTTTTGTCAGGTAAACTGTTTTCTCCTCTGATTATTTAGTTTGATGTGATCTATGTATCCAGATTCTTTAAGTCATGTATTGCTTTTTCCATGATAGAACTTTTAATTGTGGCAATATGTTTCTATACTTTTGCATGGAAAAGTGCAGACATGGATAATATAATGAACTTATAGACAAATGTCATCCATCAATAACTGTAATCAATTCATTGCCAATTATCTTTTTTTATACATATACTAATGCCTTGTTTTTATAATTTTGAAAAAAATCCAGATATCATCTCGAAGGTGTATTTGTGTGTGTGTGTCTGTGTATAACATGGAAACATACAGAACATAAGGATATATTAAAATAATGGAAGCAATTATAGCTGCATTTTTATCTTTCTTCTTACTGGTGAAACAAGCTTTCATTGGCAGGGTCACGTTTTAGATTCTACTGCAATGCTACATAAATGCTTGCTACTGAATTGGTTGAAAAACTTCAATTCTCTATGGAATTGGTGAGTATCATTCCTGTGATCATGCATGACTTCTCTAAGTTATCAAAAAGAGTCGTTACTGACACACTAAATTTCTTTCTTAAAATCATTGTTGAATTACTCTTGAGAATAGATTGTAATATATGGAAACAAAAGAGGCTCACAAATTGAGTGAACGGTGGGTCAGGAGCAACACTGACTGAGAACAAAGGGTCAGAAGAGAACTGAAGGAGTCAAACACACAGCAGAGGTTCACAGCCCCTCTCATGATCGAAGGCAAAAGACAGAACAAGAGCTAGGAAGGAATTCCTGGCAAATTTTATAAAAGGAGAAAGAATTGAGTGGGCTTCCCTGGTAACTCAGCTGGGAGAGAATCCTCCTGCAGTGCAGGAGACCCTGGTTTGATTCCTGGGTCAGGAAGATCCCCCAAAGAATGAATAGGCTACCCAGTCCAGTATTCATTGGCTTCCCTTGTGGTTCAGATAGTAAAGAATCCACCTGCAATGCCAGAGACCTGGGTTCTATCCCTGAGTTGCAAAGATCCTCTGGAGGAAGGCATGGCAACCCACTCCAGTATTCTTGCCTAGAGAATCCTCATGGACAAAGGAGCCTGGTGGGCTACCATCCATGGGGTCGCATAAAGTCGGACACGGATGAGTGACTAAGCACACAGCACACACAGCATTAACTGAACATCTGAAAAATCTTAAGAATTATTCCAACGTAACAGAGGTGGTGTGTGTTATTCAATATACCATAATGCCTTTGACCTCTAAGAAAGCACACTACATCAAAGTACCCTGAAGACACAACAATTGTTTCTATGTGCCTGTTTTTCTCACTGTTTAGTAATTCAGCAATATCTGATGTCACCAAAAAGGGGATCCCACACCTTACAGCACTGAAGATTCTTAGTAATGTGTATAATGATATTGAAAATAAAACATGGTTCTTTGAATTTCCTGGTGGCTCAGATGGAAAGGGTCTGTCTGCAGTGCAGGAGACCCAGGTTCGATCCCTGGGTTGGGAAGATCCCCTGGAGAAGGAAATGGCAGCTCACTCCGGTACTCTTGCTGGGAAAAATCTCATGGATGGAGAAGCCTGGTAGGCTACAGTCCATGGGGTCTCAAAGTGTCGAACATGATTGGGCGACGTCACTTTCACTTTTACTTTGTTTGAATTTCATAGAGAAAAAGTATATCCGTTGGAATTTACAATGTCTAAAACAATTTGGCTCTGTGGGATTTCCAATCAAATGGAAACATGAACGAAGCAAAACCTGTATCTCAGGAGCCTTTATAATCCTGTGGAGGAATTATAATGTGAAAGCATCAGTGAGTATAATGAATTAAGGAACATAGTAGGAAGGAAATAATTCCATTTGGAAAAAAAATTGATATAAAAACATTACTAAGATATTACAACACTTGAAACTCAATTATGTCAAAATGAATGAAAAGAAATACACCCAAGTTTTTATGCTTAGGAAGAATGTTTATTAGAAACTATGCAAAAATTATTACAGGATAAGTTAGGAAAGAAACTACATGTCAGGAATGTTCCCAGAATGAGAATGTCTGACTTGAGTGATCAAACTCTGGTCCAGATTCATACATCTCCATTGACTCAAGGTGTCAGTCTGCGTTGCAATAACTTCTTCAATGGCTTCTCAAAAATTTCAGTGCTCATTTTGAAGCAAATAGTAGAACTAATCTATTTTAAAAGTATAGTGGATGAGTAACTGGAAAATATTTTTAGAAAAATCCAGAGGACAAATATCTTCCATAGAAATAGGGATAGAAGTGGCCACAGCCATAACCTCCATAGCCTCCAAGGCCATAGCTAGAGCCATAGCCATAACCCAGGCCTCTGAAGCCACCAAGGCCATAGCCAAGGCCACCGTAGTAGTTGCCGTAGTAGCAGCTCATTGTGTCAGGGTTTGAGGATTTGGCTGGATGTCGAAGGTGACTCTCCTGAGAATGAATATCACCAGCTGCACCCGGACTTTTATACTCCCTCCATGTGGGCGTGGTGAACCACAACACACAAGTGTTATTCTCTTTGAAAACCCATGTTCAGTGAAAAACAAAACTATTAAGCCATACCTTTCTTTATGAAGGCTAATTCCAGAGATGCACAAATATGTTTTTCCTTTGAATTGAATGCTCATTATTCAGAAACAAGCTGTGGGTTAATCATTATTTTCATGTTTTCAAAGCTTATGTTTTTACGTATTTCTATACTTTACATCATAATTATCAGGGTCCCTGATTTTAGACAACTTTTGATCTTGGTCAATGGTATCTCCATTTTGCTTCAGACATGTTCTCTTCAATAATCATTTTCTTTACTATTTATGATGAAAAAAAATGGGTAAAAATATTAAATAATTCATAAATGATTAAGAACACCTATTTTTAGAAAGGAGGTGTGCACAAGTATGTGACTTTCCTTTTTTGTTGCATACTTGCATGATAACCCTTTGTGGTATGCTAAGTTGCTTCAGTCATGTCCAAATTTGCGACCCTATGGGCTGTAGTCTGCTAGGCTCCTCCATCCATGAGGCTTTCCAGTCAAGAATACTGGTGTGGGTTGCCATGTCCTCCTCCAGAGGATTTTCCCAACCCAAGGACGGAACCCACATCTCTTATATCTCCAGCGTTGGCTGATGCGTTCTTTACCATTAGCGCAAGTTTAGCACTTTCATACCTAAAAAGATAGTTTTCAAATCCTGTTATAAAACAATTTAAGACACTTTCTCAAGTTTCTTGCCACTACAACTGACAATAAACCTCCAATCTGCCTAGATGAGCCCTCTCAGATTGTCTCTTGAAACTTCAATTGCCTTTCTCACTTTAAACTTGTTTTTCTTTCTTTCTTTTTTTTTTTTTTATTACAGTTGCTTTACAATGTTGTGTTAGTTTCTGCAGTTCAGCAAAGTGAACAAGCCACGTGTATACATATATCCACCCACGCTAAGCTTTTTATCAGATATCCTTTCTCATTCTGAAGTAATTCCTTTTCCTCATAGCTTCCTTCAACACTTCTAGTTGACAAACACCTACAAACACAAATCTATTCTTTTACCTTGACACTGTCTCTTATAAATTTCCATTTTTCAACTTGCTACTGGAATTGCTTTATAAGCACTTCACGGGTATGACATGACACCTCATGCAATACCTCATAAAAGGAAAAAAGTACATATTTGTTGATTTTTTTAATTTAATTTTTTTTTATTGGAGGCTAATTACTTTACAATATTATATTGGTTGGTTTTGCCATACATTGACATGAATCCACCCCGGGTGTACATGTGTTCCCCTTCTTGAACCCCCCTACCTCCCTCCTCCCCTATCCTCCCTCTGGGTCATCCCCGTGCACCAGCCCTGAGCATCCTATATCATGCATCGAACCTGGACTGGTGATTTGATTCACATATGATAATATACATGTTTCAATTCCATTCTCCCAAAACATCGCACCCTCACCCTCTCCCACAGAGTCCAAAAGACTGTTCTATACACCTGTGTCTATTTTGCTGTTTAGTATACAGGGTTATCATTACCATCTTTCTAAATTCCATATATATGCAATAGTATACTGTATTGGTGTTTTCTTTCTGGCTTAATTCACTCTGTATAATAGGCTCCAGTTTCATTCACCTCATTAGAACTGATTCAAATGTATTCTTTTTAATGGCTGAGTAATACACCTGACCTGCCTCTTGAGAAACCTGTATGCAGGTAAGGAAGCAACAGTCAGAACTGTACATGGAACAACAGACTGGTTCCAAATAGGAAAAGGAGTACGTCAAGGCTGTATATTGTCACCTTGCTTATTTAACTTATATGCAGAGTACATCATGAGGAACGCTGGGCTGGAAGAAGCACAAGCTGGAATCAAGATTGCCGGGAGAAATATCAATAACCTCAGATATGCATAAGACACCACCTGTATGGCTGAAAGTGAAGAGGAACTCAAAAGCCTCTTGATGAAAGTGAAAGAGGAGAGTGAAAAGGTTGGCTTGAAGCTCAACATTCAGAAAACAAAGATCGTGGCATCTGGTCCCATCACTTCATGGGAAATAGATGGAAAAACAGTGGAAACAATGTCAGACTTTATATTTTGGGGCTCCAAAATCACTGCAGATGCCTATTGCAGCCATGAAATTAAAAGACGCTTACTCCTTGGAAGGAAAGTTATGACCAACCTTGATAGTATATTAAAAAGCAGAGACATTACTTTGCCAACAAAGGTCCGTCTAGTTAAGGCTATGGTTTTTCCCGTGGTCATGTATGGATGTGAGAGTTGGACTGTGAAGAAGGCTGATCGCCGAAGAATTGATGCTTTTGAACTGTGATGTTGGAGAAGACTCTTGAGAGTCCGTTGTACTGCAAGGAGATCCAACCAGTCCATTCTGAAGGAGATCAATCCTGGGTGTTCATTGCAAGGACTGATGTTAAAGCTGAAACTGCAATACTTTGGCCACCTCATGAGACGAGTTGACTCAGTGGAAAAGACTCTGATGCTGGGAATGGTTGAGGGTGGGAGGAGAAGGGGACGACAGAGAATGAGATGGCTGGATGGCATCACCGACTCTGTGGACATGAGTTTGAGTGAACTCCGGGAGTTGGTGTTGGACAGGGAGGCCTGGCGTGCTGTGAGCGACTGAACTGAACTGAACTGAATACTCCATTGTGTATATGTACCAAAGCTTTCTTATCCATTCGTCTGCAGATGGACATGTAGGTTGCTTCCATGTCCTGGCTATTATAAACAGTACTGCAATGAACATTGGAGTACATGTGTCTCTTTCAGTTCTGGTTTCCTCTGTGCATATGCCCAGGAGTGAGATTGCTGGATCATATGGCAGTTCTATTTCCAGTTTTTTGAGGAATCTCCACACTGTTCTCCATAGTGGCTGTACTAGTTTGCATTCCCACCAACAGCGTAAGAGGGTTCCCTTTTCTCCACACCCCCTCCAGCATTTATTGCATGTAGGCTTTTGGATAGCAGCCATTCTGACTGGTGTGAAATGGTATCTCATTGTGGTTTTGATTTGCATTTCTCTGATTATGAGGGATATTGTCCATTTTTTCATGTGTTTGTTGACTTTTTAATTTTTTTCCTAAAATGCCAATTCATATTGTATGAACTTTCCATAAATAGAGAAATATTTATATGAAGGCATACTTTACATTTCAAATTGAAAAAGAATCACAATTAAATATATTCAAAATAGATTCATATTTGATTTTATTTTGAGAAAGAAGGGCTTCCCAGGTGGCTTAGTGGTAAAGAATCCATCTGCAGTGCAACAGATACAGGTTCAGTCTCTGAATCAGGAAGATCCCCTGGAGAAGGAACTGGCAACCCATTCCAGTATTCTTGCCTGGAAAATTCTATTGATAGAGGAACCTGGGGAGCTACAGTCCATGGGGTCCCAAAGAGTCAGACATGACTTAGTGGCTAAACAAATGACTAAACAATGACAAAAATGAGACAAAAACAATAATAAGCCTTTGGACAGGGAGATGATAGATGTTAAATTAAATTTATAAATGACAGCTCGATGAACTTTAAATCTCACAGCTTAATTGTACTTGCAATCATGTATGTGCTTGTCTCTTTATGTTGTATGTATGTGTGTTCAGTCCCACAGTCGTGTCCAGCTCTTTGTGACCCCATGGACTGTAGTATGTCAGGCTTCTCTCTCCATGGAGTTTTCCTGGCAAGGATACGGAGTGGATTGCCAATCCCTCCTCCATGGGATCTTCCCGACAAATGGATCTAACCTGCATCCTTGTGTTTCCTGCATTGACAGGTAGTACCACCTGGGAAAAACCAGGTTACACATATCTCTATGTGTTCTTTGGTGAAGTGAATGAAGACATATGTGTGTTTTTCCTTATAAATACCATAAAGAGGTATACGGAGGAATAAAATGATGGGTAGTTCCACTGATTTCAAGGGTATTTAAAGGAATTAACTATTAAAGTGGCTGCAGTGTCGTGCAAGTAAGAATTTTGTAGAAATGTAAAATGAGTTACATCTCAGAGGATGTACGCAAGAATTCTACACAGTGAGAAGAGAGAGGAGGTTCCAACAAGGAAAATGGTCTTAGTTTATGATCAGATACAATGGTAAGCAAAGGCAAAGTGTATCCTCAGTGAGCAAAACATTGTGGTTGGAGAGCAGAGTCTAAATAAAAAATAATTGATGGTTGGGAAGCATATTAAGTTACCTGCAGGGAAAACCATACATTATATTCTATAGTTTTGTTTAGGGCTATGGGTTCAGAGAAGTGATGTTTTAGGAATATATAATTTCTCTGAAATGTAGATTGTATGATGAATTCTTGAAAGCAAAAGGACTACTTGAGAAGCTCTCACAATATCCTATCATAGTATAAAACAAGCAGAAGGGACTAGAAAGGATGAGCATAAGATATATTCTTAAAACCAGTCATACTAAAGCAGATGTTTAGAGACAAATGACTTCCTTGGTGGCTCAGACAGTAAAGTGTCTGTCTCTGTGCAGGAGACCCAGGTTTGATCCCTGGGTCTGGAATATCCCCTGGAAAAGGAAATGGCAACCCACTTCAGTACTCTTGCCCATGGACAGAGAAGCCTGGTGGGCTACAGTCCATGGGGTTGCAAAGAGGTGGACACAACTGAGCAACTTCACTTCAGAGACAAATATGAAACTTACAAGCCACAATTATTATCATTTCTTATTTAAATATAATGTGCTGCCCGCTCTAAGTTAACCTTATCAAAAATGAAACAAATAATTCTAGCTTAATTTTTGTATCAGGTTCTAAGATTTCTCAATATCTTTATCTAAAATAAATGGTTTAAATAATTAGGATGAAATCCATTTCCTTGGAATTTTAGTCACTCAACAACCAATTGGAGGGGAAATATATTTTGTAAATACTATCCAAGAATGAGAACACAGCAAGGTAACTTAATGGTAATAATAAAAGGAAAACTCTGAAAAAATAAATATTTTGGTGCTAAAACCAAATTTAGAAAGTCATTTTGACTCCTTTACTCTGAATTTGAGAGATAATTATCAGCTGTGAGCAAAGTATATTTGAGGTGTTTCTTTGAAATTACAAATAATTTATAAGTAAAATTATACAAAAGTATAATTAGATGGAAACATCAATCATTCCATTATGTCAGCAAGGTATTTTCATTTGGCAAGCGAAGAGGCAGTGTAGATGCAAATATTCTGAGATCAAAGCTTCTTTTCTTTTATTCATATGTGTATCTACTTCTCTGTTCATAAGATGATGAGCAGCAACTGTATTCAGGTCTCCACTCCTGGAAACTTGAACTCAACTTGCAGTCCTCTTTTTTTTTATCATCCTTCATATGATGTTTGCACGACATCTTGAAATATAGTTCCTCAAACTTCTTTCCTTTCTATGCCAAAACCTATATATGGGACAGTGTTTGAGCTGGGACTTCTTTGAAATTGTGCCAAGATCACAATGCTTTACCTGGATTCCAAATGCTTTCTTTTAAACATTTTTTTCTGTCAGTAATTTTTTAAATTTGTGGCAATATGAAATAAAATTATTTTAATTATTTAAAGATGCTCATGTATGTTACTCACTTTAATAATCCAGCAAAGACCCTAAAGCTCCAATTCCTTCTTTATCCTGTGGGAAATACTTTTCTTCTCTTTCTCCATGACTACACATGCTGTTTTCTTCTTCAACTCTACTTTTCTCTAATTTATTTAAATACCATTTAGTCTTCTCCTAAAATTTGTTTCTGAAGTTGTTTGTTATTATTGTTCCGTTGCTAAGCTGTGTCTGATTCTTTGTGACCCCATGGACTACAGCACGTCAGGCTTCTCCGACTTTCCCTGTACCCCAGAATTTGCTCAGATTCACATCCACTGAGTCAGTGATGCTATCTAACCATTTCATCCTCTGTCACCCTTTTCTCCTCCTGCCCTCAATCTTTCTGAGTATCAGGGTCATTTCCAATGAATTGGTTCTTCGCATCAGGTGGCCAAAGTACTGAAACTTCAGCATCAGTCCTTCCAATGAATATTCAGGATCAATTTCCTTTAGGATTGACTGATTTAATCTCCTCGCTATCTAAGGGACTCTCGAGAGTCCTCTCCCTCACCACAATTTGAAAACATCAATTCTTTGGCATTAAGCCTTCTGAAATTATGGTGATGGACAAAAATTTAAATACAGAAGTATAGTAACACAATATAGACAATTCCCACCAATCATTCATTTACTTTAAAGAATTATCAAGTCAAGGTCAATTGTATTTCAAACTGAGTCTCACATGCTTCTTTCACTGATGCATCATTTTGAGTTGCCTTGCTTTGGGGGTCCATAAATATTTCAACATATGCCTGGTAGATACAAAGATGCTGTCTTTCAAACAAAATATTGGGTGTGTGATTTTTAAATTATTATTTATTTCCTGGAATTTAAGCCCCATTAATTAAAACTTCCTATTAGGTTGAATTTAATGCTGTGTAAGTGACAGCTTGGCAACCCACTCCAGTACTCTTGCCTGGAGAATCCCATGGACAGAGGAGCCTGGTAGGCTACAGTCCATGGGGTCGCTACGACTGAGCGATTTCAGTTTCACTTTTCACTTTCATGCATTGGAGAAGGAAATGGCAACCCACTCCAGTACTCTTGCCTGGAGAATCCCATGGACAGAGGAGCCTGGTGGGCTACAGTCCATGGGGTCGCTAAGAGTCGGACACGACTGAGCGATTTCACTTTCACTTTTCACTTTCATGCATTGGAGAAGGAAATGGCAACCCACTCCAGTACTCTTGCCGGGAGAATCCCAGGGATGGAGGAGCCTGTTGGGCTGCCGTCTATGGGGTCGCACAGAGTCAGACATGACTGACGCGACTTAGCAGCAGCAGCAGCAGCAGCAGCAGCAAGTGACAGCTAATGATAGAACTGAAAATTCCTACTTCTAGCTTGAATCAATGCAACTCATCCTCCAAATCATTCCTCCAGTCACTAAATCATAAAAAGCCAGCACAACTATTAGTTTATGCACATGTTACTGAAGTATACTAATATGACTCACTGGAGATCTGAGAAAATGTGTGCAACTTATCTAATTAAATGAGAGCTATATTAGGAATCATACCATGTTTAAAATTAAAGAGTAGGGATCTCAAGACCTTAAATATGAAAATTCAAGATAAAAATTAATAATTCAGTCTTAGGTTTGGAGGAAGCCCCCCTCCCCCACACACACACACAACAGCTACAGTAAAATTCAGCTCAAGATTTAAATGAGGAGCAAATTCCACTACTAAACCTGAGTTAGAAAAATTATAGAAACATTGATTCAAGCCTCAATTATTTTTAATTTATAAAAAATGTAGTGTAAAACTTGAGAAGTTAGTTACATATTAAAGTGTTAAAATAAAGTCTGAACATAAAGAAAACCCCAGACTCTGGTTTTTTGGTTGTTGTTGTTTATTTGTTATTTATTTACAATTGGAGGGTGCTTTCTTTACAATGTTGTACTGGCTTCTGCCACACAAGATGAATCAGCCATAAGATCACATATATCTCCTCCCTCACGAACATCCCTCCCAGGACATCACAGAACACTTCCTGAGCTCCCTGTGTTACATAGCAACTCCCCACTAGCTACTTATTTTACACATAGTAGTGGAGAAGGAAATGGCAACCCACTCCAGTGTTCTTGCCTGGAGAATCCCAGGGACGGCGGAGCCTGGTTGGCTGCTGTCTATGGGGTCGCACAGAGTTGGACACAGCTGAAGCAAATTAGCAGCAGCAGCAGCAGCAGCAGCAGCAGCATATATAGTCCAGTTGAAGCTTCTGGAGTGGGCCGTGTGTGTATGTTTGGGTACAAGGGATGAGAGGGGGAGAAGACTTAAACAATGTTTACCACTGTCATTGTGTTCCTAGGCGGTACCTGGTGGTAGACATATTGAACAAAGTCTGAGCAAAAAGCACGGGTAACTCTTCCTTAAAAAACTCATAAAAGTAGCAGCTTTTGACTGTGTGGATCACAACAAACTGTGGAAAATTCTGAAAGAGATGGGAATACTAGACCACCTGACCTGCCTCTTGAGAAATCTGTATGCACGTCAGGAAGAAACAGAACTGGACATGGAACAACAGACTGGTTCCAAATAGGAAAAGGAGTACATCAAGGTTGTATATTGTCACCCTGCTTATTTGAGTTAATAATATGCAGAGTACATGACGAGGAACGCTGGGCTGGAAGAAGCACAATCTGGAATCAAGATTGCCGGGAGAAATATCAATAACCTCAGATATGCAGATGACACCACCCTTATGGCAGAAAGTGAAGAGGAACTCAAAAGCCTCTTGATGAAAGTGAAAGAGGAGAGTGAAAAAGTTGGCTTAAAGCTCAACGTTCAGAAAACAAAGATCATGGCACCTGGCCCCATTACTTCATGGGAAATAGATGGGGAAACAGTGGAAACAGTGTCAGACTTTATATTTTGGGATTCCAAGATCACTGCGGATGTTGATTGCAGCCATGAAATTAAAAGACGCTTACTCCTTGGAAGGAAAGTTATGACCAACCTTGATAGCATATTAAAAAACAGAGACATTACTTTGCCAACCAAGGTCCGTCTAGTCAAGGCTATGGTTTTTCCTGTGGTCATGTATGGATGTGAGTGTTGGACTGTGAAGAAAGCTGATCGCCGAAGAATTGATGCTTTTGAACTGTGATACTGGAGAAGACTCTTGAGAGTCCCTTGGACTGCAAGGAGATCCAACCAGTCCATTCTAAAGGAGATCAGTCCTAGGTGTTCATTGGAAGGACTGATGCTAACGCTGAAACTCCAATACTTTGGCCACCTCATGCGAAGAGCTGACTCACTGGAAAAGACTCTGATGCTGGGAGGGATTGGGGGCAGGAGGAGAAGGGGACGACAGAGAGTGAGATGGCTGGACGGCATTACCGACTCAATGGAGGTGAGTTTGAGTGAACTCCGGGAGTTGGTGATGGACAGGGAGGCCTGGCGTGCTGTGATTCATGGGATCGCAAAGAGTCGGACACGACTGAGCAACTGAACTGAACTGAACTGAATGCTCAAAAATATTATTTTATTGGTATACTGAAGATAAAGTATTTAGTGTATTAAACTAATAACTTTGTAAGGAAAGTGCTATTTTTAAGAACTAGGTTGTTTCTAAATACTTTGCTTCTGTAGAATGTCAAATCAAAAAGGGAATAATATCTGAACAATTTATCACATGAGGTATAGAAGCTACTGGGCTTCCCTGGTGGCTCAGCTGGTAAAGAATCTGCCTGCAATGCAGGAGACCTGGGTTCGATCCCTGGGTTGGGAAGATCCCCTGGAGAAGGGAAAGGCTGCCCACTCCAGTATTCTGGCCTGGAGAATTCCATGGACTGTATAAGTGATTGGGTTGCAAAGAGCCAGACGTGACTGAGCAACTTTCACTTTCACATAGAAGTTAATAGCTAAAAGTTAATAAGATCATTTCTAAAGAACTAAATGGAGCTTCCCTGGTGGCTTGGTGGTAAAGAATTCATCTGCAAGGCAGGAGATGCAAGAGACATGCTTTCAATCCCTGGGTGGAAAGATCCCCTGCAAAAGGCAATGGCAACCCACTTAGCTTTGTTGCCCGGGAAATCTCATGAACAGAGGAGCCTGGTGTGTCCATGAGGTCACAAGAGTCAGACACAACTTAGCAACTAAACAAGCACGACAACCAAGGAAGTGTAAATAACTGGATGTAGAAAATGTCCCAACCCAGTATATTAATCAAACGGGCCAAGCTTATGTACAAAAAGTGCATTTACATTGACACAAATAATGAAACAAGGTTCTGAATGTTCATAAATTTTACCGGAAAATACCCCAAAGGAATCACAGAAGGGATAAAGAAAGATGCTTCATGTCAGTAGCATAGCAGATTAGAAGTCTCGTTGATTAATTCTGGATCAGGGAAACAGACTGCTATAGAAGGACAGTTACTTCAGTAAAATGCAGAGGACAAGTATCTTCCATAGAAAGAGGGACGGAAGTAGCCACAGCCATAACCTCCATAGCTTCCAAGGCCATAGCTGGAGCCGTAGCCATAGTCCAGGCCTCCGAAACCACCGAGGCTGTAGCCAAGGCCACCATAGTAGTTGCCGTAGTAGTAGCTCATTGTGTCAGGGCTTGAGGATTTGGCTGGATATTGAAGGTGACTCTCCTTAGAAGGAATATCACCAGCTGCACCCGGACTTTTATACTCCTTCATTGTGGGTGTGGTGAACCACAACACACAAGTGTCATTATCTTTGAAAATCCATCTTTGTTGAAAAACAGTACTATTAACTCATAGCTTTCTTATAAAGGAGGAATACCAAAGATGCATGAAATGTTTTCTTTTTTCTTTGAAAACATTTTAATTTTTATTTTCCTCTCATATCAATTACTTATACTCCTACAGTTAAAATATAAGGTCCTTTGAAATAGATAGATTGTTTCTCATTTCCTGAGATCTTGGTCCTTACCAGACAATATCTTCTTCATGTTTTCTTATACACAATTTCCATCTGCTTTAAATATCACATTTTCTGTCTCTTCTTCTCTTTGGCTTTTAATAAACCAGGGTATCAAGTATTAAATAACCATGAATGATTGAAATGAATCGAAAAATTAAAGACTGCTTGTTTAGAAAAAAAGTGAAAATATATTCATCTTCTTTGTTTCCATTTTCCGTGTTACTACATTTCAATCCCTCTAATTTGTAAAGACAAACGCCATAGATGAGTATTTGTGCCACAATATAAATAATACTACTGTGTTAGTTTCCTAGGACTGCTGTGAAATGGTACCACATATTTCTTTGGATAATTGTTTCCTGTTTCACTTAGAATAAAAGAAATTTATGTTATCACAGTTCTAAAAGCTAGAAGCCTAAAATCAAGATATTTATAGGGTTATGCTCCCTATAAATGCTCTGAGGAAAATTATGCTTTGGCTCTTCCTAGCTTCTAGTAGTCCGTGGTAAGTCTTACCATTTCTTGTCTTGTTGCTCCATCATTCCAGTCTTTGCCTCAGTCGTCAGTGGCCTTCCTCTCTCCTTTGTGTGCATGCATGTGTGTGTGCTTCTAAATCTCCGTTTTCTAATAAGAACATCAACAATTGCATCTAAGGTCCATCCTAACCCAGTTTAATCTCATCATAACTAGGCTACACCTGTGAAGATCCTCTTTCTAAACAAGTTCACATTCACAGGTACCCAGGTTACACTTCACAATTTCTTTTTAGGAGACATAGTTCAACTTGTTAGCACTGACTTTTTGATGAAACATACATTGAGGGCAAAAGGAGAGGAGAGCGACAGAGGATGAGATGGTTGGATGGCATCATTGATTCAATGGACATGAACTTGGGCAAACTCTGGGAGACAGTGAGAGACAGGCAGCTCAGGTGTGCTGTAGTCCATGGGGTCGTGAAGAGTCAGACATGACTTAGCAACTGAACAGCAACAACAACGTCTTTTGTCAGATTGTATTTTGAAAATTTAGCTAAACTGAGAAGAGTTTTCAAGCAATCTCCTTCCTATATAGCTCTAGGTTGAAAAGTGAAAGTGGAAGTCACTCAGTCGTGTCCAACTCTTTGTGACCCCATGGACTACACAATGCATGGAATTCTCCAGGCAGGAATACCAGAGTGGGTAGCCTTTCCCTTCTCCAGGAGATCTTCCCCATTCAGGGATCAAACTCAGGTCTCCTGTATTGCAGGAGGATTCTTTACCAACTGAGCCACAAGGGAAGCTCAAGTTCTAGGTTCAGTTCAGTTCAGTCGCTCAGTCATGTCCGACTCTTTGCGACCCCATGAATCAAAGCACGCCAGGCCTCCCTGTCCATCACCAACTCCCAGAGTTCACTCAAACTCATGTCCATCGAGTCGGTGATGCCATCCAGCCATCTCATTCTCGGTCGTCCCCTTCTCCTCCTGCCCCCAATCCCTCCCAGCATCAGAGTCTTTTCAAGTGAGTCAACTCTTCGCATGAGGTGGCCAAAGTATTGGAGTTTCAGCTTTAGCATCAGTCCCTCCAATGAACATCCAGGATTGATCTCCTTTAGAATGGACTGGTTGGATCTCCTTGCAGTCCAAGGGACTCTCAAGAGTCTTCTCCAACACCACAGTTCAAAAGCATCAGTTCTTTGGCGATCAGCTTTCTTCACAGTCCAACTCTCACATCCATACATGACCACTCGAAAAACCATAGCTTTGACTAGACGGACCTTGGTTGGCAAAGTAATGTCTCTGCTTTTTAATATACTATCTAGGTTGGTCATAACTTTCCTTCCAAGGAGTAAACGTCTTTCAATTTCATGTTAGGATTAAAAGGAATATTTTACATGAGATTTGGAAGGCAGGAAATGAAACAGATCTTAATTTCTTTGCCCTGACTTTTGTGAGACAGGGAAACTACAGGTAGGCTGAATGAGAGGAATGCCTTTCTTCTCGGACTCTGGGACAAGGCTATGGTAGCCCATTCTCTTTGAATCAAGACCTTCCAAGATATGGTCAGGGCTCTGGGTGTCTCTGGTTGTCTCTGAGTGTCTTTCACAAGGTTCTTCCACTCCCCACTGCCAGAGCAAATAAGGGCTCCTTCTCAGATTTTCACAGTGAGAACCTGGTATATTTCCTGTGGATAAAGCCCATAAAAGTGTGGGCCCCTCTAAGACCAAAGCCCCTTCTAGTTTCTCACTCTTACACAAATCCACACTTAGCCTCTAGCAATTTGTCACAATTGCAACTTGAGTATTTGTAAGAGTTTATAACTTCAGAGGCTTCCATTAGTAAGCAGATCGCTATTGTGACTGTGGATTCTCCCATTTCTTCAGATTTTAGGTTTGTCTTGCAAATTCAGTTTTCTGCTGGATTCTAGAATAGCCATTGATTTTTAGTTTGTGCAGCTTTTTCTTGTTGGAAAGACCAGATTGACAATTTTTGAATTCTGACCATGTCAGAGCAAAACAAATAGTCCTAATTTTTTATTTAATAGAAAATAGAACAATTATGTAGGGAAGAGAATCCTTCAAAGTTTAGATTGCACACAGAAAGGATTACAAGTGAAATGAGGATTCATTCAAACAATGAATTTTATTGAATAGCTTGAATATGAAACTTATTTTGAAGAAGGAATTCATAGGGCCTGGACTCCATCTTAGGCCTGTTCATGCTGATTATGCTCAGCCACCTTTCCAATGGACTCTGAACTCTGTGTTTAGTGCCTATGAAAACGATAACAGAAGGAAGACCCCCTCCAGACAGGGGAACCTTGAAGATCGTATCTAGGTTACTCATTGCCTAAGGGAAAACATAGACTAATCACCCCTTCCTCCAGATAGGCCGTAAATTTTTCTGTATCTATCGGAGTGTAACCTCAGGCTTATTGATTATTGGCTAACTGTTTGACTGTTTGAGCACATAGCACATGAATGATGGGGTTACTGGGGTTGTATTTTCCTTGGTTTATGTAAGTCTCAAAGAATTTGGAGTGGTGGGTTCAGACACGTACTGCTGCTGCTGCTGCTGCTAAGTCACTTCAGTCGTGTCCGACTCTGTGTGACCCCATAGACGGAGGCCCACCAGGCTCCCCCATCCCTGGGATTCTCCAGGCAAGAACACTGGAGTGGGTTGCCATTTCCTTCTCCAGTGTGTGAAAGTGAAAAGTGAAATTGAAGTCGCTCAGTCGTGTCCGACCCTTAGCGACCCCATGGACTGCAGCTTACCAGGCTCCTCCATCCATGGGATTTTCTAGGCTAGAGCACTGGAGTAGCTTGCCATTGCCTTCTCTGTCAGACACGTACATGTGGGGTATGAAAGATTTTCACAAATGTTGGTCCGGGTCCTTAGCTAAGAGGAGACTCTGCCTTGGGCCTGCCGGTGTAATAAACTGCACTTCACTATCTGCATTGTCCTTCTGAGTGAGTTTGTTTCCCAGAACACTTGGCTACAACAATTTCACTGTGCTTTGAAAAAAGTAGATGATTAAAGGCAAAAATATAGAATGGCCATTCATGGACTTAGAAAGACTTCCCTTCAGCTGTGGTCTCAAAATGTGTGTGTCTGGGGTGTCTATGGTTTTCTGAGTATTGTAGCCTGGGAGTAGGGGTGGGGTGGAGCGACAGATTGAGCCACATAAGGGAGTATAGAGAAAGGCAAAATAAAAGGTCAGTTCAGTTCAGTCAGTCAGTCATGTCCGACTCTTTGTGGCCTCATGAACTGCAGCACACCAGTTCTCCCTGTCCATCACCAACCCCCAGAGTTCACCCAAACTCATGTCCATCGAGTCGGTGATGCCCTCCAGCCATCTCATCCTCTGTCGTCCCCTTCTCTTCCTGCCCCCAATCCCTCCCAGCATCAGGGTCTTTCCAAAGAGTCAACCCTTCTCATGAGGTGGCCAAAGTATTGGAGTTTCAGCCTCAGGATCAGTCCTTCCAGTGAATACCCAGGACTGGTCGGTATTTCAAGAAAAGTGTAAAAGAGCTTCAGATTTCCTGGGCTAGCTTCATCCATCAAAGAATTATGGAGAAGGTGGGGGCACACTGGATGTGAAGAATGCATAAAACTTGATAAAACATCTAAGGGAAAGACAAACTAGAAGGATGCAATGACTTTAGCTAAAGCTCTGAGGCAAGATTCAACCACATGTATCCTAGACGGGTACATGTAGATCAGTGTAGCAGGAGCAGAGTTTATGTACAAGCTAAATATATTTGGTAAGTACACAGATTTCAGCACAAGAAGGGTCTAGACAGAGAAAGATAAATACTGTATGATCTCACTTACATGCGGAATCTAAAAGAGCAGAAGTCGTAAAGAGAGAGTAGAGTGATGGTTTCTAGGGACTGGGAGCTGGAGCAAATAGGGAAATGTTGTTCAAAGGCTACCCACTTCCACTTATAATAGGAATAAGTTCTGGGATTTAATGATATAGTTAATGGCTGTGTAGTTAATAATACAGTCACATACTTGAGAGTTGCTATGAGTAAATCTTAAATGGCCTCACACACACAAAACAATGACAATTATATGAGGTGGTGGAAGTGTTAAACTAACCCTATTGTGGTAATCATTTCACAGTATATATGTGCACTAAATCACCATGTTGTATGTTGTATTCCTTAAGTGTGTGCGTTGTATGCTGATCATATGTCGATAAATCTGGAAACAATTCAAGTAAAATGAAAAGCTTGAGATTTGGGTTTAGAAGTTTGTTGTTTATGGGGTAACCCTCTAATTTTTGTCCAAGGAAGTACTATAAAGAAGTGAAATTGTAAAAATATTTGGTTTTTAGTTCAAGTTGGGCAGTGTAGGGAGATCTGGAGAGTAAGGAGATGACATAGACACTACGCCACGAATCACAGTGCAATCAAATACTATAAGAACTGGACTTAGGGTTCTAGTAACAGGGATGGCCAAAGTGGCGAAGGATGGATATAAGGTAAAACTAACATTAAGTCGTTGCATGAAATGTTCCCTTGATATCTCTAATTTTCTTGAAGAGATCTCTTGTTTTTCGTATTATGTTGTTTTCCTCTATTTCTTTGCATTGATCGCTGAGGAAGGCTTTCTTAGCTCTCCTTGCTATTCTTTGGAACTCTGCATTCAGATGCTTATATCTTTCCTTTTCTCCTTTGCTTTTCCCTTCTCTTCTTTTCACAGCTATTTGTAAGGCCTCCTCAGACAGCCATTTTGTTTTTTTGCATTTCTTTTCCATGGGGAAGGTCTTGGTCCCTGTCTCCTGTACAATGTCACAAACCTCCGTCCAGAGTTCATCAGGCACTCTATCAGATCTAGTCCCTTAAATCTATTTCTCACTTCCACTGTATAATCGTAAGGGATTTGATTTAGGTCATATCTGAATGGTCTAGTGGTTTTCCGTACTTTCTTCAATTTAAGTCTGAATTTGGCAATAAGGAGTCATGATCTGAGCCAAAGTCAGCTCCTGGTCTTATTTTTGCTAACGGTATACAGCTTCTCCATCTTTGGCTTCAAAGAATATAATCAATCTGATTTTGGTGTTGACCATCTGGTGATGTCCATGTGCAGAGTCTTCTCTTGTGTCGTTGAAAGAGGATGTTTGCTATGACCAGTGCGTTCTCTTGGCAAAACTCTATTTGCCTTTGCCCTGCTTCATTCCATGCTCCAAGGCCAAATTTGGCTGTTACTCCAGGTGTGTCTTGACTTCTACTTTTGCATTCCAGTCCCCTATAATGAAAAGGACATCTTTTTTGGGTGTTAGTTCTAAAAGGTCTTGTAGGTCTTCATAGAACCGTTCAACTTTGGCTTCTTCAGCGTTACTGGTTGGGACATAGGCTTGGATTACTGTAATATTGAATGGCTTGCCTTGGAAACGAACAGAAATCATTCTGTCGTTTTTAAGATTGCATCCAAGTACTGCATTTCGGACTCTTTTGTTGAGCATGATGGCTACTCCATTTCTTCCAAGGGATTCCTGCCCACAGTAGTATATACAATGGTCATCTGAGTAAAATTCACCCATTTCAGTCCATTTTAGTTCACTGATTCCTAGAATGTCTACGTTCACTCTTGCCATCTCCTGTTTGACCACTTCCAATTTGCCTTGATTCATGGACCTAACATTCCAGGTTCCAATGCAATATTGCTCTTTACAGCATTGGACCTTGCTTCTATCACCAGTCACATCTACAACTGGGTATTGGTTTTGCTTTGGCTCCATCCCTTCATTCTTTCTGGAGTTATTTCTCCACTGATCTCCAGTAGCATACTGTGCACCTACCGACCTGGGGAATTCCTCATTCAGTATCCTATCACTTTGCCTTTTGATACTGTTCAAATAGATGGGGAAACAGTGGAAACAGTGTCAGACTTTATTTTTGGGGGTTCCAAAATCACTGCAGACGCTGATTACAGCCAGGAAATTAAAAGACGCTTACTCCTTGGAAGGAAAGTTATGACCACCTAGATAGCATATTAAAAAGCAGAGACATTACTTTGCCAAACAAGGTCCGTCTAATCAAGGCTATGGTTTTTCCCGTGGTCATGTATGGATGTGAGAGTTGGACTGTGAAGAAAGCTGATCGCCGAAGAATTGATGCTTTTGAACTGTGGTGTTGGAGAAGACTCTTGAGAGTCCCTTGGACTGCAAGGAGGTCCAACCAGTCCATTCTGAAGGAGATCACTCCTGGGTGTTCATTGGAAGGACTGATTCTGAAGCTGAAACTCCAATACTTTGGCCACCTCATGCGACGAGTTGACTCATTGGAAAAGAGTCTGATGCAGGGAGGGATTGGGGATGGGAGGAGACGGGGACGGCAGAGAATGAGATGGCTGGATGACATCACCAACTCGATGGACATGAGTTTGAGTGAACTCTGGGAGTTGGTGATGGACAGGGAGACCTGATGTGCTGTGATTCATGGAGTTGCAAAGAGTCGGACACGACTGAGCGACTGAATTGAACTGAACTGATGCTAAAGCTGAAACTGCAATACTTTGGCCACCTCATGGAACGAGTTGACTCACTGGAAAAGACTCTGATGCTGGGAAAGGTTGGGGGCGGGAGGAGAAGGGGACGACAGAGAATGAGATGGCTGGATGGCATCACCGACTCCGTGGACATGAGTTTGAGTGTACTCTGGGAGTTGGTGATGGACAGGGAGGCCTGGCATGCTGTGATTCATGGGGTCGCGGAGAGTCGGACATGACTGAGCGACTGAAATGAACTGAACTGAACTTAACTGATGGGGTTCTCAAGGCAAGTATACTGAAGTGGTTTGCCATTACCTTCTCCAGTGGACCACATGCTGTCAGACCACTCCACCATGACCCATCCGTCTTGGGTGGCCCCACACGGCATGGCTTAATTTCATTGAGTTAGACAGGGCTGTGGTCCATGTGATAAGATCAACTAGTTTTCTGTGATTATGGTTTCAGTGTGTCTGCCCTCTGATGCCCCCTCGCAATACCTACCGTCTTATTTGGGTTTCTCTTACCTTGGTGTTGGAATATCTCTTCACAGCTGCTCCAGCAAAGCATAGCTGCTCTCTTCAAGAAAATTAGAGATATCAAGGGAACATTTCATGCAAAGATGGGCTCAATAAAGGACAGAAATGGTATGGACCTAAGAGAAGAAGAAGATATTAAGAAGAGGTGGCAAGAATACACAGAAGAAATGTACAAAAAAGATCTTCATGACCAAGATAATCACGATGGCATGATCACTCATCTGGAGCCAGACATCTTGGAATGTGAAGTCAAGTGGGCCTTAGAGAGCATCACTACGAACAAAACTAGTGGAGGTGATGGAATTCCAGTTGAGCTATTTCAAATCCTGAAAGGTGATGCTGTGAAAGTGCTGCACTCAATATACCAGCAGATTTGGAAAACTCAGCAGCGGCCACAGGACTGGAAAAGGTCAGTCTTCATTCCAATCCCAAAGAAAGGCAATGCCAAAGAATGCTCAAACTACCGCACAATTGCACTCATCTCACATGCTAGTAAAGTCATGCTCAAAATTCTCCCAGCCAGGCTTCAGCAATATGTGAACCGTGTGAACCTGTTCAAGCAGGTTTTAGAAAAGGCAGAGGTACCAGAGATCAACTTGCCAACATCTGCTAAATCATGGAGAAAGCAAGAGACAGAAAACATCTATTTCTGCTTCATTGACTATGCCAAAGCCTTTGGCTATGTGGATCACAATAAACTGTGGAAAATTCTGAAAGAGATGGGAATACCAGACCACCTGACCTGCCTCTTGAGAAACCTGTATGCAGGTCAGGAAGCAACAGTTAGAACTGGACATGGAACAACAGACTGGTTCCAAATAGGAAAAGGAGTACATCAAGGTTGCATATTGTCACTCTGCTTATTTGACTTATATGCAGAGTACATAATGAGGAATGCTGGGCAGTAAGAAGCACAAGCTGGAATCAAGATTGCCGGGAAAAATATCAATAATCTCAGATATGCAGATGACACCACCCTTATGGCAGAAAGTGACGAGGAACTCAAAAGCCTCTTGATGAAAGTGAAAGAGGAGAGTGAAAAAGTTGGCTTGAAGCTCAACATTCAGAAAACAAAGATCATAGCATCTGGTTCCATCAGTTCATGGGAAATAGATGGGGAAACAGTGGAAATAGTGTCAGACTTTATTATTTTGGGCTCCAAAATCACTGCGGATGCTGATTGCAGCCATGAAATTAAAAGATGCTTACTCCTTGGAAGGAAAGTTATGACCAACCTAGATAACATATTAAAAACAGAGACATTGCTTTGCCAACCAAGTTCCGTCTAGTCAAGGCTATGGTTTTTCCCATGGTCATGTATGGATGTGAGAGTTGGACTGTGAAGAAAGCTGATCACCAAAGAATTGATGCTTTTGAACTGTGGTGCTCGAAAAGACCCTTGAGAGTCCCTTGGACTGCAAGGAAGTCCAACCAGTCCATTCTGAAGGAGATCAATCCTGGCTGTTCATTGGAAGAACTTATGCTAAAGCTGAAACTCCAATACTTTGGCCACCTCATGCGACGAGTTGACTCACTGGAAAATACTCTGATGCTGGGAGGGATTGGGGGTGGGAGGAGACGGGGACGACAGAGAATGAGATGGCTGGATGGCATCACCGACTTGATGGACATGAGTCTGAGTGAACTCTGGGAGTTGGTGATGGACAGGGAGGCCTGGCGTGTTGTGATTTATGGGGTTGCAAAGAGTCGGACACGACTGAGCGACTGAACTCAACTGAACTGAATATTATGTCACTTCAGTCGTGGCCCAGTATGTGCGAACCTATGCACTGTAGCCCACCAGGCTCCTCTGTCCGTGGGATTTTCCAGGTAAGAATACAAGGGAGGGTTGCCATGCCCTCCTCCAGGGCATCTTCCTGAGCCACAGATTGAGTCCATGTCTCTATGGCTTCTGCTTTGGAGGGCAGGCTCTTTACCACTAGCACCACCAGAGGAATCTTAAGCACATGCTATTAAAGGAGCAGGACCCACAGGGGCTCACTGAGCGAAAATAGAGACATTTCCAAGCTACAATTTTTGATCCTTTGTATCATTTTTTTTTAACTTTTAAGCGAATATACGCTGATAGAAGTTGATTTCCTGCCAAAAGTAAAAATCATTATGACCAGTGCTTGCTCTTTAATAAAATAAGTGAAATACTTTATGTGTCTGTTTAGTGCATATTTGAGGTAAAAGCTTTGGAGAGTAATAAAAAATAAAAAATATGTTTTTGAAAAATATCTCGAGTAGAAGTCAACAAAAGGTAATTTTAGAGCTTCAGTTATTTAGAGATAAATTAATATTTTACCTTAAGTCAGTTTTTGAAATGTTGCCATGAATCCAGTTACCAATATTCTCCTCAAATTCTGAAGGGACATTTTGAGATGTTTGCTAGTGAACAAAATGAATGCTAAAGTAATAATTACAAACCATAAAGCAAATTATATTTTCCTACATCACATTTTAACTTTGATATTTGTGTAGTATAATTAGCATATTTGATAGTAGCATCAGATCATTCCTCAGTATAGCAAAATTATATTAACTAATAATCATGAAATAGTTATAATAACCAGAAACAAAGCACATAATGAAAATATTGTTTTATTAAAATACATGTATAAATTATAAAAATTATTGTCTACTAACTAGTGAATTTAAACAAAGATAAAATACCTGTAAATATTTGTTTTTAACAAATGAAAATAATACATTGTGTAGTCTTGCAGCTTTTCATTGTTTTGGATTTATGACACCACACACACACACACACACACACACACACACACTACTCTAACTGGGCTATGTTACTACAGACCCTCTTTCTCCCTCCTATCCTCCCCCTTTCTTTCTTGCTTCCTTCTTTTCTTCCCTTTTCTCTTCTCTCTCTTTTCTTTATTATTGGAGAAGCAATATGTCTGCTTATCTGTGGGTTTTCTAAATTTAATTTTTCTTTGCTATCTTTTCCTCAAAGTCTACAAAACATGGAAAAGTCAAATCTTTTTGTCAGTCAGTTAAAGCTCTCTGTAAGCTGTATTCTTTTTAATAAGTCAATATTTCTCTTTAAATGACAATTACTCCATAACCTCAAGAATAGTGCATTCTCTTTGTGCCCATGATAATGTCATTCTCTTCTCATCTGACATTCCTTTACCTTACTAGCTACAGTGTTTTTAATTAAGATGAAACATAGTCTTCTTTGTTATAAATTTGCTTTTATTGATTTATCTTTCCCTGTTCTTTAAATCTTGTGCTTTATTTCCCATGCCACACAGTGAAATATTTCGTTATGGCCATAAAATATAAAAATAGTGTGACAAAAAGAATAATTATATAAATAACTTATCTTCATATATTATCACCTTGTGACCAATCATAATTCCTCTATACCTCTGTCCTTTTTCTTGTTATCAGCTGTGTAATTTTTAAACAACTCCCAGTAATCATATCATTTTATCTATAAATATCATCATATGAATCTCTAAATAATAGGGACTTTCAAAAAACACAGTCATTTTGAAAAATTTTTATTTTTGAATTGAAATATCAGATTTTTCTGGTAAAGTTACATACTAAGTTTATTGAGATTGATTGAAAAGTAAAACCTTTAATAATTATTCTTATGGTTCAGCATTCTAAGCATTCCTTATTTCATAAGATCATCAGAAGAAATGAGAATAAAATTTAGCCTAGGATGATTTTTCTCTGAAGCACAGTGTTGGAAGTATCTGTGAGATTCATTGCAGACTTATGAAGGCCCCTGGGATTCACCCAGTTTGCTGAGAGTTATATTAGTAAACCTCTTTATGCAGGACTCGAAGGTGAAGGCTAATATACAAGGAAACAAAAACTCCCACAAAAGTCAATCATCCATCTCTGGAATAGAATTCTGATCAAGGTGTAAATGAAAAACCAAGACAAATACTGAACTGAAATTGGAAAAAGAACTAGGAACATTAATTTAGAGTCAATTTCTAAATTCTAAGTGAGTTTAAAGTGAGAGTCTATTTCAAATGTTGATTTGTATGTGCTATAATACTGAGCTAACCAAAAATCCTAACTGTGGTGAATTCTTAGGTTTTTCTCTCTTTCATAGACGTCCCGCATTTATTGATAAATTATACAAGAAGGATACTGAAACAAAAAGATTTGGGATAGTGAGCTACAAATCAAGGACACTGCTTTCTTTATAAGCTCAGAAAAATAAGAATACCTTCTGGGTAAGTAAAACACACAAAAAGAACTCTTTCCTATAGGGCTGAAAGTCTCCTAACGTTTCATTAAATAAAAGGAAGAATAGATATTCCATCAAACTTCACATATTTACATATTGTTGATGAAGGATATCTCTTCATAAGTATTCAGAATGTCTGGATATATTTGGTTGTATATGATTCCATATTTTAAAAAATAGAAGCATCAATTTAGCAAAATAAATCATGTACATGAGTTATACTTTAGCTATCAGTAAGGATTATTTCTAAGGAAGTATGAATACAAAGTAAACATGTTCCATGGGAAATATGTTTCAATGCAACAATACTCCTAAAAAATTTTTTTAATACTCCTAAAATTTTAGAAAAAATAAGTAGGGAAATGAAGTTTGATATTTAATGTTCGCCAAAAAGTATTTATTCAAAAGCAAGTTCAGAAAAAGCACAGAATGAAAAGGAGGACAAAACAGGCCATTTGCAGAGCAGTTGACTGCATCTTGGTAGAGCGTTCAAATCACCCATTGGAAAGATGGGTGTCTGCCAGCCCGAAAAGCTGCAAGTGCGTGGCGGTGGCATCTTTGAAGTACTAATAATGAGAGTGGGATAAACACTGAGTCCCCAAATAATGATCAGGTCTTTCAGAAGAATCTAGTTGATGAAGATCTTCCATAGAAAGTGGGGCGGAAGTAGCCAAAGCCATAACCACCATAACATCCAAGGCCATAGCTGGAACCAAAGCTGTAGCCCAGGCCACCCAAACCACCAAGGCCATAGCCAAGGTCGCCATAGCAGTTGTCATAGTAGTAGCTCATTGTGTCAGAGGCTGAAGGTTTGGTTGGAAGTTGAAGGTGAGTTTCCTGAGAATGAAGATCACTAACTGCATCCAGACTTTTATATCCCCTCCATAGGGTGTGGTAAGCCACAAAACACAAATGACATTCTCTTTGAAAATGTATCCTTGGTGAAAAATGGTACTATTAGGTCATAGTTTTCTTATTAAATGTAGTTCTAAAGATTCATGAAGACATTTATCCTTTGAACATACTTTAAGTTTCACAACTCAAGATTAATATTTGTTTTAATTATGTTCATCTTCAAAGCTGATTTTTTCATGCATTTCTACATTAAAATTAAATGTGCACGGTTTCTTTCATGAAACAGATAATTGCTGACATTTCTCTGTAATTTTCAATACTGCAAAACGATATCTTTTTTCCTAGATTTTGTTTTTATCTTTCCCAAATATCTTTTTCTTTAATTATTCAGTAATTAAATTAGAAATTTGTAAAGTTTAATTATGAAAAATAAAGCCCAGGTTTGTTATCAATTAGATAACAAAGACATCATCTATTTAGAAAAATTTGGACAAGTTATGACTATCCTCTTTTCTTCATATTCTATGTCACAAACTTTTAACCATCTCTGCACTTGCAAATACCAAATTCTATAAGAGAACTGACCTGTCCTCACACAAAACAGCATGATTTTCTTCTCCTCCCTTACAAAAAAAATCCTCTTGACCACGTGATATACCAATGTTTCCTGTAACTGGGAGTTGGCATCTTTGTTATATGTTTTTTCTTACATGTACTTATTCTCTCGGGAAAAAAAAAAACCAAAAAACCAAAAAACTGACTCTTGTCCCTGTGCCATTTTCACCCATTCTAGCCCAGAATCCCAGTATTTTACTATTATTTTTAATTAATTTATTTATTTTAATTGGAGACAAATTACAATATTGTGGTGGTTTTTGTCATACATTGACTTGATCAGCCATGGGTGTACAAGTGTCCCCCCAACCTGAACCCCCCTCCCACCTTCCTCCCCACCCCAACCATCTGGGTTGTCTCAGAGCACCAGCTTTGAGCGCCCTGCCTCGTGCACGGAACTCGCACTGGTCATCTATTTTACATATGGTAATATACACGTTTCAACCCACTGGCTTACTATTAGCATGGTATTTCTTCTACCTTTCACACTGCCACCTAGTGGTCAGATTTCTTTATCATTATTTTCCTTTTCATTTCTTTTCCTTTTTCACCCACTGCAGTGTCAACATCTGCTTGTTGAGTAGCAAACACTGTGATGGAGTCAAGAGTGACATCAAGGAGGAACGTCAGTGAAAGGAAAAGAAAGTATGGAAGACTAAGCAGGGGAGTCATGAGACCATAACGCAGACAACACAAATTCTCTGCTGCCCAGGAGGGACACCAGCAAAGAGCGATTTCAGAGGAGACCCACGTTAAGCAGAAATGCTGTGCCTAGTCATTTATTGCCAGATGACCTATGAATAGAGCAGCTCCAGCTCCAGGGTTGAGGTAGAACCTGATCACACTAACGTCTTCTTCTCTGGGTAGTGACTCCTATTGAGAGGTTGATCTCCATGTTTGGAAATTATAAACAATTTGAAGTTATGGACCCTAACAAAACCATGGAAGCTAAGCATAAAATATGTAATAATTTTCAATATATATGTTTTAGAAATACTATTATAAAAACCTTGAAATGTTATATTAGAAGATGAGAGGTATGTCATATAGAATATTTCAAATTTTATTTTTCAAAGGGATGATAATTTATATAATTTTCTTTAAACAAATTCTTACTGAATGCCTGTTATATGAAATGTATTTCTATGCATTTGATCAGAGAGATGACGAGTTGGAGATATATATAAGGACCTAATTCCGAGCATTAGAAATGTACCTTTTAATTATACTCATGCTGTGCTGTCATAGTTGTGTGTATATGTGTTTGTGGTTTGTGTGTATGTGGAGGATATGTTTCTGTGTGGCAAATGTGTTGTGTATATTTGTGTATTTGAATAATATGAAGCAATTAAATAACAGTAAGATGAAGGTTTGATCCTTGGATCAGGAAGATACCCTGCAGAAGGTAATGTCAACCCACTACAGTATTCTTGCCTGGAAAATTCCATAGATAGAGGAGTCTGGCAGGCTACAGTTCATTGGGTCACAAAAGAGCTGGACGCAATGGCTAAACCACACCACCAAAATAAGGGGAAATGACATTTATTACAAAGCAAAAAGGTAGAGTGGGTTATATTGATCTGCAAATAATTTCTTTAAAAGGTAAATTCGGGGTAGGCTCTTGAGGGACAGAAGTTATTCAATAGAAAGAGAAGAAAAGAAGAGACACCATCATGATACAGGGCACAGAGGTGAGACCAAGCAAGGTGCGTCTTCAATGAACAGAGGAAAATGGGTGTAGCAGAGAGTTTACAGAAGGATAACTGAAGTTTATAAAGACATTGGATCCCATCAGGAGGGGATCTTGTTGATCTTTCGGCTGAGACTTTTATATTCAATTATGTCCTGTTTTTATTCAAGGCAATGACATAACCGAAGTAATATTTCAGAAGTACTTTTTTGGTATTCAGAGTAGATTATGTGGGAAGAGCTTGGGTGCAAGATCATTCCCGTAGCTATCATATTATACTGATTTTGATTTTAAAAAGGGATGGAAATACAGAAAGAGAAAAACAGATATCATATATTAAGACATATATAAGCAATCTGGAAAAATGGTACTGAGGAACCTATTTGCAGGACAGGAAGAGAGATCCAGATATAGAGAACGGACTTGTGGACATATCACGTGAAGGAGAGAGTGGGATGCATTAAGATGGTAACATCAAAATGCATACATTACCATGTGTAAAACAACGAGTGGGGATTTGCTGTGTAGCAAAGGGAGCTAACCGCCTAAAGGGATGGAATGGAAGTGGGAAGGAGGCTTAAGAGGGAGGAGCTATATGTATACTTACAGCTTATTCACACTGGTGTCCGACAGAAACCAATGCAACATTGAAAAGCAATTATTCTTCAATTGAAAAAAAAAAAAGAGGATGAAATAGGTTTGTGATAAAATGAGTGCCAGAACATGATGGCCATAAAATATAGTAAGAGAAATCAAGAACAGGTATTCAGTTCAGTTCAGTTCAGTTGCTCAGTCATGTCTGACTCTTAGCGACCCCATGAATCACAGCACGCCAGTCCTCCCTGTCCATCACCAACTCCCGGAGTTCACTGAAACTCATGTCCATCGAGTCAGTGATGCCATCCAGCCATCTCATTCTCTGTCAACCCCTTCTCCTCCTGCCCCCAGTTCCTCCCAGCATCAGGGTCTTTTCCAGTGAGTCAACTCGTCGCGTGAGGTGACCAAAGTATTGGAGTTTCAGCTTTAGCATCAGTCCTTCCAATGAACACCCAGGATTGATCTCCTTTAGAATGGACTGGTTGGATCTCCTTGCAGTCCAAGGGACTCTCAAGAGTCTTCTCCAGCACCACAGTTCAAAAGCATCAATTCTTCAGCAATCAGCTTTCTTCACAGTCTAACTCTCACATACATACATGACCACAGGACAGGTATTAGGAAGAAAAAAAAATAGAAAAAGAAAAGAAAAAAAAAAAGATCACCTGATTGCATAATCTTTGCTATCCAAATATATTTTAACCTTTATAAAGTTGTTATTATATATCATAGGCAAGCAACATCAATCCATATAATTCCTCTTGGTTATTTTTAAGAAACCTTCATATTTAAGCTCTTAATAAATAGTTTGATACATATGCTGAACTCTACTGCACTGGACATCTACTGAATTCATAATCAAGCAGGAGAGAAAGAAATTTGAAAAAAATTAGCAAAATTGCTTGGAGTTTAACAGTATTTCATAATATAAGGCATTGAAAGATTGTTTTAAGTAATAAGAAATGCTGTGGTAAATAAATACTTTGGCCCCAAATCTAGTTTTGGATAGTCCTTATTAACCCCAAGTTTAAAAACTCTTGTTCTCATGTAAACACATTCCTGTTCTTACCATTCCTTCCCTCAAAAATTCATACAATTTGAAGAGAAAAAGTCCCTTTACATAATGTTTGAGATATGCCAAAATCTGTTTTCCCACTAAGAAGTTAACACTGACCCTCAAGCTTCACTTTACATTATTACACACTCTCTTTATCCACATGAAATGTACTTGTTGACCTTTTGCTATTGTATATTTTACCTGTGAACTAAGATGAAAATACCCTTCAGTAATGTCACTGTATGCTGAAATATTTGCTTTACATTTTATTGAAAAGCTAAGGCTTTGATTGAAAACAGTGAGAGAGAACTGTCTTAACTTTCCTAACTACATGGAATCATGAAAAGCAATTAGCAAAAACTATGACTTTAATACCCATTTTCTTGTTATCTTTGAGCCCAGTAGCAGAAGTGTATGTAAGAAATCACTTGAGTATCACCAAGTGCTGTATGGTTCAACCAGTTGAATGAGGTTTCCATGAATGTTTGTTCTTGTGATAGTAGGAATATTTGGAGGTGAAAACAGGGGTATGAGGAAGGTGATAGTGGGGTCAGGAGGCAATAGCCAATCTCAGTATTGATAGCAGAAGGCCAAAGACAGGAATTAAAATTTTTGTAAAGAGTTAAACGAGGAACAATGTCAGGAGCCATCCAAAACGAGAGCATTCCAAACCCATGTCTATAAATGAGGAAAAAGAAGAATCAAATATCAAAAAGTAAACTGATATAAATTGCAGTGCTGAAATAACCAAGGAAGAGAGAGCACAGGGAAGTCTCAGGCTTCCTCTTCTTTCATAGGAGAAGATGCTATGAGAGTCTAACAACTTTGACTTCTAAAGACACAGTGACATTTAGGTACTCTAAAGAGAGGGAATGATGCAGAAGTTGCCTTTTTCTTACACAACTAAGAAAAATAACAATAACTGTGGGATACACGCGCAACAGTGTAAACAGTGATAGACTTTATTTTTTGAGCTCCAAAATCACTGCAGATGGTGACTGCAGCCATGAAATTAAACGATGCTTGCTCCTTGGAAGAAAAGCTATGACCAGCCCAGACAGCATATTAAAAAGCAAAGACATTACTTTACCAACAAAGGTCCGTCTAGTCAAGGCTATGGCTTTTCCAGTGGTCATGTATGGATGTGAGAGTTGGACTGTGAAGAAAGCTGAACACCAAAGAATTGATGCTTTTGAACTGTGGTGTTGGAGAAGACTCTTGAGAGTCCCTTGGACTGCTAGAAAATCCAACCCGTTCATCCTAAAGGAGATCAGTCCTGGGTGTTCATTGGAAGGACTGATGCTGAAGCTGAAACTCCAATTCTTTGGCCACCTGATGTGAAGAGCTGACTCATTGAAAAAGACCCTGATGCTGAGAAAGATTGAAGGTGGGAGGAGAAGGGGATGACAGAGGACAAGATGGTTGGATGGCATCACCGACTCAATGGTCATGAGTTTGAGTAAACTCTGGGTGTTGGTGATGGACAGGGAGGCCTGGCATGCTGCAGTCCATGGGGGTCTCAAAGAGTTGGACACGACTGAGCAACTGGATTGAAGTGACATGCACAACAATCACATAAAAATAACCAAGCACTTTGTTTTCTTCTTACAAACTGGAGATTTAAAAACCCAGTACTGTACATAATTCAGAATAGATATCACCAGTTGTAAGAAAGAGAGAAAGAATAAGAAAGAACATAAGAGAGAGAGAAAGGAAGGGAGGGAGGGAACAAGGAAGGAAAAGAGAAAGAACGTCTTCCTTAAAAAAAGAGGAAGACTTTACATAGTCTACTACAGTTAAGGCCTCAGTGGATAGTGTTTTCCATATCCTGTAGGTTTTAAGACTTTGTATTTTTGCTATCTTTCTGTAATGATGTTGTTTTTAAATGCCATGTACTCAGTGAGTGATATAAACACATTGTGAATTTCAGTCTTCTAATAAAAAATTTTGAAAATAAAAAAAGAGGAAGAAGCCTGACTTTAGCCTATGGTTTCTGTGGTGTCAGTATTCTGATCGAGGTCTCTTTCAATCAACCAAAATGAAGCCACTCAACATGAAGCTGAAGAGTGATGCTCGAGATCACTCTTGCGAGTCAGTATGAGACAGCTCCAGCCCACCAACAAAAAAAATACTGGAGATTTTGAATGTATTTATAATTACAAACGTCTAAGTTATTTAGTTCCATTGAGTGTTATATAATAATGGAAGGATTTTCTGATTAAAATTCATGGCAAATAAACAATGTGTGGTCTTAAAAATTCTGACTTTTATATCTAAGGAAACATTGGCATGAATTAAGGACTTTTATTCTTTCACAGAGAAAAATATATGTTTGTGTATGTCTGTATATATATATATATAATCATAGGCATATAATTTAATCTATATAATATTTAAAAAATACTCACCCATTTTTCAAAAATTTATTTCTGAAACATAACATTCAAGTGTTTATCCATTAAGGCTGCCTATTGTAGAATACCATATACTGGATGACATAAACAACAGACATTTCTCACATTTCTAGAGACTAGAAATCCAAGATCAAGTTTCCATAAGATTTAGTGTCTGGTAAAGACCCATTTCATTATTCAAGGACTGCTGTCTTCTTGTGCCCTCACCTGGCAGAAGGAGTGAGGGAGCTCTCTGGGATCCCTTTTATGAGGGCACTAATCTCATTCATGAAAGCTCTTCCCTCATGACCTAATCACCTCCCAAGGTCCCGCCTCCAAATGCTATCACAATGGGGATTATGTTTCAACATAGGAATTCTGGGGGGACATAAATATTCAGGTTCTGGCAGTGCATTAGAATAGATGAAAAGTAATAAAGTCAAGTATTATAAGTTCATGGAAAATTTATTAAAATGTATCTCCAGAAATGTCACAGAAAGTACAAGGTAGGTGGCAGCATATGATACATGTATGTTTATGTATATTCTATATGTGTGTATATTCTATATATGGCAATATCCAGTTTGAGTAGCAAAACTCTTATCAGAGAGATAGGTCCCTACTGAAACTAATATGCCCTTTACATGGTGATACCTTCTTGGTGGCCTAAGGGAAGCTCTCAAGAATGTCACTGGTCATGTTGGAAGACCAAAAAAGAAGCATATCACAGAAAATACCTGAATTCTGAAGTGACGGTCATCTTTGTCAGTGGAACCTTGAGAACCAATATCTTCAATGGAAAAGAAAACAAGATTTTAGATTTCCATAACCAAAATTTATTAGGTAATATGCCTCCAAAATATCCCCAAAGGAATCAAAAAGGAAGCTCAGTTCAATAACACAGCTGGGACGAAGGTAACCAGCCTGGGTTATGAGATTATGGATCAAGGAAACAAATCATCTCAGATTCAGAGGGTTAGTCTACATTTCAATGTCTTCTTCAGCAGCAACTCAGGAAAAGCTCCTGAAGATGTCACTAATGATAGTGGAAGGAGGAACAGAATCACATGATGACCGTAACATTAAAGCTGTGAATTTTAACACACTAGACTGTGTTCTCAGAAGAATCTAGATGATGAATATCTCCCATAGAAAGAGGGATGGAAATAGCCACAGCCATAACCTCCATAGCCGCCAAGACCATAGGTGGAGCCACAGCTGTAGCCCAGACCACCAAAGCCACCAAGGTTGTAGCCAAGGCCACCATAGTAGTTGCCATAGTAGTAGCTCATTGTGTCAGGACTTGAGGATTTGGCTGGATATCAAAAGTGACAGTCCTTAGAATGGATATTACCAGCTGCATCAGACTTTTATACTCGTTCATTGTGGGTGTGGTCCCCTCCATGGATATTTTGCATTCCTGTTTATTTTCACAACTGTACAAAGCAGCCCAATTATATCTTTGCCTTTTGATTTTAAAAGTTTTGGTGCTACTGATGCATGATTTCATTTACATATTTGCTTCATCTGTACTTCTTGCATCTGGAGTCTTTTAATAAAAGGTAATTACTACCAAGTCTTTAAAGCCTATGACTGTGCTTAACATTACCTAACTAGATGACTGAGTACAATCTACCCTCTTCTTGCATCATATCTAAATTTTCTGGTTTTTGGCTCTTAATTTCTTCCTTTCAAAAGATCCAGAGCTCTCCTTCTAGACTAAAAATGTATGTTTTCTGTTTACCTCTTGAAATGAGTTTTAAAGTGTTAGAACACATTGATTGAGCAACCAGTATATGGAGCCAAAGAGGGCTTTCATTCAAATCTTGGTTCTGTCCATTAGACATTGTGTAAACTTGCATTTCTCAATCTCTTAAAAATGTCAGTTTTCACATAAGTGCAAAGAGAATAATAATTCCATCTCTGGTTTTGACCTTTGCAGCAAAGTTCCCTGAAGATAGAGCAACAATGCTTGTGTACTTTACTTCTCTCTCAGTTCACCAAAGTAATTATGTGAAAGGGATGTAGAACTACGGAAGATTCCCTTCTTGTATACCTTTGAAGGTGCTTACAGGTGCACAGGTTGAGGCAACAAGGAAACGAAGATGTGTAAGGGTTCTCATCTGTACAATGAAAGGGCAACACCTCTTTCATTTTGGGGAAAATCTATACTCAGTCAGTTCTGAAATATTTGAATCATGGTAAAATTATATTAGCTCAGGAAGGAAAAATATCTTGGGGACTTCTCTGGTGATCCAGTGGTTGAGACTTCCCCTTCCAAAGATTCCATATGTCTGACAGCTTCATGGCCAGAAAACAACAAATAATATTGTAACAAATTCAATAAAGACTTTAAAAATGGCCCACATCAAAAAAGTAAAAAAAGACATAATGACATCTTACAAGAAAGCTTTATTTAAGTCTTTTATAGGGAATCATGCCAGGCTTCCCAAGTGGCGCTAGTGGTAAAGAACAAGCCTGCCAATGCAGGAGATGCAGGAAATATGGGTTTGATCTGTGGGTAGGGAAGATACCATGGAGGAGGAAATAGCAACCCACTCCAGTATCTTTGCCTGGAAATTACCATGGACAGAGGAGCTTGATGGGCTATAGTCCACACAGTTACACAGAATCAAATATAACTGAGCAACTAAGTGCAAGCATAAGGAAATCACTACTAAGAAATATAATTCAAAATGAAGCATATTGTTTATTGTAAAAATACTGGCAAAACTTAAATGAAAAAATTTCACTTACAGGAATAAATAAACCAACTTTTCTATGTCCATAAAGCAATTTTATTGGAAACATGCACAGATATTTTTCTCTATGGAATAAGAGATTTACAACAATGTTGATAATGTGGCAATGATATAAGTTTTCACTGGGGGTGAAATTTTAAAGAGAAATGAGCCCTCCTATTTCAGCCTGGTCCTATGTGTGTAGTGTGACGGCTTCATTAGTGGTCCGCACCAGTGATCAGGAGAGCAATTGCAATAAAGAGGTCAAGAGGAATATATTATTTTGATGACACTGAAGAAGCAGAAGAAAGGGAGTACAGTAATAAAGATCCAAAGGACTGAGAGATCAATACAATCAGAATACAATGTAAAGAAATTATTCCACAGAAAGAAAGCAGTTAGTGGCCATAGCCCAAATCATTCAAAACCACCTATGTCAAACTCAAGCCACCAATATATCAAGAGCCATCATAACCTAGTCTGGCATAGTTGTTACCATGGTAGCTCGCAGAGCTAGACATCAGTTTTAACAATGAAAGTACACCTTAAGGGTTCAGAGTTCAAAGGACACTATCTACAGTTCAGTCGCCCAGTCACATCCGACTCTTTGTGACTCCATGAACTGTAGCACTCCAGGCCTCCTTGTACATCACCAACTCTCCAAGTTTACCCAAATCCATGTCCATTGAGTCGGTGATGCCATCCAACCATCTCATCCTCTGTCGTCCCCTTCTCCTCCCACCTTCAATCTTTCCCAGCATCAGGGTCTTTTCAAATGAGTCAGCTCTTCGCATCAGGTGCCCAAAGTATTGGAGCTTCAGCTTCAACATCAGTCCCTCCAATGAACACCCAGGACTGATCTCCTTTAGGATGGACTGGTTGGATCTCCTTGCAGTCCAAGGGACTCTCAAGAGTCTTCTCCAACACCACAGTTCAAAAGCATTAATTCTTTGGTGAACAGCTTTCTTCACAGTCCAACTCTCACATCTATACATGACCACGGGAAAAACCATAGTCTTGACTAGTCGGACCTTTGTTGATAAAGTGATGTCTCTGATTCTTAATATGCTGTCTAGGTTGATCATAACTTTCTGTCTAAGGAGTAAGTGTCTTTTAATTTCATGGCTGCAATCAGCATCCGCAGTGATTTTGGAGCCCCCAAAAATAAAATCAGCCACTGTTTCCACCATTTCCCCATCTATTTGCCATGAAGTGATGGGACCAGATGCCATGATCTTACTTTTCTGATTGTTGAGCTTTAAGCCAACTTTTTCACTCTCCTCTTTCGATTTCATCAAGAGGCTCTTTAGTTCTTCTTCACTTTCTGCCATAAGGATGGTGTCATCTGCATATCTGAGGTTATTGATATTTCTCCTGGCAATCTTGATTCCAGCTTGTGCTTCTTCCAGCCCAGCATTTCTCATGATGTACTCTATATATAAGTTAAATAAGCAGGGTAACAATATACAACCTTGACGTACTCCTTTTCCTATTTGGAACCAGTCTGTTGTTCCACGTCCAGTTCTAACTGTTTCTTCCTGATCTGCATATAGGTTTCTCAAGAGGCAGGTCAGGTGGTCTGGTATTCCCATCTCTTTCAGAAATTTCCACAGTTTATTGTAATCCACACAGTCAAAAGCTTTGGCATAGTCAACAAAACAGAAATAGATGGTTTTCTGAAACTCTCTTGCTTTTTTTATTATCCAGCAGATGTTGGCAATTTGATCTCTGGTTCCTCTGCCTTTTCTAAAACCAGTTTGAACATCTGGAAGTTCGCGGTTCACATATTGCTGAAGCCTGGCTTGGAGAATTTTGAGCATGTCTATATTTCACCCTTGAGAAGAATAACCAATATTTCCCAGTTATTTTTATTAATTTCTCAAGAAAAATGCATAAAAAATATCTAACTACTTTGTGACTTTAAGTTTGGTTTAGATTTTATTACAGCTTATTTTGATGCTTTTTCTAATTTCATAATCAGTCCCAGATTCTTTCTAACTACTGCTACTGCTGTACCCTTCTTAAATGACCTGAGAAAGTACTTACTTTATTTCTGTTTTCTTATCTCTATGTTCATAATATATTTTTTCTGAAAGACTAAATCATTAATAATTTAATTAAATAAATTCAATACTCAATAATTAGAAGTTATGGGGAATGCAATATATATATGAATTTTCTCTAGTTGTATGCAGCACCAATTAGTTTGACCTTACTTGATAACAATTATTCCCTAAAAAGCTTCAAAAACTATGGAGAGATAGTGAGGGCAGGACTCTTCATAAAGGGATAAGACAAGTGAAAAATCTGCGTTAGTCAAAGTGGCTAAAATAACAAATTATATAACAGTGTTTTTGTACAGTTAGTACCAGACTTTGCTGTTCTGTGCAATTTATAGAAGAGAAATTATGGAGATTTAAGTCATAGTAGTGAAAATCAGGGAAAGTAACTGAACTCAAGTTTTAAGACATCTTCCAAGTTCCATAGCCCAAATTAGAGTACCTGAAAGGATGTGAGAGCACAAGCTTTCTTTCAAGAAAGTGTCTCAGTTTAATTAATATAAGAACAATTTCTAAAGAATTCTCCCTAAGAAAATTAATCCCAGAGGAAAAATAAGTATAAAATATATTGCTTATACATTGCAAAACTTACATAAAACATGTTTCTCTTAATATGTGGACAAGAAACTAAATTTCCAATGACAATAAATATACTTATAGGAAATATGACCAGGATTATTATCATAAATAAGGAAGTTAGTACCATGTGTTAATCAGTCACAATTAGGACAAAAATCAATCCTTTAAATAAAAGTTAGTTTCAAGGGAAGTGGTTTTTACTTTTTGTGGTCAAAGATGGGTTCCAAATAAAGTAGTTAAATTTTTTTTTGTTTTTGTTCAGTTGCTAAGTCATGTCTGACTTTTTGTGACCTCATACTGTTGCATGTCAGGCTTCCCTGTCCTTCACTATCTCCCGGAGTTTGCCCAAACTAACATCCACTGAGTCAGTAAGGCTATCTAACCATCTCATCCTCTGCTTCCCCTTCTCCTCCCACCTTCAATCTTTCCCAGAATCTGGGTCTTTTCCATTGAGTCAGCTCTTCACATCAGGTGGCCAAAGTATTGGAGCTTCACCTTCAGCATCACTCCTTCCAATGAATATTCAGGATTGATTTCCTTTAGGATTGAATGGTTTGATCTCCTTGCAGTCCAAGGGACTCTCAAGAGTCTTCTCCAACACCATAGTTCAAAAACATCAATTCTTCAGCACTCAGCTTTCTTTATGAGTCCAACTCTCACATCCATACATGACTATTGGAAAAGCCATAGTTAAATAAATCCAAAATGAAAATAACATTGAGAAGACTGAAATCATTGGTAGAAAAAAATAATTTTGTGCTAATTTATCAAAGATTTGGTCTTCTTAATATAAGTTTCTTAATAGAATAGAATGGACAAATATCTTTCATAGAAAAAAGGACAGTGGAAGCTGAAGCCATATCCATGATGGCCATTAATCCACAGTTAGGGGCAGAGACAGGCAGGGATCAGGCTACTATAGTAGATTTATAATGCCACCACCAGCACAGTTTTGCATATTCTCTCATGAGTGGGAGTAGCCAACCCCATATCCAGAAATTCTTGTTGACTTGGAATAAGGTCAAAGCATCAATATTTTAAAAGCCCCCAGAAGATTCCAGAATATAATGAGTTAAGAACTAACAACTCAGTGATATGACAGAGATCCCAACTGGATTCCATCAGTTTTCCAGTAAATGTTTAGAGTTTTCTTTATGCCAGTTTTCTATGTTCAGAGGCAAAGCTTAAAATAAAAAATAAAATGCCTGACCTCATTAGGATTACATTCCAGGGAGATGGCAATAAATACATGATGTAATCAAGATATGTGCTTGAAGAAAGGAATTACATACAGAGAGGATATGCCACTAACACAAAATAATCAAGAAAAGTCAGTTTGGATAGATATTTGGAACACAAGATGAAGTAAAGGAGATACATTTGTTAAGTGTTTAAGTCAAGGAAAAAACTGTGTGTGTGTTCTAAGCAGCTTCAGTCTTGTCTGACTCTTTGTGATCCTATGGACCATAGCCCATCAGGTTGTTCTGTCCAAGGGATTCTCCAGGCAAGAATACTGGAGTGGGTTGTCACACCCTTCTCCAGGGGATCTTCCCCACCCAGGGATGGAACTTGCCTCTCTTATGTCTCCTACATTGGCAGGCAAGTTCTTTACCACTAGCGCCACCTGGGAAGCCCCAAAGGAAATTCTTATCTAAATGTTCTAAGATGGGAATTATTTTGCATGATGAAGTAGTGAGAAAGTTACTGTGACTAGATTAGAGCTATCAGCTAAGTAAAGAAAAGGATGTTGAGAGAGAAATTCAGAAAGTTAGGCAGTGGTGAGCTTATGCTGGGAGGGCCTTCTGGGACTTGTTCTTAGTCTTTTGGCTAAGATCAAGTGTTGTATGGGAGCTTTCCAGGTAGTACTGGGATAAAGAATCCACCTTCCAATGAAGAAGATGCAAAAGGCATAAGCTCAATCCATAGATCGGGAAGATACCCTGGAGTAGAAAACCGATTCAGTATCCTTGCCTGAAAATTTCTATGGACAGAGGAGCCTAGCAGGGTACAGTTCATAGGGCCAAAAAGAGTCAGACACAACAGAGCACAGCACAATGATTTTTAACGGAATTTTAGGTGTAATGGAGAAGTTTTCCTGGGGGAAAGTGCCTGCAATGTCAGAGATGGGGTTCAATTCCTGACTCAGGAAGATCCCCTGGAGTAGGGAATGGCTGCCCAAAGCTATTGAAAATGTTTAAGACAAGAAGGTGATCTGATTGACATCTTGCTACTGTTTGATGCGTGAATTGTAAGTGCTCAAGAATGGAACCTGAGAGACCAAGGTTGTTGCAGTAATTTAGGCAAGAAAAAGTAGCAGATTCTAACAAGGACTTGCTGCTGGATAGGACATAGAAGATAGGTATAAGGGAAAAAAAAGGTCAAATCTTGGTTTGAGGCTTAGGAAGTTTGTTGAATGCCTTTGACACTATATTTAAAAGGAAGCCTATCAGAATGTAAAAACATCAAGAGTTATGATGTACTGTAACACAGTGTTCATTGCAGCACAATTTACAGTAGCCAGGACATGGAAGTAACCAAAATGTCCTGGATAGATGAGTGGACAAAGATGTGATCACATTCTGTACATATGTATGGAATATGTATAAAATTCCATGCAATACAGTGGAATATTACTCTGCCATAAAAAGGAATGAAATTGAGTCATTTGCAAAGATGTGGATGAACCTAGAGTCTGTCACACAGAGTAAAGTCAGAAAAACAAATATTAACACACATATGTGGAATCTAGAAAAATGATATAGATGAACCCATTTGCAGAATAGAAATAGAAATGCAGACATAGAGAATGGACTTGTGGACACAGCAGGGCAAAGAGAGATGGGACAAATTGGAAGGTAGGTTTGATGCGTATACACTACAATGTGTAAAATATACAACTATTGGGAAACTTCTGTATAGCACATGGAGCTTAGCTCGGTGCTCTGAGATGACCTAGGTGGGTTGATGTTGGTGGTGGTGGGAGGGGGGTGGTCAGAGGCCCAAGAGGGAGAGGATATATGTATGCATATAGCTGATTCATTCTCTTGTACAGCAGAAACTAACACAACATGGTAAAGCAATTATACTCCAAATAACAAATGTTAGGATGTGCATGTATGAGATGTCTATTTAAAATGTTGACTGGATAGTAGGATATGCCACATTGAACTGGAGGGAAGAGGTTAGGAGACAATTATTAAAATGATGTTTGCAGCATGATATTGCGTGTGGTAACTGGAAAGAAAGTAGAAGGGTAAGAGCTCAGCCCTGGGGACTTCCGGCACGTAAAGGCAGGAAACAGAAAATGAATCCAGCAAAGGAGCCTGAAATGGGTGAATAATGCCGTAGGAGGTAAATATGGGGAGTGTGGTGATCAGGAGATAAATGAAGAAGGTCTTTCGATAAGGAGAAATGAGTAAGTTTAACGCAAATGGTGTTGAAGAATGGTTGAAAGATAGGAGGTTTAATTAGAGTAGAGGGGCTGGCATCCATTGCACAAGTGGAAGGACAACTTTAGACAGGTTAGGGTTGTTTAGAAGGTAGATTCTTAAAAACTGATTGTGGCCGACAGAATTATAAAGACATACCATCAGTGTTTTTTATCTCCTGATTGTTTAATTGAAGATGAATCTAGGGACTTCTGTGAAAGGACTTTGCAGACATAAGTGAAAGTGAAGTCGCTCAGTCGTGTCAGACTCTTTGCGACCCCATGGACTGTAACCTGCAGGCTCCTCCGTCCATGGAATTTTCCAGGCAAGAATACTGGAGTGGGTTGCCATATCCTTCTCCAAGGGGTCTTCCTGACCGAGGGATCAAACCCGGGTCTCCCACATTGCAGGCAGACGTTTTACCATCTGAGTCACCAGGGAAGGCCCTTGCAGACATAAATAGAGGGTAAAAGAATGTGAGAGACCTGGGTTTGATCCCTGGGTTGGGAAGAGCCCCTGGAGAAGGAAATGGCAACCCACTCCAGTATTCTTGCCTGGAAAATCCCATGGACAGAGGAGCCTAGTGGGCTACAGTCCATGGGGTCACAAAGAGTCGACACAACTGACCAACAAAGCACAGCAAAATGACTGAGTAAAGTCATCTCTCTCATATTTAAGAGGATATTTAAAGGTGTTTTTAAAGCATTCTATTAGTTTTCATTCTATTTAGTCTTCAAAGCAAGCCTGTGGCTATGGTGCAAAATGATAGCTAAATATTCAAAGAGGACTTGCTACATTTAAGTGTTTAAAATAGGTTTTATGACATCAAGTAGAACCATTATCTTGCTAAATATTTTTAAATCTCATATACATCTATATTATTTTAAATAAATCACATAAAACCTACTCATAGAAAATGATGCAAAACCATGAAACTTCTTCATAAAACTGGTGAAAATGTATCAATATTCTAATTTTCTTTAATGATCAATTAGCAGTTTCTAGAGCATAATTTCATATTGTCAATTGTTTTCAAATGTAGAAAATGGATATGTAAATGACAAAGCATGCAAACCAAGAAATTTTGAGTAAAAGAAAAAATGCAAATGATTTAAAAAACAAGTTTGCAAAACAGAGGATCCATGCATGACATTATTAGGCAGAGTCAAATAGCCTTAATAATGGGAACATTTATGAAAGTGTTTATTCCTTTGCCTTTAGCTTTCTCAAATGAACAGTAAAAGAATTTAAAAGATGTTTTAAATTTCCTAAGTTCTATTTTCATTAATACTAAGAAAATCTAAAAGTTTGATACCTGAAATGGGAAATTTGCGGGAAGAATAGTTCTAGTTGTTATACTAATGAAGTTGTTAAGCATATTAACAATCTAAAACACCAAGGACATTGGTGTGGAAGTTGAAGCAGGAGCGTGTTTTAATCTAATGCTAGGTAGATGATTCTGCAATGGTTCTTCAACTAATCAGACATATTGTTGTTTAGTTGCTAAGTCATGTCTGATTCTTTTGTGATCCCATGGACTATAGCCCACTAGGCTCTTCTATCCAAGGGATTTCCCAGGCAAGAATATTGAAGTTTCCTTCCCCCTGGGGATCTTCCCAACCCAGGGATCTAAGATGTGTCTCCTGCATTGGCTTGTATCTAGCAGGAAATTTTTAAAACAACAGAGTAGAACAGGTATGTGGAGACAAACCTATTTTACTAGAATTATTACCATCTTTCTTCCTACTCCTCAAGTCCTGAAAAGACTAACATATTTTTAATTACCTAAATTTTTCTAAGAGATCGAAGAATGGTACAACTAAAAAGAAACATTGTAATTATTTATTCCAATTTAAAAGTTTTGCAAATCTTATAAGGGGCATCCATGTGTGACAGCACAGGAAAATATCTTGTTCAAAAGCCCAAGACATGCCTTTATCTGATTATTTAATGTTGAAATTTAAAGGGTAAATTAAGAAATTCTTTTGGAAATTGCAAAAGGATAATTTTGATGGGACATAATATATATTTTGTTAATTCTATAAATAGACTATAAATTCTATAGTTTTTTTGGAGAAAACCTGACATAAGTTTTTGGGAGGAGGAGCTTTGTCTGAAGTAAGAAGAAAGACATGGAATAAAGTATGTGAAAAGCATTAGTCGCTCAGTTGTGTCTGACTCTTTGTGACCCCATGGACTATAGACCACTGGGCTCCTCTGTCCATGGGATTTTCCAGACAAGAATACTGGAGTGGGAAGCCATTCCCTTCTCAGGGATTCAATCCCAATCCAGGGATTAAACCAGATTCTTTGCCATCTGAGCCATCAGGGAAGCCCTGGAAAAAAGCATATAAAATTCACAAAGGCTGAAATCTCTTTGGCAATAAAAACTTGGGGAAATACCTTGATTTGCATAATTAATTTGAGCAGCTAGTGAAAAATCAGAAACCAGTTCTCTGAAATCAATTATAAGGTGCCTTGGGCTAATACCTCTGTTTTTGTTGATGAGACTGTTTGGCTGTACATGTTTATGAGAAGCTATAAATAAAACCTCAAGCTCTCTAATGGGCAGTTATAAATGACTGTCTAATTGTCACTTTAAACACAGTGCATCCTAAATCAAAGTCATCATTTTCTCTTCTTAAATCTCTTTCGGTTATAGGAAGAGTTGCATTCAGTCCAGTTCAGTTCAATTCAGTTGCTCAGTCATGTCTGACTCTTTGCAACCCCATGAATCACGGCACGCCAGGCCTCCCTGTCCATCAGCAACTCCCAGAGTTCACTCAAATTCATGTCCATCGAGTCGGTGATGCAATCCAGCCATCTCATTCTCTGTCGTCCGCGTCTCCCCATACCCCCAATCCCTCCCAGCATCAGAGTCTTTTCCAGTGAGTCAAATCGTTGCATGAGGTGGCCAAAGTATTGGAGTTTCAGCTTTAGCATCAGTCCTTCCAATGAACACCCAAGATTGATCTCCTTTAGATTGGACTGGTTAGATCTCCTTGCATAGAACAGTGGAAAGAACTTGAAGACAAAAACCAAAAGTGTTGTGTTGAATTTGTTGTTATTGTTGTTCAGTAGCTAAGTCATATCCGACTGTTTGCAACATGATGGACTGCAGCACACCAGGCTTCCCTGTCCTTCACTATCTTCCAGAGTTTGCTCAGTTCACATCCATTGACTTGGTGATGCTATCTAACCATTTTATCCTCTGCCACCCCCTTCTCCCTTTGCCTTCAATGTTAAACACAGAGTATCAATCACTATTCTTAGTTAAAATTTGCCTCTGCAAAGACATATTCAAGATGTAACCTCCTCCTTCATACCTTTGGATGCGACTTTACTTGAAAGTTGGTTCTCTTGCAGATTTAATCAAGCCAACACAAAGTCAAGATCATTAGAAAGTGAAAGTGAAGTTGCTCGGTCACGTCCGATTTTTTGTGACCCCATGGACTGTAGCCTACCAGGCTCCTCTGTCCACAGGATTTTCCAGGCAAGGGTAGTGGAATGGGTTGCCATTTCCTTCTCCAGGGGATCTTCCCTACCCAGGGATCGAACCTAGGTCTCCTGCATTGCCGGCAGACACTTTACCATCTGAGCCACTAGGGAAACAAGATGATTAGAGTGGGCCCTAATTAAATATGATTGTTCACTTTGACTGATGTCTGTATCAGAAGGGGAAATTTGGGCACAGAGACTGACATTCACAAAAGATGTAAAAACCCAGAGGGAGAACACCAGGTGCAAAGAGAGACGAGTTACTCACCTGCAGACAAGGAGTGCTGACGGTCGCCAGCACACACTGGGAGCCAGGGCGAGGCCAGGAAGGATGCTCCTGCTCGTCTCAGAGGGAGTGTGGTCTTGCTCACACCTTGATTTTGGACTTCTAATTTCCTGAACTGTGAAACAATACATTTCTCTTGTTTTAAGACACCCAGTTGGTGGTGCATTTTTACAGCAGCCCTAGGAAATTAATACAACCTCCTACTGTGTCTTATGCACCATAATATACTAATTTGTTTATATGCATATGTGTGCTGATGCTGCTAAGTCGCTTCAGTCGTGTCCGACTCTCTGCGACCCCATAGACGGCAGCCCACCAGGCTCTGCCTTCCCTGGGATTCTCCAGGCAAGAACACTGGAGTGGGTTGCCATTTCCTTCTCCAATGCATGAAAGTGAAAAGTGAAAGTCAAGAGTACTGGAGTGGGGTGTGTCGCCTTCTTCACATATGTGTGCAGTAGAGGGTAAATTTATTTTAAAGTTTTTTTAAAAAATAAAAGTTATCATCCAATTTAATTGATTAAATATGTATCAATGAAGTAAGGGGCTTCCTTACTTACTAGCACCAGTAAGGTGCTGCTGCTAAATTGCCTCAGTCGTGTCTGACTCTGGGCAACGCCACAGACGGCAGCCCACCAAGCTCCCCCGTCCCTGGGATTCTCCAAGCAAGAACACTGGAGTGGGTTGCCATTTCCTTCTCCAAGTAAGGTGCTAGTGTTAAAAAAAGAAACCTACCTGCCAATGCAAGAGATATAAGAGATGTGGCTTTGATCCCTTGGTTAGGAAGATCCCCTTTAGGAGGGCAACCCACTTCAGTATTCTTGCCTGGGAAATCCCATGGACAGAGGAGCCTGACAAGCTACAGTCCATGGAGTCACAAAGAGTCAGACACGACTGACTGACTAGCACACCTATCAGTGAAGTAAAGAAACTTGTCTTATATCATACAGCAATTTGCCTTAGTCTGTCAAAGTCTGAAAAGTCCATCTAGTCAAGGCTATGGTTTTTCCAATAGTCATGTATGAATGTGAGAGTTGGACTATAAAGAAACCTGAGTGCCGAAGAATTGATGCTTTTAAACTGTGGTGTTGGAGAAGACTCTTGAAAGTCCCTTGGACTGCAAGGAGATCCAACCAGTCAATCTTAAATGAAATCATTCCTGAATATTCATTGGAAGAACTGATGCTGAAACTGAAGCTACAATACTTTGGCCACCTGATGTGACGAACTGACTTATTGGAAAAAACCCTGATGCTGGGAAAGATTGAAGGCAGAAGAGGACAACAGAGGATGAGATGGTTGGATGGTATCACCGATTTGATGGACACGAGTTTGAGCAAGCTCCAAGAGTTGGTGATGGACAGGGAAGTCTGGTTTGCTGCAGTCAATGGGATTGCAAACAGTTGGACACTACTGAGCAACTGAAATGAACTGATCTGATACAATTAGTCAGTAAGAGAGAGAGAGAATATTATCCCAGTCTCTGCTCACAAAGTCATATTTTCCCCAGTTTTCTAACTACTTTTTAGAGTTTTTTAGACTTTTCATACTTTTAAAAAGAAACTTTTTATACTTTACTTCCTATGTTTTAGTATTATGAATGTTAAATGATAAAAAAATAAAACAGTTTTCAAAATATCTCACAAATAGTAGGTCAAAACTTTAGTTACCTTCCCTCTTTCTCACTAATCAGTTCTTTAATGCAGTAGCTATTTATTGAGCTAGGCACAGTTCTAGAAGCCTGTTGATTCCAAGTTCAGACCAAGTTAAACTCAAAAGCCCTTTCAAAGGGCTTCCCTTTAGTCTTTGGTTTTCCTTTAGTTCAATAATCTTTCAACTAACTCTATATAAATAGTCATGTAAATAAAGACTAATAAGCTCTCTCGTTATTCTCCAACTATGGTTTATGAGAAAGAAAAAAAAAAACAGTCGCATATTATAAACAATCTGGGAAAATCTGTCAAATCAGTGTTCTGCCTTCCTGCTGAACTCTGAGTTACTTTGGGTGGTCAGAGCAGCATCTGAATTTTGTTTGAATAGAAAGAATTGAAAGAAGAACAAGCAGTAGGGTTGCATTATGATCTAAAGTCCCAAAGCATCAGTCTTTTTTCCTTTTTCAATAGAAGCTGAAGAATTGACATTCTTGATAGCACAAGGGGTGGCAGTAGCTATGAGTGGGCTGCCATTTCCTTCTCCAAGTATCTTCCTCACTCAGGGAACAAACCCACGTATCCTGCATTGCAGGTGGATTCTTTACCACTGAGCCATAAGGGAAGCTCTCTCTATATATATATACAATATATTTACATCATGTATATAATATATATATATATTTACATCAAAGGTGTGTTTCCCAAGTGTGAATTTTATTATCTGCCCAAGGACTTGTACATACCACAGAAAATGAAGTGACAACAAAACAGACTTGCATAATCTTCATTCCACGGCCTCAATGACATGATAGAAAATCTCATTAATCTTTGTTGTTGCTGTTTTAATTTAATTTTTATTTTATATTATAGTATAGTTAGCTAACCAGTCCATTCTAAAGGAGATCAATCCTGGGTGTTCATTGGAAGGACTGATGCTAAAGCTGAAACTCCAATACTTTGGCCACCTCATGCGACGAGTTGACTCACTGGAAAAGACTCTGATGTTGGGAAGGATTGGGGGTGGGAGGAGACGGGGATGACAGAGAATGAGATGGCTGGATGGCATCACCAACTCGATGGACATGAGTTTGAGCAAGCTCCCAGAGTTGGTGATGGACAGGAAAGCATGGAGTGCTGCAGTCATTGGGGTTGCAAAGAGTCAGACACGACTGTGTGACTGAACTGATGTTAGAATTAAGTATGAAATCAGATCCTCCAAAAGCTCATCAAAAAACCCTCTTGTGGGAAAAGGCAGTTGAACAAGAAATCATAATACAAACCAAATAGTGCTACTTTCATCTTTATTAAGAACTTGTTTGAAATATACACAAGAACTATCCAGACATGAGGAGAAATTTCAGTTTATTATTTTGTCTTTAAATGTAATTGTCATATAAGAGCTTCCCAGATCTTCCATTTGTACCAAATCCTTGTACTAATTTACAGAAAATGTGCTCTTGAGAGTGCAAAGCATCTGAAAGCTACCACGAAACATTGTTCATTAGGAAGAGGGTGGGGGTAGAAAGTGATTTCAAGCTTTGCTATAAGAAATTGAAGAGACCTCAGATGCCTCCTGAAACAGTGATTTTCCAAAAAAATTTTGACTAATAGGTTGAGAATCAAACAAACCTATTAAAAACAAATTATCTAAGAGTACACCCGAGGAAACTGAATTGGTACACGCACTCCAGGAGTTTTCTATTCAGACAATCCCCAGGTTTACTTTTGAGAAAAAATACATTTTGAAAAGTAAAACCCTCCCTCAATAGGTAGGAAAATAGGAAAGCCAATTAAATAAATTAATTTGTCAAGGAAGAAGTGTAGATTCATATACATATATTATCATACATATGAAATGCAAAAATGTGCTTATTTTAAGATAAAAAATGTACCTGACTATATAAAGAACATTCAGTTCAGTTCAGTTGAGTCACTCAGTCGTGTTCGACTCTTTGCAGCTCTGTGAACTGCAGCACGCCAGGCCTCCCTGTCCATCACCAACTCTTGCAGCTTGCTCAAACTCATGTCCATCAAGTTGATGATGCCATCCAAACAACTCATCCTCTGTGGTCCCATTCTGCTCCTCCTTCTATGTTTCCCAGCATCAGGGTCTTTTACAAAGAGTCAGTTCTTTGCATCAGGTGGCCACAGTGTTGGAGTTTCAGCCTCAGCATCAGTCCTTCCAATGAATATTCAGGACTGATCTCCTTTAGGATGGACTGGTTGGATCTCCTTGCAGTCCAAGGGACTCTCAAGAGTCTTCTCCAACATCACAGTTCAAAAGCATCAATTCTTTAGCACTCAACTTTCTTTATAGTCCAACACTCACATCCATACATGACTCCTGGGAAAACTATAGCACTGACTGATATACCGTTGTTGGCAAAGTAATGTCTTTTCTTTTTAATATACTGTCTAGGTTGGCAATAGATTTTCTTCCAAGGAGCAAGCATCTTTTAATTTCATGGCTGCAGTCACCATCTGCAGTGATTTTGGAGGCCCAAAAAATACAATATCTCACTGTTTCCATTGTATCCCCATCTATTTGCCATGAAGTGGTGGGACCAGGTGCCATGATCTTTGATTTTTGAATGTTGAGTTATAAGCCAACTTTTTCACTCTCCTCTTAGACTTATATCAAGAGACTCTTTAGTTCTTCACTTTCTGCCATAAGCACGATGTCATCTGCATATATGAGGTTACTGATATTTCTCCTGGCAATCTTGTACTCTGCACAAAAGTGAAATAAGCATGCTGACAATATACAGCCTGGACGTACTCCTTTCCCAATTTGGTACCAGTCTGTTGTTCCATGTCCAGTTCTAACTGTTGCTCTTGACCTACATATAGATTTCTCAGGAGAAAGGTCAGGTGGTCTCGTATTCCCATTCTTGAAGATTTTTCCATATTTGCTGTGATCTGTACAGTCTAAGGCTTCGGCCTAATCAATAAAGTGGAAGTAGATGATTTTCTGGAATTTTCCTGCTTTTACGATGATCCAACTTTGGCAAATTTATCTCCAGTTCCTCTGCCTTTTCTAAATCCAACTTGGACATCTGGAAGTCCATGTTTCACATATTGTTCAAGCCTGGCTTGGAGAATTTTGAGCATGACTTTACCAGCGTGTGAGATGACTGCAATTGTGTGGTAGTTTGAGCATTCTTTGGCATTGCTTTTTTTTGGGATTGGAATGAAAACTGACCTTTTCCAGTCCTGTGGCCACTGCTGAGTTTTCCAAATTTGCTGGCATATTGAGTGTAGCACTTTCACAGCATCATCCTTTCGGATTTGAAATAGCTCAACTGAAATTCCATCACCTCCACTAGCTTTGTTCGTAGTAATGCTTCCTAAGGCCCACTTGACTTCACATTCCAGGATGTCTGGCTCTAGGTGAGTGAGCACACCATTGTGATTATCTGAGTCATGAAGATCTTTTTTGTACAGTTCTTCTGTGTATTCTTGCCACCTCCTTAATATCTTCTGCTTCTGTTAGGTCCATACCATTTCTGTCCTTTATTGAGCCCATCTTTGCGTGAAATGTTCCCTTGGTATGTCTAATTTTCTTGAAGCGATCTGTAGTCTTTCCCATTCTATTGTTTTCCTCTATTTCTTTGCACTGATCATTGAGGAAGGCTTTCTCATCTCTCCTTGCTGTTCTTTGGAACTCTGCATTCAAATGGGTATATGTTTCCTTTTCTCCTTTGCTTTTGGCTTCTCTTTTTTGCACAGCTATTTGTAAGGCCTCCTCAGACAGCCATTTTACTTTTTGTCATTTCTTTTTCTTAGGGATGGTCTTGCTCCCTATCTCCTGTACAATGTCATGAACCTCCATCCATAGTTCATCAGGCACTCTGTCTATCAGATCTAATCCCTTGAATCCATTTCTCACTTCTACTCTATAACCGTAAGGGATTTGATTTAGGTCATACCTGAATGGTCTAATGGTTTTCCCTACTTTCTTCAATTTAAGTCTGAATTTGGCAATAAGGAGTTCATGATTTGAGCCACAGTCAGCTCCTGGTCTTATTTTTGCTGACTGTATAGATCTTTTCCAACTTCAGCTGCAAAGAATATAACCAATCTGATTTTTATATTGACCACCTGGTGATGTCCATGTATAGAGTCTTCTCTTGTGTTGTTGGAAGAGTGTGTTTGCTATGACCGGTGCATTCTAGTTAAATGTCCTGGTTAAAATGGTCTAAATCTGCTTAACAGCCTCTGTACTTACTTACTAAGTTGCTTCAATCATGTCTGACTCTTTTCTTCTCTGTGGATTGTGGCCCACCAGGCTCCTCTGTCCATGGGGATTCTCTAGGCAAGAATACTGGAGTGGCTAGTCATTTCCTTCACCAGGGGGCTTCCCAATCCAGGAATCAAGCTTGTGTCTCTTATGTCTCCTATACTGACAGGCTGGCTCTTTACCACTAGTGCCACCTGGGCAGAGCTTCCTGTGGCCCTGTAATTACATAACCTCAGATTGCTTTTCTTTTTAATTTGTATTCCATTGCCTTTCAACTAACCATTGGCAAAACCCAAGAAATTTTATCCATGATGATCAGAGCATGGTCATAAACTCATCAGTCAAATGATTTCCAGATAGTCAAGTTGAAAACAAAAACAAACAAACAAACCAAAAAACCTTCATTTTATATTTTGGTTTTTGTTATTTAGTTTGTTTCAACTTTCCTTGACATTTGCCCTCCTAACCAAGGCCAACGTATCAGGGTAAAAGACCTAACCTGAACTTTACTCTGACTCTTGCCCACTTCAATCTCCCTGCCTATACTAAGAGGGGGAAAATACAGAGTCTTCAGGGGTCAGAACTTCAATTAAACTTTGGGTAACTCTATAGCCAATGAAGGCAGTAAGGGGTGTATACTAAAGAAATATTATGATGTTAGCTTTGAGACACAAGTCCACTGAAATACTGAGATTTAATTATAAGATTATAGAAAGATTCCTTTCCCCTAAACCTTATAATCATACCAAAGAGGGTCCAGTACAATAGTAAATTACAGTAGAAAGAGCTACAAGACATAGACTGTTTCCAAAGGGCATTTAGACATTCCAAAGCCAAGAGGAAACCAACCTACCTGCCCTTATCTGCCCCCACCTACAACAAATACCTAACTCAGTCCAAACCCTAATCAGATTAATACAAATTCTCACACTAAAGACTTCTTGCCTCAGTTCCCAGTACCCAATAAATATATCTGACTTTCAACAACAAAAAACTACAAGGCATGCTTAAAGGTAAAAAGAAACACACTTAGAGAAAATCAATCATTAAAATAACTCAGATATAATAAAGATATTGGAGTTAATAGGTTGAGAATTTAACAACCTATAGATATGATGTTATGCTTTTTCCATTTATTCTATTAATATATTGACTTCTGTTCATGATTTTCTAATGATAAGGTTTTCTTGCATTCTTCAAATAAAGCTTGGTTGTGATATGTTCTCTATTCTGTCTCTTACTAAGTTAAATTTTCTTATATATTCTTAAGAACATGTGCTAATGAGAAATACTGGCCTGTACTGCCTGATAATGATAATATATTTTTATTTTGAAATATTGTTGATTTCAAAATTCATAGCAGTATTCCCTCTTTCCTTATTCTCTGGAACAATGTTTAGAATTCACCAGTGGAATTATCTGGTCTTAAATTGGTATTTGGGGAAGATTTTTAATCATAGGTTTAATTTCTATATGAGAAAGCTATTTATATTTTTTTCCTCTTGGGTCAAGTTTTATAAATTTAACTTACTACTATAATATATATTTGAGCTCAAGATAAATGATTTTTCTTTTATTTTATAAAGTATTTTGAATATATTCAAAAGAAGAAAGAATAAATACTTCAAAAAACATTATAGATTTAACTATTGTTAATGTTTTGATATAATTCTTTCATGTTTATTTTCTCAAGAGGGCTAAAATCATTTACTGCAAGCTAAAGTTTTTCCCTATTATTTTCTTTGAAGTTAACATGATAATTTTCAAGAAAAAATGAATTTAAAAAATAAGCTAAAATGTGATTGTCATCACAGGGCCTCTTCAACCTTTAGACATAGAATTCCTTTGTATGGCTGGTGAAGAAAAAGTTGCATATTGACTATAATGATGAGGATGAGCATGATACAGGAGAAGAAAAGGAAAAGAGTGAGAAGAAAGAGGTAAGGGAAAGAAGAAAAGAAAATGAAAAAAGAAAAAGATAATTATGAAGCAAAATATATTGGTAAATTTCTTAGCTATAAGAAGAAAATGTTGCCATGGTTGATGATTGAACTAATGCAATTTAACGTGATTAAAAAATTAAAATTTAAAACATGTTTATGTGACTTCCTTGGCCATCAAGTGACTAAGACTCTGAGATCCCAATGCAGGGGCCCAGGTTCAATTCCTGGTCAGGAATTAGATCCTATAACTAAGAGTTCCCTTACCACAGCTAAAGAACCCACTTTCCACAAGGAAAATCAAAGATCCTGTGTGCTGCAACTATGCCCCGGTGCAAGCAAATAAATAATGACTAAAACACATTTACTATGTCAGAAAAAGTTTATTGTTAGATGGTAGAGGCTGAAAGGCAAAGGTTTGCAAGATTAGGATGACTCTTCATCCTATAGAGCAGAAGAATCCCTCAGAACATCACTAATCAAACACCAGCATCTAGTTCATCAAGTTTTCTTCACATTAATGTCAAAAGCCAGGAGGTCCAAATAACAGGTTCATCATCAAGACAGGATACATGAAGCATGCAAGCAATGGAAAAATGTTTTCTGGATGAATCAGAGTCTCACAGAAGGCCAAGTCCACAAATTGTAAGTCTTCAAATGCTTATTCAGTAGAAGCCAGAAGACCAGCATCTTCTATAGTAACATGGGTGGTAGCAGCCATATCCGTAGCCTCCATAACCACAGCCATAGCCCAGCCTGTGGAAGCCGCCACATCCATAGCCATAGCCACAGCCCAGGCCTCCAAAGCCTCTGTAGCCGTAGCCCAGGCCTTTGCAGGAGGTGCCGTAGTAGCTCATGGTATCAGGATGGTGTTTGACTTGCTGCTGCAGATCAGCTTTGTGACTGTGACTATGCAGGAGCATTTATATAATATATGCTGGTGGGTGTGGAAAGCCCCACCTCTAAATATTACCCAATAGAGCACACTATTTGAAAATTGTGTCAACTGTCTTGCTTCCTAACTTGAAACCATGCATCCCGCTTGTTTGTGCCACTCCTTATTTAAAAGCTATGTGACACATTTTATTTTCTGCTTTATTTGAATTCCTAGTGAAAATTATTTTACTGCTAATAAGATACTATTGTGTTTATATCTGCTTACTTGTTTGGGTTTCTGAGTTTCAAACTCCATAAACAAACGTCTATAGCTTTCAGTCTTCAAACTGCATCACGTGACATTGCATTTACCCTGTAATTGTCCCCTTCCTTTTGCCATTCCAAGACTGTTGACTCCTTTATAAGCCATGGGTGTTACTTTTCTTCTCCCAAGAATTCTCATAAATTGAACCATAATTTTCCCCTGAAATACTGGCCCAATGAAAAACAACAATCAACTGACATATGTCTTAAAACAAAGCTTTTAAAGTGAGCTGAGAACCACATTTATCAGTGCAATGCTATTTAATTCTTAAAAGAGCCTCAGATTGATGTCAAAGGAATTTCTCAAGCATCATGTTTCGTGCAGAGTACATGTGCTTGGGAGATACCGCTGAAAATTGCTTAAGAAGAGTTCCTCCTGAGTTCCTCCTATATAGGACAGGGAGCCCAGCTCTGTGTTCTGTGATGACCTAGAGGGCTGGAATTGGGCTGGGATGAAGACGGGCTCAAGAGGGAGGGGATGTGTGTACACATATGGTTGATTCACTTCATTGTACAGCAGAAACTAACACAACCCTGTAAAGCAATTATCCTCCAATTAAAAAAATAAACAAGCAGTAAAAAAGAGTTCCTCCTTAATCATAATCAGTGGTTCCCTACCCACAACAATATTCTTATTCCAGATACTAAATTCCATATTATCATAAGATTGTAACATTTCAGAATTCAGAAAAAAACTTTAGGCACCATTTATTTGTGTCTTTTATTACTTTTTTTAACCAATGAGGAAACTGAAACTCAGATGAACAGAATTATGCAGCAATGATCTTTAGTGATCAGTTCAGTTCAGTTCAGTCACTCAGTCGTGTCCGACTCTTTGCAACCCCATGAATCACAGCACGTCGGGCCTCCCTGTCCATCACCAACTCCTGGAGTTCACTCAAACTCATGTCCATTGAGTCGGTGATGCCATCCAGCCATCTCATTCTCTGTCGTCCCCGTCTCCTCTCCTCCCCCATCCCTCCTAGCATCAGAGTCTTTTCCAGTGAGTCAACTCGTCGCATGAGGTGGCCAAAGTATTGGAGTTTCAGTTTTAGCATCAGTCCTTCCAATGAACACCCAGGACTGATCTCCTTTAGAATGGACTGGTTGGATCTCCTTGCAGTCCAAGGGACTCTTAAGAGACTTCTCCAGCACCACAGTTCAAAAGCATCAATTCTTCGGCGATCAGCTTTCTTCACAGTCCAACTCTCACATCCATACATGACCACGGGAAAAACCATAGCCTTGACTAGACGGACCTTTGTGGCAAAATAATGTCTCTGCTTTTCAATATGCTATCTAGGTTGGTCATAACTTTCCTTCCAAGGAGTAAGCATCTTTTAATTTCATGGCTGCAATCGACATCTGCAGTCATTTTGGAGCCCCCCAAAATAAAATCTGACACTGTTTCCCCATCTATTTCCCATGAAGTGATGGGACCAGATGCCATGATCTTTAGTGATAGTTGAGGACTAAAATCTTAGTTCATCAGGTAAATCTGAAATTTCCACATTACAGGTTAAGGCGTTTTACTCTCCCATAGTGTGTAGCTGCCTTATATTTTTGTTTATTCCCACTATCATTAGAAATAAATGCTGCTGCTGCTGCTAAAAGTGAAAGTGAAGCTGCTCAGTCATGTCCGACTCCTAGAGACCCCATGGACTGCAGCCTACCAGCCTCTGCAATCCATGGGATTTTCCAGGCAAGAGTACTGGAGTTGGGTGCCATTGCCTTCCCCGCAAGAAATAAATGAAAGTGACCTAAAACCAGTTAGCCTTGTATATTCAACTATATAGTCCCACTTTCTTAAAAAGTCGAAAATAACAGTATTTAAAAAGAGTATTGATGATTTTTGACCTTCATTTATACTTATTATGCTAGTTTCCCTACCAGTAATTAAGAATGCAATGTGATTAGGTACTTGATATTAGGTGCCATATATAGATAGATAGATGGATGGAGCTTTGCAAACTACAAATTGGAGAGAATTATCAGTGATAAAGAATTGCTCTGTTTGAATCTACTTTAGTTAGAAGAATTTCAATACTACTAGTCATTTTGCCTTATCTTCAATAACAGAGGTTCTCATAAGATTTAATGGGGGGATTACATTCTATGTTCTGCTTTGACTCCTTAAAGAGAAGCAAAGCTCCAGCCATAAGTTTTGTTTGTCCATGAAACACCAGGTTATCTGCCACCTCTTCTCATTCTCAGCCAACACTACCTCCTACCTAGAACACAGGGACCAGACTCCCCACTCACTCTATGACACTTGCTTTTCTTCCTGTAGAAAGACACTCTTTTCAGTCTTTTATTTTTCTGAGATACTGCTGCACATACATCTTGAGATTTTGGCAAATACCAATGTTAAGGACTCCTTTTATTTCTTAGAACAATTATTTATTTTCTCTTTAATCTACCTATATATTTATATTATATTTACCTAAAAGTCAGTCTTATTTTATGATTTTGAAACAGCTGTGAAAAAGCAAACACACTATAATGGGTAAAGAGAAAATCCAATTCCCTCAAAATATCTTTCAACTCAACAGATTCTGGACACCAGCCAATTTGTCAAGGAAAAACTACATAAACTTCCCTGTTGCCATCATTGTACCTCCAGTAACCTCAAAGTACGTACAGGAATTTACAGACAGTTTAAAAACTGCCAAGAACATTTTCTTTAGCTATTAAGAAAAAGGAATATTTTGGGATAGTTCTTCATGAAGAGTACACATGTAAATGACACAGTGATGGGGAAATAATCATGTAGGATACTTCTATGCCATCCAACCATCTCATCCTCTGTCACCCCCTTCTCCTCCAATCTTCAATTTTTCCCAGCATCAGGGTCTTTTCAAATGAATCAGCCCTTCGCATCAGGTGGCCAAAGGATTGGAGTTTCAGCTTCAGCATCAGTCCTTCCAATGAACACCCAGGACTGATCTCCTTTAGGATGGACTGGTTGGATCTCCTTGCAGTCCAAGGGACTCTCAAGAGTCTTCTCCAACAGCACAGTTCAAAAGCACCAATTCTTCAAAGTTCAGCTTTCTTTATAGTCCAACTCTCACATCCATCCATGACTACTGGAATAAACCATAGTCTTGACTAAACGAACCTTTGTTGGCAAAGTAATGTCTCTGCTTTTTAATATGCTGTCTAGGTTGGTCATTACTTTCCTTAAAAGGAGTAAGCATCTTTTAGTATACAAGAAACATATAACAAAAAGATTTTCTGTGAAAAAATAAAAATAAAATAGAGAGTTCTATTTGGAGGTCTGGGCAGTGGTCTTGCCAGTGGTATAATCTGAAAGATTATCATGGGATATTGACTTTTGGAAGACTGAGCCACTGTCCTTTAGTTAAACATCTATAGAGCACTATGTGATTCCAAATTTGTATGTCTACTTCTCCCTTCCCTTGAGAACATCTTGCTTTTTCATTGTTATTTCTTGGTATTTTCAAATGATTTGACATAAATACAATGATTTGTTTCTGTTCATCAGAAACTTCTCCTACTGCTTCATCTTTCTGCACTTGAAAATTGTGTTCTTTTTTATCTATGTTTTCTATTTTAATGTGATATTTTTTATAGCTTTTGTTATTTCCCATCTTTATTGATCTTCTCTTCAAAATGTCAGTGGGGTTTGTACTAAAAACACACTTCTCTCTTTGGTCTCTTATTGCAACTCATGAAATTGTAACTTGTTCCTCTAGAAACATTTACTGAATGCCCAATATGGTTCAGACACAGATAATACCTTTTGTATACATCAGTAAATAAGTTACCCTCACTCTCTGCTGCAAAGAATACCAGTAGTGTAACTTTCCAATTGTCACCTCTTTGGTTATTCTTTTTCCCTTCATATAATTCACAGTATTTCAGGAACTTTTGTGTCTATGAATAGATCAATATTATAAGGAGTTTCATGTCTTAGCACTGGCTGAAAATATTTCTCAAATACATACACACTATATTTAAAGAAAAAAAATTATATTAATAAGCACAAGTAGTGAAATATATTGGGTTTGCCAGGTGGCTCAGTGGTGAAGAATCTATCTTCAAATGCAGAAGACAGGTTCAATCCCTGGTCCTGGAAGATCCCCTGGAGAGGGAAATGTCAACTCACTCCAGTATTCTTCCCTGGGGAATCCTTAGGACAGAGGAGTCTGGTGGGCTACATTCCATGGGGTCTCAAAAGAGTCAGACATGGCTTAGTGACTAAACAAAGCAAAAACAAGTGAAATATATTAATAAATCAGTTACTTTGGATTTATCTGCAGCTGAGAATAAAAGTCATCACCTCGAAAAACTCTGAGGATTATATGACCAATGTGTTGACTCTCATCTAAACTGAATATTTAGTTGTGCCCATAAACCTACCTTTAGTGGACCTTTCCTGCATGACCGCAGTCACACCCAGCATCTGTCTTTCTTTCCAAACACTGTCTCACTCTCCTCTTCTCTTGGTCTAGTCCATCCCCACTTGATTTCATGAGCAAACTGCCGCCATTGGACAGTAACTGTGGCACCTCTTCACCTTCTTTCTCATCAGCATACTTATTTGTTTTGAAAATTATTTCAAATTCAATATGCGAAAAAATTTTATAAATAAAGACAAAAAATAGCTGTCATCTCCTCTTCCACCTGCAATGTGCTTAATTTTCCCCGTTTCCTTAATGGTTTTATCTTAGCACACAGCTCCAAAAATCACCAGCTACCTAAGCCAGAAACTGGATTTATACCTAAGTCAGACTTCTTTTTTTGCTTCCCCCAAATTCAAGTTATTTTCATTCTTTCATTCAATAAATAATAGAGAATATTTACCTACTTACTTTGGCAAAATAGCAGTGAAAAGAAAAACAAATCCCTCAACCCCAGCAGGCTAATGTTTTACTGGGGGAGATAGATCATAAACAAATACAGACTTCACTGAGCCATTCATCAAATATTTACTGAATGGCTACTTTGTGCACAATAAATTTTTTTTTTTTAGGCAGTGGGGTATTTCACAGTGGTAAACAAAGCTGACAAAAGCTCTGTATTCCTGAAGGTTACATTCTATTGGGGAAGAGGGCAAATGACTAATCAATCAGGCTGTCAATCAAAACAGTATTCTCCATAGTGACAGAAGAACAAAATATAAAACAGAGGGGGAGATAGACAATGGGAGATGACCAACAGGGAACTTGAAATTGTAGATAGATTGGTAGGGAAGGCCCACCCTAAATAAGGAACTTCTAAGTGAAAACTGGAAAGATGAGGGACTTCTCTGGTGGTCCAAAGGTTAAGACTTCACCTTCCAAAGCGGAGGTTGCTAGTTTGATCCCTGATCAGGGCACTAAGATCCCACGTGCCTCTAGTCCAACAATCCAAACCAAAACAAAACAAAGAAACCGAAAAAATATTGTGATAAATTCAATAAAGATTTTTTTTAATGGTCCACATAGAAAGAAAAAGAAAAACACTTCAAAACTATAAAGATGAGAACGTGAGGCTTGTAGCTACCTGGAGGAAGAGTGTGGCAGGCAGATGAAACTAAAAACATTCTTCAGAGCTCTGTTTAACAAATCAGTTTACACAAATACCTAAAGAGATCACATTAAGGGCTTCATGTTTGCTATGAATCAGGCAGGAAGTAGTTGTTCAGGGTCATATGAGAACGTCTCTTGATTAGGCAGTATGTGAAGATGGACCCCAAAAGATGTGCCTGGCGTACACACTCTGCACTGCCCCAGCACCACCAATATAATGGGTCTCACACCTGTGATTAGGGGCTTCCCCAGTGGCTCAGTGGTAAAGAACCCACCTTCCAATGCAGGAGTCCCAGGAGACACAGGTTTGATCCCTGGGTTGGGAAGATCCCCTGGAGGTGGAAATGGCACCCCGCTCCAGTATTCTTGTCTGGAAAACCCCATAGACAGAGAAGCCTGGCAGGCTACAGCCATGGGGTCGCAAAGAGTCAGACACTACTGAGTGACCAACACTCTCACTTTTGATGTTCAGGCTACCTGCCCAGTGGTCATTCAATATTTAGTGACTCAGCATGCACCCCTGTGATTAGGCTATTTCATATGACAAGATTAAGAAATGGAGATCACCTGGATGGGCCTAATCTAATCACAAGAGCCCTATAAAAATAGAGTTGGAGCTAGAGGAATAAGTCACAGACTCAGAGCATGAGGAGGATTTGACATGTCTTTGCTGGCTTGAAGATGGAAGTGGCCATGTGGCAAGGCATGTAAGTGACATCTAGTTATTGAGTAGCCCCCAGCTGACAGTCAGTATGGAAATGCAGCTCAATCATACAAACATAGGAACTAGTTGATACTAGTATAAGCTTGGGAGCAGATTCTTCTCCAGATCCCCCAGACAAGAACTCAGACCAGCCAATGCCCTATTTCACCTACAGGATCCCTGAGCAGAGAACTTAGTGACACCTTGACTGACTTCTGATCCACAAAAATGAGAAAAAAGAAATAATGCTGTTTTAACTTGATATGTTTATGCTAGTTTGTTAAGCAGCCATAGAAAACTAATACAGTAACTTTAACATTTTTATCCTGAAAGCTCTTCACACCCAAATAACTAAAAATAAATCATAGCTATAGTCCTAAACTTCATCATATAAGTTTTGTCACACATAAATTCAGAAGGGATTCAAGAAGAATTTAATATCATGGTAAATTTGGAATATTATGTATATTATTATAAATCTCAAAAGTAAATGTATTAGAGGTTGAGCTTTATGATGTTTTAGCATGGGTACAAAATCAGTGATTAATGCAAATAAATAAAGGAAAATAATAGATTGGGAAAGACTAGAGATCTCTTCAAGAAAATTAGAGATATAAATGGAACATGTTATGCAAAGAAGCGTACAATAAAGGACAGAAATGGTATGGACATAACAGAAGCAGAATATATTAAGAAGAGGTGGCAAGAATATATAGAAGAACTATACAAAAAAAGGTCTTTATGACCCAGATAATCATGATGGTGTGATCACTCACCTAGAGCCAGAAATCCTGGAATGCAAAGTCAAGGGGGCCTTAGGAAGTAGCAGTATGAACAAAGCTGGTAGAGGTGATGGAATTCCAGTTGAGCTATTTCAAATCCTAAAAGATGATGCTGTACTCAATGTGCCAGCAAATTTAGAAAACTCCATAGTGGCCACAGGACTAGAAATGGTCAGTTTTCATTCCAATCCCAAAGAGAAAGGCAATGCCAAAGATTGTTCAAACTACCACACAATTGCACTCATCTCACACACTAGCAAAGTAATGCTCAAAATCCTCCAAGCCAGGTTTCAATGGTATGTTAACTGAGAACTTCCAGATGCTCAAGCTGGATTTAGAAAAGGCAGAGGAACCAGAGATCAAGTTGCAAACATCCACTGGATCATCAAAAAAGCGAGAAAATACCAGAAAAACATCTACTTCCACTTTATTGATTATGCCAAAGCCTTTGACTGTGTGGATCACAATAAACTGTGGAAAATTCTGAAAGAGATGGGAATACCAGACCACCTGGCCTGGCTCCTGAGAAATGTGTATGCAGGTCAAGAAGCAACAGTTAGAACTGGACATGGAATTACAGACTGGTTCCAAATTGGGAAAGGAGTATGTCAAGGCTGTATAATGTTACTCTTCTTATTTCACTTATAAGCAGAGTTCAGTTCAGTTCAGTTCAATCGCTCAGTCGAGTCCGACTCTCCACGACCCCATGAATCACAGCACGCCAGGCCTCCCTGTCCATCACCAACTCCCAGAGCTCACTCAGACTCAAGTCCACAGAGTCGGTGATGCCATCCAGCCATCTCATCCTCGGTCGTCCCCTTCTCCTCCCGCCCCCAACCCTTCCCAGCATCAGAGTCTTTTCCAGTGAGTCAACTCATTGCACGAGGTGGCCAAAGTATCGCAGTCTCAGCTTTAGCATCAGTCCTTCCAATGAACACCCAGGATCGATCTCCCTTAGAATGGACTGGTTGGATCTCCTTGCAGTACAAGGAACTCTCAAGAGTCTTCTCCAACACCACAGTTCAAAAGCATCAATTCTTCGGCGATCAGCCTTCTTCACAGTCCAACTCTCACATCCATACATGACCACGGGGAAAACCATAGCCTTGACTAGACGGACCTTTGTTGGCAAAGAAATGTCTCTGCTTTTTACTATGCTATCTAGGCTGGTCATAACTTTCGTTCCAAAGAGTAAGCGTCTTTTAATTTCATGGCTGCAATCAGCATCTGTAGTGATTTTGGAGCCCCAAAAAATAAAGCCTGCACCTGTTTCCACTGTTTCCCCATCTATTTCCCATGAAGTGATGGGACCAGATGCCATGATCTTTGTCTTCTGAATGCTGAGCTTCAAGCCAATCTTTTCACTCTCCTCTTTCACTTTCATCAAGAGGCTTTTGAGTTCCTCTTCACTTTCTGCCATAAGGGTAGTGTCATCAGCATATCTAAGATTATTGATATTTCTCCCAGCAATCTTGATTCCAGCTTGTGCTTATTCCAGCCCAGCGTTCCTCATGATGTACTCTGCATAGAAGTTAAATAAGCAGGGTGACAAGATACAACCTTGACGTACTCCTTTTCCTATTTGGAACCAGTCTGTTGTTCCATGTACAGTTCTAACTATTGCTTCCTAACCTGCATACAGGTTTCTCAAGAGGCAGGTCAGGTGGTCTGGTATTCCCATCTCTTTCAGAATTCTCCACAGTTTACTGTGATCCACACAGTCAAAGGCTTTGGCATAGTCAATGAAGCAGAAATAGATGTTTTTCTGGAACTCTCTTGCTTTCTCCATGATCCAGCGGATGTTGGCAATTTGATCTCTGGTGCCTCTGCCTTTTCTAAAACCTGCTTGAACATCTGCGAGTTCACAGTTCACATATTGCTGAAGCCTGGCTTGGAGAATTTTGAGCATCACTTTGCTAGCGTGTGAGATGAGTGCAATTGTGCTGTAGTTTGAGCATTCTTTGGCATTGCCTTTCTTTGGGATTGGAATGAAGACTGACCTTTTCCAGTCCTGTGGCCACTGCTGAGTTTTCCAAATCTGCTGGCATATTGAGTGCAGCACTTTCACAGCATCATCTTTCAAGATTTGAAATAGCTCAACTGGAATTCCATCACCTTCACTAGCTTTGTTCGTAGTGATGCTTTCTAAGGCCCACTTGACTTCACATTCCAAGATGTCTGGCTCTAGGTCAGTGATCACGTTATTGTGACTATCTTGGTCGTACATCATGTAAAATCCTGGGCTGGAAGAATCACAAGCTGGAATCAAGATTGCTGGGACAAATATCAATAACCTCAGCTAGACAGATGACATCACCCTTATGGGAGAAAGTGAAGAAAAACTAAGGAGCCTTTTGTTGAAAGTGAAAAAGTAGAGTGAAAAAGCTGGCTTGAAACTCAACATTCAAAAATTGAAGATCATAACATCTGGCCCCATCACGTCATGGCAAATGGATGGGGAAACGCTGGAAACAGTGAAAGACTTTATTTTGGGGGACTCCAAAATCACTACAGTTAAATCACTGAAATTAAAATATGTCTGCTCCTTGGAAGAAAAGCTATGACCAACCTAGACAGCATATTGAAAAGCAGAGAAATTCCTTTGCAGACAAAGATCCATCTAGTCAAAGCTCTGGTTTTTCCAGTAGTCATGTATGGATGTGAAAGTTGGACTATAAAGAAAGCTGAATGCTGAAGAATTAATGCTTTTGAACTGTGGTGTTGGAGAATACTCTTGAGAGTCCCTTGGATGGTAAGGAGATCCAATCAGTCCATCCTAAAGGAAATCAATCCTGAATATTCATTGGAAGGACTGATCCTGAAGCTGAAACTCCAATTCTCTGGCCACCTGATGCAAAGAACTGACTCTTTGAAAAAGACCCTGATGCTGGGAAAGATTGAAGGTGGGAGGAGAAGGGGATGACAGAGGATGAGATGATTGGATGGCATCACTGTCTCGATGGATATGAGTTTGAGTAAGCTGTGGGAGTTGGTGATGGACAGGGAGGCCTGACATGCTGCAGTCCATGGGGCTGCAAAAAGTCGGACATGACTGAGCAACTGAACTGAACTGAACAAAATCAGTACTGCCTTAATGCCACATTCCATCTGTCAAATTTCAAAAAGAATACTGTTCCTTATCCAAAGAAAGTTTTCTTCTCTGCATGTATCAGTAAACAAAAGTTAAAGAATTTAGATTTTAGTTCTGGTTATGTCACTTAATGTGACATTGGATATTATGCTAAAATTTATTTTGAAAACTAAGATCAAAATAATGATGTAATTCAAAAAGCTATTGTCAATATTAATGAAGAACACACAATAAAGTAAACTGAAGAGAATACAACATCCTTTACTAAATAAAATTGTCCTTAAAATAATATTTCACTTAAGGAGAATCCAGTGAAATCCTAAAGCGATATGTTTCTGATTAAAATCTATGACCATCAAAATAACGCCTTTCTGATAGAATTGGTTCTAGAATTTTAATCTTCTTTAGACTTACAATGGTACAAACCAGGTTACTGATTCTGCTAAGTTATCTCTCTTCAATTTCATATTCCCTCTTGTAGCCATTCCTAAATAACATATACCATTATTTTTGATGATGGTTATCACCTATGACATTGGAAGAACTTCCCAGACAATCTAACTCCACCTTCCAATTTCTAGTTTCTCAATGAATGTCTACTGGAAATGTTGAGTAAGTATATATCTACTGGAGAAACCTGCATCTAGATATTGGCTATGGGGAAACAAGTTGTCAAAAAGAATCAGGCTAACACAAATGCTATGTGCCAGCACATTCTAAATTCTCTCTTCTTGTTTATTTCCTTAATACTAATATCAGGAAATATCATTTTGGGGGTACTTTTACTGACAACACAGCTTGTTTAAATGCTCCTCCTATGGGATCCAATCACTCCCAAATATATAAATCTTTCTTAAAACTTAACACAAAGAATTGTAGTTATATGTTTATTATCTGAATTTCCATCTGACCTATAAATTCATGAAGATCCCAAGAACCTACTTTATGTCTTTCTACCTCTGGTGTTTAGTACAGATTGAACACATAGTGATGATAATGACTCTTGGGTGGATAGTTGAATAAATGCATGATTACATCTGTCTTGGGAGTTGCCAGTATGGCATCACCAAGTATAGTAAAACTTTTTAAGGTGAATGCTCTTGTTGACACAATTAGCAGAGTTTTTTCTTAGGTGTCCAAGTTAGCTTTTCTAAAAATGTTTTGAATTGTAGACTAACGTAAATTATTTTATACAATTCACAGAAACTTGGTGGCCCCTTGAACTTGTACTGAATGTGATATGCTGATTGAATGCAGTTGTCTTTCAAGGGACTCTCAAGAGTATTCTCCAACAAATATGTCTAATATTTGTCACCAGTGCCTGTTCCTACTATTTTATGAGTCAGCAGCTGGAGGCAGGCATTATCAACATTTTTTCTTAAGCAGAGACACTGATTTATTTCATGACTATCCCATGTTTTTGAAAGAAATTAAGTGTAGCATTTTCAGGGTTTTCCTACTTTTCTCTGGATTTCCTGTACCCTGTCTTTTGTTGGTTTGGTTTATAGATTCCAAAGCTAAGGATGCTGCTGCAGTAAATTAATATACAAGTAGTTTGACTTATGTTGTGGTTATCGATTGAATGCAGTTGTCTTTCAAGAGATGTCATTCATTCAAAAATATCTTAAAAGAACTTTCTGACAACTGAAAAAGAAACTGCTTCAGAGTGATAATAGAGTTCCATCCAATCTCCATTTTTGCAGAGTTTTCTTATCATTGAAGCAGGTTGAATAAAAGGTGAAGGCACAATCTGGAGACACAAAGAATAGGTAAACTCAACTGCCAAGAACAAGGCAGGCAGTTCTGGAAGTCCAGGAGCAGAAATGATGCTTGATACACACACAAACACACACACACAGGAACTCTGGCTCTGCAAACCAAAGTACGTATGTGTAACAGGAGGAGAGAGGGCAATAGAGGATGAGATGGTTGGATGGCATCACCAGCTCAATAGACATGAGTTTGAGCAAACTCAAGGAGATAGTGAAGGGCCGGGAAGCCTGGAGCACTGCAGTCCATGGGGTCATTGCAGAGTTGGACACATCCCTGGAGCACTGCAGTCCATGGGATCATTGCAGAGCTGGACACAGCTTAGCAACTAAACAACAACACATTTGTATGATTATCAAGGGAATAAACCCAAGGTAAGACATTTTAAAGAGCAAAATTCTACAGTATGACAGGTGTCTCTTTGGGCACTCCATATAAGAACTTGTTGAGTCATGTATCCAAAAACAGTTTAGGGCAATGGGTATCTGACAACAAGGATGATAGCTTACCAATTGCTATGTGATTCTGAAGGTTGGTTGCGCATCTTCAGTTATTGTTTAGGGGCTTCCCAGGTGGTACAGTGGTAAAGAATCCACCTACCAATGCAGAAACCCCAAGACATGTGGTTTGAATCCCCAGGTCAGGAGAGTAGGAAATGGCAACTCGCTCCAGTATTCTTGTCTGGAAAATGCCATGGATAGAGAAATCTGGCAGGCTATAGCCCATGGGGTCACAAAGAGTCAGACACAACTAAGCACACATGCTTCTAACTATTTAAATGAAGCCCAAAATAACCAGTTTCAGTAGGAGAAATCCATTAAGAACACAGATTCCAACCATACAACAGAGTTGGGTCCTGCTTGAAAACAGTAAAAAACAGCAGGATGTTGAGTACCATCCTGGCAAATGATGTAGCAACGTCACATAATGACCCCACTGTGAAGATATGAGGCTGGTGAAGAGCAGCAGCAGCTGTGCGATATACTTTTAAAAAAATGTGAAAAGAATTGCTGAACAGTCCCTCTGCCTTCATGGTCACAATTACAGCCTCAGCACCACCACTGGAGCTTTCAAGACGAACACACACACACAGACTGCCAACAGACTCAAGCATAAATTCACGCTCAATACCTGTATGTACAGACATCCTATTTATGAGAGACAGACATCCAGGACACATTTAAAATACCAGACAAAGCAAATTTAATTAAAATAAATTTTCACGGATCTCATGAACAATTTAGAATGGGAGCTCTGCCAAAATATATGTCCAAAAGGAGAATTGCTACCCAAACTGTAAATCCATCCACCCCTCTCCCAAGGCCCAAATTAGAATTGGAAAGTTCAGGTGATTTTTATCCCATCAGTCCTGGTAAACTGAAATCTGAAGATCTATCAAAGTGACCTGGGATTGGCTCGTCATAATTTCATCAGAGAGAAGCACCAAAGAAGTGAAGTGTCCAGACAGCGGAATCTAGAAGAGGAAAATTGGCTGATGGGTCTCAGTTGAGTTGAGTGCAGGCTGAGAGCAGGGTTTCTCAGTAGAAGCTAGAGGACCAGTATCTTCCATAGTAACATGGGCGGTAGCAGCCGTATCCATAGCCACCATAGCCAGCACCGTAGCCGCAGCCCAGACCTCGGAAGGAGCCATAGCCACAACCGTAGTTGCAGCCCAGACCACCAAGGCCATAGCCCAGGCCACCATAGTAGTTGCTGTAGTAATAGCTCATCTTGTCAAGTGTTGAAGATGTAGAAGAGAGCAAAGCCTTTGCTTGCAGAATATGAACTGCGCTGTTTCCTTGAGGCCTTTTATACACCCGTGTAGTAGGTGTGGCAAACCAAAAGCCATCGTGCCTTGCATTTTAACAGCTAATTTGCATGAAAACATCATTAACATTGTGTTCATTTAGAGGAGAGGCACCCACACCCATTAATGCTGGAATTCCTTTACTGCTGCCTCTTAAATTCCTGAAGGTATATCATATACTTTCAGTAATAAAAAAAAAATTTAATGTCTGTAACCAAGCTTCATGAGTTTGCATAACATGAGAGCCATAAATATTATTTAATCCTGCTTTGAAATAAGAGCATCATTCCTCTGCAGATGTGAAGCACAGATTCATAGAAACTCCAGGCCTCAATGAGATCATATCATTTAATCATCAGCATTTTCTTTACCTTAGCTTTTGCAGAGAAACCAAGTGTCTAGATAAATACTGCTTTTGCTTTGTTTTAGTTTTTTGACAGAATTGATATTGATATTCAATTGCAAATAATATTTTTAGCCAACTCTTTGGAAAAGACCCTGATGCTGAGAAAGATTGAGGGCAAAAGAAGAAGAAAACGACAGAGGATAAGATGGTTAGACAGCATCATTGACTCAATGCACATGAACTCGAACAGACTAATGGAGATAGCGGAGGACAGGGAAGCCTGATGTGCTGCAGTCCATGCAGTTGCACAGAGTCAGACATGACTTAGTGACTGACAACACTGACAACATAACATAGTGACTGACAAATATTGACAACAACAACAATATTTTTAGGCTAATTTATTGTATGTTTTTATGTGGTTATATGGTATTAACTTTTATATGCATCAACATTTCTTAATCATGAGATATCTCAAATATATTTTCTAGTAAAAACTAAGTATGTATATAACTTGGGTGTGTGTACAACACCTCTGTGTGTCATAGTGTAACACATGCATTATTTGAGGTATGTAGAATAAAATATTTATATTGAAAAGTGTATTTTAGTACGGGTGCATGCATACTCAGTCGCTTTGGTTGTGTCCAACTTTTTGTGGCCCTGTGGATTGCAGCCCACCAGGCTTTTCTTGGGAATTCCCCAGGCAAGAATAGTGGAGTGGGTTCCCATGCCCTTCTCAAGGGGATCCTCCCAACCCAGAGAGTGAACCTTCATCTCCTGTGGTTCCTGCATTGCAGGCAGAGTCTTTACCATTGAGCCACCTGGGAAACCTGTATTTTAGCATACTACGGGAGTTGGTGATGGACAGGGAGGCATGGCATGCTGTGATTCATGGGGTCACAAAGAGTCGGACACGACTGAGTGACTGAACTGAATATCTAAAATGGAGCTTCCCAGATGACGCTAGTAGTAAAGAACCCATCTGCCATGGAGCAGACCTAAGAGACACGGGTTCAATCCCCAGGTTAGGAAGATCCCCTGGAAAAGGAAAGAGCAGCCCACTCCAGTATTCTTGCTCAGAAAATCCCATGGACCAAGGAGCCTGGTGGGCTGCAGTCCACAGGGTCACAAAGACTCGGTCATGACTGAAGTACACTTTGCTCTTGTTGTTGTTTGGTTGCTAAGTTGTGTCTGACTCTTTTGCAGCCCTGTGGACTGTAGCCTGCCAGGCTCCTCTTGGAATTTTCCAGGCAAAAATATTGGAGTGGGTTTCCATCTCCTTCTCCAGGTAATCTTCATGACCCAGGGATCAAACCTGCATCTCCTGTATTGGCAGGCAGATTCTTTACCAATGAACCATCAGGAATAACTAGAATTATTACTGATGAGACAAATATTATGTTTGGAACAATAAAATGATAATAGCTTAGATAATAGCACAAAATTCTGTAGGTTATACATACATCTTACAATGTACCAAACCATTAAAAATTGTGAATATTATTATCACCAAAAAAAAGTATATGAACACAGCATTTTAAATATAGTTGCAAGAAATGTATAGACCAGCAGCAAGGAACATAAAATTAATAAAACCTAGTTAAATGACTTCACAGACTACATATCTTGTAGCCTAGTGTGAGACAGTCAAATTTCTAAATTATTGAGATACTAAAGAATTTCTTTATCAAAAAGCATCAATTTTACTATTTCCAATTTCCCTTCACCTATAAATTTGGAAAACTCAGCAGTGGCCACAGGACTGGAAAAGGTCAGTCTTCATTCCAATCCCAAAGAAAGGGAATGCCAAAGAATGCTCAAACTACAGCACAATTGTACTCATCTCACATGCTAGTAAAGTCATGCTCAAAATTCTCCAAGCCAGGCTTCAGCAATATGTGAACCGTGAACTTCCAGATGTTCAAGCAGGTTTTAGAAAAGGCAGAGGAACCGGATATCAAATTGCCAACATCCGCTAGATCATGGAGAAAGCAAGAGAGTTCCAGAAAAGCATCTATTTCTGCTTCATTGACTATGCCAAAGCCTTTGACTGTGTGGATCACAATAAACTGTGGAACATTCTGAAAGAGATGGGAATACCAGACCACCTGACCTGCCTCTTGAGAAACCTGTATGCAGGTCAGGAAGCAACAGTCAAAATTGTACATGGAACAACAGACTGGTTCCAAATAGGAAAAGGAGTACGTCAAGGTTGTATATTGTCACCCTGCTTATTTAATTCATATGCAGAGTACATCATGAGGAACGCTGGGCTGGAAGAAGCAAAAGCTGGAATCAAGATTGCTGGGAGAAATATCAATAACCTCAGATATGCAGATGACACCACACTTATGGCAGAAAGTGAAGAGGAACTCAAAGGCCTCTTGATGAAAGTGAAAGAGGAGAGTGAAAAGGTTGGCTTGAAGCTCAACATTCAGAAAACAAAGATCATGGCATCTGGCCCCATCACTTCATGGGAAATAGATGGGAAACAGTGGAAACAGTGTCAGACTTTATTTTTTGGGGCTCCAAAATCACTGCAGATGCTGATTGCAGCCAAGAAATTAAAAGACACTTACTCCTTGGAAGGAAAGTTATGACCAGCCTAGATAGCATATTAAAAAGCAGAGACATTACTTTGCCAACCAAGGTCCGTCTAGTCAAGGCTATGGTTTTTCCTGTGGTCATGTATAGATGTGAGAGTTGGACTGTGAAGAAAGCTGATCGCTGAAGAATTGATGCTTTTGAACTGTGGTGCTGGAGAAGACTCTTGAGAGTCCCTTGGACTGCAAGGAGTTCCAACCAGTCCATTCTAAAGGAGATCAATCCTGGGTGTTCATTGGAGGGACTGATGCTAAAGCTGAAACTGCAATACTTTGGCCACTTCATGCAATGAGTTGACTCACTGGAAAATACTCTGATGCTGGGTGGGATTGGGGGTGCGAGGAGACGGGGACGACCGAGAATGAGATGGCTGGATGGCATCACCGACTCGATGGACATGAGTTTGAGTGAACTCCGGGAGTTGGTGATGGACAGGGAGGCCTGGCGTGCTGTTATTCATGGGGTCGCAAAGAGTCGGACACTACTGAGCAACTGAACGGAACTGAACTGATAGACAAAATGATGATAGTAATTCTACAAATTTTAAGAGTCAATTTTTGTAGTTATGTAATTATTTACAGAAAGAGCTAAAGAAATTAAACATTTGAAAGCCAAAATCATGATTATTAAAGGAAATTCATCTCATCTTTTTACAAGATTCATGCCTGAGTCTTATAGGGACAGGGGAGCCTGGTGGCCTGCTGTCTATTGGGTTGCACAGTCAGACAAGACTGAAGCAACTTAGTAGCAGCAGCAGCAGCTAATCAGTAAAGGAAGTATTGACTAGTTTCCCAAGTATGTGGTATAAAGCTAACCTATCAGAGTCAAAGTACTCACTTTGATATGATTTGACAGGGACTATCAAAGCTTTATTGAGGTTCTCCAGTATGTCATAGTCACATTGAGGGATACAATTATTCTTCAAGTCAGAGGTGACATTAATATGGGACTTCACATAATTCTAGTAACATTGGGATGATTAAATACACTGTATAATAAATTTATTAAGTTATCTTAGCCTTACATCATTAAACATTTAGTTTATGTAACTCCCTATGTTCTGATTCTTGACCCAGAACACAGTCTTACCATTCTTTAGAAGAAAAGAGTAAGCTAATTATATTGGATTTAAGTCCTTTGGCCATGAAGACAGTGATATCTCAGGGTAAATTAATAAACTGGCTTCTCATTATGATTTCATTCCCCATATAAAATGGAAACGGTGTGGAGATAAAATGGGCTTGGGGTATGTCCATTTCCCTGTGACAGAAATTTGTCTTTGTAAATTAATAAAATGATCAGATTATAATTCAGATTTCCATGTAGGCTAACTATGAGGAGAATTCTCAAATCAAGCACACTCAATTATTATATTTCCTGAAAGAATTATTTCTTTTCCTATCTTAATGAGTTGGCTTTATGTTTTATAGATGATCCACTTGAACTTGTTAATGTTCATTGGCCCTTGAGAAATGGATTTATTCTCAGTGTACTGACTGAACCAAACCATCTAACTGAGCTTGTAAGTAGAAGAGCTAGATTTTGGAGAGAAATAAAAATATCAGGGTGATTAATGTTTTTCTAGAAGACTTCTGGTGATTTGACCTTTTTCTTTGGAAGATTCCATGTACTTCTCTCTGTCCTCTGTGAGCTAAGCAGAATCAATTAAATAATGATATTACTTTTATCAACATATACCTGGGACTAAACTTTATGTTTATTGTGCTCCAGTAAACATATTTACTCAGCCCATTATTCTGAAAGTATGTTTTAATAGGCAGAAATTTTTAGGACTTAAGCCTGGAAGGCAGTATCTCAAGTAGCCCTGAAAGAACTGGTCCAAGGAGCTGGGAAGATCCAGGTTATACATAAGCTTTGTAACTAAAAGTATGGAGTCTGAACTTCAAAAAGTATTGTTGTTTTTCTTTTTTTTTGGAAGCTCTCTTTCTTTTTTACTTTACAATATTATATTGGTTGGTTTTGCCATACATTGACATGAATCTGCCCCGGGTGTACATGAGTTCCCCTTCCTGAAAACCAGATATCCCAGGTTAAGGAATTCAGCACATTTCTATGCAATGGGAAGATGCAAGAGTCTGGGCTCAATGAAATAATTCATTTCATTTATATCTCAGCTACCTGGGGCCAGCATCCTGTGTTTTTCACATCCTGAGCTCCCTTGAGGCTAGCTCACCTAGGGAGTGAGCTGCAATCTGATGGCTGCCAAATTGTAGGTATTCTTCTCCTTCCTGAGTGCCCTTAAGGCTCACCAGGTCATATTGGAGGGCTGCAATCACTGATGACGGTGACATCCTTGTTCACTGATACAGTATGAAATATTCCATTTCTCAGTTTCCTCCTCTTGGTATGAAATTTGACTAATTTTTTACCCAGCCCATCCAAGTGACCGAACAACAAAATGTTCTTTGTGGTTATGCTGTCTGCCATTATTGAGGGTTCTGATAAGAATCAGTTTTCTGAAGTTCATTATCATAATCTTGGAAAAAATAAAACCTGACTTCAAGGAGTCTGCATTCTCACATGACATTCTCTTTACTGTGCAGTTATCATTCATTTCACTGCACAGTGTATTATGAACACTCATGGAAGTATGTTTTCCAGATCTGAAGATCAGACACAATATCAGTGGAGAAGCAGGTTTACTTTTATCCTATAGACGTGAAATCATATAATTAATTTCTAGACAGCTACCAAGACTCACTGGAAAAGACTCTGATGCTGGGAAAGGTTGGGGGCGGGAGGAGAAGGGGACGACAGAGAATGAGATGGCTGGATGGCATCACCGACTCTGTGGACATGAGTTTGAGTGTACTCCAGGAGTTGGTGAAGGACAGGGAGGCCTGGCGTGCTGTGATTCATGGGGTCACGGAGAGTCGGACACGACTGAGCGACTGAACTGACTGACTGACTGACTGACCAAGAATACAGAGCTAAAGTCATGGATCATTTCTAGAGAGCTAATCAAAATGAATACAACAGATGTAATAAACATAAGATTTCAGTCTAAGATTAAGATTGCAAAACAACAGTAAGAGTGTATGCACAGATATTTTTATCATGGTTGTATTACAATAAAAAATAAAAATGGGGAACAATCTAAATATAAAACAACAGAGAAATAGTGCTCTAATTTAAAAAAATTTATAAGACATTTTAATACCATGAGAAATCTCTAGTGGTAAAATACTTATTAACCAAAGCAGTATAAAAAATCACTATATGAATTCAATATATAATTCTTTAAAATAACATAAAGTTAAAAAAAAATGGGACAAGGGTTAATAATCCTACCTCACAGGATTGTTAAGGGAAGAAAATGTTTAAGAGAAAGGAAATTAGTACAGAAGTTCTTATTGCACAAACACTCATTGTGTTGGCTTCTATTATTTTGAAAAATGTAAGGGAATGCATTTTAGGAATTTAAGAGATCAGCAAATTAAAATGGACTGGAATAGGTGAATTTAACTCAGATGACCATTATATCTACTACTGTGGGCAAGAATTCCTTAGAAGAAATGGGGTAGCATTTATAGTCAACAAAAGAGTCCAAAATGCAGTACTTGGATGGCAATCTCAAAAATTACAAAATGATCTCTGCTCATTTCCAATGCAAACCATTCAATATCACAGTAATCCAAGTCTATGCCTTGACCAGTAATGCTGAAGAAGCTGAAGTTGAACAGTTCTATGAAGACCTACAAGACGTTCTAGAACTAACACCCAAAAAAGATGTTCTTCTCATTATAGGGGATGGGAAAGCAAAAGTAGGAAGTCAAGAAACACCTGGAGTAAAAGGCAAATTTGGCCTTGGAGTACAAAATGAAGCAGGTCAAACGTTAACAGATTTTGCCAAGAGAATGCACTGGTCATAGCAAACACACTCTTCCAATGACACAAGAGAAGATTCTACACATGGACATCACCAGATAGTCAATATCAAAATCGGATTGATTATATTCTTTGCAGCCAAAGATGGAAAAGATCTATACAGTCAGCAAAAATAAGACCAAGAGCCTACTGTGGCTCAAATCATGAACTTCTTATTGCCAAATTCAGACTTAAATTGAAGAAAGTAGGGAAAACCACTAGACCATTCAGGTATGACCTAAATCAAATCCCTTATGGTTATAGAGTGGAAGTGAGAAATAGGTTCAAGGGATTAGATCTGATAGACAGAGTACCTAATGAATTATGGGCAGAGGTTCATGATATTGTATAGAAGACAGTGATCAAGACCATCCCCAAGAAAAAGAAATGCAAAAAGGAAAAGTGGTTGCCTGAAGAGGCCTTACAAATAGCTGTGAAAAGAAGAGAAGTGAAAGGCAAAGGAAAAAAGGAAAGATATAGCCATTTGAATGTAGAGTTCCAAAGAATAGCAAGGAGAGATAAGAAAGCATTCCTCAGTGATCAATGTAAAGAAATAGAGGAAAACAATAGAATGGGAAAGACTAGAGATCTCTTCCAGAAAATTAGAGATACCAAGAGAACATTTCATGCAAAAATGGGCTCAAAAAAGGACAGAAATGGTATGGACCTAACAGAAACGGAAGCTATTAAGAAGAAGTGGCAAGAATACACAGAAGAACTATACAAAAAATATCTTCATGACCCAGGTAAACACGATGGTGTGATCATTCTCCTAGAGCCAGACATCTTGGAATGTGAAGTCAAGTGGGCCTTAGGAAGTATCATTATGAACAAAGCTAGTGGAGGTGATGGAATTTCAGGTGAGCTATTTCATATCTTAAAAGATGATGCTGTGAAAGTGCTGCACTCAATATTCCAGCAAATTTGGAAAACTCAGCAGTGGCCACAGGACTGGAAAAGGGCAGTTTCATTGTAATTTCAAAAAAAGGCAATGCCAAAGAATGCTCAAACTACTGCATAATTGCACTTATTTCACATGCTAGCAAAGTGATGCTCAAAATTTTCTAAGCCAGGCTTCAACAGTACATGAACATCAACTTCCATATGTTCAAGCTGCATTCAGAAACGCAGAGGAAACCGATCAAATTGCCAACATCCGTTGGATCATTGAAAAGCAAGAGAGTTCCCAAAAAACATCTACTTCTTCTTTATTGACTATGCCTAAGCCTTTGACTGTGTAGATCACAACAAATTTTGGAAAATTCTTCAAGAGATAGGAATACGAGAACTGACTCCTGAGAAATGTGAATGCAGATCAAGAAGCAACAGTTAGAACTGGACATGGAACAACAGACTGGTTCCAAATCGGGAAAGGAGTACATCAGGGCTGTATATTGTCAGCCTGCTTATTTCACTTATATTCGGAGTACATCCTGTGAAATGCTAGGATGGATGAAGAACAAGCTGGAATCAAGATTACCAGGAGAAATAGCAATAGCCACAGATGTGCAGATGATACCACCCTTAAGGCAGAAAGCAAAGAAGAACTAAGGAGCCTCTTGATGAAAGTGAAAGAGGAGAGTCAAAATGTTGGCTTAAAACTGACATTCAGAAAACTAAGATCGTGGCATCTGGTCCCATTCTGTTCTGTTCAGTCACTCAGTCGTGTCCGACTCTTTGCGACCCCGTGGACTATAGCCTACCAGGCTTCTCCGTCCATGGGATTCTCCAGGCAAGAATACTGGAGTGGGTTACCATTTCCTTCTCCAGAGGATCTTCCCGACCCAGGGGTCGAACCCGGGTCTCCCTCATTGGAGGCAGACGCTTTAACCTCTGAGCCACCAGGGAACATTACTTCATGGCAAATAGATTGGGAAATAATGAAAACAGTGACAGATTTTATTTTGGGAGGCTCCAAAATCACTGCAGATTGTAATTGCAGCCATGAAATTAAAAGATGCTTGCTTCTTGGAAGAAAAGTTATATCCAACCTGGACAGCATATTAAAAAGCAGAGACATTACTTTGCCAACAAATTTCTGTCTAGTGAAAGCTATGGTTTTTCCATTAGTCATGTATGGTTGTGAGAATTGGACTATAAAGAAAGCTGAACACACCAAAGAATTGATACTTTTGAACTGTGGTGTTGGAGAAGACTCGAGTGTCCCTTGGACTGCAAGGAGATCCAACCAGTCCATCCTAAAGGAAATCAATCCTGAATATTCATTGGAACGACTGATGCTGAAGCTAAAACTCCAGTACTTTGGCCACCTGATACAAAGAACTTGTTCATTTGAAAAGACCCTGATGCTGAGAAAGTTTAAAGGTGGGAGGAGTGGAGGATGACAGAGGATGAGATGGTTACATGGCATCACCAACTCAAGGAACATGAGTTTGAGTAAATTCCGGGAGTTCATGATGGACAGGGAAGCGTTGCAGTCCATGGGGTCACAAAGAGTTGGACATGAGTGAGTGAACGAACTGAACTGAACTGAAGGGAATGCTTCTCTTAAAACATATAAAACATACATATCATCAGTAAGTTTGGTGCATTAAAAAGCATTCACCTAAAAGTCTTAATTGATAGAAGAAGAAAATGATATTCCCTTACCAGAGTAAAAGTAATATTCTCCCAGATAATTGTCTCAACTGGATGCATGCAAAGCGTGAGAGGATGTTATTTAAGCAGCTGGCATATGATGAGTTTAGATGGAATATTTGCTTAGACTTAGAGAACAAACTAGTTACCAAGGAGGAGGTAAATGGGGGAGGAGCAAGATAAGGATAGGTGGATTTACAGGTAAAAACAACTGTGTATAAAATAAATAAGCTACCAGCATATATTGCACAGCAAAGGGAATAAAGCTGATATTTTATAACTTTAAATGGGGTATAATCTATAAAATTACTGAATCACTATATTGTACACTTTAATACATTTGATTGGCCAAAAAGTCCGTTCAAGTTTTTCCATAACATGAACTTTTTAACCAACCCAATTGTACTTATTGGAAATCAACCACGTTTCAAAAAATTTCACTAAGCAGATCACGAACACAAGACCCTCTCAGGGTTTTGAGCTGCCAGGGTATCTAAATGTGAGCAGACAATGAGTTGTAGTAGACCAACGAAGATGTCAATAGTCTCCCAATGAGAACTGATGTTAGCCCTCCAACATGAAAGAACACAAAATTAGTATACTGTGGTAGCTTTGAATTCATTCACTCTCACATTTACTCATTCCACAGATATACATTGTTCGTGAACTATAAACTCTTGCATGAAGCTTGGGGGATAATTTTATGGAAAACAAATCAGGGGTCCCTGTCCTTAAGGAGCATGTATTCATCTAGGTGAGGACAAATGCAAATAGACTAGATGATGATGAATTCTATGCTGGAAGAGGGTGTACAGAGGGGGCTTAGAGCGTGCAGCCAGGAAGCTGAAGTTCTCAGTGAAGTAGATAGGGAAGCCTCACAGAGAAGAAGATTTTGAGACAACTGTCAGAGAATGGGAGGAAGCAAAATGTGCCAACGTTTGACAGGAGAGCTCTCCAGTTAGAAGGCACAGCCAGCACTAAGACACCGATGCAGCCAGGAATACAGAGGAGTACCATGGGGAGAAGGGTGTTGGGAGGTAAAAAAAATAAATGGAGGTGTTTTTAGGGGCCTCTGGAGGAATCTGGCTTTTACCCTGAATGAGACAATAGATAGCAGAGTGTTTACAACCACGGAGTATATGATCTTACATGATTTATACCCCTTTTATCATCAGTTTCTGTCTCATAAAATAGTACAGCACCAGGTGGCGCTGGTGGTAAAGAACCTGTCTGCCAATACAGAAGAGGTAAGAGATGCAGGTTCGATCCCTGGGTTGAGAAGATCCCCTCGAGGAGGGCATGGCAATCTACTCCAGTAATCTTGCTTGGAGAACCCCATGGACAGAGGTGCCTGGAGGGCTATGATCCATAGGGTCATAAAGAGTTGGACTTGACTGAAGCAGCTTAGCAGCAATAGTAACAGCAAGAAATTTTGAAATGGTTTCAACTTTTTGTGCTTGAGCTACCAAAAACTTAGTACAGTCTATGTCTATGTTTACATATCTTGTCTCCACAGTGAGCTATCTTAGAAGACACACCACTGCAATGCAATAATATTTTACATATCTAAAAGCAGTCAAGATCTTTATGAAATATGTTCCATTAAAGAAAAAGGATTCTACTTGTAGTTGCAGAAAACGAACATCTGGAAACAAGATGTGGGTCATTACTTTGGAGTGTCAAGCTAGTATTGGTAATAAATGTCAATAAACCTTGGGCACTTACTCCATTCTAGGTACTACACTTAGCCTTTTATACACAAATGTCATTTCATCCTCAACTCTCTGAGGCGGGATGCATATTGAGCTTTCCACGTTTTATGAAAGATGAGGTTGATGGCTGAATTGTAAATTTTTCCAAATTGCATAAACAGATAAGTGGTAGAGTTGGGAAAAGAATCCAGTTGGTCTGGATCTAGATTTTCATTCTCCATCACTCCATTCTATCACTTACGAGGATAGAGAGAAATAAATCCGATAAAGAAGCATTGATCTTGACAATAATGACAAACATTATACATACCTTACTCCTCTCTGTTAAACTGTTGCTTCCTTTCCAGTATTTTTAATTTTGTGAACTTCTACTCATCAGTCTCATTTTACTACTAAAATAAATAAGGTGCATATGAGTAAATCAGTAAAATCTATAAAAGAAATGTGAGATGAGACTAGAAAAATGAGACAAAAAATTTGTGGATGACTTATATGCCCTGCTAAGATGCTGAAGCAAATGTCCCATCAGGAAATCTTTCTTATCCACACAGCAGAGCATATGCTTTGTGTCTCTCCCTGCCACTGCCTGCCCAAGCCACTAAGTCTGTCCCTGCACGTGTAACCCTGGGCCTGTTGCACCTTCTGTTACTACTATATTTACCTTCTGTCTCCCACGTTCTGATTTGGGGGTTCTTGGCCCTGAACCAGGAATCAAACTCTCGCCCCCTGCATTGGTGTCTCAACCATTTCCTGGACCATCAGGAAAGTCCCCGGATGAACTCTTGGCGTGCTCCGTGCTAAGTCGCTTCAGTCATATCCAATTATTTGCGACCCCATGGACTGTAGCCTACAAGGCTCCTCTGTCCATGGGATACTCCAGGCAAGAATACTGGAGTGGGTAGCCATGCTGTCCTCCAGGGGATCTTCCTGACCTAGAGATGGAACATGCATCTCTTACATCTCCTGCATTGGCAGGCAGATTCTTTACCACTAGCGCCACTTGGGGAGCTATTGAATGAATTTGAAATGAATAAAGTGCTAAGTAATTTATGATATTTATGTTTTTGGTATGTTATGTTATATAAGAAGAATGAAAAACTGAAAATGATAATAATAGAAATCTCAAAAATAACTGTAAATATCATGCTTGGAATGTGTTGCCTCAAATCATGCCCCCTGCCACTCACTGCAAGGTTATGACTTCACACTGCTTAATTAATTCATTGAAAAATAACTTATTGAGCTCCTATTTTGTATAAGACACTGATATTTTAGAATCAGTGATAAAGCGGGAAAAAAATAAAGGCGCCATTTTCATGGATCTTATGTACCCTGCTCTGTGAAACAGTTTGAAATGCTGTGAGTAAGGTGTAAGATGGGCTTTATAAAAAACTCTGTAGAAAAGAAGAAGAAATATATGTGAAAAGACAGACAAGAATCTATTACAATAGTCCAAATATGGAAAACCCATTAATCTTCAGTTCTATAGTGATTCCAATATTAAAAGTATGATCATTTCGGTATTAAACCTCTCTTGCTCTATCCTTCTCTCTGAAATCTGAGTCAACTCATGTTGAATGTCTTCCTGTTATTTTAGCTCATGATATTTTCTATTTATCTCCTGTTACTTCCTCCTGAAACCCCTGTCACTCTTTGCCTTACTTCTTTACATTCGTTCACACGTACCCACATAGAACCCGTCTTCATCTTAACATTCTTCCCAGTCAACCTTCAGATGTCACTCCTTCCAGGAAGGCTTAGACTTTCCCATAATATATTCTCAGAGTAAAAGATATCAAACTGTATTATAACCGTCAAATGGATTGACACAGATTGTGCATACAAGAGAAAAGAGACCATCTCCATTTTTTTAATCTTCATCTCTATGGTACCGGGTGATAACTTATACTTAGCAAGCAACCATTCCATAAACTTGTGTCACTAAACCAAACTGGTATAGAAATACCAACAATATCATTGGTCTGAAAATACAAGTTTAAAAAAGCCACTAATGCAATTTGATTGTAATAAAAAAATATAAAGCCACCTTTGTAAGGTAATTTAATAGCTATTTTCAAAAACAGGAGTTTCATCTCACAAGTAATTTTAATTGAGAATGTGTGGAATTGCTAAAATAGTACAATTTCAAAAGGAAAAATGTTAACACTTGGAGATACTTCTTGCTAAATCCAGATCTTGTGGATTGTGTTCCAAAGTAATTCAACTGTAGCCCTGGATTGCTTATGTTTTGGTAACTGATGGGATGATGAACACTGGAAAAAGAGCTAGCACTTCTCAGAAGGTGAACCCAATAGCTGAGTGGTCCAAGGGTTCCTCAGAGGCATCTGAAGCATGGACATCTCGCCACAAGAAGGACGACAGAGACAGCAGCCACGCCACTCAGAGTCACCGCTGGATCACCACAGAGAGCCACGCCAGCCAGCGCCGCACCGATAGCCCAAACCATCTCATCGCAACCTAATAGAGCATGGTGTCCGGAGTGGAGGGCTAGTTTTAAGAACAGGGTTATTTCCCTGAGTTTGAATATCATCTGCATATGACCTTTTATATGCTCAGTAGTGGTTGCAGCAAAGCACAGACACGCCTAGTCTCCTTATGTTATGGCCTGAATAACTCACCATTTCTAAATTCTTCTTTCCTTCCTTAAACAATTCAGCGTGGCACATTGTAACATCCTGACATCTTAAAATGACACCTCTCTATTGTATATATTTGTTCATATTCTTGTCTCATATAAGAAACTCTGAGCTACTTCAGGGCAAGATCCTATATTACTCATCCTTCCACCCCACTGTCTCACAGGTGGTTTGACACAAACAGATACTTCAATGTTTGCTGACTGAATTAATAGATGGATGTACGGAGGAGAGAATTTTCATAAATTGTTAATTTCTCAGAATGCTTTTGGGCAAAGATAATTTATCCTGAATAACCCCAGTTCATAGCCAGGGTCTCGAAGATCCCCTGGAGAAGGGCATGGCAACCCACTCCAGTATTTGCCTGGAGAATCCCATGGACAGAGGAGCCTGGCAGGCTTCTCCTGGGGGTTCATGGGGGTCACAAAGAGTCAGGCATGACTGAGTGACTAACACTTTCACTTTCAACTCATGCTAACAAGTTTCTATAGTAAAATTCTACCTGTCCAACCATGCCTAAAATGAAATTATTTTCCTTGATTAAAAGTCACAATCACTTAGATTCCAAATTTTAATCCCTCACCAACTTTCACATCATCACATGTAACCCGCTAACCCCATTTTGAGCACTTTGTTACTAATATCTGAGATAGAATCAGTTCACAGTTTAGAGCACATGTTTTATTAGAAGTTCAAGGGGAGATAGTCAAAGAATAATCTGACAGCTTTGTTGTCTTAAGACAAAAATTGTTCCACGATCAATTCATCAGTCTCCCCTCTTATACATTTTAACAGGTATTGACTAGTTGGTCTGAATTCTACCTATGTGAACTAATCTTTCCAGACAGTTAAGAATTGATCAAAGACCTAAATGGCCAATATCTTTTACACAATAATGGTATCTATTTAAGAATCCAGTAATGCTGACAATACCATGTCAGTCAAAGGCATCTTTGTTAATGCTGTGAGTATTTTATGGTAATATTTCACCTGGATAATAACATGGTTAGATAAAAGCATTACCTCATGCTCCCCGATCTTGTTCTAGGAGGAAAGTAAGAAGCAAGTATTTGTGCAGCAACATCTGAACAGCTTAGACACTTCAGTAAGTGTTAAGCATGATTATAGAAAAATAACCAGAGCAGAGAAATAGTGTTCAAATGGTTTTTTAATAAAAATAAAGCAACTTTTTAAAAAGTAATTAGCCTCCAATTAAAATAAATGAATTTTTAAATGAATAAATTAAAAATAAAAAGCCATATTTTTCACTATTTTAAAGTGAATTGACAAAAAAATAATATTTGACAGAAAAAGAAATGTTCAGGATCAATGTAAATATGATTATCATCACATATTTGTTCAATCTTTTCACTCTAGTCTATTTTCTGTTAGCTTCTTAAAGAAATATTCCTTCTGATTCTAACATGCTGGTCAAAGCACAGATTTCTCTTCGACCTAGTTACTATATTTACATCACCAAATTTTACCAAGTATAGTTCTGTTCTGCAAAGAACTTTCCCTCCAGAGGCATCCAAGCTATGAGGCTTTGCTGAAATTTATCACTGAGCACTTTCAGCCTGCCATTGTCATTAGCAACCTCAATGACAAGGCAGCTCATTCTGGCCAGAAAAACAGTCTTTTGTTTTAAGAAGTAGGACATACGAGACATCAGACATACATGTGCATTATGTTTGAATGTAAATATAGAATCTGTAGCATAGCTTTTTATATACTCCACAAAACTCTAGCTCTGTGGTATTCTCCCACTGGTGATGTATCGATATCAAATCCAAATTTATCTATCAGTTGCGACAGAAATGATGCTAGTGTAGCTGACATGCCAGTTACAGTGAATCTCACTATTCAACTGGTTTTGAACTTATTAACAACCTTTGTCAACATCCAGAATTTTAGGGAAACTAACATTTTGGGGACAGTAGTGTGGTGCTTCCCTCGTGGCACTAGTGATAAAGAACCCACCTGCCAATGCAGGAGACATAAGAGACGTGGGTTCGAACCCTTGGTAGGGAAGATCCCCTGAAGAAGGAAATGGCAACCCACTCTAGTATTCTTGTCTGGAGAGTCCCATGGACAGAGGAGCCTGGCGGGCTGCAGTCCATGGGGTCGCAAAGAGTCAGGCACGACAGAAAGTGACATAGCACACACAGTTCGTATCTTATCTAATTAGAGTGCCAAAAATCCAAAGTGACAAACCTAGCCTCAATTTAGCATATCAAACAATTGAGGCACAAAAAGATTGATTAAGTGGTCAAAAATCACCTCAGCAGTAAATAGAAGAGTGATGGTTTAAATTCACACATGCCCAGTTATATGATTTCAACTTTGCTTTCTTTTGTTTTGTATTTTTATTACCAATGATATCACTTCTTTTACCCCTGGAGAAGTTAAGAATTGATATATTGGGGTTTTTCCCCCAACACACTTCTTTGGACCAGACATGATCATAACATGTCTGGAAATTTACTCCTCTAGTCATTTATGAAGATGGAAATGGGAGCAACTGCCATATAGTTTTCCAAACTGAAAGTGAAGTCGCTCAGTCATGTCCAACTCTGCGACCCCATGAACTGTAGCCTATCAGGCTCCTCAATCCACAGAATTTTTCAGGCAAGAGTACTAGAGTGTGTTGCCATTTCCTTCTCCAGGGGATCTTCCAAATCCAGGGATCAAACCCAGGTATCCCGCATTGCAGGAGGATTCTTTACCAGCTGAGCCACCAGGAAAGCCCAGGCACACTAAAAATCAGTCTTAGATAAGGGAATGCCACTCTAAGTGTGGACAAAAAAGCAGGAAGGCCAGATAGAAAACCATGAGACACATCCCATTTTTTTTTAATCCTCTTAGAGTTGAAGAACAATAGCCAAAAGAATGTGAAGTGGAAAATACGAATTATAGCCATGGAAAAGCTCAGTATTAAATGATGTGACAGAGCTACAGTCTGACAGAAAAAGGTCCAAAGGGCAAAAATCAGGATGGGGGAGTGGGTGGAAATGGAGCTTCTATTTGGACAACTGGTTTTGCTATGACTAAATGAGATTTCAAATTTATCATGATTACGGATGAGAAAGTGTGAAAGTCTGTGAAAGTGAGAAAGTGCTAGTCGTTCAGTCATGCCCGACTCTCCGTGACCCCATAGACTGTAACCCACCAGGGTCCTCTGTCCATAGCATTCTCCAGGCAAGAATACTGGAGTGGATCGACATCCCCTTTTCCAGAGGATCTTCCTGACCCAGGAGTTGAACCCGGGTCTCCTGCATTGCAGGCAGATTCTTTACTATCTGAGCCACAAGGGAAGCCCAGTGTTAATTACTGCAGTACCGTGCAGAACTTGCTCCTTAGCAATGCATGTTCTGTGAAAAACAACTTTTGTCCTTGCATTGGTTTTTAGCTGCATCATCATCATCAACAGCATAATCACCCTCATTATATATCCATATAGACATACCTATGTATATAACTTTTTGTTTTCTTTGCATTTATGTAGGAGACAGATCTCAGTTATAGAAACATTGTTGATGATTAGAAATAAGCAAGGCAAAACAAGACATTTAAAGAATTCAGAATCACTGTATATATTTCTTGAACGATCATGTTGTTTGTATACGTATGCCACTTTATATGCTACTTCCTCTGCCTGGAAAGACTTCTCATCTTGTTTTTGTCTGGATCCCTCATTATTGTCATGGAACACTCAGTCCATGTGTCCTTACTTCTGGATAATTTACCTTATCATCATCTGGTGTCTGTTTTTTATGCTCCCATGATGCCCCTGTGGCCAACTCTCTTAGAACTTCTACCTAAAATGTAGACCCAACTGTCTACTTCACCAGGCTCGAAGCTCCTTCGGGGCAGGAATTAGGTCTTATTTCTCGTTTTATGATAGGTGTCCAGTTTATACAACATATGTGAATTTATTAATTAATATATCCTATAGAAACTGAAACTGAAAGTCACTCAGTCATGTCCGACTCTTTGAGGCCCCAGAGACTATACAATCCATTGGATTCTCCAGGCCAGAATACTAGACTGCGAGGCCTTTCCCTTCTCCAGGGATCTTCCCAACCTAGGGATCGAACCCAGGTCTCCCACATTGCAGGAAGATTCTTTACCAACTGAGCCACAAAGGAAGACCAAGAATACTGGAGTGGGTCACCTATCCCTTCTCCAGGGGATCATCCTGACCCAGGAATCGAACTGGGGTCTCCTGAATTGCAGGCAGATTCTTTACCAACTGAGCCATGAGGGAAGCCACAAGGCTCAAAGAGGTAGACCTAAAATAAATAGCTACAAAGTAAATATTAAGTCCTATAGTAAAGAAAGTTCAGGGTTCTTTGGATGATAAGTGCAGAGATAATCTAGGTCTGCCTGACATGACTAAATAGGTTGTGTGGGAGGCAGACAAGGAAACTCAGATGATGCACTGTTCAAGCTGAGAGTTAACAGTTGATTTAGATACAGGCTGGCAGACAGATGGAAGAGGCATTACCACAGATGGCATGAGTTATCCACAGATAAGAAGGTGTAAGAATGTATGTCACGATCAGCAAAGTATAAGAAGGAAACACAAGATAAAATGGCTATTTGTATATGAGAGAATAGCTGGAAATGGCATTAGACACTAATGTATCATGAAAGAATTTCATGTCCTGCTCATGAGATTAGATTTTGTGTTTTTAGTGATGGAGCCAAAGACCAAGGATGGATTTCCAGCTCCCTTACAGGTAGCTTGATAAGAAGCAACATGAAAGCGAGATAATCAAATTGGGAAAAACAGCTAATGGAAACCAAGTAAAGAGGTGGTCATCAGTGCCAAATGCTGCAGAACAAAGAGGACAAACATGAGACATGTCAAAGATACTGAGTATTTAATAGGCTTTTGGTAACCCAAGCAATGGTTGGAGACAAAGTTTAATGAAAGTAGGAGACAGGTTAGACTGGATTGAAGAAAGAATGAGAAGCACCAGAGAAAACCATTTAAAAATCTTAGATGTCAAAGAAATTGAGAAAAAGCCAGTGAGGGCTGACCTGGTGTTGAGACAGGCTTTTTAATTTCACAAGACTTGAGCATGTTTTGAGACTAAAAGGAAGGTGTCAGTGGAAAAAAAAGAAGCTGAAAATATAGTAGACAGAGGGGATAATTTATCAAGCTAGGTGTTGAGGGAGATGGCATTAAAAGCAAAGTGGAAGAAAGATTTTTTGGACAGGAGGGAGGACATGGTTTCCCTGGAGACTTAGATAAAAGGCTAAAAGACAGGTGCAAATGTAGGTAAGTGTGTGGGAAGGTAGTTGATAGAACTTCCCCCTGATAGATTCTCCTTTCTCCATGAAATAAAGCCCAAGAGTTACAGATAGAGGAGGGACGAGGCAAAAGTAAGCTCTGAATAAGAGGCTTTTGTGATACTTGTGAAAGGTTGGCATTGATGCAGTGAAAGTAAGAAATAAAGAGACCTGAGAACAACTGAGAGGATTATCAAGCAGCACTGAGGACTCAGCCAAAATGAGGATGCTGAGAATTCATGATGGCACCACTCCATACATTCTGGGATTGTCTCCAGCAGCTGTTCGGAGCCCGTGTTTGGAACAGAGGAGATTGGAATTAATGCAGATGAGAGTTTACAGGGTAGAGGGCTAGAAAGAGAAGAGAGCTTGCTGAAAAGAATGTGATTGGTAAAATATACAATAAAAACACGAGTCTATATCACTTATTGTCCAAACTAGTACCCTTGAATGTTAAAGGTGACATTATTAATAGTGACGCCAGGACAGCAAATATAAACCATAGAACATATAGGAAATTAAGAGAATAACATAATAGGTTTTTTTTTAAGGGAGGTATTTATGGAAAAATTGATTTTGTTTGTGTACTTAAAATGGCACAGCTGTAATAGACCTGTGAGGGCCTGGGAGAATAAGAAATGTAAAGACATTGCATTTCATTTTTAAAAAAGGAGCATCTTCTAATCTTGACACGCGTGGATCTGGGAGCTGCTTGCTGAAGTAGAACAGAGATGATGGGGAACCAAGGAATTTTGAGTCAGAAATGCTTAGATTAGTTGTCTATGGAATTCAATGTTCTAAATAGAAGACTATAGTTTAGTTCTCGCTGTCGTAGTCTTTGAAGCTTTTGACTTAGAGATTATGATGGTGGTATAATAACAGATATCAGAAAGCATGGAGAGTTGTTGGATCAAAAGATTGAGGAATCAGGGACCTAGAAGGGAAGTCTGATGGTGCCCAGTGAAAGAAAAGTTGTCTTTGTTTCCTGCCAGGAGGCCAATCCAGAGATGCCAGCTTTGTCCATCTGCTAAGTACAGAAAGCACAAAGGCAAACAGCCAAGTAAGATTTCTCTAACCTCTTCCTTTAACTTGATTCGGTATGGGAACCAAAAAAAACCCAAAACCTAAAACAGAGAGTAAACAACTAAAAAGGCTAGCTTGAAAAATAGAAAATACAATCCTTATCATCCTCTATCTCCCTTTTCTACCCTAGGCTGCTAATCTGATTTGTTACTAAGCAGTTTCATATAAATCATTGTTTCTACATCTGCCCTTTGTTTGTTTGCTTACCTGTAAAATGAAAAAGATATTGGAATACACATCATAGGGCTATATAAGACAGCAAATAAGTTTATACACGTTAATCACTTAGAGATATGTACAGTACTCTTGTAGGTGATGGCATTCATCATCACCACTATCATCATCATGTCATCATCATGCCATTAGAAGCTGAGAGCAGAGTCTAAAAGTCTTTCCTTCTCACTAACCTAAAATTTTGCATCTGCTACTCACATTGGGAAGTGCGTTTGAATACCAAAAGTCAGTGTAGAAAGATAAGGTGGAAGCAGAAAAATAGATTACCAGGAGGAGGCAGAGAAGAGACTGAGGAGCGGTGGAGGCTATGATGACTGAGAGGTTTGCTCTACAAGTGGACACGAATGAAGCTTCTGTGTAGACAAATGCCTCACCACTGTGCAAGGGCATTTAGATGAAACTTGCACCACATCAGCATCAATGACAGCCCAGAAAGTTGCAGTGTGGTGAAGCATATTCTTATTCTCTCTCCTCTGTAAAAGGATTTCCAATTCCAAAACTCAACGTTAGAAAACTAAGATCATGGCATCTGGTCCCATTACTTCATGGCATATAGATGGGGAAACAGTGGAAACAGTGACAAATTTTATTTTGGGGGGGCTCCAAAATCACTGTAGATGGTGACTGCAGCCATGAAATTAAAAGATGCTTCCTCCTTGGGAGAAAAGTGATGACCAACCTAGACAACATATTAAAAAGCAGAGACATTACTTTGCCAACAAAGTTCCATCTAGACAAAGCTATGGTTTTTCCAGTGGTCATGTATGGATGTGAGAGTTGGATTATAAAGAAAGCTGAGCACTGAAGAATTGATGCTTTTGAACTGTGGTGTTGGAGAAGACTCTTGAGAGTCCCTTGGACTGCAAGGAGATTCAACCAGTCCATCCTAACGGAGATCAGTCCTGCGTATTCATTGGAAGGACTGATGTTGAAGCTGAAACTCCAATTCTCTGGCCACCTGATGCAAAGAGTTGACTCATTTGAAAAGACCCTGATGCTGGGAAAGATTGAAGGTGGGAGGAGAAGGGGATGACAGAGGATGAGATGGCTGGATGGCATCACCGACTCAATGGACATGAATTTGAGTGAACTCCGGGAGTTGGTGATGGACAGGGAGGCCTGGCGTGCTTCAGTCCATGGGGTCTCAAAGAAATGGACATGACTGAGCAACTGAACTGAACTAAACTAAACTGAACTCCACTGATATTGGGTTTGCTGCATGATGCATTTGGTTAAGGACTACATGTGTATTACATTGCTTTCAGTTCAGTTCAGTTCAGTCGCTCAGTCAAGCAGAGACATTACTTTGTCAACAAAGGTACGTCCAGTCAAGACTATGGTCTTTCCCGTGGTCATGTATGGATGTGAGAGTTGGACTGTGAAGAAAGCTGATCACCGAAGAATTGATGCTTTTGAACTGTGGTGTTGGAGAAGACTCTTGAGAGTCCCTTGGACTTCAAGGAGATCCAACCAGTCCATTCTAAAGGAGATCAATCCTGGGTGTTCATTGGAAGGACTGATGCTAAAGCTGAAACTGCAATACTTTGGCCACCTCATGCGACAAGTTGACCTACATTGCTTTAGTCGTGTCCAACTCTTTGCCACCCCATGGACTGTAGCCCACCAGGCTCCTTTGTCCGTGGGATTCTCCAGGCAAGAATACTGGAGTGCATTGACATGTTCTCCTCTAGGGAATCTCCCCTACTGTGGAATCAAAACTGTGTCACTTATATCTTCTGGGTTGGCAGGCAGGCATGAGACCCTGTGATTAATATCACATGTGAGCACTCTATTTCAGAGAAATTACAAGTTTTGCCAGTGATTCTGTTTTTCTCTCCTCTTTCCGACAAAAATGTTCTCAAATGATCAAGTAGACTCAAAGCAGTTGACCTAAACCTGGAAGGGGAGAAAAATTACGATTTGTTTTTATAATGGGCTATGGTGTCGAAATTTTCACCTTGGCAAAGCTGACTGCTAATGGAAACTGTTACAAGAAATAGCCTGTTAGTCTGTAAAAGAAGAAACTGCGTGATTGGATTCAGCTGTAGGTTGTGGGCAAAGGGGAAAGTTATCAGTGGAGGATGAAAACATAGAGACCTGTGCTGTGCAGTGTGAAATATTTGGTAAAATTATTGTTTGCAACCATTTGGAAGACAGAAAATAAATTTGTGTCTTCAGAGGAAGAGGTCGTGGAGCAGAATGGATTATGAGTCTGTTTTTCAGATTAATCAACTTCTTTGCAGTGTTTCAAAAATACAAGGAAAATAGTCAATAGCAATTTTCTAGAAATGTCATGAATTTTTAAGAATTAAATTAGAAAAAAGTATATCATTAACTTCATGTTTGCTTCATCAAATAAAATTTATTTTCTATACTACTATTTCTTATGAAATGGGAGGGAGAGAATATATGGACCATATACATTTTGGTATCTAAATATTTTTGAACTTAAAATTGCCAAGGAAAATAAATATAAGAAAGTAAATACATGAAAGTAAATACAGTGAAAGCTGACATCCGTTTTGCTGAATTCAGATCATATAAATTGAGAAACTGGTATAGAATCAATAGGAATGACCTCATTGAGGTGAGTAAGACCATGGTTCTTCCTGGAGTGGTATGTATTTGAATTTTAATTCAAATAAACATTTAAGGCTGATTTAGGGCTACTTTGTCTTAAATGATATAGTTTAGAGTTAGTATAATAGTATAGATTTATTTTAGAAAAATGGAAAATAAGCAAGAAAGAAAGCCTTTACAAATTGACATCAACTTACAATATTCAGTACAGGTAGTATGATGTTTAACCTTTGTATATTTTTTTAAAAATATTATTTAACAAATTTGAAATTATTTAAAGTCTTTGAAAATTATGACACAGCTTTTTTATTGGACCACCTGTTTGGTATTATTTACATGATATTTACTGATAGAATCAATCTTTTCTAAATTATCATTTTAGTGATGGTATAGGATTTCCAAACTATTTCATGTTTGGAATATGAAATACATGTTTCATGTATTTTCATGTTTTAAAATCAATTCTATATTGTGGAACATCATTATGTCTCAGGCCATAAGGAATATCCTTCTGGGAGTGAAGACCTACTGTCATCATACCGGGCCACGTTTTTCTGCTTCATTTAAACAGATGAACATCTGTGACAATTTTCTGTTGTTGATTAGCCTGATACCTCAAAATGTGTTTGTCTTTCTCCCAGAAGATAGAAGACTGGAAGAAGACAATGTAACACCTGCAGACTAACTTTCTTTTTCTATTAGAGAATTTTTTAAATGCCTCTTCGAATACCAAGTGAAGCAAGAGTGTTGAAATTGGAGTCAACAAAAGCAGGCAGCATCTGTTCTAAGAGAAGGTTATGAGAAGGGTCTGACAAATGCCCATTTTTTTTTTGTTTTTTTTTTTTTAGGATTTTCACTCACTAAACTTACAGAGACTCAGCTGCACAGAAGGAAAGTCTTTCCGTTGGAAGACTAACTAGTGAAAGATACATCCTGTTCCTATACACATTTGGAAGAGCCAATCTTCATGCAGAATTCTGGATGTAAAGAACAAACTAGCTAAATATTGATGAGAAATCATGTATTAAAGGAAAAAAAAAACAACTTTGATTTCCCCCCCTCTTACTCTAGGAATCACATCTCATAACCATTGAAGAAAGCAATCATTATATTATATCTCAATAAATGTCAAAGATTGTTGATTTTTCTTTACAAAAATGAGATGATTATATACATTATTATTACTCAACTTGCTTTTTTACTTAAAATGTAATGTGATTGTGTTTTTTTAAAGAAATATATTTCATTATTTTTAAATGTACATAGAAGAGAAACTTTTTTCTTCTACCTGTGTCAGAGTAACTAGCACTGGATTTGCCTTCCTATTATATTAAACTGAGCAAAATATCTCAAACAACCGGCTTCAGAAATAGTGCATCATACCAGAGGTGGTTTAGGATCACAGTGCCTTAAGAAAATGAAATAAACTATTTAAGCCCCACTATCACTTTGGCTTTTTGCCTATAAAAAACTATCTCATAGGCCAACAGTTAAAGGAAGAGAACTTCAGGAAACCATGAGGTTAATATTGTGTTGTGCAAAGAAAGATAAAATTTAAAGAGTGTTTATAATTTATGAGTGGGAATAATAAAGAAAGGTGAGCCGTGTAGGGAGAGAACTTAGATATTTTCATAGGGTGACCTTGTGTCTGCCTTTTCTTTTAATTTTAAATAGATACTAATTACTTTTCAAATCTTGAAAGATGATGCTGTGAAAGTGCTGCACTCAATATGCCAGCAAATTTGGAAAGCTCAGCAGTAGCCACAGGACTGGAAAAGGTCTGTTTTCATTCCAATCCCAAAGAAAGGAAATGCCAAAGAATGCTCAAACTACCACACAATTGCATTCATCTCACATGCTAGTAAAGTCATGCTCAAAATTCTTCAAGCCAGGCTTCAGCAATACGTGAACTGTGAACTTCCAGATGTTCAAGCTGGTTTTAGAAAAGGCAGAGGCACCAGAGATCAAATTGCCAACATCCGCTGGATCATGAAAAAAGCAGGAGAGTTCCAGAAAAAATCTATTTCAGCTTCATTGACTATGCCAAAGCCTTTGACTGTGTGGATCACAACAAACTGTGGAACATTCTGAAAGAGATGGGAATACCAGACCACCTGACCTGCCTCTTGAGAAACCTGTATGCAGGTCAGGAAGCAACAGTTAGAAATGAATATGAAACAACAGACTGGTTCCAAATAGGAAAAGGAGTACGTCAAGGTTGTATATTGTCACCCTGCTTATTTAACTTATATGCAGAGTACATCATGAGGAACGCTGGGCTGGAAGAAGCACAAGCTGGAATCAAGATTGCTGGGAGAAATATCAATAACCTCAGATATGCAGATGACACTACCCTTATGGCAGAAAGTGAGGAGGAACTCAAAAGCCTCTTGATGAAAGTGAAAGAGGAGAGTGAAAAGGTTGGCTTGAAGCTCAACATTCAGAAAACTAAGATCAAGGCATCTGGTCCCATCACTTCATGGGAAATAGATGGGGAAACAGGGGAAAGAGTGTCAGACTTTATTTTTTTGGGCTCCAAAATCACTGCGGATCCTGATTCAGTTCAGTTCAGTCGCTCAGTCGTGTCCAACTCTCCGCGACCCCATGAATCACAGCACTCCAGGCCTCCCTGTCCATCACCAACTCCCGGAGTTCACTCAAACTCATGTCCACAGAGTCGGTGAGGCCATCCAGCCATCTCATTCTCTGTCATCCCCTTCTCCTCCAGCCCTCAACTTTTCCCAGCATCAGTCTTTCCCAGTGAGTCAACTCGTCACACGAGGTGGCCAAAGTATTGCACTTTCAGCTTTAGCATCAGTCCTTCCAATGAACACCCAGGATTGATCTCTTTTAGAATGGACTGGTTGGATCTCCTTGCAGTACAACGGACTCTCAAGAGTCTTCTCCAGCACCAAGTTCAAAAAAATCAATTCTTCGGCGATCAGCTTTCTTCACAGTCCAACTCTCACATCCATACATGACCACGGGAAAAACCATAGCCTTGACTAGACCGACCTTTGTTGGCAAAGTAATGTCTCTGCTTTTTAATATACTATCAAGGTTGGTCATAACTTTCCTTCCAAGGAGTAAGCGTCTTTTAATTTCATGGCTGCAATCAGCATCTGCAGTGATTTTGGAGCCCAAAAAAATAAAGTCTGACACTGTTTCCATTGTTTTTCCATCTATTTCCCATGAAGTGATGGGACCAGATACCATGATCTTTGTTTTCTGAATGTTGAGCCTCAAGCCAACCTTTTCACTCTGCTCTTTCACTTTCATCAAGAGGCTTTTGAGTTCCTCACTTTCTGCCATAAGGGTAGTGTCATCTGCATATCTGAGGTTATTGATATTTCTCCCAGCAATCTTGATTCCAGCTTGTGCTTCTTCCAGCCCTGAGTTCCTCATGATGTACTCTGCATATAAGTTAAATAAGCAAGATGACATTATATAGCCTTGACGTATTCCTTTTCCTATTTGGAACCAGTCTGTTGTTCCAGGTCCAGTTCTAACTGTTTCTTCCTGACCTGCATACAGGTTTCTCAAGAGGCAGGTCAGGTGGTCTGGTATTCCCATCTCTTTCAGAATGTTCCACAGTTTATTGTGATCCACACAGTCAAAAGCTTTGGCATAGTCTATGAAGCAGAAATAGATGGTTTTCTGGATCTCTCTTCCTTTCTCCATGATCCAGCGGATGTTGGCAATTTGATCTCTGGTGCCTCTGACTTTTCTAAAACCTGCTTGAACATCTGGGAGTTCACAGTTCACATATTGCTGTAGCCTGGCTTGGAGAATTTTGAGCATGACTTTACTAGCTTGTGAGATGAATGCAATTGTGTGGTAGTTTGAGCATTCTTTGACATTGCCTTTCTTTGGGATTGGAATGAAGACCGACCTTTTCCAGTCCTGTGGCCATTGCTGACTTTTCCAAATTTGCTGGCATATTGAATGCAGCACTTTCATAGCATCATCTTTCAGGATTTGAAATAGCTCAACTGGAATTCCATCACCTCCACTAGCTTTGTTCATAGTGATGCTTTCTAAGGCCCACTTGACTTCACATTCCAAGATGTCTGGCTCTAGGTCAGTGATCACGTTAGTATACTGTATTGGTGTTTTTCTTTCTGGCTTACTTCACTCTGTATAATAGGCTCCAGTTTCATCCACCTCATTAGAACTGATTCAAATGCATTCTTTTTAATGGCTGAGTAGTGGGGTCTCTAAGGGTCGGACACGACTGAGCAACTTCACTTTCACTTTTCACTTTCACACATTGGAGAAGGAAATGGCAACCCACTCCAGTGTTCTTGCCTGGAGAATCCCAGGGACGGGGGACCCTGGTGGGCTTCCGTCTATGGGGTCACACAGAGTTGGACACGACTGAAGTGACTTAGCAGCAGCAGCAGCAGCAGCAATAATCCATTGTGTATATGTACCAAAGCTTTCTTATCCATTCATCTCCATATGGACATCTAGGTTGCTTCCATGTCCTGGCTGTTATAAACAGTGCTGCAAGGAACATTGGAGTACATGTGTCTCTTTCAATTCTGGTTTCCTCAGTGTGTATGCCCAGGAGTGCGATTGCTGGATCATATGGCAGTTCTATTTCCAGTTTTTTGAGGAATCTCCACACTGTTCTCCATAGTGGCTGTACTAGTTTGCATTCCCACCAACAGTGTAAGAGGCCACACCCTCTTCTCGCCACACCCTCTCCAGCATTTATTGCATATAGACTTTTGGATAGCAGCCATTCTGACTGGTGTGAAATGGTATCTCATTGTGGTTTTGATTTGCATCTCTCTGATTATGAGGGATGTTGAGCATTTTTTCATGTGTTTGTTAGCCATGTTTATGTCTTCTTTGGAGAAATGTCTGTTTAGTTCTTTGGCCCATTTTTTGATTGGATCATTTATTTTTCTGGAATTGAGCTGCAGGAGCTGGTACTAGAGCTAATCAATGATTACAGTAACGTTGCAGGATATAAAATCAACACACAGAAATCCCTTGCATTCCTATACACTAATAATAGAAAATAGAAATTAAGGAAACTATTCCATTCACTGTTGCAACGAAAAGAATTAAATACTTAGGAATATATCTACCTAAGGAAACAAAAGACTTGTACATAGAAAACTATAAAACACTAGTGAAAGTAATCAAAGAGGACACTAATAGATCGAGAAATATACCATGTTCATGGATTGGAAGAATAAATATTGTAAAAATGAGTATACTACCCAAAGTAATTTATACATTCAATGCAATCCCTATCAAGCTACCAACGATATTTTTCACAGAACTAGAACAAATAATCTTACAATTTGTATGGAAATACAAAAAGCCTCGAATAGCCAAAGCAATCTTGAGGAAGAAAAATGGAACTGGGGGAATTAACCTGCCGGACTTCAGGCTCTACTACAAAGCCACAGTCATCAAGACAGTATGGTACTGACATAAAGACAGAAATATAGATCAATGGAACAAAATAGAAAGCCCAGAGAAAAATCCACGCACCTATGGACACCTTATCTTTGAAAAAGGAGGCAAGAATATAAAATGGAGAAAAGACAGTCTCTTTAACAAGTGGTGCTGGGAAAACTGGTCAGCCACTTGTAAAAGAATGAAACTAGAACACTTCCTAACACCATACACCAAAATAAACTCAAAATGGATTAGAGAGCTAAATGTAAGACCAGAAACTATAAAACTCCTAGAGGAGAATGTAGGCAAAACACTCTCTGACATAAATCACAGCAGGATCCTCCATGACCCACCTCCCAGAATATTGGAAATAAAAGCAAAGTAAACAAATGGGACCTAATTAAAATCAAAAGCTTCTGCACAACAAAGGAAACTATAAGTAAGGTGAAAAGACAGCCTTCAGAATGGGAGAAAATAATAGCAAATGAAGCAACTGATAAAGGATTAATCTCCAAAAAACATAGATAATTTTAAAAAATGGACAAACATCAGATAGGTTGTGAAGGTAAAATGTATATGACCTTAGACATCAATTAGCAAAGAAGAAGTAAACATCTAGTTGCCATTCCCTTCTCCAGGGGATCTTCCTGACCCAGGGTTTGAAGCTGGGTTGCTTCATTGCAGGCAGACTATTTACCATCTAAGCCACTAGGGATATTTCTAAGGTTATTGATATTTCTCAATAATTGATTCCAGCTTGTGCTTCCTCCAGCCCAGCATTTCTCATGTTGTACTCTGCATATAAGTTAAATAAGCAGGATGACAGTATACAGCCTTGACATACTCCTATTCCTATTTGGAACCAGTCTGTTGTTCCATGTCCAGTTCTGTTTCTTCCTGACCTGCATACAGATTTCTCAAGAGGCAGGTCAGGTGGTCTAGTATTCCCATCTCTTTCAGAATTTTCCCCAGTTTGCTGTGATCGACAGAGTCAAAGGCTTTGGCATAGTCAATAAAGCAGAATAGATGTTTTTCTGGAACTCTCTTGCTTTTTCGATGATAAAGCATATGTTGACAATTTGATCTCTCCTTCCTCTGCCTTTTCTAAAACCAGCTTGAATATCTCGAAGTTCACGATTCACATATTGTTGAAGCCTGGCTTGAAGAATTTTGAGCATTACTTTACTAGCATGTGAGATGAGTGCAATCGTGTAGTAGTTTGAGCATTATTTGGCATCGATGAAAATTATTTGGTTCTTGATGAAAGTGAAAGAGGAGAGTGAAAACTTTGGGTGAAAATTCAACATTCAGAAAACTAAGATCATGACGTCTGGTCCCATCACTTCATGGCAAATAGATGGGGAAACAGTGGAGACGATGGCAGACTTAATTTTGGGGGGCTCCAAAATCACTGCAGATGGTGATTGTAGCCATGAAATTAAAAGATCCTTGCTCCTTGGAAGAAAAGCTATGACCAACCTAGATAGCATATTAAAAAGCAGAGACATTACTTTGCCAACAAAGGTCCATCTACTCAAGGCTATGGTTTTTCCAGTGGACATGTATGGATGTGAGAGTTGGACTATAAAGAAAGCTGAGCACTGAAGAATTGATGCTTTTGCACTGTGGTGTTGGAGAAGACTCTTGAGAGTCCCTTGGACTGCAAGGATGTCCAACCAGTCCATCCTAAAGGAAATCAGTCCTGGGTGTTCATTGGAAGGACTGATGTTAAAACTGAAACTCCAATACTTTGGCCACCTTATGTGAAGAGCTGACTAATTGGAGAAGACTCTGATGCTGGGAAAGATTGAGGGCAGGAGGAGAAGGGGACGACAGAGGATGAGATGGTTGGATTGCATGACCGACTCAATGGACAAGAGTTTGAGTAAACTCCAGGAGTTGGTGATGGATAGGGAGGCCTGGTGTGCTGCAGTCCATGGAGTCACAAAGAGTTGGACACGACTGAGCGACTAAACTGAACTGAAGCCACCAGGGAAGTCAAAACATCTAGAAGAGATAATTTCTAAAGTATTTACTTTTACTTAGCACTTAGAATTGTAGAGGATCAGAGTAGTATTTGCAATTGCATATTTGAAAGACTTGTATTGCAAAACAAGTAAGACTAATATCTCAGATGTGTTCTGTGTCTTTCTAAAGACACTAAATGAGTTGGGGGAGAAGATGATAATGACATAAAACATTCTCAACATAAGGGCTCTTTCAGATCCATGACACCATCTGAAACAATCAGGAATCCCTTATTCAGCGCTCTATCACTGCTGCTGCTGCTAAGTTGCGTCAGTTGTGTCCGACTCTATGCGACCCCAGAGATGGCAGCCCACCAGGCTCCCCCGTCCCTGGGATTCTCCAGGCAAGAACATTGGAGTGGGTTGCCATTTCCTTCTCCAATGCATGAAAGTGGAAAGTGAAAGTGAAGTCGCTCAGTCGTGTCCGACTCTTAGCGACCCCATGGACTGCAGCCCACCAGGCTCCTCCGTTCATGGGATTTTCCAGGCAAGAATACTGGAGAGGGGTGCCATTGCCTTCCCCACCACCCTATTCTAGAAGACTACAAACTGGAAATGAATTTGAGTTTTGGAGCCTGAGTAAAACTGGTGATGTTGATACCAGGAAAAATACATAACTGAAAACATGTATGTTGCTATATCTGAAGAGAAGCCAGATACTGGTATGCTTTGGCTTTAGAAATCCAATCTTCATATGGTCTATAAAAAGACTGTAGGAACTGGATCAAGATTCAACCACCCATGGCTAAATTGATTTATTGTTCCTAGAATCCCTTGAAACTTGAAAGAAATTTCAGTCTTGAGAAGAAGAGTAAAAGGAGATGGATGAATAGAATGATTGCTATTTTTGAAAGATTAGAATCATTTCCTTAGAATTAGATAATTAGTAATCTCATTCATCAAACACTTTACTTTTAATAGAAAATATTTCATTATATACTCAGAGCAGAGAACTTTATGGACCTCTCTGTTTTAACTGTTAAGAATAAAGTTACCATTAACCACTGTGTGCAGGGGTTTTTTGGGCAGACTTTCCATTTCCTTTGGAAATACCAAGGAGTGAAATTGCTGGACCAAATACTATTTTGCTTTACAAAGTGTGAGAAAGACAAAAATTCACAAGCTACAAAGATCAAAATATTACTATAATTTTTATACATAAAGTTGTTTGGGAAATAGAAAGGAAGAAGAGAGAGGCCAGAATTAAGAGGAAGCAGAAAGAAGGGTCAGTAGAAAGAATCTTTGTGAAAAAAGACAAACTTGTAGCTGAAATAGGAAGAATGGATAGGAGTTGATCAATTACAGAAAAGGAGAAATAACTTTTGAGGCAGGAGAGGAGAATTATATTTCAGGAAATGTCCAAATGCTAGAATCTTATTGCAGTAGCTATCGTCTATCCTGGAGAAGCTATAATTACTGGTTGGGCTTAAGGAATAAATTCACAGATATGACTAGGCAGTATTCTAAGATGATCCCCAATGACATACACCCTTGTCAGATCCCTTTCCCTTCAGTGTGAGAAGGACCTGTAACTTGCCTCTAACCTTGGCAAAGGTGATGGGATGTCATTCCTGTGATTATAATTATATGAGTCCTGCAAAGAAAATTCAATATAGATAAATCTGAATTTCAAATTTAAAAAATGACTTTTTTTTATGCAAAATCTAGGCCATACTTGCAAATCTAGAGACACTGGTTAATTTATACAGAAAAGATATTTTGAATTATCACAGAATTGTTTATTAATTGGCTATACCCCAATACATAATAAAGAATTTTAAAAAATAAAAAGAGAAGATATTTTGCAGATGTCCTGGCTGATACCTTGCCTTAAATATTGTGAGATGTTGAGCTGAGATCCAAGTTAGGCTGTGCTTAGACTCCTGATCCACCATGATCCTGCAATCCTAAATGGGTGTTGTTCTGAGCTGATAATTTTGTGGTAATAATTTACAACAGGCTTCCCCTACTGTTCTCTAATATATCTGGAAAGAGGTGTAGTTGACTTGATGACTGGGATGTCATACCTACATAGAAGCAGAGACAGGGAGATTTCAAGGATAGGTTACTTTGGAGTGAAAGTGAGAGGACCAGAGGCACTGGCAGCCAGGCTTGATGGGAGGGGCATGTGAACAAAAAACTGAAATACATTTTGTTTAGAACCCTAAATGACATGGAGAATAATGAGAAACTCCAAAACATGGGTGAATTTATAACAGGGTAATTTCAAAATGAAATGGATTGTCATAAAAAAACAGTAAGCCGCTTGTTACAGCAAGTGTTCATGTCTTCGATGATTAGAAGGGGGCACTTTATGTAGCATAGCAAAGAACAAATATTTGATCTTCGTAATGTATTCACTGTGGTCTTTTAGTAAATTTCCCAACCTCCTGTTATTAATATCTCAATTTCTTATGTGCATATCCATTGGGATCAAATAGATAAAAAATATCTGAAGGAAATTTGTGATTTACAAAATGTACAACTGCTATTGTAAAGGATATTATTTTTTGTTGATGCTCTGCTTTGAACTAAATGACAACATAGACATAAAATTTTATTGAGGAATTGTTCTAGGGGTAATATATTTTCAAAATATTATATTCATGGGTATTTGAATTCATAGGAACTCTGCAACAAAAATGTTAAGGACTTTCTCTATAGTGCAGCATTGTGTTCCAAAGAAATTCCCTATAAGTAAACTAGTAAAAGTAATTAGTCAAATTGGCTGTAATAGATGAATTCAGAACATAAAATCCCCTACCTTTCCCAGAGCCTTGCTGCTTAAAATATGTTTTTCTAATCATGTGTTCTGATAATTAGATCATTGATGGAAACTTTCTTTATTGATTTATACCTGCCTTTTAGCTTGACAATAAGCAGACACTATTTGATATGAAGCACATGCCTAGCTATGATATGATAAGTCCTATAATTGTCAATTGAGGGCAGTGATTTGCACACATTAAATATTAAATATTTATTTCCTAAATGACAAAATCGATGGTGTATTCTGGCCCTCTTCAACAGTATGTAAAGATTTCAGGGTAATAGGTGACATTTAAATTTCAGAAACAATCCTTCTGTATCTCATTTGAAACATCACCTTCTGCTACATGTGTTTCAACTATTATGGAAACTCCTATGATGACTATGGATATGGTTTCAGCTAAGGGTGTGAGTATGAAAAAATAATAGCTATGGCTTATTTATATTTTATTTTTAAAATATGATTAATAAATTATAATTAAGAATATTAATAAAGGAATAGACTAAAGATGAGAAGTCACCACAAGAAACTTCATTGAGAGGCACCTAAGATGTCATGATTGTCTCTGTTTTCTGGTCACAGGGATTCTTCCAGGGGACAACCAGAGTAAGATGCAACTCAGAGACTCACCGAGATAAACCTTAATATGAGATCTTCTCTCTGGGAATACAGGATCGGCAGGCACACTGTGTGTGTGCGCTAAGTCGTGTCTGACTCTGCAACCCCACAGACTGTAGCCCACCAGGCTCCTCTTCCCATGGGATTCTCCAGGCAAAAATATCAGGGCATTAATGAGCTGCATATAAAGATTGTTACTTGTGAGTGAAAATGTTAAGTCTGAATACATGATGTAGGGATGAAATTACATCTGTCTAGAGGCACACATTTAAATGTGGACCAGCAGAAAAGAGAAAATGGCAGTGAAAAATAGAATATTTGATAGCAGTAGTGTGACTGTTTCTGCCAGTGACCTGAGTGAAACACTGAATTTTTTTTAATGGGACTTTCATAAGATCAAGGTATAGCATGGTAATTCTTGGTCCTACACATAAGAATAATTTTACACAGATGTTCATGGGAAAGAAATCACTAGATATAGCTTATCTGTTTTGCTTCATCCATAACTGAAAGAGCCACAAAGTCAGTTTCTCTCTTTCTGTCACTGTCTGTCTCTTCAATCTCCTCATATACACAGACACACAACAGAAGATGCAAATGATGGAGAGAAATGAATGTACATGATAGAAACTGCATATTGTGAAAGTTATTAGCTTTATTGTGAAGCTAAATTAGAAATTTTCCCACAGGCAAATTGTTGATGCATGCATGTGTGCACAGTCACTTCAGTCGTGTCCAACTATGTGACCCTGTGGACTGTAGGCTTCTCCGCCCATGGAGAAGCCTATTCTCCAGGAAAGAATACTGGAGTGGGTTGCCATTCCCTCTGCCAGGGGATCTTTCCAACCCAGGGATCAAACCCATGCCTCTTATGTCTCCTGCATTGGCAGGTGGGTTTTTTTTACCACTAGCATCACCTGGAAAGACCCAAATTGTTAATATCAGCTTTTAAAAAAAAAAAAGAAAAAAAAAGTGAGCATAACAAGTATCACTGATTATTTTTCTCCTAATTGTTGGAAAATCCCACCAATCAATGCAGTTATGATTCACAGCAGTCAAAAATTCAGTTCAGTTCAGTTCAGTTCAGTCGCTCAGTCGTGTCCGATACTCCGTGACCCCATGAATCACAGCACACCAGGCCTCCCTGTCCATCACCAACTCCCGGAGTTCACTCAAACTCATGTCCACAGAGTCAGTGATGCCATCCAGCCATCCCATTCTCTGTCGTCCCCTTCTCCTCCCGCCCCCAAACTTTCCTAGCATCAGAGTCTTTTCCAGTGAGTCAACTCGTCGCATGAGGTGGCCAAAGTATTGCAGTTTCAGCTTTAGCATCAGTCAAAGATTAGATTTTGTCAAATTTAGACACACAATAGAAATATTTGTATAACATTTCAAGAGTGAAAATTCCATTTCTTTTATGGAAAAATTTTCATTGATATGATCAAAATATATTTACTAATAATGCCTCTTTAAGGACACAGTAACATTTTGCCATAACAATGTATTTAAAATTTTGTTAATAAAAGCATACCTACATGACACATACATAGAAAGTAAAACATTTTAAATGAATAAAACATTGTTTCATTTATCAATTTGATTATATTAAAATCCTTTTCCTTTATTTGAATTTCTTATCAAGGCAGATGATATCGGAAAAATAAATATTTTGTGTCCTCATATTTATTCAAATATTATTACCTCTGATAATAAGGTGAGAGCTTATTAAAATGCAGAGGAACCCCTAGATTATCTTTATGCTTTACTTTAATCTTCACTTTATTCTATAACATCATCACTATTACATAAGTAGGACATCACTGCTGCTGCTGCTGCTAAGTCGCTTCAGTCATGTCCGACTCTGTGCGACCCCATAGACGCAAGCCCACCAGGCTCTCCCGTCCCTGGGATTCTCCAGGCAAGAACACTGGAGTGGGTTGCCATTTCCTTCTCCAATGTGTGAAAGTGAAAAGTGAAAGTGAAGTTGCTCAGTCGTGTCCGACTCCTAGCGACCCCACGGACCGCAACCTACCAGGCTCCTCCATCCATGGGATTGTCTAGGCAGGAGTACTGGAGTGGCTTGCCATTGCCTTCTCCAAGGACATCACTATTTGGGCTAAAATAAGGGTTAGAACTATGTTATGGAAGGTTGCAAAATTTTAAGAGGTCAAGAACAGAATTATTTGTGATCAACTGTAAGTGAAATGAAACAATTGAAAATGCTCCCTGTTTATGTAATATCTGGTTACAGAATGTTAAAGTGAAGAGTTGTTATGAAAGATAGTTTTATAAGTACGACTATACCATCTTATTAAAAGATTTCAGTTGGTTACAGCAAACCTCCATAATACCTTAAGGCATTATGCTCGGGTCTTGAAACAGCACACTAATTATATTAGTCATAAAATTAGCCCACCCACACCTCCGGCATAAAAAGGCTGTCTGCAAAGGGAAATGTCCAGACTAAAGGAATTTACCCTCCTTGCTTGCCCAAAGTGGAGCAAGCAGCACCATGACTGGCTACCACGGAAACCACTGTGGGGCCGCGGGCACGGAGGCTGTGGCTGTGGAGGCTGGGGTGGTGTCTGTGGCGCTGGCTGCGTCTGTGGCTCGGGCTATGACTCGGGCTCTGGCTCTGGATTTGGCGACAACCATGACCAACCGGAGAAGGCAATGGCAAGCCACTCCAGTACTCTTGCCTAGAAAATCCCATGGATGGAGGAGGCTGGTAGGCTGAGTCCGTGGGGTCACTCAGTCAGACACGACTGAGAGACCTCACTTTCACTTTTCACTTTCACGCATTGGAGAAGGAAATGGCAACCCACTCCAGTGTTCTTGCCTGGAGAATCCCAGGGACAGGGGAGCCTGGTAGGCTGCCATCTATGGGGTCGCACAGAGTCGGACATGACTGAAGCGACTTAGCAGCAGCAGCAGCAGCAGCGTGACCAACCCAGATAGCATATTAAAAAGCAGAGACATTACTTTGCCAACAAAGGTCCATCTAGTCAAGGCTATGGTTTTTCCAATGTCACAGAGTTGGACTGTGAAGAAAGCTGATCGCCAAAGAATTGATGCTTTTGAACTATGGTGCTGGAGAAGACTCTTGAGAGTCCCTTGGACTGCAAGGAGATCCATCCAGTCCATTCTAAAGGAGATCAGTCCTGTGTGTTCATTGGAAGGACTGATGCTAAAGCTGAAACTCCAATACTTTGGCCACCTCATGCAAAGAGTTGACTCACTGGAAAAGACCCTGATGCTGGGAGGGATTGGGGGCAGGAGGAGAAGGGGATGACAGAGGATGAGATGGCTGGATGGTATCACCGACTCGATGGACATGAGTTTGAGTGAACTCTGGGAGTTGGTGATGGACAGGGAGGCCTGGCATGCTGTGATTCATGGGGTCGCAGAGTCAGACACGATTGAACGACTGAACTGAGCTGAACTGAGGTACTTATTGTCATTTTGCTATTTGTTCTCTGGTTTTTTGTAGCTCTTCTCTGTACTTTTCTTCCATAAATTTCTTCCCTTATAGTTTACAATTTTTATTAGTGATATATTTGTGTTCTCTTATGTCTAGTTTTTGTGTGTATATTGTAGGTTTTTGATTTGTGGTTACCATGGGATTCATATATGTTGACCTATAACTGTATGCACTTGTTTTAAACTGGTAGTCATTTAATTCAAACACATTTTAAAGATCTACATTTTTGCTTACTCTCCTTCCCCAAACAATGTATTTCCATCATATTTTATATCTTCATGTTTGTTAACTGTTTATTGCTTTTATAGTTTAATTTACAAATTTTTGTCTTTTAATCTTTGCTGTAACTTATTTAACTGTTTTATCCATACCCATACTATATATTTGCCTTTACTAGAGAGAATTTTTTTTTCCTACAAATTCTTACTTCTCATTGTAACCTTTTCTTTTCCATTTAGAGCTGACCTTTTAATGTTTTTTTTAGGGTTAGTTTGTTAATAGTATTGATGAACTCTCTTAGATTTTGCTTGTCTGAGAAGTTCTTTACCTCTCCTTTAATTCTGAATAATAATCTTGCTGGGTAGACTGTGCTATGTTGTAAGTTTTTCCTTCCAGCACTTTAAATATGTCATGACACTCAGTTCTGGTCTACTAAGTTTCTGCAGAAAAAATCAGAAACTGGTAGCTCACACCATATCAGGTCTCCCTTGTATATCACACTTTGTTTTTGCCTTGCCATCTTCAGAATCCCCTCTTTATCTTTAACTTTTGCCATTTAACTATGATATGTCTTCATGTGGATCTCTTTGAGTTCATTTTGTTTAGGACTCTGTGCTTCCTGTGCCTGGATATCTGTTTCTTCATGTTTGAGTATTTTTCAGTCATAATTTCATCTAATTAATTTGATCCCCCTTTTCTTTCTCTTTTCCTTCCAGGATCCATATTATTGCATATGCTAGTATGCTTGATTTATTGCTTTAATTTTTAATTTGTTTTCTTGTTTTCTGTTTTGACTAGGTTATTCCTCTTTTTCCATCTTCCAGATTGCTTATGTGTTCTTCTGTATCTTTTAGTCTGCTGTGATTTCTTTTTACTGTGTTTCTCATTGCAGTTATTGTATTCATCAGCTCTCACTGGTTCTTTTTATATTTTACAGTTCCTCATTAAAATTATCACTGTTCCCATGCATTATTTTCCCTACTTCAGGTTCTATTCTCATTACTAATACTTTAAAATAAATCTGTGAATCATTTACCTGTTTCATTAGTGACTTTTCTCCTGTATTTTTTTTTTTTTTTTTTTGCTGTTGTTGCTTAACTTGAAGCAAATTCCTCTGTTTTCTGATTTTGCTTAACTCTCTCTGACTCCATGGAATTATGTGAAATAATTATCCCTCAAACTCTTGAAGGTGTGTCTACACAAAGACAAGGATGTGCTGGTTTACAGTTTGTGTGTGCCCAGGGGCTTTGGTCGGAGAGCTGGATATGAAGTGAGTACAGGTCATGTCTTTCCCCAGTGTGTGCCAGCAGTGATCTTCTTGATAGGAGGTGGGGCTAGAGATGAAGGGGCTAGAGGCAGGGCCAGGGCAAGTAGAGGCTTCTCCTATATGCAATGTCCTACCCACCCTATGGGGGCAGGATCGGGTTCCAAAGCTCCGAGGGTCAGATCTGAGCTGAGTTCGTGCCCTCTAAGTGCCACCCCAGCATTGGTATACATTCGCTCAAAAAGAGAACAAAACTGGAATAAGAGGGGCCAGAGCAGACTCCCAGAACAGTCAGGAGCCCTCTTAGGGGTGGTCCTAGCATACAACCACCTTGAGAGTGTCAGCAATGTCTGTTCCCATCCTGTTCAGATGTAGTATTGGGTCCAAGCCAGCTCTGTCCCCTTCAGTGGCACACTTTTCTCAGCAGTGGCAGCCTTCGCCCTAGCAGGGAACGGCCAGGCAGAGCAAGTGGGACTGGATCAGGCACTTTGTGTGGGCTGGAGCATATATTGCAGAGGTCGTGGGAAACCAGTCACAGTCCTAAGCACTCTCAATCTTGTTTCATGAGTAAGCAAAAGCGTGCACCATCTTCACCCGCAGAGACCAGTTTTCTCACAACCTCACTGACAGTCCCACTGGCCTTCAAACTAGCCAAATGAACTCATTTTCCCAGTATCAAACACCAGTACTGGGTGCCCAGTGTGTGGTTCAAACTGGTTTGTCCTCAAGGAGAATCTATGAACCTGTAGTAAACACTCTACTTCTGTGTTCCCTTCAAGAAACACAGGTCCTGAACTAACTGCTTTGTTGCCTCACCTACCCAAGCACTGTGGGTCATTCTTTACAGGCTTAATGGTATAAGATTCTTTCTTCCAGTCTCCAGTTGATTCCATTGAGAATTGTTCACGTGTAGATCTGCTCTTGGTATGTTCCCAGGAAGAGTCAGGGTCCTCTGTTCTACCATCTTGATCTCCTCCTTGAGGTGTGCATGATTTTAATCTACCCAAGCCACTGCCTGATTATGAAACACAACAGATCTCTTTCCAAAACTCAAACAGAGATTGACTGACCCTTTCAAAGTTCCAGTGAAACAGACCATAAATTCTGTATTTTCTTGTGGAAAAATGAGAATGACAGAAAGTCATTCTCAGAGAAAAAATGTACAGCTTCAATATATGAGTTCAAGTACATGTCCTCAGTGAAGAAAAGAAAAAGCAATAATATACAATTAGAAAAAAAAATTATATCTGTCCAGAGACACATTCAAATAGTAAGCATCAATAAAGAATAAGATACTAAAATAGCAGCATGTAGGGTAAGAACAACTTTTCCAAATCTTTAACCAAACTAGATATACCAAGGATATGGCTTTGGTCTGATCAAGGTAGTTAACAATAGTCCTTGGATATCCTTCAGTTCAGTCACTTAGTTGCATCCAACTCTTAGCGAACCCATAGACTGCAGCATGCTAGGCTTTTCTGTACATCACAAACTCCCGGAGCTTGTTCAAACTGATGTCCTTTGACATGGTGATGCCATCCAACCATCTCATCCTCTGTCATCCCCTTCTCCTCCCGCCTTCAATCTTTCCCAGCATCAGGGTCTTTTCCAATGAGTCACTTCTTCGCCTCAGGTGGCCAAAGTACTGGAGCTTCAGCTTCAGCATCAGTCCTTCCAATGAATATTCAGGACTGATTTCCTTTAGGATGGACAGGTTTGAACTCCTTGCTGTCCAAGGGACTCTCAAGAGTCTTCTCCAGCACCACAGTTCAAAAGCATCAATTCTTCAGTGCTCAGCTTTCTCCACAGTCCAACTCTCACATCCATACATGACCATGGGAAAAACCATAGCCTTGACTAGACAGACCTGTGTTGGCAAAGTAATGTCTCTGCTCTTTAATATGTTATCTAGGTTGGTCATAACTTTCCTTCCAAGGAGTAAGAGTCTTTTAATTTCAAGGCTGCAATCAGCATCCGCAGTGATTTTGGAGCCCAAAAAAATAAAGTCTGACACTGTTTCCACTGTTTCTCCATCTGTTTCCCATGAAGTGATGGGACCAGAAGCCATGACCTTAGTTTTCTGAATGTTGAGCTTCAAGCCAACATTTTCACTCTCCTCTTTCACTTTCATCAAGAGGCTTTTGAGTTCCTCTTCATTTTCTGCCATAAGGGTGGTGTCATCTGCATATCTGAGATTACTGATATTTCTCCCAGCAATCTTGATTCCAGCTTGTGCTTCTTCCAGTCCAACATTCCTCATGATGTACTCTGCATATACGTTAAATAAGCAGGGTGACAATACACAGCCTTGACGTACTCCTTTTCCTATTTGGAATCAGTCTGTTGTTCCATATCCAGTTCTAACTGTTGCTTCCTGACCTACATATAGGTTTCTCAAGAGGCAGGTCAGGTGGTCTGGTATTCCCATCTCTTTCTGAATGTTCCACAGCTGATTTTGATCCACACAGTCAAAGGCTTTGGCATAGTCAATGAAGCAGAAATAGAAGTTTTTCTGTAACTCTCTTGCTTTATCCATGATTGAACAGATGTTGGCAATTTGATCTCTGGTTCCTCTGCCTTTTCTAAAACCAGCTTGAACATCTGGAAGTTCACAGTTCACGTATTGCTGAAGCCTGGCTTGGAGAATTTTGAGCATGACTTTACTAGTGTGTGAGATGAGTGCAATTGTGTGGTAGTTTGAGCATTCTTTGGCATTCCCTTTCTTTGGGATTGGAATGAAAACTGATCTTTTCCAGTCCTGTGGCCACTGCTGAGTTTTCCAAATTTTCTGGCATATTGAGTGCAGCACTTTCACAGCATCATCTCTTAGGATTTGAAATAGCTCAGCTAGAATTCCATCACCTCCACTAGCTTTGTTCATAGTGATGCTTTCTAAGGCCCACTTGACTTCACATTCCAAGATGTCTGGCTCTAGACAGGAACATATTTATTATAATTAACTCACGAGGTAAACATGGGCCTCATAAGATCATTCCCTGAATAGATGGGCAATCTAAATTTCTCAGAAGCAGCCAGAGAACTAGTATCTTCCATAGCAGCATGGACGATAGCAAGTATGTCTACAGCCACTGTAGCACATCCATATTCACATCCCACGTTGCCATAACCAGAGCCCAGGCCACCATAGTAGTTGCTAAAGTAGTTTATGATGTGAGGAGAAGAAGGCTCTGTTGAAGAGCAAATTCTGTTTCAGGAGTTTTAAATTTATAATCTGCATAGCACCACATATACCAACTAAGTGGTATGAGGGGCAAACTCAGCCACTGTTGCACTCACATTCCAAACTAACTGGCATTAAAACTATCTCAAGGATTCCTCATAACCAGTGTATCCAAAACAAGACGTCTATGCTCTGTGTCAGGATGCATGAATGAAATCATACTCTAATGAGAGGTTCTTCTCCTAATTCAGTGGCTTGTTTATTTCTGATTCCAAATTTAACTGTGTTACTAACTACCATGAGATCATTGAACCCATGCATAGCATACCTGTCGAAAACCCTGTCGTTTTTCAGTCATTAAGTCACGTCCGACTTTTTGTGGCCCCATGGACTGCAGCACGCCAAATTTGCCTGTACTTTACTATTTCCGGGAGGTTGCTCAGACTCATGCCTATTGAGTCAGTGATGCCACCCAACCATCTCATCCTCTGTCATCCCCTTCTCCTCCTGCCCTCAGTCTTTCCCAGCATTACAGTCTTTTCCAGTGAGTCAGTTCTTTGCATCAGATGGCCAAAGTGTTAGAGCTTCAGCTTCAACATCAGTCCTTCCAATGAATATTCAGGGTTGATTTCCTTTAGGAGGGACAGCTTTTATCTCATTGTTGTTAATGGGATTCTCCAGAGTCTTCTCCAGCACCAGAATTTGAAAGGTTGAAAACCTTAGTTTCTTTTAATAATATCCTCTTTCTGTCTGCCCATGTGCAGTCTTAGACGTATAAAAATGGCTTTAAAGGGGAAAAGAAGGGTGAAGAGTTTGTGGGAGGAAGACGTGGTGTCAGAATTCACTTGTTTAACATTGAATAACAATGATAAGTGTTTTATCATTTATTTAAGAACAATCTTATACACTACACTTTGGTTTATACTTCACACAGACATGTATCTATAATTTTAAAATGGACACAAAATGAGGATAGGGAAGCTAAAGTTAAACCCTATTAACTATAGATATACAGAAAGGATGGAGCATTTATTCTATCAGAAATCTGAGTTTAAAAATGACTTCCAAAACTCTCAGTGAGTTACTGACTAGTAAGCTCCGTGATATGTTGTACTGAAAAGGGCACACTTCTTCCAAAGTTCTTGCCAGGAAAGGTGACCTCAGCTGAGGTATGAGAAAACTTCAGACAAACCCAATTTGTGAAATATTCACAAAATATCTGACTCTTCATGGAATTTTCAAGGAAAGCAAGAGGAACTGTCACTAATTGGAAAAGACTAAAAATATCCACAACAGAAAATGAGAACTGGGACCCAGGACAACAACAGAAGACACCAATAGACACAAATAGCAAAGCAAAAACCCATACTGAGTATGATACAAAGTTAGTCTCTTTAAGTGGATGAATGTTCTCTGATTATGAGAGATGTTAACATGAAGAGACACTGAGTCATGATTATATGTGAATTTTTTGTGTGCTTTTGGCAACATTAAATAAATCTAAAATTATTTCAATACATGAAGTTAAAAATAAAAAGTACTCTTCCATTTCATTAATTTGATCATTTATGACTTATTCATATATCAAATATTACTAAGAACTATTAAGAACTATATTAAGTGTATACTGGGCATTGCTACAGCACTGGAGTTAGAGCAGTGAACATGGAAGGCAAGGTTATGGAGTTTATATTCTAGATTAATCCAGGTTAGGAAATTCAAGACAGGCAAATAGTAAAAAAGTGATTGAGACAATTTCTGATAGCAGTGAGTATATATAAATATTTCATCAAGGTGGATTAAAGGCAATTACAAGAGTTATTGGTGAGGGGTTCCTTTAAACTAGGCACTCAGATAATATCTCTCTGAGAGAACCAAGAGAGAAGGTAAGCTACTCCTTCTGTCAGTCAAAGAGCTCCGGGACGGAGAGTTTATGTAGAAACGAACTCGCTCCATCTGGAGAACTGGAAAGCCACTAAGATCTGCGAATTGTAATGAAGAGGAAGGACGCTACCAGATGAGAACAGGGACATGATCGTGGTCGTGATAGATTGGATTAGGTTTGCTAGATTTTCTGTGCCAGAGATAGCAAATGAAAATGCAAGTCAACCGTTACACTTAAATGTCAGGTAAACAAATGATTTAAACATAAGAATTCCCCTTGTGAAGTTTGGGAAACTCAATTTTCTGTATTTCATAGCTGCATTTTAATATTCTGAAATTGGAATGTAACTGCATATCTAGAATTTAGCAATCTTGATGTGGGAAGACATTGAAAGAATATGTTAAAGGAGGTTCATGACTTGATTTGTGCCATACATGCTTTGAGATGTAAAAAAATAAGTAAATAAAACAGGCTAGGTAGTATAGAAAATCATGAATGTATATATGTCTTGTTAAATTTCTAATGAATATTAATCTATGGAGATATCAGTGTTAATTTGCAGATATATAGAATAATATTGGAGATATATATGAAAAAATATATATTAAGTAATAGATTGAAAATGAAATTAAAATTGATTGGAGAAAAAAATGCATTCTAAGTGCAACCAACTAAACAGAATTTAGGTAAAGACTAAAGACTATGCATGGGACAAACACATCACTGGGCACGCCAATATTTGAAGACAAAGTCTGAGTAGATTAAAGATAGGCTACTTCTTCAAATTATTTTCCCATTTTGGTTATTAGAGAATACTGAGATGAGTTCCCTGTGCTATACGGTAGGCCCATGTTGGTTAAAAAGAATACATACATGTATATGGATAACTCAATCACTTTGTTGTATACCTGAAACTAGCACAACATTCTTAATCAACTATACTCTAATATAAAATAAAAAGTTAATAAAAAGATAATACTGAGAATAAGCTGCTGCTGAGGCTAGAAATGAACCAAAGATGTGTATACAGGGTAAAGCTAAATGTTCGAACTTTTAGGAATGAAAAGAGATGCTGGTGGACATAAATGTATTCAGAGGCTGAGTAAGATGATAACCTGACTTGTGGATTTGACAAGACTGAGGTCTTGAGGTCTTGATCCCTGCATCTCAGTAGAGTAGCTGAGACCAAAGACCAAAAAAGATGATTGAAAAAGTAAAGAAATGTTAAAATGCCTCAATGGAAATACACTCGTGATTTTTTTTTCTTATAAAGCAGAATATAACAATGGGGATTACTTGAAGGATATGCAGAGTGAAATAAAGCTTGTTTTCATTTTAATTTTGGAATATGTTTGAGAATTGAGTATACTCAAAATGACACACCTAAAAAGAATGGGCAAAAAACGGTGATGCTGTACAAAGCTCTTACTGCTATGATCATTCAGTTCAGTTCAGTCAGTCACTCAGTTGTGTCCGACTCTTTGAGACCCCATGAACTGCAGCATGCCAGGTCTCCCTGTCTATCACCAACTCCCGGAGTTTACCCAAATTCATGTCCATTGAGTCTGTGATGCCATCTAACCATCTCATCCTCTGTCCTCACCTTCTCTTCCTGCCTTCAATTGTTCCCAACATCAGGGTCTTTTCCAATGAGTCAGCTCTTCGCATCAGGGGGCCAAAATATTGGAGTTTCAGCTTCAACATCAGTCCATCCAATGAACACCTAGGACTGATCTCCTTTAGGATGGACTGGTTGGATCTCCTTGCAGTCCAAGGGACTCTCAAGAGTCTTCTCCAGCACCACAGTTCAAAAGCATCAATTCTTCAGTGCTCAGCTTTCTTTATAGTCCAACTCTCACATCCATACATGACTACTGGAAAAACCATAGCCTTGACTAGACAGATCTTTGTTGACAAAGTAATGTTTCTGCTTTTTAATATGCTGTCTAAGTTAGTCATAACTTTCCTTCCAAGGAGCAAGCACCTTTCAATTTCACAGCTGCAGTCACCATCTGCTGTGATTTTGGAGCCCAGAAAAATAAAGTCAGTCACTGTTTCTACTTTTTCCTCATCTATTTGCCATGATGTGATGGGACCAGATGCCATGATCTTCGTTTTCTGAATGTTGAGCTTTAAGACTTTTACACTCTCCTCTTTCACTTTCATCAAGAGGCTCTTTAGTTCTTCTTCACTTTCTACCATAAGGGTGGTGTCATCTGCATATCTGAGGTTATTGATATTTCTCCAGGCAGTCTTGATTCCAGCTGTGGTTCATCCAGCCCAGTGTCTCTCATGATGTACTCTGCATATAAGTTAAATAAGCAGGGTGACAATATACAGCCTTGACATACTCCTTTTCCTATTTGGGAGCAGTCTGTCATTCCATGTCTAATTCTAACTGTTGCTTCCTGACCTGCATACAGGTTTCTCAAGAGGCAGGTCAGGTGGTCTTGTATTCCCATCTCTTTCTGAATTTTCCACAGTTTATTGTGATCCACACAGTCAAAGGCTTTGGCATAGTCAATGAAGCAGAAATAGATGTATTTCTGGAACTCTTCCTTTTTCGATGATCCAGTGAATGTTGGATTTTGATCTCTGGTTCCTCTGCCTTTTCTAAAACCAACTTGAACGTCTGGAAGTTCCCTGTTCATGTATTGCTGAAGCCTGGCTTGTCAAATTTTGAGCATTACTGGGATCAGAGAGGAAAATTTAGCTTTCAAGAGAAAGTAATTCACTCCTTGAAGTAAATATCAGGAGAAAAAGCTTAGTAAATGTTGTAATTTGGAACTTGTTTTGCACACACACACAAAATGTATTCTCATCCTTTTTAATCAAATACAAAAAAACAAGTTAATTATAGGCTTTATTTTTATTTTTGATTAACTGGTGAAATTCACACTTATCAAAATTAAGCAATGTTCTAAGACTTAAATATTCTTGAAGAAGACTAATCATCATGTTGTTTCAACTAGTTTTTACTAAAAACATTGTTTGATTGACTCTGAACTATGAGAGCTGAACCTACTACTATTTTCTGTATGAGAAACTTGTATATGATATAGTGAAGAAGTCCTCTGCTTATAATATCTCGATCCAGTGATAGCGAACTGAGTGTCACAACAGCATGTTTACTTCTCAAAACTGGACCTAACACGAAACATACATAGAAAGTACATTCAAAAATACATAGTGACTGAGCAGATGAATGTGTTGGTCTGATCATTAGAAAGACAACATTTTTCTGTTTCATTAATATATGATTTTATTTTGACTCATTTGAAATACCTATGATGTTAAATGAATCAGGCGATTTGAAAAATGTTTATCCATACTCTAATACTCTCCAGAGAGAGTTGATTAAAATGTAGAGGATGTCTAACTTCTCAAACCACCTTCATTGCAGTGCAAACCAACTCCAAATTCCACTCTCTAAACCCTGTCTAAACCTAGGTAAAGAGACATATAAAAATATTTTGAATAACAATTATCATAAAATATCAGAAATCCAAGTCAATGTATAAATAATGCTGCTTTCCCACATGCATTTTGCTGAAGATGCAGACATACAGATGGTAACCTTAACCCTGTATAAGAGACTGCAAAAGAGACATAGGTATATAGAACAGTCTTTGGGACTCTGTGGGAGAGGGTGAAGGTGGGATGACTGGGGAGAACGGCATTGTAGCATGTATATTATCATATGTGAAATGAATCACCAGTCCAGGTTCGACACATGATACAGGATGCTTGGGGCTGTTGCACGGGGATGACCTGGAGGGAGGATATGGGGAAGAGGGAGGTGGGAGGGGGTTCAAGAAAGGGAACACATGGACACCCGGGGCAGATTCGTGTCAATGTATGGCAAAACCAACCAATATATTAATGTAAGGTAATTTGCCTCCAATAAAATAAATTTTTTAAAAAAAAAACTATAATACCACTCCGACTTTGGCTACACAAAATGTTGAATTGTCTCACTGATTTAAATGAAGATACAGGGCCTCCCAGGTGGCTCAGTGGTAGAAGAATCCACCTGCCAATGCAGGAGACATGGAAGACATGGGTTCAATCCCTGAATTGGGAAGATCCCCTGTAGTAGGAAATGACAACCTACTCCAGTATTCTTGCCTGAAAAATCCCATGGGCAGAGGAGCCTATTGGGCTTCAGTCCATGGGGTCACCAAGAGTTGAACATGACTGAGAACACACACTCACAGTTGGAATTCAAGCATTATGCAAGAGAGCTCAGCATTCCAGGTTACAAAGCTTACTGATTGAATGTTTTGAGAAAGAAACAGTTTTCTATCTAATTATCATTATTAGCACAAAACACGGTGCTAATCCTATTGGATACTTATTTAGAATATTAACTAATCACTTTATACACAATTAGGAAACACAGAAATTGGATTCCAAAGAAAGACTTCTATTTTCACATCCTTCAGTGGAAGCTGAACATAAATGAAAGTTAGACTCATTGATATACGTAAGAAAGTAGAAGACATTTTGTTCAGAACTGATTGCCTTGAAATTTTATTTTAAGTAAGTTTATTAAAATTATTGTCAATATTATGTCATGAAAGACAATATTGCTTAAATATATAGACACTAAATATCTGAAGAAAGTAATAATTTTGATGAAGAAAGAAGGCAAATGTATGAAACGATAGAAATATTCTTTGTGAAAGGTTATAAAATAATAAAATTATTTGAAAAGTCCTAACAAAGTCTTATTTCTTGACATAAAGGATGGTTCTAGAAGCTTAAAATGGACACATACAATACTTTGGGGCAGGACTGTGTAGGTGTGAGTGTATGTCTCCTCTCATCCAAATGCTCAATTAAATAAGAGGAATGCAAAGTGGGATGTCAACACAACAAGCCTGCTGAATTTCCCTGTTGTTTCATGCTATGGTTGTGAGCAACAAATTAATTAGGGTGGTCATAAAGTTAGCCAGTGGCATGAAGGCGTGGTGGGTCACACCCACACTGAGGGCATATAAAAGGCCCTCTGCAGGGAGAAACGTCCACACTCAAGTGACACTTCTACTCTCCTTCTCCACCCGAGAACAACCTCAACAACCTACACCATGTGTGGCTACTACGGAAACTACTATGGCGGCCTCGGCTGTGGAAGCTACGGCTACGGAGGCCTGGGCTGTGGCTACGGCTCCTGCTGTGGGTCTGGCTTCCGCAGACTGGGCTGTGGCTACGGCTGTGGCTACGGCTATGGCTCCCGCTCTCTCTGTGGCTGTGGCTATGGATGCGGCTCTGGCTATGGCTCTGGCTTTGGCTACTACTATTGAGGACGCCATGGAAGACTCTCACCCTCTACACCTGGACACCAGGAGTCGCCAGCTCTGAAGCCCTCATGTTCTGTGTCTTTCCCCTGGATGATGATTAGGCTGCATCATGGGAGTTTAGTGTGGTCTATTGTGAACCTACCATCTAACCTATACATTTCCCAGAACTTACCTCATTAAGTGGATAAAGTGAAATTTGCCAGTGAACTCAAGAGCTCTTCTTTCATTAGAATGATGATATCATAGTAACTACCTTGATGCTTTCATCCTGGAGCTTGTTTGTTTGTTGATCTAATAAATGTAATCAATCCAAAGAGCAATCCTGGTTTTTAGGTCAGTTATTTGACGTTCAATATTACCTACAGACTTTTCTTGGGCTGAATTCCATTCTGTGTGGTTGTGTAACTGAGGGGCTCAACACTGACTTCTGGTGGGAGGCATTTGTAAGCTGACTGCTAGAGGCCACTCTCAGCTTCAGGAGGCTGCCTGTAGTTCCTTACAAGTTTTCTTGTCTTTTCAAAGCCCGAAATGGGGGGAAAACACTCCAGTAAGATGGACACTATGGTTGTGGTGGTTTAGTCGCTAAATCCTGTTCGACTCTTGCAACCCCATGAACCCTCTGTCCATGGGATTCTCTAGACAAAAGTACTAGAGTGGGTTGCCATTTCCTTCTCCAGGGGATCTTCCTGACCTAGGAGTTGAACCCAGGTCTCCTGTACTGCAGGCAGATTCTCTACCAGCTGAGCTATGAATAAGCCCAAAATGGGCACTATAATCCCATACAATTTTATGTAACATAATCACATAAACAATCAAATGTTTCATCACTTTTTCTGTACAATATTAGTTAGAAGTAATTCACATATCTTGTCTATACTCAAGAGAAGGGCATCACACCAAGCCATTGACATCAAGAGAAAGAAGTCATAATAGCATCTTAATTGTTTGCCTACCACTGATAGCAATGCTATGCATCCTTTCTATTGGGAATCAAGCACTTCCCTCATTTGCAGTACTATGGAACAATTTATAGGACATCAAATCATTTTATCTCTGAAAATTTGGTAGAATTTCCATGCATAATTATCTAGATCTGGAATATTTTTTAGGGTATTTCTATAATGACTTTTTCTGTTTCTCCCTAGTAAATCAGTCTCTCTATAATTCCTCAATGTAAATTTATCAGTTCTGGTAATCTATATTCCCCTAGGAAATTATTCATTGCCTCTGGGGTTCAAATTTATATCCACAAAGATCTGCAAAGTAGATTCGTAACACTTTTTAAACTTATTTACATGTTTATTTTTCATTATTTCTAGTTTTGTACAGACTTTTTCTTTTTCTCTTTTTCCACTTTGATCAAATTAGCAAATGATTTACAAATGCCAATATTTTCAAATAGTAATATTTTGAGGCATATTAAAAGCCAATTGCTTTTTTTCTGTTTTCTACTTCATTAATTTCTGTTTAGCTGTTTATTACCTCTTTCTTTGCATTTCCTTCGGTTTACTTAATTGTTTTTATATAAGGTTCCCCTAACCAAGATAAGTGACTTCCCTGGTGGCTCAGACGGTAAAGCGTCTGCCTACAATGTGGGAGACCTGGGTTCAATCCCTGGGTAAAAAAGATCTCCTGGAGAAAGAAATGGCAACCCACTCCAGTATTCTTGCCTGGAGAATCCCATGGATGGAGAAGTCTGGTAGGTTACAGTCCACGGGGTCGCAAAGAATCGGACACGACTGAGCAACTTCTCTCACAACCTAGATATTAATTATTTATGTTATTTCTTTCATCTTTCGCTGACAAAAGTAGTTAGTGTTGTAAATTTTTCTCCACTTAGTGCGTGAATATTTTTCATCAATTTTCTTAATTACTATTTCCATTACCATTGTTTATTTTGAAACTCTGTGATCTCAGATTATATTTACTCTTTCACCTGACAGATGTTTAATCAAAGATTTACTCACTAGGTGAACAGGATTTTCTGTCCCTTGTTTTTGTAAACAACCTCTAACACTGCTGCTGCTAAGTCGCTTCAGTCATGTCCAACTCTGTGCGACCCCAACTCACAACCTCTAGCTTCATAGCAAAACAGTCTAAAAATGTTTTCTGCAGCATCTCTATATTAAAAATGGACAAATTATTTTCCTTTTAATCAGTTTTTATATATTTCTGTGGAAACTTGAGAAGCAGATTTTACTCTACTGTAAGTATATAGATGGACATATATCCATAAAGTCTACTTTATAAATTAAATTGTAGGTGCTCTGTCATTTCCCTTATTTTTTTCTACTAGATATGGGTGTTCTGAGAGTGACATATTAAAGCTTTTCATTATTGATATGTTTCTATCTACATCTCCTAGATAGACAGATAAATAGGTAGGTAGATGGATAAGTATGAATTCTGTGTTCTGGTACATTTAATGAAATACCCTTGGGTATAGCATATGTTTTTTTAGGCATTGCTTTGGAGAATATATTTGAGGAAAGCCCCTAGACTACTATGTTTTTCTTAAGTTAACAATAAAAATGCTGTTTAAATATTTAATGAAATTTACCATTGAAGTCATCTAAAACTAGAGTTTATTTTGTGGAAAGCTGTTTTGAATAATGTATTTATTTTCTTTATTAGATAAAATGCTGCTCATATTTACTCATTAATTTTGATAATTTTTTTAATTGAAAGAAAGTTTCCATTTCATCCATGTTGTGGAATTTATTGGCATAACATCCTTTGTACTTATCCATTTATTATTTTTAGAGTCTGTTAGATTTAAAAGGTGTTGATTCTATCATCCTTCAGATTGGTAATTTGTATTAGCTCTCCTACATTCTTGATCAATTTGTCCAGAATTTATCAGTTTGGCCTACCAAACTTGTGTATTATTTTCTTTACGGCATGTGCTTTCTCTGTTGAATTGTTTCTACTTGTGTTTATTTTTCCTTCATTCTTCTTTATAGTTAATTTTATATTACTTTCTATCTGTTTAAGTAAACTTAGAAATTGATTTTAAATACTCTTTTTTGTAATATAATATTTTAAAACTATAAATTTCCCTCTAATCACTTCTTCATTGGTAAACTATACATTTGGTACATTGCATTTCTTTATTAATCAATTTAAAGTGTTTTCCAATCTTCCATGTGATTTCTTTTTTATTAATATACTTTTTGAAGGAAGTTTTTCTGAATCCCATAAGACTTTGCCCTAGGTACCCAAGACACTCCTATCCCATTCAAGAGTCATCTTGGTAGTAAGGGAGGTAGGTGGAGAATCTGACTATGCCACTACTCCACCAAGACATATGCAGAGCCTGAGCCAGTGAAATTCTTTCTGCTCTTTCAAGCATCAAGAACCAGTGGGACAACCAGCGCTCAAGATAAACCAAAGACACCAAAATAACACTGCAGCAATTCTGAACTTTACAAATCATAGCTCACAGAACCCATGTGCTAAACCTGAACAAGGTGACTGCCAACTTAAAAAAAAAGAGAGACAGAGAGCAATTTAAATAGAACCAAGATGCTCTAACAAAATTTCTCTCATACCATCATACCAAGAATCAACAAAATGACAACATGAGTGGGAAAAGATAGTCAACTGACCCCTAACACTAAGTTACTCAAATTATCTGACACAGATTTTAGAGTTCAGTTCAGTTCAGTTCAGTCGCTCAGTCGTGTCCGACTCTCCGTGATCCCATGAATCACAGCACGCCAGGCCTCCCTATCCATCACCAACTCCCGGAGTACACTCAAACTCATGTCCACAGAGTCGGTGATGCCATCCAGCCATCTCATTCTCTGTCGTCCCCTTCTCCTCCCGCCCCCAACCTTTCCCAGCATCAGAGTCTTTTCCAGTGAGTTAACTCGTCGCATGAGGTGGCCAAAGTATTGCAGTTTCAGCTTTAGCATCAGTCCCTCCAATGAACATCCAGGATTGATCTCCTCTAGAATGGACTGGTTGGATCTCCTTGCAGTATAAGGGACTCTCAAGAGTCTTCTCCAGCACCACAGTTCAAAAGCATCGATTCTTCGGCGATCAAGTAGCCATTGTAAAAATGTTTCAATAAATAAATTCTCTTGAAACAAACACAGACAAACGTACATAAATATACATATGCATACATATATGTGCACATGTATAAATATACAAACAGCTACCATTAGAAAGCTGGAATACATATACCAATATCAGATAACTAAACTTTAAAACAAAGGATTTTAATAGTGACAAAGATGGACCCTTTTTATGATACATAGGACAATCAATCAAGAAGATATAACAACTTAAGATTCATATGTACCTAACAACAGAGCTTCAAAATTCATATATCAAGAATGGACAGGACTGAAAGAGACTGCAATAAAAATAGATGGTTCTAATATCACATTTTGAATATTACATAAAATAACTACATAGAAGATTATAATATAAATGGTTGAAGAAAATTATACACCAACTAGACCTAACTATCAAAAGAATACCCAACTACAAAAGAACACAGATTTCTTTCAAGTACACATATATAATATTCTCTGAGATAGACCATGTGTGGTGTGTGTGTGTGTGTGTGTGTGTGTGTGTTAGTCACTCAGTCATGTCCAACTCTTTGCAACCCCATGGACTGTAGCCAACCAGGCTCTTCTGTCTATAGAATTCTCCCAGCAAGAATACTGCAGTGGACTGCCAATTCCTCCTCCAGGGGTCTTCCCCTCTCAAGAATTGAACCCAAGTCTCCTGCATTGCAGGCAGATCCTTTACTGTCTGTGCCATCAGGGAAACCCCAAGACAGACCTCTTGTAAGGCCAAAAAGAGCCAATGAGTTTTAAAAAAATAAAATCATGTGTAGTTCCATGTGTAGCCTGTCTTCAACTGATGAAAGAAGGCATACTTACACAATTCTTCCCCCTAAATGATTCTAAAAATATGCATTTGGGACAGTTTAAGATTTTAGCAGTCTCATACTTTGACCCCCTATTCAGAAAGTAACTGTGACAGTTACGAGTATGCCATTTAAGTTACTCCAAATTTTAAACATTAGCTACTAAAAACATATTTAGAACTCACTAATTTATATTTTTATCATTGTTGATATTATTATTTATATCTAATAAATGGAGAGAATTAACTAAAGTTACCATTACAGGTTTGCTGAACATTACCCAAACTACCAGGATCAAGGATACACTTTTCAGCCTGTATTCTTCATCTGGCCTATGTTTGAATGGTTTCAGCCTACCAAAGCGACTGTCTTGTTATGAAAAAATAACAGATCTCTTCCCAAAAGACATGCAGAGGCTGACCCCTTGAAACTTTCATTGAAACAGACCTCAAATTCTATATTTTACCGTGATAATGTAAAATTAAATGAATGAAATAAAGCCCTTTGTTCAGATACAATGCATAACATGAGTTCAAGCACATAGTTGTCAATGAGAAAAAGACTAGTAATAATACAAAATTGAGAACAAAAATTATATCTCCCAAAAGGTATCTTTAAATAGCATCAAGAAAGAATGAAATTCTTAAGAATTATCATAAAGTGGTGAAAATAGAGCTATCACTTTGCCTATACCTCTAATGAAATTTTAGTTGATCAAAGATAAGACGTTGGGAGGAGGAACAAGATGGCGGAAGAATAGGAGGGTGAGACCACTCTCTCACCCACAAATTCATCAAAAGAACATTTGAACGTGGAGTAAAGTCCACAAAACAACTTCTGAATGCTGGCAGAGGACATCAGGCACCAAGAAAAGCAGCCCATTGTCTTCGAAAGGAGGTAGGAAAAAACAAAAGATAAAAAGAGAAGCAAAAGAAGTAAGGATGGAGCTCCGTCCTGGGAAGGGAGGCTTTAAAAAGAGAGAAGTTTCCAAACACCAGGAAACACTCTCACTGACAAGTCTGTGGCAAGCCTTGGAACCTCAGAGGGCCACATAACCGGGAGGAAAAAGAAAGAAAGAGTTAAAACCCACAGATTACCCACCAAACTGTAACTCCCAGCAGAGAAGCAGTGCAGACGCCTGCATATGCCATTAGCAAGTGGGGGCTGAGCAGGGAGGAGCCGGCTGAACTGCTTAGAGAGAGGACTGGGCTTGAATGCCGTGGGAACAATCTGAGAGATCTAACAGGGGATAGCAAAGCAGACTGGGATAGCTTCCCCACGAAAAGGCGGAAAGCTCTAACCTAAGCCTCTGCCAGCCCCGCTCACAGAAAAAAGGGCTGAACAGAGTGAGCTGGCTGCGGTCGGCCCATCCCCCATCCCCCACAGAGACAGGCAGGGAGGTCAGCCAGAGCCAGAGGGGGCAACCGCGGCCCCAGAAAGACATCCGATACAAACTGCAGGCAGGCTTGTTGCTAATCAAGACTTCTTGGGCTCGGGCCGGTCGATATCCGCCTGAGAAGGTGCGCCAGTTGTACACCCAGAAAACCGAGTGGCAGGGACTGTGGAGGCGATAAGTCGCAGCGACCACGCTCGCCAAACACTTGGTCACCTGAGCTGCTCGGACTGGGGAAGGCACAAAATGCAGACACAACCAAGTCTGCGCCTTTGTGGAGTACCCGAGAAACTGAACTTGAGCCACTCAGACCTGGGAAGTGCATACAACCCAGCACCAGCCTCGGACAGTTCAGTGAAGCCATCCAACCATCTCATCCTCTGTCATCCCCTTCTCCTCCTCCCTTCAATCTTTCCCAGCATCAGGGTCTTTTCAAATGAGTCAGCTCTTCCCACCAGATGGCCAAAGTATTGGAATTTCAGCTTCAGCATCAGTCTTTCCAATAAATATCCAGGACTGATTTCCTTTAGGATGGACTGGTTGGACATCCTTGCAGTCCAAGGGACTCTCAAGAGTCTTCTCCAACACCACAGTTCAAAAGCATCAATTCTTCAGCACGCAGCTTTCTTTACAGTCCAACTCTCACATCCATACATGACTACTGGAAAAACCAGTCAGAGAAATCCCATTTGAAAGATCCAAGGGAAGAGAAGATCCTGGCCTTTTGCTGTTATCTGCAGAGGATCAGTGACCCAAAGGCAGAGGTTTGAAGTTGGAAACAAACTTGGTACATCTGAACAGAAGAAAGGTTACTGCTTATGTGTACTGTATGGAGAAGAGTGTCTCAAGGTTCACTCACAGGTACACTCGAGACTAAAACAGGGCCGATGGTAAAGGCTGTGCTTTCTGTGGTTTGGGTTTACAGATATGGCAAATACAGACACTGGACACCCGGATACATTTGATCTTCAGATAAATGATTTTTTGTACATACATGTGCCGTGCAATACCTGGGAAATTCAATATTCTGAGCTTTAATAATTTGAAATTCAAATTTAAATGGTGCCTGGTATAGCCTAGCAACCTTAATGTGGAAAGACATGAATGGATAAACCACTGGGAGAGGTCTAACCTAAGTCTTGCATGTTTTAAAATGTAGTGAGAAAACAGAGGAGCTTTGAGGGTATGAGGAATCAGGAACTCATTTCATTCTGTTAAATTATGATGACCATTAACAATCAAAGGAGATGTCAAGTGGTCATTTGAATATATATCAGAGCTGAAAATGTCAATTGAGACTAATTGTCTAAAGTAGCATTTCCAGTTATGCATGCAAAGAGTATTTAAATAGAAACTATAAGAAGAGCAAACAGCTAACTGGTGACCTTGACATTTGAGGAAATAAAAGTCAAAAAAAGTAAAGAGAGAAAGGATATGGAAAAGGAGCAATTGGGTATACTGCAATTGAACCAAATGTGAGTGGTAGGGTGTAAGTAAGGGTTGGAGTGTAATTTAGGAATGAAAAGGGAAGTTGGTGAACCCAGATGCTACTCAGAGACAGTAAAAAGAAGTGGACCAAGACAAAAGGGATAAAGAGAGAATAGAAAACAACCATAGAAATATTGATTTATGTGAAATTTTGCCATGAAGTAGAAGAAAATGGGATATTAGCAGGAAAGGACCGAGGAGAGAAAGAGGGCCTTTTTGATTTGGGGAGGTACTTAAGAACAGAATGTAGTTCAGAAAATCATACCAGAAAAAAAAATTTTAAGAAAAATCTCATAGAGTACAATGCTCTCTGTTGCGACTAGAGAGAAAGGAACTCAGTGCTCTTAAAGAAACAAATTAAATCCAGAAATTAAACTCTATGAAGAAACAACACAGTAAATGTTATCGGGGACATTATTTTGTTCAAAATAGCAATGTCTTTTGTAACTACTTTAAACAAATACTTCCCCTAAAAAAAAAGTTAATTGTATTTTTAAAAATGGAGAGGCAATTTTAGTCATACCAATTTCAGATGATGTTTGAAGAACTTAGATAGCCTAGAGGAAGACTGATCATCATTCTATTTTAATGAGTTTTTCCTGGGAATTTCTTTTGCTATCTCCTGATTGACTCTGCATTGTCATAGTTGAGGTTACATTATTCATCTGTACAGGAAATTTGAAAATGATATAGTAAAGATGTTTTGTAATCCCAGTATCTCAACCCACCAAAGGGTGAACAAAAGTCACAATGCTATGTCTATTTTATAAAAGTGAACCTACCAAATACACACATGGAAACATCATTCAAAATCACATGTTGAATGAATGATAATTGTGTTTGGCTAGACCCTTAGTATAAAAACACACCATTTTACTAAGAAGCATTTTCTGACTCATTAAATGTACTTCCCAAGAATTAAAGTTTTTTTTAAAAAATCTCATGGTTTTATTCTTTTCATCTCCAGAGGAGATTTCACTAAAATACAGGGTGTGCCCAACATCTGATCCTCTCTGTCCTTGCCTAAATTTATGAGAGGATTATAAAAACAATATTTTGACTCAGAAGTATCATTAGAATAATAGAAATCCACTGATAGATTACACATAGATGATGGATCATGTTATCTCCCAATGTGCATCCTCTTAAGGATACAAAGTACAGTTTAAATGCAAAAGTAACTTTTCTTACTTTTCTTGTGCCTCCCAATGGAAGGAATTGTCACACTAATTTTAATTACGTGAGCAATAATACTAGGAATATGCAAGAGAACTCAGTATGACTGGTTCAAAATAAATTTAATAATTGAACATGTTGATAAGGGACTTGGTTTAACACATTAATAAACAATAAACGCAAGTTAGTGCACTGGATATTTTCTTAGAATATAAATCTAATATTAATAAACAAGCTAACTTGTATAACTGTATATTCAATTTAGAAAAACAAGTGGAGAAATCAAATTTCAAGGAATAACTCCTATTTTTCAGTTTTGCAATAAAAATTGAGCATAAATGTGAATTAGTCATTGGCATAGGCAGAAAAATATAATACATTTTGCTCAGACTCGGTTTAAGGAAATTTTAACTGATTGGATTATGATCAACATCATGGAAATAAAAGATACATTATGGTTTCAATATAGGAAAGAAACTGAATCCCTGAAGAAGATAATTTGGATCAAGAGGATAAGAATCTTTGAGTAAAGAGGAGTTGTTAGTCTTATGAAAAAATTTTTTAAAGTTTGGTGAAACAAACTGAGGTCAAGAGCAAATAAAATTAAGACCAACAAATATCTTTCTCACTATACTGAAGGTGCTCAGTGGTTAAAACAAAACGTATAATTTGCAACAGGACTGTGTAGGTGTGAGTCTGCGTCTCCTCTCATTCAAGTCTTTAATTGGATAAGAGGAATCCAAACTGAGATGTCAACACAGCAGTCCTGCTGAATTTCTCTGAGGTTTCATCTTTGTTTGTGAACAACAAACTAATTAGATCAGTCATAAAGTTAGCCAGTGGCATGAAGGCGTGGTGGGTCACACCCACACTGAGGGCATATAAAAGGCCCTCTGCAGGGAGAAACGTCCACACTCAAGTGACACTTCTGCTCTCCTTCTCCACCCGAAAACAGCCTCAACAACCTACACCATGTGTGGCTACTACGGAAACTACTATGGCGGCCTCGGCTGTGGAAGCTACGGCTACGGAGGCCTGGGCTGTGGCTACGGCTCCTGCTTCGGCTCTGGCTTCCACAAACTGGGCTGTGGCTACGGTTCCTGCTTCGGCTCTGGCTTCCGCAGACTGGGCTGTGGCTACGGCTCTGGCTACGGCTATGGCTCCCGCTCTCTCTGTGGCTGTGGCTATGGATGCGGCTCTGGCTATGGCTCTGGCTTTGGCAACTACTATTGAGGACGCCACGGAAGACTCTCACCCTCTAGGCCTGGACACCAGGATTCACCAATTCTGAATGAACCCCATACATTCTTCATCTTGTTAAAGACTTGCCTTCTGGTGCCCTCTGCATCTGATACACCAACCCTTCCCTTTCTGCATTTTATGTCCGAAGAGTAGAAGAATGTGAAATTCATTTGAGAACTCTAGTCATGATCTCTCATTAGAATGATGCCATCACAGAAACTCTCTTTTGACTTCCATGCAGAAGACTATTCTCTATTTTCCTAATAAACCTGTTCAATATGGAATCATAAACCTGTTTCTTTCTGTTTTTTTGTTTTATTTTTTTCCATTTTAAATGCATTATTTGTCATTTGGGGCTTCCCTGGGTGGCTCAGTGGTTAAGAACTCACCTGCCAATAAAGGAGACACAGGTTCAATCCTTGGATCAGGAAGATCACCTGGAGAAAGAAATGGCAACCCACTCCAGTATTCTTGCCTGGGAAATCCCACGGATATAGGAGCTTGGTGGGCTACAGTTCAGAGAATCACAAAAAGAGTCAGACACAACTTAGCAACTAAGCAACAATAAAACAGTTTGTCCTTTTGGTTTTCTTTTTTCCTTTTTTGAATTGAAGAAAAGAATTTTCTTCTTTAGAGAATAGCTTCTTTTAGTATTTCTACTTTAGTTGCTCTACCAAATCCTTGACTTGTAACATAAGAAAGTAGAAGTCTTAAAGCCCTCAGTGTTCTGCTCTGGTAAAGTAGTGATCTGTGCTTGCTGGTCCATCATGAGGATTAAAGAAATTGACATTTGCCAATGTAGGTAAGCACTGTCTGGATACAGTCTGTATTCCAAGCGAATTATTCTAAAATCTTCATCTATGTGGAGTCCTCTAGGAAGTACAATGCTGATATATAGTGATCAAACTCTAATTTCAGTTTTAGGTATACTTAAACAAAAAGTGTTTCCTATGCTCACCCAGCACAAGAAGTAAAGGCATTTTAACCTACCCTGCCTTCACCAAACTTTTAAATGTCTTGAACTATAGTTGTTGTTTTTTTTTTTAAGTGACGCCTTTTCTAACATCCACTGTATATTTCAGTTTAGAGCCATTTAATAGCATCTGATACTCTTATTATCTGACACATATCAATTAATGTATTTCATTTATCCCCTCTTTGTTACCCAAAGTTTGCATACTTTTTGCATTTTGTTATTTAAATTTTTTTTCCACTTTTTTTTTTTTTACCCTCTATGCTCAGCTTCACGCTTTTAGGCAGGGAGCACGTAGAAATTTAGGCATTGAAAAATGAATCACTGAAGATTTTAGTACTCCAAGAGTAATATTTTTCTAGATATAAATTCATTTCTCCCAGAATTTAATTAAAAAATTTAAATTCCTCAATTAAGTATAGAAAGTAATATTCAGTTCAGTTCAGTTCAGTCGCTCAGTCGTGTCCGACTCTTTGCGACCCCATGAATCACAGCACGCCAGGCCTCCCTGTTCATCACCAACTCCCGGAGTTCACTCAAACTCATGTCCATTGAGTCGGTGATGCCATCCAGCCATCTCATTCTCTGTTGTCCCTGTCTCCTCCCACCCTCAATCCCTCCCAGCATCAGAATCTTTTCCAATGAGTCAACATGTCTCATGAGGTGGCCAAAGTATTGGAGTTTCAGCTTTAGCCTCAGTAATATTATGAGTACCTAAAACTGTCCACCTAGATTGATTTGGCAGCTTTTAATATTTTGCAAGTTTTGTTTCCTCTGTCTTTCTCTTTCTTCCTCTCTCTCTCTCTCTTTCTCTGTGTCTCTCTTCCTACACACACACGCACGTGCTCAAACACCCAAACGTCATTCCTGAAACATCTGGAAATATCTTGCAAACTTCATGACACTTCATTCTTAAATGAATATGATAAGATATGTGCTACATCGCTGTAGTTGTGACCGACTCTTTGCAACCTATGGACTGCAGCCTGCCAGACTCCTCTGTCCATGGGATTCGCCAGGCAAGAACACTGGAATGGGTTTCTTCTCCAATGGTAAGATATGGCTTCCCACATAACCAAAATTCAATTATCACAAAAAAAAAATAAAGTTCTGATACAATTCTATTATCTAATTCTTAGTCTTCCTGACCCAGGGATCAAACCCAAGTCTCTGGCATCTTCCTCATTGGCAGGTGGGTTCTTTGCCACTAGCACCATTTAGGAAGCCCATATAATTCATAATCTAGATTTAATTTTTCCAATTTTTATAGCTTTATTTTTGATACAGATTCTAATTTGTACACATTATCATACTTTACAATTTATGGTCTTTTTTAATCTAACATTTCATAAAATCTAGAGCATTTCTGCAGGCTTTCATGGTTTCATGGTGTTAATACAAGAATACATTTTTTAACATTCTGAGACAATCTTTCACTGATGGTTGGATGGCATCACCGACACAACGGAGATGAGTTTGAGCAAACTCTGGGAGTTGGTGATGGACAGGGAGGCCTGGCGTGCTGTGGTCCATGGGGTCACAAAGAGTTGGACACGACTGAGCAACTGAACTGAACTGAGACTATGTCACTATCAATTTTTCTATGATTGTATCAATTATAATAATCATATATTTCTTAAACCAATATTTCTAAGACAAAAATTAAGATCATTACACATGTCAAAAATTAAGCTTATAGTTCAATCAAGTATTGTGTGTGTATAATGTAGAATGCCCTCAGCTAACAAGCAACCCTCACAAGAGATCATGTCTGCTTCCAGTCCCCAGTGATTGATCAGAGTGGGGCTATAATAACATGCCTTGTTCAACCCAGTAGCTGGTTGGGACATCCCCTCTCCACAGTCCCACAGATGGTTTCCTGAGGTTTCTACTGACTGCCACGTCAAATCAGCTTTACCCTCGCTTTCTTCTCTTTCTTTTCACAGTATACACTCAAGAATAGATTGCTCCAATAAAGCTTTTGCAGAAAAATAATCTGCTTAAGGTCATGTAGTGCATTCAGGTGTCATGCTGTCTAGTATTTTTCATAACCTTAAATTTTGTGTAGGTTATAGGAAATTTTTTTTCTTTTAGAGTATTCTTCAGTTTAAAGTTTCCTCATGATTAGAACAAGATTATGAATTCTGTCAAAATAGTGAATAGGTTTACTTTTTATTAAATCTACTTTCAGGCACTTGTGGATTTTCTTCATTACTTATGGTAACTTTGCAACTTGATCAGTTGTAAATATTAGGTTTTTCTGCTCAAAAGCTACTTTTATTATTATTATTTGCAATTAAGAAGCATTTGGTAGAGATGTTTTGTGACTGCATAAATATTCCATTCATATGCCAAAGTTTACCACATCTTATCATTTATTTTCCTTTCTTGCCTAATTATTTATTATGATGGATTGCAAATGTTGATTTTCCTGATTTTCATTGTATTTTTTTCAAATGCATTAACTAGCATTATACTGAAAGCAATTTTTCTTTCTACCTGATTGTTCATTTACATGGGTCTAAATTCATGGATTTCTATTGCAAATAATCCATTATTATTATTATAATAGGGACAGCAATTGCCAGACTGTCTCATAAGATTTAGGTTGTGCCTATCAGTTCAGTTCAGTTCAGTTCAGTCGCTCAGTTGTGTCTGACTCTCCGCAACCCCATGAATCACAGCACACCAGGCCTCCCTGTCCATCACCAACACCCGGAGTTCACTCAAACTCATGTCCATTGAGTCGGTGATGCCATCCAGCCATCTCATTCTCGGTCGTCCCCGTCTCCTCGCACCCCCAATCCCGCCCAGCATCAGAGTCTTTTCCAGTGAGTCAACTCTTCGCATGAGGTGGCCAAAGTATTGCAGTTTCAGCTTTAGCATCAGTCCTTCCAATGAACACCCAGGATTGATCTCCTTTAGAATGGACTGGTTGGATCTCCTTGCAGTACAAGGAACTCGCAAGAGTCTTCTCCAACACCACAGTTCAAAAGCATCAATTCTTCGGCGATCAGCTTTCTTCACAGTCCAACTCTCATATCCATACATGACCACGGGAAAAACCATAGCCTTGACTAGACGGACCTTGGTTGGCAAAGTAATGTCTCTGCTTTTTAATATGCTGTCTAGGTTGGTCATAACTTTCCTTCCAAGGAGTAAGCGTCTTTTAACTTCATGGCTGCAATCAGCATCTGCAGTGATTTTGGAGCCCAAAAAAATAAAGTCTGACACTGTTTCCACTGTTTTTCCATCTATTTCCCATGAAGTGATCAGACCAAATGCCGTGATCTTTGTTTTCTGAATGTTGAGCTTCAAGCCAACCTTTTCACTCTCCTCTTTTACTTAAAACAACATTAATCCACAGACATGGTTTATTTTATTGCTATACAGAAAAAATGCTGCCAATTAAATATATTATGATGTAAATGATAAGCTATCATACATTATAAACATTTTATATTCAGGTTAATGATGCATAAAATATGCACATTTAAATTGTTGAAAGCTATATTTTTATATCTTCTGCTTAGCATTTATAATGAATTCTATTTATAGTTCCATTTTCTTATGATGTTTCAAGACCATAAAACAATATTGAATAACAAGGATGAAATTGTTGTAGTTCTCATCTCTTGCGTTGTTGGAAGAGAGTGTTTGTTATCACTGGTCTTTTTTCCCACTTTGGCTCAGCCTCTTCATTCATTCTGTAGTCTTTTCTCTGCTCTTCCCTGATAGTATATTGGACACCTACCTACCTGGGGGGTTCATCTTTCAGTGTTATATCTTTTTGCTTTTTCATACCGTTCATGAAGTTCTCAAGGTAAGAATACTGAAGTGGTTTGCCATTCCCGTCTCCAGTGGACCACATTTCGTCAGGCCCTATCTGGAACATGACCTTCAGCCACTCAGTGTAGCCAGATGACATGCCTGGTGCCCTGGCGAGAGACGCCGGTTCCAGCGGCGCAGACGCGAGAGTTGTGCCTATAACATTGTGCAAATGATGCAACTTCTTTGAACTTGGCATTCTTGCATAAAAATTACAAACTATTCTAGGATTTTTCTGAGAACTAAGTGTGTAAAAATATGTAAAGCACTTAGATCATAATTGGAATTTAATAAATTCTTTGTATGTGTTATCATTTACTACTGTATGCACTGTTTATTTTCTATCTTTTTTATTCCTGTGTCCTTGATTATTCTGTTTATCTCAACTGCTGTTATTCATAGAATTCTACATCAAAACTGAATAACTTTTTAATTATTGTGTTAATAAAGCAATATCAACTAAAGTTGTTAGTTATTTCCGTAGGGCAATCATTGTGCAAAGTACTTTATGTGCATTATCTCACATTATTCTCAAAATAACCATGAGATACAGCAAAACTCTCCATTATACAACATTCAAAAAAGAAGGATATAAAGTAACTTACTCAAGTGGCAGGTCTCATAACTAAACTTTTTTTCTCTTTGTATATAAATATAAAATATTCTTTTCCAGTCTAGATATTTTCCCCAGAAAAGGCAAATGAGCACTCATCATTTCCTTTTATTTTTGACTGTAAATTCAGGGTATAAACTTGAAATCATGGGGAAAATATTTTATAATTTAAACACAGAATTTTTAAAATGTACAAAATATTAATGTAAAAGAGAAAGAAAAGTCCAGTCTTTTTCAGGCCTAGTGTTCCAGAATTTCAAACTATTTGCTGCTAGTCAACAGTCTCATGAAGCTCAGTGATAACATTTGGGTTTTAGCAGCAAGCAATCTCTCACATGAAAATGATATAAATCCTTAAAGGAAAGTAATGGATTGGGAGGCAAAGTAATATTAATAGAAGGAGAAGTTCAAGGTCAAGGTGCAATACTATGATCTGTTGAATGTCAATAAAAAAGAAGGCAAAATTATTGTTTTTCTGGAGCAGGTCAGAGTTTGTCAATAAAAATGGTATTTACTGCCATAAATATTAGTTACAAAAGGCAATTTAAAGATGTCATGAGTAAGGATTTGAGGATGAGACAATTGATTCTGTTAATGACCCACTAACTGGCTCAGATGTGGTGAAACAAAGCATATCTCCTCAATGCTTGTGAAGTCATCCCTAAAACCTATAGTCAACAGATTACTCATACTGGTCCTGAAAAATTAGCCAATAGCATGAGTGTTTGTGGGGGATCACACCCACACTCAGGGCATATAAAAGGCCCTCTGCAGGGAGAAACGTCCACACTCAAGTGACACTTCTGCTCTCCTTCTCCACCCAAGAACAACCTCAACAACCTACACCATGTGTGGCTACTACGGAAATTACTATGGCGGCCTCGGCTGCGGAAGCTATGGCTACGGAGGCCTGGGCTGTGGCTCTGGCTCCTGCTTCGGCTCTGGCTTCCACAGACTGGGATGTGGCTATGGCTCCTGCTATGGCTCTGGCTTCCGCAGACTGGGCTGTGGTTACGGCTGTGGCTATGGCTATGGGTCCCGCTCTCTCTGTGGCTGTGGCTATGGATGCGGCTCTGGCTATGGCTCTGGCTTTGGCTACTACTACTGAGGACAACAAAATAGACCCTCACCCTCCAATTCATCATTTCTGGACCCCAAAAGTTCTCTGCCTCACCCTCAGATGATGCTCATTGTACACAGCACAACAGACTTCTGATATGATTTTCTAAAGGCCTGATGCTGCTGCTAAGTCACTTCAGTCGTGTCCGACTCTGTGTGACCCCATAGATTGAAGCCCACCAGGCTCCCCCGTCCCTGGGATTCTCCAGGCAAGAACACTGGAGTGGGTTGATATATGGATCTAATGTCACTTGATATCTGGACGAATATGAAATTCACCTTATGAACTCATGTTCCTCTTCACATTGAAATGATTTTGGTATAGATTCATGTTCATAATTTTATCCTAAATTTGTTTCCATTTTCCTAATAAATTTTGAACTAATAAATGGAGGAAAAAAAACTTGTTTCATTTTTGTCTATTTAATATGCACAATTTGCCTTTTATTTTTTGGCTGTTATCAGGGTAACAAATATTTTTCTTTTGGAAATACTTTCTTCAATATTTATTTATTTTTGCTGTACTGATTTCTAGATTTGTAACTTCATAAAAGTCTGTGCTGCTAACAGTGAGAAAATAGAGAAATTAAGGAAACAATTACATTCACCACTGTGACAAAAAGAATAAAATATTTTGGAATAAATCCACCTAAAGAAAAAAAAAAACCTATATATTGAATTGAATTGAACTGAATTGAATTGAATTGAAGTCGCTCCGTCGTGTCCAACTCTTTACGACCCCATGGGCTGTAGCCTACCAGGCTCCTCCATCCATGGGATTCTCCAGGCAAGAGTAGTGGAGTGGGTTGCCGTTCCCTTCTCCAGACCTATATATCAAAAACTATAAAACACTGATGAAAAAAATCAAAGATGACACAAATAGATGGAGAAATATACTATTTTCATGGATTGGAAGAATCAATATAGTGAAAATGAGTATACTACCCAAAGCAATCTGCAGATTCAATGCAATCCCTATCAAGTTACCAATGGTATTTTTCACAGAAGTAGAACAAATAATTTCACAATTTGTATGGAAATACAAAAGACCTCGAATAGCCAAAGCAATCTTGAGAAAGAAGAATGCAACTGGAGGAATCAATCTGCCTGACTTCAGACTATACTACCAAGCTACAGTCATCAAGACAGTATGGTACTGGCACAAAGACAGAAATATAGATCAATGGAACAAAACAGAAAGCCCAAAGGTAAATCAACACACCTATAGACACCTTATCTTTGACAAAGGAGGCAAGAATATAGAATGCAGAAAACACAAATCTCTTTAACAAGTGGTGCTGGAAAAACTGGTCAACCACCTGTAAAACAATGAAACTAGAACACTTTCTAACACCATACACAAAAATAAACTCAAAATGGATTAAAAATCTAAATGTAAGACCAGAAACTATAAAACTCCTAGAGGAAAACATAGGCAAAGCACTCTGACAATCACAGCAAGATCCCCTATGACCCACCTCCCAGAGTAATGGAAATAAAAGCAAAAATAAACAAATGACCTAATTAAATTTAAAAGCTTTTTCACAATGAAGGAAACTATAAGGAAGGTGAAAAGACAGCCTTCAGAATGGGAGAAAATAATAGCAAATGAAGCAACTGACAAAGAATTAATCTCAAAAATATACAAGCAGCTCATGCAGTTCAAGACCAGAAAAATAAATGACCCAATCAAAAAATGGGCCAAAGAACTAAATAGAGATTTCTCCAAAGAAGACATACAGGTGGCTAACAAACACATGAAAATATGCTCAACATCACTCATTATCAGAGAAATGCAAATCAAAACCACAATGAGGTAACATCTCACACCAGTCAGAAAGGGTGCTATCAAAAAGTCTACCAACAATAAATGCTGGAGAACAGTATGGAGATGCCTTAAAAAACCTGGAACTAGAACTGCCATATGACCCAGCAATCCCACTACTGGGCATATACACCCATGAAACCAGAATTGAAAGAAATACACGTACCGCAGTGTTCATCACACCACTGTTTACAACAGCAAGGACATGGAAGCAACCTAGATGTCCACCAGCAGATGAATGGATAAGAAAGGGTAGTGCATATACACAATGGAATATTAGCTATTAAAAAGAGTGCAATTGAATCAGTTCTAATGAGGTGGATAAAACTGGAGCCTATTATACAGAGTGAAGAAAGTCAGGAAGAAAAACACCAATACAGTATATTAACGCATATATATAGAATTTAGAAAGATGATAACAATGACCATATATGTGAGACAGCAAAAGAGACATAGATATAAAGATAAGACTTTTGGATTCTGTGGGAGAAGGTGAGGATAGCATTGAATCAAGCATATAATCGTATGTGAAATAGATCACCAGTCCAAATTCAATGCATGAAACAGGGCACTCAAAGCCAGTGCACTGGGAGAGCACTGAGGGATGGGATGGGGAGGGAAGTGGGAGGGGAGTTCAGGATGGGGAACACATGTACACTCATGGCTGATTCATGTCAATTTATGGCAAAAACCACTGCAATATTGTAAAGCAATTAACCTCCAATTAAAATAAATTAATTAATTTTTAAAATATATATCTAGAAGAAAAGTCTGTGATGACCTAGAGGAGTGAGATGGGGAAGGGGGTGGGAGGGAGGCTCAAGACAATAGGGATATATGATACTTATGGCTGATTCACATTGTACAGCAGAAACCAACATAACATTGTAAAACAATTATCCTCTAATCAAAAATAACTTGAAAAGAATGTGAATTTTGTAAATCTCAGTTTCTTGTCTGGTAAGAGAAGGAAAATTTATTTTCTTATGATGAATTTAGCTCTTCATATTTTTTTGCTCTGTAGATGGATATAGTCTTTCAACTGGTGTAGGAGACAGGAAGAATAAAAGAAAAGTAGGCCCCAGCAAGGGCCACAAAAGAAATTTATAATTATTGATAAACTGGATGCTATAAGTCATGAGACTCTTGAAACAAGTCCAGAGGGAACAGTTCATAATCTTAAAAACAAGATATGATCCTTCCAACCCCAGACTGTTTCTAAACTGGCGTCTCAGAGTCACATGTTTTACATATCTGGTGGAAAATCTATAGAAAAGAATATTGATCTTAGTTACTGATTTGTTATTGATTACTATTTCAGACTGCAGCCTACCAGGCTCCTCCATCCATGGGATTTTCCAGGCAAGAGTACTGGAGTGGCTTGCCATTGCTTTCTCCGATTTCCTAATTACTCAATGGTTAATGATCATTTTGTTCTTTGACCCTGAAGGCCACATGAGTTATAGTTTAACTCCCCATATATTCTTTCATTCACTGCTGAAAGTATAATAAAGCTGGCTTCACCTTGGAGTGGTGTTGGTCCCTGATCCTCGCTTTTCTCTGAATTCTTGCGTCTCGTTTCTAATTCTCTGGCAGTATTGTGCTTTCAGAAACCCTGCTTGTCGAGCTGGTCTCTACAAACTGGTACTTCAGGCTGCCTCCAGTCTGAAGAGAAATCTGGTATGTTGGGTTGAAGTTGACATTTCCGTCTATGACCAGAGAGCAGAGAGTGCTGAAGAATTTTCATTTATAGGGCTTAGATGGGATACATGGGGGCTTCCCTGGTAGCTCAGCTGGTAAAGAATCGACCTGCAATGTAAGAAATACTAGTTTAATTTCTGGGTCAGGAAGATCACTGGAGAAAGGATAGGCTACCCACTCCAGTATTCTTGGGCTTTCCTGGTGTCTCAGACAAAAAGAATCCACCTGCAATGTGGGAGACCTGGTTTCTATCCCTAGGTTGGGAAGATCCCCTGGAAGAGGGCATGACAACCCTCAACACTATTCTTGCCTGGAGAATCCCCATGGACAGAGGAAACTGATGACCAACACTTCATGGGGTTACCAATAGTCGGACATGACTGAGTGACTAAGCACGGCACAGTTCAGGATATATCAGTTCAGTTCAGTTCAATTCAGTTGCTCAGTCATGTCCAACTCTTTGTTAGCCCATGAATCGCAGCACGTCAGGATTCCCTGTCCATCACCAACTCATGGAGTTCACACAAACTCATGTTCATTGAGTCGCTGATGTCATCCAGCCATCTCATTCTCTGTTGTCCCCTTCTTTTCCTGCCCCTAATCCCTTCCAGTATCAGAATATTTTCCAGTGAGTCATCTCTTCGTGTGAGGTGGCCAAAGTATTGGAGTTTCAGCTTTGGCATCAGTCCTTCCAATGAAGAATCAGGACTGATCTCCTTTAGGATGGACTGGTTGAACCTCTTTGCAGTTCAAGGGACTCTCAAGAGTCTTCACCAACACCATAGTTCAAAAGCAGCAATTCTTCAGCGATCAGCTTTCTTCACAGTCCAACTCTCACGTCTATATATGACCACTGGAAAAACCAAAGCCTTGACTAGATGGACCTTGGTTGGCAAAGTAATGTCTGTGCTTTTTAATATGCTATCTAGGCTGGTCAAAACTTTCCTTCCAAGGAGTAAGCGTCTTTTAATTTCATGGCTGCAATCAGCATCCGCAGTGATTTTTGGAGCTCTAAAATATAAAGTCTGACACTGTTTCCACTGTTTCCCCATCTATTTCCCATGAAGTGATAGGACCAGATGCCATGATCTTAGCTTTCTGAATGTTGGGCTTCAAGTCAACCTTTTCACTCTCCTCTTTCACTTTCATCAAGAGGCTTTTTATATCCTCTTCACTTTCTGCCATAAGGGTGGTGTCATCTGCATATCTGAGGTTATTGATATTTCTCCTGGCAATCTTGATTCCAGCTTGTGCTTCTTCCAGCCCAGCATTCCTCATGATGTATTCTGCATAGAAGTTAAATAAGCAGGGTGACAATATACAGCCTTGACGTACTCCTTTTCCTATTTGGAATCAGTCTGTTGTTCCATGTCCCGTTCTAACTGTTGTTTCCTGACCTGCATATAGCTTTCTCAAGAGGCAGGTCAGGTGGTCTGGTATTCCCATCTCTTTAAGAATGTTCCACAGTTTATTGTGATCCACACAGTCAAAGGCTTTGGCATAGTCAATGAAGCAGAAATAGATGGTTTTCTGGATCTCTCTTGCTTTCTCCATGATCCAGCGGATGTTGGCAATTTGATCTCTGGTGCCTCTGCTTTTTCTAAAACCTGCTTGAACATCTGGAAGTTCACAGTTCACATATTGCTGAAGCCTGGCTTGGAGAATTTTGAGCATGACTTTACTAACGTGTGAGTTGAGTGCAATTGTGCGGTAGTTTGAGCATTCTTTGGCATTGCTTTTCTTTGGGATTGGAATGAAGACTGACCTTTTCCAGTCCTGTGGCCACTGCTGAGTTTTCCAAATCTGCTGGCATATTGAGTGTAGCACTTTCACAGCATCATCTTTCAGGATTTGAAATAGCTCAACTGGAATTCCATCACCTCCACTAGCTTTGCTCATAGTGATGCTTCCAAAGACCCACTTGACTTCACATTCCAGGATGTCTGGCTCTAGGTGAGTGATCACACCATCGTGATTATCTGGGTCGTGAAGCTCTTTTTTGTATAGTTTTTCTGTGTATTCTTGCCACCTCTTGTTAATATCTTCTGCTTTTGTTAGGTCCATACCATTTCTGTCCTTTACAGAGCCCATCCCTTTGTATCTCTAATTTTCTTGAAGAGATCTCTAGTCTTTCCCATTCTGTTGTTTTCCTCTATTTCTTTGCATTAATCGCTGAGGAAGGCTTTCTTAGCTCTCCTAGCTATTCTTTGGAACTCTGCATTCAGATGCTTATATCTTTCCTTTTCTCCTTTGCTTTTCGCTTCTCTTCTTTTCACAGCTATTTGTAAGGCCTCCTCAGACAGTCATTTTTCTTTTTTGCCTTTTTTTTCCATGGGGATGGTCTTGATCCCTGTCTCCTGTACAATGTCATGAACCTCTGTCCATAGTTCATCGGGCACTCTGTCATCAGATCTAGTCCCTTGAATCTGTTTGTCACTTCCACTATATAATCATAAGGGATTTGATTTAGGTCATACCCGAATGGTCTAGTGGTTTTCCGTACTTTCTTCAATTTAAGTCTGCATTTTGCCATAAGCAGAATATATAGGATGGCGTATTTCAGGTGCTTGCCAAACCCACAATGCAGGAAATCCTATACTAATTCTCTCCAGTGGAACCCAAATGGAGTCCCAGTCATCACTTAGCTGCTCAAAGATTTTATCAACCATTTAGATGAGGAAAGGGAAATTAGGAATGGAAAGAAATGTAACAGTTCAGGTTACCCAACTGCCTTAATCAAACGATTTAGAATCTGCCACAGATAAGGGTTCAGGTCAATAATTCAACAAGTTTATTGACTAATTTTTATGAGTTCATCACATATAGAAAATATTGCATCCTTGTTGTTGTTCAGTCATTTGGTCTTGTTTAACTCTTTGCAACCCTATGGACTGCAGCACACCAGCCCTCTCTGTCCCTCACCATCTCCCAAAATTTGCCTAAGTTCATGTCCATTGCATTAGTGATGCCATCCAGCCATCTCATTCTTTGAGCCCTCTTCTCTTTCTGCCCTCAATCTTTCCCACTGATAGGGACTTTTCCAATGAGTCAGCTGTTTGTATCAGATGACCAAAATACTGGCATTTCAGCATCAGTCCTTCCAAGGTAGTCAGGGTTGATTTCCCTTAAGACTGACTGGTTTGATCTCCTTGCTCTCCAAGGGACTCTCAAGAGTCTTCTCTAGCACCACAGTTTGAGGGCATCATAGCTAAAAATATAAAATCCTACTGTTTCTTCTTTGTTTTTAATATATATAATAAGTCCTATCACGAATTTGGGACAGAAATTGTATGAATCTTTTAGGACTAATCTATTGCTTAAACGAAAACAACCACAACATAAATAAATAACAATCTCTCAAGATTTATAACAAAATTCAGAGAAAGGCAGCATAATATTCAAATGTCCAGGATACTATACAAAATCATACTAACATACAAAGTACTGGCCATTGTGATTAGTTCTCAATGGAAACGACCACTGAGAGATGCTGTGGTTTATAAACTAAAACGGTCCCCAATTTTTATCACCTAGTGGCATTCACATCCTTGCATTTTCCTCTTCCCTTGAATAAAACAAACTCATTATGTGCTTCTAACCAATAGAGCATAGAAAAAAGAATAGAAGTTCTTCCATGATTAGGTCATGTAGATCATGGTTGTTTTTGTTCAGTGGCTAAGTTGTGTCCAACTCTTTGTGACCCCATGGACTATAGTACACCAGGTTTCCTTGTCCTTCACTATCTCCCAGGGCTTGCTCAGACTCATGTCCATTGAGTCGGGAATGCCATCCAGCCATCTCATCCTCGGTTACCTTCTCTTCCTGCCCTCAGTCTTCCCCAGCATCAGGATATTTTCCAATAAGTCAGCTTTTCACATCAGGTGGCCAAATTATTGGAGCTTCAGCATCAGTCCTTCCAATGAATATTCAGGGTTGATTTCCTTTAGGATTGACTAGTTTGATGTCCTTGCAGTCCAAGAGACTTTCAATAGTTTTCTCCAACACCACTGTTCGAAAGCATTAATTCTTGGGCACTCAGCCTTCTTTATGGTGAAACTCTGACATCCATACATGACTATTGGAAAAACCATAGCTTTAACTATATGGACACTTGTTGGCAAAATGATGTCTCTGCTTTTTAATACACTATCTGCATTTGTCACACTTTTCTTCCAAAGAGGTAGCAACTTTCATGACTGCAGTCACTGTCTGCAGTGATTTTGGAGAACAAGAAAATAAAATCTGTGACTGTTTCCAGCTTTTTCCCATAAAGTGATGGGTTGGATGCTATGACCTTAGGTTTTTAAATGCTGAGTTTTAAACCAGATGATGTAGATCTTAATGTCCACCTTATTTTGCATACTTCATTCTTTGAAGTTGTTGATTATGCAAACAGTTACATTGTGAATGCCAAAATTGCCATTTGCTACTTTCTACATTTCTGTTTCTCTGTTGAAGATATAATTTTCTCCCATTTAGTTCAGGAGTGTTTATCTCTACCTTATGGATTATGGTAATAATAGTGGCTTAAATGTCCTAGCTCAATAATTTTGGAGTTGGTGTTTGTAATGGTTATACATTGTTATTAGCAAAAACTTAACAGCTTAACAAACACATGTTATGATTACATATTTTCTATTGGTCTCTACTCTAGACACAACTTAGCTAAGTCCTCTATTAAGAATTTTTCAAGAGGCTGCAGTCAATGTGCCAGCAGGACCTGTGGTATCATCTGAATGACTGCCTGGGGAAGATTCATTTCTAATCCCATATGTTTGTTGTGGTGGCTCAGTTACTTGCAGATTGTTGGACTGAGGATTGCCTGTTGTTCCTTGCTGGCTATTGACTAGAGGTCACTTTCAATTCCTTCCCAAATGGGTCCTTCCCAATGGGAATGTGCCATTTTGTAAACAAAAAGCACAATATCTGAATTTTAAAATACTATTAAATTAGTTCAGCTGCAGAATTGAGATGTCACAGGAGTCAGACAACTTGATAATAAATGAATAGAAATTGCTGAATTTGCAGAGCTAAGTAGATACGATTTAAATATAAATGGAGTCTCAGAAATGTGTGGAATGTACCCAAAATTCTAACATTTATGGCATTGGAATCTCAAATGGAGGGAGAACGTATTTTGGTGCAGAAATCACATTTGAAAAAATAATGGTTGAAAATTTCCCAGATTTGATAAAAAGTCATAATTTTATAGTAAAAAGCTGTAACTCTCAATCAGAATAAACTCAAAGGAAGTTATCTCCAAATATATCATAATCAAGCTTCTATTAACAAATAAAAAAGGAAAATTCTTAAAAGCAACTGGAGATAAACCACATGTTACTTATAGAGAATAATGATTCAAATTACCGTTGGATTTCTCATCTGACATAATGAAGTCCAGAAGACAGTGGAAAACATGCCTGAAAGTGCTTATAAAAAAGAAACCAGCATTTGTTCCCAATAATATCTTTCAGGATTAAGGTGAAATAAACACTTTTTCAGATGAAGAAAAACTGAGAAGTTGTGTCCAGGAGAAATTTTCTAAACAAAGGAAATATTTTCAGGTTAAAGGAAAATAATAGCAAATGGATACTTGGCACTTCAGAAATAAAGGGAAGACATAAAAATTAGCAAACATTTGGGTAAATAAAATAATTATTTTTCTCCTCTTAAGTTCTTTAAGTACATATGATTGCTGAAAGCAAAACTTGTAATAATGAATAAAGAAGCTTGAAGGTAGGTCAATATAATACACATCAGTGTAAAAAGACGAGACAATGGTAAAGGGAATTACACTTTTAAGACTTATGCTTTTCAGTTCAAGTAGCAAAATATTATCTCTGAGAATACTGTCAAAGATTAGTTCAGTTCAGTCGCTCAGTCATGTCTGACTCTCCGTGACCCCATGAATCACAGCACGCCAGGCCTCCCTGTCCATCACCAACTCCCGGAGTTCACTCAAACTCATGTCCACAGAGTCGGTGATGCCATCCAGCCATCTCACTCTCTGTCGTCCCCTTCTCCTCCCGCCCCCAACCTTTCCCAGCATCAGAGTCTTTTCCAGTGAGTCAGCTCGTCGCATGAGGTGGCCAAAGTATTGCAGCTTCAGCTTTAGCATCAGTCCTTCCAATGAACACCCAGGATTGATCTCCCTTAGAATGGACTGGTTGGATCTCCTGGCGGTACAAGGGACTCTCAAGAGTCTTCTCCAACACCACAGTTCAAAAGCATCAATTCTTCGGCGATCAGCTTTCTTCACAGTCCAACTCTCATCCATACATAACCATGGGAAAAACCGTAGCCTTACATAAGTTATAATTCCTATCAGTTCAGTTCAGTCACTCAGTCGTGTCCGACTCTTTGTGACCCCGTGAATCACAGCACGCCAGGCCTCCCTGTCCATCCCCAACTCCCAGAGTGCACTCAAACTCATGCCCATCAAGTCGGTGATGACATCCAGCCATCTCATGCTCTGTCGTCCCCTTCTCGTCCTGACCGCAATCCCTCCCAGCATCAGAGTCTTCTCCAGTGAGTCAACTCTTTGCATGAGGTGGCCAAAGTACTAATCCCTAAAACTTACAAAGGTATACCAAATGGTAAAGAAACTGCCTGCAATTCAAGAGACCTGGGTTCAATCACTTGGTCAGAATACCCCCTGGAGAAGGGAATGGCCACCCACTCCAGTACTGTTGCCTGGAGAATTCCAAGGACAGAGGAGCCTAGCGGGCTACATAATGGGCTTGGAAAGAGTGGACACAACTGAGCAACTAACTTTCACTTTCAGCCCAAAAGCCACTAGATAAATTAAAATCTGATATTAAATATATTCAAAGAATACAAAATAAGAGAAGTGGAAACTGAAAAATAGAAAACAGAACAATTAATAAAATGATAGAACTAATTCCAATCATGTCAACAATTAAATTACCTGCACATACATAAACACACAATTAAAAGACAGATCATCAAACTGACAAAACTAGATCCAGCTGTAGATTATGTATAAGAAATCATTTCAAGTGTGTGTGTGTGTGTGTGTGTGCGCGCACATGCACAGGCACACCTTTGTGTGTGTCTAAGGGAGATTTTCTGGAAATATTTAAAATATTTTGAACTAAATAGAAATGAAAATAGAAGGTATAAAAATTAGTTAAATGCAAATAAGGTAGTGTTTAAAGAGAAATTTATAGCAACCAATTTTACACTGAAAAAAGAAGAAAGCTCTAAATTAGTAGTTTAAGCTTCCTCTAAAATAATTACTAAAGAAGCATCAATATGGAAAGGAAGAAAATAATACAGATGATAACTGGATCAGTATATTTTGAAATGAGAAATAGAGAAAACAAATGAAACTAAAAACTGATTTCATGAAAAGTTCAATTAAATTCATAAACCTCTAGCAGGACTGAAAAAGAAAAAAAAGAGAAGACATTTTAACAACAGTAAAAATTAAAAACTCCGAAGGAATATCACTAAAGACCTTACAATAACCATGATAAGAAACACAAAAAACAATATCATACTCATAAATTTGATAACTTAGATAAAATTGACCTATTCCTTACAAAGCAGAACATTTCAAAGCTGACTCAAGAGGAAATAGATCATCTAAATGGCCACATAGCTAATGGGAAAATATGTTTTCTGATTAAAATCATTCTAATAAAGAAAATTCCTGGTTTATGTAATTTCACCTGTAAATCCCATCAAACGTGTAAGGAAGAAATAATACCAAACTTTTGGACTCTCTCCAGAGAAAAAGGAGAGAGAATTAAAAAAAAAAAAAAAAGAGGAAGGAACAGGTCTTCACTCACTCTATAAAATCAGTGTTACCCTGATACTAAATCTGAGAATTAGCTTTCAGCGGAGTTCTCATCAATCCCTAACTGTAAGGTGGCTCACTGCATCTATCAGTTCAGTTCAGTTCAGTTCAGTCGCTCAGTCGTGTTCGACTCTCTGCGACCCCATGAATCACAGCACGCCAGGCCTCCCTGTCCATCACCAACTCCCGGAGTTCACTCAAACTCATATCCACTATAAATAATAGTCATTTGTTGAACTTGTGATTTCTTTCTACAGGTCGGGAATTTTTCAGGCACCTTTTTGGCATTATACAGGAGACAGTGATCAAGACTATATCCAAGAAAAAGAAAATTAATAAAGCAAAATGGTTGTCTGAGGAAGCCTTACAAATAGCTATGAAAAGAAGAGACGCAAAAGGCAAAGGACAAAAGGAAAGATATACCCATCTTAATACAGAGTCCCAAAGAATAGCAAGGAGAGATAAGAAAGTCTTCCTCATGATCAATGCAAAGAAATAGAGGAAAAACAATAGAATGGGAAAGACTAGAGATCTCTTAAAGAAAATTAGAGATACCAAGGGAAATTTTCATGCAAAAATGGACACAATATGGTATGTGTTAGGTATGGAAATAACAGAAGCAGAAGATATTAATTAAGAAGAGGTGGCAAGAATACAGAGAGAACTGTACAGAGAAGATCTTCACGACCAAGATAATCATGATGGTGTGATCACTCACCTAGAGTGAGACATCCTGGAATGTGAAGTTGGGTGAGCCTTCAGAAGCATCACTATGAACAAAACTAATGGAGGTGATGGAATTCCAGTTGAGCTATTCAAAATTCTAAAAGCTGATGCTGTGAAAGTGTGGCAGTCAATACGCCAGCAAATTTGGAAAACTCAGCAGTGGTCACAGTACTGGAAAAGCTGTTTTCATTCCAATCTAAAAAGAAAGGCAAAGCCAAAGAATGCTCAAAATACCACACAATTGCATTCATGCCAGCAAAGTAATGCTCAAAATTCTCCAAGGCAGGCTACAACAGTACATGAACCATGAACTTCCAGTTGTTCAAGCTGGTTTTAGAAAAGGCAGAGGAACCAGATATCAAATTGCCAACATCTCTTGGGTCATTAAAAAAGCAACAAAGGTTCAGAATAAACATCTACTTCTGCCTTATTGACTATGCCAAAGCCTTTGACTGTGTGGATCACAACAAACTGGAAAATTCTTAAAGAGATGGGAATACCAGACCACCTGACCTGCCTCCTGAGAAATGTGTATACAGGTCAAGAAGCAACAGTTAGAACAGGACATGGAACAACAAACTGGTTTCAAATAGGAAAAGGAGTACGTCAAGGCTGTATATTTTCACCTTGCTTATTTAACTTACATGCAGAGCACATCATGAGAAATGCTGGGCTGGAGGAAGCACAAGCTAGAATCAAGACTGCCCGGAGAAATATCAATAACCTCAGATATGCAAATGACACCACCCTTACGGCAAAAAGTGAAGAAGAATTAAAAAGCCTCTTGATGAAAGGGAAAGAGAGTGCAAAAGTTGGCTTGAAGCCCAACATTCAGAAAACTAAGATCATGGCATCTGGCCACATCACTCCATGGCAAATCCATGGGGAATCAGTGACAGACTATTTTGGGGGGCTCCAAAATCTCTGCAGATGGTGATCACAGCCATGAAATTAAAAGATGCTTGCTCCTTGGAAGAAAAATTATGACCAACCTAGACAGCATTTTTAAAATGCAGAGACTTTACTTTGCCAACAAAGGTCCATCTAGTCAAAACTATAGTTTTTCCAATAGTCGTGTATGGATGTGAGAGTTGGAATATAAAGACAGCTGAGCACTCAAGAATTTATGCTTTTGAACTGTGGTGTTGGAGAAGAGTTTGAGAGTCCCTTGGACAGCAAGGAGATACAATCAGTCCATCCTATAGGAAATCAGTCCTGAGTATTCACTGGAAGGACTGATGCTAAAGCTGAAACTCCAATACTTTGGTTACCTGATGCAAAAAGCTGACTCATTAGGAAAGACCCTCATGCTGGGAAAGATTGAAGGTGGGAAGAGAAGGGGATGACAGAGGATGAGATGGTTGGATGGTATCAATGGACATGAGCTTGAGTAAACTCTGGGAATTGAGGATGGACAGGGAGAACTGTCGTGCTGCAGTCCATGGGGTCACAACAAGTCTGACATAACTGAGCAATTGAACTGAACTTTTGATTTATACCCAGTTAAAAACTTGGGCAGAAATGTCATATATAGAATGGTTTATTTCTGTTGTTAGGAGAAGGTTAATTTCTGTATGGATCCTCATGGATAAAAAGAGCACAAAAATTAGCCCACAAGTTAAACACACAAATACCTCCTGAATCTTCCTGGATCTCTTTCCTATGTGATCCAGCTACATACCCTTACTACTTTGCTATAATAAATCTTGCCCGTGGGCACAATTATATGCTTAATCCCATGAGCCCTTCTAGCAAGTCTCCATAATGCTAGTGGCCTTGGGGACCCCCAACACTCTGTGATCTTCTGGAAAAGGTAGAAGTATAGGAATTTAGAACCAGCAGTTACTTACAGGGTTTAGGAGTGTGGGGAAGGATTGATAGAAAAAGGATTTTTAAAAGCATGTGGGATTTTGTGGGGAGAGTGACCGCACTGTTTTATAGTTTTGTGGTTGTGGTGGTTGCACAACAAGACCATGCATTTTTCAAAATTACAGAGCTCAAGAGTGAATCACAGATCTAAATGAGCAAATTTCTGTCTGTGTAATCTAAAAATAAAGCATAGAAAGAAAATTGGGGAAGGTGTGAAACTTTGCAATTTATTGTTTGTGAAGGTAAAATATGCAGAATATTTACTATATGCTAAGGAACGATTAAACTGATTGATGTTATCTCATTTAGTCTGAGAATTCCCAGCAGCAAAAACATGATTCCGTCTTTAACAAAGGAGGAAATTTACAGCATCAAATAATTTTCAAAAATCATAAGCCTAGAACTAGCAGAGCAACTGAAGTTGAAATATCAAGAGACTATATGACATAAACAGGTAACACAACATTTTTTTGAATCATAGTTAACAATTGCAATTTTTTTTTATTCTATGTACTAAGTGGCAAGAAAACCAAGGTTTTTATTTCAGAATAACCAGATTTATTGAAAACAGTCTAAAGCAGAATGCATGAAAATAGTCAATGTAGCCCAAAGACTGCTTCACTCTGGTAAAGGGAAATAAGTGATTCACAAGGCGGAGATCACATTCTCTCACTTCTCATGAGGCAAAGCACGGGAATAAATGACTACGGGTTTTAGATTCAGATGGGAGTAACCAGATTGCAGGTAATCAGCAAAACACATCAGGATTCTATGGTATACGGTTTATCTCAGCCTACAGCGGGCATTTACTATTGGAGCCTGAATGTGTTCTTGCTTACAAATTAATCCTTGACCCGTTTGATCTCAGAACCAGTTGTCGCCCTTCCTAAGCTCTGCCCTATGACATGCCCTGCGGGCTTTTGTTTTCAAGCTCCTATATTCACTGCCTTCTGACTGGATGTAGCCCAACTGAGGTGAGAAATTGGAGGACAGGAGAAAGTCAGGCAGTTTCTTCACTTTCTTTGCCTCCAGCTCCTACTTTCTGACCCACTTTGTTTCCAGCTTCTAGAGGGAAACCTTGGAGCCCTGAACTCCAGCAATGCCAATCTTTGCCCTGAACTCCCTTCACCCATCATTACTTTTGTCAATATATGAGGGCCTCAGGTACAGTGGCTCAGCTGGTAAAGAATCCACCTGCAATGTGGGAGACTTAGGTTCAGTCCCTGGGTTGAGAAGACCCCCTCAAGAAGGGAAAGGCTACCAACTCAAGTATTCTGTCCTGGAAAATTCCATGGACTGTATAGTTCATGGGATCGCAAAGAGTTGGACATGACTGAATGACTTTAAGTTTCACTTTTTTGGGTACAGAAGACTGAATTAATAACACAGTTCTTGGTATAAGATATTCACTGATCAATGTCTTATCTTGTGTTTTTCAATAATAATAATAATTTAAAATACTAATTTAAATAATTTAAAATAATGCTAATTATTTAAAATAATTTTTTAAAATTCAGTTCAGTTCAGTTCAGTCGCTCAGTCATGTCCGACTCTCTGCGACCCCATGAATCACAGCACGCCAGGCCTCCCTGTCCAACACCAACTCCCGGAGTACACTCAAACTCATGTCCACAGAGTCGGTGATGCCATCCAGCCATCTCATTCTCCGTCGTCCCCTTCTCCTCCCGCCCCCAACCTTTCCCAGCATCAGAGTCTTTTCCAGTGTTAAAATTAACTTCTTTTATTTCCATATTCATTTTTCATTTGCCTCCTCTCAAAAACCCACCATCCCAATGCATTTAAGGCTCCCTTTTGTTTGTATTCTTGCAAAATATGAATTGATTTATGAGCAGGTGGCTCAGTGGTAAAGAATCCACCTACCAAGGCAGGAGATGCAAGAGATGTGGGTTGGATCCTTGGGTCAGGGAGATCCTAAGAAGGAAATGGCAACCCACTTCAGTATTCTTGTCTAGGATATCCCATGGGCAGAGGAGCTTGCTGGGCTACAGTTCATGGGGTTGCAAAGAGTTGGACATGACTGAGCACAGCCCAGCACATGTAGTAGTGCAGGATGTGGGGTTCATGTCTGGTGAACCATGATGTTATATGAGCCTGAGATAAGAACATCCTATGGTGTCCTCAGTAAGAGTACCTGGGACATCAATAGCCATATCCACAGAGAGAGTGGGAGCCATGGTCACGGATCAGGCCCGCAGAGCGACAAAGTCCGCAGCCACGGCCCCCATAGTAGTTTCTGCAATAGACACACATGGTGTTGGTAGTTAAGATTGCCCTGCAGTAGAGAAGGGTGTGGAAGTGTCCTTTCAGTGTAAACAACACCCCTGCAGAAGGCCTTTTATATGCCATCAAGGTGGGTGGGAACCAACACACGTATCATGCCTTTGGCTTACTTTATGACTAATCTAACTAGCTTCGCGTTTCTCAACCATAAGATAAAGCCTCAGAGGTATTAAGGAAGCATGTTTTATTCAGCTACTTGGGACTCTTATGCACAGATGCGAGAAGGTCTAACAGAATGTGGTCCACTGGAGAAGGGAATGGCAAACCACTTCAGTATACTTGCCTTGAGAACCCCATGAACAGTATCAAAAGGCAAAATGATAGGATACTGAATGAGGAATTCCCCAGGTTGGTAGGTGCCCTGTATGCTACTGGAGATCAGTGGAGAAATAACTCCAGGAAGAATGAAGGGATGGAGCCAAAGTGAAACAAACACCCAGTTGTGGATGTGACTGGTGATAGAAGCAAAGTCCGATGCTGTAAGAGTAATATTGCATAGAAACCTGGAATGTTAGGTCCATGAATCAAGGCAAATTGGAAGTGGTCAAACAGGAGATGATAAGAGTGAACGTTGACATTCTAGGAATCAGTGAACTAAAATGGACTGGAATGGGTGAATTTAACTCAGATGACCATTATATTTACTTACTGTGGGCAGGAATCCCTTAGAAGAAATGGAGTAGCCATCATGGTCAACAAAAGAGTCCGAAATGCAGTACTTGGATTCAATCTTAAAAATGACAGAATGATTTCTGTTCATTTCCAAGGCAAACCATTCAATATTAGAGTAATCCAGGCCTATGCCCCAACCAGTAATGCTGAAGAAGCTGAAGTTAATCGGTTCTATTAAGACCTACAAGACCTTTTAGAACTAACACCCAGAAAAGATGTCCATTATAAGGGACTGGAATGCAAAAGTAGGAAGTCAAGAAACACCTGGAGTAACAGGCAAATTTGGCCTTGGAGCATGAAATGAAGCAGGCCAAAGGCTAATAGAGTTTTGCCAAGAAAACGCACTGGTCATAGCAAACACCCTCTTCCAACAACACGAGAGAAGACTCTACACATGGACATCACCAGATGGTCAACACCGAAATCAGATTGATTATATTCTTTGCAGCCAAAGATGGAGAAACTCTATACAGTTAGCAAAAACAAGACCAGGAGATGACTGTGGCTCAGATCATGAACTAATTATTGCCAAATTCAGACTTAAATTGAAGAAAGTAGGGAAAACTACTAGAACATTCAGATATGACCTAAATCAAATCCCTTATGATTATACAGTGGAAGTAGGAAATAGATTTAAGGGACTAGATCTGATTGATAGAGTGCCTGATGAACTCTGGACGGAGGTTCGTGACATTGTACAGGAGACAGGGACCAAGACCATCCCCATGGAAAAGAAATGCAAAAAAGCAAAATGGCTGAATGAGGAGGCCTTACAAATAGCTGTGAAATGAAGAGAAGCGAAAAGCAAAGGAGAAAAGGAAAGATATAGGCATCTGAATGTACAGTTCCAAAGAATAGCAAGGAGAGATAAGAAAGTCTTCCTCATCTATCAATGCAAAGAAATAGAGGAAAACAACAGAATAGGAAAAACAAGAGATCTTTTCAAGAAAATTAGAGATATCAAGGGAACATTTCATGCAATGCTGGGCTCGATAAAGGACAGAAATGGTATGGACCTAACAGAAGCAGAAGATATTAAGAAGAGGTGGCAAGAATACACAGAAGAACTGTACAAAAATATCTTCACGATGAAGATAATCACGATGGCGTGATCACTCACCTGGAACCAGACATCTTGGAATGTGAAGTCAAGTGGGCCTTAGAGAGCATCACTATGAACAAAGCTAGTGGAGGTGATTGAATTCCAGTTGAGCTATTTCGAATCCTGAAAGATGATGCTGTGAAAGTGCTGCATTCAATATGCCAGCAAATTTGGAAAACTCAGCATTGGACACAGGACTGGAAAAAGTCAGTCTTCATTCCAATCCCAAAGAAAGGCAATGTCAAAGAATGCTCACAATTCCACACAATCGCACTCATCTCACACGCTAGCAAAGTCATGTTCAAAATTCTCCAAGCCAGGCTTCAGCAATATGTGACAAGTGAACTTCCAGATGTTCAAGCAGGTTTTAGAAAAGGCAGAGGAACCGTAAGAAAAACATCTATTTCTGCTTCAATGACTATGCCAAAGCCTTTGACTGTGTGGATCACAAGAAACTGTGGAAAATTCTGAAAGAGATGGGAATACCAGACCACCTGACCTGCCTCTTGAAAAACCTGTATGCAGGTCAGGAAACAACAGTTAGAACTGGACACGGAAAAACAGACTGGTTCCAAATAGGAAAAGGAGTACGTCAAGGCTGTATATTGTCACCCTGCTTGTTTAATTTATATACAGAGTACATCATGAGGAATGCCGGGCTGGAAGAAGCACAAGCTGGAATCAAGATTGCTGGGAGAAATATCAATAACCTCAGATATGCATATGACACCACCCTTATGGCAGAAAGTGAAGAGGAACTCAAAGGCCTTTTGATGAAAGTGAAAGAGGAGAGTGAAAAGGTTGGTTTGAAGCTCAACATTCAGAAAACGAATATCATAGCATATGGTCCCATCACTTCATGGCAAATAGATGGGGAAACAGTGAAACAGTGTCAGACTTTATTTTTATGGGCTCCAAAATCACTGCAGATGCTGATTGCAGCCATGAAATTAAAAGATGCTTACTCCTTGGAAGGAAAGTTATGACCAACCTAGACAGCATATTAAAAAGCAGAGACATTACTTTGCCAACCAAGGTCCGTCTAGTCAAGGCTATGGTTTTTCCAGTGGTCATGTATGGATATGAGAGTTGGACTGTGAAGAAAGCTGATCGCCGAAGAATTGCTGCTTTTGAACTGTGGTGCTGGAGAAGACTCTTAAGAGTCCCTTGGACTGCAAGGAGTTCCAACCAGTCCATTCTAAAGGAGATCAATCCTGGGTGTTCATTGGAAGGACTGATGCTAAAGCTGAAACTCCAATAGTTTGGCCACCTCATGACGAGTTGACTCACTGGAAAAGACTCTGATGCTGGGAGGGATTGGGGGCGGGAGGAGAAGGGGACGACAGAGAATGAGATGTCTGGATGCATCACCGACTCAATGGACATGAATTTGAGTGAACTCCGGGAGTTAGTGATGGACAGGGAGGCCTGGCGTGCTGTGATTCATGGGGTCGCAGAGAGTCGGACATAACTGAGCGACTGAACTGAACTGAACTGGACTCTTATCAAACAATTCAGTGTCAATAATACAGGAGATGGTTGTACATAACAATTCCTTCATTACACTATGTTTTTTATTTTAACTTCAATAAACTTGCATCATTTCAAGAAATAGCATTTGTAGGAGGCCAGTTTTGACTCTCTCTTGGCACAAAATAAAAGCTATATTCTTCTCATTATCTTTCTATAACCAATAGTATTCATTTTTAACCAATGAGTTTAGCTTCTATTTTGCTTCAAAACAATTTTTCCTCTTTAGGACTTGAGTTGTTTCTTCTGTGAAAGAATGCAGCATAGAAAATCCCAACTGTCACTCATCTCTGTGATGCCATTAACAAAGAGCCAGCTTCTTAAATTTTTCTATAAAAAGGCTGAGCCAACAGTATCTTTTGGATTTTTACATTAACAAATTATTGTTTTATTTTATATGCTTAATTCTTTTTCATATCACTAAAAATGTTTTTTCCTATGAGTTCAAATTTCTGTTCAGACCCTACCTGAAAGAATGGTAATACAGTAATGGATTCCATTTTATTGAAACTCCTTTCAATTGTCATTTTCAATATATACCATTTTTTAAACTTTTAAGAGATTTATGAACTGCTGCCAATTATGTGCTTATAAGCTTTAATATATGAAATGTCAGTGTTTCACAAGGTAAAACTTTTTCTCTTTTTTTTTTTAAGTAATCTCTTTCTAGTCAACAGAAACATTTGATAAAATTTGGAGATACACAATAATCAGCTAATACTCTATGTGAATTTTTTACTTCAGATATTTGGTTTTATCAATGTCTTAGACAAAGATAAGTTCATTTGTAAAGACACACAATGTTAAATAGATAATCTATTTTTATCAAGTCCATGGAACTCTCTTAAATAATCATTAAAATTTAATTTTATGTCATTTTTTTCATTATGATAATTCAGACTACTAGGAGGCACAGCAAAGCCAAGAAAATCTTGTTATTGTCCAAAAACAATAGGATATGATGGCTTTCGGAGGATCCAGGAATAATGTGTGATTATTGACACATCTGCAATCAATGACCAAGGTGTTGACATTTCATTCATAATCTGTGTTCCAAGATGGTTATTACAAATCTCTTCATATGATTTACAAGCATAGAGGAATTGATTATGCAGCAATGAAGAGATTTCAGGACAGGAAACCACCTGCATTTCAGCTAACCTTCCTCTGGAATTCAGAACACAATATTTTTGTAATTCATTAAACTTATCTGCTTTGGTAAATAATTTAAATTAATAAAAAATTAGACTTTTAGTATAAGGGAGCAATGTTTTCTTAAAATAATCAGGTCAAATGCAATTATTTATTCACTTACCATGCATTTTTAAATGTATTTTCTCTTTATTTTTACTGATAAGTGTATATCTATAAACTAGACCCCTCATTATGGTTAATATTGAAGTCTTTCCTTCATGTAGATAATAACTGTTAGGAAATCATCAGTTCAGTTCAGTTCAGTCACTCAGTCATGTACAACTCTTTGCGACACCATGAATCACAGCACGCCAGGCCTCCCTGTCCATCACCAATTCCCAGAATTCATTCAAACTCATGTCCATCGAGTTGGTGATGCCATCCAGCCATCTCATTCTCTGTCGTCCCCGTCACCTCCCGCCCCCAATCCCTCCCAGCATCAGAGTCTTTTCCAGTGAGTCAACTCTTTGAATGAAGTGGCCAAAGTATTGGAGTTTCAACTTTAGCATCAGTCCTTCCAATGAACACCCAGGATTGATCTCCTTTAGAATGGACTGGGTGGATCTTCTTGCAGTCCAAGGGACTCTCAAGAGTCTTCTCCAACACTACAGTTTAAAAGCATCAATTCTTCGGCGATCAGCTTTCTTCACAGTCCAACTCTCACATCCATACATGACCACGGGAAAAACCATTGCCTTGACTAGACGGGCCTTTGTTGGCAAGGTAATGTCTCTGCTTTTTAATATGCTATCTAGGTTGGTCATAACTTTCCTTCCAAGGAGTAAGCGTCTTTTAATTTCATGGCTGCAATCAGCATCTGCAGTGATTTTGGAGCCCAAAAAAATAAAGTCTGACACTGTTTCCAATGTTTCCCCATCTATTTGCCATGAAGTGGTGGGATCAGATGCCATGATCTTTGTTTTCTGAATGTTGAGCTTTAAGTCAACTTTTTCACTCTCCTCTTTCACTTTCATCAAGAGGCTTTTGTGTTCCTCTTCACTTTCTGCCATAAGGATGGTGTCATCTGCTATCTGAGGTTATTGCTATTTCTCCCAGCAATCTTGATTCCAGCTTGTGCTTCTTCCATCCTAGCATTTCTCATGATGTACTCTGCATATAAGCTAAATAAGCAGGGTGACAGTATACAGCCTTGACGTACTCCTTTTCCTATTTGGAACCAGTCCATTGATCCATGTCCAGTTCTAACTGTTGCTTCCTGACCTGCATACAGGTTTCCCAAGAGGTAGGTCAGGTGGTCTGGTATTCCCATCTCTTTCAGAATGTTCCACAGTTTCTTGTGATCCACACAGTCAAAGGCTTTATCATAGTCAATAAAGCAGAAATAGATGTTTTTCTGGAACTCTGGTATCAAATAATTTAAATTTTTCACTATAGAAAATGTCAGTTGCTTAAAATTATCATCCCTAGATTCCATCAACTGATTATCAGACATTTGGGGATTATGTTTTAATGACCACTTGTTAAAATAATGTGAAAGCCATTTAATTTTGAGAGATAAGTCTTACATATTGCATAAATTCATGGACCAGAGGGGATATGACTAAATATTAGTTAACAATGTAAACATTCAGCAGATAGTTTCGTAATTGGTTAAAATGATTGTGGGGGGTACTGTCTGCCATATAACTCAATGTTTCCAATAAAAACAGTTATGAAACAAGTTCTCTTAGAATTTGTTTTCATAAATTATTCATCTCTTAGGAGGAACTGATATTTACTTTTCTGGTCAGACAATGAGTGCATTATGTGGCATAGCATTCCTCTTAATTAATAAACAATATTTTTAGAGCAGCTTTAGGTTCACAGCAAAACTGAGCAGAAGGAACAGAGAATCCCCATGAATTCAGTTTCTACATACACACAGCACTTTCCCCTCTGTCAACATTTGACACCATAGTAGTGTTCTGGTTACGAACCAAACCTACACTGACACATTAATATCACTTGCAGTTTGTGGTTTAAATCAGGGTCCATTCTTTATGTTATAATTCTGTGGGTTTTGACAAATGTATAATGGCATGTATCCATCATTTTAGTTACATGTAGGATACTTTTACCAACCAAGCCAAATAGTTGTAAGATCCACTGTTTATTGAGATGTAGGAGTATAAATCATCTAATTGTTACTTAATATTAAACAAAAATTCCAAAATTTAAGAATAAAGTAAATCAGAAAGACAAATTCTCATACAGGCATACTTAAACAGAAAAAAAAAAAAATGCTCTGTTGAGGGATTTGATCTTCTCAGATATCTTACTCCATTCTTGGGAGGTCAACAATTTCAAACTGTGAATCTGTCAACATGAAGTGAGGCGTATCCCTCAGCTTAAACTAAATAGAGCAGTTGAACTCACACACGTCCAGGATTTAGAAATTTCATTTCAAAAAAAAGATAATTGAAAAGTTCCCAAACATATGAATCACAAAAATTATTGGAAAGGCAAATAATTGCAATTAAAACTGTGAAGCCACACAAAAACCAAGAAAAGAAATAACTCAGGACAAATAAGAACATAGAAATGCTATGAAATAGCTCTAAACAAAAATGTGTCATGAGTTTCTGAAAAGGAGTCTTATTCAAAAAAACAAAATTTTAAATTATAGTTAAGTTTGTTAAGTTAGCGGGAAGCAGGCCAGGGTAGATTTGACTTTGTTTACTTCTTGAACTGAACAAGCATTAATAAACACTTCTTGCGGAAGTGTGCTAGAATCAAAGATTAGAAGCGGTAATTATGCATTGATGATCACATCTAAACAAATTTCACACAGATTAAAGCTTTGGTGTAAAACTATGTGGAATATATAGTATTTCCAGGCAATGCTTAGCTAAAGTGGCAAGCACTTTGTTTATCGCAATAACCTGATATAATATATACAATGATTGCTTAACCAGCATAGAAAACTGACATCTACAAAACTGACTTTGATGTCAGAATTGAAGGATTTGGTAGAGCAACTGAAGTAGAAATAGGAAAAAGAAAAAAAAGATATTCCTAAATAAGACAATTGTGTTTTTTTTTTTAATTCAATCAGGCAAAACCAAAAACTGTGAATATCACATTTTAAATGAAAAGAAACCAAGGTTTATTTTTCCAGATTAAACAAATTTATTAAGAGAGAAATGGCTTCAGCATGAAAATATAAAAGCAAAATCTGTGACCACCGTTATAATAAGGGCTCAAATGGGAATTCTCAGGATGAATTTCAACTATTCCTCTTCTTAAGAGTTAAATACAGAAAGGGAAGAGTGGGTGTATAAGATGTAGAGGGCATTAAAAGGCACATCTTCAGCAAGCTTCTGTATATGTGGGCTTCAGAGCTGGCGACTCCTGGTGTCCAGGCCTAGAGGGTGAGAGTCTTCCGTGGCGTCCTCAATAGTAGTAGCCAAAGCCAGAGCCATAGCCAGAGCCGCATCCATAGCCACAGCCACAGAGAGAGCGGGAGCCATAGCCGTAGCCAGAGCCATAGCCACAGCCCAGTCTGCGGAAGCCAGAGCCACAGCAGGAGCCGTAGCCACAGCCCAGTCTGCGGAAGCCAGAGCCATAGCAGGAGCCGTAGCCACAGCCCAGGCCTCCGTAGCCGTAGCTTCCACAGCCGAGGCCGCCATAGTAGTTTCCGTAGTAGCCACACATGGTGTAGGTTGTTGAGGCTGTTTTCGGGTGGAGAAGGAGAGCAGAAGTGTCACTTGAGTGTGGACGTTTCTCCCTGCAGAGGGCCTTTTATATGCCCTCAGTGTGGGTGTGACCCACCACGCCTTCATGCCACTGGCTAACTTCGTGACTGATCTAATTAGCTTGTTTTTGCTCAACCATGAGATAAAGCCTCAGAGTAATTTAGGGAGCTTGTTTTGTTGGCCTGTTTGGGCTCCTCTAATCCAACTGAGGACTTGAATGAAAGGAGACACCTACATTGCCGTCCCCATTATATGTTCATTTTAACCTCCTGGAACCTTCCTTTATGTCAAAAAAGACTATACTGGTAAGACTCAGTCTTATTTGCTCTTGGTTCCAATTAGTTTCACTGATTTTTTTAAACATTTCATAAGCATAACAATCCTTTGACTCCTGCGTTTATCTTTCTTCTCTTGATTTGAATTAATTATCTTCTTCAGATATTCAGTTATTTTTCTATACTGAAGTCATAATGTATCTTTCAACCCCAGGATGTTGATATTAACCCAACCAATTAAAACTTCCAAAAAACCAAGTCAGACCAAAATGGCATTATGCTTTTCTACTTATGCTAATGAGCATAATTCTCACTTATATTCAATTTTTACTGAAGGACTACAAACTTAAGTTATTCCCTGGAATCCAATTTCTCCACTTTTTCTCATCAGTAACAAATTAGATTCTGTATCAATTTTTGAGTTATATTCTAATAACTGTAAAATAGGCTAAACAGCATATATTTATGTATACTGGTGAACAGGTACATAAAGGATATACAGATCTGTTCCTTTATCAAGACATCTGACACTATTCTCTTTTTAACCAGTCACACTGAGTTCTCTTGTGTTGCCCTAGTATCACTGCTGTCTTAATTCAAGTTAGTGTGATTCTCCACCTCACTGGGAGGCACCAGAAAAGTGTAAATAGTTTTACATCACAGTTAAAATGTAAAATGTACCTTCTGGGAAGGTGTCATTATCCACCCATCCATGTGAAATTTATCAGTAGATATTTACTTTTCTAAAGGTATTTCTAAGACAAAACAGTTTTATATATATTCTCAAAACTTTAGAAAGGGAGAGAGAATACATGATTTTGAACACACCCTTAATTTCAGCCAGTTCTCCTTTAGAAATCACAAGAATGAAGCCATAAGATTTCAAAATCTTTTCAATACATCTATCTTGAGTATATCTGATGAGTCAAAAATTGCTTTTTAGTGAAACAATGCTTTCTTACTAAAGATCTGATCAAACACATTCATCTAATCAAAAAATAAACATAACGCTTCTGAATGTCCTTTCCGTGTGTGTGTGGTTGGGTCATTTTTGTAAAATAGCATATTATGGCTTTTTTTCATCTCTTGCTGGGTGAAGATATTAGACTTACAAAACATCTTCACTGTATCATTTTCAAATTTCCCAATGGAGAAATAAAAGTAGCATCAACTATATTACAATGCAGAATCAATCAAGTGATAAATTAAAATAAGTTTCCAGGAAAAAACTAATTTAAATAGCCTAATGATCATGCTTCCTCTAGGCTATCAAAGTTCTTAGAACATCACCTGAAATTAGTATGACTAAATTGCCTCACTCAAAAAAAAAAAAAAAGGCTATAATTAACTGCTTTTTTTCTTGGAAGGGGAGGAGCGTTTGATTAAAATAGTCATAAAGGATATTATTATTTTGATAGCAACATTTAATAGGTAACAGTGGTTAATGGATTTAAATATCAGAGACTCTACCATGACTTTTGATCATTTACAAAATGATAGATGCAGATATATGTAAGTATAAATTAAAGTGAATAATATTGCTTCACAAATTTAATAGAACATATTAGGTACTCAAGGATTTAGAATTAAACCCTGCCATTGGCTTCCCTGGTGGCTCAGATGGTAAAGAATCTGCCTGAAATCCAGGAGGCCCAGTTTTAATCCCTGGATTGGGAAGATCCCCTGGAGAATGGCTACCCACGCCAGTATCCTTGCCTGGAAAATTTCATAGACAGATAAGCCTGGCAGGCTGCAGTCCATGGGGTTGCAAAGCGTCAGACATGACGAGCTACTGACACAACAGTGTCTTTTCTATGTCTTCTCCTTATCTTCTCCACAAACTTTCCTTAGTCTCCTACCACTTTGAAGCCAGAATCTTATTCCCAAGACTGTATATATGCAGATAAAATAGAAAGCATTTTTTTTTAATTGGAGGCTAATTACTTTACAATATTATATTGGTTTTGCCATACATTGACATGAATCCACCCCGGGTGTACATGTGTTCCCCTTCTTGAACCCCACTCCCGCCTCCCTCCTCTCCTTATCCTCCCTCTGGGTCATCCCCGTGCACCAGCCCCGAGCTTCCTGTTTCATGCGTCAAACCTGGACTGGTGATTCATTTCACATGTGATAATATACATGTTACAATGGGGTCACAGAGAGTCGGACATGACTGAGCGACTGAACTGAACTGAACTGAATGCCATTCTCCCATATCATCCCACCCTCACCTCTCCCACAGAGTCCAAAAGACTGTTCTATACACCTGTGTCTCTTTTGCTGTCTCGTATACAGGGTTATGGGCTTCCCTGGTAGCTCAGAGGTTAAAGCGTCTGCCTCCAATGTGGGAGACCCGGGTTCGATCCCTGGGTCGGGAAGATCCCCTGGAGAAGGAAACAGTAACCCACTCCAGTATTCTTGCCAGGAGAATCCCATGGACGGAGAAGCCTGGTAGGCTACAGTCCACGGGGTCGCATAGAGTCGGACACGACTGAGCGACGGAACGGAACGGATACAGGGTTATTATTACCAACTTTCTAAATTCCATACATATGCGTTAGTATACTGTATCGGTGTTTTTCTTTCTGGCTTACTTCACTCTGTATAATAGGCTCCAGTTTCATCCACCTCATTAGAACTGATTCAGATGCATTCTTTTTAATGGCTGAGTAATAGTCCATTGTGTATATGTACCAAAGATTTATTATCCATTCGTCTGCAGATGGACATCTAGGTTGCTTCCATGTCCTGGCTATTATAAACAGTGCTGCAATGAACATTGGAGTACATGTGTCTCTTTCAATTCTGGTTTCCTCGGTGTGTATGCCCAGGAGTGTGATTGCTGGATCATATGGCAGTTCTATTTCCAGTTTTTTAAGGAATCTCCACACTGTTCTCCATAGTGGCTATACTAGTTTGCATTCCCACCAACGGTGTAAGAGGGTTCCCTTTTCTCCACACCCTCTCCAGCGTTTATTGCTTGTAGACTTTTGGATAGCAGCCATTCTGACTGGTGTGAAATGGTACCTCATTATGGTTTTGATTTGCATTTCTCTGATTATGAGGGATGTTGAGCATCTTTTCATGTGTTTGTTAGCCATCTTTATGTCTTCTTTGGAGAAATATCTGTTTAGTTCTTTGGCCCATTTTTTGATTGGGTCATTTATTTTTCTGGAATTGAGCTGCAGGAGCTGCTTGTATATTTTGGAGATTAATTCTTTCTCAGTTATTTCATTTGCTAATATTTTCTCCCATTCTTAAGGCTGTCTTTTCACCTTGCTTATAGTTTCCTTTGTTGTGCAGAAGCTTTTAATTTTAATTAGGTCCACTTGTTTATTTTTGCTTTTATTTCCAATATTCTGGGAGGTGGGTCATGGAAGATCCTGCTGTGATTTATGTCAGAGAGTGTTTTGTCTATGTTCTCCTCTAGTAGTTTTATAGTTTCTGGTCTTACATTTAGCTCTCTAATCCATTTTGAGTTTATTTTTGTGTATGGTGTTAGGAAGTGTTCTAGTTTCATTCTTTTACAAGTGGCTGACCAGTTTTCCCAGCACCACCTGTTAAAGAGACTGTCTTTTCTCCATTTTATATTCTTGCCTCCTTTTTCAAAGATAAGGTGTCCATAGGTGTGTGGATTTATCTCTGGGCTTTCTATTTTGTTCTATTTTTAAAATAAGATTTTCAACAGGTAGAATCTATATGGACTATATGATCACATGCTGATAGGAACATAGTTTAAATTTGTGATGTGGAATCAATAAGCCATCAAATTAGGAGAAAAGTCTCTCATTTAAGGCATTTGATTTACTGATAGGTGTCATGACACAAAGCAGAGTTGTTTTGGCTTGAATATATTGGTCATGAGGAATCTGAGATTGTCTCAATGCCATGTAGCTTGAAATATGAGTCCAAAAATACCTGTGGTTTGCCCCACATTCCACTCAGTTGGTATTGGTTTGCTGTGCCCTCATCTAGGGTATCTTCCCCACCCAGGGATCAAATCCACCTCTCTTATGTCTCCTGCATTGGCAGGCAGGTTCTTTACCACTGGCATTACCTGGGAAGCCCATAAGGCATTGCAACAGATTTTAAACATAAAACTGTTGAAACTGAATCTGGTCTTCAAGTAAGCCTTTTTCTCCTCACACCTTGAGCTTCTGTAGCAACTACTACGGTGGCCGTGGCAGCCTGGGGTATGGCTATGAATGTGGCTACAGTGGCTGTGGATACACCTGCTACCATCCATGATGCTATGGAAGATACTGGTCTTCTGGATTCTTCTGAGAAATTCTAGGCTGCTCATCTGTTTAAGATATTCTGTTATGAATAGAGGCATCATAACACGTCCAGCATTAATTATATTAAGGATGTTTTTGTCTATAAAACAATGACAACCACATCTAAGCAACCATGTAACGTCAGACCTTTTTTGATTGAATTGCCAGTTTCCAATAATTTAAAAAATATTCATTTGTTCTATGTTATTATTATATGTATGGATCCTAAGTTGCTTCAGTCATATCTGACTCTTTGCAACTCTATAGATTGTAGCCGACCAGGCTCCTCTGTCCATGGTGAAGTGGGTTGTCACGCCCTCCTCCAGGGGAATCTTCCCAACGCAGGAATTGAACCAGTGTCTCTTATATCTCCTGCACTGTCAGATGGGGTCTTTACCACTAGCACTACCTGGGTAGCCCATTATTACATGGTTGAATACAAACAATCTTGTGTGTGTGTTGGTTGCTCAGCCATGTCCAACTTATACAACCCCATGGACTGTACTTGTCTGACTTTTCTGTCCGTGAGATTCCATTTTCATTTAGAAAAATATCTAAATTGATTTTTCATTAAAGGTATTCTGTTTTTCACACCTACAGTATTTTCATGCATATTTATTGATGTGGATTTCCTGTGATTGTATGTATGTGTGTATGTTTGCATGTTGTGTGTGAGATGTTGTTCACTATTTTTAGCTGACAATATATACGTGTGGATTAAAAGCTACATCCAACCAGTGCTTTTCTACTATGAGTTTTTGTGAGCATAATCAGGGGCTACTGTTATCTACCTTGATTACCCCAAAACTTCATCTTCGGAACATCCAAACTTTGGTTAAAGATACTGGCAAAGTAGTATCTGTCTTCTTACCACTTCATGTTATTTCTTTAGTATCTCTTTCTTTCCTTTTTAAAAATAATTTTCTTTATTTTTGACTGTGCTGGGTCTTTGTTGCTGCACTGGCTGCTCTCCAGCTGTGGCACGTGAGGGCTCGTCTTCCCTGCAGTGATAAACCTGCAGTAATTATAGTGAACATGGCGGTCTTCATCAGTCTCACTGCGGTGGCTTCTCTTGTTGTGGAGCACAGCCTAGAGGGCAGTAGTTGCAGCGCATGGACTCGGTAGTTGCAGTTCCCAGGCTCTAGAGCACAGGCTCTGTAGTTGTGGCACGTGGACCTAGCTGCTCTGTGGCACTTAGGATCCTCCCAGACCAGGGGTTGAACCCGTTTCTCTCGCACTGGCAGACAGAGTCTTTACCACTGAGCCACCAGGGAAGCCCTCCTTCTTGCTTTATATTTTGTACTTGAATATGCCTCTGCGAAGATCTCGCTTTTCTTCTAAAGTTTGTATGATTGCTAGTTCTTTTCCTCACTGACATCATGTACTTGAACTCATCCTGTTCAGGTTAGCACATGGATGTTTTGAACTATGATTTATAATGTTCAGAGTTTTGCAAAGTTATTTTGGTCTGTTTAGTTTATCATGTGTGACTGGTGGTTCCATTGGTCCCTGCCATTGCTGCCTGAAAGTACAGAAAGAATTCCACCAGTCCATGTACTGTGTGCCTTTTGGCAGAGTAGTAGCATCGTGAGATTTATTTTCAACTCCAGTGTTTTTCCCCAAAACAATAACCTAACAAGAGGTATATTACACATCTGAGTATTTTACTTATGTGGTAAAAACAGAAACCATCTTTTATCTATCAAGGAGAGATAGAGTCACAGTAATAATAATGAACAACTTTAATTTATCACTCTCAGAACAGACAGATTAAATAGTTTTAAAAAAAAGCTGATTGAAAAGAAAGAAGACCTAAAATTGTAATTAACAAGGTAGCTTCTATGGATGTATATTCATCTGTATACTGGTGATGGAAAATAAAGCTTCTTCTCAAGCTTCCACAGAAAATAACAAAAATTGATTGTAAAGAAAAAGTTAGTACATTTTAAATATAAAAATACTGCAGAAAACATTTTCTGACTGCTATACAGAGAGAAATTTGCAGGGTTATTTATACTTGGAGAGTAAATTGTTGATTAAAAAACTTTCAGGCAGAAGAGAAATATAATCTGAGATTATAGAATTTCAAAATAAAAAATGATAATGATAACAGTACCTAACAGAATCTGCAAGCAAATTTCAAGTAATAATTAGAAAAAAATCCATAGTACTAAACACTATGGAAAAAACTACTAAACACTATGAAAAAAATGTACTATAAAGTATTTCATAGTACTGAACACTATGAAGAAAAAAACATACGCAAAATTAGAATAAAACAATGAAACAAGGAGTTTTAAAAATAATATGCATATTTATGCATATAAATTTGAAAACTTAGATACAATGGATAATTTCCAAGGGGGATACAAAATACCAAACTTGACACTGTTACTTTCAGAAATTATAAAGAAACTGAGTATCATGGAAGAAACAAACAAAAAGTAAGCATTATGTAAATACTACACAAATTATGACCTACCTAGACAGCATATTAAAAAGCAGAGACATTACTTTGCAACAAAGGTCCATGTAGTCAAAGCTACGGTTTTTCTGGTAGTCATGTATGGATGTGAGAGTTGGACTATAAAGAAAGCTAAGCACAGAAGAATTGATGCTTTTGAACTGTGGTGCTGGAAAAGACTCTTGAGAGTCCCTTGGACTGCAAGGAGATCAAACCAGTCCATCCTAAAGGAGATCAGTCCCAGGTGTTCATTGGAAGGACTGATGCTGAAGCTGAAACTCCAATACTTTGGCCACTTCACACGAAGAGTTGACTCACTGGAAAATATTCTGATACTGGGAGGGATTAGGGGCAGGAAAAGAAGGGGATGACAGAGAATGAGATGGCTGGATGGCATCAGCGACTCAATGAACATGAGTTTGAGTGAACTCTGGGAGCTGGTGATGGACAGGGAGTCCTGGCATGCTGTGATTCATGGGGTCGCAAAGAGTCGGACACGACTGAGCGACTGAACTGAACTGAACAATGAAATATAACAAACAATAAAATGCATGTGATCATGTGTATGTGTTTCTGATATATAAAATTGTATGGCATTGTAGAACCCATCTTGCTAGAGTAACTTTCTCACTTTTTCAACCCTTGAGAAGGCACACAGCCATATTTGGAACCAATATGGCAAGGAGGTAGCTAAGACAGTGAAGAATCCACCTGAAATGTAGGAGATCTGGGTTCAATCCCTGGGTTAGGAAGATCCCCTGGAGGAGGGTATGACAACCCATTCCAGTATTCTTGCCTGGAGAATCCCCATGGACAGAGGATCCTGGTGGGCTATAGTCCATGGGGTCACAGAGTCAGACATGACTGAGCGACTAAACGCAAAACACAGCACACATGGCAAGGAACTGCAGCCAACCTCCTGGAGCTGAGGCTGGCCTCCAACAGTCAGCCGGCGAAGGCCTCCCACCAACAGTCATGGTTGAGCCCCTCAGTTGTACAAACACAAAGAATAGAGTTCTGCCAACAGAACTGGCCTCCATCAGTCAGCCGCCGAAGGCCTCCCACCAACAGTCAGTGTTGAGCCCCTCAGTTGTACAAACACAAAGAATAGAGCTCTGTCAAAAAGTGTCTGTAAGTAATATTGCATATCAAATAGCTGACATAAAAACCAGAATTGCTATTTGCATCGAATAAGTTTATTAGGTTAAGACAAAGACAGCATGGAAGGCATAAAGTCAGTTCCTACGGTATCATCACCTTGATGAAAGCAGAACTCTGAGGTCAAGGTGGATTTCACTTTATGTCACTTAATGATGTAAATTCAGAGAATGTAGGTGAGAAGGTAGGCTAGGAATAGTCCACACTAAACTTCCATGCTGTGGGATAGCCATCACCCAGAGGAAAGGCACAGAACATGAGGGCTTCAGAGCTGGCGACTCCTGCTGTCCAGGTGTAGAGGGTGAGAGTCTTCCATGGCATCCTCAATAGTAGTAGCCAAAGCCAGAGCCATAGCCACAGCCACAGAGAGAGCGGGAGCCATAGCCGTAGCCACAGCCGTAGCCACAGCCCAGTCTGCGGAAGCCAGAGCCATAGCAGGAGCCGTAGCCACAGCCCAGGCCTCCGTAGCCGTAGCTTCCACAGCCGAGGCCGCCATAGTAGTTTCCGTAGTAGCCACACATGGTGTAGGTTGTTGAGGTTGTTCTCTGGTGGAGAAGGAGAGTAGAAGTGTCACTTGAGTGTGGACGTTTCTCCCTGCAGAGGGCCTTTTATATGCCCTCAGTGTGGGTGTGACCCACCACGCTTTCATGCCATTGGCTAACTTTATGACTTTAATTCCAGTGAGTCAACTTGTCGCATGAGGTGGCCAAAGTATTGGACTTTAATTAGTTTGTTGTTCACAACCAAATATGAAACCTCAGAGAAATTCAGCAGGATTGCTGTGTTGACATCTCAGTTTGGATTCCTTTCATTTAATTGAGCATTTAAATTAGAGGCGACATACACTCACACCTACATAGTCCTGCCCCAGATTACATGTTCACTTTAACTTCTTAGAACCATTCTTTATATCATAAAAAGAAGATATGTTAGTTACTGGACCCCACTAGGGTTGTTATTTTGTAACACTTCATACCAAAAAAATTCCTTTGAATCTTAAATTGTGATCTAAATTGTTGCTTTTTTTCAGGAATTCAGTGTCTTTTCTAAGCAAATCCATAATGGATCTTTCATGTACACAAAGTTGATTATTTTATTTATTAAAATGTCAAAGGAATCAGTTCTGAAAAAAAGTCTTCTTCTTTCTTATGTATCGATGAGTATACATTTTATTTATGTTCAACTTTTAGTGAAGAACATGAGAATAGAAGTGATTTTCTGAAACCCAACGTCTACATTTTCCTTTTCCCCCCTAATTAATTGATTAATATTTTAAGTAACTTTCCAACTTTCATGTGTGTGTTAATAATAAATTAGAGAACTGTTACTATCTCAGTCAGTCAGTCAGTTCAGTCGCTCAGTCATATCTGACTCTCTGTGACCCCATGGACTGCAGTACACCAGGCCTCCCTGTCCACCACCAACTCCCAGAGTTTACTCAAACTCACGTCCATTGAGTCTGTGATGCCATCCAACCATCTCATCCTCTGTCTTTTCCTTCTCCTCCCACCTTCAATCTTTCCCAGTATCATGGTCTTTTCAAATGAGCCAATTCTTCGCATAATGTGGCCAAACTATTGGAGTTTCAGCTTCAATGCATCAAATCAAAAGCTTTGTAACCTGCTATATTGAACTCTCTTGCATAGCCCTTGAATTACAACTTGTCTTCATTCAAATTGCTGTGATAACTCCTCCTTTTGGGTAACCAAAGAAAAATGGTAGTAGGGTTATAGATAAAAAGTGTATTTCTGTGTCTTTAAGACAATCCTTGTGGGAAGGCAACTTTATTTGTACATCACAAGAATTTCTGATATACAGTGATAATTCTTCTTCAAAATATCATTTTTATAGGTACCTTCAGGTAACCATGGGGAAGAATATGCCTACAATGCAGGAAACCTGGGTTTGATCCCTGGGCCACTAAGATGCCCTGGAGAAGGAAATGGCACCCCACTCCAGTATTCTTGCCTGGGCAATCCCATGAACAGAGAAGTCTGTTGGGCCACAGTTCATGGATTGCAACGAATCAGATACAACTGAGTGACTAACTTTTCAGGTAATCTTAGATAGGAATTAGACAGTAAAATTTGATTCTGGTTTACATTGCAGTGAAGATGGTTTAAGAATTTAGACATCCTCTTCATTTTAATCAACTCTCTCTGGGGATCATCACAGCATGGACATAGATTTTGTTAAGTTACCTTATTCATCTAACATCATAACTATGCAAATGGGTCAAGAGAACATAGCGTCTTAATGAAACCCAGAAGTCTTTTCATGCTGGAGATCAGATTTTTAGAGCATTCAACTTTTCTTCCATCATGTGTTTTTGAATCTATTTTCCATGTGTATTTCTTGTTAGGTGCATTTTTGTAAAGTAAATATGCTATTGTGATATTTAATTCACCATCTACTGGATTGAGATATTGTAAGCAAAGGACATCTTCAATTTCTCATATAGAAACTAGCAACAGCTTCAGCTCCCACAGTGCAAAATCAATCAGACAATAGCAAGTTTTTAGTAAAAATTAGTTGAAATAACAGAACAGTTTATCTTCAAGGATATTTAAGTCCTTAGAACAGTGACTAATTTTGGTAAGCCATAATTATATCCGTTAATTTTAGAAAAACACTACAAGTAACCTGTATTTTTGTGTTTCTGATTTTAAAATACAGAACACATTACTTTAGGTTTTCCGCCTTCCAGTTCTAAGTGACAGCTAGAATGACTTTGCATTCTCTCTTCTCCTGGAGAAGCTTTTTTTGACTACTCAGTTTGAATCATTCCTTACAAATAAGTCTTTAAATTCCCCATAACTGACAATGGTTTAGTGTTTACATAAACCCATCACTATCAGAAATTAACTCATTCATTTTTTATATCTTTGTCTGTCTTGAATTTCCTGATCTAGATTAATCTAGATTATAGGCTCCATAAAAATATTGACTTTATCTGGTTTGTTCACTGCTCCATCCTTAACAGTGTCCAGTATATGACTGGTTCTTAACAAAGTTTGATGCATGAAAGAAGTCATAAATGTTCTAATCAATGAAACAGAAAGAGTACTTTTATATTCCTTTTGAGCTTCATATACCAAAATAATTTTAGATTTATAAAAAGTTACTTAAAAAATCATATATCCATTCTTCAATGTCCCCTGATATCTTTTATAACCATAGTGCAATTATAAAACCAAATAAATTAATTTTGTGCAAAACTCTTCACTATAGACTCTTACTTCATCATTTGTTTCATTAACATCTTTTTTTTTTTTTTTCGGTTCCAGGATCTACTTCACATTGTCTTTGCTCCCATATATTTTCAGTCTTTTCCAGTTAGTGAGAGTTACTCCATCTTTCCTTGAGTTTCCTGTCCTTTACAGTTTTAAATTGTTGGATATTTAGTAGTTCAGTTCAGTTGCTCAGTAGTGTCCAACTTGGTGACCCCATGGACTGCAGCCCATGAGGCCTCCCTGTCTGTCATCAACTCCCAAGCTTGCTCAAACTCATGTCCATCGTGTCGGTGATGCCATCCAACTATCCCATCCTCTGTTGTCCCCTTCTCCTCCTGCCTCCAATCTTTCCCAGAATCAGGGTCTTTTCCAATGAGTCAGTTCTTTGCATCAGGTGGCCAAAGTATTGGAGCTTCAGTTTCAGCATCATTCCTTCCAATGAATATTCAGGGTTGATTTCCTTTAGGATGGACTGGTTTGATTTCCTTCCTGCCCAAGGGACTTTCAAAAGTCTTCTCCAACACCACATTTCAAAAGCATCAATTCTTTGGCACTCAGCATTCTTTATAGTTCAAATCTCATATCCATACATGACTACTGGAAAAACCATAGCCTTGACTAGACAGACCTTTGTTGGCAAAGTAATGTCTCTGCTTTTTAATATTCTGTCTAGGTTGGCCATAGCTTTTCTTCCAAGGAGCAAGTGTCATTTAATATCATAGCTGCAGTCACTGTTGGCAGTGATTTTGAAGCCCAAGAAAAATAAATTCTCTCACTGTTTCCACTGTTTCCCCATCTATTTGCCATGAAGTGATGGGACCGGATGCCATGATCTTAGTTTTCTGAATATTGAGTTTTTAGCCAATTTTTTCACTCTCCTCTTTCACTGTCATCAAGAAGCTCTTTAGTTATTCTTCACTTTCTGCCGAAAGAGTGCTATATTTAGTAGAATATTTCCCAATTTGGGTTTGTCTGAAGCTTCCTCATACCTAGGCTGATTATACATTTCAGCAGAATACCAAAAGAGATGTGCCTTTTTCAGTATGGTATATCAGGAGACACATCATATCCATAAATCTTTGAGAGTTTCTGGGATCATTTTTAAACTCTAATTTCTAATGGAATAAGTCCTTCTCTAATCCTTCCCTGTATCTCCAGGGTGAATGAGGTTAACCTTCATGATCTTACCTTGGTTTGTATCATGTATAAAATTATTGATACCTATTTGTGCCAAGTATAAACCAAAGTGTAGTATATAACATTGCTTCTCAATAAAAGTTATAATACGGTTATTCAATGTTGTACAAGTGAACTCTGCCACCCTGTCCTCTGTCCCACAAAGCTCCCATCCTTCTCTTCCACTTCAAAGCCACCCTTTTGTTTGCAGGTCTACATATATGCAGGTAGAGGTTTTAATTTAGTTTTTAAATTAAAATAAACTTTTCAACAAGCTTAATCTTCATGGGTTAAATGAACTCATGGAGCTAGTAACAGTTTAAATTTGGAATCTAGAATAAACATCAAGCCACAAATCTCTCTCCCTGAAGTCATACGATATATTGACAGGCATCATGATACACACTACAGATGTCTTGGCTTGGATACACTGGTTATGAGGAATTCTTGAGATAGTTTTAATGCCAGTTTAGCTTGGAATGTGAGTCCAGCAATGCCTGTGGTTTATTGCACGTGGCACTCATTTGCTAAATAAGGTACTGTGCAGATTATAAACTTAAAACTCGTGAAACTGAATCTTCTCTTCAGCTGCATCTTCTCCTCATACGATGATCTTCTACAGCAACTATTATGGTGGTTTGGGTTATGGCTCTGGTGACCTGAGATATAGCTGTGAATATGGCTATGGTAGCTGTAGACATATCTGTTATCATCCATGCTGCTATGGAAGATACTGCTCTTCTGGTTTCTCCTGAGAAATTCTAGATTGCTCATCTTTTCAGGGTGTTCTCTTATGAGGATCCATGTATACCTCCTGCATTTTTTTAATAATAAAGATGTTCATGTCTGTTTAAAAATGAGTACCAAATCTAAGCTACTATGCAACATCAGAATTTTCTATTGAATTGCCAGTTTCCAACAATTTGTAAAAATATTCATCTGATCTATCTTACTACTACATGATTCAATGCAAATTTGTTGTTGTCCACTCACTAAGGTCTGACTCATTGAGACCCACGGACTACAGGAAGCCAGGCTTCTCTGTCCTTCACTGTCTCCCAGAGCTTGCTCAAACTCATGTACTTGGAATCAGTGATGCCATTCAACCATCTCATCCTCTGTCATCCCCTTCTCCTACCCTCAATCTTTTACAGAATCAGAATCTTTCCTATGCCACCTTGCATCAGGTGGCAAAAAGAGTGGAGCTTCAGCTTCAGCATCAGTCCTTCCAATGAATATTCAGGGTTGATTTTCTTTATAATTGACTGGTTGATCTTGCAGTCCAAGGGAAACTCAAGAGTTTTCTACAGCACTGCAGTTCAAAAGCATCAATTTTTCAGCACTCAGTCTTCTTTATGGTCCAGCACTCACATCAATACGTGACTACTGGAAAAGCCCTAGCTTTGACTACATGGACCTCTATTGGCAAAGTGATGTCTCTGCTTTTAATATGCTGTCTAGGTTGGTCATAGTTTTTCTTCTAAGGAGTATGTGTCTTTTAACTTTGGGGCTACAGTCACCATCAGCAGTGATTTTGGAGCCCACGAACATAAAATCTGTCACTGCTTCCACTTTTTACCTATTTATTTGCCATGAAGGGATGGGACCAGATTCCATGATCTCAGTTTATTGAATGTTGAGTTTTAAGCCAGATTTTTCACTTTCCTATTTCACCCTCATCAAGAGACTCTTTAGTTTCTCTTCCCTTTCTGCCATTAGGATAGCTTCATCTGCATCTGAGGTTGTTAATATTGCTCCCAGCAATCTTGATTCCAGTTTGTGATTCATCTAGCCTGGCATTTTGCATGACATACTTTGCATATAAGTTAAATAAGCAAGATGACAATATATAGCTTTGATGTACTCCTTCCCCAATTTCCAACCAGTCCGTTGTTCCATGTCCAATTCTACCTGTTGCTTCTTGACCAGTATGTAGCCTTCTCAGAAGATCAATCTTAACCACTTCCCTTTGGGAAAATGTCTAAAATAATTTTTTGGTTGTTCAAATTTCTCTTTTTTCCCTACCTACAATACCTTGACATATATTATTTATGTAGATTTCTTTGATTGTGTATGTGTTTTGTGTGAGGTGTTTGGCCCTTTCACTATCTATATTATGAGATTATTATTTTTTTATTAAAAGCATCTTGATTCTACTTAAATCTTTTTTATAAAAAAACAAGGATAGCTACTTTGTTTCAGTTAGCTCAAAGTTCTTGTGGAGTATGATTAATAATTTTCAGAGTTTTTGCAGCTATATTTGCAATCTCTTTGGCTCATCTTATGTCACTGGCTATCTCTCTGATCCCTGGCATTGCTGTCTGAAAGTGCAAAGGAATTTCGTCAGCCAAGTCTCTGTCTTTTGGTGGAGTAGGAGGATAGCAATATTCCCCATATATTTCCCTCACTGTCAAGATGTGTTTGTAGAGGACAGGAGAGTGTCGGGTACATGAGGACAGAGCCTTCCTTAATTTGGAAATGTTTCCCTTTAAATAACTAGATGTATGGCTAACCATTGAATAAACCATTTCAAATATTTATGTAAAAATAAGAGGACATTTAAAACATCAGTGTTCCAAACCTCTTTAAAAAGCGAAAGTAAGGGAAAATTTTAATGTAAATACTTTTAAGTATAATGTAAGAAGAATAAAGGAAAAGTGAAGACTCAGGCACAATTAATTCAATGTAAAATGGATAAACTATAAAGAAAACACGTAATTCTTCAAGCTGGCAATTTGAACAGATCGGTCAAAGTGACGAATTCTAGTGTTTGATCAAGAATATAGACGAGAGAATACAAATTATGAGTGTGAAGAATGAAAGAATAAATATTTTTTAAGATCCCACAGGCTCCAAACATAATAGATAACATGAAAGATGTTAGTCAATAATTCCACAACACAGTTGAAATGGAAAAATTTCTTTTAAACACACCAGTTAATGAAACCAACTCCAGTAAATCTGAGTCAGTCAGTTCAGTTGTTCAGTTATGTCCAACTCTTTGCAACCCCGTGGACTGCAGCAAGCCAGGCTTTCCGGTCCATCACAAGCTCCCAAAACTTGCTGAAACTCATGTCCATAGAGTCGGAGATGCCATCCAACCATTTCTTCCTCTGTTGTCCCCTTCTCCTCCTGCCTTCAATCTCTCCCAGTACCAGGGACTTTTCAAATGAGTCAGTTCATTGCATCAGGTGTCCAAAAGTATTTGAGTTTCAGCTACAACATCAGTCCTTCCAATGAATATTCAGGATTGGTCTCCTCTAGGATTGACTTGTTTGATCTCCTTGAAGTCCAAGGGACTCTCAAGAGTCTTCTCCAACACCACAGCTCAAAAGCATCGATTCTTTGGTGCTCATCTTTCTTTATAGTCCAACTCTCACATCCATACATCAGTTCAGTTCAGTTCAGTCGCTCAGTTGTGTCCGACTCTTTGCAACCCCATGTACTGCAGCATGCCAGGCTTCCCTGTCTATCACCAACCCCCGGAGTTCACTCAAACTCAAAGTCCATTGAGTTGGTCATGCCATCCAACCATCTAATCCTCTGTTGTTCCCTTCTCCTCCGGCCTTCAATCTTTCCCGGCATCAGGGTCTTTTCAAATGAGTCAACTCTTTGCATCAGGTGGCCAAAGTATTGGAGTTTCAGCTTTAACATCAGTCCTTCCAGTGAACACCCAGGACTGATCTCCCTTAGGATGGACTTGTTGGATCTCCTTGCTGTCCAAGGGACTCTCAAGAATCTTCTCCAACACCACAGTTCAAAACCATCAGTTCTTCGGCACTCAGCTTTCTTTACATTCCAACTCTCACATCCATACATGACTACTGGAAAAAACAAAGCTTTGACTAGAAGGAAGTTTGTCAGCAAAGTAATGTCTCTGCTTTTTAATATGCTGTCTAGGTTGGTCATAACTTTTCTTCCAAGAAGCAAATGTCTTTTAATTTCATGGCTGCAGTCACAATCTGCAGTGATTTTGGAGTCCAAGAAAATTAAGTCTGTCACTGTTTCCATTGTTTCTCCATCTATTTGCCATGGAGTGGTGGGATAAGATGCCATGATCTTAGTTTTTTGAATGTTGAGTTTTAAGCCAGTTTTTTCACTCTCCTCTTTCACTTTTATCAAGAAGCTCTTTAGTTCCTCTTCGTTTTCTGCCATAGGAGTGGTGTCATCTGCATTTCTGAAGTTATTGATATTTCTCCTGGCAATCTTGATTCCAGCTTGCGTTTCATCCAGCCCAGCGTTTCTCATGATGTACTGTGCATACAAGTTAAATAAGCAGTGTGACAATAAACAGCTTTGATGTACTTTTTTTCCAATTTGGAACCAGTCTGATGATATCTAATCTAACTGTTGCTTCTTGGCCTGCATACAGATTTGAGTACCACTTTATCTAATAAAGAAAATGAATGCTTAGTTAAAAACAAATTTCCCCTAAATAAACTCTAGGCATAGATATCTTCAGTGGTAAATTCTATTAAATATTTATACAGAATATTTATGGGTACCTTAAGAAAATTATGGAGACTGGGAACTTGACTTCAAATACATTTCTCTAAAAGCACTAGTAAGGAAGAGATATTTTTAACTTATGAGTATTTTATTTGATACATGAAAAACACAAAAACTACCTTTATGAAGAATCATTTATATTTATCTATCTAATTATATCTAGGAGCAGATAAAAACACACTAATAATGGATGACTTTCCTCAGAACAAGACAGATAAAGTAGAAATAATAAGTAAAGCCTAAACAATATAATAAATAAGTAAAACTTGTAATATATTGATCTTTGCATCCCCATAATATAAAATGAACCTTTTTATTCAACACCCACAGAAAAAACACCATAATTGATCAAATATTTAATATTATGTTACACAGAATTAGCATCTTTTGTAGAGTAGAAATACAAGCAAGAATACTTCCTTACATCATGCAACAAAGCTCATAATTACTGGAGAAAGGAAAGAATAGAAAATCTCTTTAATAATGTCCCATTTGTTTATTTTTGCTTTTATTTCCAATATCTGGGAGGTGGGACATGGAGGATCCTGCTGTGATTTATGTTGGAGAGTGTTTTACCTATGTTCTCCTATAGGAGTTTTATAGTTTCTGGTCTTACATTTAGATCTTTAATCCATTTTGAGTTTATTTTTGTGTATGGTGATAGGAAGTGATCTAGTTTAATTCTTTTACAAGTGGCTGACCAGTTTTCCCAGCACCACTTGTTGAAGAGACTGTCTTTTCTCCATTTTATATTCTTGCCTCCTTTTTCAAAGATAAGGTGTCCATAGGTGCCTGGGTTTATCTCTGGGCTTTCTATTTTGTTCCATTGATCTATATTTCTGTCTTTATGCCAGTACCATACTGTCTTGATGACTGTGTTTTTCTAGTAGAGCCTGAATTCCGGCAGGTTAATTCCCCCAGTTCCATTCTTCTTCCTCAAGATTGCTTTGGCTATTCAAGGTTTTTTGTATTTCCATACAAATTGTGAGATTATTTGTTCTAGTTCTGTGAAAAATATCGTTGGTAGCTTGATAGGGATTGCATTGAACTTATAAATTACTTTGGATAGTATACTCATTTTTACAATATTTATTCTTCCAATCCATGAACACAGTATATTTCTCCATCTATTAGTGTCCTCTTTGATTACTTTCAGTAGTGTTTTATAGTTTTCTATGTACAAGTCTTTTGTTTCCTTAGGTAGATATATTCCTAAGTATTTAATTATTTTCATTGCAACAGTGAATGGAATATTTTTCTTAATTTCTCTTTCTGTTTTCTCATTATTAGTGTATAGGAATGCAAGGTATTTCTGTGTGTTGAATTTATATCCTGCAACTTTACTGTATTCATTGATTATCTCTAGTATACTAATGCATATATATGGAATTTAGAAAGATGGTAAACTTAACCCTGTACACGAGACAGCAAAAGAGACATAGGTGTATAGAACAGTCTTTAGGACTCTGTGGGAGAGGGTGAAGTTGGGGTGATTTGAGAGAACGGCATTGTAGCATGTATATTATCATATGTGAAATGAATCACCAGTCCAGGTTCGATGCATGATACAGGATGCTTGGGGCTGGGGCACGGGGATGATCTGGAGGGAGGATATGGGGAAGAGGGAGGTGGGAGGGGGGTTCAAGAGGGGGAACACGTGTACACCTGGGGCAGATTCATGTCAATGTATGGCAAAACCAACCAATATATTAATGTAAAGTAATTTTCCTCCAATTAAAAAAAAAGAAAGAAAATCCCTTTAAAAATAAAATCAAGCAGTAGGGAAAACAATGAGTTCTTTACAACCTAGAAAATAAAAAGTCTTCTATTAGGAAAACTTGGGGGATAAAAGATGAAATACGAATGAAATTAAAGGTTTTTAAACAACTAATGAAAATGATCCATAATAGTCTTTGAGAAATATTTAAAGCAGTGTTTAAAAAAATTCACCAAAACACAGAAATCCCTTGCATTCCTATACACTATTAATGAGAAAATAGAAAGAGAAATTAAGGAAACTATTCCATTTACTGTTGCAACGAAAAGAATTAAATACTTAGGAATATATCTACCTAAGGAAACAAAAGACTTGTACATAGAAAACTATAAAACACTACTGAAAGCAATCAAAGAGGACACTAATAGATGGAGAAATATACCATGTTCATGGATAGGAAGAATAAGTATTGTAAAAATGAGTATACTACCCAAAGTAATTTATACATTCAATGCAATCCCTATCAAGCTACCAATGATATTTTTCACAGAACTAGAACAAATAATCTCACAATTTGTATGGAAATACAAAAAACCTTGAATAGCCAAAGCAATCTTGAGGAAGAAGAATGGAACTGGGGGAATTAACCTGCCGGAATTCAGGCTCTACTACAAAGCCACAGTCATCAAGACAGTATGGTACTGACATAAAGACAGAAATATAGATCAATGGAACAAAATAGAAAGCCCAGAGATAAACCCAGGCACCTATGGACACCTTATCTTTGAAAAAGGAGGCAAGAATATAAAATGGAGAAAAGACAGTCTCTTTAACAAGTGGTGCTGGGAAAACTGGTCAGCCACTTGTAAAAGAATGAAACTAGAACACTTCCTAACACCATACACAAAAATAAGCTCAAAATGGATTAGAGAGCTAAATGTAAGACCAGAAACTATAAAACTACTAGAGGAGAACATAGGCAAAACACTCTCTGACATAAATCACAGCAGGATCCTCCATGTCCCACCTCCCAGAATATTGGAAATAAAAGCAAAAATAAACAAATGGGACCTAATTAAAATCAAAAGCTTCTGCACAGCAAAGGAAACTATAAGCAAGGTGAAAAGACAGCCTTCAGAATGGGAGAAAATAATAGCAAATGAAGCAACTGATAAAGGATTAATCTCCAAAATATACAAGCAGCTCCTGCAGCTCAATTCCAGAAAAATAAATGACCCAATCAAAAAATGGGCCAAAGAACTAAACAGACATTTCTCCAAAGAAGACATAAACATGGCTAACAAACACATGAAAAGATGCTCAACATCCCTCATAATCAGAGAAATGCAAATCAAAACCACAATGAAATACCATTTCACACCAGTCAGAATGGCTGCTATCCAAAAGTCTACAAGCAATAAATGCTGGAGAGGGTGTGGAGAAAAGGGAACCCTCTTACACTGTTGGTGGGAATGCAAACTAATACAGCCACTATGGAGAACAGTGTGGAGATTCCTCAAAAAACTGGAAATAGAACTGCCATGTGATCCAGCAATCGCACTCCTGGGCATACACACCGAGGAAACCAGAATTGAAAGAGACACATGTACTCCAATGTTCATTGCAGCACTGTTTATAATAGCCAGGACATGGAAGCAACCTAGATGTCCATCTGCAGATGAATGGATAAGAAAGCTTTGGTACATATACACAATGGAGTATTATTCAGCCATAAAAAAGAATACATTTGAATCAGTTCTAATGAGGTGGATGAAACTGGAGCCTATTATACAGAGTGAAGTAAGCCAGAAAGAAAAACACCAATACAGTATACTAATGCATATATATGGAATTTAGAAAGATGGAAATGATAACCCTGTATACGAGACAGCAAAAGAGACACAGATGTATAGAACAGTCTTTGGAACTCTGTGGGAGAGGGTGAGGGTGGGATGATTTGGGAGAATGGCATTGAAACACGTATGTTGTCATATGTGAAACGAATCACTAGTTCAGGGTCGATGCATGTTATAGGATGCTTGGGGCTGGCATGCGGGGATGACCCAGAGGGAGGATAAAGGGAGGTGGGAGGTGTGAGGGGGGTTCAGGAGGGGGAACTTATGTAAACCCGGGGCGAATTCATGTCAATGTATGGCAAAACCAACCAATATAATATTGTAAAATAATTTCTCTCCAATAAAAAATAAATTAATTACCAAAAAAATAAAAAATAAACATAAAAAGCTTAAAAAACAATACAAAATTCATAGCACCAAACACCTTTATCACTAAAAATAAAAGAAAAACCAATATTTCAGTCAGAACACTTCATAAAGGAGAAATAAGAAAACCAGAAAAGGAAAAAATAGATCAAAAAACAGAAAGTAATAAGAAGTGACTCAAATAACCAGCCAAAATGCTGTAATTGGAAAGAATTAACAGAATTATAAACTACTTGCTAACTTGAAGAAAAATGAGAAATCACATATAAAATAAATAGCAAAAGAAAAATGAACATTAAAATGGAAGTAATTTGAAACATCATATGAAACTACTTTTCAGAACTTTATAAATCGGAAAACCAATGTGAAATGGATAATTTCCTAGCAAAATACAAATTACCAAAATGGATACTGTTAGTTTTAGAGATCAAAAACATACCTATTTCCTTGGAAGGAAAAGAGGATATTATTAACAAGATAGTCTACATAAAAGCCTAGTCCCAGATGAAGTCTCAGAATTCTATCAAATTTTCAAGCACAAGAAATTCCTAATACTGTAAGAATTGTTAAAGAGCACTGAAAATGAACAACTTCCTAATTTCTTGTATGAAAAATGTGTAGCATTGAGTCTGTGGTAGTTAACTTGCCCCTTTGATTCCTACCTTTTGATGTAAATATTTTTGTGTGATCCTCTCCCTGTGAGTATGAGACCTGTGACTTATTTGTAGCCAGTAAAATATGGCAAGTGTATATTATTATGTGTGATTATGTGATTATGTTACACAAGACTATATTACCTCGCTTGCTGGAGTCTCTCTCCCTCCTTGCTCACTTTGAGTAAACAAGCATCCCATGTTTGAGAATTTACTTGGGAAGGGAATATGGGCAGTCTTTTGTGGCCAAGAGTAGCTTCTAGGAGACATCCTGCAAGGGGCTCTAGTCAATGACCAGCAAGAAAATAAATCTTTCATTTCTACAATGTTGAAGCTTTTCAGCCCATATCTGAAATAGGGTTTTTATCTTAATATTGTAGTCACCCATGCCTGCCAAATATTTTCACAATTTATTGCTACCTTGAGATGCAGTTCATTATTAAATTATTCTTAACATTATATCTCTCATACTTACTTTTATTTTTTTTTTCCTTTGTGTACTCATTTAGTTTTATTGTAACAAAGCAACTTGTACACTTTTAACGTTTAAAACTGAGCATCATATTTCCTTTCCAGTGAAACAAAAAGAAAAATTTAAAAATAAACAGGAACAAAATTACAATAGAGAATGTCAATTGCAAATAAGATCCTACAGGTTCTGCTGATTCTCCCATCGAGTGGCAGGGCTCAAGTCATCATTAGGAGAGAATTTTATTTTAAAAGTGTCATCTTAAACTGCAAGGATGTCCGTTAAACATCACAATTAAACATGCCAAAGGAGAAGCCATGTTGTCAAAATGCCCACTTAACCCACCCAAACATCTGAAACCCACCCTTTGCTGACCTTCTATAACCCCATTTTTTTAAGTTTTTTTTTTTCTTTTTTTAAACAAGAGAAAGTAGACAGATACATGTTGGTAAATGTTAACTGTCCATATTCACATAGAGACACAGTGTAATCTCTGAGCCCAATATACAGAGAAAGGAGGAAAAAAGCTAGAATTCTATGCACTACTACACAGGGGCCTAGCACCCTCCAGCTTCCAGCAGAGCTAAGGGAGAAGAAGGTTTTTCTTTTTTTCCCACAGAGCATGGTGGTGTTGATTCCATAGTTTTTGTTGAGACAGGAAGGGATAAAAATGAATTTGGAACAGAAAGGGGTAGAGATTCTTTTCCCACTGAATTCTGCTGAAGGTATTTCCCCCCACAAATAAATTGTGAACCATGGTATAAAGGAGAAAAGAGACCTCAAAAACAGGGCGACTGAGCACAAGAGGAGGAAAAAAAAAAAAAAAAAGACTGCAACTTGCTCCCAGGGACTGGAGAAAATTAAAAAAGGTTGGAATCCATCAGTGTTCCATTAGTCATCTTCTCCTTCATCTTCCTCTCCTTCCTCCCCCTCATCATCATCCTCATCTTCTTCACCTTCATCCTCATCCCCTTCTTCATCAATATCTTCCAATCCTTCTTCCTCCTCATCATCGTCATCGTCCTCTTCTCCTTCCCCTTCCTCATCATCCATGTCAGGAACCAAGTAGTACTGTAACGGATTTGGCCAAATATCATCTTTGATGACCTCTCCTAACTCATCTGCACCTGCATCAGAATGATCAGTAAACCAGGTGAAGAAGCTTTCTGGTTCCTCATGCTGTCTCTTCCTGCTGGCTTTATTCTGTGTTTGACTTGATCGTTTTGTCAAATCCTTTCCAGACTTCCATTTGATTTCAGTGGACTTTGAAGATGGATCACCACTCTCATTCAGATGAAATTCTTTGGAGAGAATTTTATTTTTGAAGTAAGGGTTTTCATCAAAATAAAAATCTATTCTGTAACCTGATTTAATGTCTTCAAATTCTGTCACTTCAACTCTTGTCAAATAATGCAGCACCTCTTCATCCTCCTCCCCAAGCAGTGCAGACACTTGTGGATGGTTAACAAATGTTGTTACCCAAAAATTTGGGATTTTGACGATCAATTCTGACCTCTTCTGAAAAAATGGTTGGCGGAGTTTGTTATATTTCTGTTCTACTTTCAAAATCTCCTCACTGGCTTGTTCATTAAGTCTGTCTATTTCATTTTGTACTTCATCAATATGTTCAATTGCTTCTTGCTGTTCTTTTTCTTCCTTCGACAAGTTTGAAGAAGCAGATGCCTCGTCTGGCCTGGAGGCAGGAGTCGGCCTGGCTTTCTTCAGTTTCTTCGCTCAGCCTGTAACATTCTTCGGTCTCTCCACTCCCACCGCCATGTCTGGCTAACTGAGTTCTGGCACTTGGAGTCACTTAAATCATCTAAGTACAGGACCTACTTGGTACTTGTCAGTTTAAATTCAAACATGCAAGACCCCACCTTTCTCTCTCATACTTTTAAAATGGACAGAAGTGATATTTGACTTTATGTTATGAATTTTCCAATATAACTTACCTTATTCCCTCAGAGGCAGAGGAGGAAAGTGAAGTCTAGAGAAAGTAAGTTACTTTCCTAAGACAACTGATATTTGAACTGATAAAGAAACTAATCTAAGAATAATAAGAGAAAAATAGCTCCCCAAGAAAGTAATTGTTGGCTTTCTTAAAAACTGAAACACAAGCACTATCAGAAATACTGAAAATCAAATAACTGGCATAGAGACCAGAGTTTCTGTTTAGATTGAAGAAGTTTATTAGGTCAACAGAGACGCAAGCTCCATCGTGAATGTCAAGGCAATTTCTTGACACCATCATCTTAATGAAAGCAGAAGTCTGAGGTCGTGAATTTCACCATCTCCCACTTAATGGAGTAAATTCAGGGAATTTGTAGGTTAGATGGTCGGGCAACAACAGACAGAACTAGATTTCCATGATGCGAGATAATTATCATCCAGGGAAATAGAGTTCAGAACTAGTGAATCTTGACCTCCAGGTGCAGAGGAGGAGGCTCTTCCATGGCATCCTCAATCAGTTCAGTTCAGTTCAGTTCAGTTCAGTTCAGTCGCTCAGTCGTGTCTGACTCTCTGCGACCCCATGAATCACAGCACACCAGGCCTCCCTGTCCATCACCAACTCTCGGAGTTCACTCAAACTCATGTCCACCGAGTCGGTGATACCATCCAGCCATCTCATTCTCCGTCGTCCCCGTCTCCTCCCACCCTCAATCCCTCCCAGCATCAGAGTCTTTTCCAGTGAGTCAACTCGTCGCATGAGGTGGCCAAAGTATTGGAGTTTCAGCTTTAGCATCAATCCTTCCAATGAACACCCAGGATTGATCTCCTCTAGAATGGACTGGTTGGATCTCCTTGCAGTCCAAGGGACTCTCGAGAGTCTTCTCCAGCACCACAGTTCAAAAGCAGCAATTCTTTGGCGATCAGCTTTCTTCACAGTCCAACTGTCACATCCATACATGACCACGGGAAAAACCATAGCCTTGACTAGACGGACCTTGGTTGGCAAAATAATGTTTGGCAATGGCAAGCCACTCCCGTACTCTTGCCTAGAAAATCCCATGGATGGAGGAGCCTGGTAGGCTGTAGTCCATGGGGTCACTAAGGGTCAGACACGACTGAGGGACTTCACTTTCCCTTTTCACTTTCACACATTGGAGAAGGAAATGGCAACCCACTCCAGTGTTCTTGCCTGGAGAATCCCAGGGACGGGGGACCCTGGTGGGCTTCTGTCTATGGGGTCATGCAGAGTCGGACATGACTGAAGTGACGCAGCAAACGCAGCAGCTTTTTAATATGCTATCTAGGTTGGTCATAACTTTCCTTCCAAAGAGTAAGCGTCTTTTAATTTCCTGGCTGCAATCAGCATCTGCAGTGATTTTGGAGCCCAAAGAAATAAAGTCTGACACTGCTTCCACTGTTTCCCCATCTATTTCCCATGAAGTGGGGGGACCAGATGCCATGATCTTCATTTTCTGAACGTTGAGCTTCAAGCCAAACTTTTCACTCTCCTCTTTCACTTTCATCAAGAGGCCCTTGAGTTCCTCTTCACTTTCTGCCATAAGGGTGGTGTCATCTGCATATCTGAGATTATTGATATTTCTCCGGGCAATCTTGATTCCAGCTTGTGCTTCTTACAGACCAGCATTCCTCATGATGTACTCTGCATATCAGTTAAATAAGCAGGGTGACAATCTTCAGCCTTGACATATTCCTTTTCCTATTTGGAACCAGTCTGTTGTTCCATATCCAGTTCTAACTGTTGCTTCCTGACCTGCATATAGGTTTCTCAAGAGACAGGTCAGGCGCTCTGGTATTCCCATCTCTTTCAGAATGTTCCACAGTTTATTGTGATCCACACAGTCAAAGGCTTTGGCATAGTCAATTAAGAAGAAATATATGTATTTCTGGAACTCCCTTGCTTTTCCGATGATCCAGCAAATGTTGGCAATTTGATCTCTGGTTCCTCTGCCTTTTCTAAAACCAGCTTGAACATCTGGAATTTCATGGTTCACATATTGCTGAAGCCTGGCTTGGAGAATTTTGAGCATGACTTTACTAGCATGTGAGATGAGTTCAATTGTGCGGTAGTTTGAGCATTCTTTGACATTCCCTTTCTTTAGGATTGGAATGAAAACTGACCTTTTCCAGTGCTGTGGCCACTGCTGAGTTTTCAAAATTGCTGACATATTGAGTGCAGCACTTTCACAGCATCATCTTTCAGGATTTGAAATAACTCAACTGGAATTCCATCGCCTCCACTAGCTTTGTTCATAGTGATGCTTCCTAAGGCCCACTTGACTTCACGTCCCAGTTTGTCTGACTCTAGGTGAGTGGGAGTGATCACACCTTTGTGATTATCTGGGTCATGAAGATCTTTTTTGTACAGTTCTTCTGTGTATTCTTGCCACCTCTTCTTAATATCTTCTGCTTCTGTTAGGTCCTTACCATTTCTGTCCTTTATTGAGCCCATCTTTGCATGAAATGTTCCCTTGGTATCTCTAATTTCCTTGAAGAGGTCTCTAGTCTTTCCCATTCTGTTGTTTTCCTCTGTTTCTTTCCATTGAGCAAGTTTATCATAGACCATTTTGATCATGAAGTCCATTTCATGTGTTCAGCCATTCATTCATTTATTCAATACTCAGCTCCTAAAGTATGCCAAACATGCTGCTGTGTTGGGAGAGAACATTTTGTAAAAGATTATTTGAAATGATTTTCATTGTGACACTACTAAATTTTATTTGGGTATAACATTTATAAAATCCTGAAATCCATGTAATATTAAAGTGTGAATGTAGACTATTCTAATTCATTTTAAAGGTTTTGCTAAATGAAGAGTTTTAATGGGTTTTGACCCCATTTGTAAAAAGAAAACTTCTCAATTAGTTTATAAAAACACACTGCTGAAATTAAAGAGAGTATTAATTTATTAGCTAAATTTCAAAAACAAATTGCATAACTAGGTAGTGGAATTAAAATTTATTAAAAAGTAAAAATGATTTGGTTAATGTAACATATTTTCCAACTTTTAAAATAAATTGAATTTGAAAATAAATTTCAAATTTATGTTTTCACAAAATTTTAAACAAAAATTTCCTAATGTCCTATACCACAATCTATCATACTGTAAACTCTTTCTCTTATGAATAATTCTGTATGTTTTGTACTTAAGGAGTATTTACTGGTAATTAATGTATATAAAAATTTGGAGATAAATTGTTATATTCAAATTTGAGATTCAACCTCAAAATATTGGCTGGTATGGTTTTCTTGCATGGGTTCTCAGTCGCTTTAGTAATGTCTGACTCTTTACAGTCTATGCACTGTAGCCCCCGTCCATGGGGGTTCTCCAGGCAAGGGTACTAGAGTGAGTTGCCATGCCCTCCTTCAGGGCATCTTCTCTACCCAGGAATGGAACTCATGACTCCTGCATTACAGGTGAATTCTTTACCGCTGAGCCACTGGGGAAGTCCCATGGTTTTCTTACCTGAAAGTTTAAAGAATTTCTGCTCTAGACCAGGATTAATTGCATAATATAATTGTGTACTCACATGAAATGAATCAAGTCATGGTTATAATTAAATAAAACTCTCAAGATAAAAAATGTTATATGATTTTATATTAGCATTTGAATGTAGTAAATATTTTATTTACTGACTAGTTTATTGACAATAATGAGTAGAAAATATTATTCGGTCTGAAGAGTCATTTGCCTGAAAGAAAGAATTACATAATTTGAGAGGGTGAGGGTGGGATGATTTGGGAGAATGGCAATGAAACACGTATGTTGTCATATGTGAAACGAATCACTAGTTCAGGGTCAATGCATGTTATAGGATGCTCGGGGCTGGCATGTGGGGATGACCCAGAGGGAGGATAAAGGGAGGAGGGAGGTGGGAGGGGGGTTCAGGAGGGGGAACTTATGTAAACCCGGGGCAAATTCATATCAATGTATGGCAAAACCAACCAATATAATATTGTAAAATAATTTGCCTCCAATAAAAAATAAATTAATTACCTAAAAAAAAATAAATAAATAAAAGATAATTTACTTCAGGTACCTCCTCACTTTATCACTTCACTGCTCAAATACACATTCTCTGGGTTCCTTGATTGCATATGAAAAAAATTATTAAAATTGAGCCAAAGGACTTAAAATTGACATTTCAAAGAACCTGAGTATGGACTCTAAAACTGAGTGAGAAAGATCTCCAAAATACAAAAGGAATCTCTAAAATTAAGGACATGTGACAGGATTATTGGATCCCAGGACAAAGTTTATGATATTTGCTATAAGGTCCTCTCCTTAGTTTTTCTTTTTTTTTTTTTTTTTTATTTTATGTACATTTATTTTGATAGTTTTCTTTTTTTTTTTCCAATTTTATTTATTTTTTTCAAGTTGAACAGACTAAATTTCTTTAAACAAACTTACTTATACTCCAGAGTCCTTTAAAAACTTAATAGCATTTATACATTGAAGGTATTTGATTTTCTTGTAACTAGCACTTCAAATGCAACAAGCATTTGAAGCAACAAGCATTTGACCCAACAAGTAAAACTTTCTACAGTTCATAACTTTTATAAATAAAATAAATTAAATGTACAGTGAATAAGTTCTCTGAAATATTTCAATATTTCTGCAGGTTTAGTAACATCATAAAATACATTTCAACTAAAATTCACAAATCTAAAAACCTGTTAGGCATTTTTAGGCGTTTTAAGTTGGAAATGAAGACCAATGTTACATCGTAATATGCCAATTACAAATAGTACTTCAAATAGCAAATACTACAGTTTGTCCCAAACTTTAAAAACTATTCATGAACTCAACACTGAACTATTGATGGCTATGAGAATTGTTTCCTAGCCTTTTTGAAAATTTCAACCCATTTACGTTTAAGGTAATTATTGATAAGTACGATCCCGTAGCCATTTTCTTTATTGCTTTGGGTTCAAGTTTATACCCTTTTTCTGTGTTTGCTGTCTATAGAAGATCCTTTAGCATTTGTTGGAGAGCTGGTTTGGTGATGCTGAATTCCCTCAGCTTTTGCTTGTCTGTAAAGCTTTTGATTTCTCCTTCATATTTGAATGAGATCCTTGCTGGGTATAGTAATCTGGGCTGTAGGGTATTTTCTTTCATCACGTTAAGTATGTCTTGCCACTCCCTTCTGGCCTGAAGAGTTTCTGTTGAAAGATCAGCTGTTATCCTTATGGGAATCCCCTTATGTGTTATTTGCTGCTTTTCCCTTGCTGCTTTTAATATTTGTTCTTTGTGTTTGATCTTTGTTAATTTGATTAATATGTGTCTTGGAGTATTTCGCCTTGGGTTTATCCTGTTGGGGACTCTCTGGGTTTCTTGGACTTGGGTGATTATTTCTTTCCCCATTTTAGGGAAGTTTTCAACTATTATCTCCTCAAGTATTCTCTCATGGTCTTTCTTTTTGTCTTCTTCTTCTGGGACTCCTATGATTCGAATGTTGGAGCGTTTAACATTGTCCCAGAGGTCTCTAATATTGTCCTCATTTCTTTTAATTCGTTTTTCTTTTTTCCTCTCTGTTTCATTTATTTCTACAATTCTATCTTCTAGTTCGCTTATCCTGTCTTCTGCCTCTGTTATTCTACTGTTTGTTCCCTCCAGAGTGTTTCTGATCTCATCTATTGCATTATTCATTGTATATTGACTCTTTTTTATTTCTTCTAAGTCCTTATTAAGGGCTTCCCTGGTGGCTCAGAGGTTAAAGCGTCTGCCTCCAATGCGGGAGACCCGGGTTCGATCCCTGGGTCGGGAAGATCCCCTGGAGAAGGAAACGGTAACCCACTCCAGTATTCTTGCCTGGAGAATCCCATGGATGGAGAAGCCTGGTAGGCTACAGTCCACGGGGTCGCAAAGAGTCGGACACGACTGAGCGACGGAACGGAACGGAAGTCCTTATTAAATCTTTCTTCCATCTTCTCAATCCTTTTCTCCAGGTTATTTATCTGTAACTCCATTTTGCTTTCAAGATTTTGAATCATTTTCACCATCAAAATTTGAAATTCTTTATCAGGCAAATTCCCTATATCTTCTTCTTTTGTTTGTGTTGGTGGGCAATTATCTTGTTCCTTTACTTGCTGGGTATTTCTCTGCCTCTTCATCTTGCTTATATTGCTTTGCTTGGGGTGGCCTTTCCCTCTTCTTGCAGTTTGTGGAGTTCTCTTTATTATGTAGTTTCTTCGCTGTGTGTGGGGTTGGACGGGTGACTTGTCCGGGTTCCCTGGTTAGGGAAGCATGTGTCGGTGTTCTGGTGGGTGGAGCTGGATTTCTTCTCTCTCCTTTAGAAGACAATGGGCTGCTTTTCTGGGAGCCTGATGTCCTCTGCCAGTATTCAGAAGTTGTTTTGTGGACTTTACTCCGCGTTCAAATGTTCTTTTGATGAATTTGTGGGGGAGAAAGTGGTCTTGCCATCTTATCCCTCCGCCATCTTGTTCCTTCCTCCCCAGAACACTGGATTCTTATATTCCACTTGGTCGTGGAGTATCTCTTCCCAGCTGCTCCAGCAAGATGCAGCCACTGTACCTTACCTTGGACGAGGGGTATCTCCTCAAGGCCGCCCCTCCTGCTTTGAATGTAGATCAGCTCCTCTCGGCCCTCCGGTGCCCAAGCAGCCACCACCTCCTGAACGTGGTACAGCTCCTCTCGGCCACCGCCCTAACCCTGGGCGCGGGGTAGCTCATCTCAGCCACGATTCTGCATGTGGTCGGTTGCGCTGGAGCCAGGCGTCTCCCGCGTCTGCGCCGCCGGAGCCGGGCGTCTCCTGCGTCTGCCTCCTTAGTTTTTCAAACAAGTGTTTCAGGAAGTTTGTTTTTATTTTTATTTTTTTAAAATATGGAATGATTCATGAATGTGCATGTCATCCTTATACAGGAACCATGCTCATCTCTGTATCGTTCCATTTTTTTTTTAGTATATATGCTGCTGAAGTTTTGAATTTTTATTATTATGAAGCTTTACTATTCAAATTTGTCTGGATTATGCTATAGAAAGTATATAAAATTCCATGTGCAGATGATGACACTCAAATTGAGGAAAATGACTCCCTGCTATACAACTGAAACTTTCATCTCTGATACCAGGCACTGTTACAGCAATCATCAAGGTGGTCTGGGGTGTGGCTCTGACTCTGGCCATAGGTATGTTACCCATACCATGGCTGCTGCTGCCTGTGTTGCTAAAGCAGATACTGACCCTCTGGATTCTACTAAGGTGTATCCAGAGCAACACAGTCTGCTGGACTCCTTCATCTGTGAGTCCTCACTCTGCTTCCATGGTTAATCACAAGAATGTGTGTGTGTGCGCTTAGTCGCTAAGGCACATCTGACTCTTTGCGACCCCATGGACTGTAGCCCACCAGGCTCCTCCGTCCATGGGATTTCCCAGGCAAGAATACTGGAGTGGGTTGCCATTCCCTTCTCCAGGGAACCTTCCCAATCCAGAGAATGAACCCGTGTCTCCTGTGTCTCTTGCATTGTGGCAGATTCTTTATTCACTGAGTCACAAGAATAATTCCATCCTTTATAGGAGCTATGACAAGCTTATCCAAGGCTAACCTAGAAAACATGAAGTTCAAATCTGATCTACTTCTCAGCTGATGAAAATAGACAGGAATGCGTTGAAAATTATAGATGTTTTACCTTTGACACCAATACATTTGTTTTCTACTGTTGATCAATATCTTTCATATGCAACAATTTTAAGTTAATTTTTAATGAACTTATTTTCTTATTTTCTCATATTCAGTATTATTTTGCTAAGTTTACATTAATCTGTATGTCTCTGTGGGAAACTGCATTTGGATATTCCCTTTGTTTGCTTTTATTTTCTGAGACAATCATTTTCTAAAAGAGTACAGCTATGACCATCAGTTCTTTATAACAACATGAGTATAAGAACTGAGCTTATAGGAAGTATTATTATTCATATGTAAACATATTAAATGCCATGCCACACAATAATAACCCTATTTTCTATGACATATGCAGGAAGAATCTATCTTTGGCTTGTTTTACAAAAATTCTGCAGTTAGGCTGTATTTTCAGGTTTGTGCCTTAGGGTCTGTGTAAATGCTTTACTCTGCCTCTCCCATTTATTGCTCTTCCTCTGAATTTAACAGAGAAAGAATACAATGCATACCTTCATCTTTGCTGGGTCTGTTCACATTTTAGTAATGAGATTTCCAGAAAAAGCCCCTGGTAAACAATGTTTCAGCAGGCTAGACCACCACCTTTCATTTGCATTAGGGATATTCACGTGGTTCTTTCACTTCCAATTTGAATAAAACAAAATGACTTTTCTGAATTATCCTAGTTTTCTTCCCCAGGCAAGTGAGGAAAAGAAATCTCCATTAATAAATCATCAGTGAGGGGCAGAACATCTGAATATTCCAGGCATCATCCAGACAGTATTCTCAGATATCAACACATATGGCTAGAAGTACTCCAGATATTTCTAACAATTTATTATTCTGTGCAGAACTTTTGACAGTATAACACTTTACATTATAAGAAGTCCTATTTCATTGTCTTAGCAACTGATTTAAAGAATTCTCCTCCAATTTTTTCTGTGGGATGGTGGATTTTTCTCAAAGGACCTTGCATAACTGACACATGATCAAGTAATGAATAATAAAAAAGATATTATTCACAAATAAGGGATTGAAATCCTGTAGCTAGAAGAGTGACTGGTACACAGTAAGTGCCTAATAAATATTTTGAATAAATAAATTAAGGACACTGAATAATGTCAAAAAACGTCTCCCTGGAATTTCATATTTTACTTTAACAGACGATGAGAAAGTAGGAATATAAACTATCTCCAGAGTCTTGTTGTGCAAATAATGTTATTTAACCCAGAAATTATTGATTTTCTCATTGTGTGCTCTCAGTAGTGTACTCAGAATGGAACAAAGCTTTATAAGAGGAAAAGAGACTTTATCAGTCCTCGCTCAACTGTGCTATGGCTGCGAAGAGATTGAAGACAAGAATTATATGACTTTGAATATACAGGGAAGGTAGATCAAAACTACTTTTTAATCTATAATGGACTAGATGTACGAATTCACCTAGGTAAATCTATGCTACTTTTCAAAAGGTTCTATTTGCATATCATCTTGGAGCTAGGTTTCCGTCGACTAGATCACAGTGTCTTCCCCATTCAGCCTTTCCAAGCCAACCTCTTTTGCTTCTCCACCTAGTTTTTAGGCAAAGTCAGCAAGAATGAATGCCTCCAACACTGAATTTAAGTGTTAATTTTAAAGTCTAACCTAACTCATGGCCTCTCCTAAGACAGAACCTGTTTTTTCACAAGTGAAAATTGTTTTTTATCTCCATCACGCACTCTCTTTATAGTTGCCTTCAGAACAGAATTCAATATGCGCACGAGTAATTATGTGTTCCCCGTGCAGATACCCAGCAGCCTTGGGAGGACAGCTCACTCCAGACCCCAGAACAATTGTGAGAGACAGAACACTGTGGAAGACAAAGCAGTGTCGGGGGAGATGGATGGAGGCGTCCTCAGACCTCTACTTAGACTGATGAAAGATGAACCCTACTTTGGAACAAATTTGACATGCTGTGATAGAGAAAAGCAAAAAATCCTGCCCAATCTCTGCAGAAAGATCAATCTTAATAGTTTTACTGACGTGTAATTAATATGCAAAAAACTGCATATGCTTAAGGTCTGTGTACCCTTTAATGAATTTTGACATATGACTAAACCTCTGACTCTGTCATCACAATCAAGATAATAAACATATCCATCACCTCCAAACAATTCCTCCTGCCCTTTTCTTTCTCTTATTGTTACTGAGGTAAGGACACTCAACATGAGATCTACACTTCTAACAAAGTTCTGAGTACACAAGACAGTATTGTTAACTACAGGCGCAATGTAGTGTAGCAGATCTCTGGAGCTTACTCATCTTGTGTAACTGAAACTTTATGCCTTTTGGGTAACAACTCCTCATTTCTCTCCCTCCCCCAGTCCTTGACTACCTCCATTCCACTCTATTTCTATCAGTTGATTATTTTAGATGCCGCATGTGAGAATTATGCTCTATGTGTCCTTCTGTGACTGACTCGTTTCACTTAGCAATTAAATGTCCTCCAGATTCAACCATGTTGTCACAAAGGCAGAATTTACTTCTTTTTTAATGTGTGTGTATTCTTAGGCATTCAGCCATGTCTGATTCTTTGTGATCCTTTGGACTGTAGCATGGTAGGCTCCTCTGTCCGTGGGATTTTTCAGGCAAGAATACTGGGGTGGGTTGCCATTTCTTTCTCCAGGGGATCTTCCTGACTCAGGGACCAAACCCATATCTCCTGTGATCCTGCATGGCAAATGGATTCTTTACCCACTGAGCCATCAGAGATGCCCTTCCTTTTTAGGGCTGACTAATATTCCATTGTATACCTATACTGCATTTTCTTAATACACTCATCCATCAATAGACATTTGGATTTCTTCTGTGGCATTACTATTGTGAATAATGCTGCTTTAAACATGGGAGTGCAGATATCTTTTCCAGATACTAATTTCAACTCTTTTGACTACATACCTGGTTATATGCCCAAAAGTGGGATTGTTAGATCATTTATTAGTTCCGTTTTTATGTTTTTGAACAGCTGTCATACTGCAACATTTTATATTACCAATAACGGTGTACAAAGATTCCAATATCTCCACATCTTTTTGGTTCTAGTGGTAAAGAACCCACCTGCCAATGGGTTTGATCCCCGGGTTGGGAAGGAGAACATGGTAACCCACTCCAGTATTCTTACCTGGAGAATGGTAAGAATAGACAGAGGCTGGTGGGCTACAGTCCGTAGAGTCACAAAGAGCTGGACATGACTAAAGCAACTTAGCATGAAGCATACAAGAAGAGCAAATACATAAGCCAATGTTTCATTCTGTAAAAAGATTGTACATTTTCCTAAAAATAACAGAAAAAAAAACCATGTAATTTCAGATAAAAGTGCAGGTGCTTTTATAGTGGCATTTAAACATATACTGTGTCAGTATATCCATTATGAAACATTGAAGGAATATTTCCCTTAGGGAGACAAATTATATAAAAAATACATAAGCATTTTGGCAGAATTCTTACTTTAGTTAAATTGTCTGCCCGTGCACTTAAAAACCCACATGAGGAGTCAACATTCTGTAGAAATTCCATAAAACCTAGTCTAGGAATTTTCACTAACTATCCTGCTTTGATGCAGATTTGAAAATGTAGCAGATTTATTACTGGAGTCTTGATTTTACTTTAAGAAGCCTAACCTGAAAGAAAAATGAGAATCTCTTTGATAAAATCAAATGAGTTTAAGGAAGTTTGATTACGCAAACTACATTATTTGGGCTTTGGTGGCGTTAGTGGTAAAGAACCTGCTTGCCAATGCAGGAGTTGTAAGAGATTCGAGTTTGATCCCTAAGTCGGAAAGATCTCCAGGAGGAGGGCATGGAAATCCACTCCTGTATTCATACTTGGAGAATTCTATGGACAGAGGAGCCTGGTGGGCTCTGGTCATAGGGTGTCGAAAAGTCAGACACAACTGAAGCTACTTAGCACACACACGTATTATGTAAATTGGCATAAATTACCAGCTCAGCACCTTCCTATGATTTGCCCTACCCACCGCTGAAGGTGTACAAAAAGCCCTGGGAAAAGTGATATTTAGACTGAAGACACTAGTTCCTTGATTTTCCATTGAACCTTCAACTTCTGACACCTTGTGCTACTACAGCAACTACTTTGGTGGCCCAGGCTGTGGTTATGGCTGTGGCTATGGCTAAGGCAGGTGTGGCTCTGACAGGTGTCACCCACCTTGCTGAGGCAGATACTGGTCCTAGGGATTTTACTGAGAAACTTCTAGAGACATTATAGGACTCCTGTGTTTCCTGACTCCACTTTCTGAATTATTTTTAGGAAATAGAGATTATTTTATTTCCATGCTACTAGGAAGGAAAGAATCCTTGAAATTTTACTGTATCATCTCAGTTGACTAATCATCTGAAATATCTTGTATTATAATGCAAAATATTTTTCCTGTTACTGTATTACGATTATTACTTTGACTATGAGAAGAGATTACTCATTGGAAAATTCTCTGAGGCTGGGCAAGATCGAAGGCAAAAGGAGAAGAGGGTGGCAGAGGATAAGATGGTTAGATAGCATCACTGGCTCAATGGACATGAATTTGAGCAAACTCCAGGAGCCAGTGGTGGTGGCCCAGATGGTAAAGAATCTGTCTGCAATGCAGGAGACCCAGGTTCCATTCCTGGAGAAATATCTCCTGGAGAAAGAAATGGCAACCCACTCCAATATTCTTGCCTGAAAAATCCCATGGACAGAGGAACCTAGTGGGTTACAGCCCATGCAGTCACAGAAGAATTAGACACAACTGAGTGACTAACGCTTTCACTTTCACTTTAAAGGAGATAGCAAAGGACAGGGAAGCCTGGAGTGCAGTCCATGGGATCACAAAGAGTTGGACATGATTTACCAACTGAAGAACAACCACAAAAATCCTTCATGAGGAAAAAAAGATTATTTCGATTTCCAATAAAATCTTCTGTATTGGCAACGTTGGGTGTTTAACATAAACTTTTTGGTATCTGTTGCGTGAACAAGTGTGAGAGTGTTATTATGACAGAAACATTGTCTTCCTCCATATGTTAAGAAGTCGAAAACTAAGAATAAGTTATTTCTAAATGAAACTTGCTTTTAATAAAACTGTACTCACTGCAACCATTTGCACATTATCATGTTAAAGCAGTAGCCCACAGTCTGATTTGAAATAATGTGTGAACTCCACAACAGTACTCTTCTACCCTGTCACCATATTCTGTGCACTTGATGCTAAAGCTGAAACTGCAATACTTTGGCCACCTCATGCGACGAGTTGACTCACTGGAAAAGACTCTGATGCTGGGAAAGGTTGGAGGCGGGAGGAGAAGGGGACGACGGAGAATGAGATGGCTGGATGGCATCACCGACTCTGTGGACATGAGTTTGAGTGTACTCCGGGAGTTGGTGATGGATAGGGAGGCCTGGCGTGTTGTGGTTCATGGGGTCGCGGAGAGTCGGACACGACTGAGCGACTGAACTGAACTGAGCTGAACTGTGTGTTTGGCCATTTCCTTCTTTTATATATTGGATATTTAGGCCTGAGATTCTTGATGGGCTTTCCACTTCACATTCTTTAGATTATCCTCTATGTCCCATCTCTGGCTGATGGTAGCACATAGTAGGTCTGCACATTATTTTTGTCATTGAGGATCTCTAGAAAGTACCACTCCATTATCACATCAGCACAACAGGCATTAGAAATTAAATCACTGCTTTTGCAGAACAGTAGTTTTGAATTTTTTATTTTCAAATTCTCTGTTGAAGATATCAAACTTATGTTTATATTGAATTCAACCTTCCTTCAGACTCTATCAGGAAAAAAGTCAGAATAATATAATTTCAGCATTAGTCTGTTGAAGACTCATTTTGATTTGACATTTTGTTTCATTTCAACCTTCATTTAAAATTATAAAATTTTCCCCAAATTACTGGTAAAGGCAAAGCCATTTTAACAATATGAAATATCAACATGTGTGTGATGCAGATATTATAAAGACTAATATAGAATTGCAAAATTAAGTTTATCTAAAATATGGGCCATAAGATTCAATAAGAACATTTATGGTTTGCCATAAAGTACTAGAAGTCAGGTCTAACTTTCTCAGTATGAAAAATGTTTTAATTTATGTATCCCTCTAGTATAATGGAGTTTTCTCAAATGGCTTTCTAAAAATATTACAGTGATGATGTTATGAAAGAAAAATCAAATAATAGTAAGAACACACAGCACCATTGATGGAATTTACATGGTTCCAGCACCAAAGGCAGTGCCTGGCAGTTATAAGAAATCAAGTTCTTTTCATTTCTGGATTTTTTAAATGAATAAACAGAAAATAAATGAATCAATGAATAAGGCTGACAATTCTTTGTTAGTCCTTTATGTGACTTTAAAGTTGTTTGAAAATTGAGAGTTTAATTTTAAAATTAAGAGCATGTGAAAAAAAAACATGGCTATTCAAATGCATATATATTTATCTCTCTCCAGAGCCTCAACACTCAAATAATTTTATTTCATCCAATTGGTATCGTTCATATCCTTCCCAGGGAAACCTTGGAGGGAAAGGTGAATTCAGTAACTGTGGGAGAGAAGAGGGTTTGACCTCCACCATCTTACCTTACCTTCCGAAGGCCATGAATACCTGGAAGACAAGTGCAAAAATACCAAATCTTTCTCTGATGATTCTGATGAGAGAACTGCATTATGTGTTTAAAATTGTCTAGTAAAATAAGCTAAAATTCCTTTTTATACCTAGATTGAAAACGTCATCATTTCTCTCATATGTTCATGATACCCTTCTTAAGTGATAACTGTGCAAGCACCATTGCTTCAGTAGACTTCAGCCAACTGGACAAAACTACCTCTCCTTTTCAGTTCACATTTAGATATAACCAGTGACTTCTCAGTTGGCTGGTAAAGAATCTCCCTGCCAATGCAGGAGATACAAGAGACGCAAGTTTGATCTCTGGGTCTGAAAGATCCCCTGGAGGAGGAAATGACAATCTACTCCAGTATTCTTGTCTGAAGAATCCCATGACAGAGGAACCTGGTGGGCTGCAGTCCATGGGGTCTCAAAAAGTCAGACACAACTGAGTGACTGAGCGTGCACACATGCACAGATATAACCAATGTTGGCAAGAAAAACAAAACCCAGCTGAGCTATTAAAAAGTAAATATTCAGTTAAACATGAAAAACTGGAGCATGCTCTCCTATAAACAAGAAATATTTCTCTGTATGCAGCAAGAACATCCAGCTGATTCCTAAGCATAACATCTGTCTTATGATACAAGAGGGCCCAACCTGTACATGCATCTTTCAGAGACAACCCAGAAAAGTAAAAAGAAACCCTAGGAAACTCACAGTAATGAAGAAGAAGATTAAAGAGGAAATAACTCCACCAGGATCATTGAACTGAGACTCCCTCATTTTCCATATCTATTTCAATAGCATTTAATCACATTGTGCAGATGAATGCATAAAATGTCATCAATTTCTACTAATAAATAGATTAAAAGCTTTCTGGATGTGGAACCATGATAAATTAATGAAAAATAATATATAATATAAAATAAATGCTAATGTCATGGGTAAATGTCAACTTCATGAAATATGATCAAACATACATTGAAAAAAATTAAAATCATATTGAAAGAGAAGGTGTATTAATAGTAGGAGAGAAACGTATTTGTAGTTAGTCAATTAGTCAATGCCATTAGTTGATGAAAAACATTTTGGTGTGAAAAATCTTTGGCTCTAACTGAAAACAGTTCTTAAAATTTATAGACAAGTAACTTTCCATTTCTAACTATCTACTGCATATCTGATTATGTAATGAAAGTTAATATTCTTCAAATGGAAATGGGGGAAAAACCACAATAAGATCTTATATGTTTCATGGAATTCTATAGAGCCTTATCCAAGATATTAAATATATATTTTATGTAGGTCACATCCAGTAGTCATGCACGGATATGAGTTGAACCATAAAGAAGCCTGAGTGCTGAAGAACTGATGCTTTCAAACTGTGGTGGTGGAGAAGACTCTTGAGAGTCCCTTGGACTGCAAAGAGATCAAACCAATCAATCTTAAGGGAAATCAACCCTGAATATTCATTGAAAGGACTGATACCAAAGCTGAAACTCCACTATTTTGACCATCTAATGTGAAGAGCCAACTCACTGGAAAAGACCCTGATGCTGGGAAAGATAGAAGGCAAAAGGAGAAAGGGACAAAAGGCTGAGATGCTTAGATAGCATCACCAACTCAATGGACATGAATTTGAGCAAACTACAGCGACTAAGCACACAGTACACCAGGAGATAGTGAACAACAAGGAAACCTGGTGTGCTGCAGTCCATGGGATCTCAAAGGGACAAACATGACTTAGGGACTGAACAACAAATGTAGGTCACATAGAATGGACAAAACTGTTCAAAATAGAATAGAATCTTCCCTTGATACAAGTGACTAGATGGTAAGAACCCAGGCATCATCATTAAATATTCATGGCTTGGGGAACTCACTTCACATAATGAAAGAGAAAGAGATTCATGAGAAGCTTTGTAGTAAATTAACCTGAAACGTGAAGTCAACATTGTCTGTGGTTAATCCCATCTATTACTTATTTTGTATAAAATATCCTTTGCAGATGGTGACATTCAAGCTCAGGAAATTCATTTTCTGCTCCTTAATGAAACCTTCCACTAATAACAACCATGTTAGCAGCAACTACTCTGGCAATCTAGGCTACAGGTACAATGGTCTGAAATGAAATGATAGAACTTTAAAAATCATTTTAGAACTTCTAGCAATAATGAATATAGGTAACAATAATCAAGTGTAAAAATTAGTAGATAAAAATTCATGAGGAAGTTTGTAACATGAACCCAACTAGCAATCCCAACATTACTAAATTTGAAAAAACAGGACAACCATACCATGTGCCTCTTAATATTATAAAAAAGAAAGTGCACAAAGTACCTATAGAGTATTTTTTATCAAAAATAAGAAGGGGAATGACCAGAATTACATCAACACTTTACTTTCACCTGCCAGGACACAGATGGTATAAGGAATAGAGGAATATATGAAATGAAAAACCAGGAAGACATTAGCCACATCCAAAACTTAAGAATTTTATGACAATAATATACTGTATTCAAAAGCTATGGTTTAAAAAATAACTGGAGACTTTTATATATTTCAGAAGAATTTAGAGACATTATTATACCTAAATGTAACGTGAGTCCCAACATGAAAAACTGACTATAAAAATAAATTTGTGAACCAATCAAGGATACCTAAGCATGAAATTAAGATTACAGGATGCTAAGAAATCTTTTTTTAAAAATTTCATCTCTGTCATGATAGTATTATGTTAATAGATATACTTTTTTAAACTCATTTGTGATGGAGCAACACACTAAAATATTTATAAGAAAAATGATACATTGTCTTGGGTTTGTTTTAAAATATTTGGCAAAAATAATTACAAAATACACACAGGGAAAAAAGGAACTGATGGTGAAATATTGACAGTTATTAAGTCCTGAGGATGTGTTTATGATGCTTCAAAATACCATTCTATTTGCTTTTAATTCTGCATGAAATTTACTTGTTAAGGTAAATAATAAATATGGAAAAACTTACCTGACTCTAGTAAAATAAGCTCTATTGGTAAGAAAGCTACTTTTCACCTTGTAGAAGATCCTCACATAACAAGTGCAGAATTAATGATATAATTTTAAATATCAACATTTTGGAACCTCGTCACCACTTAAACTGGATAATAGTCACGTATTTTAAGCTAAATAAATAAAGGGTGAGTGAGGGTTTTCAAATGAGGTTAAGGAAAGCATATGAAAGGCACATGATCTGATCATAGAAAAGCTGACTCAATAGCAAAGTCATCTTGCTTATGACTGCCTAATGAAACAAAGATCCAGGAAGTGTACTAATGTAAATTAGTAGGATGCATGTGATCAACAAGCCCTGTGATGTGTCCCACCCACAGTGGATATAAAAGTGCATAAAAAAGGACATGAGCAGATGGCGATATTCAGACTGTCAAGACAGATTCCTTGCTCTTAAATCAAATCCTCCACTCCTGAAACCATGTGCTACTACAACAACTACTATGGCGCCCTGGGTTATAGCTATAGTGGCCTGGGTCATGGTTACGGGAGTGGCTATGGTAGTCTAAGCTGTGGTTGTGGTGGCCTAGGCTGTGGCTATGGAGAGAATGGGTATGGCTGCTGCCATCCCTGCTGTTGCAGGAGATACTGGTCATATGGGTGGTTTCTCTGAGAAACGTCCAGAGAAACTCAACTAATTGGTCCACCTAGGCTTCCTGAACCTGTCTTCCTATGAATAAACCCATTTTCTATTGTAAATTTCTCACTTCAGTTCAGTTCAGTTCAGTTGCTTAGTCGTGTCTGACTCTTTGCGACCCCATGAATCACAGCACGCCAGGCCTCCCTGTCCATCACCAACTCCTGGAGATCACTCAAACTCATGTCCATCGAGTCGGTGATGCCATCCAGCCATCTCATTCTCTGTCGTACCCGTCTCTTCATACGCCCAATCCCTCCTAGCATCAGAGTCTTTTCCAGTGAGTCAACTCGTCGCATGAGGTGGCCAAAATATTGGAGTTTCAGCTTTAGCATCAGACCTTCCAATGAACACCTAGGACTGATCTCCTTTAGAATGGACTGGTTGGATCTCCCTGCAGTCCAAGGGACTCTCAAGAGTCTTCTCCAACACCACAGTTCAAAAGCAGCAATTCTTCAGTGATCAGCTTTCTTCACAGTCCAACTCTCACAACCATACATGACCATGGGAAAAATCATAGCCTTGACTAGACAGACCATGGTTGGCAAAGTAATGTCTCTGCTTTTTAATATGCTGTCTAGGTTGGTCATAACTTTCCTTCCAAGGAGCAAGCGTCTTTTAATTTCATGGCTGCAATCAGCATCTGCAATGATTTTGGAGCCCCAAAAAATAAAGTCTGACACTGTTTCCACTGTTTCCCCATCTATTTCCCATGAAGTGAGGAGACCAGATGCCATGATATTAGTTTTCTGAATGTTGAGCTTCAAGCCAACCTTTTCACTCTCTTCTTTCACTTTCATCAAGAGGCCTTTGAGTTCCTCTTCACTCTCTGCCATAAGGGTGGTGTCATCTGCATATCTGAGGTTATTGATATTTCTCCCAGCAATCTTGATTCCAGCTTGTGCTTCTTCCAGCCCAGAATTCCTCAATATGTACTCTGGATATAAGTTAAATAAGCAGGGTGACAATATACAACCTTGACGTAAACCTTTTCCTATTTGGAACCAATCTGTTGTTCCATGTCCAGTTCTAACTGTTGCTTCCTGACCTGCATACAGGTTTCCCAAGAGGCAGGTCAGGTGGTCTGGGATTCCCATCTCCTTCAGAATGTTCCACAGTTTGTTGTGATCCACACAGTCAAAGGCTTTGGCATAGTCAATGAAGCAGAAATAGATGGTTTTCTGGATCTCTCTTGCTTTCTCCATGATCCAGCAGATGTTGGCAATTTCATCTCTGGTGCCTCTGCCTTTTCTAAAACCTGCTTGAACATCTGGGAGTTCACAGTTCATGTATTGCTGAAGCCTGGCTTGGAGAATTTTGAGCATGACTTTACTAGCGTGTGAGATGAGTGCAATCGTGCTGTAGTTTGAGCATTCTTTGGCATTGCCTTTCTTTGGGATCGGAATGAAGACTGACCTTTTCCAGTCCTGTGGCCATTGCTGAGTTTTCCAAATTTGCTGGCATATTGAGTGCAGCACTTTCACAGCATCATCTTCCAGGATTTGAAATAGCTCAATTGGAATTTCATCACCTCCACTAGCTTTGTTCAGAATGTGGTCCACTGGAGAAGGGAATGGCAAACCATTTCAGTACCCTTGCCCTGAGAACCCGACGAACAGTATCAAAAGGCAAAATGATAGGATACTGAATGAGGAATTCCCCAGGTCGGTAGTTGCCCAGTATGCTACTGGAGATCAGTGGAGAAATAACTCCAGAAAGAATGAAGGGATGCAGCCAAAGTGAAACAAATACCCACTTGTGGATGTGACTGGTGATAGAAGCAAGGTCTGATGCTGTAAAGAGCAATATTGCATAGGAACCTGGAATGTTAGGTCCATGAATCAAGGCAAATTGGAAGTGGTCAAACAGGAAATGGCAAGAGTAAACGTCGACATTCTAGGACACAGTGAACTCAAATGGACTGGAATGGGTGAATTTAACTCAGATGACCATTATATCTACTACTGTGGGCAGGAATCCCTTAGAAGAAATGGAGTAGCCATCACGGTCAACAAGAGAGTCTGAAATGCAGTACTTGGATGCAATCTTAAAAACGACAGAATGATTTCTGTTCATTTCCAAAGAAAACCATTCAATATTACAGTAATCCAAGTCTATGCCCCAACCAGTAATGCTGAAGAAGCCGAAGTTGAACAGTTCTATGAAGACCTACAAGATCTTTTAGAACTAACACCCCAAAAAGATATCCTTTTCATTATAGGGGACTTGAGTGCAAAAGCAGGAAGTCAAGAAACACCTGAAGTAACAGGCAAATTTGGCCTTGGAGCATGAAATGAAGCAGGCCAAAGGCTAATAGAGTTTTGCCAAGAGAACGCACTGGTCATAGCAAACACCCTCTTCCAACAACACAAGCGAAGACTCTACACATGGACATCACCAGATGGTCGACACCGAAATCAGATTGATTATATTCTTTGCAGCCAAAGATGGAGAAGCTCTACACAGTTAGCAAAAACAAAACCAGGAGCTGACTGTGGCTCAGATCATGAACACCTTATTGCCAAATTCAGACTTGAATAAAGTAGGGAAAACCGCTAGACCATTCAGATACGACCTAAATCAAATCCCTTATGATTATACAGTGGAAGTGAGAAATAGATTTAAGGGTCTAGATCTGATAAATAGAGTGCCTGATGAACTCTGGAGAGAGGTTCGTGACATTGTACAAGAGACAGGGACCAAGACCATCCCCATGGAAAAGGAATGCAAAAAAGCAAAATGGCTGAATGAGGAGGCCTTACAAATAGCTGTGAAAAGAAGAGAAGCAAAAAGCAAAGGAGAAAAGGAAAGATATAAGCATCTGAATGCAGAGTTCCAAAGAATAGCAAGGAGAGATAAGAAAGCCTTCCTCAGCGATCAATGCAAAGGGATAGAGGAAAAAAACAGAATAGGAAAAACAAGAGATCTTTTCAAGAAAATTAGAGATATCAAGGGAACATTTCACGCAAAGATAGGCTTGATAAAGGACAGAAATGGTATGGACCTAACAGAAGCAGAAGATATTAAGAAGAGGTGGCAAGAATACACAGAAGAATTGTACAGAAAAGATCTTCACGACCAAGATAATCACGATGGTGTTATCACTCACCTGGAACCAGACATGTTGGAATGTGAAGTCAAGCGGGCCTTAGAGAGTATCACGATTCTAAACTTCTACAACATCCTCAACTGTCCTAAAAAAAAGAGAGAGAGAGATCTTATTCTGCAAGCCTCATCTACAGTAACTGAAATCCTCTGGATAGTTCCACAATTTTTTTTACACTTTTGCTTTGATACCATATTGTCTTTAAAATTTTTTACAATTTTGATGAACACCTCAGGTGAGAAATGTTTAATTTAATTTTAATAAACCTCTATATATTTGAATATATTAATTCATTGGGCTCTTTATTTTTCTTCATTGTGTATATTTGTGTATGTTTTGGTATATTGCAAAAGGGATGATGTGAGGGTTAGTTATATGTGCCAACTTGACTAGGCTAAGGGATGTCCAAATAGCTGGTAAAACATTATTTCTAGGTGTCTGTGTGGGTGTTTCTGGAAGAGATTTTAATTAGTAGATTTCCTTCACCAACATGGATGAGTGTTTCCACTGAGGACTTGACTAAAACAGAAAGGTAGACAAAGGGCAATTTTGCCAGTGGATTCACAAGAGATGCGGGTTCAACCCCTGGGTCAGGAAGATCCCCTGAAGTAGGAAATGGCAAGCCACTCCAGTAATCTTGCCTGAAAAATCCCATGGACAAAGGAAGCTTATGGGCTACAGTATATGAGGTCACAAAGAGTTGGACACAACTGAGTGAGCACACACAACCATACACAAACACACACACACATGCTTGAGCTAGGATGTTCATTTTCTAAATTTTAATTATTTTCATTGCCCTTGACAGCAGCACTCCTCATTCTGAGTCTACTTTCCGATGAAAACAACTCTGGTTTCCTTCTCTCTGTTCTTCACTTCAGTGTAAGTCCTTGAGTAGGTTCAGGTGAGTTTACTATTTTGTACGCAACTTATATTTTATTTATGAACTTATTCTCTGTTCATTAGTTCAAATATCTCACATATACTATAACCATTTTATTTTATAGTTACTATTTTATTAGTTTATAATATATTTTATATTCATGTTTTACAACTATAAATAGGGTATAATCTTTAAAAATTGTGAATCATTATATTATATACTTGCAAGTTATATATTGTATAACAAATTATATAATATAATAATTGAATGACACTTCAATTTAAAAAATTAAAAATAAAAGATCCTGTGCCATGCAGTTGGTGACATTCAATCTGAGGAACAGATTCCCTCTTCTTGACTGAACCTTTCATTTCTGTCACCAAGAGTCATAATGGCAACCTCAATGGTGCTTTATCTCTGCTTACTGGCCATTCATCCTACAGCAGAGTATTCTTGCCCTTTGGGTTCTATCTAGGTCCTTCCTGAGTAGCTTGATCCACTGGACTCCTCTCATGTTCTGTAACTCAACCTCCACAGTCACATCAGACAGCTTCACTTTTGACTACCAGGAAAAAAGTAATACAGATTCAACATGCACCATTTTGATTAACCAAAACCAAAAGAGTGTCTTCAAATTTATAGGAAAATATTACTTTTATCTTGTGTGTGTATGTGTGTTAGTCACTCAGCTGTATCCAACTCTTTGCAACCCCATGGACTGTAGGCTTCTCTGGCCCTGGTATTCTCCAGGAAGAATACTGGAGTGGTTAGCCATTCTCTTCTCCAGGGGAACTTTCTGACCCAGGGATCAAACTTTGGTCTCCTGCATTGGCAGGCAGCCTTTACCATCTGAGCCACTAGGGAAGTCCTACTTTTATCTTGTATTAAAATTATTTTTTTCACCAATATTATATTTACATTAATTTCCACTCCATCTTTTCACCCTTTTTAAATTTGTATGTTTGTGCAGCATGGTGGCTCAGTGGGTAAAAGAATCTACCTGCCATGTAGGAGGCACAGGATACACGGGTTTGATTCCTGGGTCAGGAAGATCCCCTGGAGAAGGGCATGGCAACCCACTCCAGTATTCTTGCCTGGAGAATACCATGGACAGAGGAGCCTCAAGGGCAACAGTCCATGCGGTCGCAAAGAGTCAGGCATGATTGAAGCAACGGAGCATGAGCCCAAGGATGTGAAAGAGAGGAAAGAGACAGAGAAGAATAGACACATGAGAAAAAACAGGGAAAAGAGCCAAAGGACAAACACTGACTTGGGATGTCTCCTAAGGTTTTGATGTACTGGAAAACTCAAAGATCTGAGCATCAGTTCTTTTTATCTAAGGCCATATGTATCCAGGCTTCATGTGATTCAGCAGCCACTGAATCTGATGTTGTTACTGATTTACATTCATATGCTAAATTTTAAATGAAACTTTTGCTCAACAAAATAATCCTTTTTCCTATCACCACATTTAAAACCCTTGCCTTTGTCTATTTCGTGATACCTTAGTTTTGGCTGAATTGTGGTAAACTGTCTTCTGAATGTCGCCTCACATGATTCTGTTTATCCTCTACATGTCATTCACAAAATAGTTCACAAAGCATCCTGTGTCTGTTGGCTGCTGACTCATTGCCTGAAGGTTGATGTTCAAATTCTCCAGGAAGCATCTGCCCACGATTAACCATCTCAGCTGGACAGTCTTCAGAGCACTGACTCACTGCCTCTCTCTTATACTGCTGCTCCACAGTCTTGTGGTTCTACAGTTTCCCTTGGAAATCCCAAAAATGAATGTGCCCACTTATTCTGCTTTTTTTCCTTAAGAAGACTAATGACATCGGGAAATGATAAAAAACAAAACACAAACAAAAATAAGATTTTATGAAATATAATGTCAGACAAGCAAAAAATGATTGTGATTAAATAGATTTTTCTTTACGTATTTTTAAGAAATTAATATATTTTACCCCAAAACTGTTTAGGCATCATTATATATGAACAGTAAATACTATCATTGCAATTCTAAATGACTAACATAGATATCAAGCATCATTTTGAAACCTGAAAATCAGTCATAATTATCTGAAGAAATGTGCAATGTTTCAATAATGTCAGAGATACATTTGACCCATTGAAGAAAACAATGATCATTTTTCAATTTCAAAAGAAAGAAGCCATTTTTTTTCCATTTTTTTTCTTTTTTCTGGAAGTGTGACTAACGTCCTTCTGCCATTTCTAGCATCTCATGGATGGGAAGTGAAGTGAAATGTAGTTGCTCAGTCGTGTCCGACTCTTTGCGACCCCATGGACTGTAGCCCACCAGGCTCCTTTGTCCATGGGGTTTTCCAGGCAATAGTACTGGAGTGGACTGCCATTTCCTTCTCCAGGGGATCTTCCCGACCCAGGGATCAAACCCGGGTCTCCCACATTGCAGGCAGATGCTTTACCGTCTGAGCCACCAGGGAAAGAGCAAGTGACCAAAGGAGACACTGGAACAATTGCTGTTGTTCAGTCACTGAGTCATGTCTGACTTTGTGACACTGTGGATTGCAGCATGACAGATTCCTCCACTGTCTCCTAGAGTTTGCCCAAATTCATTTCTGAGTCAGTGATGCTGTCGAACCATCTCATCCTCATCTGCCCTCTTCTCCTTTTGTTGGTCAACCTTTCCCATCATCAGAGTCTTTTCCAATGAGCTGACTCTTCATATCAGGTGGCCCAAGTACTGGAGCTTAAGCTTCAGCAACAGTCCTTCCAATGAAAATTCAGGGTTGATTTCCTTTAGGATTGACTGTTTTGTTCTCCTTGCAGTTAAGGGACTCTGAAGAGCGTCTCCAGCACCACAGTTGGAAAGCATCAGTAATACAATGTCTTAAAAATGGTTGACACATAGTTGTTAACAAATAATAACAGCTGAATGGTTGAAAAAGACTGAAAATCTATTTCTCTCAGAAGTTCCATATAATTTAAATTAGAAGGAATTTTCCATTAACCTGGAGCTAAACAGAGGAAGACAAGTACTTACCAAAATATCAAGAATCTCATTTTAGGTTAGTCTTTGTTTGGGTTAAGCCAGTCAGATTTTTCCTAATAGCCTAGGACCAAAAAAAGAAGAAAAAGAAAATCCCTATGGTGAAATATTAATACAATATCATTCTGGATACTCTACATTTTTTTTTTTATCAAATGTTGAGTTCATGGAATGCTATAAAACAACACAAAAGAATCAGCCAACAGCATAAGGAAACCAGAAGGTAAACCATGTATTTGATTTTGAAACAAGAAATTTAAAAAGTGTCATAATAAATTCATACAAGAAACAAACATAAAATTGCAAAATTTGTGGTAAATTGAACAAATTTACCAAGAAAATCCATTTTAAAAACTAGATCTTAAAAAAAAAAATAAAGAAAGCAAATGCATGCTGTTAAGAACTCAATAGACTAGCTACTAGAAATGTGAGTTAGTAAACAAAAAGATGAGTTGATGAAAGCTAGTCAACAAAAATAAAGACAGAAAACTTGTGATATCAAATACAGAAGAATATATAAAGGACATGTCAAACCTCATAGAACAGTAAAACTTTAATGTAACTGATATTTGGCAGAAGAGGAAAAGATAAAGCAGAAGCCATTTTTTAAAAGAAGCAATCCATAACTTTACAAAACCAATGAACAATACCACTTCACATATTCTAAAAGCTCTGCACTACCAAGAGGGAAAAATACAATTAAAATCATATAATAAAAATCACACAATAAAATCACATAACCCAAGAGCTGAAAGTTAAACACAAAGCCAAATCAGCACAGTTGGGGAAATAGACATATTACCCATAAAATGTATCAGTAATTTCAGAATCCTCATCAGAAACAAAGGAATTGAGGACATTTTAAGAAAGGATTACAAATTACAAATAACTATTTATAATTTCATGCAGTCAAAAGTATCTTACAAAAAGTAAAAATAAAAGTCTCTGGACCAATAAATAGTAAGAAAATTTATTTTTATCAAGTATTAATTGTAAAAAAGCAAAATAATTGTTTAGGCAGAAGGGGAAAGATGCAGAGAAAAACATAGACACAAACAAAAATAAAACTAATAGAAAAATACTGATTGTACACAAATAATAATAATAATTTCTTTAAAGATTTAAATATCTAGAAAATGAGATTCATGACAAGTATACTATAAAAGACTGCATATAAAAATAACTGAGTCTAAAGTCCTAGATTGTTCAGTCATTCAGTCATGTCTGACTCTTGGAGACCCCATGGACTGCAGCATGCTGTGCCTCCCTGTCCTTCACCATCTCCTAGAGCTTGCTCAGACTCATGTCCATTGAGTCGGTGATGCCATCCAACCATCTCATCCTCTGTCATCCCCTTCTCCTCCTGCCCTCAATCTTTCCCAGCATCAGGGTCTTTTCTAATGAGTCAGCTCTTTGCATCAGGTGGCCAAAGATTGAAGCTTCAGCATCAGTCCTTCCAATGAATATTCAGGATTGATTTTCTTTAGGATTGACAGGTTTGATCTCCTTGCAGTCCAAGGGACTCTCAAGAGTCTTATATTTCAATAGAAAGTTAATATGTCAATATTATATTTCAATAGAAAGTTAATATGTCAATAAAGCTGAGAAAGAGGAAAAATGCAAAGTGCATTGAGAAGCAGTGAAAAAACTGCAGGTAAAACGATGGAAAAATGGAAAACTATTTGGTGGTCTCTTTCATAACACAGCAATTCAAATTATAGGCATAAATCAAATCAGTATGCTTATTTTGATAGAAAAATTAAGGCCAGACAAATCTTTTCTATAAAGAGAGTGTGTGTGCATGCTAAGTTGCTTCAGTAGTGCCTGACTCTTTGTGACCCCATGGACTGTAGCCCACCAAGCTCCCCTGTTCATGGGATTCGTCAGGCAAGAATACTAGAGCGGGTTGCTTTGCCCTCCTCCAGAGGATCTTTCCCACTCAGGGATTGAATCCGAGTCTCCTGTATCTTCTGCTTTGGCAGGCAGCTTCTTTACCACTCAGTTCAGTTCAGTTAAGTCTCTCAGTCGTGTCCGACTCTTTGTGACCCCATGAATCACAGCATGCCAGGCCTCCCTGTCCATCACCAGCTCCCGGAGTTCACTCAAACTCGTGTCCATCGAGTTGGTGATGCCATCCAGCCATCTCATTCTCTGTCGTCCCCTTCTCCTCCTGCCCCCAATCCCTCCCAGCATCAGAGTCTTTTCCAGTGAGTCGACTTATCGCATGAGGTGGCCAAAGTATTGGAGTTTCAGTTTTAGCATCAGTCCTTCCAAGGAACACCCAGGATCAATCTCCTTTAGAATGGACTGGGTGGAACTTCTTGAAGTCCAAGGGACTCTCAAGAGTCTTCTCCAACACCACAGTTCAAAAGCATCAGTTCTTTGGCGATCAGCTTTCTTCACAGTCCAACTCTCACATACATACAGGACCACTGGAAAAACCATAGCCTTGACTAGATGGACCTTGGTTGGCAAAGTAATGTCTCTGCTTTTTAATATACTATCTAGGTTGGCCATAACTTTCCTTCCAAGGAGTAAGCGTCTTTTAATTTCATGACTGCAATCACCATCTGCAGTGATTTTGGAGCCCAATAAAATAGTCTGACACTGTTTCCACTGTTTCCCCATCTATTTCCCATGAAGTGATGGGACCAGATGCCATGATCTTTGTTTTCTGAATGTTGAGCTTCAAGCCAAACTTTTCACTATCCTCTTTCACTTTCATCAAGAGGCTTTTGAGTTCCTCTTCACTTTCTGCCATAAGGGTGGTGTCATCTGCTTATCTGAGGTTATTGATATTTCTCCCAGCAATCTTGATTCCAGCTTGTGCTTCTTCCAGCCCAGAATTCCTCATGATGTACTCTGCATATAAGTTAAATAAGTAGGGTGACAATATACAACCTTGAAGTACACATTTTCCTATTTGGAACCAGTCTGTTTTTCCATGTCCAGTTCTAACTATTGCTTCCTGACCTGCATACAGGTTTCTCAAGAGGCAGGTCAGGTGGTCTGGTATTCCCTTCTCTTTCAGAATGTTCCACAGTTTATTGTGATCCACACAGTCAAAAACTTTGGCATAGTCTATGAAGCAGAAATAGATGGTTTTCTGGATCTCTCTTGCTTTCTCCATGATCCAGCGGATGTTGGCAATTTCATCTCTGGTGCCTCTGCCTTTTCTAAAACCTGCTTGAACATCTGGGAGTTCACGGTTCACATATTGTGGAAGCCTGGCTTGGAGAATTTTGAGCATGACTTTACTAGCGTGTGAGTTGAGTGCAATTGTGCGGTAGTTTGAGCATTCTTTGGCATTGCCTTTCTTTGGGATTGGAATGAAGACTGACCTTTTCCAGTCCTGTGGCCACTGCTGAGTTTTCCAAATTTGCTGGCATATTGAGTGTAGCACTTTCACAGCATCATCTTTCAGGATTTGAAATAGCTCAACTGGAATTCCATCACCTCCACTAACTTTGTTCATAGTGATGCTCTCTAAGGCCCACTTGACTTCACATTCCAAGAAGTCTGGCTCCAGGTGAGTGATCACGCCATCGTGATTATCTTGGTCGTGAAGAACTTTTTTGTACAGTTCTTCTGTGTATTCTTGTAGTGCAACTCAAAAATATTTCAGATTTTGTGGGCTATATGATCTATATCTCTGCCGGGAGCCAGCGAGGGAAATCCTACCCATGGCAAAGATCAACTGGGGAAGAGGTCTGACGGGCAAAGGCTAATCAGGACTCGAGGAGCCCCCTGGACTTACCTGAGCATCTACCCCAAAGAAAACCGGAATCTGACTGCTTTACTATCTTACGCCTCTTACCAAGTCCTCTAATACTTACGGGGGCTTCCCCCCAACCACCTTTCTCTGAAAACATTAATTCAGAGCTGTAGTTTAAAAGTTCTCCTCGGCTTAATAGGAGTGTTCCAATCCAAGCCCCTCTGATAGCTTTCTAACTTGCATGACAAGTTTGTCCGGGCTGTTTATAGCCTCCCAGCCATGCAAGGACAGAAAGCCTAATATTCTAAAATACAGGAATCTGTTGAAGAAGTTAAAATCATTAGAATAGTACTAAAAAAGATTTCATTGTTGAATCAATGCTTGCTGCAGTTTCCTCTATTGTATCCTTGGAAATATATTAATCACATATAGAGAATATAAGTAGTAGCCTTTGATTTAACCACATCAGATCTTAAGTTAATAAATTCCTTTCTTGCAGCTCACTACACCGGTGCCTTACAGGAATGTAACTTTGTTATGTGTCTAACACCTGACTCTAGGAAAGTCACCTTAAAAGAATATAAGCCTTTTACTTGCTAACTAACCTATTGTTAGGAGAGAGGGCCATAAACTGTTAGCAGGCCCCCTGGCCAGAAGAGGATATAAACCACCTAAAACTTTTATCACAATACACACAAAAATAAGCCCTGATCCTGATAAGGGTCAAGACTGCTGACCCCACGCGATTTTGGCGTGACTCTATACCTCCCTTTCTCTGTTTCTTATGCGCATAACTTAGGGTATAAAAGCAACACTGGAAAATAAAGTTTTGGGCCTTGCTCACTGAAGCTTGGTCTCCTCGTGTCGTTCTTTCTCTTTTTCCATCCTTTTCTCTATTCTCCTTTTTCTGGTTGAGATCCTTGGAGCGCTGGGCCCTCTGAGTTTACTTATCTGCCTGGGCTTCTAAGACCCACACGAGGGGGTGCCCTGGTGGGGTGCCTCCAGTGATTCGAGAGGGCGCCTGTGGCCTACGTAAACAGAGCAAGCCCCGTGCTGGGGTTTTATTGGTTTCCAGCATAAACCAAGGAATCATTAGCCCCTGTCTCTCTCTCTTTCTCTCTCTCTCTCTCTCTGACGCCAACGCCGTTCATCCCGAGGATACCCTGGGTCATATCGAGGCTGGTCCCCGATATATCTCCACTATTCAGCTCTGTCACTGCAGCTGGAAAACAGCCACAGACCATAAATAAACGAATAGATATGGATACTCTCCAATAAACATTACCAAAGCAGATGGTAATCAGACTTTGTGGATCCCTGGGTTAGATTATTATTCAGCAGAATATGTTCTTTCCCCTCTCACATCTGAGGTTATCTGCCAATATCACTCAGTCTGGCTTTACTATGAACCAAGTGTATTTTCCTGACCCTTGCCATTGGGTTTAACCATGCTATTTACATTGGCAGTGTGCTGTCATAAACATGCCTTAAACATAGGCATACAAACACATGGCTGAACTTTCTTCATGCTCTACCTTTTTCCTTGGGGAAGATGCCCCCAGAAACTGCAAGTCCAAGGAGAATGAAGAAGGAATGCAGAAGCCTTGAAACCAACACACAATTTGATCCAAATCCACATGATGTTGACCAAATTCCAGCCAATCTATAAACACAGTATGTTTGTATGTTTAGTCACTAAGTCAAGTGTGATTCTTTTGTGACCCCATGGACTGTAGCTCACCTGGCTCCTCTGTCCATGGGATTTCCCAGCAAGAGTACTGGAATGGGTTGCCAGTTCCTTCTCCAGGGGATATTCTTGATCCAGAAATCAAAATCGTGTCTCCTGCTTTGGCAGGCAGATTCTTTACTACTGAGCCACTAGGGAAACCCTAAACACACACTAATAAGACATTAATGTTAATGTTATATGACACTAAGATTTGAGGGATTTTTTTAAAGCAAATTATCACAGCAATAATTAGCAAGTCTTAGATTCATGCATAAATGTACCAAGAGACATGTATAAGATTGTTTGTAACAGCACTGTTTGTAAAAATTTGTTAAAAATTCAAAACAATACAAATGACCATCAAGAGTAGAGATAAAGGAATAGTGGTATATTTGCACATTGACATTTTATACAGCAGTGAGAATTAACACAGAAACAAAATGTATGTGTAAAGAAAAAAGATTATGTGAATCAAAAGCAGTCAGATCGAAAGTCTTATTTGTGTGATTCCATTTGCATAAGTTTCAAAAATTGGCAAAATGAATTCATGGTTTTAGATATCAAGAATGGTTACACGTAGGGGCTGGTACTGAATGAAAAGGGGTATAAGGAGAGTCACTGGAGATTAGTGTTGTATGATTTTCAACTGCTGATTAAATAGCTATGCTTTGAATATTCGTTGAGTACTACCCTTATGAATTATGTTATGAATCTGGATGTTATAAAATATACATGATTAGAGATTTTCTTATTAAAGAGCATAAAAATGAGTTGTCAGTCCATGGAAAATAGCAGTATTTTGTAGAAAACATCATCTAGTAGACAAGCCACGGTTTCATCTGAGAACAGATGGAGAATTTAACAGAACTCTGGCATCATACAATATCCCTTTCAAGGTGTCCACTCACCCCTTAAAAACAATATAAAATTTCAGATTGTATAATGTATAATTATATATAATATAAAATAATTGCAGTAATTATTTAAATGATAATAAATGTTAGATATTTTAGTAAATATAAACATTTCAAGAAATCCACATTTGTGTAGAACAAATATTCAAATAAAATAGCTTACAGGAATGCTCGTGTGTGGCATCTCTAGTAATGTGGCAATATTTATCAACTGACCAAACCTAGAGTGAGAAAAGGCTTTGAAATAAGCAAATGCTTCTTTTTTTAAAAAAGAACAGACTACTACTTGGTATAGATTTACAGATAAATTTAGCAGAAGTTAAGAGAATTCCCACTTATACGTTTATATGCCTACCTTCAGTATCTACTGTTATTAATGTATTGCATTAGTGTAATAAATTTGTTAGAATTGTGGAGCCAATATTGATACACAATTATTAACTAAAGACTGTGGTGTACTAGGGTACACTATGTTGTGCATCCTGTGAGTTTTGACAAGTGTATAATAATATGTATTCACCATTACTGTATTATGTAATATCTTCACTGTCCTAAAAATCCCAGTGTGCTACCTATTCATCCATCTTTGGCTACCCTCACCACTGGCAATCCCTGATCTATTTATTAGCTCCACAGTTTTGCCTTTTTCAGAATGCCATATAGTTGACTCATGCAGTATATGGTCTGTACAGTTTGTCTTAGTAATATGCATTTAATATTCCCCTATGTCCTCTCATGGCTTTATATCTCATTTCATTTTATTCCTGAATAATAGCCATTGTATGGATGTAGTACAATTTGTTTATCCGTTCACCTATTAAAGGACTTCTTGGTTACTCATGTGTTTTGCCATTATAAATAAAACTGTAAACATCCAAGTGCAGATTTTTGAGTGGACATATGTTTTAAAATCAGTTGAGTAAATACCAAGGAATATATTTGCTAGGTTGCATGACATGAGTATGTATAGTTTTACAAGAAAATGCCAAACTGTCTTCCAAAGTAGCTGTACCATTTTGCAGTCCCACCAGCAATGAATGAGACTTCCTGGTGTTTCACATTCCTGCCAGAATTTGGTGGCGTCACTGTTTTGGATCTTGCCCATTATAATAGGTGTGTAGTAGTTGTATTAAAAATCCTAACATTGTAGCAAAGTAAATTTGGTTATGAAGCCTCCTTCATTTCACCTTATGAATCAAAAGACTCTGAAAGTTTTACAGTGAGAATTTATGTGAAATATGTGATAAACACTGCTTGTGGTTTTCCCCACCCACTACTGAAGGTGTGTAAAAGGTCCTATGCACATGGCAACGTTCAATCCAAGGCATCACTTCCATGTTTTCTCAGCTGACCCACCTGCTCCTGACACTATGAACTTCTGAAGCAGTTACTATGGTGGCCTGGGTCACAGCTATGGCCTCCTCGGCTGCAGCTCTGACTGTGGCTTTGGTGGGTCTGGATATAGCTGCTGCCACCCATCTTGCTATGGAAGATTCTGGTTCTATGGCTTCTACTGAGGAGTATCTATTGCTACTCAAACTATTGGACTCCTCCTCTTGTGATTCACTGAGTCTCTTCCAGGGGTCTTCATACTGAACTCTAGTCCCTCCTCAGATAAAGGCCAATCAATCTTAGCCTAAAGTAGTGGTAGGGCTGGGGAAAGTCTGGGCTCAGTTTGTCATGTTTCACCTTGGTTGATTAACATCGTTTCAACTATGTTATGACTTGCAAACATTTTTTAAGCTATGTTTCCATTTTACTTCTGTGTACAGTTTAATTCATGAGTAGAGAAATTCAGGGCTTCCCTGGTGGCTCAGTTGGTAAAGAATCTGCCTGCAATGAAGGAGACGTGGGCTCAATCCCTAGGTTGGTAAGATCCCCCAGTGAAGGGAATGGCAACCCATCCAATCTTCTTTCCTGAAAAATCCCTTGGACAGAGGAGCCTGGCGGACTACGTGGAGTCACAAAGAATCGGACACGACTGAGCAACTTTCGCTATCACTAGAGAAATTTAACTTCATTTAAAAATCAGCATCTTCATTGTCACTATTGCTTTATTTTCATTCAATTTTCTTCATCCCCATTAGTTTTAGGTGATTAGGACTGAAGACACTGTGTTATTTGTATTCCCAAAGTGATGAATAGTCAGATGATACGATCATCATTTTTCTTAGGTAAAAATAATGTAGTTGTGCACATTCTTGTGTATCTACAGCCACTACTATTATCAATATCTTGATTACACTGAAACTTAATAATTATAAGCTAAAATGGCAGCTAATAATTATCTAAATTATTTAATAACACTTTTTCCAATGGTAACCAAATTTTCCCTGATGCTGTTCTGTATCTCTGTTGTTAGCTTTTTCCTGACACTGCATTTTTGGATTGTACAGTTGAATGCTGTGCTTCTGTGTGAACTGATTTGTTTTTTCCACTTCAAATATTACTCCACTGAGGCTGCCTTTCCCACAGGTCCAACATTAGAAGTAATTTCATTTGATGAGATTTCAGTAAAATGCAGCCTTTAAATGAAATTCATTTTTTTAAGTTTGAATTTCATTATATTTCAAAATTTCACATAAAATAAGAATATATCAAAATGACTTCAGTCCATTTTTTTGAAAAGATGAATAGCAGCAGTCTCTGTCTCATCAAATCAGCAATGAGATGGTTCAGTTCAGTCAGTTCAGTAGCTCAGTCATGTCCACCTCTTTAAGACCCCATGGACTGCAGCACGCCAAGCCTTCCTGTCCATCACCAACTCCCGGAGTTTACTCAGACTCATGTCCATTGAGTTGGTGATATCATCCAACCATCTCATTCTCTATCGTCCCCTTCTCCTCCCACCTTCAATCTTTCCCAGCATCAGGGTCTTTTCAAATGAGTCAGTTATTCGCATCAGGTGGCCAAAATATTAGAGTTTCACCTTCAGCATCACTCCTTCCAATGAACACTCAGGACTGATCTTTAGGGTGGACTGGTTGGATACATAGACCTATAAAAACACATTGAATGTAGCATTAACAGGATCCAGTAGATAACTGGTCTTACAATCCATGGAATTTTCAAGGCCAGAATACTGGAGTGGGTAGCCTTTCCCTTTTCCAGGGGATCTTCCCAACCCAGGAATCGAACCCATGTTTCCCACACTGCAGATGGATTCTTTACCAAATGAGCTATGAGGGAAGCCCTTACAATCCCCACTTGAAGGCAATAAGGCAGCTCGATTGAGGACCCCATTTTCACCAGAAGGAGTTATCAAGCAGACATGAGTATTACACTTTTACTCTACCCACTAGCAACAAGAATCATGTGAGTTAGCATTTCACTTTTACCAGGGTGGTTTCAGTGAGTTCAAAAGGAAGTGAAACAGACATGCACACCAGGCCTTTGCTACCTCACTAGTGAACTGCTTACTTTAAAAAAAGAGAATTGAAATAGGATCCAAGTCTTATAATATCAAAAATATTCAGACTACAAAGTCATGCATCACACTAGAAATCAGAAAAAAAATCACAATCTGAGTGGAAAAAGGCAAACAAAAGAACATCAGGATCAATATAGATATTGGAGTTATCTGAGAAATATTTTAACGCAACCATCATAAAATTGTTTTAGGAAGTAATTACAAGCTCTCTTGAAACAAATGAAAAAGTAGAAAATCTTAGGAAACAAACATTTTTAAAAGAATCAAAAGAAAATTTTAGAACTGAAAAACTACAATCACCAAAATAAAAATAAGCACTGAGTTTAACAGCAGAGTGGAAATGACAAATGAGAGAATCAGTGACCTTGAGAACAGGCCAATAGAATTTACTCATCAGGGAGAAAAGAGACCAAATAAACCATTCAAACAGAGCATCGTGGACTTGCAATTAAAATAAATAAATTTTAAAAAATAAAATAAAATTTCTACATTATATATTTCATAGTTAGATAAAAATAAACACCCCCAAAATTATGATAGGAGAACTTTTCATGAAAATTAATTCCAAGCTCTAAATAAAAAAAGATGAAGAACTGTTTATTAAAGGCCCCTGATTTGGCTGTAGGAATCCTGACATAATTGTAAATTATTCTCCTTTTTGAAAAATTCTCTTTCCAACAAAGAGTAGATTCAAAAAATTTTAAAAGCAAATTTGTATGAAACAAAGTCCGAACTTCATGTGGCTTGCCGTGTCTTCTACTATATGGTAATATATTATATAAAAGCCTGTTTGCACATGGTGAAAATTTTGAACTCAGAAAACTGATTCTTACCTTCTTAACTAAAGTTACCATTCACCAGAATGAGACACTACAGCAATCCAACCAGTGGCCCAAACTGCGGCTTTTGCTCAAACTCATGTCCATTGAGTTGGTGTTGCCACCAACCATCTTATCCTCTGTCGTCTCCTTCTCCTCCCACCTTCAATCTTTCCCAGTATCAAATGGCCAAAGTATTGGAGCTTCAGTTTTAGCATCAGTCCTTCCAATGAGTATTCAGAGGTGATTTCCTTTAGAATTGACTGGTTTGATCTCCTTACTGTCCAATGAACTCTCAAGAATCTTCTCCAACACCGCAGTTCAAAAGCATCAATCCTTTGGCACTCGGCCTTCTTTATGGTCCAACTCTCACATCCATACAGGACCAATGGAAAAACCATAGCTTTGACTAGACAGACCTTTGTAGGCAAACTAATGTCTCTGCTTTTTAATACACTGTCTAAGTTTGTTATAGCTTTTCTTCTAAGGAGCAAGTGTCTTTTAATTTATGGCTGCAGTCACTGTTTGCAGTGATTTTGGAGCCTAGGAAAATACAGTCAGTCACGCTTTCCATTGTTTCTCTATTTGCCACGATAGTATATTAAAAACCAGAGACATTACTTTGCCAACAAAGGTCTGTCTAGTGAAGGCTATGGTTTTTCCCGTGGTCATGTATGGATATGAGAGTTGGACTATGAAGAAAGCTGATCGCCAAAGAATTGATGCTTTTGAACTGTGGTGTTGGAGAAGACTCTTGAGAGTCCCTTGTACCACAAGGAAATCCAACCAGTCCATTCTAAAGGACATCAATCCTGGGTGTTCATTGGAAGGACTGATGCTAAAGCTGAAACTCCAATACTTTGGCCACCTCATGCGACGAGTTGACTCACTGGAAAAGACTCTGATGCTGGGAAAGGTTGGGGGCGGGAGGAGAAGGGGACGACAGAGAATGAGATGGCTGGATGGCATCACCGACTCTGTGGACATGAGTTTGAGTGAACTCCGGGAGCTGGTGATGGACAGGGAGGCCTGGCATGCTGTGATTCATGGGGTCGCAGAGAGTCGGACACGACTGAGCAACTGAACTGAAATGAACTGAATGGGACCTGATGCCATGATCTTCTTTTTTTGAATGTTAAGTTTTAAACCATTTTTCTCACTCTCCTCTTTCTCCTTTATCAAGAAACTTTTTAGTTCCTCTCCACTTGCTGCCATATGTTGGTGTCTCCAGCATATCTGTGGTTATTGATATTTCTCCTGGCAATGTTGGAAGAAGGAAATGGCAACCCACTCCAGTATTCTTGCCTAGAGAATCCCATGGACAGAGGAGTCTGTTGGGCTGCTGTCCATAGAGCTGCACAGACTCAGACACGAATGAAGCGACTTAGCATGTGTGCATGCCGGCAGTCTTGATTCCAGCTTGTGCTTCATTCAGCCCAGCATTTAGCATGATGTCCTCTGCATAGCAGTTGAATAAGCAGAGTGACAATATACAGCCTTGATGTAATCCATTTCCCAATTTTGAACCAGTCTGTTGTTCCATGTCAGGCTGTGGCTATGTGGGTAAAAATACATCTGCTGCCACTTACCTACCTGTAGCAGTTACCGGACTTGAGATTCCAGTGAAAAACTCCTATGGCCACTCACACTATTGATCTCCTCCATCTGTGCTTTGTTTTCTCTACTTTTTCACTAAGGATCTTCTATTCCCTCTTTCAAAAATGAAAACTTCATCCTAGGCTGCTGCTGCTGCTGTTAAGTCACTTAAGTCATGTCTGACTCTGTGCGACCCCATAGACAGCAGCCCACCAGGCTCCCCCGTCCCTGGGATTCTCCAGGCAAGAACACTGGAGTGGGGTGCCATTTCCTTCTCCAATGCACGAAAGTGAAAAGTGAAAGTGAAGTCAACTAGAAAAATAATAAAGCAAAGCCCTCAATAAAATTATATAGTCTTGATCTAATATGTTTCAACTGCTGCTGCTGCTGCTAAATGGCTAAGTTGACCCAAATCCTTTGGAATAGCTCACAATTTATAGTAACTCTAAACTTTGATATCATGTTGTCATTACGCTTGGTGTGTTTACTATAATATCTCTATGCCATTTTCAATAAATCCTGTATTTGATTGTAAACAGTACTGTTTTTAATTTATTCTCATTTATTTCCATCTTATGTGTGGATACCATATATGTTCAATTTTGAGTATAAGAAAGGAAGAAAGAATAAAAAGCAGGAAGGGAGGAATGGACGGACAAAGGAGGAGGGAGGGAGGGAAACACAGGGGGACAGAAATCATTATATAGATTTTCTCCTTCAGGGATTATGTGTCTCAGAGATATGAGCAGTCCAGCTGTTCTTTCTTTCTGAACTCATAAAAACCTGTGCATCCTAAGTTCATATAAATGTGTGTAATCAAGTTCCCTGAAGCCTGTGTATGTATATTAGCATCCACAACCTACCAGGATAAAGTCTGAGCCTCATATTTTGTGTTATTGTTTTCCAAGTGCAGCTAAATAACTTGATTCTCAAGGGGACATTCTGTTACCCTCTTTTTTACTGTCTCTTTTTGGTACCAAGCAGGCTACATCTGTACACTGATGTTAGTTGTCTTTCTACCTGCAGTTTGGCTTTTCTCCTTTTTTTTTTTATTGAAGGCTAATTATTTTACAATATTATATTGGTTGGTTTCGCCATACATTGACATGAATCTTCCCCGGGTTTACATGAGTTCCCCTTCCTGAATTCCCCTCCCACCTCCCTCTTCCCCTTATCCTCCCCCTGGGTCATCCCCGCACACCAGCCCCGAGCATCCTGTAAAATGCATCCACCCTGAACTGGTGATTCGTTTCACATATGATAATATACATGTTTCAATGCCATTCTCCCAAATCATGACACCCTCACCCTCTCCCACAGAGTCCCAAAGACTGTTCTATACATCTGTGTCTCTTTTGCTGTCTCGTATACAGGGTTGTCATTTCCATCTTTCTAAATTCCATATATATGCGTTAGTATACTGTATTGGTGTTTTTCTTTCTGGCTTACTTCACTCTGTATAATAGGCTCTAGTTTCATCCACCTCATTAGAACTGATTCAAATGCATTCTTTTTAATGGCTGAGTAATACTCCATTGTGTATATGTACCAAAGCTTTCTTATCCATTCGTCTGCAGATGGACATCTAGGTTGCTTCCATGTCCTGGCTATTATAAACAGTGCTGCAATGAACATTGGAGTACACGTGTCTCTTTCAATTCTGGTTTCCTCGGTGTGTATGCCCAGGAGTGTAATTGCTGGATCATATGGCAGTTCTATTTCCAGTTTTTTAAGGAATCGCCCCACTGTTCAACCCTCCAGCAGGTGGAAATAGAAGGAACATACTTCAACATAATAAAAGCTATATATGACAAACCCACAGCAAACATTATCCTCAATGGTGAAAAATTGAAAGCATTTCCCCTAAAGTCAGGAACAAGACAAGGGTGCCCACTCTCACCACTACTATTCAACATAGTTCTGGAAGTTTTGGCCATAGCAACCAGACCAGAAAAAGACATAAAAGGAATCCAAATTGGAAAAGAAGAAGTAAAACTTTCACTGTTCGCTGATGACATGATCCTCTACACAGAAAACCCTAAAGACTCTACCAGAAAACTACTAGAGCTAATCAATGAAGACAGTAAAGTTGCAGGATATAAAATCAACACACAGAAATCCCTTGCATTCCTATACACTAATAATGAGAAAATAGAAAGAGAAATTAAGGAAACTATTCCATTCACTGTTGCAATGAAAAGAATTAAATACTTAGGAATATATCTACCTAAAGAAACAAAAGACCTGTACATAGAGAACTATAAAACAATGGTGAAAGAAATCAGAGAGGACACTAATAGATGGAGAAATATACCGTGTTCATGGATTGGAAGAATAAATATTGTGAAAATGAGTATACTACCCAAAGTAATTTATACATTCAATGCAAAGCCTATAAAGCTACCAACGATATTTTTCACAGAGGTAGAACAAATAATCTCACAATTTGTATGGAAATACAAAAAACCTCGAATAGCCAAAGCAATCTTGAGGAAGAAGAATGGTTTTTCTTCTTTAGGTCATCAGTTGAAGTGTCCAGATCACACTCCACTTAACTACTTCCTGTCCAGATGTGATTTACTAACCAAGGGTCACTTTTATTATAAACAATGTTGCTTTTTATGTTGTTGACAGTTATCACTTTATCAGGTTACCAGGAGAATAAAACCAGCTGATTAAACATAATTGTGATGTATCAGGGAAAAGGGGTTTGTACCTTAATTTTCCTTTACACCTCAGTAGTTCACAAAGAGTTGATTAGTATCTCACAAAAAAAAGAGTAACTAAAAACAATCAATAGTATATTAAAAGGTGTTCAGCTATATTAGGTGTCAAGAAAGTACAGAGTGAATTCAGGGTAGCATGGGAAGATGGCAGAGGAATAGGATGGGCGACCACTTTCTCCCCCACAAAATCAGCAAAAGAACATTTGAACGCTGAGTAAATCCCACAAAACAACTTCTGAATACTGGCAGAGGACATCAGGCACCCAGAAAAGCAGCCCATAGTCTTCAAAAGGAGGTAGGAAATAGTATAAAAGATAAAAAGAGAGACAAAAGAGGGAGGAACGGAGCTCCGTCCCAGAAAGGGAGGCTTAAAAAAAAAGAGAGAGAAATTTCCAAACACCTGAAAACACTGGCGAGTGGAACCTCAGAGGGCCACATAACTGGGAGACAAAAGACATAAATAATTAAAAACCACAGACTAAGTGCCCAGAGGAAACTCTCAGCGGAGAAGCGGCACAGATGCCCGTGCCCCCCACTAACAGGCGGGGGCTGGGCAGGGAGGCGCAGGCGGCGGCGCTTAGAGGGAGAACCGGGCTTGAACGCCCCAGGGCAAACTGAGGGTGTGAACTTAAGATAGCGAAGCAGATGCTGTGGCTAAAAGGCAAAAAGGCTGCAAAAAGCCTGTGAAAAGCCCCAACCTGGGACTCCACCAGCCCCACTCACAGAACAAAGCACTGAGCAGAGTGAGCCAGCAGCGGACGGCCCATCCCCCAGCCCCCGCCGACACAGGCAGGGAGGGCGGCCAGCGCAGGAAGGGGCAGCCGCTGCCCCAGAGAGGCTTCCCATACCAAGCTGCAGGCAGGCTTCCTTGCTAACCAAGACTTCTTGGGTTCGGGCCGGTCGATATCCGCCTGAGAAAGTGCGCTGGTTGTACACCCAGAAAACCGAGCGGCAGGGACCGGGAGGGTGGTAAGTCACAACGACCGTGCTCGCCAAACACCTGGTCACCTGAGCTGCTTGGACTGGGAAGGCACAAAATGCAGGCCCAGCCAAGTCTGCACCTTTGTGGAGTACCCGAGGAACTGAACCTGAACCGCTCAGACCTGGGAAGTGCATGCAACCCAGCGCCAGCTACAGACAGCTCCCGGAAGAACAACCTAGAGCCTGAGCAGCATAAACAGGGAAAGCACACACGCCTCGAGCGGGAGCATTCCCAGTGTAGCCGAGACACTGCAAGCACTCCCCACAGACGCCAGGGATATTTGTTAGCTGCGTCCCTCCCTCCCCACAGCAGGACTAAACAGTGAGCCGGGAAAAAAAAAGAAGTGTCCACCACCGCATCCTGGTGTCAGGACAGGAATTAGACACTGAGGAGACCAGAAAACAGAAGAGCTTTTTCAACAGAAGGAACTGCCTTGGAGTAACAGAGGGAGAAGCCTTGCACCTACTGCAAGAATAAGACTGAAAACCAGAGGTAGAGGCTTAAGTCCAAATCCTGAGAACACCAGAGATCTCCTGTTCCAGAGAACATTAATTGATAGGTACTCATCAAATGCCTCCATACATACACTGAAACCAGGCACCACCCAAGGCTCAACAAGTTTCAGTGAAAGACATACTACACAAACTATCCAGCAACACAGAAGAATAGCACTGAGCTTCAATATACAGGCTGCCCAAAGCCACTCCAAACCCACTGACATCTCAAACTCATTACTGGACACTTCATTGCATTCCAGAGAGAAGAAATCCAGCTCCACCCACCAGAACATTGACACAAGCATCCCTAACCAGGGAACCTTGACAAGTCACCCATCCAACCCCACACACAACGAGGTAACTACATAATAAAGAGAACTCCACAAACTGCCAGAGGACGGAAAGGCCACCCCAAACACAGCAATATAAGCAAGATGAAGAGGCAGAGAAATACCCAGCAAGTAAAGGAACAGGATAAATGCCCACCAACACAAACAAAAGAGGAAGATATAGGGAACCTACCTGATAAAGAATTTTGAATTTTAATTGTGAAAATGATTCAAAATCTGGAAAGCAAAATGGAGTTACAGATAAATAAAGTGGAGAAAACGATTGAGAAGATGCAAGAAATGTTTAATAAGGAATTAGAGGAAATAAAAAAGAGTCAATATATAATGAATAATGCAATAGATGAGATCAGAAACACTCTCGAGGGAACAAACAGTAGAATAACAGAGGCAGAAGACAGGATAAGCGAGCTAGAAGATAGAATTGTAGAAATAAATGAAACAGATGCGGAAAAAGAAAAATGAATTAAAAGAAATGAGGACAATATTAGAGACCTATGGGACAATATTAAACGCCCCAACATTCGAATCATAGGAGTCCCAGAAGAAGACAAAAAGAAAGACCATGAGAGAATACTTGAGGAGATAATAGTTGAAAATTTCCCTAAAATGGAGAAGGAAATAATCACCCAAGTCCAATAAAAACAGAGAGTCCCTAACAGGATAAACCCAAGGTAAAATACTCCAAGACACATATTAATCAAATTAACAAAGATCAAACACAAAGAACAAATATTAAAAGCAGCAAGGAAAAAACAACAAATAACACACAAGGGGATCCCCATAAAGATAACAGCTGATCTTTCAACAGAAACTCTTAAGGCCAGGAGGGAATGGCAAGACATACTTAAAGTGATGAAAGAAAATAACCTACAGCCCAGATTACTATACCCAGCAAGGATCTCATTCAAATATGAAGGAGAAATCAAAAGCTTTACAGACAAGCAAAGGCTGAGAGAATTCAGCAACACCAAACCAGCTCTCCAACAAATACTAAAGGATTTTCTCTAGAAAGGAAACACAGAAAGGGTATATAAACTTGAACCCAAAACAATAAAGACAATGGCAACGGGATCGTCAGTTCAGTTCAGTTCAGTGCAATTCAGTTCAGTCGCTCAGTCGTGTCCGACTCTTTGCGACCCCATGAATCACAGCACGCCAGGCCTCCCGGTCCATCACCAACTCCCGGAGTTCACTCAAACTCATGTCCATCGAGTCGGTGATGCCATCCAACCATCTCATTCTCTGTCGTCCCCTTCTCCTCCCGCCCCCAAACTTTCCCAGTATCAGGGTCTTTTCCAGTGAGTCAACTCATCACATGAGGTGGCCAAAATATTGCACTTTCAGCTTTAATATCAGTCCTTCCAATGAACACCCATGAGTGATCTCCTTTAGAATGGACTGGTTGGATCTCCTTGCAGTCCAAGGGACTCTCAAGAGTCTTCTCCAGCACCACAGTTCAAAAGCATCAATTCTTCAGCGATCAGCCTTCTTCACAGTCCAACTCTCACATCCAAACATGACCACGGAAAAAACCATAGCCTTAACTAGACGGACCTTGGTTGGCAAAGTAATGTCTCTGCTTTTTAATATACTATCAAGGTTGGTCAAAACTTTCCTTCCAAGGAGTAAGCGTCTTTTAATTTCATGGCTGCAATCAGCATCCGTAGTGATTTTGGAGCCCTAAAAAATAAAGTCTGACACTGTCTCCACTATTTCCCTATCTATTTCCCATGAAGTGATGGGACCAGATGCCATGATCTTCGTTTTCTGAATGTTGAGCTTCAAGCCAACCTTTTCACTCTCCACTTTCACTGTCATCAAGGGGCCCTTGAGTTCCTCTTCACTTTCAGCCATAAGGGTGGTGTCATATGCATATCTGAGGTTGATATTTCTCCCAGCAGTCTTGATTCCAGCTTGTGCTTCTTCCAGCCCAGCATTCCTCATGATGTACTCTGCATATAAGTTTAATAAGCAGGCAAAAAACAAGCTTCCCACACAAATTTGTCATAGACCTGAAACTAACAAAAACATTGTAAGTAGGGCACTGTAAATATAACTAGACTGCTTGCTAAAATCACCTACTTTGTTTGTGAGCATTCTGACATAACATCAAAGAATTTTTAGGAGGGTTTATTTCTGCCTAATAAACTAGAGATTCTAAAAAATTTAAAGCAAATTATAGTTTGAAGTAGAGGAACCTGATTACTCCAGCTCCCATTCCCTCTCTCAAGATCTTGAAGTAATCTTGAGAGTCTATTCAAAGTCTTTTGTGTTTACATAAAAATTATAAATTTTTTGTTCTAATCCCATGAAGAATGCCACTGGTAATTTGGTAGGAATTGCAATGAATCTGTAGATTTATTTGGATAGCGTATTCATTTTCACAATATTGAGTCTTCCAATCCAAGAACATGGTATATCTCTCTATTTGTTTGTGTCATGAGAGAGAGGTCCAAGGGGGAGGGGATATATATATATATATATATATATATATATATATATATATGGAAATCAACCCTGAATTTCATTGAAGGACTGATGCTGAGGCTCCAATACTTTGGCCACCTGATGCAAAGAGTAGTCTCATTGGAAAAGACCAGATGCTGGGAAAGATTGAAGGCAGAAGGAGAAGGGGATGACAGAGGATGAGATGGTTGGATGGCATCTCTGACTCAATGGTCATGAGTTTGAGCAAGCTCTGGGAGACGTTGAAGGACAGGGAAGCCAGTGTGCTGCAGACCACGGGGTCACAAAGAGTCAGACACAAATGAAAGACTGAACAACAACAACAGCAATCACGAAGTAAGAAACACAATACTTAGTGGCCTCCTCGTATATTTAAGACAACATAATCCTGCTCTGGATGTGAAACCTCTTATCCATTTGGAAAGTCATAAAATGGCTACCACTTTTGTGTGAATGAAGTGCAAGAGGAAGCATCAAACTGGTCACAGGCTGCATAGATGCTGCCCTGCTATGATACAGTGCAACAGATTCAGTGCTGCCCACAAAATATAAGGATGCTGTCCTGAAGTTTTCCCAGGTCTGTAGAGGTGAATCACAGCACAGGATTTTAGGATTTGGGAGTAAATCTATGTTGTCCTCTGTAGATTACTGTTATTTTTTGAAGAAACAGCTTCTGGCTCATCATTGAACTTTTTTTCCTTTTACATTTATTTTTTCCAGCTTTGTTGAGATATAATTGGCATATAAATTTTTATAACTTTAAGGTGCACAAAATGATGACTACGTATATATGTAAAATGAAAGCACTTCAGTTATGGCTGACTCTTTGTGACCCCCATGGACTAGTTTGCTGGTATCCTCTGTTCTTGAGATTCTTCAGGCAAGATTCCTGGAGTGGGTAGCCATTACCTTCTCCAGGGGATCTTCTCAACCCAGAGATTGAATGTAGGCCTTCTGCTTTGAAGGCAGATTCTTTACTGTCTGAGACTCCTAGACCAGGTGGCTCAGACAGTAAAGAATATATATTACATTATTTGTATACTATATATATATATTCTTTGTATATAAAATATATATGCATATATATGATTACCACTAATTTATATATTAAGAAGAGGTGGTAAGAATACACAGAAGAACTGTACAAAAAAGATCTTCATGACCAAGATAACCACGATGGCGTGATCACTCACCTAGAGCCAGGCATCTTGGAATGTGAAGTCAAGTGGGCCTTAGAGAGCATCACTAAGAACAAAGCTAGTGGAGGTGATGGAATTCCATTGACCTATTTCAAACCCTGAAAGATGATGCTGTGAAAGTGCTGCACTCAATATGCCAGCAAATTTGGAAAACTCACCAGTGGCCACAGGACTGGAAAAGGTCAGTCTTCATTCCAATCCCAAAGAAAGGCAATGCCAAAGAATGCTCAAACTACCACACAATTGCACTCATCTCACAAGCTAGTAAAGTCATGCTCAAAATTCCCCAAGCCAGGCTTCAGCAATATGTGAACTGTGAACTTCCAGATGTTCAAGCAGGTTTTAGAAAAGGCAGAGGCACCAGAGATCAAATTGCCAACATCCACTGGATCATGGAGAAAGCAAGAGAGTTCCAGAAAACCATCTATTTCTGCTTCATTGACTATGCCAAAGCCTTTGACTGTGTGGATCACAATAAACCGTGGAAAAATCTGAAAGAGAAGGGAATCCCAGACTACCTGACCTGACTCTTGAGAAACCTGTATGCAGATCAGGAAGCAACAGTTAGAACTGGACATGGAACAACAGACTGGTTGCAAATAGGAAAAGGAGTGCGTCAAGGTTGTATATTGTCACCCTGCTTATTTAATTTATATGCAGAGTACATCATGAGGAATGCTGGGCTGGAAGAAGCACAAGCTGGAATCAGGATTGCTGGGAGAAATATCAATAACCTCAGATATGCAGATGGCACTACCCTTATGGCAGAAAGTGAAGAGGAACTCAAAAGCCTCTTGATGAAAGTGAAAGAGGAGAGTGAAAAGGTTGGCTTGAAGCTCAACATTCAGAAAACGAAGATCATGGCATCTGGTCCCATCACTTCATGGGAAATAGATGGGGAAACAGTGGGAACAGTGTCAGACTTTGTTTTTGGGGGCTCCAAAATCACTGTGGATGCTGATTGCAGCCATGAAATTTAAAGACGCTTACTCCTTGGAAGGAAAGTTATGACCAACCTAGATAGCATATTAAAACACAGAGACATTACTTTGCCAACCAAGGTCCATCTTAATCAAGGCTATGGTTTTTCCCGTGGTCATGTATGGATGTGAGAGTTGGACTGTGAAGAAAGCTGATCACCAAAGAATTGATGCTTTTGAACTGTGGTGTTGGAGAAGACTCTTGAGAGTCCCTTATACTGCAAGGAGATCCAACTGTCCATTCTAAAGGAGATCAATCCTGGGTGTTCATTGGAAGGACTGATGCTAAAACTGAAACTCCAATACTTTGGCCACCTCATGCGAAGAGCTGAATCACTGGAAAAGACTCTGATGCTGGGGGGGGATTGGGGGCGGGAGGAGAAGGGGACGACAGAGAATGAGATGGCTGGATGGCATCACCAACTCGATGGACATGAGTTTGAGTGAACTCGGGAGTTGGTGATGGACAGGGAGGCCTGGCGTGCCGTGATTCATGAGGTCGCAAAGAGTCAGACATGACTGAGCAACTGAACTGAACTGATGATTACCACTACTTTAAATATATATATATATATATATGATTATCACTAGTAATATCCATCAGTTCAGTTCAGTTTAGTTGAAAGAGACACCTGTGCCCCAGTGTTCATTGCAGCACTGTTTACAACAGCTCAGACATGTAAACAGACTAGTTCCAAATCGGGAAAATAGTACATCAAGGCTGTATTGTGTCAGCCTGCTTTTTTAACTTATATGCAGAGTACATCATGCGAAATGCATGACTGGATGAAGCACAAGCTGGAATCTTTATTCCAGCTGGGAGAAATATCAATATCCTCAGATATGCAGATGACATCACACTAATGGCAAAAAGTAAAGAAGAAGAGCCTCTTGATGAAAGTGAAAGAGGAAAGTGAAAAAGTTGGCTTAAAACTCAACATTCAGAAAACTAAGATCATGGCATCTGGCCCCATCACTTCATGGCAAATAGATGGGGAAATAATGGAAACAGTGACAGACTTTATTTTCTTGGACTCCAGTATCACTGCAGATGGTTACTGAAGCCTTGAAATTAAAACAAGTTTGCTCCTTGGAAGAAAAGTTATGACCAACCTAGACAGCATATTAAAAAGCAGAGACATTACTTTGCCAACAAAGGTCTGTCTAGTCAAAGCTATGGTTTTCCTAGCTGTCATGTATGGATGTGAGCTTTGGACTATAAAGAAACCTGAGAGCTGATGCGCTTGAACTGTGGTGTTGGAGAAGACTCTTGAGAGTCCCTTAGGACTGGAAGGAGATCCAACCTAAAGATTAGTCTATGGAAGGACTGATGCTGAAGCTGAAACTCCAATACTTTGGCCACCTGATGTGAAGAACAGACTCATTTGAAAAGACCCTGATGCTGGGAAAGATTGAAGGTGGGAGGAGAAGGAGACGACAGAGGATGAGATAGTTGGATGGCATCACTGACTCAATGGACTTGAGTTTGAGTAGCTTCTGGGAGTGGATGATGGACAGGGAAGCCTGACATGCTGTAGTCCATGGGGCTGCAGAGTCAGACTGAGCGACTGAACTGAACTGAACTGGAAGCAGCCTAGATGTCTGTCAGCAGACGAATGGATAAGGAAGGATAAGGAATGGATAAGGTACATATACACAATGGAATATTACTCAGCTATATGCATTTGAGTCAGTTCTAATGAGGTAGATGAACCTGGAGCCTGTTATACAGAGTGAAGTAAATCAGAAAGAGAAACACAAATACTATATATTAACACATCTATATGGAATTTAGAAAGATGGTAATGACAGTCTTACATGTTGGGCAGTGAAAGAGAAACAGATGTAAAGAACAGACTTTTGGACTCTGTGGGAGAAGGCGAGGGTGGGATGATTTGAGAGAATAGCATTGAAGCATGTATGTTTCCATATGTAAAATAGATGGCTAGGGCAAGTTTGATGCATGAACCAGGGCACCCAAAGTCAGTGCTCTGGGATGACCAAGAGGGATAGGGTTGGGAGGGAGGTGGGAAGGGGTTCAGGATAGGGGGAAATATAACTGTGACTGATTCATGTTGAAGTATGGCAAAAACCATCGCAATATTGTAAAGTAATTATCCTCCAATTAAAATTAATTAATTAATTTTTTACCAAAAGAAACTGGCTTGAGTCTTAGGGATTCTACTATACCGAGTGTCTCCTTTTTCTCAACACTCATTGATGGATCTATGCTGATTTCCCATTGAAGGAACAAAAATATCAGATTTTTTTTCTTGGCTTATAGATGGTTCTGACAATATCCTGGCACACCTAAAAGTGGGTGGCAGCAGTACAATAACCCTAATCAGTCATGGTCCTAGAGAACAGTGGTGAAAGAACATTCACAGTTGTTTTCTACATCCTGAGAAACAATAACATCCAAATTTAACTTATACAGGGCATGCTATGTACAGAGAAAATATCCTTTTAGAAAAAATAAATATTCATGCAGCCTATCAAATTTGAGCCTCAAAGAGGTCTACTCTGTGTTCCTATGAACTTGGAATCAAATTAGACTATCAATACTCTTCCTGTATATGAAGAATATGAACTTCTGGAACAGGTACAGATAATCAACTAGACAACCATTTTAGAAACAGATAAAGTAAAAAAAAAAAAAAAAATGCACAGGCAACAAAGTGGTATTACTCTCAAAAGAATAGAGCAATACTAATTCCACAGAACAAAATGTGACTGAAGTTGGTGTTAGGTTGTACAGAAAAAAAAATAGTATTTGCTTCTAAGATTTATATAGATAAAAATCACAGCTGTGTTGATTAGACTTTAAATCTGCATATGAAATGAAGGTTATTATTAGCAAAATCATTGCAAGAAGAAGGCATTTGCCTACTCCATGTGATGTCATGGGGCACAGTCACAGAGGTTAAATTCAGCATCAGAGTGAGCAAGGTCAATGAATTCAGCATTTTTTAAATTTAAAGCATATCAACAGTTTGAGAGGATCTTAACATACCAATAAAACAATCTCCACTTTAATGAGTATGAAGAGTTCTTTTTTATCTGAAGAAATGTGATTAATAAGATATTTAAATACAAGTTGGTCTATGTGATGAGGATGTCAGAGTGCCTGTGATTTGCCACATCGACACTTACACTGCATAAAAGATTATTAGTGTTTAATGTTCTCAGGTCAATTCAGTTCAATTCAGTTGCTCAGTCATGGCTGACTCTTTGCAACCCCATGGACTGCAGCACAGCAGGCCTTCCTGTGCATCACCAACTCCTGGAGGCTACTCAAACTCAACGTCCATTGAGATGGTGATGCCATCCAACCATCTCCTCCTCTGTCATCGCCTTCTCCTTGCATCTTCAATCTTTCCCAGCATCAGGGTCTTTCCAAATGAGTCAGTTCTTTGCATCAGGTGGCAAAAGTATTGGAGTTTCAGCTTCAGCATCAGTCCTTCCAATGAATATTCAGAACTGATTTCCTTTAGGATGGACTGGTTGGATCTCCTTGCAGGCTAAGGGACTCTCAAGAGTCTTCTCCAACACCACAGTTCAAAACCATCAACTCTTCTGCTCTCAGGTTTCTTTATAGTCCAACTCTCACATCCATACATGACTACTGGAAAAACCAAAGCTTTGACTAGATGGACCTTTGTTAGCAAAGTAATGTCTCTGCTTTTTAATATGCTGTCTAGGTTGCTCATAACTTTTCTTCCAAGGAGAAAGCTTCTTTTAATTTTAAGAATTCAGTCACCATTTGCAGTGATTTTGGAGCCCAAGAAAATAAAGTCAGCCACTGTTTCCACTGTTTCCCCATCTATTTGCCATGAAGTGATGGGACCAGATGCCATGATCTTTGTTTTCTGAATGTTGAGTTTTAAGCCAACTTTTTCACTCTCCCCTTTCACTTTCATCAAGAGGCTTTTGAGTTCCTCTTCACTTTCTGCCATAAGGGTGGTGTCATCTGCATATCTTAAGTTGTTGATATTTCTCCCGGCAATCTTGATTCCAGCTTGTCCTTCATCCAGCCCAGCATTCCTCATGATGTACTCTGCATATGAGTTAAATAAGCAAGGTAACAAAATACAGCCTTGACGTACTCCTTTCCCGATTTGCCGAGTTTTCCAAATTTTCTGGCACAGTGATTGCATCACTTTCACAGCATCATCTTTAGGATTTGAAATAGCTCAACTGAAATTCCATCATCTCCACTAGCTTTGTTCATAGTGATGCTTCCTAAGGCCCACTCAACTTCGCACTCCAGGATGTCTGGCTCTAGGTCAGTGATCACACCATCGTGATTATCTGAGTCATGAAGATCTTTTTTGTATAGTTCTTCTGTGTATTCTTGCCACCTCTTCTAATATCTTCTGCTGTTTTTACTCAGTAAAATTTACTCTTAAATTTTAAGAGTCTCTTAGGCTAAAAATTTAGATTCTGACTAAATATATTACTACTAAGTTGAATATTGTAGAGGACTGGGCTATGACTATGGCTGTGGTCAGTTATGTCTGTGGTTTTATGCCTTTAGAATCTTGGGATGTGGCTACAGATGTGGCTTAAGAGGTACGGATTTGATTGTTGACACCAATATTGACACACTTGCCATTTGTCCCAAGGCATCAACTGAGTACTGTCTGCTACTGAATCCGTTCTCTTGTGAGATGGAAATTCTTCTCCACAGAGTCTTTTCATTGCACCCATTGTACTCTTTTGACTATAAATTATCCAAACTAAGTCTAGGCAATCAGAATAAATTATTAAATTGGGAGTATATCCCCTTCAGTATCTTAGATTGACTATATTTTTCTCTTTTAGTGTTTTTTTTATGATAATATACCAAGTAAATAATAATTTTAGCATGTTTCACGAGTAGGCAACTCTAAGTTCATTTTTTTCATTATTCTGGCATGGCCAGTGCTGTTAGTGGCTTCTCCTTTAAGAAATTTATAATTTACTTGTTCAAAAATATTTATTAATTACTACATAAGTCTTCCTACTAAGTCTTTGTGTTGTAAATGTGAAATATGTGTCAATGTGGAAAATAAATATGTAAACAAACTTAACAGATGATGTACTGGTCAAGTGGAAACTCAAAGGGAAAGGCTCATGTCTAGGTTCAAAAAAGAGTAGTGTTAAAGCAAAAGGTGGGACCAAATATACTCTCACTAAAGATTACATTGAAATCAATCCTTGATGGAGGACAAATATATTAGAGAGGTGAATAGTATGCCAGGCAAGAGGAACAGAATATGTGCAGGCACAGAGAAAGCACTGGATTAGAGTTATAAATTGTGTACTCCTAGAAAGTACACAGAGCAAAGCAAGTGGCTAAAATGCATCCCCAGGCAGTTAAGATAAACCAGAACATCAAGGTCAAATATATTTTACTATGGCTCAGTGTATTCTGCACCAAGTCACTTCAGCCCCGTCCTATACTTTGTGACTCTATGGACCATAGCCCTGCAGGCTCCTCTGTCCATAGAATTCTCCAGGCAAGAACACTGGAGTGGATTGTCATTCCCTTCTCCAATAAGTACACTACAAACTGTTTTTAAAAGCTATGATCTTTTCCATGAAATTTATGTTTTATAAAAATCATTATGGCTATAAAATGTTTATAAAATTCATTATGCTTTATAAAAATCATTATGGCAACTTACTGAAAAAATGTTGGCCAAGGTGTATGACCACTGACCAATAGACCATTCAAGAGGCTATTCAAGTAACCAATGTGAGGTCTTCATGTAAGAAAGCAGCAGCTAAAATTTTCAAGAGGACCTAGATCAAATATATATTTAGGTGATAGAATTTAAAAGGCTTGTTTATATATTGTGGGGGTGAAGGGTTATAAAGAATTAAAAGGATCACAAAAAGACTCCAGATATGAGGTCAGGCAACTGATGGACTGTGAAGCTAATAGCCGATATCATATGAGATTGGGAGCATTTGGAAAATCAGAGTGGAGACCTGAAAACTCATTGAGTTGGGATCAGTTTTTGCTAAGTTATTTAGTGGTAGTTTCTTATGAAAATCTGGAACTCAAGAAAGAGCTGGGTTTGAGATTTCAAATAATTGGATAAATGTTGTAGCAACTTCACAAAAACAGTATTCCAACTATTTAGAAGTGAGCAGAGGAAAAAGGGTTTGCAATTGAGGTAAGGAGCAGACAAAAGGCAAAAGGTGAAAATCAGAAGAGAGGTCAATCAGGGAAATCCAGGGCATATAAAACTTTCTAGGAGGGAACAATTAACAATTGCATTTTCACTCAAGCATTTACCCTTTCACCAAGCATTTCTAGAGTAATAACACAAATGTTGGTTTCCTCCTGGTGTCTCAGATGGTAAAGTGTCTGCCTACAATGTAAGAGACCAGGGTTCAATCCCTGGGTCGAGAAGACCCCCTGGAGAAGAGAATGGAAACCCACTCCAGTATTCTTGTCTGGAGAATTCCATGGACAGAGGAGCCTGGTGGACTACAGTCTATGTGGTCCCAAGAGTCGGACATGACTGAGAAACTAACACTTTCACCTTCACAACACAAAAGTTGAAACTAAACTAGATGCTGGCAAATGGTTAATGATCTTGTTCTCTGACCTTACAGAAGTTACAGAATCAGGAAGGGATTATAGAACATCATAAAGGCAATTATTGTAAAATAACTGAGGCTTTAGTCATCTCTTAGAGATGAGTCTCTCCAGGCCCCAATGTCTGGGAAACTGACCCAAACTTCATCCACATGATAATCAAAGAAACAGCCATTTTTTAAATTATTTTTAATTGGAGTATAATTGCTTTATAATGTTCTGTTAGTTTCTACTGCAGAACAAAGTGAACCAGCTCCGTCTTCAGCCTCCCTCCATTCCACCCCTCCAGCCACCTCTTTAGGTCGTCACAGAGCACCTGGCTGAGCTTCCCACTGGCTATCTATCTTATGCATGGTAGTGTACATATGTCAAAACTAGTCTCTCAGTCCATCCCACTGTCTCCTCTCTTCTCTGCATTCACAAGTCCAGTCTGTTCTCAACATCTGCATCTCTATTCCTACCCTGCAAATAGGTTCGTTAGTACCATTTTTCTATATCCCAAGTATATCAGTTAATATGTGAAGCAGCCATTTTAAGTGTGACTCCCACATTCTAGTCAAGGTTAATGGGTCTAGATCTGGCCATTTGAAGAAGTTGAACCGGAAAATTGCCAGGATTTATGAACAGAAGCCTGTATTTTTTTTCCACTGGATGAAGCTCTAAGGGCTAACACTTGGCAACTATTAGCAGCTATCCTTTACTCTTTGTTGAGTGCCCATTAACAGTTCATTAAAAGACACCACTTAACTAATGGGCTGAATAATCCTTTATATGTTCGGCTCAGAGACAATCTATGGAAAATCTATCTTTACTTTTCTAGGTTGTCCGGTTAGTAGGTGATATTCCATCAAATCGATGAGGTTCACTATCCTAACAATACCAGGTGAGTAAATTTAAAAATCATTATTCTCTTGATCTACACGTTGACCTCAAACGCTATTCTTTTTTTTTTATTAGAATGTAATTGCTTTACAACGTTGTGCTAGTTTCTGCTGTACAACGAAGTGAATCAGCTATATGTATACACATATCCCCACCCTCTTGGCCCTCCCACACCTCTAGGTCATCACAGAGCAACGAGCTCAGATCCCTATGCTATACAGTAACTTCCCACTAGATATGTATTTTATACATGGTAGTTTGTATATGTCAAAGATAATTCATGAATTTCTTATTTACCTCAGAGGTACAAAAGCCTGTCTCAGTTGGCTTTGCATAGACAAGGACAAAAAATGTCTTAATTGAGATATCATGCAAAATCCCTAAGCCTCAAAGAGTTAATTGTGATAGGACATTAACATCTTCTGATAGCTTGAAAATATAGCATCATCAGTTGTCAAAAGGGATATTCTCATTACAGTTATGATTATGATGACAGATTGAAAAATATCTATAAAGAAATTATAAAACATGAAGCAAAATTTCTGACCTGATGGCTGAAGGCAATGGGCAGAGTTAGTTAGACCTTTGTTCCTGTTTAGTCACTAAGTGGCATCTGACGCTTTTGCAACCCCATGGACTCTAGCCCGCGAGGCTCCTCTGTCCATGGGATTTTCCAGACAAGAATACTAGAGGGGGTTGTCAATTCCTTCTTGGGGATCTTCCTGACCCAGGAATCAAATCCATGTCTCCTGTGTCTCTGTCATTGGCAGGAGGATTCTTTACTACTGAGCCACCAGGGACGCCCTAGTTAGATCTTAACTAGTTGAGATGAAATATAATAATTACCACAACACTGAATTCTTCCCAGTCCCTCTTAAGAGCCTCAAAATCCTAAATGCTTTTGGAATTAAGTTATTTTTCATTCCTGAAGAGAGATTTTACTCCAATTCCCTGTTTGAACCAAAGGCACTGTAGAAACATCAGCAGATCTATAGCTCTAAAAAGAACAGTATCCCACAACTTAAAGCACTGAAGTGTTTATCTACGTGTGTGTGTGTGTGTATATATATATATATAGCAATACATATCTATATATGAAACAAATATATGTGTATACACATGAGTTTATTGAAATAGAAATGGGGGGAAATATACTAGATAATTTAGAGTATGGTTATCTAGGAGTGGGAAGTTGATGCATAGTATTGGGAGAATGAGTAAGGATGGAAGAAGGTAAGGGGTTAGCTATAAGGTAAAAAATAAGCATAGAGACTATACTGAAAAAAATCCCAAAACGAAAAATATACTGTTTGTATGATTGTATTTATGTTTGTGATAGGTAATAGACAAAGACATTACAGCTATGGATTTATGGTGTATCCATAATAAATGACAGTTAAAAAAGACAGGAGCTCATAGGTGTAGCACAATTCCTTTTTGTTTGAAACCACAAACTTCAAACACCCATGTATGCCTAAGTATGGGGAGAGACTATATTGCCTCTGTCTGTATCAGGAAAGAGAAATGGAAGGTCCCCTGAAGGGAATATTGTGTGTGTGCACTAAAATCAGAGATCATTAACTTGATCTTCTACATATTTGCATTGCTTCTCTCATTATTACAGGAATATGTTAACTTGAAAATGAAGATAACATCAAATGGAGAAAATGTTTAAAAAATGAAAAGGAAGGAGAAGGAACAAGATGGCGGAGGAATAAGACGGCGAGACCACTCTCTCCCCCACAAATTCATCAAAAGAACATTTGAACACGGAGTAAAATCCACAAAACAACTTCTGAATGCTGGTAGAGGACATCAGGCACCCAGAAAAGCAGCCCATTGTCTTCAAAAGGAGGTAGGAAAAAAACATAAAAGATAAAAAGACAAAAGAGGTGAGGACGGAGCTCCGTCCAGGGAAGGGAGGCTTTAAAAAGAGAGAAGTTTCCAAACACCAGGAAGCACTCTCACTGGCTATTCTGTGGTGAGGCTTGGAACCTCAGAGGGCCACATAACCAGGAGGAAAAAAGAAAGAAATAATTAAAACCCACAGATTACCCACCAAACGGTAACTCCCAGTAGAGAAGCAATGCAGACTCCTGCATACACCATTAGTAAGTGGGGGTTGGGCAGGGAGGAGCCGGCTGAACTGCTTAGAGAGAGGACTGGGCTTGAATGCCGCGAGAACAATCTGAGAGAACTGACTGGGTATAGCAAAGCAGACTGGGATAGCTTCCCCACGAAAAGGCAGAAAGCTCTAACCTAAGCCTCCGCCAGCCCCGCTCACAGAACAAAGGGCTGAGCAGAGTGAGCTGGCTGCGGTTGGCCCATCCGCCATCCCCAGCCAAGACAGGCAGGGAGGTCAGCCAGAGTCAGAGGGGGCAACCACGGCCCCAGAAAGGCATCCGATACAAACTGCAGGCAGGCTTGTTGCTAATCAAGACTTCTTGGGCTCGGGCTGGTCGATATCCGCCTGAGAAAGTGCGCCGGTTGTACACCCAGAAAACAGAGTGGCAGGGACTGGGGAGGCAATAAGTCACAGCAACCACGCTCGCCAAACACCTGGTCACCTGAGCTGCTCGGACCGGGGAAGGCACAAAACGCAGACCCAGCCAAGTCTGCACCATTGTGGACTACGCAAGAAACAACCTGAGACACTCAGACCTGGGAAGTGCATACAACCCAGCGCCAGCCTCGGACAGTTCCTGGCAGAGCAACCTAGAGCCTGTGCAGTGTAGACTGGGACAACACATACGCTCTGAGCAGGGGCAAATCCAGTGTGGCCGAGACGCTGCGAGCACTCCACACAGACGCCAGAGATATTTGTCTGAAGCATTCCTCCCTTCCTAGAACAGGACTGAACAACTGAGCCTTAAAAAGAGTCCACCCGCCCCCTAGTATCAGGGCGGAAATTAGACACTGAAGAGACCAGCAAACAGAAGCTAAAACAGAAGGAACCACCTTGGAAAAGACAGATAGAGAAGTCTAGAGACTACTCCAAGAATAAGACCAAAAACCAGAGGCAAGAGGCTTAAGCCTGAATCCTGAGAACACCAGAGAACTCCTGACTCCAGGGAACATTAATCAATAGGAGCTCATCAAACGTCTCCATACCTACACTAAAACCAAGCACCACCCAAGGGTCAACAAGTTCCAGAGTAAGACATACCACGCAAATTCTCCAGCAACACAGGAAAATAGCCCTGAGTTTCAATATACAGGCTGCCCAAAGTCACTCCAAACCCAATGACATCTCATAACACATTACTGGACACTACATTGCACTCCAGAGAGAAGAAATCCAGCTCCATCCACCAGAACACCGATACAAGCTTCCCTAGTCAGGGAACCTTGACAAGTCACCCATCCAACCACACACACAACGAGGAAACTACATAATAAAGAGAACTCCACAAACTGCTAGAAGAGGGAAAGGCCACCCCAAGCAAAGCAATATAAGCAAGATGAAGAGGCAGAGAAATACCCAGCAAGTAAAGGAACAAGATAAATGCCCACCAACACAAACAAAAGGAAGATATAGGGAATCTACCTGATAAAGAATATCGAATTTTGATGGTGAAAATGATTCAAAATCTTGAAAGCAAAATGGAGTTACAGATAAATAACCTGGAGAAAAGGATTGAGAAGATGGAAGAAAGGTTTAATAAGAACTTAGAGGAAATAAAAAAGAGTCAATATACAATGAATAATGCAATAGATGAGATCAGAAACACTCTGGAGGGAACAAACAGTAGAATAACAGAGGCAGAAGACAGGATAAGTGAGCTAGAAGATAGAATTGTAGAAATAAATGAAACAGAGAGGAAAAAAGAAAAACTAATTAAAAGAAATGAGGATAATATTAGAGACCTCTGGGACAATGTTAAATGGTCCAACATTTGAATCATAGGAGTCCAAGAAGAAGAAGATAAAAAAAAAAGACCATGAGAGAATACTTGAGGAGATAATAGTTGAAAACTTCCCTAAAATGGGGAAAGAAATAATCACCCAAGTCCAAGAAACCCAGAGAGTCCCCAACAGGATAAACCCAGGCAAAATACTCCAAGACACATATTAATCAAGTTAACAAAGGTCAAACACAAACAACAAATATTAAAAGCAGCAAGGGAAAAGCAGCAAATAACACACAAGGGGATTCCCATAAGGATAACAGCTGATCTTTCAACAGAAACTCTTCAGACCAGGAGGGAATGGCAAGACATACTTAAAGTGATGAAAGAAAATAACCTACAGCCCAGATTACTATACCCAGCAAGGATCTCATTCAAACATGAAGGAGAAATCAAAAGCTTTACAGACACGAAAAAGCTGAGAGAATTCAGCATCACCAAATCAGCTCTCCAACGAATGCTAAAGGATCTTCTCTAGGCAGGAAACACAGAGAGGGTGTATAAACTCAAAACCAAAGCAATAAAGAAAATGGCTACGGGATCATACTTATCAATAATTACATTAAACGTAAATGGGTTGATGCCCCAACCAAAAGACAAAGGCTGTCTGAATGGATACGAAAACAAGAACCCCATATATGTTGTCTCCAAGAGGCCCACCTCAAAATGAGGGACACATACAGACTGAAAGTGAAGGGCTGGAAAAAGACATTCCATGCAAATAGAGACCAAAAGAAACCAGGGGTAGCAATACTCATATCAGATAAAATAGACTTTAAAACAAATGCTGTGAAAAGAGACAAAGAAGGAAACTACATAATGATCAAAGGATCAATCCAAGAAGAAGATATAACAATTATAAATATTTATGCACCCAACCTAGGAGCACCCCAATATGTAAGACAATTACTAACAAGCATGAAAGGGGAAATTAACAACAATGCAATAATAGTGGGAGATTTTAATACCTCACTTACATCTATGGATAGAACAACTAAACAGGAAATTAACAAGGAAACACAAACTTTAAGTGATACAATAGACCTGTTAGACCTAATAGATCTCTATAGGACATTTCACCACAAAACAATGAGTTTCACCTTATTCTCAAGCACATACAGAACATTTTCCAGGATAGATCACATGCTGGGCCATAAATCTAGCCTTGGTAAATTCAAAAAAAATTGAAATCATTCCAAGCATCTTTTCTGACCACAATGCAGTAAGAGTAGATCTCAATTACGGGAGAAAAACCATTAAAAATGCCAACATATGGAGGCTGAGCAACACGTTACTGAATAATGAACAAATCATCAGTTCAGTTCAGTTCAGTCGCTCAGTCGTGTCCGACTCTTTGCGACCCCATGAATCACAGCAAGCCAGGCCCCCCTGTCCATCTCCAACTCCCAGAGTACACTCAAACTCATGTCCACAGAGTCGGTGATGCCATCCAGCCATCTCATTCTCCGTCGTCCCCTTCTCCTCCCGCCCCCAACCTTTCCCAGCATCAGAGTCTTTTCCAGTGAGTCAACTCGTCACATGAGGTGGCCAAAGTATTGCAGTTTCAGCTTTAGCATCAGTCCCTCCAATGAACATCCAGGATTGATCTCCTTTAGAATGGACTGGTTGGATCTCCTTGCAGCCCAAAGGACTCTCAAGAGTCTTCTCCAACACCACAGTTCAAAAGCATCGATTCTTCAGCGATCAGCTTTCTTCACAGTCCAACTCTCACATCCATACATGACCACAGGAAAATTCATTGCCTTGACAAAACGGACCTTGGTTGGCAAAGTAATCTCTCTGCTTTTTAATATACTATCAAGGTTGGTCATAACTTTCCTTCCAAGGAGCAAGCGTCTTTTAATTTCATGGCTGCAATCAGCATCTGCAGTGATTTTGGAGTGTGCTTCTTCCAGCCCAGCGTTCCTCATGATGTACCCTGCATAGAAATTAAATAAGCAAGGTGACAATATACAGCCTTGACGTACACCTTTTCCTATTTGGAACCAGTCTGTTGTTCCATGTCCAGTTCTAACTGTTGCTTCCTGACCTGCATACAGGTTTCTCACGAGGCAGGTCAGGTGGTCTGGGATTCCCATCTCTTTCAGAATGTTCCACAGTTTATTGTGATCCACACAGTCAAAGGCTTTGGCATAGTCAATGAAGCAGAAATAGATGTTTTTCTGGAACTCTCTTGCTTTTTCCATGATCCAGCGGATGTTGGCAATTTGATCTCTGGTGCCTCTGCCTTTTCTAAAACCTGCTTGAACATCTGGGAGTTCACGGTTTATATACTGCTGAAGCCTGGCTTGGAGAATTTTGAGCAAGACTTTACTAGCGAACAAATCATAGAAGAAATAAAAATAGAAATCAAAATATGCATAGAAATGAATGAAAATGAAAACACAACAACCCAAAACCTCTGGGACACTGTAAAAGCAGTGATAAGGGGGAAGTTCATAGCAATACAGGCACACCTCAAGAAACAAGAAAAAAGTCAACTAAATAACCTAACCCTACATCTAAAGAAATTAGAAAAGGAAGAAATGAAGAACCGCAGGGTTAGTAGAAGGAAAGAAATCGTAAAAATTAGGGCAGAGATAAATGCAAAAGAAACAAAAGAGACCATAGCAAAAATAAACAAAGCCAAAAGCTGGTTCTTTGAGAAGGTAAATAAAATTGACAAAACACTAGGCAGACTCATCAAGAAACAAAGGGAGAATAACCAAATCAATAAAATTAGAAATGAAAATGGAGAGATCACAACCGACAACACAGAAATGCAAAGGATTATTAGAGAATAATATCAGCAATTATATGGCAATAAAATGAATAACTTGGAATAAATGGACAAATTCCTAGAAAAGTACAACTTTCCAAAACTGAACCAGGAAGAAATAGAAAATTTGAACAGACCCATCACAAGCACGGAACTAGAGGCTGTAATCAGAAATCTTCCAGCAAACAAAAGCCCAGGTCCTGATGGCTTCACAGCTGAATTCTACCAAAAATTTCAAAAAGAGCTAACACCTATTCTACTCAAACTCTTCCAGAAAATTGCTGAGGAAGGGAAACTTCCAAACTCATTCTCTGAGGCCACGATCACCCTAGTCCCAAAACCTGGTAAAGATCCCACGAAAAAAGAAAGCTACAGGCCAATATCGCTGATGAACATAGATGCAAAAATCCTTAACAAAATTCTAGCAATCAGAATCCAACAACACATTAAGAAAATCATACATCATGAACAAGTGGGCTTTATCCAAGGAATGCAAGGATTCTTCAATATCTACAAATCAATCAACACCATATTAACAAACTGAAAAATAAAAATCATATGATTATCTCAATCAGTTCAGTTCTGTACAGTCGCTTAGTCGTGTCCAACTCTTTGCGACCCCAAGAACCACAGCACGCCAGGCCTCCCTGTCCATCACCAACTCGAGAGTTCACTCAAACTCAGGTCCATCGAGTCGGTGATGCCATCAAGCCACCTCATTCTCTGTCATCCCCTTCTCCTCCCGCCCCCAACGTTTCCCAGCATCAGACTCTTTTCCAGTGACTCAACACGTCGCATGAGGTGGCCAAAGTATTGGAGTTTCAGCTTTAGCATAAGTACTTCCAATGAACACCCAGGATTGATCTCCTTTAGAATGGACTGGTTGGAACTCCTTGCAGTCCAAGGGACTCTCAAGAGTCTACTCCAGCACCACAATTCAAAACCATCAATTTTTCTCTGATCAGCTTTCTTCACAGTCCAACTCTCACATCCATACGTGACCACGGGAAAAGCCATAGCATTGACTAGACGGACCTTGGTTGGCAAAGTAATCTCTCTGCTTTTTAATATACTATCTAGGCTGTTCATAACTTTCCTTTCAAGGAGTAAGCGTCTTTTAATTTCATGGCTGCAATCAGCATCTGCAGTGATTTTGGAGCCCAAAAAAAATAAAGTCTGACACTGTTTCCACTGTTTCCCCATCTATTTCCTGTGAAGTGATGGGACCAGATGCCATGATCTTTGTTTTCTGAATGTTGAGCTTTAAGCCAACCTTTTCACTCTCCTCTTTCACTTTCATCAAGAGGCCTTTGAGTTCCTCTTCACTTTCTGCCATAAGGGTGGTGTCATCTGCATATCTGAGGTTATTGATATTTCTCCCGGCAATCTTGATTCCAGCTTGCGCTTCTTCCAGGCCAGCGTTCCTCATGATGTACTCTGCATATAAGTTAAATAAGCAAGGTGACAATATACAGCCGTGACGCACTCCTTTTCCTATTTGGAACCAGTCTGTGTTTCCATGTCCAGTTCTAACTGTTGCTTCCTGACCTGCATACAGGTTTCTCAAGAGGCAGGTCAGGTGGTCTGGGATTCCCATCTCTTTCAGAATGTTCCACAGTTTATTGTGACCCACAGAGTCAAAGGCTTTGGCATAGTCAATGAAGCAGAAATAGATGTTTTTCTGGAACTCTCTTGCTTTTTCCATGATCCACCGGATGTTGGCAATTTGATCTCTGGTGCCTCTGCTTTTTCTAAAACATACTTGGACATCTGGAAGTTCACGGTTCACATAGTGCTGAAGCCTAGCTTGGAGAATTTTGAGCATGACTTTATAGCGTGTGAGGTGAGTGCAACTGTGCGGTAGTTTGAGCATTCTTTGGCATTGCCTTTCTTTGGGATTGGAATGAAGACTGACCTTTTCCAGTCCTGTGGCCAAGGCTGAGTTTTCCAAATTTGCTGGCATATTGAGTGCAGCACTTTCACAGCATCATCTTTCAGGATTTGAAATAGCTCAGTTGGAATTCCATCACCTCCACTAGCTTTGTTCTTAGTGATGCTCTCTAAGGCCCACTTGACCTCACATTCCAAGATGTCTGGTTCCAGGTGAGTGAGCACGCCATTGTGATTATCTTCATCGTGAAGATCTTTTTTTGTACATTTCTTCTGTGTATTCTTGCCACCTCTTCTTAATATCTTCTGCTTCTGTTAGGTCCATACCACTTCTGTCCTTTATCGAGCCCATCTTTCCATGAAATGTTCCCTTGATATCTCTAATTTTCTTGAAAATATCTCTTGTTTTTCCTATTCTGTTGTTTTCCTCTGTTTCTTTGCATTGATCGCTGAGGAAGGCTTTCTTATCTCTCCTTTCTATTCTTTGGAACTCTGAATTCAGATGCTTATATCTTTCCTTTCCTCCTTTGCTTTTCGCTTCTCTTCATTTCACAGCTATTTATAAGGCCTCCTCAGACAGCCATTTTGCCTTTTTTCATTTCTTTTCCATGGGGATATTCTTGGTCCCTGTCTCTTGTACAATATCATGAACCTCCGTCCAGAGTTCATCAGGCACTTTATCTATCAGATCTATCCCTTAAATCTATTTCTCACTTCCACTGTATAATCATAAGGGATTTGATGATTTGATTGAGGTCATATCTGAATGGTCTAGTGGTTTCCCCTACTTTCTTCAATTTAAGTCTGAATTTGGCAATAAGTTGTTCATGATCTGAACCACAGTCAGCTCCTGGTCTTGTATTTGCTATCTGTATAGAGCTTCTCCATCTTTGGCTGCAAAGAATATAATCAATCTGATTTCGGTGTCGACCATCTGGTGATGTCCATGTGTAGAGTCTTCTCTTGTGTTGTTGGAAGAGGGTGTTTGCTGTGACCAGTGCGTTCTCTTGGCAAAACTCTATTAGCCTTTGCCCTACTTCATTTCATGCTCCAAGGATAAATTTGCCTGTTACTCTAGGTGTTTCTTGACTTCCTACTTTTGCATTCCAGTCCCCTATAATGAAAAGGACATCTTTTTTGGGTGTTACTTCTAAAAGGCCTTGTAGGTCTTCATAGAACCATTCAACTTTGGCTTCTTCAGCATTACTGGTTGGGGCATAGACTTGGATTACTGTAATATTGAATGGTTTGCCTTGGAAACGAACAGAAGTCATTCTGTCATTTTTAAGATTGCATCCATGTACCACATTTTGGACTCTTTTGTTGACCGTGATGGCCAGTCCATTTCTTCTAAGGGATTCCTGCCCATAGTAGTAGATATAATGGTCATCTGAGTTAAATTCACCCATTCCAGTCCATTTTAGTTCACTGATTCCTAGAATGTCGACGTTCACTCTTGCCATCTCCTGTTTGACCACTTCCAATTTGCCTTGATTCATGGACCTAACATTCCAGGTTCCTATGTAATATTGCTCTTCACAGCATCGGTCCTTGATTCTATCATCAGTCACATCCAAAACTGAGTATTTGTTTCGCTTTGGCTCCATCCCTTCATTCTCTCTGGAGTTATTTCTCCACTGATCTCCAGTAGCATACTGGGCAACTACTGACCTAGGGAATTCCTCATTCAGTATCCTATCATTTTGCCTTTTGATACTGTTCATGGGGTTCCCAAGGCAAGTATATTGAAGTGGTTTGCCATTCCCTTCTCCAGTGGACCACATTCTGTCAGACCTCTCCACCATGACCAGTCTATCTTGGGTGGGCCCACATGGCATGTCTTAGTTTCATTGAGTTAGACAGGGCTGTGGTCCATATAATTCGATCAACTAGTTTTTTGTGATTATGATTTCAGTGTGTCTGCCCTCTAATGACCCCTCCCAATACCTACCATCTTATTTGGGTTTCACTTACCTTGGTCGTGGAGTATCTCTTCACAATTGCTCCAGCAAAGTGCACCTGCTGTACCTTACCTTGGACTAGGGGTATCTCCTCAAGGTCGCCCCTCCTGACCTTGAATGTGGAGTAGCTCCTCTCAGAACTTTTGTGCCCACGCAGCCACCACCTCTTGGACATGGGACAGCTCCCCTCGGCCACCACCCTGACCTTGGGCGTGGGGTAGCTCCTCTCAGCTGCGCTTCTGTGTGTGGTCAGTTGTGATTATCTCAATAGATGCAGAGAAAGCCCTCGACAAAATTCAACATCCATTTATGATAAAAACCCTCAAGAAAGTGGGAATAGAAGGGATATATCTCAACATAATAAAAGCTATATATGACAAACCCACAGCAAACATTATCCTCAACAGTGAAAAACTGAAAGCATTTCCCCTAAAATCAGGAACAAGACAAGGGTGCCCATTCTCACCACTACTATTCAACATAGTTCTGGAAGTTTTGGCTACAGCATTCAAAGCAGAAAAAGACATAAAAGGAATACAAATTGGAAAAGAAGTAAAACTTTCACTGTTCGCTGATGACATGATCCTCTACACAGAAAACCCTAAAGACTCTACCAGAAAACTACTAGAGCTAATCAATGAAGACAGTAAAGTTGCAGGATATAAAATCAACACAACCTTGCATTCCTATACACTAATAATGAGAAAATAGAAAGAGAAATTAAGGAAAGTATTCCATTCACTGTTGCAACGAAAAGAATTAAATACTTAGAATATATCTACCTAAGGAAACAAAAGACTTGTACATAGAAAGCTATAAAACACTTGTGAAAGTAATCAAAGAGGACACTAATAGATGGAGAAATATACCGTGTTCATTGATTGGAAGAATAAATATTGTAAAAATGAGTATACTACCCAAAGTAATTTATACATTCAATGCAATCCCTATCAAGCTACCAACGATGTTTTTCACAGAACTAGAACAAATAATCTCACAGTTTGTATGGAAATACAAAAAACCTCGAATAGCCAAAGCAATCTTGAGGAAGAAGAATGGAACTGGGGGAATTAACCTGCCGGAATTCAGGCTCTACTACAAAGCCACAGTCATCAAGACAGTATGGTACTGGCATGAAGACAGAAGTATAGATCAATGGAACAAAATAGAAAGCCCAGAGATAAATCCACGCACCTATGGACACCTTATCTTTGACAAAGAAGGCAAGAATATAAAATGGAGAAAAGACAGTCTCTTTAACAAATGGTGCTGGGAAAACTGGTCAGCCACTTCTAAATGATTGAAACTAGAACACTTCCTAACACCATACACCAAAATAAACTCAAAATGGATTAGAGAGCTAAATGTAAGACCAGATTCTATAAAACTCCTAGAGGAGAACGTAGGCAAAACACTCTCTGACATAAATCACAGCAGGATCCTCCAAGACCCACCTCCCAGAATATTGGAAATAAAAGCAAAAATAAACAAATGGGACCTAATTAAAATCAAAAGCTTCTGCACAGCAAAGGAAACTATAGTAAGGTGAAAAGACAGCCTTCAGAATGGGAGAAAATCATAGCAAATGAAGCAACTGATAAAGGATTAATCTCCAAAGTATACAAGCAGCTCCTGCAGCTCAATTCCAGAAAAATAAATGACCCAATCAAAAAATGGGCCAAAGAACTAAACAGACATTTCTTCAAAGAAGACATAAAGATGGCTAACAAACACATGAAAAAAAGCTCAACATCCCTCATAATCAGAGAAATGCAAATCAAAACCACAATGAGATACCATTTCACACCAGTCAGAATGGCTGCTATCCAAAAGTCTACATGCAATAAATGCTGGAGAGTGTGTGGAGAAAAGGGAACCCTCTTACACCGTTGGTGGGAATGCAAACAAGTATAGCCACTATGGAGAACAGTGTGGAGATTCCTCAAAAAACTAGAAATAGAACTGCCATATGATCCAACAATCTCACTCCTGGGCATACACACACAGAGGAAACAAGAATTGAAAGAGACACGTGTACTCCAATGTTCAAAGCAGCATTGTTTATAATAGCCAGGACATGGAAGCAACCTAGATGTCCATCTACAGACGAATGGATAAGAAAGCTTTGGTACATATACACAATGGAGTATTACTCAGCCATTAAAAATAATGCATTTGAACCAGTTCTAATGAGGTGGATGAAACTAGAGCCTATTATACAGAGTGAAGTAAGCCAGAAAGAAAAACACCAATACAGTATACTAAAGCATATATATGGAATTTAGAAAGATGCAAATGATAACCCTGTATACAGACAGCAAAAGAGACACAGATGTATAGAACAGTCTTTGAGACTCTGTGGAAGAGGGTGAGGGTGTCATGGTTTCGGAGAATGGCATTGAAAAATGTATATTATCATATATGAAACGAATCGCCAGTTCAGGGTTTATGCATGTTACAGGATGCTTGGGGCTGGTATTCGGGGATGACCCAGAGGGAGGATAAGGGGTGGAGGGAGGTGGGAGGGGGGTTGGGGAGGGGGAACTCATGTACACCCGGGCCGGATTCATGTCAATGTATGGCAAAACCAACCAATATAATATTGTAAAATAATTAGCCTCCAATAAAAATTAAAAAAAAAATAAAAAGATGCTTTAGATAATAAGAAACCAAATCATGCATAGAATCAGAAACTTTGGAGAGCTGGCTTTATTTAACTTTTGTTTGATTTGCAAATGATTTGTTCGCATTTCCTGTAGAAGATTTTAACATCTCTTTACAAACACTTGGCATTCTATTTTTAATTTATCTAGCTTATTTACATCTCCTAAAGAGAAAAGACTACTTGTTCACAGCTCTCCAAATAAGCCTTAGCAAGTAGCAGTCATAAAATCTAAACAAATGAGGTAGTGTGAAATGTAAAGACAAGGTAAGCATAAATTTTTAACAGACGTGATACATTTTAACCCCTGGAGAGATTTCTTGCCTTTATAATCAACTAGTTCCACCATGCCATAATGGAATATAATGAGACTCAAGACTACTTTAGGAGACATAACACAATAAGTTGAATTTATATGCAACTACCCAGAAACAAAATGGGTTGAATGAGATATTATGTAAAACCCTCTAAGGAGTCACCTGATATTATTTGTCAGGTTAAATGGTTGTTTTCTTATTGACTAAAATAGTTTCATGTTTATATTTCTATAAATCTGATATAGAAAAGAAGGAAGAATGCATGAGAAAACTCTGGACAGCAAGTGGGAAAAATAAACTCTCAGCTATCTTTAGTGTATTTTAATATATTAAAAAAATGAGGCATCACTTATAGTGTGACAAAGGTCCATATAGTGAAATCTATGGAAAACTCAGCAGTGGCCACAGGACTGGAAAAGGTCAGATTTCATTCCAATACCAAAGAAAGACAATGCCAAAAAATGCTCAAACTACCGCACAATTGCACTCATCTCACACGCAAGTAAAGTCATGCTCAAAATTCTCCAAGCCACGCATCAACAGTATGTGAACTGAGAACTTCCAGATATTCAAGCTGGTTTTAGAAAAGGCAGAGGCACCAGAGATCAAATTGCCAACATCCGCTGGATCATGGAGAAAGCAAGAAAGATCCAGAAAACCATCTATTTCTGCTTCATTGACTATGCCAAAGCCTTTGACTGTGTGGATCACAAGAAACTGTGGAACATTCTGAAAGAGATGGGAATACCAGACCACCTGACCTGCCTCTTGAGAAACCTGTATGCAGGTCAGAAAGCAACAGTCAGAACTGTACATGGAACAACAGACTGGTTCCAAATAGGAAAAGGAGTACGTCAAGGTTGCGTATTGTCACCTTGTTTATTTAACTTATATGCGGAGAACATCATGAGGAATGCTGGGCTGGAAGAAGCACAAGCTGGAATCAAGATTGCTGGGAGAAATATCAGTAACCTCAGATATGCAGATGACACCACCCTTATGTCAGAAAGTTAAGAGGAAGCAAAAAGCCTCTTGATGAAAGTGAAAAAGGAGAGAGAAAAATTTGGCTTGAAGCTCAACATTCAAAAAACTAAGATCATGGCATCTGGTCCCACCACTTCATGGGAAATAGATGCGGAAACAATGGAAACAGTGTCAGACTTTATATTTTGGACTCCAAAATCACTGCAGATACTGACTGCAGCCATGAAATTTAAAGACGCTTACTCCTTGGAAGGAAAGTTATGACCAACCTAGAAAGTATATTAAAAAACAGACATTACTTTGCCAACAAAGGTCCTTCTAGTCAAGGCTATGGTTTTTCCAGTGGTCATGTATGGATGTGAAAGTTGGAGTGTGAAGAAAGCTGATTGCTGAAGAATAGATGCTTTTGAACTGTGGTGCTGTTGAGAGTCCCTTGGTCTGAAAGGAGATCCAACCAGTCCATTTTAAAGGAGATCAATCCTGGGTGTTCATTGGAAGGACTGATGCTAAAGCTGAAACTCCAATACTTTGGCCACCTCATGCGACGAGTTGACTCACTGGAAAAGGCTCTGATGCTGGGAGGGATTGGGGGCAGGAGGAGAAGGGGACGACAGAGAATGAGATGGCTGGATGGCATCACCGGCTCGATGAACATGAGTTTGAGTGAACTCCGGGTGTTGGTGATGGACAGGGAGGCCTGGCGTGCTGTGATTCATGGTGTCTCAAAGAGGCGGACACGACTGAGTGACTGATTTGAACTGAATGGTTTTTCCAGTAGTCATGTATGGATATAAGAATTGGATCATAAAGACCAAGTGTGAAAGAATGGATGCTTTTGAATTGTGGTTTTGGAGAATGTGGTGACCCAAGGACAAAAGAGCAGATAAAACCAAGGAGGGTCTTGGAATTCAGGAAAGGAAAAAACAAACCCTTATCATCCTTCCCTCCCCTGTGTTGTAATTATTAACGGAATTCAGGTCATCCTGAGCAGTATAACCTGTCACTCCTCCTATCTCATAGGGAGAACATATTTGCCTTACTCTTTCATCCCCACCAAATATATGTGCGTCATCCAATCAGCAAATGACCCACAAGACCCTTATCCCACTCCTTGTACCCTGGGTATAAAAGAGGACTAAGGACCCCTGTTTTGCAAGATGATGCTGTGAAAGTGTTGCACTCAATATGCCAGCAAATTTGGAAAACTCAGCAGTGGCCACAGAACTGGAAAAGGTCAGTCTTCATTCCAATCCCAAAGAAAGGCAATGCCAAAGAATGCTCAAACTACCGCACAGTTGCACTCATCTCACACGCTAGTGAAGTCATGCTCAAAATTCTCCAAGTCAGGCTTCAGCAATATGTGAACCGTGAACTCCCAGATGTTGAAGCAGGTTTTAGAAAAGACAGAGGCACCAGAGATCAAATAGTCAACATCCACTGGATCATGGAAAAAGCAAGAGAGTTCTAGAAAAACATCTATTTCTGCTTCATTGACTATGCCAAAGCCTTTGACTGTGTGGATCACAATAAACTGTGGAACATTCTGAAAGAGATGGGAATACCAGACCACCTGACCTGCCTCTTGAGAAACCTGTATGCAGATCAGGAAGCAACAGTTAGAACTGGACATGGAACAACAGACTGGTTCCAAATAGGAAAAGGAGTGCGTCACGGCTGTATATTGTCACCTTGCTTATTTAACTTATATGCAGAGTACATCATGAGGAACGCTGGGCTGGAAGAAGCACAAGCTGGAATCAAGATTGCTGGGAGAAATATCAATAACCTCAGATATGCAGATGACCCTACCCTTATGGCAGAAAGTGAAGAGGAACTCAAAAACCTCTTGATGAAAGTGAAAGAGGAGAGTGAATAGGTTGGCTTGAAGCTCAACATTCAGAAAAACAAGATCATGGCATCTGGTCCCATCACTTCACAGGAAATAGATGGGGAAACAGTGGAAACAGTGTCAGACTTTATTTTTTTGGGCTCCAAAATCACTGCAGATGCTGATTGCAGCCATGAAATTAAAAGACGCTTGCTCCTTGGAAGGAAAGTTATGACCAACCTTGATAGTATATTAAAAAGCAGAGACATTACTTTGCCAACCAAGGTCTGTCTAGTCAAGGCTATGGTTTTTCCCATGGTCATGTATGAATGTGAGAATTGGACTGTGAAGAAAGCTGATCGCCGAAGTATTGATGCTTTTGAACTGTGGTGTTGGAGAAGACTCTTGAGAGTCCCTTGGACTGCAAGGAGATCCAACCAGTCCATTCTAAAGGAGATCAATCCTGGGTGTTCATTGGAAGGACTGATGCTAAAGCTGAAGCTGCAATACTTTGGCCACCTCATGCAACGAGTTGAATCACTGGAAAAGAGTCTGATTCTGGGAAATTTTGGGGGTGGGAGGAGAAGGGGACGACAGAGAATGAGATGGCTGGATGGCAGCACCAACTCTGTGGACATGAGTTTGAGTGAACTCCGGGAGTTGGTGATGGACAGAGAGGCCTGGCGTGCTGTGATTCATGGGGTTGTGGAGAGTCGGACACGACTGAGCAACTGAACTGAACTGAACTGAATTGAAGGACCCCTGTTCAACGGCAGTTCTCCCTTGAGCTGGCCTGCTGTTCTAACAGCATCTCCCACTGCAGTAAACTATATTTCCCTCTCATTCTGTCTCATGTCTGGAAATTCTTTTCTAGCCCACCCACGGACCACAACGGAAAAGTCGCCTGAGAGTCCCTTCGATTGCAAGATCAAACCGTTCAGTCAGAAAGGAAATCAACTTCTTTGTTCTTTGTCTCATCACAACAAAGTTTTGGAGTAATGGACATTAAAGCCCCCTTGGCATGTCACAGCTCTTGGATCTTGACAGACCATGTTATAGCTCTCAGGTCTCGAACAGACCATGTTATAGCTCTTAGACAAGTCAGTGTTACAGCTCTATTTTATTTAGAAGATGGCAGGAAAATCCATCTTCAAGGCGTGAGGGCACATTAATCCAAAGATGTGAAGAGAAGAGTGCCCAGCGCTTGGGAGAGAGAGCGCAAGCCCTTGGCTCCCCTTTTATATGTTTTTTCTTCCCCCTGGGCCTGCCCTATGCAAACTGGGCTTAGTCAGGAGTGCTGTTCTACCTGAAGTTCTCACTCCAGTCCTCGGACCTTCCTTTGACCTTCCTCTGTTCTGTTTTCACGGGCTTTCCCCTTTCTTGTCTTTTAGCCACCACCATTTTGGACTCCTTTTCCTTATTCTAACTACCTAACAGTCCTGAATATTCTTTGGAAGGACTGATGCTAAAGCTGAAGATCCAATATTTTGGCAACCTGATGAGAAGACTCAACTCACTGGAAGAGACCCTGATGCTGAGAAAGATTGAAAGCAACAGGAAAAGGGAGCAGCAGTGGATAAAATGGTTAGATGGCATCACCGACTCAATGGACATGAATTTGAGCAAACTCTGGGAAATAGCGAAGGATAGGGAAGCCTGGTATACTGCAGTACATGGAGTTACAAAGAGTCATACATACTTAGAAACTGAAAAACAGCAACAATATCCTTCCATGTTATTCCTTGGATAGAAAGAGGATTGAGATGCACCACCTCAACAATCACTGAAAACAGCATATGCTTCTAAGTTCAGCTAGGCACTTTGCTATGAAGTCTTTACAGATAACATTTTGTACAATATTTTTATCATGAAAAAATGTTGGAGGGAACTACTTAAAGAGAATTCTGGCTTCTATAATAATCAATATCATTTATCCAATTTAAAAAATATTCTTGACTTAAGATAGCAATATTTCTCATAGCATGTGGGCTTCCCAGGTGTTGCTAGTGGTAAAGAACTTGCCTGCCAATGCAAGTTCAATCCCTGGGTCAGGAAGATCCCCTGGAGAAGGGGATGGCTACTCACTCCAGTATTCTGCCTGAAAAGTCCCATAGACAGAGGAGCCTCATCGGCTATAGTCCACAGGGTCGCAAAGAGTCAGACACGACTGAAGCAACTTAGCATGCACGCATTAGAAAATCAAACACTCATTCATCTAGGGGGCACATATCCATTGAATATGGTCTACATACATGGTGTCAGTACTTACATGGTCCCAGTGCATAGTCTTGGTACCTACAATTATTCCTATTGCTGCCTTCTGCCTTTACTTTTGCCATATTTAGTTCCTATTAATATAGGTATAAACTATTGCATTAGTTGATGTAAAAGAAGCATTAATAATAGTGTTGGGGTAATAATGTGATTATGATAAAGTAACTAAGAAAATAAGTAAGAAATATTCTTAGTTTTTAGATATGCATATTAAAATGTTTTAAATTATAGTATATTTGTGATATATTTGGAAATATTTAATCAAATTATGGTTAATATATCAAAACATTAATAATTATTAAGATTAAGTAATGAATAAAAATGTTCATACTCTTATTTTTCTGTCAATTAAATGTTTTTTAATGAAAAGTTTACAAAATGCATAGCAAGAGCAGAGAATGTTCGTGAATGAGACAAATGAAATGAGCAATAACCCATGAGTGAGAATGTTTAAGACCTGTCTTGGGCCCATAAAATTTTTACAGAAGCTAAAAATAGGGTTAAAAGAGATAATGAGAGCTAAATTGGGAAATATATATTGAAGTGTTATTATTGAAGCCCTTAGTTACTAAATATTGTACTGCCAAACATACAGTGGGAGTACGTGAAGCATAATGAAATTTTTGAGCAAGGCAATGATAAAAGGGGTGAGATTCGTTTGTTGATTGGTTGGTTGGTTTGGTGTGATTCTTTTAGAAAGATTAAATAGCTTAAGTGTTTGTGGAATGCATCAAGGAATAAGGAAATGCAAAGTAAGAGAATAATTAAGGGATTGTTCTGAGAGCTCAATATGCTTTTGTGGAAGCAAAGGTTGTGAGAATATGAATCACAAGAAGAATGGAAAGACCTAGACAATAAATTAACAGGACTCAGCTGTGAGAAGAAGTACGGGCAGCAAACAGAAAATGGCCATAAATAATTCTGAGATTTCAAGACATTAGCCATATGATAAGGTCAGTTGTTTGTGGCAAGGTCTGGTGCTATATATAAAAGCATCTGACTTTAGGCAATGGAATGTGAATTTCCTGTTAAACTGGTATTGAATATCAGCCATTTTGTTTTCAAAAACTCTGATAAGCAGTTTATTCCACTTCTTAATCAAACATTATGTCAGTAAGTAGGATTCAATTCCCTTACAGTCTACCATCTAATCATCTAGATAAAATTGAAAAATGCATAATAAACTATAGAAATTATTTTAATTTGCATATGATTGGCCAAAAACACAATAAATCCTTTTTGAGATAATCATAATTTGTTTCTGGGATTTCAAGTTTATGTGAATGGTCGGTGTTATTATTGTCTTTCAATATTATAACATTGTAGTTCCTTGATTAATTCATTCATTTTTTTAAATATGTTTTTATATCATGTCTGACCCAGTACCAGGATATAGATCAGAAATGTGAATAGGACATGATACTGCCTTCTGCCCCTCATAAACATGTATATATAAAAATGATTGCAAATATGTATGTTGAGTGACAAAAAGTGGTTTTCACAGGGAGTACCAATAAAGAAAATCAACCTTTCTTGGGATGTCATGATAGACTTTATAGGGACCAGGCTCTCTAAAGATTATTAGAATGTCACTTCACAAATAAGGATATTAAGAATTTTCTAGCTCATTTGTATTCACTAATTTTGTGTTTGTAGTACATGTGACAACTCGACAGTTCATTTAATAGACATGACAAGGTCAAAACATATCCTCAGTTAAGATTATCATAAAGATCTTCTATAAATTAAAATTTGTCAACATGCCTGGGATGCATACACAGTGCATAGTGTTCAGGGACACATTTGTGGAGTATGCATTCCATCTATAAAGACAAATGAGTTACCAGGACATAAAGGACATAAAAAATAATAATAATAAAGGAAAAAACTTCATAGGAATCTACAAGAAATGGAGTTATCCAAAGTATTCTGTGAAGATAGAAATGTCTCCCCAGAAGTAATGAGTCAAATAGACAGATGTGGATGCAGTTACGTAGACAAAGGGAAAAAAATAGAATAAGAAAGAGAGACAGATGTATCTGAGCCAAAGAGAAAAGCCCACTGATAGTATGAAACAGAACATTATGTACTAAATGTATGTGGCCCTCAAATTCATATGTTGGTATCCTATTCACGAATGAGATGGTGGAGTCTTTAGTGGGTGTTTAGGTCATAAAGATGAAGCCTTCATGAGTAGAATTAGTGCCCATATAAAAATGACCTCAGAGAGCTCTCCCGCCCATTCTACCATGAAAGGACACAGCAAGAATACGGCCATCTATGAAGCAGGAAGGTGGTCCTCACTAAACACTGAATTTGCTGGCCTCTGGATCTTGGACTTTCAGCCTCTGGAACTGTGAGAAAGAAACACTTGTTGTTCAAACCTCCAGTCCTGGTACTTTTGCTACAACTTCACAAATGGACCCAGACATAAACTAGTACCAAAAGTCAAGGTGCGGGCTGTAACAAATATCTAAAAATATGGAGATGGCTTTGGACTTCAGTTTTGAGATGCATGCTAGAAAATCCTACATTGTTATACATAGACCATTGTAAACAATTCTGATGAAAACTCAGAATGAAAAGGAGAGAGTTGCAGAGAGAGTTTCTATCTTCTTAGATAAAACAAGTAATCATGAACAGAATGTTGGTAGAAGTGCAGATGGTAGACATCTTTCCGATGAGGTCTCAGACAGGAAAAAGGAACGTGTTATGGGAAACTGACCCATATAGATCCATAGTGCAAAGGGTCAGGATAAAGCTAGCTCCTTTCTAGTTCAAGCAGGCCAGAATGATCCTGCCTAGTGTATCAGGTGCAACTGCCAAGAACTGCAATGGGGCTGCACCTAGCGGAGGTGGCAGAGCCACCCAGAGAGAGAATAGCCTGGGAGAGCTCCAGAGGTGGGACCACCATACTATTTAGTTCAGAGGGCAGGGCATTGAGCCAAAAAGGATTATTCTTGAGTCTTCAGGTTTAATGTTGTTTGCCCTGTTAGGTTTTGTATTTACTTGGGGCCTCTGCCCCTTATGTCTGTCTTATTTCTTTCTTTTGGAATAGGAATATTTATCCTGTGCCTGTTCCACCATGGTATTTTGGAACCAAACATCATTCTCTTGGCTTCACCGATTCACAGCTAAGGATGAGGTTGGACCCTGTCTCATATCTCTCACCTTATCAAGAATTAACTCAAATGGATCAAAGATCTAATGGTAGAGCTAAGGGTATACATCTCTTAGAGGAAAGCATAGGCAAAAATCTTCATGACCTTGGATTTTTCAGTCATTTCTTAGATACAACACCAAAAGCACAAGCCACAAAATAAACTAAATAAATTGGATTTCATAAAAATTAAGAGCTTTTTTGCTTTGAAAGACATCAAGAGAGTGAAAAGAGAAACTGTAGGATGGGAGAATATATTTGCAATTCAAATAACCCATAAAGAACTTGTAATTAATATTTTAAGATCTGTTACAACTCAACAGTTAAAAAACCCACAATTAAAAAGTGGACAGCAGTTCTGAATGATAGTTAGTCAAAGAAAACATACAACTGGTTAATAAGCATGTGAAAAGATGCTCAACGTCATTAGCTATCAAGGAAATGCATATTAAAAACATGTTACCTTCACGTTCCATATTCTGGGAAATTAGTGAACATCCAAGCCAATGATAGCTAGGATAAGGGTCACTGTGCTGGTTTTTTAAGGATTCATTTCTTTGAGTGCCTGCTCTTAATCATTCATCATGCCTCTTCAAAATATCATGTCTTATGTTTAAATTTATTCACATCAGTCCTCATTAAACCAACCAATGCTTCATATCACTTCTGACACACTAGTGATAAAGACGCATTCTCAAGCACCTCCTTAGTTTTCAGACAGCATCAATTCATAAGATCTCCAGAGCTCTTTATTACTCTGATTTCCATTATCTTGGACCATGTGACTCTGAGCAATGCTGGAATGCAAAGGTGATCACTCTGCTCAAAAAGCTTTTAAAAATTGCCTGCTACAGGTTCTTCAGGGAAACCTTCCCTCCCTTTGCTGCTGTGGTTAGGGAGGCTTTCTGAAGATTAGAATGGTGTTCTCCCCAGGAGAGAGGCTACTTACCAGCAGAATTCTTGCTCAAAAATACATTTCCTATTATTCAACATTTTCTGATTGGTTCCTTATAATGACAACAGCAACAAAACTTTACTATTACTTTCTTGTTATATGATTGAATATTTTCCATGCTGAGAAATTGTTTTTCATACACTTATCCATGAGCCATGTAAGCAATAATGAAAAATCCACATAAATTCTGATATGGCCTGTCATCTTGAAGATTCATAAGTGCTATGCTTCACAGCCTGATGTTGTTGGCATCTATGCATTTTGACTGCAGAGACCTTAATACACACATAAATGTGTATCTAGCTTCTACATGCCCTAATCCCTGAGTATTTCTCATGGATCTTGGGTTAAATCACTTTGTTTTTATTTCAGCTTTAAGCTTCTTACAGAGACTATGTATTCCCAACATCTTAGCTAAGAAATGCTAGATTTTGTATTCTCTTCTTCTTTATTTTTTTTTTCTGTACATTTAAAAATGTAACACCTCTGAATTCTATTGTGTGGAGCTAGAATCATTATTTTTGAGGATAGTATTTAAACATAAATGAAATCCAACAATCTCAGCTGAAGAACATCACAATACATCTGAGATGACTGCTTTCATTGATGTCATGAGAGAGTATTAAGGAACAGTGTGAGAAAAACTGTATTTGCTCATCATTCTGCTGCCATAAAGAAATCACAGCTGCTTTGAGTATAAAGGAAATAGAAGCCATATTCCTGTGTTTAGCTAAATTTCCCAGCTTGGAAAAGGAATATGTTTAGTTTATATATGAATCTCTAGATTCCTATATAGGTTATAGATTTTTTTATACTGAGTTAAAGGATAAACAGTGATTTCTAAAGCCATGTTTCTTTTCTAATTGTTCAAGAAATTCTAACTTTGCACAAGGATTCCTAGAGCAACTTAACATTTTTCACACATATGAACCAAAATTAGCTATAGTCTTGACACTAATTATATATGCAATTAGAAACTGAAGTCCTGGAATTTCCTACAGCCACTCTTGGTATTATATCAAACTTCCAAATTTTGACTACTCTTCACTGACTTCCTACACCATCCTCATCTCTGAAGACTCTATGCTGCAGCTATTTTGGAAACTATTGATACTTTAGACACATGGTGGTAGATGCTATGGCTTTGGAGGCTTAGGGTGTGACTACTGTTGGGACTTTGGACACCTGAGACAAGTCAATTAGTGTGATTAGAATGAGTATTAATGCAGCTGCTGTCATCCATTGTGCTATGAGAAAACAAATCTTATGGCTTCTTCTGAAAACCTTGATCATTTAAATAATTCCCTAGAGATTCATCAGTTCAATTTCAAATGAAAACAAATCCTCTTCTTTTCACCCACAGTCTATAATTGATATTTCTTCTCCACTGCTGAGAAACCCACCTTTGTTAGCCCCCATCAACCTAGGAGGCAGGCTCTAGCCATCACAGGGACCACTTGATTGCAAATATCAGCATTCTAATTGTAGCTCCTCTCATCAAACTTATTTTTAACTCTTCTATCAACCCTTCCTCCTGTATCCCATGTCTTACAATATGTACATTTCGCTTCTTCAGTAAAAAATGTTCAATCTTCCCCAGCAAACAGTGCTTGTTACTAGCATTTATTCAATTTAATAGGTCTCTTATGCTGTATAGGTACATCATTTTTAATCCAAAACTTGAATTTCGCTTCACTGCAGCTGCAGATAATTTTTCTCCTGAGTATATATGTGATGAAATTGATCCCCTTAACATGTTGTAGCTTCTTTCAGAAGGAATAATGAAATCTGATTTCTTACTAACTTTTGCTTTCTTTATGAAAAAATGTGTTTTCTTCCCACTCTTACCTCCAAACAGAGTATACATATAAGATGCACAAATTCTAAAAGTCATAGATTGTAGACAGGGAAAAGAGTCCTATACTGGGTTCTTAGGATTGCCATAACAAAGTACCATGAATTAGATGTATTTAAACACAAATTTGGAATGCTGGGCTGGAAGAAGCACAAGCTGGAATCAAGATTGCCGGGAGAAATATCAATAACCTCAGATATGCAGATGACATCACCCTTATGGCAGAAAATGAAGAGGAACTGAAAATCCTCTTGATGAAAGTGAAAGAGGAGAGTGAAAAAGTTGGCTTGAAGCTCAACATTCAGAAAACAAAGATCATGGCATCTGGTCCCATCACTTCATGGGAAATAGATGGGGAGACAGTGGAAACAGTGTCAGACTTTATTTTGGGGGGCTCTAAAATCACTGCAGATGCTGATTGCATCCATGAAATTAAAAGACACTTTCTCCTTGGAATGAAAGTTATGACCAACCTAGATAGTATATTAAAAAGCAGAGATATTACTTTGCCAACAAAGGTCCATCTAGTCAAGGTTATGGTTTTTCCAGTGGTCATGTATGGATGTGAGAGTTGGACTGTGAAGAAAGCTGATTGCCGAAGAATTGATGCTTTTGAACTGTGGTGTTGGAGAAGAGTCCCTCTTGCGAGTCCCTTGGACTGCAAGGAGATCCAACCAGTCCATCCTAAAGGAGATCAGTCCTGGGTGTTCATTGGAAGGACTTATGCTAAAGCTGAAACTCCAATTCTTTGGCCACCTCATGCAAAGAGTTGACTCACTGGAAAAGACTCTGATGTTGGGAGGGATTGGGGGCGGGAGGAGAAGGGGACGACAGAGAATGAGATGGCTGGATGGCATCACCAACTCAATGGACATGAGTTTGAGTGAACTCCGGGAGTTGGTGATGGACAGGGAGGCCTGGCGTGCTGTGATTCATGGGATCACAAAGTATCGAACACGACTGAGCGACTGAACTGAACTGAACTGAAACACAAATTCATTCTCCTACAGTTCTGGAGATCAGAAGTTCAGAATCAATGTATCCACAGATACATGCTCTCTGAAGACTCCAGAGGAGAATCTGTTATATGCCTTTCTCCTCATTTCTGGTGTCACCAGCAATCCTTGGCATTCCTTGACTTGTAGACACAGCACTCCAATTTTTGCCTCCATAGTCACACACTTTCTTCCTGTGCGTTTCTGTGTCTCTTCTTTTCTTATTTGGACATCAGTTATATTGGCTTAATATCCACCCTAATTGATCATGACCTTGTTTTAACTTGATTATATCTGCAAAGTTCTAGTTCCAATATTGACTTTAAAAATATTCACAACGTAAAACTTGAGGGTTGTGTTTTATTTGGTGGTAATTTTTAAAACTTCAAGCCTAGAAGCCTGAAACTCAAGTAACTCTGAGAGAACTGCTTCCAAGAAGAGAGCAGGGAGTTTGTATTTATAGCAGTTTTGCAATATAGGAGAGGTAGTTGGTAACATTGCAAGATTAATTTTAAATTAAAAAAAAAATCCCAAGTTAAGGAATTTAGTACTTAACAATGCATGGAAGAATCTGGGCTCACCAAAATCATTCCTTAGATATGCATTTCATCTGTCTGGGGTCAGTATTTTGTGTTTTCATATTCTGAGTTTCCTGAGGGCTCCCCATAGGGAGAGGCTACAGTCTGATGGCTGCTAGATGGCAGGTGTTCTTTCCTCCATGTGTAGCCTCAGGGCTCACTGGCTCATATTGGAGGGCTGCAATCGCTGATGACTATGGCATCCTTTGTTTACTGATGTGGCAGGAAATATTTCATTTATCACCAAGTAAGGTCACATTCAGGTTATTAGGGACTAGGTGTTGAACATATATTTGGGGGGAGTGCAATCCACTCACAAGTCCCAAATTCAGAGTTTATCCAAATATTCAACTCATAATGGACTAAAGAATGTGGTCTCTCTTCTTATACATGACACTATGAAAGTTTAGGGACGTTTTGTTCTATGGACCATGAATAAACACAGATCTTCAGGTATTAGGAAAGAGAAGCACACTATCTATATTTGTTTTCAAAAGTGACAGCGCTAGGAAGTCAAGGTCAACTGATAGGAAAACCAAATGTCTATAAACTTGTGAAGGACACACAGGTCAGTTTAGCCAACTGTTTCAGAGCATGGTCTTTATAATCAGACAGACCTGTTCTTAAGTCCCAACTCCTTTGTTTAGTTATCTGTGTGACTTTGGGGAAGTACTTGGTATTTTTAAATTTCTATTTCTTTGTTGGAAAGATGATGAGACTCTGGAATTCTCATGGAGTTATTGTGAGAAATAAATAGATTATTACATGTTAACTGCTTGGTACAGTAGCTGACACATAAAAGTGCTTAGTAAAGTCAAGTGAGTTCATATTATTTATATTCCCATTTAGTAACCGATAAGTAAAGGAAACTTTATTTTTTGGGGCTCCAAAATCACTGAGGATGCTGATTGCAGCCAGGAAATTATAAGATGCTTGCTCCTTGGAAGGAAAGTTATGACCAACCTAGATAGTATATTAAAAAGCAGAGACATTACTTTGCCAACAAAGGTCCACCTAGTCAAGGCTATGGTTTTCCAGTGGTCATGTATGGATATGAGAGTTGGACTGTGAAGAAAGCTGAGCGCCGAAGAATTGATGCTTTTGAACTGTGGTGCTGGAGAAGACTCTTGAGAGTCCCTTGGACTGCAAGGAGATCCAACCAGTCCATTCTAAAGGAGATAAATCCTGGGTGTTCATTGGAAGGACTGATGCTAAAGCTGAAACTCTAATACTTTGACCAGCTCATGCAATGAGTTGACTCACTGGAAAAGACTAATTTTGGGAAGGATTGTGGGCTGGAGGAGAAGGGGATGACAGAGAATGAGATGGCTGGATGGCATCACCGACTCGATGGACATGAGTTTGAGTGAACTCCGGGAGTTGGTGATGGATAGGGAGGCCTGGCGTGCTGTGATTTATGGGGTCGCAAAGAGTCGGACATGACTGAGCAACTGAACTGAACTGAAGCAAAGGAGAAGTCTATTATTCAAAGTGCACAGAGAGATTTCAAATAATCCAGAAAAGTGTATTTCAAATTATAATATTTCTTATATATTTTATGTTAGAATTTTCTGTTTTATCTTGGCTGTACATATCCATGTAAAGTAACAACTTCCTTCTGCAGTATTCTAAAAAACAGACTTAGAGTCTCTTTAAATGCAAGGTGAACCCGTATGACTGAATTCTCAGTATCCCTGAAAATAATGAACACATATTAATTGGTCATTGGAAAGGATCCTTTAGGTGAAGTTAATGAAGACGGTGAAATCAGAAATTTCTTCATAATTAAATAATTGTCATATGACAAGCCTAAATGACTCCTATCACTTCAAACAATAAGTACTCACTGCAATAGAACTTCACAGGTACATGACTATTCAATATCTATATGCATAATTTGACTTCCTGTGCAACTAAGTTTATGAGCCATTTAATCTATTCTAGTGTGTCAGGGAGAGCTTGGAAAACAATTTGCAAACCTCCTTCACACCTGAAACTACTTGAAGAGAAAAAACTACAATATCTAACAGCAGATCCAAGTCAACCCAAACCAATATTGGCAGTCCATCAAGCACTACAGCAGTGCATAGAAGCAATACTAATCCCAGATGCAGAAGCCTGTGATGCTTTCCCAGGAGAGATGACACATGAGCCAGAGTTAACTAGGTAGGAATGGCAAAGGAATAAAGCATGGCAGCAGAGGGAGGAGCATACACAAAAACCTAGAACTTTTTATTCATTCAGGAAAACATAAAATAGAGGATAGTAAGGGGAAGTGAAAGATGACACTAGAAGATTAAAAACCAGATCAAGAATTTTTTTGTAATACTAGGGGTTTAGCACTCTATTATCAGGGCTATTTCTCCACTGATCTCCAGTAGCATACTGGGCACCTACCGACCTGGGGAATTCCTCATTCAGTATCCTATCATTTTGTCTTTTGATACTATTCATGGTGTTCTTAAGGCAAGTATACTGAAGTGGTTTGCCATTCCCTTCTCCAGCGGACCACATTCGGCTGTGGTCCATGTGATCAGATCAACTAGTTTCCTGTGATTATGATTTCAGTGTGTCTGCCCTCTGATGCCCCCTCGCAATTCCTACTGTCTTATTTGGGTTTCTCTTACCTTGGTCGTGGGATATATATTCACAGCTGCTCCAGCAAAGCACAGCCGCTGCACGTTACCTTGGACGAGGGGTATCTCCTCAAGGCCGCCCCTCCTGACATTGAACGAGGAGTAGCTCCTCTTGGCCCTCCTGCGCCCGCACAGCCGCCGCCTATTGGACTTCGGCGGTGGGGGTGGGGGGTAGCTCCTCTCGGCTGCCCTTCTTTGCGTGGTCAGTTGCACCAGAGACGGCGTCTCTCGCGTCTGCGCAGCCGGAGCAAGGATGGAGCCAAAGCAAAACCAAAACCCAGGTGTGGATGTTACTGGTGATAGAAACAAGGTCTGATGCTGTAAAGAGCAATATTGCATAGGAACCTGAAATGTTAGGTCCATGAATCAAAGCAAATTGGAAGTGGTCAAACAGGAGATGGCAACAGTGAACATCGACATTCTAGGAATCAGTGAACTAAAATGGACTGGAATGGGTGAATTTAACTCAGATGACCATTATATCTACTACTGTGGGCAGGAATCCCTTAGAAGAAATGGAGTAGCCATCATGGTCAACAAAGAGTCCGAAATGCAGTACTTGGATACAATCTTAAATATGACGGAATGATTTCTGTTCATTTCCAAGGCAAACCATTCAATATTACAGTAATCCAGGCCTATGCCCCAACCAGTAACGCTGAAGAAGACCAAGTTGAACGGTTCCATGAAGACAAGGCCTTTTAGAACTAATACCCAAAAAAGATGTCCTTTTCATTATAGGGGACTGGAATGCAAAAGTAGGAAGTCAAGAAACACCTGGAGTAACAGGCAAATTTGGCCTTGGAGCACAAAATGAAGCAGGGCAAAGGCTAATAGAGTTTTGCCAAGAGAATGCACTGGTCATAGCAAACTTCTTCTTCAAACAACACAAGAGAAGACTCTGCACATGGACATCACCAGATGGTCAACACAGAAATCAGATTGATTATATTCTTTGCAGCCAAAGATGGAGAAGTTGTATACACTTAGCAAAAACGAGACCAGGAGCTGATTGTGGCTCAGATCATGAACTCCTTATTGCCAAATTCAGACTTAAATTGAAGAAAGTAGGGAAAACCACTAGACCATTCAGATATGACCTAAATCAAATCCCTTATGATTATACAGTGGAAGTAGGAAATAGATTTAAGGGACTAGATCTGATCAATAGAGTGCCTGATGAACTCTGGACAGAGGGTCATGACATTGTACAGGAGACATGGATCAAGACCATCCCCATGGAAAAGAAATGCAAAAAAGCAAAATGGCTGTCTCAGGAGACCTTACAAATAGCTGTGAAAAGAAGAGAAGTGAAGAGAAAAGGAAAGATATAAGCATCTGAATGCAGAGTTCCAAAGAATAGCAAGGAGGAATAAGAAAGCCTTCCTCAGCGATCGATACAAAGAAATAGAGAAAAACAAAAGAATAGGAAAAACAAGAGATCTCTTCAAGAAAATTAGAGATATCAAGGGAACATTTCATGCAAAGATGGGCTCGATAAAGGACAGAAATGGTATGGACCTAACAGAAGCAGAAGATATTAAGAAGACGTGGCAAGAATACACAGAAGAACTGTACAAAAAAGATCTTCACCACCAAGATAATCACGATAACATGATCACTGACCTAGAGCCAGACATCTTGGAATGTGAAGTCAAGTGGGCCTTAAAAAGCATCACTATGAACAAAGCTAGTGGAGGTGATGGAATTCCATTTGAGCCATTTCAAATCCTGAAAGACGATGCTGTAAAAGTGCTGCACTCAATATGCCAGCAAATTTGGAAAACTCAGCAGTGGCCACAGGACTGGAAGAGGTCAGTCTTCATTCCAATCCCAAAGAAAGGCAATGCCAAAGAATGCTCAAACTACCACTCAATTCCACTCATCTCACACACTTCTAAAGTCATGCTCAAAATTCTCCAAGCCACGCTTCAACAGTACATGAACTGAGAACTTCCAGATCTACGAGCAGGTTTTAGAAAAGGCAGAGGCACCAAAGATCAAGTTGCCAACATCTGCTGGATCATGGATAAAGCAAGAGAGTTCCAGAAAAACATCTATTTCTGCTTCATTGACTATGCCAAAGCCTTTGACTCTGTGGATCACAAGAAACTGTGGAACATTCTGAAAGAGATGGGAATCCCAGACCACCTGACCTGCCTCTGTATGCAGGTCAGGAAGCAACAGTCAGAACTGTACATGGAACAACAGACTGGTTCCAAATAGGAAAAGGAGTACGTCAAGGTTGTATATTATCACCCCGCTTATTTAACTTATATGCAGAGTACATCATGAGGAACACTGGGCTGGAAGAAGCACAAGCTGGAATCAAGATTGCTGGGAGAAATATCAATAACCTCAGAAATGCAGATGACACCACTCTTATGGAAGAAAGTGAAGAGGAACTAAAGAGCCTCTTGAGGAAAGTGAAAGAGGAAAATGAAAAGTTTGACTTGAAGCTCAACATTCAGAAAACGAAGATCATGGCATCTGGTCCCATCACTTCATGGGAAATAGATGGGGAAACAGTGGAAGCAATGTCAGACTTTATTTTTTTGGTCTCCAAAATCACTGTGGATGCTGATTACAGCCATGAAATTAAAAGACGCTTTCTCCTTGGAAGGAAAGTTATGACCAACCTAGATAGTATATTAAAAAGCAGAGACATTACTTTGCCAACAAAGGTCCATCTAGTCAAGGCTATGGTTTTCCAGTGGTTATGTATGGATGTGAGAGTTGGACTGTGAGGAAAGCTGATTGCCAAAGAATTGATGCTTTTGAACTGTGGTGCTGGAGAAGACTCTCGAGAGTCCCTTGGACTGCAAGGAGATCCAACCAGTCCATTCTAAAGGAGATCAATCCTGGGTGTTCATTGGAAGGACTGATGCTAAAGCTGAAACTCCAATACTTTGGCCACCTTATGCAAAGAGTAGACTCACCGGAAAAGACTCTGATGCTGGGAGGGAGTGGGGGCGGGAGGAGAAGGGGACGACAGAGAATGAGATGGCTGGATGACATCACCAACTCGATGGACATGAGTCTGAGTGATCTCCGGGTGTTGGTGATGGACAGGGAGGCCTGGCATGCTGTGATTCATGGGTCGCAAAGAGTCGGACACGACTGAGTGATTGAACTGAACTGAACTGATGAGGGCTATTAAATCATTCTCACTACAGAGCAGAGAATAACTTATTGGGACTGGATTTGAGGCTTGGAGCCTACTTAGGTTACCATGGCAATAATCCATGCCAAAGAAGATTAGAACATGAATTTAGATAGTGGATGTGGAGTTGGAGAAAAGTTGATGGGTTTAAGAGAGACAAATTAAGGAGAGTATATAGGGTTTGGCACAAAATTAAGAAGAGGAAAAAACTGAGGATTCGTTGCCAAGTTTATGGATTAGGCATATTGCTAAAAAATGTTGCCTTTCACTGTGATGAGAAATACAGGAGAAGGTCAAATTTTTAGAAGAAGAAATTTGGAGTACATTGATCTTGAGGTCATCTAGATAGAGATAGTATAAAACAAACAAAAAAAAAAACAGTGAATGAAAGAAAGAGATGGGGAAAGGAAGAAAGGGAAGAGAAGAATAAAGAAAGATATTGATTTGGGAATCATCAAAATACAGGTATTATTTGATGCCATGGGCCTGGTTAAGATTACCCAGAGAGATTATCTAAAGTGATCGGAGGCCAAGCACAGAATAATGGGAAACAATTTTATGTAATGAGAAAGATAAGAGGGGAAAAGAGAAGGGATAGTCAGACATAATCATGTGACCAAAAAAAAAAAAAAATAGAGGATAGAATTTCCAAACACAATATTAGCAAAATGGCCCAAAGGGTCAATAATATAAGGTCAAGAAATATCCACTAAATGTTGTCACAAAGAAATTATTGTTAATATCAGAGTGAGAAGTTTCGGCAGATGAGTGAGTTAAAGGTGTGTTGGAAAGAAATGCAAACAGCTTGTCTGCTCTACTCTTTTTTTTTTTTTAACAAGAAAGTTGCTTTAAAAAGGGAAGAGATGATGCGTTACAGAAGAAGAAGATGGCATGTGTACTTTTGTTTTGATTTTCAAGTCTGGGCTTGTTAAAATTACATGAGAAAGGGTGAGGAAGAGTATTGGGTTTTGAGGGATAAAACTTCCTATAAAATAAGAGAAGTTGGGATCCAGAGACTGGACAGAAAATTCTTACACTGAGACAGGGAAAGAAAAAAAAAAAGCCAGGAAGGAGCCAATATCTAAGAAGCTGAGAAAATTCTCCTTTAGCAAATTTTCCCACTTTTTTGGAATTTTAAAGGAAGGCCATGCTCCAAAAATTAACTGTGTGGTATGTTAGATACAGAAAGGGTGATGTCTCAAGATAATAAATATCTGAAGTAGATATGACTTGGGTTTCCTGGAAAGCAGACACTGAGACACAATGTGGGGTTCAGGGATCATCTTATTATAAACACCTAGAATGGAAGGAGGAGAAAGCAGGATTGGACAGAGGCACGAACTGAATTACAATGCAGGATGTACAGTCTCAGTTCCTTCCATGGGGAGCTCTCGCACTGAAATGGCCCATCAATTATCCTCCATTGGACTGAATGGATGACATTTATACTACCTACTTTAATCAGGCATGAAATGCAATCACCTTTGGGAAAGTGTGGCATGAAACAAAGCTGCCTTATTGTTACTGACCAAGCTGGCTCTGCTCACTGTATGACAGGCCAATAAGTTTGGAGATGGGATGTAGAGGCAAAGAATATGACTTTATTCAGAAAGCTGGTAGACAAGGAAGATAGCAGACTAATGTCTCAACATAACGATCTTATCAGGTCTGGATGCCAAGTTCTTTTATAGAACACAGAGGGGATGCATGAGGAAGTAAATTAAAAAGGCCATTAATCTTGCAAATTCAATTGCACTCATCTCACATGCTAGTAAATTCATGCTCAAAATTCTCCAAGCCAGGCTTCAGCAGTATGTGAACCGTGAACTTCCAGATGTTCAAGCAGGTTTTAGAAAAGGTAGAGGCACCAGAAATCAAATTGCCAACATCCTCTGGATCATGGAGAAAGCAAGAGAGTTCCAGAAAAACATCTATTTCTGCTTCATTGACTATGCCAAAGCCTTTGACTGTGTCGATCACAATAAACTGTGGAACATTCTGAAAGAGATGGGAATCCCAGACCACCTGACCTGCCTCTTGAGAAACCTGTATGCAGGTCAGGAAGCAACTGTTAGAACTGGACATGGAACAACAGACTGTTTCCAAATAGGAAAAGGAGTGCATCAAGATTGTATATTGTCACCTCGCTTATTTAACTTATATGCAGAGTACATCATGAGGAACGCTGGGCTGGAAGAAGCACAAGCTGGAATCAAGATTGCCGGGAGAAATATCAATAACCTCAGATATGCAGATGACACCACCCTTATGGAAGAAAGTGAAGAGGAACTAAAGAGCCTCTTGATGAAAGTGAAAGAGGAGAGTGAAAAGGTTGGCTTGAAGCTCAACATTCAGAAAACAAAGATCATGGCACCTGGTACCATCACTTCATGGGAAATAGATGGGGAAACAGTGGAAACAGTGTAAGACTTTATTATTTTGGGCTCCCAAATCACTGCAGATGCTGATTACAGCCAGGAAATTAAAAGACGCTTTCTCCTTGGAAGGAAAGTTATGACCAACCTAGACAGCATATTAAAGAGCAGAGAGATTACTTTGCCAACCAAGGTCCGTCTAGTCAAGGCTATGGTTTTTCCTGTGGTCATGTATGTATGTGAGAGTTGGACTGTGAAGAAAGCTGATCGCCGAAGAATTGATGCTTTTGAACTGTGGTGCTGGAGAAGACTCTCGAGAGTCCCTTGGACTGCAAGGAGATCCAACCAGTCCATTCTAGAGGAGATCAATCCTGGGTGTTCATTGGAAGAATTGATGCTAAAGCTGAAACTCCAATACTTTGGCCACCTTATGCAAAGAGTAGACTCACTGGAAAAGACTCTGATGCTGGGAGGGATTGGGGGTGGGAGGAAAAGGGGACGACAGAGAATGAGATGGCTGGATGACATCACCAACTCGATGGACATGAGTCTGAGTGAACTCCAGGTGTTGGTGATGGACAGGGAGGCCTGGCATGCTGTGATTCATGGGTCGCAAAGAGTCGGACACGACTGAGTGATTGAACTGAACTGAACTGAATCTTGCAAATATCTCCTGGAATGGCCAACCTCAGGGAGGGGATGTGTTAACATTTTAGGCAGAGGGGCAGGATTACCTGAGGCAGGACATTAGGTATAGATAGTATATTTTCAATTAACTAAAGCAAAGGTCAAAATGAAAGAAACAAAATGTAAAGGAAGCAAAGGTTAAAGAAAAATATTTGTGTGGTTTCTGGTTGAAGTTGCTCCATGTTATCCCACATACTATGTCATACCTTCCAGAAAGGTACAAAGATTAACTGCCATAATGAAAATACATCTTCTTTCGGAGGTCAGTAACCCAAGCAATATTGTGATTTTCTAAGGCAGCAATTTAAAATCAAGATACAAAACCCATGCATATGATGCAATTCTTAGTTGTTGGATAAATGAGAAAAGACTTATAAGAAAAACCTTCATTTGGTAATCATAGGAAGCATCATCCATCCTTCCTTATGAAGAAATTTTTATAAACTCATATCTTAAGGCATTTAGAATGTTAAGGCAATTAGAACATTTCCATGATCATCCTTCAGTAGGAAAGACATTGGTATTGGCTCATGTTTTTTTGAGTGGTTTAAAATCCTCAGATTGAACATACGGAAATAGAAATATAAAAACTCAATAATCATTTTTGGAGCACAAAGTAAAAGATTGTCATACTTTGACCATTATTTTGCAGTTAGCTGGGATTGAAACGAGTTCAGGGAAAAGATGGGACAAATTATCAGGAGACAGTCAGAAGTTAGGGCTTCCCAGGTAGCTCAGTGAGAAGGAAATGGCAACCCACTCCAGTGTTCTTGCCTGGAGAATCCCAGGGACAGGGGAGCCTGGTGGGCTGCTGTCTTTGGGGTCGCACACAGTCGGACATGACTGAATCGACTTTGCAGCAGCAGGTGGCTCAGTGGTAAATAATCCTCCTTCATTACCATAACCATGTTTATGCAATACCCAGGTATAACAAAATCCACAGCCACAGCTGTAGGTAAAGCCATACGCACATTCTTCATGGGCATTTCCTTGTGTGGCAGGAAGTCTTCTAAAGAGGTTCCCAAACGTTCTCCACTTTCTCAAACTGAAAGTTTGCTGCTACGAGCCATGTGCAATGCTGGGATTTGTTTCCTCCAGAGGAGAGGAATTCGATCCAGGGCCAGAGATGAGGCTTCTGTGTAATAAAGTTTTATTGAAGTTTAAGAGAGATAGTGAGAGCTTCTGACATAGACATCAGAAGAGGACAGAAAGAGTGCCCACTTGCTAGTTTTTATGTTTTATGTCTGTTAGCAAGATGATAATCAGATAAAAGAGACATCTCAAGGCTGAGGAAGTTTCACCAGGCCCCTCTCCCACAATATGCATTTTTGAGATAGAATGGCACAAGTTGTGTCATCCTAGGTAGAAATTACTAGGCAGTTAGTGTAGAGCTTTGAGTCTTGTTTTCAGTAAACATCCCACTCCATTGTCCTAAATTCCTGGAATGTGTCTTTAGTCTGATAAATTATCAGCACTCAGATCCAGGGAAGGGCAGTAATTAAATTCTGTTCCATATGCTTGAGGGAAAAACAACTGGTGACCATTAATCTTAAACCCATGCATCTGGTAAAATGACCAGAGGGCATGAAAAAGGGTGGTGACTTAATCCAAGGATCCAGGAAAGCCATCAATTCAGTTCAGTAACTCAGTCCTGTCCTACTCTTTGTGACCCCATGAACCACAGCACACCAGGCCTCCTTGTCCATCACCAACTCCCAAAGTTTAGGCAAACTCATGTCCATTGAGTCAGTGATGCCATCCAACCATCTCATCCTCTATCATCCCCTTCTCCTCCTGCCCTCAACCTTTCCCAGCTCAGTCTTTTCCAATGAGTCAGCACTTTGCATCAGGTGGCTAAAGCATTGTAATTTCAGCTTCAACATCAGTCCTTCCAATGAACACTCAGGACTGATCTCCTTTGGAATGGACTGGTTGGATCTCCTTGCAGTCCAAGGGACTCTCAAGAGTCTTCTCCAACACCACAGTTCAAAAGCATCAATTCTTCAGTGTTCAGCTTTCTTATAGTCCAACTCTTACATCCATAATGACTACTGGACAAACCATAGCCTTGACTACACAGACCTTTTTTGGCAAAGTGATGTCTCTGCTTTTTAATATGCTGTCTAGGTTTGTCATAACTTTTCTTCCAAGGAGTGTCTTTTAATTTCATGGCTGCAATCACCATCTGCAGTGATTTGGGAGCCCCCAAAAATAAAGTCTAACCTCAGATATGCAGATGACACCACCCTTATGGCAGAAAGTGAAGAGGAACTCAAAAGTCTCTTGATGAAAGTGAAAGAGGAGAGTGAAAAGGTTGGCATGAAGCTCAACATTCAGAAAACGAAAATCATGGCATCTGGTACCATCACTTCATGGGAAATAGATGGGAAAGCAGTGGAAACAGTGTCAGACTTTATTTTTTTGGGCTCCAAAATCACTGAGGATGCTGATTACAGCCATGAAATTAAAAGACGCTTGCTCCTTGGAAGGAAAGTTATGACCAACCTAGATAGCATATTAAAAAGCAGAGACATTACTTTGCCAATCAAGGTCCGTCTAGTCAAGGCTATGGTTTTTCCCGTGGTCATGTATGGATGTGAGATTTGGACTGTGAAGAGGGCTGAGCGCCGAAGAATTGATGCTTTTGAACTGTGGTGCTGGAGAAGACTCTTGAGAGTCCCTTGGACTGCAAGGAAATCCAGCCAGTCCATTCTAAAAGAGATCACTCCTGGGTGTTCATTGGAAGGACTTATGCTAAAGCTGAAACTCCAATACTTTGGCCACCTCATGCGACGATTTGACTCACTTGAAAAGAGTCTGATGCTAGGAGGTATTGGTAGTAGGAGGAGACAGGGACGGCAGAGAATGAGATGGCTGGATGGCATCACCGACTCAATGGACATGAGTTTGAGTGAACTCCGGGAGTTGGTGATAGACAGGGAGGCCTGGCGTGCTGTGGTTCATGGGGTCGCAGAGTCGGACACGACTAAGAGACTGAACTGAACTGAACTGAAAAATAAAGTCAGCCACTGTTTCCCCCTCTATTTGCCATGAGGTGATGGGACTGGATGCCATGATCTTAGTTTTCTGAATGTTGAGCTTTAAGCCAACTTTTTCACTCTCCTCTTTCACCTTTATCAAGAGGCTCTTAAGGAGGGTATTTGCCATCTGCCTCTGAGGAGATTGAACCCTGTTCTGCTGCAGCTGCCAACAAGACCTGCAACACTACCTGAGGGGAATTCAGGCAGAGGGGAATTCAGAATTCAGTGGAGACTGAGGCACTCTGTGCTCCAGGGAATCTGGTGGAACAGGCCTTTGAATAGTTAGATATTTCCAGGAACTGATTTCATGATCCCAATCCTTACATCTCTTCATATCTAGATAAGCACTAAATCCTTTCATGGTAATAGCAGTTTCTCATGACTAGCAGAAAACCTTTTATAAAGTAAGACATTGATTGCACTGAACTCTCCCTTCACCAAAATCTTATATATTGACCTTCACTCACTGCTTCTTTGGAGCAGTCTCTCAGAGATATCTGAGGTGCTGTTTCCCAGGCTGCAGTTCTCATTTTGCCCCAAATAAAATTTAACTCACAACTCTCATTCTGCATCTTTTTAGTTTATCAGTTAGGAACCTATGCACATAGCCCAATATCTCTTAAGGAACTTTTTTTCCCAGAACCATGTGAGTGAACATGGAAAGGGTCCTTCCCCAGCTGAGCCTTCATTTGGGAATGTAGTTTCAGTCAGCCTCTAGTTAAAGATTTATAAGCCCTGAAGCAGAGAACCCAGTTAAACCATGTCACTATTCCTGACCCCAGATACAATGAGATAATAAATCTGTGTGGTTTGGGGTCATTAAATTTGGGGATAATTTGTTACACAGCAATAGATAACTAATGTATCTTGATATTTACAATCTATGGTGTCCAGAGTAGAAATCTCGGTTGAACAAAGAATAAGCTATTTGAATTAAAATGCCATTTTTCAACAAGGTCATATATTTATCTTCAAAAGTGATTGTCATGCAAGAACAGTTATTTTGCTCTGGCTAGGTTTAAGTACTTTGTGAAATTGCACTGCCTTAGAATAATGGTGGATAAGCCCCACCTCCCTGGTGGCTCAGAGGTTAAAGCGTCTGCCTCCAATGCCGGAGACCCGGGTTCGATCCCTGGGTTGGGAAGATCCCCTGGAGAAGGAAATGGTAACCCACTCCAGTATTCTTGCCTGGAGAATCCCATGGACAGAGAAGCCTGGTAGGCTACAATCCACGGGGTCGCATAGAGTCGGACATGACTGAGCGACGGAACGGACGAAGCCCCACCTCTGAGGAAACTGAGTTCAAATCTAACCCACTACTTCCTAGGTTCTTAACCTTTTTGTCCCTCATTGCCTTCATCTGGATAAGGACAGCACCTACTGTAAGGTGTTTATTAGGATTTGATTACTCAGTCTGTGAAGCATTTCTAAAATTCTGCCTTATATATCAAGAGTTCAGTAAGTGATTTCTAGGTTTATGTAGAAATATCTAATTATCTTCAGTACGGAAACCACAAGTTTTTTGTCATCATTAGAGAAATTCCCAATTTATTTCCACCTAGTATCCAAAGGCTCCTTTTCCTGAACATACTACAAAATGAGAGAGGAGCACATCATCCCAGTCATATTTAATATTAATGATTAATTGCCCACATTTAATATTCATGACCTTAGTAGAACTCTCTGCTAGTTCAGCAGCAACAAACATTTACTGAGATCCTGCTGTGCACAAAGAATCACTCCAAAGGCTCAAATAAATTCATGGAAGAACCTGCCTTTTCAAAACTGTAAGCAAAAAATAACTGTAACTTGGAAGAAATTTCATTAATCTAGTACGATGATTTTTCAAACCTGGATGGATGTTCATTAGAAACATCTGGGAAGCTTAAAATATGTCCAGATCAGTGCCAAAGCCCTGTTCACAGAGAATCTAATTCAACTGGGATTGAGCCTAAAATTAAATGCTTTATAAAATCTCTCTGGGGGGTTACGATGTACAAACAGCGTTAAAAACCACTGATTTAGCACGAACCATCTGGTTAAAATATTAAGATTTATAGAGGCTTATTTCAGGTTACATGGAGAGTTATTATTAAAGTCGGGGCTAAAATTCAGAGCTTCTGATTCTGGGTGATTGTTCAACGATCAGGGGGCTTCAAGAGTCTCTGCATTTATCCACACATGTGATATTTATTTACTAAGCATTTCGCGGAGGCGAAAAAGGGGGACACCACAACTTAGACTCACACAGTGATTTTTATTCAAGACTAAAACTTTCTGGAGGAGACAGATAATAAAAAAATAAGTGAAAATAACAAATACTGCAAAGGAATGATTGCAACCTTGAAAGCACGTTAAAGGCAGAGTAGCAAATTCATTGGCATATATGATGGGAAACCTGGCTGACACGAGAGGAAGAGCTTTCTATCAGGAAGTCATTTTCAATCTACGGATTTTATTATATGTGACTGGATTCCAGAGATAAGCTTTTAAAATTTTTACCTTCGAGGTAGTTCTTTTCTTCCTCTGCTGCTGCTGCTGCTAAGTCACTTCAGTCATGTCCGACTCTGTGCGACCCCATAGACAGCAGCCCACCAGGTTCCCCTCTCCCTGGGATTCTCCAGGCAAGAACACTGGAGTGGGTTGCCATTTCCTTCTCCAATGCATAAACGTGAAAAGTGAAAGTGAAATCGCTCAGTCGCGTCTGGTCGGACTCTTAGCGACCCCATGGACTGCAGTCTACCAGGCTCCTCCGTCCATGGGATTTTCCAGGCAAGAGAACTGGAGTAGGGTGCCATTTCTTCCTCTCAGTTCAGTTCAGTCGCTCAGTCGTGTCCGACTCTTTGCGACCCCATGAATCACAGCACACCAGGCCTCCCTGTCCATCACCAACTCCCGGAGTTCACTCAAACTCATGTCCATCGAGTCGATGATGCCATCCAGCCATCTCATTCTCTGTCGTCCCCTTTTCCTCCTGCCCCCAATCCCTCCCAGTATCAGAGTCTTTTCCAGTGAGTCAACTCTTTGAATGAAGTGGCCAAAGTATTGGAGTTTCAGCTTTAGCATCAGTCCTTCCACTATACCTTCACAAAAAGATCAACCTCAGTGCTATTTGAAAAAATACTCCAGAAAACATTACTTATGTGACGAATATCATGATAATAGCAACAAAAATTATTATTATTTTTCAAACACTTGACCAAGTGCTCTGCATGCTTCATTTGCTTGAGGCAGTAAAAATCAGTACCACAAATCTCTTCTTATGGCCACTCTATCTAAAACACTGTGAACCAGATAAGAACAGTGAGAAGAGTTGGTCTCCCCACAGCATGCTCTCCTCTCCCGCACATCTTCCAGTCATTAGAACAAGATAGTGATTCACTGAGCGCTCAACCTAGATAACACCTTTAAAGAATTCTGTCTGCACGCCCTCATTTCACGGATGGCGTTTGCAAGGAGCTGGGCCCTCCTGTCACAGAGTCTGGTCAGCAACTTGCATGATTTCTACTCCCATGGTTGATCCTGCTATCTAAGTGTAGCATCTGAGAAGCATATCAAAGAGATAGTAAGCTATGAGTGGCATTACTGTATAAATTTAAAATGACGAGCAAATACCAAGTGGTGAAGCAGCAGTGAATCATATTTCAAGAAACTGCAGCCTGAAGCAAGGACCCAGATTAATAGCTAACTAATGCCACCTTGGGAACTCACACCTTTGGATTAGACAATTAGACCAAATGGTGATAAACGGGAGCTGATTATTTAGTTAAAGCTATTCAGAATGAACAACTTTGCTTAGTTCTATCAGGTTCATGACATATACAGTTGATTTTCCTTGAGTGTAACTGTCTGTCTCCAAATCACAGAGGATATATGTGAGATAATCTATTTTTGGTAGGTGTAAATGGGTCCTGAATTAGGAATCAGTCTGGAGAGGATCAAGGGGCACTTACATAAAGGTAATCCAGAATCAACGTCCCTGGTGGCTCAGTTGGTAAAGAATTCACCTGCAATGCAGGAGACCCAGGTTTGATCCCTGGGTTAAGAAGACACTCTGGAGAAGCAAATGGCAACCCACTCCAGTATTCTTGCCTGGAAAATCCTATGGACAGAAGAGCCTGGCTTGCTACAGTCCATGGGGTTGCAAGAGTTGGATGCTACTTAGTGACTAAACCACCACTACAATCTAGAATAATAATACGCTATTTAAAATAGTGTGTTTGTGAAGGTTTCAGCTCCCATTTTGGGTCCTATAAAAATGACCACATGGATTTGTGTTTTTTCACATGTATTCATAGTTCTGAACAGCAAAATGTTAGATCACAATAGGTTTTATTTAACAGATTCTATTGCACTGTGTAAATATAAAATCATGGAAACAATCTAAGAAATAATATAAGACCATGGAAATAACTGGAAATGGAAGAAGTGATGAAAGACTTCGCAAATAAATTGGAGTCTAAACTGGACTTCTCACTTGAGAAAAGAAAAAAGATAAGCTGGGGCTATAGGAAGATAGGAAGAAACAAAGGAAGATGAAGGGAAAAAACATTCAGAGGACTGGCTGATATTCAACAGCCTGGCTGGTGTGCAGAACTAAAGGAATAGAAAAGCAGGACAGTGTATGATGGGGGAATGAAAAACTAGAGTGGTATTGGAACCTCTAAAAAATTGTTAGGTGAATAGCACAAAGGTCCACATACTTGTGGGGGTGTTCCGTACTTGCTTTACGAAACCCTGGCCCCAAGATAAGGCCAAACCAGTATCATTCTTTGGAAACATTTCTTTGCCCTAAATAGGTGGAGTCTCTACAAGGCTGAGGGCCTGGAGGGGCAGAAATAACCAGAAGGAGCTCTAATGGGGAGTGAGAGATATAGCACTGGGGTGAAGAGCAGCAACGGGGTGAGGAAGCAACTCATTCTTACCCCTGTCAGCAGGTAAGAGGAGATCCTAATGAGGACAGTTGTGAGATTCTTGTAGTTCAGTTATGATAAATCACAGAACCATAGGTGCAACTGACGGAGTATTGAAGTCAGGTATCCAGCTTATCTTCAATGAGACTCTGTGACTATTAAAGTTCCAAAGGTGCGCAGTGTCTTGGATGTCCATATTCACTTCAGGGACTCATATTAGTTCAGTTCAGTCGCTCAGTAGTGTCTGACTCTCCGTGAAGGAAGGATGTAAATAATGTAATCATAAGCAGAAAAGATACACTTGACATGGGTAAATGTGCCTGGTGCAAAATGGATTTGTTATCCTAGCAAATATAACTGTAGAAGAAAACGAGGGTTGTCAGATAAATATCAACTGACGACAAATACAATGATGAAAAATAAACACATTTGCCACAGATTCCTCTTTTTAAAGCACAGTGTGTTTGTTTGCTTGGCAGTTTTCCTGCCACTTGAGTTTATAATAGTATTCTGCTGTTTTCCTCTGAAATTATGAGATCCATAAAATTGAGTCATCATTCTAGCATCCTAGGATATTTGTTCAAGAACCACAGGACACTAAAGGTTTCAACTACAAAGTATGTAGTTCAGAGCAAGCTGGCTCATTTCATGGGAGGCAGACAGGTTTCCTACAGAATGGTTTTAGTATCCCCAGGCCAGTTTGGCCTGTAAGAGATCCTAGCTAAGTTTTGGACATTTTAACCAATTAAAAGGTAAAGGGACTGCCCAAAAGCCAGTGTCCTGCACTCATCTCTCAAGTATGATGTAACAGTATCTTTATTCTGCCCTCTTTGGTCTTCAATGCAAAGTTTCTCATTTGAAAGCTTAACGTTCTATGCTCGAAACAATGTGAGATCAAAAAGGTTGAAATCCTCTGATAGTCTCTGCTTACCAATGATAAAACTTTGATTACCTATGTTTGATCTTTATAAAGAACTTGGACAGTCGGTCATCGTAGTATTACCACCAGGAAGATGCTTTTACTTCTTGGGGATTGAAACGAATTCAAGAGCCTCTATTTGCTCATGTCCTTAACCTCTTCAATGAACTCTATTTTAAACATAGGACGAACTAATATATTATATTCCTAAAGCTAGGAATACAGAGGTAAATTAATTCTTATAAGAAAATAAGGGCTTCCAGTTCAAGATGGCAGAGTAGAAGGAACCATGCTCATTTCTTCCTGTGAGAGCACCAAAATTGCAACTAGCTGTTGTACAACCATCAACAGGAGTGTGCTGGAACCCACCAAAAAATGACACCCTAAGTCCAAAGACAAAGAATAAATGGTATTATTCACTTTATACCATGTACCATGATTGGTCAACAGAAAACTTTAAAAATTCTATATCACTAAAGCTATCATTTAATAGAAAAACCTGTAATCACTTTTTAAAATCCAGAGGCATATCAGAATTATCTTGAATTTTTTTGAAAAATACCAATACGCAGGTATTGCAAAAAGAAAAAGATAATAAGAAGATGCCAGGGAAAAGATTAGGAAGTACAAAGCCACCAACTGTTGAGTGCTTTCTCCTATTTGAGATATTTACTCATGATTATTTGGGAATTTTCTACTGGGACAACCACACAGCAGTGCATCCCTCACTCCAAATTTTTCACTACTTAAAATACGAAGGATAGGATGAACCATTTTTCAATCAACTTTGCCCCAAAACAGGCTAGGCTAAGTGAAGACTTGTACACATGAAGGATGCAAAAATTCAATTTTCCACTAAATAACAAAAATGAAATAGACCTAAAAGACATTAGGATTTTGGGCCAAAATTTAGATTTTCACTGAAACCCAAGTACAGGATTCATGGATTCCATCACCAACTCTGAGAATATAAATGGGTTGAGAAGGGAGAGAAAAAGATATTTGTAGAGAAATTTCCTAGAAATTTTGGTTGACATGCTGTGAATTCTCATCCCTAAGTCACAAAGGGAGAGAGATTGATCCCCACTTTGCTTCACAATGATGAGGAGATAACTAGGAAAGCTTCAGTACATTTTTCTACAGGCAGTAGACAGAAAAAGTTGGTCCTGGTAGACACTTGAGAAAATGAAAGCATCCTGAGGAAGTAGGCTGGAGGTAGATGTTTAGGGATCTACCTGCACCCTTAGAATTTTTTAAGAAAAGGACTTGTGTTCTACATAATCCAGATAATGGCTACATGAAAAGAGCCTTTCTTGGCTCATCTGTCTAGTTGGGTCATGGGAAGACATGAAAAGAAGTTCTAGATGGATTTTAAACTCCTGAAGCCTGAGGGAGGTATAACAAGTCATCACCACTACATTAATAGTTTTGCCTGGGTCAAGGAATTTCAAGAGAACATTCCCAGACAATGGCCATCTCTGAAGAGCCATGAATTTATGTTAGGAAAAGTCAAGCCCATAGAATAGGAAGAGATTTGAAGGTGGCAGAATTCAAGCTTATTATTTTCTATGCTATTATCGCTTTTAAAATATGAGGCCCATTTTTAGCTAATACCTTGGATTTAATGTTTAATCAATTATTTAAGATACTGAAAATACCCGTATTACATTTTTCCAGGTGGGACAATTTATCTGACAATCTTCATCTATGGGCAGAGGAAATTTACCTATACTGAATACATCTTAAATAAACAAGAGACAAAATTGAAGTTGCCTTTTCCTCCCTTCTTTATAATTCATGTATTTACTTTCGGCTGTGCCCAGTGTTTGTTGTGCCGGCTTTTTTCTAGTTCTGGCTGTGGGCTTCTCATTATGGTGACTTCTCTTTTTGCAGAGCAGAGGCTCAAGGGCTCATGTGCTTTAGCATTTGTGGCACGTGGGCTCTAGAGCACAGGCTCAGTCATTGTGATCCACGGGCTTAGTTGCCCTGAGGCATGTGGGCTCTTCCCAGACCAGGAATTAACCCCATGTCCCCTGCGTTGGCAGGCAGATTCTTTACCACTGCGCCACCAGGGAAGCCTTACATTTTTCATGTTGCCGTGAGTTTTGCTTCTTGGGATCCTGGGTTTGCACATATAGATTTTTTCAGGTACTCACTTTCTAATCGATGAGTGGAAAAATTGAGCTAAAGTTTTGAAAAATCTAAAGGCAACACGCTGTGTGCTGTGCTGTGCTGAGTTTTGCAACCCCGTGGATTGTAGCCCGCCAGAATCCCCTGTCCATGGGATTCTCCAGGCAAGAAAGCTGGAGTGGGTTGAAAGGCAACATGGTCTGACATAATTGGTACTACCCACTTCATACTCAATAACTTTCAGAAATATCTGTCTTTATCTAGGAAGATTTCTATTTGAGAAAAGATACAGCTTCAAGGGTGATACTCTTGGAGTCCTGAGGAAGAAGAGAGAAAACAGCTGGCAGATCTATTTGTCTCTCATCCCTGTACTCATGCCTTTTTCCATATAGTATTTTTTAGCACCCTCCAAGTCTGATTCAACTATGTTATTTGCTTTAGCTAATAAAATGAGATAGAGGAATAATGTTCAAGTTCTGAGCCAAAGCTCAAGAGCTCATGTGTCTTTCTGTTTGCTTTCTGGTGCTTCTACCTTTACAGAGGGATCATGCTTATGCTAGTCTACTGGGGAATGAGAGATGTGAAAGCAGAGCTGTTTCTTTCAGTCTTTTCCAGATAAGGCCAATCTAGACAAGTCCGCAGACTTCCAGCTCCTAGACGTGTGATCAGACCCAGTCCATATCAGCAGAGTCCTCTGTCCCACACTCAGATGACCCCAGGCAGTGAGTTATAAGCATATATTGTTTCTTGCCACTGAATACTTGTGGTTATCTATCACACAGCACTATTATGACAATAAGCAGGTGACATATCTATGTAGTCAGTCAAACAAAAGAATCCACTCCAACTATTCAGAGATGATGGGGTCACAGCCGCATGGCTCTAATGCCTAAAACATATGATATTCTGTACATAGACTCATAGAGTCCTTTTCATTTAAACAATAACTAATATAAGAATGTCATGTCATTAGCTACTTGGTGTCTGAAAATGAAATTTTCTCAGCCGTGTCCAACTCTTTGCTATTCAATGGACGACTGTCCATGGAATTCTCTAGGCCAGAATACTGCAGTGGGTAGTCTTTCCCTTCTCCAGGGGCTCTTCCCAACCCAGGGATTGAACCCAGGTCTCCTGCATTGCAGGTGGATTCTTTACCAGTTGAGCCACAAAGGAAACCCAAGAATACTGGAATGCGTCGCCTATCCCTTCTCCAGCAGATCTTCCTGACCCAGGAATTGAACTGGGGTCTCCTGCATTGCAGGTAGATTCTTTACCAACTGAGCTATCAGGGATCTACTGCTAACTTTGGTATTAAACTACCACACCATATGCTGAATCCCAGGCACATATTCCCAGGTGGCACAGTACTAAAGAATTCACCTGCCAGTGCAGGAGACACAAGAGCCAAGGCTTCAATCCCTGGGTCAAGAAGATCTCCTGGAGTAGGAAATGGCAACCCACTTTGGTATTCTTGCCTGGAAAATTTCATGGACCAAGGAGCCTGGCGGGCTACAGTCCATGATGTGTCAAAGAGTCTGGCGGGCTACAGTCCGTGATGTGTCAGAGTCGGACACAACTGAGTGACTGAGAGCACAGATCCCAGCTGGAGTCTCGGTGCAGAGCTACAGAACAAGATGACACAAACACTGTGAGATGGTGACTTATCATCATGCATTTCATCAAAAAAAAACTAAGTCTGTGGCAGAAATGTGATGCTTGCAAAGGCAAATATACCATGAAGAAAATAATAGGAATGCCCCAGGGCTCTTCATTTGAATGAGTTTTTCCCAAAGACCAGAAAGGAGCTCTTAGCAATAGATCAACATGACTTTGGGGCTTCCCTGATAGCTCAGTTGGTTAAGAATCTGCCTGCAATGCAGGAGGTCCCAGTGGTTCGATTCCTGGATTGGGAAGATCCTCTGGAGAAGGGATAGGCTACCCACTCCAGTATTCTTAGGCTTCCCTTGTGGCTCAGTTGGTAAAGAATCTGCCAGCAGTGAGGGAGATATGGATTCAATCCCTGGGTTGGGAAGATCCCCTGGAGAAGGGAAAGGCTACCCACTCCAGTATTCTGGCCCGGAGAATTCCATGGATTGTATAGTCCATGGGGTCTGAAGAGTCAGACACGACTGAGTGACTTTCACTTTCAATGTAACTTTATTTATTTTTAATTTTTCTTCAATATTAAAATATGAATGTGACAGCCAGGATCTCAAATGGTCCTTAATGGTGCTCACCATTCACTTTCTTGTATAATCTCTTCCACCTGAATACAGACAATCTGTATAGCCAATAAGATATTGAGAAAATGATGGAATGTGACCTTTGAGACTGTCATAAAAGATATTGTGGCTTCTACTCTGCTCTGTCTTGCGCGCCAGCAGTCATGTCATGAGTACATCCAAGTAACCCTGTGGAGAAGGCCAGGTGGCCAGAACCACTCAAATCCAATCCCCAAACCTCGACCCACAAAAAAAGGATGTGAAATAATACTTATTTTTATTTAGGCCACTAAGATTTGCTTTAATTTGTTGGATCTCTTGTGTGAAACCCTCATACAATGGGATCTTTTCTAAACTTTATTTTTCCTACAGTGGCCCCTAAATTGTATAAGCACCAGGGCTCACAAATCTGGCTCTTTGCATGGTTATTTCACCCCAAAAGATTTTCAAGCAGCCAAATTTTGATGTATGGTAACTCCTAGTGCTTGGGATGATACAGCACTTTTCCAGATTACTAAGGAAAAAATAAGCAAATGAACAACAACAACAAAAAAAAGGCAAAGGACTTTGGAAGTCATTCTTTGTAACAGATGAGGGCAGTTCTATGACCCAGATCTCTCTTGCCTGAGACTAATTTGGTCTGGTCCATTCAGAAACCATATAGAAACCTTAGTAAGCTTTGCTGTTGTTAGTTTTTTTGGTTTTTTTTTTTCAACAGCAGAGTTACCATAGCCTTACATATGTGATGCCTAAACTGAGTTTATAAAAGTAAATAAATTTCAGTGTGTTTTTAATTTTTATTTTTTTAGCAAGTTTGATGTCCTTTATTTAAGGGAAAACAATTCATGGGTGGGAGGAGTACAGCACCTCACAAGCAGTGCAGCACTCTTCCTGAAGGTTTTGGGCAAAAACCGAGTTTTCGAGTGTGAGAAGAGGCAGCGGGAACCGGCGCTTGACTGGCCAGGAGGGTGGGAATTTCTTTCTAAGGCAAACAGGTCCCAGATTTTAGGATAAGTGAGTTAGCTGACTGGGAGAATTGTAACTGGTGTGTTAAGTATCCTTGACAGGTGTTTCCTGTAGGTGAGGCTGTCTTTTTTTTTTTTTCTCTCTCTTTTTTGTTTTTTATTGGAGGCTAATTATTTTACAATATTATATTGGTTGGTTTTGCCATACATTGACATGAATCTGCCCCGGGTGTACATGAGTTCCCCTCCTGAACCCCCCTCCCACTCCCCTCCTCCCTTTATCCTCCATCTGGGTCATCCCCGCACACCAGCCCAGAGCATCCTGTAACATGCATCGACTCTAAACTGGTGATTCGTTTCACATATGACAACATACATGTTTCAATGCCATTCTCCTAAATCATCCCACCCTCACCCTCTCCCACAGAGTCCCAAAGACTGTTCTATACATCTGTGTCTCTTTTGCTGTTTCGTATACAGGGTTATCATTTGCATCTTTCTAAATTCCATATATATGCATTAGTATACTATATTGGTGTTTTTCTTTCTGGCTTACTTCACTCTGTATAATAGGCTCCAGTTTCATCCACCTCATTAGAACTGGTTCAAATGCATTCTTTTTAATGGCTGAGTGATACTCCATTGTGTATATGTACCACAGCTTTCTTACCCATTCGTCTGCAGATGGACATCTAGGTTGCTTCCATGTCCTGGCTATTATAAACAGTGCTGCGATGAACATTGGAGTACATGTGTCTCTTTCAATTCTGGTTTCCTCGGTGTGTATGCCTAGGAGTGTGATTGCTGGATCATATGGCAGTTCTATTTCCAGTTTTTTGAGGAATCTCCACACTGTTCTCCATAGTGGCTGTACTAGTTTGCATTCCCACCAACAGTGTAAGAGGGTTCCCTTCTCTCCACATCCTCTCCAGCATTTATTGCATGTAGACTTTTGGATAGCAGCCATTCTGACTGGTGTGAAATGGTATCTCATTGTAGTTTTGATTTGCATTTCTCTGATTATGAGGGATGTTGAGCATTTTTTCATGTGTTTGTTAGCCATCTTTATGTCTTCTTTGGAGAAATGTCTATTTAGTTCTTTGGCCCATTTTTTGATTGGGTCGTTTATTTTTCTGGAATTGAGCTGCAGGAGCTGCTTGTATGTTTTGGAGATTAATCGTTTATCAGTTGCTTCATTTGCTATGATTTTCTCCCATTCTGAAGGCTGTCTTTTCACCTTGCTTATAGTTTCCTTTGCTGTGCAGAAGCTTTTGATTTTAATTAGGTCCCATTTGTTTATTTTTGCTTTTATTTCCAATATTCTGGAAGGTGGGTCTTGGAGGATCCTGCTGTGATTTATGTCGGAAAGTGTTTTGCCTACGTTCTCCTCTAGGAGTTTTATAGAATCTGGTCTTACATTTAGCTCTCTAATCCATTTTGAGTTTATTTTGGTGTATGGTGTTAAGAAGTGTTCTAGTTTCATTCTTTTACAAGTGACTGACCAGTTTTCCCAGCACCACTTGTTAAAGAGACTGTCTTTTCTCCATTTTATATTCTTGCCTCCTTTGTCAAAGTTAAGGTGTCCATAGGAGTGTGGATTTATCTCTGGGCTTTCTATTTTGTTCCCTTGATCTATATTTCTGTCTTTATGCCAGTACCATACTGTCTTGATGACTGTGGGTTTCAGTGTGTTTTTTAATACTAACTTTCTCTTGTGAATACATCTTTTAAATACTTAGAATGGAAAGAAGAAATTGCATAACCATGAAAAGAAAAGCAATCAACAGTCCAGAGATTAATAAAGAAGCAAATAGAAGCAAAAATTAGCAAGATAGAACAGTAAAATTATTATTTTTTGTTAAGCATGTCATGAATTTCTCAACTTTTAAAAAATTGGGTTATCCAGAATAAAGTGTGTGTGTGTGTATAGACAGAAACAGAAAGCTTGAATACAATAATGCATTTATAAATAAAAGTGTGTGTGTGTGTGTGTGTATATATATTGGCTACATGAATCAGGAAAAGGCTATAAGCTGGGAATATAAAATGTAAATCATCAAGATTTTTGAATATTAAGTTTTAAGGCAGCTTTTTCACTCATGAGTTTGAGCAAACTCCAGGAGATAGTGAAAGACAGGTGGAAGCCTGTCCTGCTGCAGTCCATGGGGTCTCAAAGGGCTGGACACAATTTAGTGACTGAACAGCAACAATTGAAATTTTAAAGACGGTATTAAAAACTATGGAACCAAATGGTTTTTCAACATGATGGATAAGCACATAGAGATTGGAGAAGCCAAGAGTTCTGAGGATTGAGACAAAAGAATCCTAATATTAGGAAGGAGGGGGAAAGGTGGAGACATGAGAAAGGATGGGCTTCCCTTGTTGTAAAGACTCTGCCTGCAGTGTGGGAGACCTGGGTTGGATATCTGGGTTGGGATGATCCCTGGAGAAGGGGAAGGCTACCCATGCCTGTATTCTGGCCTGGAGAATTCCCTGGATTGTATAGTCCATGAGGTCGCAAAGAGTCAGATATGACTGAGCGACTTTCACTTTCACTTTCTTGAGAAGGGACACAGAAAGATGGACCAGGGTAGTAGGAGGAAGACAAAAAAGTCTGAAGACTTAAGAAAGACATTTGAAGAGGAAGAAATGATAAATTAATCAATGCTGGTATAGGTCCAGTGAGATAGTGGAGAACTGGTTTTTATTTAGCGAGACGGTGTCATATATGAATCATACAGGAGCAGTTTGAACAGGATCCTGGAGGCAAAAAGCTCACCCCAAGGTGTTTAAGTATTTTCTGTACCATCCTCCAGGAATCAATCTAGTAATCCATTCTGCAGTGGTTCCTGAGGAGAAGTTAATAATATTTGCTGTGGAGTTTATAATTTGTCTGTTTAGGTAGTTCTAAGAGAGCTAAGTGGCTCTTTTTGACTTAAAGTTCATGTTTTTTTCATGATTTTCCAGATGTTTGATTTATTTTCTACCCACTACTAGCCTGAGGATCATTAGACTATCTGCTTCACTCCACAAACACAGCTGTATGAATGTGAACGCTGATGAGAGATTCACCCTCATGGAAGCGTTGTTTAGCAGCACTTCTTTATCCTGTCTTAGATGCCCATCCATAGTGAACAAAACAGTGAGAGCATAGTTATATTTATCTCAGGCTGAGCAGAGTCAGAAGACGATGTTTTGGAATAACTCCACGGAATTTTTAAAAATCCTCATTACTTCATGACATACCCTAAAATGTATGGAGTCAGGAACAATGGCAGAACAGACAAGCCTACAAGTTTTTTCTAATTTTTCCTTCTGGCAGGGTGATGGTTATTTTTCAGTGTTGTCACCTCCTGTCTTAAGACTTAATATGAAAACCATTTATGAATTGTTTAATCTCATTTTTTCCATAAAGGATTTCAAGACTCTTAAAAATATATAGTAATTCTCTGTGTGGGGGAATGGATTATAAAAATAATCTGGACCAGATAAAATGTCAAATATAAAGGCAATACTAGGAGTAATATTTCACTGTGGATATGCAGGCTGTCAGGAATTAGAGTTATTATAGGCTCCTAAAATTTTTTTTCAGGATTCCTGAAGTCTAGCAATAAAAGGGCATGAGTTTTCAGGGGCATCCTATTGTTACTTAAGGCAAACCAAAGAGATGGTAGAGTAGGCATAGAATTGTCAGTCTTGAGGTGACTAATCAAATCTGAATGAATAGTTACCACACCTCCAAATGGAATTAGGACTTTTTCCTTAAAAGAAAATTCTGGAACCTGAAATAAATATTCATGATCCTGAAATACTTCATTGATCATAGACAAAGTTATTTTTATTGTTCTTTTTAAACAGCTAGTATCTAATGTCAATGAGTATAAAATAATGTATGTAATATATGTTAGTTATAAAGTATAAGAGTAAAAAGAGCATCCATGAACATACTATTCACCCCATGACTAAAACATTAACCATACCATTAGATCAACCTTTGTGATCATACCTTATCCCATATCCCTACACCCCACAGAAGGTGAAAGTTTTTACTGTTTCTATGCATGTAAAAGCATAAGTTGAAATTACTGCTTTGGAAAACAAGTTTGAATTATTTCATAAAGTTAAATCTGAGAATATTTTAGACCTTTCTATTTCACCCCCATATATATACCCAGATACAGCTGGATCCTTCAGTTAACCAGTACTGGCCCCTCAGCATTTACTTCTTCAAAACTTCTATATATAATTTTTATTAACTTAATTAAGAATAATAATTCATAAGCATCTCAGAAAATATTAGCATGTAAATATCTTCAATATAAACAGTTGTCTCTGATCAGCTTCTACCTTACTAACCACGCTTGAGGGAAACTCAGTGACTCCAATCGCTATTGGAGGCTGGGAAGAGTTTGACTGGAGCAGTGAAAGTAGGTGGGGAGGAAGGACTCAGAAAAGATCAGTCTAAGTCTTAATTCTAATCCCAAAGAAAGGCAATGCCAAAGAATGCTCAAACTACTGCACAACTGCACTCACCTCACATGCTAGTAAAGTCATGCTCAAAATTCTCCAAGCCAGGCTGCAGCAATATGTGAACCGTGAACTCCCAGATGTTCAAGCAGGTTTTAGAAAAGGCAGAGGCACCAGAGATCAAATTGCCATATCCGCTGGATCATGGAGAAAGCAAGAGAGTTCCAGAAAAACATCTATTTCTGCTTCATTGACTATGCCAAAGTCTTTGATGTGTGATTCACAATAAACTGTGGAAAATTCTGAAAGAGATGGGAATCCCAGACCACCTGACCTGCCTCTTGAGTAACCTGTATGCAGGTCAGGAAGCAACAGTTAGAACTGGACATGGAACAGCAGACTGGTTCCAAATAGAAAAAGGGGTACGTCAAGGTTGTATATTGTCACCCTGCTTATTTAACTTAATGCAGAGTACATCATGAGGAACACTGGGCTGGAAGAAGCACAAGCTGGAATCAAGATTGCTGGGAGAAATATCAATAACCTCAGATATGCAGATGACACCACCCTTATGGCAGAAAGTGAAGAGGAACTCAAAAGCCTCTTGATGAAAGTGAAAGAGGAGAGTGAAAAGGTTGGCTTGAAGCTCAACAGTCAGAAAACTAAATCATGGCATCTGGTCCCATCACTTCATGGGAAATAGATGGGGAAACAGTGGAAACAGTGTCAGACTTTATTTTTTGGGGCTCCAAAATCACTGCAGATGCTGATTGCGCCATGAAATTAAAAGACGCTTACTTCTTGGAAGGAAAGTTATGACCAACTTAGATAGTATATTAGAAAGCAGAGACATTACTTTGCCAACAAAGGTCCATCTGGTCAAGGCTATGGTTTTTCTAGTGGTCATGTATGGATGTGAGAGTTGAACTGTGAAGAAAGCTGATCACCAAAAAATGGATGCTTTTGAACTGTGATGCTGGAGAAGACTCTTGAGAGTCCCTTGGACTGTAAGGAGATCCAACCAGTCCATTCTAAAGGAGCTCAATCCTGGGTGTTCATTGGAAGGACTGATGCTAAAGCTGAAACTCCAATATTTTGGCCAGCTCATGCGATGAGTCGACTCACTGGAAAAGACTCTGATGCTGGGAGGGATTGGGGGTGGGAGGAGAAGGGGACGACAGAGAATGAGATGGCTGGATGGCATCACCGACTCGATGGACATGAGTTTGAGTGAACTCCGGGAGTTGGTGATGGACAGGTAGGTCTGGCATGCTGTGATTCATGGGGTCGCAAAGAGTCAGACACAATGAGCGACTGAACTGAACTGAACTGAACTGAAGTAAACAAGAGCTGGGATGATGAGAGAGGAGAAACACTGTGGAGGGGGTGACAATTCCTAAAGGACTGAGGCAAATGACAAACTCCAGGCCTACTGAGGACTGTTGATGTGCACTGTGAATTCAGCTCCCTCTAATAGTGTGTGGAAGAGACAGTGAATGCTCAAATTTTGCTAATTACTTTTTGCTTTGGTTGTTTTGACTACAACTCCTGGATTATTTGACTATGACTCTTAGACTCTTAGGCTTCCCTTGTGGCTCAGTTGGTAAAGAATCTGCCTGCAATGTGGGAGACTTGGGTTTGATCCCTGGGTTGGGAAGATCCCCTGGAGAAGGGAAAGGTTACCCACTTCAGTATTCCTGCTTAGAGAATTCCATGGACTGTAGAGTCAATGGGGTTGCAAAGAGTCGGACACAACTGAGCTACTTTCAGTTGGACTATTAGAGATACCAGATCACTTGGGTTCAAGATCCATAAAAGCTGCATACATATAACCCTTAATTTGCTTTTTTTGAGTTGATAATTTTCTGTTTTACATCACAATGACATGCTTTCCATATCAACAAAGAGCTACAAACATTGTTCTCAGTTCAGTTAAGTCGCTCAGTCGTGTCCAACTCTTTGAGACCCCATGGACTGCACCACGTCAGGCCTCCCTGTCCATCATCAACTGCTGGAGCTTGCTCAAACTCATGTCCATCAAGTCTGTGATGCCATCCAACCATCTTATCCTCCGTCGTCCCCTTCTCCTCCTCCTTTCAATCTTTCCCAGCATCAGGGTCCTTTCAAATGAGTCAGTTCTTTGCATCAGGTGGTCCAAGTATTGGAGTTTTAGCTTCAGCATCACTCCTTCCAATGAATATTCAGGACTGATTTCCTTTAGGATGGACTGGTTAGATATCCTTGCTCTTACATTTTAGTTGCTTCTTTTTCTGGAGATTCTTTATATATATATATAAAACAAGGCCATATGTTTCATTCCTGTGATCCATAAGGTCAAGGACAACATCTGTTCCACTTCTACTGTGGAGCACTAAGTTACACGCTTCGGCTCAGGAGGTGGCTTAATTAATTATATTATTTGAAAATAATTGTAATGAAGTGGAGCAACCCTCCTTCACCAGATAGTGATTCCATCTCCTTAACTGCACAAAGAATGAACTGATGATGAGTCAGACTTTTTCTGAAATGATGCCTAACTACAACTTAAAATGCAAAAATGAAAGATACAAGGGATGTTTCCTGTGGACTAAATGCTCCCTCCAATTATTATCCCTCAACCCTTAAAAGTCCTTGGGTCTTTGTCATAAATATTATTTTGTTGTATATTTCTTTCATATGGAAAGTGAAATAATTTAGTTACAAAAGCTAACAATGTATTTCTTTTCGTGAATTTTGAAATGTCTGCTCATGTTTTTCCTTTGTAGATGTCATTTTTACACATCTTCACAATCTTCTGAGATCGACCTACACTTCTGTCTCCAACTCTGGTGAATCCTCTTTCCATGTGAGTGCACTGAAGTCCCTCTTTATTCTTTCATTGTGCCCTTTTTAGATACCTTTGTATATTTTTGTCTAACTTGTGTTTCATATAAATTGTATGGATAGTTTTATCCAATAAAAACCTCAAGCCTATTGAGCTGAAGGCATCAATAACAAAGTTGACTTGGCTTGGTCTAGTTGAGTTCTGACTCTTTTACCTGCTGGATCAATGGGCTCCCACTAGATAAACAAGAGGTACCTATAGATAGATTAAAATATATATATAAGTGGTGCCTTTAAGTGGGACAAACATTCTTTCAGATGAAAGGAGTAAAAGTTTTAATTGTGATTTATATCAACCAAACAGAATTCCATTCTGCAGTACACCCAAAGTAGTTTATTTTGCCTACCATTCATTTATTTCACTCACCCATTTAGCAAATATAGGCATTTACTGTCATGTTCTTGACTCCGTGTCCATATGAAGTGAATCACGTTATAAGAGAAAGAGACATAAGCATACAAAAGGAGAGGGAAAGGGAAGATAGAAGAAGGAAGAGGGGAGAAAGAGAAGAGGGAAAAAGAAGAGAGGAGAGGAGAATACCAGGAGGTTAGTTGAAATGATAGGTCTGTAAACAGGGTACTGTGGAAGCATAGCAGTGAAAAATAGGATACATTTACACTGTGAAATAAAACTGATGAAGTGGACTTCTTTAGGTAAAGAACTGGGAGCAATAAGCATTGCTAAAAGATAACATGGCTGTTTAAATGTGTGGTTTCTCTGTTTATTTTTTAAGAAGATATTTGACAGAATGATCAGTTGGTGACATGGGTTCAGTTATGACCTACAGTGTGTTGAAACAGCAGAGCATGAAAGGCCAGAGAGGCTGAGAAGAAGCCAGTCTAGCCCATCATCTGGATCACATGGAGGCAGCTGATTGAGCCTCCCAAGAAATGTGTACCACTCCTGTGAAGTGAGTCCCCATAGCCAGACAGCTCAGATCACTGGCTCTAACCTTCATTATTTAACTTCATAAAGGCTCTTCATGCCAATACCCCACAGCATCAGGGAGGGAAAACTATGTGCCGTGGCAGAGAAAAAGTGAAAGGTAAGAAAACAGACTGGAGATTTGTTTGAGTTGATCTTTTAGTAAAGTATCTTCCCTGCATTGAGAACAGATAGTCATATATGAAAAAAAAAAAGAATAGAGCATGGAATAAGGACACTTTGTTTTGTTGTTAAAATCTATGTTTCTTAAAAGTAGATACAGAAAATCAAGGATTTTAGTGTTTTAATATTGTTGAGGGAAGCATAACAGGAGGGAAAAAATTAAAAGGGAAACAGAGAGAGTAATTTCATCTAATGCCCTTAAAAGGGAAAAGGATGGGACTTTGTGGGTACCTTGAGCAGCAGCATCCTGGGTGACACTCCAGGGTAACAACCAAGAAGTTGACAAGGTCTCAAAGAAGAGAGCAAAATTTTGTTAAATTTACAGATTCAGCAAACATCTGCACTACATATTAGATAATTTAGCCAATGGATTTCTACAGAAGGTACACAGTGAGGATGGCATTCATCCTCATTGGATACCTGGCATAAATAATCAACAATAGCAATTCATAGCTTCTGACATTATTTTTAGAGGAGGAGGAATAAACCATAATAAATTCATGGATGGAATTTCCTGTTGGCTCATAAAGTGGGAATTTGGTTTCAGCATTTACCTGTTAAAAAATAAATATTAAAAGTATATTTGGGAGGCACTTTAGTTGTTAGGAAGCTAATTCTTAGCTATAAAATATGTGAGGCCAAGTTTCACAGAATAGTTTGTATTTATCCTTTTGGTTGGATTCTCACAGAGGCATCTTGGTTTGCACCTGCATATAAGGCCCTGTGTGTCTGTTCTTTGAAATAAAAAGCTTTTGCTTTAGTGTCCCAGGCCTTTCCTGAGTCTCAAAATCCTGACTCAAGAGTTAATGATTGGAAAATGTAAAGATGTAGAAACAAATACTTGTTGGGCAGGAAAACTAGTAAAAACTTAGACTATAAGCCAGTCAATTAGTAGAATCAATGAATTCCTAGGTCCCTGAAGGATTATCAAGTTGATTTTATGTGAAGCAAACACCCACCAGATGAAAACTGCTGACTGTGAGCACACAGACCCCAGCCCAGCAGAAATCAGAAAGCTGGTGATTCTCAAAACTTCAGTTCAGTTCAGTTCAGTCGCTCAGTCATGTCCAACTCTTTGCAACCCCACGAATCACAGCATGCCAGGCCTCCCTGTCCATCAATAACTCCCAGACTTCACTCAAACTCATGTCCATTAAGTCAGTGATGCCATCCAGCCATCTAATTCTCTGTTGTCCCCTTCTCCTCCTGCCCCAAATCCCTCCCAGCATCAGAGTCTTTTTCAGTGAGTCAACTCGTCGCATGAGCTGGCCAAAATATTGGAGTTTCAGCTTTAGCATCAGTCCTTCCAATGAACACCCAGGATTGATCTCCTTTAGAATGGACTGGCTGGATCTTCTTGCAGCCCAAGGGACTCTCCAGAGTCTTCTCCAGCATCACAGTTCAAAAGCATCAATTCTTCGGTGATCAGCTTTCTTCACAGTCCAACTCTCACATCCATACATGACCACAGGAAAAACCATAGCCTTGACTAGATGGACCTTGGTTGGCAAAGTAATGTCTCTGCTTTTTAATATGCTATCTAGGTTGGTCATAACTTTCCTTCCAAGGAGTAAGCGTCTTCTAATTTCATGGCTGCAATCAGCATCTGCAGTGATTTTGGAGCCCAAAAAAATAAAGTCTGGCACTGTTTCCACTGTTTCCCCATCTATTTCCCATGAAGTGATGGGACCAGATGCCATGATCTTTGTTTTTGAATGTTGAGCTTCAAGCCAACCTTTTCACTCTCCTCTTTCACTTTCATCAAGAGGCTTTTGAGTTCCTCTTCACTTTCTGCCATAAGGGTGGTGTTATCTGCATATCTGAGGTTATTGATTTGATATTTCTCCCAGCAATCTTGATTCCAGCTTGTGAATCTTCCAGCCCAGCGTTCCTCATGATGTACTCTGCTTATAAGTTAAATAAGCGGGGTGACAATATACAACCTTGATGTACTCCTTTTCCTATTTGGAACCAGTCTGTTGTTCCATGTCCAGTTCTAACTGTTGCTTCCTGACCTGCATACAGGTTACTCAAGAGGCAGGTCAGGTGGTTTGGGATTCCCATCTCTTTCAGAATTTTCCTCAGTTTATTGTGATCCACACAGTCAAAGGATTTGACATAATCAAAAAAGCAGAAATAGATGTTTTTCTGGAACTCTCTTGCTTTCTCCATGATCCAGTGGATGTTGGCAATTTGATCTCTGGTTCCTCTGCCTTTTCTAAAACCTGCTTGAACATCTGGAAGTTCACGATTCACATATTGCAGAAGCCTTGCTTGGAGAATTTTGAGCATGACTTTACTAGTGTGTGAGATGAGTGCAATTGTGTGGTAGTTTGAGCATTCTTTGGCATTCCCTTTCTTTGGGATTGGAATGAAGACTGACATTTTCCAGTCCTGTGGCCACTGCTGAGTTTTCCAAATTTGTTGGCATATTGAGTGCAGAACTTTCACAGCATCATCTTTCAAGATTTGAAATAGCTCAACTGGAATTCCATCACCTCCACTAGCTTTGTTTGTAGTGATGCTTTCTAAGGCCCACTTGACTTCACATTCCAAGATCTCTGGCACCAGGTGAGTGATCACACCATCGTGATTATCTTGGTCGTGAAGTTCTTTTTTGTACAGTTCTTCTGTGTATTCTTGCCACCTCTTCTTAATATCTTCTGCTCCTGTTAGGTCCATACCATTTCTGTCCTTTATCGAGCCCATCTTTGCATGAAATGTTCCCTTGGTATCTCTAATTTTCTTGAAGAGATCTCTTGTCTTTCCTATTCTGTTGTTTTCCTCTATTTCTTTGCACTGATCACTGAGGACGGCTTTCTTATCTCTCCCTGCTATTCTTTGGAACTCTGCATTCAGATGCTTATATCTTTCTTTTTCACTTCTCTTCGTTTCTCAGCTATTTGTAAGGGCTCCTCAGACAGCCATTTTGCTTTTTTGCATTTCTTTTCCATGGGGATGGTCTTGATCCCTGTCTCCTGTACAATATCACGAACCTCCGTCCAGAGTTCATCAGGCACTCTATCGATCAGATCTAGTCCCTTAAATCTATTTCTCACGTCCACTGTATAATCATAAGGGATTTGATTGAGGTCATATCTGAATGGTCTAGTGATTTTCCCTACTTTCTTCATTATAAGTCTGAATTTGGCAATAAGGAGTTCGTGATCTGAGCCACAGTCAGCTCCTGGTCTTGTTTTTGCTAAGTGTATAGAGCTTCTCCATCTTTGGCTGCAAAGAATATAATCAATTTGATTTCGGTGTTGACCATCTGGTAATGTCCATGTGTAGAGTCTTCTCTTGTGTTGTTGGAATAGGGTGTTTGTTATGACCAGTGTGTTCTCTTGGCAAAACTCTATTAGCCTTTGCCCTACTTCATTCCATGCTCCAAGGCCAAATTTGCCTGTTACTCCAGGTGTTTCTTCACTTCCTATTTTGCATTCCAGTCCCCTATAATGAAAAGGAAACCTTTTTTGGGTGTTAATTCTAAAAGGTCTTATAGGTCTTCATAGAACATTCAACTTCAGCTTCTTCAGCATTACTGGTTGGGGCATAGGCCTGGATTACTTTAATATTGAATGGTTTGCCTTGGAAATGAACAGAAATCATTCTGTCGTTTTTAAGATTGCATCCAAGTACTGCATTTCGGACACTTTTTTTTCCATGATGGCTGTTCCATCTCTTCTAAGGGATTCCTGCCCACAGTAGTAGATATAATGATCATCTGAGTTAAATTCACCCATTCCAGTCCATTTTAGTTCACTGATTCCTAGAATGTCGACGTTCACTCTTGTCATCTCCTGTTTGACCACTTCCAATTTGCCTTGATTCATGGACCTAACATTCCAGGTTCCTATGCAATATTGCTCTTTACAGCACCAGACCTTGTTTCTATCATTGGTCACATCCACAAGTGGGTATTGGTTTTGCTTTGGCTCTATCCTTTCATTCTTCCTGGAGTTATTTCTCCACTGATCTCCAGTAGCATACTGGGCACCTACCGACCTGGGGAATTCCTCACTCAGTATCCTATCATTTTGCCTTTTGATACTGTTCATGGGGTTCTCAAGGCAAGTATACTGAAGTGGTTTGCCTTTACCTTGTCCAGTGGACCACATTCTGTCAGACCTCTCCACCATGACCTGTCCATCTTGGGTGGCCCCACACGGCATGGCTTAGTTTCATTGAGTTAGACAGGACTGTCGTCCATGTGATCAGATCGACTAGTTTTCTGTGATTATGATTTCAGTGTGTCTGCCCTCTGATGCCCCCTCGCAATACCTACCATCTTATTTGGGTTTCTCTGTACTCAGTATGCCAGCAAATTTGGAAAACTCAGCAGTGGCCACAGGACTGGAAAAGGTCAGTCTTCATTCCTATCCCAAAGTAAGGCAATGCCAAAGAATGCTCAAACTACCGCACCATTGCACTCATCTCACACACTAGTAAAGTCATGCTCAAAATTCTCCAAGCCAGGCTTCAGCAGTATGTGAACCGTGAACTTCCAGATGTTCAAGCAGGTTTTAGAAAAGGCAGAGGCACCAGAGATCAAATTGCCAACATCCTCTGGATCATGGAGAAAGCAAGAGAGTTCCAGAAAAACATCTATTTCTGTTTCATTGACTATGCCAAAGCCTTTGACTCTGTGGATCACAATAAACTGTGGAACATTCTGAAAGAGATGGGAATACCAGACCACCTGACCTGCCTCTTGAGAAACCTGTATGCAGGTCAGGAAGCAACAGTTAGAACTGGACATGGAACAACAGACTGGTTCCAAATAGGAAAAGGAGTACATCAAGTTTGTATATTGTCACCCTGCTTATTTAACTTATATGCAGAGTACATCATGAGGACGGCTGGGCTGGAAGAAGCACAAGCTGGAATCAAGATTGCTGGGAGAAATATCAATAATCTCAGATATGCAGATGACACCACCCTTATGGCAGAAAGTGAAGAGGAACTCAAAAGCCTCTTGATGAAAGTGAAAGAGGTTGGCTTGAAGCTCAACATTCATAAAACGAAGATCATGGCATCTGGTCCCATCACTTCATGGGAAATACATGCGGAAACAGTGGAAACAGTGTCAGATTTTATTTTTTTGGGCTCCAAAATCACTGCGGATGCTGATTGCAGCCAGGAAATTAAAAGACGCTTACTCCTTGGAAGGAAAGTCATGACCAACCTTGATAGTATATTAAAACGCAGAGACATTACTTTGCCAACATTGGTCCCTCTAGTCAAGGCTACGGTTTTTCCGGTGGTCATGTATGGATGTGAGAGTTGGACTGTGAAGAAAGCTGATTGCCGAAGAATTGATGCTTTTGAACTGTGGTGCTGGAGAAGACTCTTGAGAGTCCCTTGGACTGCAAGGAGATCCAACCAGTCCATTCTGGGGGAGATCAATCCTGGGTGTTCATTGGAAGGACTGATGCTGAAGCTGAAACTGCAGTACTTTGGCCACCTCATGCGACGAGTTGACTCACTGGAAAGGACTCTGATGCTGGGAAAGATTGGGGGTGGGTGGAGACTGGGACGACAGAGAATGAGATGGCTGGATGGCATCACCGACTCTGTGGACATGAGTTTGAGTGAATTCCGGGAGTTGGTGATGGACAGGGAGGCCTGGCGTGCTGTGATTCATGGGGTCGCAAAGAGTCACACACGACTGAGCGACTGAGCGACTGAACTTAATTGAACTGAACTACCTTGGTCGTGGGATATCTCTTCTCAGCTTCTCCAGCAGAGCGTAGTCGCTGCTCCTTACCTTGGACGAGGGGTATCTCCTCAAGGCTGCCCCTCCTGACCTTGAACGTGGAGTAGCTCCTCTTGGCCCTCCTGCGCCCGCGCAGCCACCTCCTTTTGGACGGGGTTTGCTCCTCTTGGCCGCCGGCCCTGGCCTCGGGCGTGGGTTAGCTCTTCTCGGCCACGCTTCTGCGCGTGGTCGGTTGTCTCCCGTCTGCACCGCCGGAGCCAGCCTTGCGTATAAGCTGACTGAGTACTCTGCAGCCCTTCCCTCACACCACCTTTTAAAACCCCTCCCTGAAAGCCATCTGGGAGTTCACAGCTTTGGAGCCGGAGCTGCCAACTCTCCTTGCCTGGCCATGTGCAATAAACTTTGTACTTTCCTTCACCACGACCAGGTGCAGGTACACTGGCCTTTGACTCTTCTGGATGCAGGTGAACGGTTACCCAATTTGGTTTAATAACTGAATCACTTTGCTGGGTACCAGAAACATTGTAAATCAACTATGTTTCAATTTTAAAAATTAAAATTAAAAAATAAATACGGCAATTCCCTGTCACTAACCAACTGACCAACTTTGGGAAGAGCATTCAAGTTCTCATATCTAAAAAGATTTGGGAGGAATGACATTTAAGGCCATCTCAAAGTTTCTTCTAAGAAATTTGTTTTATCTGTATTAACACTTTTCAAGCATTCAAAGACCACTATCTTATCTCTTTCTGTTAGATCATTTCTGCTGTGAAATGCCTTATACCTTACCAAGCCTCAGGATATTTGAGTTAGCTCCATGTGGTTGTACCTTAAGCAACAAATCCTCTGGCAGAAAAATGCACTAAAACTAAATCAGCCTGGCCTCAGAAAGAATAGGTTAATTAAAGTTGTGTTTGCTTCGCTTGTTTGATTTCCATTCAAACTTAGCTTAGTTACTTAAAACCTGAGGCCTGGTTCTGCCTGGGGTCATCTTTTATCTGTATTTTGGAATGACTTTCACTGGCCCTGGAAAATAAGGAACATGTGGCCTGTTCGAACGAAATGACATGGGTCCCAAATGCACCAATGAGTCAGGCGGCTGTGGCTCACTCATATGGAGGAGAAGGGGAGAGGGAGCTCAACTGAAGTGAATCAGGGAGAGAGATTCCGGACCAAGAATGTATGTCCCTGTGCTGACTTTGTGGTGTTTTCTCTGATGAAATATCTAACTAGGGAGTACGCTTTAGGGGAAAAAAGAGATAGGTACTCTTTTCCCTAAAATAAAAACTCAGAGGAGGAAAATTAAGATAATAGTCAACAGATGGCTGAGCCTATTTACTATTTTCTTTCTTATTCACCATGATTCCAGGAATGTTTTCCCTATTTTCTTATTAAATGAACAATCCTAACTTAGTGCTTTATTCTGATATTTCATATACAATATTATTTATATATTATTCATATATCAAATATAAATACAATGAAATTTATATATAAATAAAATGTGTTCTAATATTTAATATATAAATAAATATGTGTGTGTGTGCTCAGTCACTCATTCATGTCCAACTCTTTGAAACCCCATGGACTGTAGCCTGCCAGGAGTACAAATTCTATTGTCCATGGAATTTCCCATGAATACCGGGGTGGGTTGTCATCTCTTGCTCCATGGGATCTTCTTGACCTAGGGATCACACCTGTCTCTCTTGTTTCTCCATATGGCAAGGTGGATTTTTTTATAAATAAATATATTAACCTATAAATATTCTAAATATATTATTCTAAAATAATCTAATTTTATATACCAGTTCAGTTCAATTCATTTGCTCAGTTGTGTCCAACTCTTTGTGACCCCATGGACTGCAGCACGCCAGGCTTCCCTATCCATCACCAACTCCTGAAGCTTCCCCAAACTCATGTCCATCAAGTCTGTGATGCCATCCAACCATGTCATCCTCTGTTGTCCCCTTCTTCTCCTGCCTTCAATCTTGCTCATCATCAGTGTCTTTTCCAAGGAGTCAGTTCTTCGCAGCAGGTGGCCAAAGTATTGGAGTTTCAGCTTCAACATCAGTCCTTCCAATTAATATTCACCACTGATTTCCTTTAGGATGGACTGGTTGGATCTCCTTGCAGTCCAAGGGACTCTCAAGAGTCTTTTCCAATGCCAAAGTATACTAAGAAATTTATAATATTTAATATCTAAATATCTATTTTAGACAAGTTTATTCTAATATCTAACATATAACTGGAAGGACTGATACTGAAGTTGAAACTCCAGTATATTGGCCACCTGACACGAAGAACTGACTCATTGGAAAAGACCATGATGCCGGGAAAGATTAAAGGCAGGAGGAGAAGGGGACGACAGAGGATGAGATGGTTGGATGGCATCACCGACTTGATAGACGTGAGTTTGAGTCAGCTCTGAGAGTTGGTGATGGACAGGGAAGCCTGGCGGGCTGCAGTCTTTGGGGTTGCAAATAGTCGGACATGACTGAGTGACTGAACTGAACTGAGCAAACATATTACCGCTTGTAACTTATTATAATTTCTATTTAAAATTGAAAATTTTATTACTGTTGACCTCTGTTTTCAAAGAGTGGATGTTCTGATTTTTAGATGGTGAGTCTATAGATCAAAATTTATTTTATATTTTAACCATCACTGCTGCTGCTGCTGCTGCTAAGTCGCATCAGTCGTGTCCGACTCTGTGCGACCCCATACACGGCAGCCCAAGAGGCTCCTCTGTCCCTGAGATTCTCCAGGCAAGAACCCTGGAGTGGGTTGCCATTTCATTCTCCAATGCATGAATGTGAAAAGTGAAAGTGAAGTTGCTCAGTCATGTCCAACTCTTAGCAACCCCATGGACTGTAGCCTACCAGGCCCCTCCGTCCATGGGATTCTCCAGGCAAGAGTACTGTAGTGGGTTGCCATTGCCTTCTCCATTTAATCATCAAGCAGGTTTTAGAAAAGGCAGAGGAACCAGAGATCAAATTGCCAACATCCACTGGATCATGGAGAAAGCAAGAGAGTTCCAGAAAAACATCTATTTCTGCTTCATTGACTATGCCAAAGCCTTTGACTGTGTGGATCACAAGAAACTGTGGAAAATTCTGAAAGAGATGGGAATCCCAGACCACCTGACCTGCCTCTTGAGAAACCTGTATACAGGTCAGGAAGCAACAGTTAGAACTGGATGTGGAACAACAGACTGGTTCCAAATAGGAAAAGGAGTACGTCAAGGTTGTATATTGTCACCCTGCTTATTTAACTTATATGCAGAGTACATCATGAGGAACGCTGGGCTGGAAGAAGCACAAGCTGGAAACAAGATTGCAGGGAGAAATATCAATAACCTCAGATATGCAGATGACACCACCCTTATGGCAGAAAGTGAAGAAGAACTCAAAAGCCTCTTGATGAAAGTGAAAGAGGAGAGTGAAAATGTTGGCTTGAAGCTCAACACTCAGAAAACAAAGATCATGGCATCTGGTCCCATCACTTCATGGGAAATAGATGGGGAAACAGTGGAAACAGTGTCAGATTTTATTTTGGGGGGCTCCAAAATCACTGCAGATGCTGATTGCAGCCATGAAATTAGAAGACGCTTACTCCTTGGAAGGAAAGTTATGACCAACCTTGATAGTATATTAAGAAGCAGAGACATTACTTTGCCAACCAAGGTCCGTCTAGTCAAGGCTATGGTTTTTCCCGTGGTCATGTATGGATATGAGAGTTGGACTGTGAAGAAAGCTGATCGCCGAAGAATTGATGCTTTTAAACTGTAGTGTTGGAGAACACTCTTGAGAGTCCCTTGGACTGCAAGGAGATCCAACCAGTCCATACTAAAGGAGATCAATCCTGGGTGTTCATTGGAAGGACTGATGCTAAAGCTGAAACTCCAATACTTTGGCCACCTCATGTGATGAGTTGACTCACTGGAAAAGACTCTGATGCTGGGAAGGATTGGGGGTGGGAGAAGAAGGGGACAACAAAGAATGAGATGGCTGGATGGCATCACCGACTCGATGGACATGAGTTTGAGTGAACTCCGGGAGTTGGTGATGGACAGGGAGGCCTGGCGTGCTGTGATTCATGGGGTCGCAAAGAGTCGGACACGACTGAGCAACTGAACTGAACTGAACTGAACTGATGAAGTTCACAGGTGGAATTCATGAGAGGCTAAGGGACTTTATGATCATTATAGGTTGAGAATGTGCAGTAACTGTGTAATGTAAGATGATGCTATACTTCTGCTCTTAAATACAATAAATATGCATACTATTCCTGTTTTATTTTGTGAATAAAACCAAAATAAATCTAAATAATTTCTAAATATTAAAACCCGATAACTCTATAGATGCTTCCACGTACCTGGATATTTAGCACTATGGACCAGGAAATATCTAGAGTCCATGTTGCTATAACAACTCTCCTGCACTCCATGAAATCCACTGAAAGTATGCAACCAGGAAATAGAAATAATAGTATAATCTGATAACTTAAATTAGAGGAGTCTATCTCTCAAAAGTAGGCAAAGATTGAGTATTAAATCTTATACAGAACAACATACACAAGGAGACATTTTGCAAAAATAAAAACAGAATCCTGTTTGTTATTGAATATCTACCATAAGTTGGAGGGCTTCCCTGGTGGCTCAGTGGTATAGAACTCTGTGGGAGAGCGTGAGGGTGGGATGATTTGGGAGAATGGCATTGAAACATGTATATCATCATATGTGAAACAAATCACCAGTCCAGGTTCGACGCATGATACAGGATGCGCGGGGCTGGTGCGCGGAGATGACCCAGAGGGAGGATAAGGGGAGGAGGGAGGTGGGAGGGGGGTTCAGGAAGGGGAACTCATGTACACCCGGGGCGGATTCATGTCAATGTATGGCAAAACCAATCAATATAATACAAAAATAAATAAATAAAAAAGAAAATAATACCCTAAAAAAAAAAAATAAAAAGAATCTGTCTGCAATGTGGAAGACCTGGGTTCAATCCGTGGGTTGGGAAGATCCCCTAGAGGAGGGCATGGCAACCCACACCAGTTTTCTTGCTTGGAGTATCCCCATGGACAGAGGATCCTGGTGAGTAACAGTCCATGTGATCACAAAGGGGTAGACACAACTAAGCGACTAAGCACAGAACGTGGTCAACAGAAATAAGAGCCATAATATTTTTCCAAAGTCAATTTTTACACCCCTCCAGAAATGTGTGAAATCTTGCTCTCACATCTGTTCCCTTGCTTCTATCATTTGCCTTTCTAATTTTAACCATTCTAGTGATATATGTGGTAGTCATTCTTTTTGATTTTTACTTACATTTCCTAAGGATGAAGGATGTTGAAAATCTTTTCAGTTTCTTTTGTACATTAATAGATCTTTTTGAAATGTATGTTCGGTCTTTCCCCATTTTTCATTCATCTATCTCTTAATAATTGACTTGTAATCTGCAATATCTTTTGTCAGATATATGTAAAAATATATTCCTCCCTGTCTATGGATCTTTTTTCATTTTTTAATAGTGCTTGTTTTTTCTTTTTTTTATTTTTATTGGAGGCTAATTATTTTACAATATTATATTGGTTGGTTTTGCCATAGTGCTTGTTGAAGAGAAATAATTTTTATCTTTGGAGCTCAGTTCATCAAAATTTTGTACACGTATGCTTTTTGCTTTATAGTAAATCTTATCTCTTTAAGTCTACCTCAGAGGAGAGTGTTCCTTCTAGGAATTTTAGGGTTTCAGCTTTCACATGTAAGTCTGCAATCCAGTTTGAAGTAAACTTTGTATATATTGTGCTATACTGATAAATGTGTTTTCCTCTAGGAATTTCATAGACTGGTGTTGAAATTTAGGTCTGCAATCCAACTCAAATTCACCTGTACATGGTGTGAGGTTTAGATCAATGTTTATATTCCATTTCTTCACGTGAATATTCATTTATTCCAATATTAGTAATGACATTCAAGAACTTTTGATAACAAAACTGTAATAAAGCTAAAAATTGAGCTAGCCTAGCTAATTTGTGAGAACCATTTTTGAGTTGTACCTAGTTATCATGTAATGCATTAGCAATTTGCATGTTATTAAGTGCATCATATTAAATTTGTTAAAGGTTTTCTTTTATTATCATTTGAAACTCCCCAACAAAATTGTAATCTCTAGTCTGTGCTGTTTCCATAGTTGGCTAATCTGCAAGAAACATCTGTACTGATGGATTTCTAAGATTTTGCCAAGTCTTAATTTGCATACTCAAAACCATTGTTTGATGTCATCTACAATGATTTGTCATACTTCATCAGTCACTATGAATTGCACAACTACAGTTTCGTCTCTGAGACCATATTCCCTTTTGTCATTTGAAAATTTCTCACTGCTTCTATCTCTTTCTTTCTTTGTTTTTGTTCATCATAAACTACTGTTTCACACTAAAGATGTGGCCATTGCAATTCTTTTCTTCATTTCTGTGTATTTAGAAATATATTCAATGAATTTATAAATCTGTATTCATTATTGAATATGTATCAGATACTGACAACTAACTCAAATTTTTATTAAACTATAAAAGATAAAGATAAAAAGAAGTATTGGGACTTCCCTGGTGGTCCAGTTATTAAGAGTCCATGCTCCCAATGCAGAGTCTGGGTTTGATCTCTGGTTGGGGAATTAAAAATCTCACATACTGCATAACACAGTCAAAGTAAATAAAAATAAAAAGACACCAGCTTCTTAAAAAAAAGGCAAGTTATTGAAGATTAAGAACAAGTATCTGGACTTCTCTGGTGATCCAGTGATGAAGAATCCATCTGACAATGCAGAGGACACAAGTTCAATCCCTATCTGGGAAGATTCCACACACTGCAGGGCAACTAAGCTTGTGAGCCACAACCACTGAACCCACACCTATCTAGAGCCCATGCTTGACAACAAGAGAAGCCATGGCAATGAGAAGCCCACACACTGCAACTAGACAGCAGCCCTTGCCTGCTGCAACTAGAGAAAGCTCATGCATAGCAAGAAGACCGAGGGTAGCCAGAAATGAATAAATAAAAGAACCAACATCTAATAACCTGTGGCTCAACTAATCCAGTTGCCTGGCTTCCCAGAATGGTCAGAAAGCCTAAAGTAGATGCTGACTCTTAACCCACAGAGAGTCTTCATAGTTTTCAAAATTGCAAAATCATCACTCACATGTTCAGTCACTACAATGATATCACATCATGTCCAGGAATAAAAGGTCTTTTGAAGACCAGTGAGATTTTTGCCAGGCAAGGAGTCATCTTTCCTTGAGTGGATGGCTGTTAGGGTTAAGGGTGCTTAAAACACATGGGTCTTTAAAGAATTAAATAAGAGACAAAGGATGCTCAAAGATGATGTTGTAGAATCAACACTCATACAATCCTCTAGAACCAAACAGTGGTTAGCCATATTATGCAAAATAGCCATTACCATCACAGTGGGAGCCATATCCACAGTGATACTGACAACCATTAGTTCAGTTCAGTCATTCAGTCGTGTCCGACTTTTTGTGACCCCATGGACTGCAGCATGTCAGGCTTCCCTGTCCATCACCAACTCCCGGAGATTACTCAAACTCATGTCCATCGAGTCGGTGATGCAATCCAGCCATCTCACTCTCTGTCGTCCCCTTCTCCTCCTGCCCCCAATCCTTCCCAGCATCAGAGTCTTTTCCAGTGAGTCAACTCGTCGCATGAGCTGGCCAAAGTATTGGAGTTTCAGCTTTAGCATCAGTCCTTCCAATGAACACAGGATTGATCTCCTTTAGAATGGACTGGTTGGATCTCCTTGCAGTCCAAGGGACTCGAGAATCTTCTCCAACACCACAGATCAAAAGCATCAATTCTTCAGTGCTCAGCTTTCTTTGTAGTTCAACTTTCACATCCATACGTGACTACTGGAAAAACCATAGCTTTAACTAGATGGACATTTGTTGGCAAAGTAATGTCTCTAGCAGAAGCCATATCCACACCCCCCACCCACATTTCTGCAGTAATTGAATCAGGAGATGAGGAGGCAGCCAGGCTTTAAAGGAAAGTTACCTGATTTCAGTATCACGGATTGCTTTGGGTTCTTTCTATATCTTGATAATTTGACATCAACAGAGTACCTATCACACTTTGCTTCTTGCTTCCACAAAAAGTTATATTTTAAAAAAGCTTATTGTTGTTTTCATTTATGTCATGAGAAGCCCTCTTATTTTATGGACCTTTTTCAGTTTCACCAAATCAATCACAAACTTTTAGAAATAACTTGTGTATTCCATACACACGTTCCCAGTGAGTTACAAATATATATTCCTCAGGTGTCATGTCCACAATACAACACTGCCTTTCTCTTCAATAATCTATAATTATATCTTGTACTAAAGTTGGAACTAGGTTAAGTTCCTTGATATATCTCCTAAACCAATAGCTGGCCTCTTGCCTCTTCATTATTCATTCCCTACTCTCAGTTGAGTTAAAGCCAATTTAGTTTGAAAATAATGTGTTAGATTTTCAGTCTTCAAGGTTAAGCCTTCACACATTCATGCTCTCTCCCACCTCCCTCCTCCTTTTTCAAATCAGCATTCCTCAGCTCCAGCACATTTTCAATATTTATCCTTCCTTTGTATGGCTTTTACCTCATTTCTATATCCCCATATTTCAAAAGACCTTTACAACATCTCTAGTTTTCAGATTCTATGATTTATAAATTGTCATTGACTTCTCTCTAAAGTGAAATATGAAAATGCATACTGGCCCATCATGCTTCCTAAGTCAAGTAAATATTATTTCTGTAGAAGTCAGAGGGAGAATCTTCTCAAGTGGCCCATGTATGTCACACCAAAATCCATTCCTTGAACCCTAGTCTCAGTACTTCTCCACTAACTCCCAGTGCTTCCCTCCCCCTAATAACACAACCTCATAGCCAACGGATGACACAGTTTTCCCTCTTGTGTCTGTATTTGTGATCATCAATTCCAAGAGCATTTCAACTACTTGATATAAATGGGAAAATCAACCCCCCTAAAAATGCACATTTTATTTCTAATAAAAAAGTATCCAATGTCAACCCAAGCAATCTGTACTAACCAGACAAGAGGCAGAGTGGCAAAGACAACAGACAGCTCTCAAGATTTTTTTTTTATTTCCCTTTAGGGAGGAATATGCTTTTATAAACAATTTAAATATAGGACCAAAAAAAAAGAAAAAAAACCAACGGTGAATTCACAGTAAAAAAATGAGAAAATGGGAATTTCTCCTTTTTTTTCTTCTCTCTTTATTCAGCTTCTCTATTCAACCCTTACCATGTTTAGAGTAAAAAGATTTCTTCTTTGCTGGGAACAGCTGTCTAACAGAAAATTGTTTCTTAAACCTTATCTGAAATAGCCACACACTGAGTTTCAGAAGTACCCCCTTGGTATCTAAGGATTACCAGATAAAAATACAGGGCACTCATTTTGCTTTACTATATACTCAGTCGCTCAGTCATGGCCAACGCCGTGTGACCCCATGCACTGTAACCCACCAGGCTCCTCTGTCCTCTTGTCCAGGCAAGAATACTGGAATGGGTTGCCATTTCCTCTTCCAGGGGATCTTCCCGACCCAGGGATCGAACCCACAGCTCTTGCCTTGTCATGTGGGTTCTTTACTACTGAGCCACTAGGGAAGCAGACAGCAGCAAATAATTTTTCTAGTATAAGTATGTCTCATGCAGCATTTGGGACATACTTATATTAAAATGCACTGTTACTAAAATTAAACTTAACTAGTTGTCTTGTTTTCCTGTGTTAACCACCCCATATATATGTAAATGGAAACCCACTCCAGTGTCCTTGCCTGGAGAATCCCAGGAACGGAAGAGCCTTGTGGGTTGCCATCTATGGGGTCTCACAGAGTTGGACATGACTGAAGTGACTCAGCAGCAGGAGCAGCATATATGTAAATGGGACTTCCCTGGTGGCTCAGTGGTAAAGAATCCACCTGCAGTGCAGGAGATTAAAGTTCAATCCTGAGTCAGGAAGATTCCCTGGAGAAGGAAATGGCAACCCACTCCAGTAATCTTGCCTGGGAAATTCCATGGATAGAGGAGCCTGGTGGGCTACAATCCACAGGGTTGCAAATGAGTAGAACATGATTTAGAGACTAAACAATAGCACAACAATATGGGTAAGTAAATATGAGACATCATTAATATAGATGCCCATATTGTTTACATATGTAAGCCCGAAGAAGCTAGAATTAAACCTTCATCTCCCATTATTTGTTGCTTGTTATAACAATATTTTATGCATTTAATAATAAGAGATCAACTAAAACAAAATAATCTCATTACTCTTCAGCATTTTCCCATGGTCTTTGTAATGGGACAGGCACTCTCATGCCACCTCTTAGACTGAAATCACAGGCTCGTGACACTTGTCTGTGTTCTGAAGTTATGGATTATGAAGCATTTACATGGAATCCACAGACCATTTTACAAAGCATCATGCTACAGAGTCATTTTGATCATTTCATTAGAGCCACACTTAGATTATTGCGTTCTATACCAGCCCACATAAAATAGCCCAATGTCTAATGGTAGCATGCCATGCTTTTGAAAATATCTACTTTAGGACAATGGCAAATATGAACATGAAATTACTTGTGTTTTTAAAACTTAAGCCGGTATTTATACTAATAGGTTGCTGCTGCTGCTGCTAAGTCGTTTCAGTCATGTCAGACTCTGTGTGACCCCACGGATGGCTGCCCACCAAGCTCCTCTACCCACAGGATTCTCTAGGCAAGAGTATCGGAGTGGGTTGGCATTTCCTTCTCCAATATTAATAGGCTATATCCTGTCAAACACATGAGAGAGAATGCAATACTAGCCCCTCTAGCTCCATATGACCCTATGGCTTTAAAATAAAGGAAAATTAACAAGAATTATTGTTTCAGAAAAGTTGTCAGAAAGAAATATATGTACACACATACACAGTTTTTTAAAAGTCTACTAGCAAAAGTAATAAAATTTCAAAAGTAATTGTCTCTGGTTAATGTCGTTACACTTTATTTTAATTTCTTTAAATCTTCTGTAGTCTATAAATGTAAAACAGTAATATAATATTACCTTTCAAATCAGAAAAATACATGATATGAAAAATCTGTTTTCTAAAGTTTTTTTTCTTAAACCTAATATAAGGCATATTAATGCAAGTGATAAAGCTCTTTGAACATATTCTAATAATTAATATTTCCCTGCTACTTCTTCACTTTATGATCACTTCAGGAACATAATAATATAGGAGAAATAATATCTATGTTAAGAGAAAAAGTATCTACGTTAATATCTATCACTTTCTGCTAGGTTGCTATATTAGTTTGCCAGGGCTGTCATAACAAAGCAGCACAGACTGGGTGGCTTAAAACAACCAAAACTGATTGTATCACAGTTCTGGAAGCTTGAAGTGCAACATCAAGATGTTGGCAGTGAGTTTCCTCGAAGGGCTGTGAGGGAGAGTCTGTTCCAGGTCTCTATCCCAGCTCATCACAGCTTCTAACTGTGTCTTGGCTTGTAAATTCTGTTCTTGCATTTTCACACCATCTTCCCTCTGTGAGTCTTTGTGTCTGTCTAAATTTTCGCTTTTTCTAATAACACAGTTCTATAGGATAAGGGTCCACCCTAGTAACCTCACCTTAGCTTGATTATCTACAAAAGTCTTATCTCTTAATAAGGTCACATTTATAGGTACCAGGGGTTAGGACTCAACATCTTAGGGGAGACACAATTCAACCCATAATACTCACACAATCAGTCATGATTTTAAAAGCAGTCATTTTTCTGATAAGAGTAAAAAACATGCCAAAATTTAGCTACTACAGACTAAAGAGGGATATGTCATTTACTTCATTTATCAAGTTGGGGAGTCCACAATGTTTGTAGTACGTTAGGAATTGCTATTTTTCTCCACCTACTCTCAAATGTCATAGTCCCCAGCTCTCAAAATTATCTGAATGCAGCACTTTGATGGAGAGTTTGTTATCAGCAGAGTCTCCTAAAAACTCAGTTACAGAAGTAGTTGTTTAGTTGCTAAGTCTTGTCTATCTCTTTGTGACCCAGCGGACTGTAACGCACCAGGCTCCTCTGTCCATGGGATGTCCCAGGCAAGAATACTGGAGTGGGTTGCCATTTCCTCCTCCAAGGGATCTTTCCAATCCAGGGATCAAACACACATCTCCTGCATTGGCAGGCAGAGTCTTTACCACTGAGCCACCAGGGAAGCCCTATACAGAAGTAGTTCTCTTCCAAATGATGGGTGATCCCTGTGTTAATGGAAGGAAGAAGTTTTGGAGAGTGATGAAGGGATAGCTCTTCTCTGTAAAGTTCTGGTCATTAATCACAACAGCTTACTTAAGGCTGGAAAAACATACTTGTTGAAACCTGCTTCTTGGTTTTATCTCATCACCTTGCTGCTGAAATTTTCTCTAGTTGGAGTCTCAGTACATTGTTGGTGGGAATGCAAAATGGTACCACTGCTATGGGAGACAACAGGGAGGTTTTTCCATAAAGGGAAAATAGAACTGCCACGAGACCCAGCAATTTCACTATTGTGTATTTACCCAAAGGAATTGAAATTAGAACCTGGAAACGATATCTCCATTCTCATATTCATAGAAGCATTATGCACAGTATCCAAGATATGGAAACAACCTAAAAGTCCATAGACTTGTTTAGTCTCTAAGCCTTGTCCTACTCTTTGTGACCCCATAGACTGTAGCCCACCAGGCTCCTCTGTCCATGGGATTTTCCAGGCAAGAACACTGGAGTGGGCTGTCATTTCCTTCTCCAAAATGTCCACAGATATCTGTCCAAAAGATATATTTCTGTGAATGGACAAAGAAAATGTGGTATAGGCACACAATGGAGTATTACTCAGCCTTAAGAAAGGAGACATTGGCCTTTGTGACAACATGGATGAACATGGAGAACATTATGCTGAATGAAATAAGGCAGTCACAGGATACATACCACATAATCCCGCTCGCATGAGGTATTTAAAGTAGTTAAGCTCATGAAACAGACTAGAATGGTGATAAAGGGGATGAGGATGTGAGGGAGGGGCAGTGGGGAGTTGCACTTCAACAGATATGAACTTTTGATAATGCAAAATGAGTAAGTTCTAGAAGTCTGCTGTACAATACTGTATCTATAGTTAATGGTACTCAGTTAACCACTTTAAAATTTAAGAGGGTAGATCTCATGTTGCGTTCTTAGCACAGTGATAAAATATAATATTGTACTCCCACTAATTTCTTCCCTTATGTCTGTCAGTATTTGTATTACATATTTGGATGCTTCTCTATCCTAAAGGAAATCAGTCCTGAGTGTTCATTGGAAGGACTGATGCTGAAGCTGAAGCTCCAATACTTTGGCCACCTAATAGGAAGAGCTGACTCATTGGAAAAGAACCTGATACTGGGAGGGATTGGGGGTGGGGGGAGAAGGGGACAACAGAGGATGAGATGATTGGATGGCATCACCGACTGGATAGACATGAGTTTGAGTAAGCTCCAGGAGTTGGTGATGGACGGGGAAGCCTGATGTGCTGCAGTTCATGGGGTCACAAAGAGTCGGGCATGACTGAGCGACTGAACTGAACTGAATTGATATACCAGGTGGCTCAGTGCCAAAGAATCTGCCTGTCAATGCAGGGAAAGCAGGTTTGAACCCTGGGTTGAAAGGATCCCCTGGAGGAGAAAATCAACACACTCCAGTATTCTTGCTGGACACAATTTAGTGACTAAACAGCAGCAGCAGCACAATTCTATGTTAGGTACATGTATGTTGACAAATGTAAAATTCTCTTCTTGTATGGATTCTTTTATCCTTATATAGTGCCCCTCTTTATTTATGGCCTTTGTTTCAAAGTCTGTTTTGTCTGAGATGAGTATTGTGACCTCTGCTTTCTTATTGTCTTCATTTGCATGAAATATCTTTTTCCATGCCCTCACTTTCAATCCATGCGTTTCCTTTGCTCTAAGGTGGGTCTCCTGTAGACAGCATATTGTAGGTGCTTGGTTGTTTATCCAGTCTGCCGCTCTGTGTTTGGATTGGAGTATACAACCCATTGACATTTAAGGTTCAGTTCAGTTCAGTCGCTCAGTCATGTCCGACTCTCCGCGACCCCATGAATCACAGCACGCCAGGCCTCCCTGTCCATCACCAACCCCCGGAGTACACTCAAATTCATGTCCACAGAGTCGGTGATGCCATCCAGCCATCTCATTCTCCGTCGTCCCCTTCTCCTCCCGCCCCCAACCTTTCCCAGCATCACAGTCTTTTCCAGTGAGTCAACTCGTCGCATGAGGTGGCCAAAGTATTGCAGTTTCAGCTTTAGCATCAGTCCCTCCAATGAACATCCAGGGTTGAGACCAAGACCATCCCCATGGAAAAGAAATGCAAAAGAGCGAAATGGCTGTCTGAGGAGGCCTTACAAATAGCTGTGAAAAGAAGAGAGGCGAAAAGCAAAGGAGAAAAGGAAAGATATAAGCATCTGAATGCAGAGTTCCAAAGAATAGCAAGGAGAGATAAGAAAGCCTTCCTCAGTGATCAATGCAAAGAAATAGAGGAAAACAACAGAATAGGAAAAAGAAGAGACCTCTTCAAGAAAATTAAAGATTCCAAGGGAACATTTCATGCAAAGATAGGCTCGATAAAGGACAGAAATGGTATGGACCTAACAGAAGCAGAAGATATTAAGAAGAGGTGGCAGGAATACACAGAAGAACTGTACAAAAAAGATCTTCACGACCAAGATAGTCATGATAATGTGATCACTGACCTAGAGCCAGACATCTTGGAATGTGAAGTCAAGTGGGCCTTAGAAAGCATCACTACGAACAAAGCTAGTGGAGGTGATGGAATTCCAGTTGAGCTATTTCAAGTCTTGAAAGATGATGCTGTGAAAGTGCTGTACTCAATATGCCAGCAGATTTGGAAAACTCAGCAGTGGCCACAGGACTGGAAGAGGTCAGTCTTCATTCCAATCCCAAAGAAAGGCAATGCCAAAGAATGCTCAAACTACCGCACAATTGCACTCATCTCACATGCTAGTAAAGTCATGCTCAAAATTCTCCAAGCCAGGCTTCAGCAGTATGTAAACCGTGAACTCCCAGATGTTCAAGCAGGTTTTAGAAAAGGCAGAGGCACCAGAGATCAAATTGCCAACATCCGCTGGATCATGGAGAAAGCAAGAGAGTTCCAGAAAAACATCTATTTCTGCTTCATTGACTATGCCAAAGCCTTTGACTGTGTGGATCACAATAATCTGTGGAACATTCTGAAAGAGATGGGAATCCCAGACCACCTGACCTGCCTCTTGAGAAACCTGTATGCAGGTCAGGAAGCAACAGTTAGAACTGGACATGGAACAACAGACTGGTTCCAAATAGGAAAAGGTGTACGTCAAGGTTGTATATTGTCACCTTGCTTATTTAACTTATATGTAGAGTACATCATGAGGAACGCTGGGCTGGAAGAGGCACAAGCTGGAATCAAGATTGCTGGGAGAAATATCAATAACCTCAGATATGCAGATGACACTACCCTTATGGCAGAAAGTGAAGAGGAACTCAAAGGCCTCTTGATGAAAGTGAAAGAGGAGAGTGAAAAGGTTGGCTTGAAGCTCAACATTCAGAAAACAAAGATCATGGCATCTGGTCCCATCACTTCATGGGAAATAGATGGAAAAACAGTGGAAACAGTGTCAGACTTTATTTTTTTGGGCTCCAAAATCACTGCAGATGCTGATTGCAGCCATGAAATTAAAAGACGCTTGCTCCTTGGAAGGAAAGTTACGACCAACCTTGATAGTATATTAAAAAGCAGAGACATTACTTTGCCAACCAAGGTCCGTCTAGTCAAGGCAATGGTTTTTCCTGTGGTCATGTATGGACATTTAAGGTAGTTATTGATAAATATGTATGACCTTCCTTATGATTTGGCTGGTGAAGAACCTGCCCGCAGTGCAGGGGACACAAGACATGCAAGATCTTCCCTGGGTTGGGAAGATCCCTTGGAGAGAGAGAAACGGCAACCTACTCCAATATTCTTGCCTAAAAAATTCCATGGACAGAGGAGCCTTCGGGCTACAGTACAAAGGGTCACAGAGAATTAAGATATGACTGAGCAACTAAGCATTCACATACAAGTATAAATAGTGACTTTAAACCTTGTTTTTCAGTTGATTCTACTTCTTCTTTGTTCCTTTTTTCTCTTTTTATGGTTTGATTATTTCCTTTTATTATGTGCTTGTTTGTGTTCTTTTCAGTATTTTTGAATCTACTGTAAGTTTCTGATACGTGGTTACCCTGGTTTTCAAGTATGTCAACCCCTTTCTCTATCTGCTTGCTTTAGACTGATAGTCATATAGGCTCAAACATATTCTTAAAAAAAAAGAATCTACATTTTCTTACTCTCCTCTCCCACATTTTATGATTTCAATGTCCTCTTTTGCATCTTCATGTTTTGTTGTTCCTTGTATTTATCATTGCTTACACAAGTAGAATTTTTAATCTGTCTACTGATGCATTTAAGTGATTTACTTTGCAGTTGTGATTTCTTCTTTCCTCTACTTCTTGTTTCTTTTCTATTAAAAAAAAAAACCTTTCAATATTTCTTTTAAGATAGGTTTAGTATTGCTCTATTCTTTTGGTTTTGCTTGTCTGAGAAATTCTTTATCTCTGCTTCTATTCTGAATGATAATCCTGCTTATATTCACAGCACATATTTTTGCCAGTAGTAAAAATCTAGTAGGTTGTCATGACAAAATAAAAGAGTGAACCCAGGTGTAATTCCAGCTAAGCATATGCTGCTTCCCTACTGCTCTCACAGATCAACATTTCCCAGAGAAAGTGGACCAAGGCCTGGGGTATCACACATTTTCTTCAAAGGTTTTTGGATTTCAAAACTACATAGTAATAAACGGCTACTTATTGACAACAGCAGGGATATTTGCTGGGAGCACTATATTTATAAAGTAATACATACCTTATCTTCTCATTTGCTTTATTAATCAAAGACATATCAGGGTCATAAGTTATATTATTAGTGCAATAAATTGATTTGATTAGAGTCAAAAGCAAAGAAATATTTTAAAGTGCCCTTCCAAAATAATCCCTTCCCTGGTAGCTCGGACAGTAAAGAATCTGCCTGCAATGCAGGAGACCCAGTTTTGATCTCTGGGTGGGGAAGATCCCCTGGAGAGATGAATGGATTCCCACTCCAGTATTCTTGCCTGGGGAATTTCACGGACAGAGGAGCCTGGTGAGCTACAGTCCATGGGGTTGCAAAGAGTGGGACACGACTGAGAGACTAACATTTTCTTTTCAATATAATCACATAGAAATATGTATAATTTCTTAAAGATTTTATATATTAAAAATCATTCATGGGTCCCATTACTAATTTAGTAGAACTGTGTAGATTCAAAACATTGGGCTGGAAATTATTGATTCACCAATCCAAAAGCTTTATTTTTAAAGTCAATATATAATAATCATTAATATCATTATTTCAACTTATGTTCTGACATCTAAAATGTTTTCTGAATCCAAACCTAAAGAGACATAATTTAATTCTAAGTTTAATAATACTCAGTCTTTATCCATAAAAGCAGTCATATTTTTCTGCACACCCTTACTGCATGCAGAGTAATCGTCTGTCTGTATGATTCGGTATCATTGAACTGCTCAGCTGTCTTCATTGCTTTTGCATGACTATTCTAGACAAGTGTCCCTTCTACTTACTTGTTCAATCTGTCCTTCTTCCTGTAAACACATCTTGTCTAATTCTTCAAATTCTTTCTGCATATTGATATCTACTTGAAGTTGCCCAAACACCATCCTTTTATGATTTCTTAAGTATACTCTTCTGTTCCTATTGTATATGGCCATATGCTTTGTTAAAGAAAATTACAATGCTCCCTTTCCTCACAAAGTCAATGATTTCAAACCAATGTGTGATGTGGGACATTTGCTTCTGATTTTTTATTAATTGTATCAGATTATGTCTATGTATAACATACCCATATTTTTTGGCAGCTGGCCTGTCTGGTGTTCCTTAATGTACTGTTCATGCATAAATAAATCTCTTCTGCTCTTTACAATGAAACCTAATATATAGAATGAAGCCTATACAAACAGTTTAATAACTTCAACTTGAAATGTTCCCTTGGTATCTCTAATTTTCTGGAATAAATCTCTAGTCTTTCCCATGTTTTCTTCTATTTCTTTGCAGTAACCCCTGAGGAAGGCTTTCTTATCTCTCCTTGCTGTTCTTTGGAACTCTGCACTCAAATGGGTATATCTTTCAGATAGCCAACATCCGCTGGATCATTGAAAAAGCAAGAGAGTTCCAGAAAAATATCTATTTCTTTATTGACCAAGCCAAAGCCTTTGACTGTGTGGATCACAATAAACTGTGGAAAATTCTGAAAGAGATGGGAATTCCATGGCACCTGACATGCCTCCTGAGAAATCTGTATGCAGGTCAAGAAGCAACAGTTAGAACTGGACACAGAACAACAGAATGGTTCCAAATCAGGAAAGGAATATGTCAAGGCTGTATACTGACACCCTGCTTATTTAACTTATATGCAGAATACATCATGAAAATTGCTGCACTGGAAGAAGCGCAAGCTGGAATCAAGATTGCCAGGAGAAATATCAATAACCTCAGATATGCAGATGACACCACCCTTATGGCAGAAGGAGAAGAAGAACTAAAAAGCCTCTTGATGAAAGTGAAAGAGGAGAGTGAAAAAAGTGGCTTAAAACTCAACATTCAGAAAACTAAGATCATGGCATCTGGTCCCATCACTTCATGGCAAATAGATGGGGAAACAGTGGAAACAGTGTCAGACTTTATTCTCTTGGCCACGTCATGCGAAGAGTTGACTCACTGGAAAAGACTCTGATGCTGGGAAGGATTGGGGGCGGGAGGAGAAGGGGACGACAGAGAATGAGATGGCTGGATGGCGTCACCAACTTGATGGACATGAGTGTGAGTGAAGTCTGGGAGTTGGTGATGGACAGGGAGGCCTGGCGTGATGTGATTCATGGGCTCGCAAAGAGTCGGTCACGACTGAGCGACTGAACTGAACTGAACTGAAAATCACTGCAGATGGTGACTGCAGCCATGAAATTAAAAGACCCTTTCTCCTTGGAAGTAAAGCTATGACCAACCTAGCTAGTGAATTAAAAAGCAGAGACATTACTTTGCCAAGAAAGGTCCACCTAGTCAAAGCTACTTATGCTTTTTCCAGTAATCACGTATGGTTGTGCGAGTTGGACTGTAAAGAAAGCTGAGCGCTGAAGAATTGATGCTTTTGAACTGTGATGTTGGAGAAGACTCTTGAGAGTCCTTTGGACTGCAAGGAGATCCAACCAGTCCATCCTAAATAAACCAGTCCTGAATATTCATTGGAAGGACTGATGCTAAAGTTGAAACTCCAATACTTTGTACCTGATGCGAAGAACTGACTCATTGGAAAAGACCCTGATGCTGGGAAAGATTGAAAGTGGGAGGAGAAGGGGACGACAAAGGATGAGATGGTTGGATGGCATCACCGATGTAAGAGATATGAAGGCTATGGGTGTTGGTGATACACAGGGAAGCCTGGTTTGCTACAGTCCATGGGGTCACAAAGAGTTGGACACAACTGAGTAACTGAACTGAACTGAACTTAAACTTTCACTTCCATCTTATGCTTTCAGTTCTAAGACTTTGATTTTATATCTATGGGTAAGTGAAAAGTTCTAGTTCTAATTGTGCAATTTACCAAAATAAAAATCATTATTAAAATACTTAAGCACAACGATTAGCCATTATTATAAATCTCTTAAATTCTTTAAAGTGAAATAAGAATGAAACTTAGAGAAATACATTATTACAATTAGATCACACTTAATGTCTTCTATTGTTATTAATCTCTATTTAATCTTCAGTTCAGTTCTGTCACTCAGTCGTGTCCAATATCTTGTAACCCCACGGACTGCAGCACAGCAGGTTTCCCTGTCCATCACCAACACCAGAAGCCTACTCAAACTCATGCCAATTGCAGCGGTGATGCCATCCAACCATCTCATCCTCTGCCGTCCCATTCTCCTCCCACCTTCAAACTTTCCCAGCATCAGTGGCTTTTCAAGTGAGTCAGTGCTTCACATTAGTGGCCAAAGTATTGGAGTTTCACCTTCAACATCAGTCCTTCCAATGAATATTCAGGACTGACTTCCTTTAGGAGGGACTGTTTGGATCTCCTTGCATCTCCTGGCTGTCCAAGGGACTCTCAAGAGTCTTCTCCAACACTGTAGTTCAAAAGCATCAACTCTTCAGTGTTCAGCTTTCTTTATAGTCCAACTCGCACATCCATACTACTGGGAAAACCATAGCTTTGACTAGATGGACCTTTGTTGGCAAAGTAATGTCTCTGCTTTTTAATATGCTGTCTAAGTTGGTCATAGCTTTTCTTCCAAGGAGCAAGCATCTTTTAATTTCATGGCTGCAGTCACCATCTGCAGTGATTTTGGAGCCCCCAAAAATAAAGTCTCTCACTGTTTCCATTGTTTCCCCATCTATTTGCCATGAAGTGATGGGACCAGATGCCATATATTAGTTTTCTGAATGTTGAGTTTTAAGCCAACATTTTTACTCTCCTCTTTCACTTTCATCAAGATGCTCTTTAGTTGTTCTTCCTTTCTGCCATAAGGGTGCTGTCATCTGCATGTCTGAGGTTATTGATATTTTTCCCAGCAATCTTGATTCCAACTTGTGTTTCATCCTGTCCAGCCTATCTCATGATGTACTATGCATATAAGTTGAATAAACAGGAAGACAATACACAGCCTTGACATATTCCTTTCCCGATTTGGAACTAGTCTGTTGTTCCAGGTCCAGTTCTAACTGTTCCTTCTTGACCTACATAGAGATTTCTCATGCTGGTCTGGTAGTCCCATCTTTTGAAGAATTTTGAACAGTTTATTGTGATCCACGCAGTAAAAGGCTTTGGCATAGTCAATAAAGAAGAAGTAGATGTTTTTATGGAACTCTCTTGCTTTTTCGATGATCCAGCAGATGTTGGCAATTTGATCTCTGGTTCCTCTCCCTTTTCTAAATCCTGCTTGAATATCTAGAAGTTCACAGTTCATGTACTGTTGAAGCCTGACTTGGAGAATTTTGAGCATTATATTGCTAGCGTGTGAGATGACTGCAATTGTGCAGTAGTTTTAGCATCCTTTGGAATTGCCTTTCTTTGGGATTGGAATGAAAATACGGAATAACAGACTCTTGGAGTTCACAAACAAAATCGTGTATTCACCAGGACTCAGGAGACAGGAGCAATGACCCCATAAGAGACTGACCCAGACTTGCCTGGGAGTGTCCTGGAGTCTGCAATGCAGGCGTGTGTCAGTGGTGGCCTGTTGAAGGGTTGGGCATGCTGAGAACACAGCCCTACTCATCAACAGAAAATTGGATTAAAGATATACTGAGTATGACCCCGCCCATCAGAACAAGACCCAGTTTCCCCCTCAGTCAGTCTCTCCCATCAGGAATCTTCCATAAGCCTCTTATCCTTCTCCATCAGAGGGCAGACAGAATGAAAGCTACAATCAAAGAAAACTGACCAATCTGATCACATAGACCACAGTCTTTTCTAACTAAATGAAACTGTGAGCCATGCCATATAGGGCCACCCAAGACGGACGGGTCATAGGGGAGAGTTCTGACAAAACGTGGTACACTGGAGAAGGGAATGGCAAACCACTTCAGTATTCTTGCCTTGAGAAACCTATGAACAGTATGAAAAGGCAGAAAGATAGGACACTGAAACATGAACTCCCCAGGTCGGTAGGTACCCTATATGCTACTGGAGATCAGTGGAGAAATAACTCCAGAAAAAATGAAGAGATGGAGCCAAAGCAAAAACAACACCCAGTTGTGGATGTGACTGGTGATGAAAGTAAAGTCCGATGCTGTAAAGAGCAATATTGCATAGGTACCTGGAATGTTAGGTCCATGAATCAAGGCAAATTGGAAGTGGTCAAAAAGGAGATGGCAAGAGTGAACATATACATTTTAGGAATTAGAGAACTAAAATGGACTGGAATGGGTGAATAATTCAGATGACCATTATATCTACTGCTGTGGGCAAGAATCCCTTAGAAGAAATGGAGTAGCCATCATAGTCAACAAAGGAGTCCAAAATGCAGTAATAGGATGCAATCTCAAAAAAGACAGAATAATGTCTGTTCGTTTCCAAGGCAAACCATTCAATATCACGATAATCTAAGTCTATGCCCTGACCAGTAATACTGAAGAAGCTGAAGTTGAAAATTTCTGTGAAGACCTACAAGGTCTTCTAGAGCTAACATCCAAAAAAGATGTCCTTTTCATTTTCAGGGACTGGAATGCAGAAGTAGGAAGTCAAGAAATGCCTGGAGTAACAAGGAAATTTGGCCTTGGAGCACAGAATGAAGCAGGGCAAAGGCTAACAGAGTTTTGCCAAGAGAACGCACTGGTCATAGCAAACACACTCTTCCAACAACACAAGAGAAGACTCTACGCATGGACATCACCAGATGGTCAATACGAAATCAGATTGATTATATTTAATATTACCCTGATGCTGGGAAAGGTTGGGGGCGGGAGGAGAAGGGGACTACCGAGGATGAGATGGCTGGATAGCATCACCGACTCTGTGGACATGAGTTTGAGTGAACTCCGGGAGTTGGTGATGGACAGGGAGGCCTGGGGTGCTGTGATTCATGGGGTCGCGGAGAGTTGGACACGACTGAGCTACTGAACTGAACTGAACTGAACTGAATATAGAGCAAACATCTACTTGGACCTATCAAGGGTTTTTACTTTGAGGGCCATAGCAGCATTCTTCTAATTCCTCTCTTTGATTCCTCCCAGAAAATTCAGAGAAAATGCTGTCAATGAGCCAAGTGTTAACATTTCCTTCATCTTTTGCCTCATGAGGAAAAAAGTGAAATCAGCCATGAATGGTTTTCACTTATGTTTTTAGAAACTTTAATTTTATCCTGATAATAATTTTATTAACTTTACTACCTGTCCTTTGAAACTAAACTTTTTTTCCCCTTTAGTTGTACTGTCAGTGAACCAGCTAAAACAAAGATAAGTAACTTTTTTCCAAAAGAGTACAGAAAACTAAAGCAAGTGGTTTCAGGGAGCCAGTAAATACAACAAGCTGTCAGTTTCTGTTCATATGATGCTCAAGTTGACATGTGAGAGGTACATGTGCTCATAAACAGACTGTCAATTTCATTCATTAGTTTGAGTAAAGAGATTGACTTCAAAAGTAAGACCCTTAGCCAAATCCAAACATATGAATAAATCTTGACAGGAAATTAATCTGCACTGATACAGACGATATGTATAACATACTTCTAAACAGCAATTAAATGGTAAAGAAAGCTTTTAAATAAGTTCGTGTGTAAATTGTACATATAAAGTCATTTGATAAGATTGTTGAGAAAATTGAGTTGGGATCATATGACACCAGCGAACTAAAACATAATGCTTGGATTTTTAAAAAATGGGTAAAAATAAAAACACACATAAGTTAAATGCATGTTTCATGATATAAGGTAAATATCCAATCATAGTAACTCAGTGTTTTCCAAAGAGACTTTGGGAGAATTGGAAGTGTTAGAAAAAGTTCTGAAATCTTTGGATATATGTACCTCACAATATCACTTGATTATATTACCAGAACTTCCTCACAAATTCTCTTCTGAAAATTTTTCATTCTCCTTCTCCCTCCTTCTTGCAATTGAATTACTATAGTAGAAATATAATTTAGAGTCTAGTGAGACTTCAAACCTAAGAAGGAAACCTCTATTTTTCACTGGAAAAATCATATATGGTTTAAAACCAATTAGAGCTACATAAAACATATACTTGGCAAAAAGTGGTAGAAATTAATCCAAGGGCTATAGACATATAATGCATACTTCTTTGCTTTTGGCTTTACAAATGAGAATATTAATATTTAATAAAAATAAACCCACATGAAAAACATATATCATAAAGATAGTGAATAGAAAACTTACTGTCCTCCATTTATAAAATTTTCAAAATTAAAATATGCGATCATAAAATTAAATAATGAAACATTAATATTTGTGAAATAGTTATTTTATTACTCTATTCAAATTATGTTATAAATACTCTCAAGGTTCAGATCACTTCATATCAGGTTCAGATTCCTCAAATCTAATTCAAAAGATTTTTGATACCAAGTGATAAGCAAGCCCTTGAATAGTAAAATAACTTTTTCATAGATTAAACAGAAGCTCCAATACTGTGGCCACCTGATGTGAAGAGCCAACTCATTAGAAAAGATCCTGAGATTGGGAAAGATTGAAGGCAGGAGAAGAGAACGACTGGGCATGAGATGGTTGGATGGTTTCACCAACTCAATGGATATGAGTTTGAGCAAGCTCCAGGAGGTAGTTAAGGATAGGGAAGCCTGGTCTGCTTCAGTCCACGGTGTCACAAACAGTCAGACATGATGGGGCGACTGAATAACGAAACGCAATTTAAATTAGTCTCAGTCAAGAAGGTATGACACAGCGATAGACTGGATGACTTCTAAATAATAGAAGTTTACTTGTCACAGTTGGGAGTCTGGAAGTCTGAGGTCTTGGTGTCAGCATGGTCAGATTCTAGTAAGAACCCTCTTCCCAGCTTCAGATTGCCAACTTTTCATTGGCTCCTCACAAGGATGCCAGTGGGTGACAGAGCCCCCTGGGGTCTCTTTTAAAAGAAAAATAATCCCATTTGGGCTTCCCAAGTGGCCCAGTGGTAAAGAATCTGCCTGCTTTCTCACCCTAGTCAGAATGGCTGCTATCAAAAAGTCTGCAAAGAATAAATGCTGGAGAGGGTGCAGAGAAAAGGGAACCTTCTTACACTGTTGGTGGGAATGCAAACTAGTACAGTCACTATGGAGAACAGTGTGGAGATTCCTTAAAAAACTGGAAATAGAACTGCCATAGGACCCAGCAATCCCACTGCTGGGCATAGACACCAAGGTAATCAGAATTGAAAGAGACATGTGTATTCCAATGTTCATCGCAGCACTGTTTACAATAGCTAGGACATGGAAGCAACGGAGATGTCCATCAGCAGACGAATGGATAAGAAAGCTGTGGTACATAGATACAATGGAATATTACTCAGCTATTAAAAAGAATACATTTGAATCAGTTCTAATGAGGTGGATGAAACTGGAGCCCGTTATACAGAATGAAGTAAGCCAGAAAGAAAAACACCAATACAGTATATTAATGCTGCTGCTGCTGCTAAGTCATTTCAGTCGTGTGCGACCCCATAGACGGCAGCCCACTAGGCTCCCCCGTCCCTGGGATTCTCCAGGCAAGAAAACTGGAGTGGGCTGCCATTTCCTTCTCCAATGCAAGAAAGTGAAAATTGAAAGTGAAGTTGCTCATTTGTGTCCAACCCTCAACGACCCCATGGACTGCGGCCTTTCAGGCTCCTCCATCCATGGAATTTTCCAGGCAAGAGTGCTGGAGTGGAGTGCCATTGCCTTCTCCGGTATATTAATGCGTATATATGTAATTTAGAAAGATGGCAATAATGGCCAAAATCACTGCAGATGCTGATTGCAGCCATGAAATTAAAAGACGCCTACTCCTTGGAAGGAAAGTTATGACCAACCTAGACAGCAGAGACATTACTTTGCCAACAAAGGTCCTTCTAGTCATGGCTATGGTTTTCCCAGTAGTCATGTATGGATGTGACAGTTGGACTGTGAAGAAAGCTGATTGCCGAAGAATTGATGCTTTTGAACTGTGGTGTTGGAGAAGATTCTTGAGAGTCCCTTGGACTGCAAGGAGATCCAACCAGTCCATTCTAAAGGAGATCAGTCCTGGGTATTCATTGGAAGGACTGATGTTGAAACTGAAACTCCAATATTTTGGCCACCTCATGGGAAGTGTTGACTCACTGGAAAAGACTCTGATGCTGGGACAGATTGGGGGCAGGAGGAGAAGGGGACAACAGAGAATGAGATGGCTGGATGGCATCACCGACTCGATGGACATGAGTTTGAGTGAACTCCGGGAGTTGGTGATGGACAGGGGGGCCTGGCGTGCTGTGGTTCATGGGGTCGCGGAGAGTCAGACACGACTGAGCGACTGAACTGAACTGAGCAATGACCCTATATGTGAGACAGCAAAAGAGACACAGATGTAAAGAAGAGACTTGGACTCTGTGGGAGAAGGCAAGGGTGGGATGATTTGAGAGATGGCATTGAAACACGTATATTGACATATGTGAAATGGATTGCCAGTCCAGGTTTGATGCATGAGACAGGGTGCTCAGGGCTGGTGCACTGGGATAACCCTGAGGGATGGGATGGGGAGGGTGGTAGGAGACCGGTTCAGGATGGGGTACACATGAACACCCCTGGCTGATTCATGTCAATGTATGGCAAAAACCACTACAATATTGTAAAGTGATTCAGTCAGTTCAGTTCAGTCGCTCAGTCTTGTCCGACTCTCTGTGACCCCAAGAATCACAGCACGCCAGGCCTCCCTGTCCATCACCAACTCCCAGACTTCACTCATACTCATGTCCATCGAGTCGGTGATGCTATCCAGCCATCTCATTCTCTGTCGTCCCTGTCTCCTCCCACCCCCAATCCCTCCCAGCATCAGACTCTTTTCCAGTGAGTGAACTCGTCGCATGAGGTGGCCAAAGTATTGGAGTTTCAGCTTTAGCTTCAGTCCTTCCAATGAACACCCAGGATTGATCTCCTTTAGAAAGTAAAGTAAAGCAATTAGCCTCCAATTAAAATAAATTAATTAATTTACCAAAAAAATGAATCTGCCTGCTAATGCAGGAGATGCAGGAAACCCAGTTTTGATCCCCGGGTTGGGGAGAACCCATGGAGAAGGAAATGCAACCTGCTACAGTATTCTCGCCTGGAAAATTCCACAGACATAGGAGCCTGGTGGGCTATAATCTATGGCGTCTCAACAAGTCAGACATGACTGAGTGACTGAGTATGCATACACCCAATTCCATCTATGAGGAATCTTCATGACCTAATTACCCTCAGAGGACCACCTCCTAATACCATCACATTAGGGTTAGAATTTCAACAAACTAATTTAACAGAACATACACATTCAATCCATTGCAATTGAATGTAGAGCAAAGGTGACTAAAAACTCTTCATGAAACTCCTGGGCTGCGTGTCACTTACAGTGTGATAAACATATGGATTAGGTGCATGCCTCATAATGTGAAATAAACCACTTTATGTAAGAATTTTTATCAATTTTATTATTAGCTGCCACTGGTCATCTCCCTTGTTGCCTCACACTCAACGTGATTAAAGTGGAAGGGAAGGGAATTTCATAAAGATCATTGGCCTCCTCGTTAGTGCCTTTTCCTTCAAAGAGTAAAGCTTGATTTGTAATTTGATTATGCATTATAAAGCTTCAATGAAAAGGTACAGAATCATGACTCTATTGAATTTAATGTTCAATCTGTCCTTTTTGGCCTTCATCACCTAGTAAAAACTTATGCTGTGTCCACAGGTCTCTGTGGCCACTGCACCCCTCTGGACAGCAGTTACTTTAAATGTCCAGTTGTATGTCTTCAAGATATACTTCATTCATACATTTAGTTAGTTCTTCTTACAGATTTTTCAAAAACCTAAGGTGTTGGAGAAGACTCTTGAGAGTCCCTTATACTGCAAGGAGATCCAACCAGTCCATTCTAAAGGAGATCAATCCTGGGTGTTCATTGGAGGGACTGATGCTAAAGCTGAAACTGCAATACTTTGGCCACCTCATGCGACGAGTTGACTCACTGGAAAAGACTCTGATGCTGGGAAAGGTTGGGGGCGGGAGGAGAAGGGGACGACGGAGAATGAGATGGCTGGATGGCATCACCGACTCTGTGGACATGAGTTTGAGTGAACTCCGGGAGTTGGTGATGGACAGGGAGGCCTGGCGTGCTGTGATTCATGGGGTCGCGGAGAGTCGGACACGACTGAGCGACTGAACTGAACTGAACTGAACTGAAAGGAATTACATTCAACACAAGCTCAATGGGCTTTTTTCTTATTTACTTATTTATTTATTTTTAACTGAAGGATAGTTGCTTTACAATATTGGTTTGCTCTTTGCCATACCTCCACATGAATTAACCACAGATGCACATATGCCCCCTCCCTTCCTCTCGACCCTCCCTCCCACCTCCCACCTTTCTCCACCCTACTACTTTGTTACAGAGTCCCAGTTAGAGTTCGCAGGGTCACACTGCAACTTTTCGTTGGCTATTTTAAATGCACTTCTTTAATTTAATAATGGTAAGTGCCCATAACCACATGCAGAAAATGCAGTGCTGGCAGAACTATTTTTTAATCAATGTCTTTAAGGATGTTCTACCGTGACTTCAGTTCAGTCAGTTCAGTCATTCAGTCATGTCTGACTGAAATCCCATGGATCACAGCACACCAGGCTTCCCTGTCCATCACCAACTCCCAGAGTTATTCAAACTCATGTCCATGGAGTCAGTGATGCCATCAAGCCATCTCATCCTCTGTCGTCCCCTTCTCCTCCTGCCCCCAATCCCTCCCAGCATCAGGGTCTTTTCCAATGAGCCAGCTCTTCGCATCCGGTGGCCAAAGTATTGGAGTTTCAGCATCAGTGCTTCCAGTGAATATTCAGGACTGATCTTCTTTAGGATTGACTGGTTGGATCTCCTTGCAGTCCAAAGGACTCTCAAGAGTCTTCTCCAACACCACAGTTCAAAAGCATCAATTCTTTGGCACTCAGCCTTCTTTATAGTCCAACTGTCATACCCGTGCATGACTACTGGAAAAACCGTAGCTTTGACTAGATGGACCTCTGTTGGCAAAATAATGTCTCTGCTTTTTAATATGCTATTTAGGTTGGTCATAGCTTTTCTTTCAAGAAGCATCTTTTAATTTATCATGACTTAATGGGCTGGAGGAAGCACAAGTTTCCTGGGAGAAATATCAATAACCTCAGATATGCAGATGACACCACTCTTATGGCAGAAAGTGAAGAGGAACTCAAAGGCCTCTTGATGAAAGTGAAAGAGGAGAGTGAAAAGGTTGGCTTGAAGCTCAGCATTCAGAAAACTAAGATCATGGCATCTGGTCCCATCACTTCATGGGAAATAGATGGGGAAACAGTGGAAACAGTGTCAGACTTTATTTTTTTGGGCTCCAAAATCACTGCAGATGCTGATTGCAGCCAGGAAATTAAAAGACGCTTACTCCTTGGAAGGAAAGTTATGACCAACCTAGATAGCATATTAAAAAGCAGAGACATTACTTTGCCAACCAAGGTCCATCTAGTCAAGGCTATGGTTTTTCCAGTGGTCATGTATGGATGTGAGAGTTGGACTGTGAAGAAAGCTGATCGCCGAAGAATTGATGCTTTTGAACTGTGGTGTTGGAGAAGACTCTTGAGAGTCCCTTGGACTGCAAGGAGATCCAACCAGTCCATTCTAGAGGAGATCAATCCTGGGTGTTCATTGGAAGGACTGATGCTAAAGCTGAAACTCCAATACTTTGGCCACCTCATGCAACGAGTTGACTCACTGGAAGACTCTGATGCTGGGAGGGATTAGGGGTGGGAGGAGACGGGGACGGCAGAGAATGAGATGGCTGGATGGCACCACCGACTCGATGGACGAGTTTGAGTGAACTCCGGGAGATGGTGATGGACAGGGAGGCCTGGCATGCTGTGATTCATGGGGTCACAAAGAGTCGGACATGACTGAGGAACTGAACTCAACTGAATTTGATTGAATACAGGTATTCACAGTTTGCAAATCACTTTCACATTCATTCTTTTTGTCTAGGAAATAGGACAACTATCACAAGTCCATATCACAGAGAAATAAACTGAGATCTGTAGTTGCCAGATTTTCCATGATGGAACTGGCAACTCTTGTAGCTAGGATTTGCACTCCTCATTCCAGTACCATCTGGTTGAACAAAATGTGATTGATGTTTTAGGGGTCAAGAAATGTTCAAATGTAAACCATTTCATATGGTTCAATTTAATTGTACAATGCTTTCTCCATTTCAAATATAAATTAATTTTTATGCTACAAATAAAATCATCACCCTTATCACAGCTCTCATCTTTCTACTTCTTAACCACAGCTTAAAGCTAATCCAAATTTGTGTCAGTGTTCAATGTATTACAGCCACTATGACTGAGACTGTGGGATTTCTCCCCTTGGGGCCAAGTATCAACCCTGAATATTCTTTGGAAGGACTGATGCTGAAGCTGAAACTCCAATACTTTGGCCACCTGAGGTGAGGAACTGATTCCATGGAAAAGACCCTGATTCTGGGAAAGACTGAAGGCAGGAGGAGAAGGGAACGACAGAGGACGAGATGCTTGGATGGCATCACCGACTCAATAGATATGAGTTTGAGTAAGCTCTGGGAGTTGGTGATGGACAGGGAAGCCTGGCATTCTGCAGTCTATGGGGTCACAAAGAGTCAGACATGACTGAGCGACTGAACAGGACTGAAGTGGTGGCTAAGATGGTAAAGAATCTGCCTGCAATGTGGGAGACCCAGGTTCAATCCCTGGGTTGGGAAGATCCCCTGGAGAAGAAATGGCAACCCACTCCAGTATTCTTGCCTGGAGAATTTCACGAACAGAGGAGCCTGGTGGGCTAGTCCATGGGGGTCACAAAGAGTCAGACACAACTGAGCAACTAACACACACACACATATAACTACAACCTTATGGTTTCAAGATATTGACCCTTAGAAGAACCCTATGAGGTTCCTATGCACAAAGTCTTTCTGTGCCTCCCATCACTTATTTGATTACAGGCCTTCTTTCGGCCTCCATGACCTTCCCTGAGGTCCAAGGATCACATTCAAGCAGTTGGTAATTAGGGGAGGGAAGGAATGCAAGACCAAGAAACACAATAGTTCAGCCTTGGGGCAAGGCCCTTAACAATATCCTTGAGCTATTTTGCAGATCCTGAAACCCCTTCCAGGTGGGAGAAGTTAAAGATTAACAATGGTATGCTGCCCACAAGCATGTAGACCTCAGATTGATTGGAACCAGAAAGTTGATGTTATTAACTCCCGCTTACCTCAACACCAATCACTCAGAAGAATTAGCCCACAAGCTGATCACACCTTCTTTGAGCCTTCTATTATGAACTTCTCACTACCCTCTCAAAGGCAGGCACAGTTTTTGGAGGCATTAATTAGCCTGTGGTGTTTCCTCTTTGGCTGGCAAAGAAATAAAGCCACTCTCTCTTTCCTCCTAATTCTGTCTCTGTATTTCTATTCAGTACCAGTGTACAGGAGCCAAGATTTCAGCAACACTAACAAGGCTTTAATAACCATGGTCCATGATATCACAGCTGCCAAGAAGATTAAAGACGGTCTGGCAGTGGCACTATGGTCATCGTGCTGCCATGTTGCCAGGAACATCGTCCTGCTTTCCTGGCAGAGCCCATGCTGTGGGGGAAGTTATCCCAGAACTGCCTGTGAAGCTGGGAGGTGTGGTCTTCTGTATTCCCACACCCAACTTGTTTATATGAGGTCTGACCTGCTAACTAAAGAATTCTATTGCGTAATTTGTCAAGGGCTACCATAACAAATTGCCACACATTGGTTGACTGAAGACAATCAAAATTTATTCTCTCTTAGTTCAAGGGACCAGAAGTTCAAAATCAACACCAGAAGTTCAAATCAAGACATTAGCAGGACGAGCTGCTTCTTGGGGATTCAGTAGGAGAATTGCTTCATGCCTTTTTCTTAGTTGTTGACAGTTGCTGGCAATCCATGCATTCCTTGGCTTAGAAATGCATCTATTTGTTCTCAGCCTCTGTCTTCACAGAGACATAAAATATACAGGCGTTTTCCCTGTGTGTCTCATCATCTTCCTCAAGTGTGTCAGTTCAGTTCACTTACTCAGTCATGTTCAACTCTTTGCAACCCCATGGACTGCAGCATGCCAGGCTACCCTGTCCATCACCAACTCCTGGAGCTTGCTCAAACTCATGTCCATCCAGTCGGTGATGCTGTCCAACCATCTCATCTTCTGTCATCTCCTTCTCCTCCTGACTTCAATCTTTCCCAGCAACTGGGTCTTTTCCAATGAGTCAGCTCTTTGCATCAGGTGGCCAAAGTATTGGAGTTTCAGCTTTAGCATCAGTCCTCCCAATGAATATTCAGGACTGATTTCCTTTACAATTGACTGGTTTGATCTCCTTGCGGTCCAAGGGACTCACAAGAGAATTATCCAACACCACAGTTCAAAAGCATCAATTCGTCAATGCTCAACTTTCTTTAGAGTCCAACTCTCACATCCATACATGACCAATGAAAAACCATAGCTTTGACTAGATGGATCTTTGTCAGAAAAGTAATGTATCTGCTTTTTAATATGCTGTCTAGGTTTGTCATAGCTTTTCTTCCAAGGAGCAAACATCTTTTAATTTATGGCTGCAGTCACCATCTGCAGTGAGTTTGGAGCCCAAGAAAATAAACTCTGTCACTGTTTCTGTTGTTTCTCCACCTATTTGCCATGAAGTGGTAGGCCTGGATGCCATGATCTTCGTTTTTCAAATGTCTAATTTTAAGCCAGCTTTTTCACCCTCTTCTTTTACTTTAAGGAAGAGGCTCTTCAGTTCCTTTGCTTTCCACCATAAGGGTGGTGTCATCTGCGTATCTGAGGTTATTGATATTTCTCCCAGCAATCTTGATTCCAGCTTGTGCTTCATCCAGCCCAGTATTTGGCATGATGTACTCGGCATATAAGTTAATAAGCAGGTTGCCAATATACAGCCTTGTCGTGCTCCTTTCCCAATTTGGAACCAGTCCATTGTTCTATGTCTGGTTCTAACTGTTGTTTCCTGACCTGCATATAGATTTCTCAGGAGGAAGGTCAGGTGGTCTTGTATTCCCATCATTTGAAGAATTTTCCATGGTTTGCTGTGATCCACACAGTTAAAGGCTTTAGTGTAACCAGTGAAACAGAAGATATTTTTTCTGGGATCCTCTTGCATTTTCTGTGATCCAATGCATGTTGGTCTCTGTCCAGACTTCCTTCTTTCTTATAAGAACATATGCCATTGGATTTATTGGGGCCAAGACTAGTCTGTATACCTTATCCTAACTATTATATCTACAAACACGTCTTCAGTATGCCACATTTTGAGGTTCTGGATGAACATGAACTTGGGGGGACACTCTTCAACCCAGTAGAATTACCAAATATGATTCATTAAGAAGGTGATGAAGAAGACATTGACAAGTTCTCTGAAGATCATATCCTAAGACGTAAGAAAGACCAGGTTGCCCCCTATGATATTCAGAATGAAAATCACAGCTTCACCATTGAGGGCTGAGGTTGGCATTGACTCAGTGACTACTTCATGAAGCTCATTGCCTAGAGTGAGAATTAATATGTCTATTGCAGCCATGTGTTTGACCTCATGGTCTACATGACCCTATAATAGAGTAAAAGCCCTACATCACCAACCCAGCAAGGACACAAGAAAAAGAAAATTCCTCATTTGGAGGGGAGTAATTCCCCCCAACTCTAACCCAAAAGGCTGAGAATCTCCCATCATATACAACAAGGGTCCCCAACCTTCAGAATCTATTGCCTGATGATCTGGGGTGGAGCGGATGTGATAATAATAGAAATAAAGTGACAATAAATGCAATGCCTTTGAATCAGTCTGAAATCATGTCCCCCATCCCAGTCCATGGAAAAATCACCTTCCACAAAATGGATCTCTGGTGCCAAAAAGTTTGGGAATCACTGCCAGGATTCCCATCTCATGTTCTGAAAGAAAGATAGGGGCTTAGGGATCTCCACCTGGCCAGTGGCAATCAATATTATCCTAAAATCTACAACTGCACTTAGGAGAAGGGATGGGTGTGGGAAAGTGAAACTGAGAAATATTCATTCAATTTAATTGGCTTTTACTGAGAGCCTAAAAACAAAAGAGCATGACACAAGGCATTTCTGGAAATAAAAAGATGAATAAGACCCTGAAAGGGCCTTCAGAGAACCTACAGCTTAGTGAGGGGAAAAAGTACCTATACAACCAAATCACAGGATGATTGGGTGAGTAAACGGAGATAGAAAGTGACACAGGAATAGAGAAAAATGGAAAGAGAAATCGTATGAAACAGTCCTCAGTGTGAATTAAATCTTAAAGAGAAAAATGAATATCGTACATTAACACATATTTATATGGAATCTAGGCTTGTCATTGCTCTCCTTACAAGGAGTGAGCTAGAAAAACGTACTGATGAACCTATTTGCAAGGCAGGAATAGAAGTGCAGGTGTCAAGAACAGACATGTAGACACAGGCAGGGAGGGAGAGGATGGGACAAATTGGGAGACGAGGATTGACATATGTACTCTGCTGCTGCTGCTGCTGCTCAGTCACTTCTGTCATGCCCGATTCTTTGTGACTATAGACTGTAGCCTGCCAGGCTCCTCCATCCATGGGATTCTCCAGGTAAGATTAATGGAGTGGGGTGCCATGCCCTTCTCCAGGGATTGGACCTTCATCTCCTGGGTCTCTTGCATTGCAGGCAGATTCCTTACCCCCTGAGCCACCTGGAAAGCCCCCATATGCACTCTACCAGGTGGGAAATATGGCAGGAAGCTGCTGTGTAACACAGAAAGCTCAGCTCAGTGCTCTGTGATGACTACAGGGGTGGGATGGCAGAGTGCGAGGGAGGCTCCAGAGGGAGAGGGTATGTGTACACCTATAGCTGACTCACTGTTGCAGCAGAAACTAACACAGCATTGCAAAATGATTATACCCCCCGCCTCCAAAAAAAAAAAAAAGGAAAAGAAAGAAGCAACTTCAGCCATAGGTCCACTCAGGGCTTTTATCCTTGCAATGCTTCTACTCACAACTTTAACTTCATAAGTCCATGTGACTCACTCCCTCACCCCCTTGTCTTGTTCAAATGTCACACCCTTATTTATAACATCTACCTTCCCATGTATGCCTTCCCTCTCTAATTTTTCTTCGTAATATTTATTACCATATAATCATTGGTATTTTACTTATTTGTTTACTGTCTTTTCTTCTCACTGGGACATAGACTTTGTGAAGGCAGGTATGTTTTTTCTTTTTTTTTCCCCACCATGGAAATAAACTAGAGAAAAGAATCTGATATTCCAGGGTCAAATAATAAAGATATTTAAGTATCCAGGTAAAAGGCTTGGAATTCATTCTAAATATAATGGAGAATAAGAGAAGCTTTTGAGCTAATGAATGACAGCGATCATTACTTCTGCGCCAATTCATTTAGTCATATCCTATTTCTTTGAAAGCACTATTAAGTTACTCTTGACTAAAAATCTCTCCATGAGTATGATCCCTGATGGCAATAGATTTGTGGCAGTTTACATCAGCTGCATTCTCCATCTATGTTTCCAGGAACCCTGGGTCTGGGAGGTATTAAAATGTATCCCAAGAACCAGAGCTTCCAAGATGAAAAATATACTGTCGAATGCTGAAAAATAAACTCACTTTCAGGATATTCACAATTTACATTCACCCTTAAAATTTTACTTAAGCATCCCTTGTATACCAAATACTATAATAGTAATACCAACTAGAATGTAAGGGTGCATTTTCAAGTGTCCTCTGAAGAATCATCATGTAGAAAGAACCAATCTGACATTGTTCAACAAGTGAACATATCTGTGGTATAAAAATAACTTCAAGTTAAGAAATAACTTTTTAAGGTCTTTTGAAAGGTGCTATTTTAGAGTATATGTAAGAATATTAAAGTCTTATGAGTGTACGTGCCTCCTAAGTAAATTATGGGTATTTCCACATGAAATCAAGAATAAACCATATTAAGTCAAATGGGTTGTTTTCAAAATAGCTACGTAGGAGGCATTTTGCCTGGAATAAACTGAAAAATTTCAAAATAAAGTTTGGGTGGAAAATTGATTCAGTTCTAACAAGGTAGTCTCAACTCAACTACAGAAGGGTATGTGCTTCATCATGAGAGTTGAAAATTCTTTTTGTAGATGCTGAGTGAGGATTGAGCTATAGTTTAACGAGCAAAGAAAGCTTCTGAAACATGGCACTTTATTTGAATTATGGTGGGGTTTTGGGGGTTTTTTGTTCGTTTGTTTGTTGCAAATAATCTGTATGGTGTCATTTTGTGCATTTGTTTGCATAACTGTCTTATGTTACAAAATGTAAGGCATGTAAGGTCTTTAAAAATAACAATCCTACTCTTACTTTTATTTTTCGTTTGATTGTGCTCTGTTCATTCTACAATTCCAGAAACCATCTTACCTTGTGCAGGCCCTTCAGAACCCTAGAACCACAATACATGCTTCTTCTGTGGAATTACTTTCTTCTGTAATTTTATTCACTTACATATCTGTTCCTTTTTAGATTTTAAACTTTCATGTGTCCATCAGGAATTGTAGCTGCTATTCACCATCCCCAAAGTGCTCAGTTGTTTTAGGCATTATTTCCTTACTTGATAAAATTTCATCTTACTCTTTAGGAAATTCCTTTCTACTTCACTTCCCAACTATCCTTGGTAATATGTCATTACTTTCTGTTCTTCATTAGTAAAAATTCACCATGTTCAATCAAATGCAAAATTTACTGCCACTTAATTCATCTTTCCTATATTCTCTTTTTGTTTTTTGCACCAGTAGCCTCATGTTAATCATAAACGATGACTTTGTACCACCCTAAATAAAATTCGGATCATTTATACCCACAATCGGAACTTCCCGGGTGGCTCAGTTGTAAAGAATCTCCCTGCAATGCAGGAGACACAACACATATGGATCAGGAAGATCCCCTGGAGGAGGAAATGGTTACCCACTCCAGTATTCTTGCCTGGAAAATTCTATGGACAGAGGAACCTAGCAATCTACAGTCCATGGGAAGGCATGAAGTCAGACACAACTGAGCATGCATGAATCTTTCCATCATTTTTAAAATGAAACCCCCTCCTTAAAACCATTATAAACTCCCAAAATGGGTGATTATAAAATTTTATATTCTTCTTGCAGCACTTTTTCTAATTTTTACTAAATATACTATTGATCCATTAAGTCAATTTTTCTTTCTTGAATAAATGTTTTTTTTTTTTCTCTATACCAGGAACATCATCATATTTGGAAATTTTCATTTGTTTCCCCTTCTGGAAATTGCTTACATCCTATGTTCTTTATCCTCTATGAAGTTTCTCTAATTTGGAAGAAACAAAGTGTGACTATTAACCTTCATCCATCAAAAAGAAAAAAAAAATAGAAAATAAACTATTTATTATCCCACTAGATGCTTTGCAATTTATATTTATTAGATTTAATCTATCAGTTCTATAAAATAGCCACATAAAAATCCAATACTATTATAATATTAATGGAAATTCCTTTAGTTCAAAGTCAGTATTCATTTAATGTGTACTTTAAAATGCACCTATAATTTATAGTAGATTACATCATGTGCAAGAAATATTTAATAATTATAGATTTATGTAAATAAATACATTTAATTTTGAGAGTGGGTGATTAGATTAACAATAAATCATATTTAATTTGTGTTTTTCCTTCAGTCTCAATGGATGGGCTATTTTTTTTTCTTCACTCTAATCATTAGCTTTCCATAAGTATGCATCCTGCCTTGTTTTCTCATTTTAATTCTTCTGGAACTTTCTTCATTAGTCTCCTCAACTCCACTTTCTTCTCCTGCCTATTTGTCTCTAGGAAATATTCAATGTTTTCTTTTGCCAAACCAGAGACCTCTCCTCATTTGGGGGTTTCTCATCCTCTGCTATGGTGTGCAGTTCACCACAAGTGACCGCCTTCTTCTGCAAACCCTTTTCAATAACTTGCTCATTTTGCTTGTAGTGCTTTACTTCTCACATGCTTCTTCACTGGTTCCTCAGACTTCATCCTAATTCTAACTAAAGCAGTCTTCTAAGATTCAACTCTTTGACCTTGTACCCTCTTCCTCTAAATTCTCTCATTAAATTACAGTTTCTCCTCCAAATGCAGTGCCTGACCTATTAAAGGCACTCAATTAAAACTCAAAAGAAAAATATCCATGAGTAACTATTGTATCTCATATTTGTAGCTTTAAATAACAAATTAATATTGTTGCTGATGCTGCTATTCAGTTGCTAAGTCATATCCAACTCTTTGTGACCCCACAGACTGCAGTATGCCAGGCTTCCCTGTACTTCACTATCTCCTAGGGTGTACTTAAATTCATTTCATGTCCATTGGATAGGTGATGCCATGCAACCATCTCATCCTCTGCACCTGGCGCGCTACAGTCCATGGAGTCATAAAGAGTTGGACATGACTGAGTAACTAACAAATTAATATTAGTCACTTACAGATTGATCATCATGTACTCTCCTCTTTCATGAACCTACAAATTTCAGCTAGACAGCTCTCTTCTTGAATGTGTTATCATAACCTCCAATCCATGTATTTCCAGCAAAACTAACTTCTACTGAAAAGAATGTTTCTCTCCATTAGCACACTACCTCTCCTGATGATTCCTCAAGTTCCATATAAAAGAACCACTTTTGCTCATTTATTTGTATCACTAACTCAAATAGTTTTTCATTGGGAATGTCACATCACATCCATTTCTTCTTACTCTCTTGCTGCAACTAACCTAATTCTGGACCTAATCTTGGCACTCTCAGATCCTCCACTGTACTATTAGCTCCAGTACTCAGAGCATCTTATGTTTCAACACTCCAATCTATTCTGCACATTGTTACCAAATTTATATTTCTTTTCACTGATTTCTCCTGTTTAACATTCTGGATTTCATGTTCCACTAATTCTAAATCCTCTGCCTGGTTCACAGGTCTGTTTAAATATTCTTCTTCACCAACCATTCTAAACCTGTCCACCATTCTAAGTCATGACATTCATCAAATTACTTATGAAATTCATACATATGCAAAACACCAACCATATTCCCTAGACCACTAATTTAATGCCCATTTTTATCTCTGTCTCTGTCCTGAAGTAGTTCTCCCACTTTGAATTTTTCCTTCTTTTCTATTGATCCAACTCTCTAAGTCCGGTTCAAGATTTCCCTTCTGTGAGATCATTCTGTCATTACTGGAGTCTTCTGAATTCTTGTCAGTCTTCTTCTTTGTGTCACATAGCTCTTTCCTACTAAGTTTTCTTCATGAGATTTTAGTTTTCATTTTCCAAACAGGTTAGTTCTTTGGTGGCAGCAGACATATCTAATCTACTGCTATAGCATCCATCGCAGCAATAATCAAACACATATTAAGTGCTCAGTAAATCCCTCTTCATCCTGTGCTGAGTCCTGGTTGAATCAATATTTGCCACTAACTCTTTTTTGTTAAATTAATGTATTTCTTTTAATTGGAGTATAATTATTTTACAATATTGTGATGGTTCTTGCCACACATCAACATGAATTGGCCACAGGTATTCATGTGTCCCCCCGCCCCATCCTGAGCCCCCCTCCCACCTCCTTCCCCACCCCATCCCTCTGGGTTGTCCAGAACACCAGCTTCATGCACGGAAATTGCACTGGTCATCTCTTTTACATATGGTAATGTACATGTTTCAATGTTATTGTCTGAAAACATCCCACCCTCGTCTTCCAAAGAAGACATACAGATGGCTAATAAACACATGAAGAGATGTTCAACATCACTCAATATTAAAAAAAATGCAAATCCAAACCACAGGGAGGTATCACTTCACACTGGTCAGAATGACCATAAAAGTCTATAAACAATAAATGCTGGAGAGGGTGTGGAGAAAAGGGAACATTCTTACACTGTTGGTGGGAATGCAAACTGGTACAGCCACTATGGTAAACGCTGTGGAAATTCCTTAAAAAACTGGGACTAGCACTATTTACAATAGCTAAGACATGGAAGCAACCTAGATGTCCATCCACAGATGAATGGATTAGGAAGCTGTGGAACACATACACAAGGAAATATTAAGTGAAGTGAAGTGAAGTCGCTCAGTCGTGTCCAACTCTTTGCGACACCATGGACTGTAGCCTATCAGGTTCCTCCATCCATGGGATTTTCCAGGCAAGAATACTGGAGTGGGTTGCCATTTCCTTCTCCAGGAGATCTTCCCCACCCAGGGAATGAACCCAGGCCTCCTGCATTATAGACAGATTCTTTACCATCTGAGCCATCAGGGAAGTCTCCAAGGAAATACTACTCACCTGTAAAAAGGAATATATATGAGTCGGTTCTAATGAGGTGGATGAAACTGGAGCCTATTACAGAGTGAAGTAAGTCAGAAAGAGAAAGACAAATACTGTATATTGTCACATATATATGGAATTTAGAAAGACAATACTAACGATCCTACATGTAGGGCTGCAAAGGAGACACAGATATAAAGCCACTAGCTCTTAATTTGACATCATTTGTTTAACAACCATAGTTGCTGAAAATGTGAGCTATGGGCCAGAGACATCAGCATCACCAGGGAATTTGTTAAAAAATTATATTTCAGACTCTACTCAGTTCAGTTCAGTCGCTCAGTCATGTCCGATTAACACTTACGCTGCTTTGCTTAACGTCCACTGATATAAGCCTTAATCTCAACAAAAACACCCTCACAGAAGCACCCAGAATAATATTTGACCAAATATCTTGGTGCTGTGGTCCAGAGGGCTTATTCAGTCACTCAGTCACGTCTGACTCTTTGTCAGTCCATGGACTGCAGCACGCCAGGCTTCCCTGTCCATCACCAACAACCAGAGTTTGCTCAAACTCATGACCATTGAGTTGATGATGCCATCCAACCATCTTATCCTCTGTCATCCCCTTCTCCCATCTTCAATCTTTCTCAGCATCAGGGTCTTTACCAATGAATCCGTTCTTCACATCAAGTGGCCAAAGTATTGGAGTTTCATCTTCAATATCAGTCCTTCCAATGAATATTCAGGACTGATTTCCTTTAGGATGGACTGGTTGGATCTCCTTGCAGTCCAAGGGACTCTCAAGAGTCTTCTCCAACACCACAGTTCAAAAGCATCAATTCTTCAGCACTCAGCTTTCTTTATAGTCCAATTCTCACATCCATACATGACTACTGTGAAAACCATAGCCTTGACTAGACGGACATTTGTTGGCAAAGTAATGTCTCTGCTTTTTAATATGCTCTCTAGGTTGGACATAACTTTCCTTCCAAGGAGTAAGCGTCTTTTAATTTCATGGCTGCAATCAGCATCCACAGTGATTTTGGAGCCCAAAATAATAAAGTCTGATACTGTTTCCACTGTTTCCCCATCTATTTCCCATGAAGTGATGGGACCTCCTAAATCAGAAACTCTAGAAATGGGACCCAGAAATCTATTTTTCAAGCCCTCTGAGTGGTTATGTTTCACACTATCATTTGAGAACCACATATATGGATCTATCATCTAGTCCTCAAGGCAATTCTTCTGGACAACTAGTGTTGGGCAATGCAAATGGTTAATTTACTGAGCATTTTTCAAAGCATCCCTATCTGCCTAAAACAAGGCAAGTGGTGATCAGCAATGTCCTTTTGGTGATTCACAGAGTTGGGGTAATAATGTAAACAGTCTGTGCGGTCATTTATCTAAATCTTAAAAGTTTTGCAGTGGAGGTTTATATTTCATATCTCTTTTAACTTTAGCCTTGAAAGTGAAAGTCAGTCAGTCATGTCTGATTCTTTGCAACCCCATGGACTGCAGCACTCCAGGCTTCCCTGCCTTCACTATCTCCAGGATTTTGCTCAAACTCATGCCCATTAAGTCAGTGATGCTATCTAGCCATCTCATCCTCTGTTGCCCTCAATCTTTTTCAGTATCAGGGTCTTTTCCAATGAGTCAACTCTCCACCTGGGGTGCAGGAGACATGAGAGACACAGGTTTAATCCTTGATTCAGGAAGATTTCCTGGAGAAGGAAATAGCAACCCACTCCAGTATTCTTGCTTGGAGAATCCTATGGACAGAGGAATATTGTTGGCTACAGTCCATGGGGTCACATGGAATCAGACATGACTGAAGCAACTTAGTACACAGCACACAGCTCTTCACATCAGGTGGCCAAAGTATTGGAGCTTTGGCTTCAGCATCAGTCTTTCCAAAGAATATTCAGAGTTCATTTCCTTTAGGATTGATTGGTTGGACCTCCTTGCTGTCCAAGGGACTCTCACAAGTCTTCTCCCACACCATAATTCAAAAGCATCAATTCTTTGACACTCAGCCTTCTTTATGGTCCAACTCTCACATTCATACATGACTACTGGAAAAACCATAGCTTTGACTATATGGACATATATCGGATATGTATGTTGGCTATAAAAGTAAATATGAAAGATATATTTTAAGCATTTTGGCTGACGTGATTTTGAGGACTGTCAAGAGTAAAATCTGCAAGGCAGGCTGGAGACACAGGGAAAAACTTTGATATTGCAGCCAAATCCAAAGGCCAGCTTGAGAAAGGATTTGCTCTTCTTTAATGGACCTGGCTGGGTCTTTTCTCTTAAGATCTTCAACTGATTGGATGAAGCACACCCACATTATGGAAGGCAATCTGCTTTATTCCACTAATCTAAGTGTTAATCTCATCTCTAAAAATACCTTCGCAGAAACATGGAAACTGGTGTTTGACTGAACATCTGGACTTTACAGCCTAGCCAAATGGACACATAAAATTAACAATCACAGATGGTGAACAGCCTGAGTTCTCAACAGTTATTGTAATGTAATTCAGGCTCTCTACACATATTTAATAACAGAGCTACTTTGAGTTTTAATGTCAAACAAAAAGAAAGTGTATATCTCCAGGTGGCAGTTTAAAAAAAAAAAGATTTGACTTCTTTAAGGAAGTTCAAGTTCTTTTCAGTTATTTGGTCTAAGGCACAATTTTTCTTAACAGGTATTGATGTAATAGGGAACTTCTTTTCAGTCATGGAAGTGCACTACCTTTCCTGGAGAAGCTTTTATAAAATGCCATCAGTCCCACTCCAGCTCAATTAAATTGGAATTTCAGGGATGGGGTCCAGGCAATGACATTTCATGAAAGCTCTTCCAAGTGAACCTGATGTGCAATCAGATTTGAGAATCACTGCTCTAAATAAAGGACACCTATCTCAGCATGTCCTACAAATCCAGTCATCTGATGAATCTGATATTGCAGTCACTAAGAAAAATGAGTCCCTTGTTTAGATTCATTTCAGCAAAATATAAGCTTCTTTTATGATTGCTTCATATCTTACCTTAAAGTTTATTAATATTATAAACATTTTTATGTGTGTTTCTACTAGATGATGAATTCTAGTTTTTCCTTTGAATTTTAAACTTTTGATTTATTTTTTAAATATGTATCTCATAGAAAAGATATACTTGTATTTGTGGGCTTTTTTTTTTTTGTCTTTATTTGGCTTTTCATCTGTAGTTTCTTTTATTTCCATCTCCTTGAATTGCCTTTGTTTTCATTATAGTTTGAATATTTTCCTAGTTTTCTGAACATTTTACTCAGTATTTAATCTCTATTCCATTTTAGACATGTTTTAATTATTTATGCTAAATTATGTGTATAAATGGTTTCAATGCTCATCATATTTGCCTTTGGAACAAAAACTTCCTTGTTTATAAATTATTTATTTGTATTCAATTCTCAATTGGTAAATATATACCTTCAAGAATTTGCTTTATTTGGCCACTGTCAAAGATACATTAATAATCTGCTTCCTAAATCTTCATATATTTGAAAGTCATTTACTATTTTCTTAAATCTATAAACAGTATTAGAAAAGTATTGGATTTTAAATCCTTGATATAGCAAGACTTTCTCTCAAAATACTGTAATCAGTCTTCTTTCCCTTGTTATCCCAGCGATGGAAGGGTTGTTACAGAGCAGGATTACTTTTGTTCCCTTTAGGTGATATTTCTTCTGCCCAGTCTGATGGAGAAATCTTTGTTTACACATAAAGTTTAATAATTCCAACAAGTTATGTTTTGTTACGTTTTCTTTCATTTTGGTGGACATCTAGAGTTCTTGTTTTCAATATATTTGAATTTATTCACTATGTCTACTATGGCTTTGAATACTTTTTTTGTGTTTTTTAAATTAATTAATTTAATTGGAGGACAATTACTTTACAATTTTGCCAAACATCAACATGAATCAGCCACAGGTACACTCGTTTCCGCCCATCCTGAACCTTTTCTCCCTCATCCCTCCACACCTGATCCCTCTGGGTTGTCCCAGAGCACCAGCTTTGAGTGCCCTGTTCATGCATGGTCATCTGTTTTATGTATGGTAACATACATGTTTCAATGCTATTCTCTCAAACCATCCCTCCCTCGCCTGCTTCCAAAGAGTCGAAAAGTCTGCTCTTTACCTATGTGTCTCTTTTGCAGCCTTGCATATAGGATCGTCGTTACCGTCTTTCTAAATTCCATATATACACATTAATATGCAGTATTTGTGTTTCTCTTTCTGACTTACTTCATTCTGTATAATTTGCTCCAATTTCATCCACTTCATTAGAACTGACTCAAATGCATTCCTTTTTATAGCTGAGTAATACTCCATTGTGTATATGTACAACCTCCTTATCTATTCTTCTGCCAATGGACATCTAGGTGGCTTCCATGTCCTACCTATTGTAAACAGTGTTGCATTGTTTTCTTTAGAAATGCCACATAAGTTTATCTTGAAAAACACCATCTGAATAACATCTAATTGGATGGTTTTCATCTTTTGACCATTTTCCTCTCTGTGGCTTTTTTATTTTGGATTCTTCATAATATCTTTTGTGTTTAGCTTCTATCATGACACATTTCTCATCCACATTAGCTCTGCTGTTTAATTCCTTTTTTTCTTTTAAGATCTTTTATATTACCTTCCCTCTTTTTCTTTCCTACTTCTGTCAGTACCTTTTCTGGTCTCAGTAGAGTGACATTTAGTCTGTGAGTTGGTCTTAATATTTTTTAAAGCATTAAGCAGTACACACATTTTTTTCTGCTTCCTAGTATAAATCTTCATAAATGTTGTTTTGTGCATATTTTCATTAACAAATCAATCATCTTTGTTATTGGAAAACATTCACAACAGTTCCATACAGTTTTATCCTTAGAAAGTTCATTCAAAGCCACATTCTTGGAACTTCTTTGGCAGTCCAGTGGTTAAAGATCAGTCTTACAATGCAGGATACTCAGATATGACCCTAGTCAAACAGATTTTTAAATATTTGGTCAAGGCAATTTGCAAGGCTCTGAGGTCAACCATTTCAAATGATATTGCCACAGCAGTGTCACCACACCAAATCTTTAAGCTATTATTCCTTATCACAAAACCCTGGCAAATAAAAAGCACAGCAAATAGAAAGCTCCACTCCTTAGACCTTTGCAAAAACTACTGTGAGCAAGATGTGTGTGTCACCATTATAAAGTGTCCAAAATTAAGCAGAAACTTGGTTTCAAACGCTTGAGAATTGATGCTTAATTTGACCTAAAAACCAAATACCCAATGCTTTGTTTACAAAAGATAGCCCAAATATTATAGCCAATGAATTAGTTCTAATACGTATTTTAAAAGATTTCCTAGGGCAAAGGAAACTTTATTAGAAGCCTTCGTCTAACTTTCTATTCCTAGAATATGCTCAAGATCACAAAAGCAGAAGCAGGAAATACAAGTGTTTTTTTCTGAATATATGAATTTTTACTTTGTTTTCCAAAAATGAAAAATAAACTCTAAAAATGGAAACATTTTTGTTGAGAAGCAAGTACTTAACATCAAAATATTTAGAGGTAACTTGCAAATTTGTATTGAGAGGAAAAGCATTTAAACAGACCCAGAGAAGAAAACCCACTCCAGTATTCTTGCCTGGAAAAATCCCACAGATGGAGAAGCCTGGCGGGCTATAGTCCACAGGGTTACAAAGAGTCAGACATGACTGAGCAACTTCACTTTTTCTTTTCTTAGAAGTTAAATCAGGTTCCTTACAGACAGTAGTAATTTCTTTCTTTGATGTGAAAATGCTGGGGTGAGAGAGGTGGATTTCAACCGAAGGTGTACTTGGAGTGATCATTTCAAAGGTACAATATGATCTGCAATGACGATTGGCAGCAGGAGGAATAGCAAATTCTGTAGCAAAGTGGTTGGTAACCACAGCAGCCTGAGCCATATCCATCACTATAACCAGATCCTCAGCCATAGTGGGAGACATAGCCACAGCTAGAGCCATACCCATAGCCATATCCACAGTGAGAGCCATAGTTCCCACCATGATTTCTGTAGTGCTTATGACACATGGTGTCAGAATAAAGGCTTCCAGTTAAGGTGTAGGAGGATTTCTAAAGTCTGAACATCATCTTCTCTACCAGGACCTTTAGATACTTCCAGGAATGGATGGGTCATACCTCACATGGGCTCTCCTCTCTAATTGTGCAATGATTTGCCTAAAATGAGCTCATTCTGATTTTTTAAAAATGTCTTTAGTTTGACATTTTTTATTCCTACCCTAGGAATTTTCTCAAGCCTTTAAGCACCCAAGCTTATACTGGCTTCCCAGGTGGCACAGTGGTAAAGAATCTGTCTGCCAATGCAGGAGGCACAGAACTGGGTTCAATCCCTGGGTTGGGAAGATTCCCCTGGAAGAGCAAATGGCAACCTGCTCCATATTTTTGCCTGTGAAATCCCAGGGACAGAAGAGCCTGGTGGGCTACAGTCCATGGGGTCACAAAGAGACTAATACTTGGGCTTCCCTGGTTGCTCTGATAGTAAAGAATCTGCCTATAATGTGAGAGATCCAGGTTGATCTCTGTGTTGGGAAGATCTCCTGAAGAAGGGGATGGCTACCCACTCCAGTATACTTGGAACTTCCCTAGTGGTTCAGGATAAAAAATGCAAAGACATTGTTACAGTAACAAACTTCCTGGATGAGCCATTTACTAATCTTATGGCCATGAAAATGTTCTCAAATTTATGAAACATAGTTTTGGCAACTGCTAAATGGGAATAAGAGAAACCCAAATAAGACGGTAGTAATTGCGAGGGGACATCAGAAGGCAGACACACTGAAATCATAATCACAGGAAACTAGTCGATCTGATCACATGGACCACAGCTGAATGTGATCCACTGGAGAAAGGAATGACAAACCACTTCAGTAAACTTGCCTTGAGAACCCCATGAACAGTATCAAAGGGCAAAATGATAGGATACTGAATGAGGAATTCCCCAGGTCGGTAGGTGCCCAGTATGCTACTGGAGCTCAGTGGAGAAATAGCTCTAAAAGGAATGAAGAGATGGAGCCAAAGCAAAACCAATACCCAGTTGTGGATGTGACTGGTGATAGAAGCAAGGTCCGGTGCTGTAAACAGCAATATTGCATAGGAACCTGGAATGCTAGGTCGATGAATCAAGGCAAATTGGAAGTGGTCAAACAGAAGATGGCAAGAGTGAACACAGACATTCTAGGAATCAGTGAATTAAAAAGGACTGGAATGGGTGAATTTAATTCAGATGACCATTATATCAACTACTGTGAGCAGGAATCCCTTAGAAGAAATGGAGTAGCCATCATGGTCAACAAAAGAGTCCGAAATGAAGTACTTGGATGCAATCTTAAAAACGACAGAATGATTTCTGTTCATTTCCAAGGCAAACCATTCAATATTACAGTAATCCAGGCCTATGCCCCAACCAGTAATGCTGAAGAAGCCGAAGTTGAACAGTTCTATGAAGACCTACAAGGCCTTTTAGAACTAACACCCAAAAAAGATGTCCTTTTCATTATAGGGGACTGGAATGCAAAAGTAGGAAGTCAAAAAACACCTGGAGTAACAGCCAAATTTGGCCTTGGAGCACGGAATGAAGCAGGGCAAAGGCTAATAGAGATTTGCCAAGAGAACGCACTGGTCATAGCAAACACACTGGTCATAGCAAACACCCTCTTCCAGCAACACAAGAGAAGACTCTACGCATGGACATCACCAGATGGTCAACACAGAAATCAGAGTGATTATATTCTTTGCAGCCAAAGATGGAGAAGCTCTATATACTTAGGAAAAACAAGACCAGAAGCTGACTGTGGCTCAGATCATGAACTACTTATTGCCAAATTCAGATTTAAGTTGAAGAAAGTAGGGAAAACCACTAGACCATTCAGATATGACCTCAATCAAATCCCTTATGATTATACAGTGGAAGTGAGAAATAGATTTAAGGGACTAGATCTGATCGATGGAGTGCCTGATGAAATCTGGACGGAGGTTTGTGACACTGTACAGGAGACAGGGACCAAGACCATCCCCATGGAAAAGAAATGCAAAAAAGCAAAATGGCTGTCTGAGGAGGCCTTACAAATAGCTGTGAAAAGAAGAGAAGGGAAAAGCAAAGGAGAAAAGGAAAGATATAAGCATCTGAATGCAGAGTTCCAAAGAATAGCAAGGAGAGATAAGTAAGCCTTCCTCTGCAATCAATGCAGAGAAATAGAGGAAAACAACATAATAGGAAAAACAAGAGATCTCTTCAAGAAAATTAGAGCTATCAAGGGAACATTTCATGCAAAGATGGGCTCAATAAAGGACAGAAACAGTATGGACCTAACAGAAGCAGAAGATATTAAGAAGAGGTGGCAAGAATACACAAAAGAGCTGTACAAAAAAGATCTTCACGACCAAGATAGTCACGATAACGTGATCACTGACCTAGAGCCAGACATCTTGGAATGTGAAGTCAAGTGGGCCTTAGAAAGCATCACTACGAACAAAGCTAGTGGAGGTGATTGAATTCCAGTTGAGCTATTTCAAATCCTGAAAGATGATGCTGTGAAAGTGCTGCACTCAATATGCCAGCAAATTTGGAAAAGTCAGCAGTGGCCACACGACTGGAAAAGGTCAGTCTTCATTCCAATCCCAAAAAAGGCAATGCCAAAGAATGCTCAAACGACTGCACAATTGCACTCATCTCACACGCTAGTAAAGTAATGCTCAAAATTCTCCAAGCCAGGCTTCAGCAATATGTGACAAGTGAACTCCCAGATGTTCAAGCAGGTTTTAGAAAAGGCAGAGGCACCAGAGATCAAATTGCAAACATCCGCTGGATCATGGAGAAAGCAAGAGGGTTCCAGAAAAACATCTATTTCTGCTTCATTGACTATGCCAAAGCCTTTGATTGTGTCAATCACAATAACCTGTGGAACATTCTGAAAGAGATGGGAATACCAGACCATCTGACCTGCCTCTTGAGAAACCTGTATGCAGGTCAGGAAGCACCAGTTAGAACTGGACATGGAACAACAGACTGGTTCCAAATAGGAAAAGGAGTGCGTCAAGGCTGTATGTTGTCACCTGCCTTATTCATGAGGAACGCTGGGCTGGAAGAAGCACAAGCTGGAATCAAGATTTCTGGGAGAAATATCAGTAACCTCAGATATACAGATGACACTACCCTTATGGCAGAAAGTGAAGAGGAACTCAAAAGCCTCTTGATGAAAGTGAAAGAGGAAATTGGAAAGGTTGGCTTGAAGCTCAACATTCAGAAAACAAAGATCATGGCATCTGGTCCCATCACTTCATGAGAAATGGATGGAAAAACAGTGTAAGCAGTGTCAGACTTTACTTCTTTGGTCTCCATTATCACTGGAGATGCTGATTGCAGCCATGAAATTAAAAGACGCTTACACTTTGGAAGGAAAGTTATGACCAACCTTGATATTATATTAAAAAGCAAAGACATTACTTTGCCAACAAAGGTCCTTCTAGTCAAGGCTATGGATTTTCCCGTGGTCATGTATGGATGTGAGAGTTGGACTGTGAAGAAAGCTGATCACCGAAGAATTGATGCTTTTGAACTGTGGTGTTGGAGAAGACTCTTGAGAGTCCCTTGTACTGCAAGGAGATCCAACCAGTCCATTCCAAAGGAGATCAATCCTGGGTGTTCATTGGAAGGACTGATGCTGAAGCTGAAACTGCAATAGTTTGGCCACCTCATGTGACGAGTTGACTCACTGGAAAAAACTCTGATGCTGGAAAAGGTTGGGAGCGGGAGGAAAAGGGGACGACAGAGAATGAGATGGCTGGATGGCATCACCAACTCTGTGGACATGAGTTTGAGTGAACTCCGGGAGTTGGTAATGGACAGGGAGGCCTGGCGTGCTGTGATTCATGGGGTGGCGGAGAGTATGACACGACTGAGCGACTGAACTGAACTGAACTAAATGGGAATAAAAATAGCTACATGTGCTTAAACATTGGTCAAGGGGTCTATGGGAATTATATGGCAAATACAAAGTTGTAGCACAGATCCTGATATAGAGTGGAGACACAGTACATTCTGTATCTTTCCCCCCATCTTTAATTCGAGTATAAGCATTTCCAAATAACAGCAGCAATCAGTGAAGACCAAGTGAAGTTGCTCAGTCATGTTCAACTCTTTGCAATCCCATGGACTGTGGCTACCAAGCTCCTCCATGCATGGAATTTTCCAAGCAAGAGTACTAGAGTGGGTTGCCATTTCCTTCTACAGGGGATCATCCCAACCCAGGGATTAAACGCAGGTCTCCTGCATTGCAGGCAGATGGTTTACCATCTGAGGGACCAGGGAAGCCCTAACAACAGTGATACATATTTTCAGTTATCTATATTTGAAAATGTACTAATGTAGTTATTATAGCAACATTTTAATATTCATGGTAATGTTTCTGTGGTTTTTTTTATAATAACTTTTCAAAAGTGACCTAACTCTCTCAAAAATTAATTATCGTGCAATTGGACACATTGCACCTTGTCTGAAGAATCTTAAAAAAAATTTCTGTAAAAATACAGTATGAAGCAATACATCACAGGGCTTGACTTCATCAGTTCAGTTCAGTTCAGTCGCTCAGTCGTGTCCAACTCTTTGCGACCCCATGAATCACAGGACACCAGGCCTCCCTGTCCATCACCAACTCCCAGAGTTCACTCAAACTCATGTCCATCGAGTTGGTGATGCCATCCAGCCATCGCATTCTCTGTTGTCCCCTCATCCTCCCGCCCCCAATCCCTCCCAGCATCAGAGTCTTTTCCAGTGAGTCAACTCATCTCATGAGGTGGCCATAGTATTGGAGTTTCAGCTTTAGCATCAGTCCTTCCAATGAACACGCAGGACTGATCTTCTTTAGAATGGACTGGTTGGATCTCCTTGCATTCCAAGGGACTCTCAAGAGTCTTCTCCAGCACCACAGTTCAAAAGCATCCATTCTTCGGCGATCAGCTATCTTAAGAGTCCACCTCTCACATCCATTATGACCATGGGAAAAACCATAGCCTTGACTAGAAGGACCTTTGTTGGCAAAGTAATGTCTCTGCTTTTTAATATACTATCAAGGTTGGTCATAACTTTCCTTCTAAGGAGTAAGGGTCTTTTAATTTCATGGCTGCAATCAGCATCTTCAGTGATTTTGGAGCCAAAAAAAAATAAAGTCTGACACTGTTCCCACTGTTTCCCCATCTATTTCCCATGAAGTGATGGGACCAGATGCCATGATCTTTGTTTTCTGAATGTTGAGCTTCAAGCCAAACTTTTCACTCTCCTCTTTCACTTTCATCAAGAGGCTTTTTAGTTCCTCTTCACTTTCTGCCATAAGGGTGGTATCATCTGCATATCTGAGATTATTGATATTTCTCCCAGCAATGTTGATTCCAGCTTGTGCTTCTTCCAGCCCAACGTTCCTCATGATGTACTCTGCATATAAGTTAAATAAGCGGGGTGACAATATACAACCTTGACGTACTCCTTTTCCTATTTGGAAACAGTCTGTTGTTCTATGTCCAGTTCTATCTCTTGCTTCCTGACCTGCATACATGTTTCTAAAGAGGCAGGTCAAGTGGTCTGGGATTCCCGTCTCTTTCAGAATTTTCCACAGTTTCTTGTGATCCACACAGTCAAAGGCTTTGGCATAGTCAGTAAAGCAGAAATAGATATTTTTCTGGAACTCTCTTGCTTTCTCCATGATCCAGCGGATGTTTGCAATTTGATCTCTGGTGCCTCTGCCTTTTCTAAAACCTGTTTGAACATCTGGAAGTTCACGGTTCACATGTTGCTGAAGCCTGGCTTGGAGAATTTTCTCATGACTTTACTAGCTTGTGAGATGAGTGCAATTGTGCAGTCGTTTGAGCATTCTTTGGCATTGCCTTTCTTTGGGATTGGAATGAAGACTGACCTTTTCCAGTCCTGTGGCCACTGCTGAGTTTTCCAAATTTGCTGGCATATTGAGTGCAACACTTTCACAGCATCATCTTTCAGGATTTGAAATAGCTCAGTTGGAATTCCATCACCTCCACTAGCTTTGTTCATATGATGCTTCCTCCGGCCCACTTGACTTCAGGTTCCAAGATACCTGGCTCCAGGTGAGTCATCACGCCATCGTGATTATCTTGTTCGTGAAGATCTTTTTTGTACAGTTCTTTTGTGTATGCTTGCCACCTCTTCTTAATATCTTCTGCTTCTGTTAGGTCTATACCATTTCTGTCCTTTATCGAGCCCATCTTTGCATGAAATATTCCCTTGATATCTCTAATTTTCTTGAAGAGATCTCTTGTTTTTCCTATTATGTTGTTTTCCTCTATTTCTCTGCATTGATTGCAGAGGAAGGCTTACTTATCTCTCCTTGCTATTCTTTGGAACTCTGCATTCAGATGCTTATATCTTTCCTTTTCTCCTTTGCTTTTCGCTTCTCTTCCTTTCACAGCTATTTGTAAGGCCTCCTCAGACAGCCATTTTGCCTTCTTGCATTTCTTTTCCATGGGGATGGTCTTGGTCCCTGTCTGCTGTACAATGTCATGAACCTCCATCCATAGTTCATCAGGCACTCTATCGATCAAATATAGTCCCTTAAATCTATTTCTCACTTCCACTGTATAATCATAAGGGATTTGATTGAGGTCATATCTGAATGGTCTAGTGGTTTTCCCTACTTTCTTCAATTTAAGTCTGAATTTGGCAATAAGGAGTTCATGATCCGAGCCACAGTCAGCTTCTGGTCTTGTTTTTCCTAAGTATATAGAGCTTCTCCATCTTTGGCTGCAAAGAATATAATCACTCTGATTTCTGTGTTGACCATCTGGTGATGTCCATGTGTAGAGTCTTCTCTTGTGTTGCTGGAAGAGGGTGTTTGCTATGACCAGTGAGTTTGCTATGACCAATGCGTTCTCTTGGCAAATCTCTATTAGCCTTTGCCCTGCTTCATTCCGTGCTCCAAGGCCAAATTTGGCTGTTACTCCAGGTGTTTCTTGACTTCCTACTTTTGCATTCCAGTCCCCTATAATGAAAAGGACATCTTTTTTGGGTGTTAGTTCTAAAAGGCCTTGTAGGTCTTCATACAACCGTTCAACTTCGGCTTCTTCAGCATTATTGGTTGGGGCGTAGGCTTGGATTATTGTAATGTTGAATGGTTTGCCTTGGAAATGAACAGAAATCATTCTGTCGTTTTTAAGATTGCATCCAAGTACTTCATTTCAGAATCTTTTGTTGACCATGATGGCTACTCCATTTCTTCTAAGGGATTCCTGCTCACAGTAGTAGATATAATGGTCATCTGAGTTAAATTCACCCATTCCAGTCCATTTTACTTCACTGATTCCTAGTATGTCTACGTCCACTCTTGCCATCTCCTGTTTGACCACTTCCAATTTGCCTTGATTCATGGACCTAACATTCCAGGTATCTATGCAATATTGCTCTTTACAGCATCAGTCCTTGCTTCTATCACCGTCACATCCACAACTGGGTATTTATTTTGCTTTGGCTCCATCCCTTCATTCTTTCTGGAGTTATTTCTCCACTGATCTCCAGTAGCATATTGGGCACCTACTGTCCTGGGGAATACCTCTTTCAGTATCCTATCATTTGCTTTTTGATACTGTCCATGGGGTTCTCAATGCAAGTATGCTGCTGCTGCTGCTGAGTCACTTCAGTCGTGTCCGACTCTGTGTGACCCCATAGACGGAAGCCCACCAGGCTCCCCCATCCCTGGGATTCTCCAGGAAAGAACACCGGAGTGGGTTGCCATTTCCTTCTCCAATGTGTGAAAGTGAAAAGTGAAAGTGAAGTTGCTCAGTCGTGTCCGACCCTTAGCGACCCCATGGACTGCAGCCTACCAGGCTCCTCCATCCATGGGATTTTATAGGCAATAGTACTGGAGTGGCTTGCCATTGCCTTCTCCGCAAGGCAAGTATACTGAAGTTTTTTAAGCTCAGTTATCATGAACATCTACTAAAACTATAAGTGCCTAATGGGAACAAGCATACTTAATAAAAATAGCTAAATATCTCATTTCAAGATTGTCACAGGTGTGTGTGTCTAGTTACTTAGTTGTGTCTGACTCTTTGTGACACTATGGACTGTAGCCCAGGCGCTTCTGCCCATGGGGATTCCCCAGGGAAGAATACTGCAGTGGGTTACCATGCCCTACTCCAGGGGATCTTCCCAACCCAGGGGTAGAACACAAGTTTCCCACATTGCAGGTGGATTCTTTGCCATCTGAGCCACCAGGGAAGCCCAAGAATACTGGAGTGGGTAGCCTATCCCTTCTCTAGACAATCGTTCAGACCCAGGAATTGAACCATGTTCTCCTGCATTGAAGGTGGATTCTTTACCAGCTGAGCTATCAGGGAATAAGATTTGTATGTAAAAGTAAAGTCAGTTTTTATTGGGAAGTGACCATATTGAAACTGACATGAATATAGAGATGAGTCAGGTGTGGTTATAAAGTGGCTCTTCCTGATTCGAGAGATCACACTCCAAAAGTTCTCTGAGAGTCACACTGATGGCAGGTATACATTTCCCCTCTTTCCACTCGATGTCAATTCAACCCGAGTACAAATGTGATTTGGCCCAACTCCCCACCCATCTCGTCAATTTTCTCTACCCGTAAAGAAAACTGAAAAAATTTCCATTTCAGATGTCTGTACTTGATCCTTAAAACCACTTGGTGAAACTAGTAGATTATAAATTATAAAGTCATTTAACAAAGGCTGGGGCTCAGAAGGGTTTGATTCCAAATCAAAATACATTTCCAAGTTTTCTTGGTCTCACAAACAGGGAGAATACGATGGTATTCTCCAGAGCTATGCAAATGACTTCTCCTTGAATATTTTCAGTGATGGAAACTCTCAACTTCTTGTTTTAAACAATCCCATTTTATTATGAAATCTCTTTTTGTTAGTGCTTCTATACAACCCAAATCTCTGGGAAGCCCCCGATAGGAGTTGCTAAGGTAACTTAAGATCTTTGCACACATAATAGTTCTTTTCCTGCCCTCTCTAGTTTATCCCCCATGAAATATCTAACGCAGTCTTTGGTTAATAAGAAATACTTCTATCTTGCCTTCTTTAGGTTCAAGCTTCTGCCAGTACTACACTCTAGCTCTGCTAATATGTTTCCTGTTACCTCGCGGCAACCACAATCCCTTTTCTCTTCTGTAGGATAAGATACTCAAAACAGCATTTCCAATTATCTATGGCCACCTTCCAAACCTATAAAAAGTTGCTTCTCTCACCTCTCTCTTATTATTTTTAAGAACATTACCATTTTTTCAGTGATTCTCATTCTATACTTGGCAGACAGTGTTTAAACTATAGGATCAACATTTTTCTTTTAATTAAAGTAGGAACAAGTGCTAAGGGTCAGATAGATTTATCTGGTTTCTGTGTGTTTTAATTTAATCATAATATTCAGATTAAGTAAAATGTAGTATAATAATCAGACACCCTCAGACTTGGATAAACATTTCTGACACCAAATTTCATTTTTGTCTATTAGGTTTAGAAAATCACTATCTTCTGGAGTTTGCTCAGACTCATATCCTTTGAGTTGGCGATGCCATTAAGAAATCAGTCTCCTTTAATTCCAAATATATTCATTAAATTGTGACTCTTGGAACCAGAAGACCAATATTAATCTATCTTTTTCATAAGAATTATTTTAAAATGTAGACAATGACACTGTCAGCACAAAGTGCCATGGGATTTGCTAGTGTTGGCAGCTCAGTCATGTCTGGCTCTTTGCATCCCCATGGACCCTAGCCTGCCAGTCTCCCCTGTCCAGGCAAGAATACTGAAGGGGGCAGCCATTCCCTTCTCCAGGGGCTCTTCCCAACTCAAGGGTCAAATCTGGGTCTCCTGCATTGCAGGCAGATTCTTTACCAACTGAGCCATTAAGGAAGCTATGAGATATACACTAAAAAGTATTCACTCTCTTAGCCTAGCTTCCTCCATCATTCCCCTCACTCTTTGAGCTATCTTTGCAAATTTCCAAGTGCAGATAGTAGAACACACCCCCTCACCAATTCCAATATCCTCCAAGCAAGATAGCTTTCTGCCTTTCCTCCAGTGTCCAATATACATACACAGAAATGATTTGAATTTCTGTTTTAGTGTTGATATGAAATGTGACAAAGAAGCAGAAAAAGGAATGAAATTGCAAATGCAAAACAAAAATAGCTGACTAGACCAATAAGTTTCTTGAAGTAAAATCCAAACAAATCTCAAGTCCTTATAACATAAGCCTGTACAATCTGGCTTCTAGCTATCTCTCTACCCTCAATTTGTTCTGCTTTCCTGTCACATGGACCTGTTTAAGTCCCTGACCCAGCTGCCAAAGCAGGAGATGTGGGTTCAATCCCTGGGTCAGGAAGATCCCCAGGAGGAATCTTAAGGAAAAGGCAACACCTTCCAGTACTCTTGCCTGGAGAATTCCATGGACAGAGGACCCTGATGGGCTACAGTCAATGAGGTCACAAAAGAGTCAGACACGACTAGCAACTAAACACAACAGCAAAGCATGTTGAATAGCTACCATCTTAAAGCCTTTATACTCGTTCTCTCCTCTGCCTGGATTCTCCCCCCAATTTGAGACCTACCAATTTACCAAATACAGACTTAGTGCTCACTTCCTCAGACACTTAACCTGATCTTCCTATCTGAAAGGGCATTATATGATTTTTTTAAATTACACTTTAGTTTTAAAAAATTTATTTTAATTAACTTATTTATTTTAATTAGAGGCTAATTACTTTACAATATTGTGGTGGCTTTTGCCATACATAGACTTTACTTTTTAGAGCGGTTTTACATTTCCAGCAAAACAGAAGGTGCAGAGATTATTGTATGGATTCTGCCCCCACACATGCATGATTTCTTCCATTGGCAATGTCATCCACTAGAGGAGTACCTTTGTACTGTTTTCATATTTTTATCTGCCACCTTTATGTCCTCTTTAATGTGGTGTCTGTAAAGGTCTTTGGCATACTTTTTGCTCAGGTTGCTTGTTTTCTTATTTTTGAGTGCTAAAAGTTCTACATATATTTTGAATAACTGTCCTTTATCATAAATAACTTTTGCAAGTATTTCCTTTCAATTTTTGGTTTGTTGTCTCATTTACTTGGTGTTGCCTCTCATACAGCAGAAGTTTTTAATATTTATGAAGTCCAACTCATTAATTTCTTCTTTCATAGACAGTGCCTTTAGTTTTGTACTTAAAAAGCCAACACTGAATCCAACATTATGTAGATTTTTGCCTATATTATCTTCTAAAATTTTATACTTTTACATTTTACATTAAGGTCTGTATCCATTTTGAGTTAACTTTTATGAAGAATGCAAAGTTTGTTTCTAGATTCTTTTTTTTTTACAGTGAATGTCCAGATGTTTCTGCATCATTTATTGAAATGACTATCTTTTCTAAGTGATCATCATGGATCATGAAGAAAGCAAGGAAGTTTCAGAAAACATTTACTTCTGTTTTTTTTAATATAAATTTATTTCTTTTAATTGGAGTCTAATTACTTTACAATATTGTATTGGTTTTGCCATCCATTGACATGAATCTGCCCCAGGTGTACATGTGTTCCCCATCTTGAACCCCCCCTCCCACATCCCTCCCCATCCCATCCCTTTGGGTCATCCCAGTGCACCAGGCCCGAGCATCCTGTATCATGCATTCATTGACTATGCTAAAGCCTTTGACTGTGTAGATCACAACAAACTTAGGAAAATTCTTAAAGATATGGAAATACCAGATCACCTTACTTGTCTCCTGAGAAATTGTATGCAGGTCAAGTAGCAACATTGAGAACCAGACATGGAATAACTGACTGGTTCAAAATTGGGAAAGGAATAGACACAGGCGGTGTATTGTCACCCTGCTTATTTAAATTCTATGTAGAGTACATCATGCAAAATATCTGACTGGATGAATCCCAAGCTGAAATCAAGATTGCTAGGAGAAATATCAACAACCTCAGATATGCAGATTATGCTACTCTCATGGAAGAAAGTGAAGAGGAAATAAAGAGCCTCTTGATGAGAGTGAAAGAGGAGAGTCAGAAAGCTGACATGAAACTCAACATTAGAAAACTAAGATCCAATGGCATCCAATCCTTTCACTTCATGGCAAATAGAAGAGGAAAAGAAGCAGTGATAGATTTTATTTGCTTGGGCTCCAAAATCGCTGCAAACTGCAACTGCAACCATGAAATTGAAAGATGTTTGCTCCTTGGAAAAAAGCTAAGACAAACCTAGACAGTGTATTAAAAATCAGAGACATTACTTTGCCAACAAAGATCCATGTAGTCAAAGCTATGGTTTTCCCAGTAGTACATACAGATGTCAGACTTGAACCATAAAGAAGGGAGTGCTGTGCTTGGTTCCTCAATCATGTCCAACTCTTTGTGACCCCATGGACTGTAGCCTGCCAGGCTTCTCTGTCCAGGATTCTTCAGGCAAGAATACTGGAATGAGTCACCCTGCCCTCCTCCAGGGAATCTTCCCAACCCAGGGATCGAACTCTTGAGAGTCCCTAGGACAGCAAGGATATGAAACCAGTCAATCCTAAAGATAACCCTGAATATTCACTGGAACAACTGACACCTTAGCAATAATGAGTCTTCTTATCTGTGAACATGGAATAATATCTCTTGACTTTATTTCTTCCTTGATTTCTTTCATCAGAGTTTGGTGGGTTCCTCATATAGATCTTATACAATTTTTTTTACATTTGTATCCAAATATTCTATTTTGGTGGCTGCTATTGTAAGTGGTATTATGTTTTTAGTTTCAAATAGTATGTGTTCATTTTCAATATGTAAAAAATTAATTGGCTTCTTTGTATTAGCTTTATATGCTACAACATTGCTTTAACTTTTTCTTTTTAACAGGAGATTGTTGATCTTTCTCAAATTTCCTATAAGGCAATCATGTTATCCATGGAAAAGGCAGTTCATATCTTCCTTCCCTACCAATATGTATTTTATTTTATTGCCTTATTGGGTCATCATAGCTCCAGTATGACGTTGAAAAAGACTATTGAGAGAGGCCTGGTTCCTGATCTTAGTGAGAATGCTTCTATGCTCTCCCATTAAGTAAGATGTTAGCTGTAGTTCTTTGTGGATATTTTTTTTTAATAAAGTTGGTATTTTTTATTCTGGGTTATTGACACTTTTATCATGAATGGGTGATGGATTTTGTCAGATGACTTTTCTTCATCTATTGAAAAGTTCATGTGATTTAGGCTGTTGATGCGATGGATTGCATTAATTGATTTTTTAATGTTGAACCAAGACATGCGTTACTGGACAGATAACTCTTGATCATGGTGTCTAGTTACTTTTATACATTGTAGAATTCCATTCTTTAATATTTTGGTGAAAAGTTTTGCATTCATGTTTGTTTAAGATACTGGTCTGTAGCTTTCCTTCCTTGTAATATCTTTGCCTGATTTTGACATTAGGGTAACATTGGCCTCGGAGAATGAATTAGACAGCCTTTCTTCTGCTTCTATCTTCAGGAAGTGGTTGTAGAAGATTTTATAGAATTTTCCAGTAAACTCATCTGGGTCTGGTGCTTTTTGATTTGGAAAGTTATTAATTATTGATTCAAATTGTTTAATAAATATAGTTCTATTAATATTACGTATTTCTTCTTACATGGGTTTTGGCAGATCATATGGCTTTTTACACGAGTCAAGTTTATTAATAATTGTTAAAACTGTTTGTAGTTCTGTCTGTTTATTCATTTTTATTTAGTTATTTAGATATCTAATTTTTTAAAAAAATTTTGTCTGTCTCCCCTATTAGAGCCTACCACAGAAATCAAAAAAGATCTAGTTATATGCAGAGATATGCTCTATTGGGCTTCCCAGGTGACACTAGTGGTCATGAACCCACCTACCAATGCAAGAGACATTAGAGACAGCAGGTTAGTTCTCTGGGTCAGAAAGATCTTCTGGAGGAGGGCATGGCAACCCACTCTAGTATTCTTGCCTGGAGAATCCTATGAACAGAGGAGCCTGGCGGGCTACAGTCCATAAAGTTGCAAAGAGTCGGACATGATTGAGTGACTTAGCACAGCACAGCGCATGCTGTTTTACAGATTGAAAAACTCAATGTTATTATGATGTCTATTCTCCCAAAATTGATCTATAGATTCAACTCAATAGCAACTAAAACCTCAGCAGGATATATTTGTAGAATACTGACAAGCTGATTTTAACATGTGGGTGGAAAATGAATTAGAATAGCCAAAAATGATTTTGAAAAAGAAAGAAGTTGGAAGTCTACACTACCTAATATTGAGATTTACAACTGTGCAGTAAACAAACCCATGTGATATTAGTGAAAGAATAAGCCATGAAATTAAAAGACGCTTGCTCCTTGGAAGGAAAGTTATGACCAACCTTGATAGTATATTAAAAAGCAGAGACATTACTTTGCCAACCAAGGTCTGTCTAGTCAAGGCAATGGTTTTTCCCGTGGTCATGTATGGATGTGAGAGTTGGACTGTGAAGAAAGCTGATCGCCGAAGAATCGATGCTTTTGAACTGTGGTGTTGGAGAAGACTCTTGAGAGTCCCTTATACTGCAAGGAGATCCAACCAGTCCATTCTAAAGGAGATCAATCCTGGATGTTCATTGGAGGGACTGATGCTAAAGCTGAAACTGCAATACTTTGGCCACCTCATGCGACGAGTTGACTCACTGGAAAAGTCTCTGATGCTGGGAAGGGTTGGGGGCGGGAGGAGAAGGGGACGACGGAGAATGAGATGGCTGGATGGCATCACCGACTCTGTGGACATGAGTTTGAGTGTACTCCGGGAGTTGGTGATGGACAGGGAGGCCTGGCGTGCTGTGATTCATGGGGTCGCGGAGAGTCGGACACGACTGAGCGACTGAACTGAACTGAACTGAACTGAAGAAATAAATAATCGTAAGGCTAAGCTTGGGCTTCTCTGATGCCTCAGTGGTAAAGATCCACCTGCCAACGCAGAAGATGCGGGTTTGATTTCCTGGGTCAGGCAGATCCCCTGGAAAAGCAATAGCAACTCATGCCAGCATTCTTGCCTATGAAATGCCATGGAATCTGGCGGGCTACAATCCATGGGATCACAAAGAGTCAGACAAGACTTAACAACTGAGCATGCACAGTTGGACTGAAGGCAACAAGTCAGACAAGGTGAAGCTAACACAGAGGTCTCCTAATGTTTTAGCAAGGCCACACATATTAATATTATTAATGATTCTGGCCCCAAAGTCACAATTACTTGCAGAAATAAGTGAAATTTGTTTCTTCCAGCATTTATGCTCATGGACAACACAAAATTATAGATAACCAAGAATTTACATTTTGGACATAATCAGAATCAAATCTTCTGTCTTCAGGAAACGTAATGGAAGCATTCATAAAATTTCTCAATAATACATTTTTTTAAGTAAACACAGGGGGTGTTCAACACTTACTTGAATATAGAGATGATAAAATAGAGAGCATCCTTTAGCTGGGATGGGTGGGGGGGAGCATTAATCTTTATTTCAGAGGCATAGAATATTCCAGGTTGTTATTCTGTCTGCAAGAGGAATAGAAAATGTAGAAAATATGGTCGGTAGATATAGCAACCACAGACAGAACCACAGTCATAACTATAACTATAACCATGGCTATAACGACAGCCAGAGCCACAGTCAAAGCCACAGAAATATCTACAGCCATAACCCCCATGGGAGTTCCCATAATAATTGTAACACATGATGGCAGAGGGTGAGGTTTTAGTTGAGGTGCAGAAGAATTTTTCTAACATTTAAATGTCACCTCCTATGCTAGATCATTTATATACTGACAGGAAGGACCAGAGCACACCACCAACTTTATGATTCAAGCAACAAATATTTATTTAATACCTGGTGTTTTCAAGTCATTCCTGTCCATTGATAATGATAGGACTGTCTTTACAAAGTTATGGCACCCGTCTTAAATAAATCCATTATTATAGCGTCTCCAGTTTTATTGGGGAACCATGTTTGCTTTTTTGACATCCAGGCATTGACTTGAGTCAATTACAAGTCTATATCATTTGAACCCGTGATTCCAAAGATGTATTTTATGTAACAAGGCTCTGTGGAAGGTAGGGGAGTTTATGTTTGGGAATGCAGCTATTAAGATGAGCTTCATTAATTACATTGACTAGCTTACTAATTACTTATAAGAAATTTCTTTGGCACACAATGCTCCTCTTTAGAGAAACTCCCCAGGCTTCTAGCTTATAGAGTTCCTGTGAGCCCACATACTTGTGAGTATAATACTCTGATAATTCATTTTTATCCCAAAAGCCATTTCTCAGTAAATTTTTATCAACTTTTTGTGGTCATTTAATTCAAACCAGAACAGCAAATGCAAAAACTATCCTTTACAACAACACTGTTGGATGTTTCGTAATAAATCACAAATTTCATTCAGACATTTTAATCTATTTGATCATAATAAAAGTGTGAAAGTGATAGGTAAATTTTAATTTAAAAAACCAGGTACAAAGAGGCTTGGAAATTTACTCAAAGTCCACAGGTAATTCATTACCAGGATTGAGTATTTGTTCTTCTTTGTTATGATATAATCATCATTTCTAATCACTGGAGGCTTGAATATTTGCTGTAACAAGGAGCTTATTGCTTTTTTATGGTGATCTATCTCATTTCATTGTGAAATTACTCTTATAAAATATCCACATGCTTCAGAATCTTTCATTATTCCCAATGTCACTTCAAGTCCTAATTAAAGTGTATTTCAATGTTTTGTTTGATGTCCCTCCCATCAAGTATGGTTGACAATACCTCTCCCCCTTTCACTTGTACTCCAAAGGGATCTGTTCTTGGTATCGCCCGGTCTCTGCTGACATGACATCCAGGTAATCAAGTCAACCACACCATTTACCAGACAGTTTAAAGAACAATAGGGAAGCCTGTTGTAAATTATTCCAAAGATAGTATCTTAGAAAAATACTTATCCATATCTTTGCATATAACTAGATCTTTTTTGAGTTCTGTGGTGGGCTCTAGTAGGGGAGACAGACAAAATTTTTTTAAAAATCAAATATCTAAATAATTTTAAAAAATGAATAAATAAACAGAATTGCAAACAGTTTTAACAATTATTTAAATCTGAAATTCAAATTTATCCATGATGTGTTTTATCTACCACCCCTGAACGTAACTGCAGGGGTGATACCCCATCATCTTTGCCAAGGTTGGAGGCAAGTTACAGATCCTTCTTCCTGCATGGAAGAGGAGGGGATCATACAAGAGTGTGTCATCGGGGGTCTTCAAATTCTCAGTGCCCACCTTACCACTGAAGCCCACTAGTGATACCGTTTCCTCCAGGATAGTTGACAGCTATTGCTCTAAGGTTCTGACTTACGGACATTTTCCAAAATGAATCTTTTCTCTTTCCCTTGTCAAGAATGGTATTTCTTTTCAACTATAGTTAACCAACTTCTATTCATTTTTAAAAGAGGTCTGTTTTCTTTTTAGAACTTCTATCCATTCGGACACGACTGAGCGACTGAACTGAACTGAACTGATCCATTTTTAAAAGAGGTCTGTTTCCTTTTTAGAAAGATTCCTGAATTTTCCCTCTACTTCCTCTTGGTCCTGACCTTACCTCTGATTTCTTTCTCTGATTTCCCACTCTAGTGTATAAATATAACAGTATTCTGATCTTTGTAACTTGTACTTTTTTTTTTTTATTGTCTTTTCCATACTTTAGAAAGCAGGGGTGAAATATTTTAGCTCTCTGTTCTTAGCACATAGTGAAATGTCCTTTATGAGGAGCTCAGTAAATGTCTGAATGAGATTACTCATTCATCTAACTCCTAAGAAGTAGTTCTGTTTCTTTAAGAATAACAATCTATCCATCCATCTTCTGGTCTTACTCTTCTCAAGCCTGCAATCTCATTCAAGTTTCGAGGGATTTAGAAATACTGAAGTTATTTAACCATGGGTGGTTGAATCTTGACTTCAGTTCTTGTAGTATTCTTATATCCTACATGAACATTGAATTTCTAAAGCCAAAATATAAACATACTTTAACTGGTCTCTCCTCTCAGACATATAACCACAAAAGTTGCCCATTCCTTATTTACCTGGTGTCAGCATTTTCATTTCCACAATTAGGGTTCATAATCCAAATCCACTAAAATTACTAACACAATGACAAATTATTTCACTTTACTTGGTATCATGGTGTGTGTTAGAGTATATGACTATGGAATATGTATATATGATATATATACAAAACATCTAACAGAAGTGTGCTTAATTATTTGACAGAAAATTGAAATTATTGATTAAAGTTCTGGGATTTTCAAGATATTTACAATAAGAATAATATCTAAGATTGAGTCATATAAAATTGCCATTTTTGTAGGTTACAGTGAAAGAGCCAGCTCATATGAAAGAAACTAAGGTCATGGCAGCCAGCCCCATTACCTCATGGAAAATAGAGGGTGAAAAGGTGGCAGTAGTGAGTTTTCCTCTTTGTGGCCTCTGAATTCACTGCGGATGGTGACTGCAACCATGCAATAAGAAAACATTTGCTTCCTAGCAGGAGAGCTATGACAGACCCAGACCATGTGTTGAAAAGCAGAGACATTACTCTGCTGACAAAGATCTGTATAGTCAAGGGTGTGGTCTTCCCAGTAGTCATGTATGATTATGAGAGCTGACCATAAAGAAGGTGGAGTATCAGAGAATCCATGCTTTTGAACTGTGGTGTGGTAAAAGACTCCAGAGACAGCAAGACTCTTTGGATAGCAAGGAAATCAAACCTGTCAACCATAAGGGAAATCAACACTGAATACTCATTGGAAGGACTGATGCTGCAGCTGAAACTCTAGTATTTTGTCAGCGGAAGCTCCAGTCTCATGGGAAGCTGACTCATTGGAAAAGATCCTGATGCTGGAAAAGATAGCAGAAGGAGAAGAAGGCATCAGAGGATGAGATGGCTGGATGTCATCACCAATGCAATGGACATGAACTTGGGCAAACTTCGGGAGATGGTGAGGGACCGAGAGGCCTGGCGTGTTGTAGTCCTTGGAGTCACAAAGAGTTGGACACAACTGGGTAACTGAACAACAAAGGTGATTAAATATTAGCAATTTCATATTGAGCAACCTAATAATAAATACAAAAACAAAACTGTACTGAGTTCTTACAGTGGTATCAGTTCAGTTCAGTTCAGTCACTCAGTCGTGTCTGACTCTGCAACCCCATGAAGCACAGCACGCCAGGCCTTCCTGTCCATTACCAACTCCCGGAGTTCACTTAAACTCATGTCCATCGAGTCGGTGATGCCATCCAGCCGTCTCATTCTCTGTCGTCCCCGTCTCCTCCTACCCCCAATCCGTCCCAGCATCAGAGTCTTTTCCAGTAAGTCAACTCTTTGCATGAGGTGGCCAAAGTATTGGTATAGCTTTGCATATTTTATTTAGTCTAGTACTCTCAACAATCCTGATATAACACTGTTTGCCATTCTACCTTTGAGTATACTGAGGCTCAGAGAAGTTAAGGAATGTGCCTGTGATCAATTACATAGTAACTGATAGAGCTTATGCTTGAGCATAAATAGTGTAACTCTGGAACATGGACTGAATTGCTATCTATACAGCTTTCTTATTTTAAGTATGATCACTTGTATGTCCTTGAAGAAATGATGTATTATTACAAGGGAGTACAGTTAAAGACAACGTTTCCTGTGCCAAAGAACATAGATATCAACTCAAAATAAGCTTAAGATTCCTGAACACAGAACAATGTTGTAGTCAACATAGAACAATTTTGAAGGTCACGAAATTGCTAAAAGTCTATACTTTCTTCTAGTACTTTAAAATTTAAATTTCATGTTTAGAATTTTAATAAATATGGAGTTTCTATTGTGTATGGTGTGAAGCAGGCATTTATCTTTCCTGAAGAAGTTATCTCAGATGAGAACTTTTCTTTACTGGGAACACCCCTGAAATCTTTTGCACTGACTACTGTGGTCTTACTGATTCAGGATGATCCACTGCCTACACCTTGATAACATGGCCAGAGTGCCTCACCATTACTGGTGGCTTCTCTTTGGATCTATAGTCCTCTCTGGGTCAGCTTGCTGAGACCTCCTAAAACGACATGGTAGAGTAAAATATATATTATGAAATATGTATAGAATTTTTAATTCTCCTGGAGTCACATTTAAAAGGGATTAAAAGAAACAGGTAAATTAATTTTATAGCATATTTTATTTAAACTAATACATGTAAATATTATTTAATACCTAAGCAATATTTTAATATAACTTTCGTAATATTTTTACACTACATCCTTGAAACCTGGCTTGCACTTTACACTTACTATCCCCTTTCATTTTGCACTTAGCAACATTCTCAAGTGCTCAATACAGATATATCTCTAGCGGCTATGATACTGGGCTGAGCAGCGTGAGAAAATTTAAAGACTCCTCTATAGCTGTTGATTATAACTTTTCCAGTAGTGATTGCTTCTCTAGAAATAAGTTGGCAATTTATTTATTTCTTTTTCTAAATTGCTCTGCCTTGAGTTCTATTTTCCTTCTTACATAACTGACCAATTTCAACTCATCTTTTACAGCTCTACTCATATACCCTTCTCCTTTGGAAGCAATTTATGACTCTTAGCTAACTTTCTCTTCTGACATTCGGGCTGATTTAGGCTTCCCCCTTGAGTTCTTCTTCAGTTGCCCCATAACACCTGCAAATATACCTGCTATAATGCGAACCGATGATTTACTATTTTGTATCCAATGAACATTTTGAATTCTTAGAAGGAACAATGTGTTTTGGATCTTTGTACCCAATACCAAATGATAGTACATATCTGCAACATGAACCTTAAGGTTTGCTAACTGACTGAAAGAACAAATAATGGGTTTTACAATTTAGAACCTCTACAGTATGCAGTAGCTCACCAAAGAAAAGGATTTTGTGTTTCCTCTTAAAGGAGTATTAAAGTTTAAATCATTTCCTGACTACAGAAAGAACTCACTCATGGCAATGGTCTTTCCTTTCTGCTATAATATGATTAGATGTGTATGCATATGAGAGTGTGTGCTCAGTTGTGTCTAACTCTTTGCAACCCCAAGGACTGTAGCCCACCAGTCCATGGAATTTTTCCAGGCACGAATACTGGAAAGGGTTGCCATTTCCTACTCCAGGGGTTTCTTCCCAAGCCAAGAATTGAAACTACATCTCTTGTGTCTTTTGCTTTGGCAGGTGGATTCTTTACTACTAGCACCACCTGGGAAGCCCAATATGATAATGTATGTGAAGCCAAATCTTCATTTTCCCAACATTCATTAAACTCATATTACCCACACACATAAATTTTCTCTAATTTTATTACCCCTGTCTCTTCTAACATTATTGTTATTTTCTCATTTCACTCAAGCTAATAGTATCAAATTCTCTAGGAGTGACAGTCCTAATATTTCAGATGCCAAAGCTATATTAAATGTTAGTTTGTGAAAACCTTTCTCTGAATATATAAATTATTTCATACATGCCTAATAAAAGATAGACCCTTTTCTAGATACATAAATTATTTTATATATACCTACTAAATTACATTTTTCTTTACTTCAGGCATATCTTTAATGATAAGGAATATAAGGAAACAAGTTAGATTTTTCAAAGAGCTTTAAGTGTTGAAATCCTCTTCTTCTGCTTGTAAGACTAACCTTAGTGTAACCTAGAGCACAGTCCTGTCCTCAGATCAGACTTAACAAATGTTGCACCTGTGAAAACTGTACTGCTCTTGAAAGAACCAGCTTTTTCATCACTTGGACAAATTATGTCCTGAGTATAACCTTACTCGGGAGCTGAATTTGACAACAGGTCCAGTTTCCCTGGTGTAGGCCATTTTGTGGGGTCTCCTAAGTTAAAGGACCTCAACACCAGATTTTGTGTAATGATGCCTGACATGCAGATGAGACAGCAACATCTTCATCTCTGCCAGTTAAAACTTGATTGCTACTGAATCTGAAGATTTATTGACTATGCCAAAGCCTTTGACTATGTAGATCACAAAAAAACTGTGGAAAATTCTTAAAGAAATGGGAATACCAGACCACCTTACCTGCCTCCTGAGAAATCTGTATGCAGCTCAAGAAGCAACAGTTTGAAACAGACTCAATGAAACTATGAGCCATGCCATGTAGAACCATCCAGGATGGATTGGTCATAGTGGAGAGTTCAGAAAAAACATGGTCCACTGGAGAAGAGAATGGCAAACCACTTCGGTATTCTTGCCTTGAGAACCTCATGAACACTGTAGAAAGGCAAAAAGACATGACACTGAAAGAAGACCTCCCCAGGTCAGTAGGTGCCCAATATGCTACTGGAGAAGAGTGGAGAAATAACTCCAGAAAGAATGAAGAGACAGAGCCAAAGAGAAAAGAATGCCCAGCTGTGGATGTGATTGGTGATGAAAGTAAAGACAGATGCTGTAAGGAACAATATTGTATAGGAACCTAGAATGTTACGTTCATGAATCAAGGTAAATTGGAAGTGATTGAAATCAGTCCTGGGTGTTCATTGGAAAAACTGATGCTGAAGCTGGAGCTCCAATACTTTGGCCACCTGATGCAAATAACTGACTCATTGGAAAAGACCCTGATGTTGGGAAAGATTGAAGGCAGGAGGAGAAGGGGACGACAGAAGATGAGATGGTTGGACAGCATCACCAACTCGATGGCCATGAGTTTGAGCAAGCTCCAGGAGTCGGTGATGGGCAGGAAAGCCTTGCTTGCTGCAGTCCATGGGGTCGCAGAGTCAGACACGACTGAGTAACTGAACTAAAGTGAACTGAAACAGGAGATAGCATGAGTGAACATCAACATGTTAGGAATCAGTGAACAAAAATGGACTGGAATGGGCTGATTTAATTCAGATGACCATTATACCTACTACTAGGGGCAAGAATCCCTTAGAAGAAATGGAGTAGCCCTCTTAAGTCAACAGAAGAGTCTGAAATGCAGTAATTGGGTAAAATCTCAAAACTGACAGAATGATCTCTGTTCATTTCCAAGGTCAACCATTCAGTATCACTGTAATCCAAGTCTATATCCCAACCACTAATGCAGAAGAAGCTGAAATTGAACAGTTCTAGGAAGACCTGCAAGACCTTCTAGAATTAACCACCAAAAAAAGATGTCCTTTTCATCATAGGGGACTGGAATGCAAAAGTAGGAAGTCAAGAGATACCTGGAATAACAGGCAAGTTTGGCCTTGTAGTACAAAATGAAGCAGGGAAAAGACTAACAGAACTTTGCCAAAGGAACACACTGGTCATAGCAAACACCCTCTTGCAACAACACGATAGCTGACTCTACACATGGACATCACCAGATGGATCAAAACTGAAATCAGATTGATTATATTCTTTGCAGCCAAAGATGGAGAAGCTCTGTACAGTCAGCAAAAACAAGACCAGGAGCTGACTATGGCTCAGATCATGAACTCCTTGTTGCCAAAGTCAGACTTAAACTGAAGACAGTAGGGAAAACCACCAGACCATTTAGATATGACCTAAATCAAATCTCTTATGTTTACACAGTGGAAATGAGAAATAGATTCAAGGGATTAGATCTGATAGAATTCCAGAAGAACAATGGTCAGAATTTCATGATATTATACAGGAGGCAGTGATCAAGACCATCCCTGAGAAAAAGAACACAAAAAGGCAAAATGGTTGTCTGAAGAGACCTTACAAATAGCTGAGAAAAGAAGAGAAGCCAAAGGCAAAAGAGAAAAGGAAAGATATACCCATTTGAATGCAGAGTTCCAAAGAATAGCAAGGAGAGATAAAGCTTTCCTCAGTCATCAATGCAAAGACAGAGGAATAAATAGAGGAAAACAAGAGAATGTGAAAGTCCATGGGGTTGCAAAGGGTCAGACACTGAACTGCACTGAACTGAACTGAGTATGAAGAGCCTTTTTTGTTACAGGATCTAAGTGTTAACATTCAGGAAGGTCATAAAAAACACTAAAGTCATAATCCAACAGAGTAATAGGTTCTGATTCAGTGATTTGACTGCACTTTTTAATGTTGTACTGTGAAGAAAGCTGATCGCTGAAGAACTGATGCTTTGGAACTGTGGTGTTGGAGAAGACTCTTGAGAGTCCCTTATACTGCAAGGAGATCCAACCAGTCCATTCTAAAGGAGATCAATCCTGGGTGTTCATTGGAAGGACTGATGCTAAAGCTGAAACTCCAATACTTGGCCACCTCATGCGATGAATTGACTCACTGGAAAAGACTCTGATGCTGGGAGGGATTGAGGGCAGGAGGAGAAGAGGACGACAGAGAATGAGATGGCTGGATGGCATCACCGACTCAATGGACATGAGTTGGCGTGAACTCCGGGAGTTGGTGATGGACAGGGAGGCCTGGCGTGCTGTGACTCATGGGGTCTCACAGAGTCGGACACGACTGAGTGACTGAACTGAACTGAATGGATATATGCTCCAGTTAAGGCATTAGAGAATCTTACTGAGTCACTAGACTTTACTCTTTTCCACCTGAAAAATGTAACCCTACCTTATCAAATCCAAAACTTAATTGACTCTTCCCGCTGACACTTGCTATTGATCTTTCTAATCGTTCTTTTCAGTTGGCGTCAGATCATTTCTCACAACTTCAAACACCTCCTAGAGACAGTTCAATCCTTACTCTCTTCTTTTTCATTGGTTTTGTTGTTCAGTCGATAAGTCATGTCCCACTCTTTGCGACCCCATGAACTGTAGTGTGCCAGGCTTCCCTGTCCCTCACTTTCTCCCAGAGTTTGCTCAAACTTATGTCCATCCAACCATCTTATCTTCTGTCACCCTCCTCTCCTCCTACCTTCAATCTTTCCCAGCATCAGGATCTTTTCCAGTGAGTCACCGCTTCATATCAGATGGCTAAAAGACTGGAGTTTCGTTTTCAGCATCAGTCCTTCCAGTGAATATTCAGGGTTGATTTCCTTTAGGACTGACTAGTTATATCTCCTTGCTGCCGAAGGGACTCTCAAGAGTCTTCTCCAGAACCACAGTTCAAAAGCACCAGTTTTTCAGTGCTAAGCCTCCTTTATGGTTCAATTCTCACATTCATACATGACTGCTGGAAAAATCATAGCTTTGACTATATGGATCTCTGTTGGCAAAGTGATGTCTCATTTTTTTAAACATTGTCTTTCTCATTAATTCATTTTATTTCTTCCATTCAACTATCAGCTTGAATTTGCCTTCATTATTTTTTGCTGTTTATTTTTATCTTCATGAACTAGAGAGTAAAGATTATGAGGACAGAAAACTTGTCTATAATTTTCCTACTGTGTCTTCACTGTTTAGAATGAGAGCCTTTCAATAGTACTCAAAAGTATTTGTCAATTAAGTGACTGAAATCAATTTCTTCAATCTCAATAAATATATGAAAACAAATATATTTCCAGTTTCATCAAAAGCAGATGGTATGATGAAATATTTTATTCTCATTTATCTTTTTCTAGTTCTTCTTTCCTTGTGTACTTTAACGCCTAGATCTGCTTGTAATTTTTCATTAATTCTGGAAAATACCTTTTTCATTCTATTACTCCTTTAAGCACTCAGGCCACCTCTTCTCTGCCTTAGACTTTATGTTAGCATCCTAAATAAAGTGTCATTCATCCTTCTGTTTCCCCTTAACATCCAACCTGGACAAAATGTTATTTTCCAAACATGGTTCTGAAATAGTGTCAGATCTGTGCATTGCTATGTGAATGACTGAGCATGTGGAATATGAGAAATAAGTGGAGAAGATATTATTTCTAACACAGGTATAAGAAGAAATGTTTGTATTATATTAAAGAACAACTCAAGGTGCAGGCAACCTATTAGCCCAATCTTCAAGAGAGGTCAGAAAAACTAATTCACAAACAAGTACACAGAGGTTTGTTAGAAGAAATGAACCATTTTTATTGAGAATAAATGATTTCCCCAATGTATGATGCTACAATCATCAGTACAGTCATGACAGACAATCAGAGATTAAGACGATAAAGGCTAACTCTTGGGAAATGATCAGGTACTATCATGGAACCTCAGGTTTCAAGGATGTCAATCTAAAAATGGGTGTCTGGAAGTCAAAGCCTCTGTCAGGCTTGTAATTTCTTAGATATAGAAATGTAGCTTAAAAATCCTTGAATCAGCATTGTCTTTAGATGTGTTATCTCAGAAGCATTATCTTTAAATGTGTTGTTTCAGAAGGCATGGGTGGTGATGTTCTAGCAACAAGAAGAATAATATCTGTAGCAGACTGGCCGGTAACTACAGTAGCCAGAGCCATATCCACAGCCATATCTCGTCCCATAACCACAGCCATATTGGGAGCCGTAACCACAGCCATAATAGGGGCTGAATCCACAGCCATATCCTGAGCCATATCCATAGCCAGTCCCATATCCACAGCCGTAATAGGGGCTGAATCCACAGCTGTAGCTGTTTCCACAGCCATAGTCACAGGAATTGTCGTGGTAGTTGCAACACATGTTGTGAAGGCAAGTGGATTCAGGTAGACAGCAAGAGGATGTTTCTGGTGTGTGTGTCTTCTCCTTCCCGTGGACTTTTATATACTGTCAGTAATTGGCAGAGCATACCATTCATTCCCTGACATAGAAAACAAATATGCAAGCAACATTACGCACCAGTCACTGTTGACAATCACTAATGGTTTCTTTAAAATGAGCTTGCTATTTTGGTGATTCCAGTTTTATTTAAAGAGCATCATTTGAATTTTCACTGCCAAAGAATTGTCTCAGTGGAGTCATGTGCCCAAATAACAAATTTCTTGTCTGGGTTGTTTTTTTTGTTTTGTTTTTTAAGCTGTGTGAGCTATTTATCTAATTTGGATATTAACACCTTGTCAGTCACATCATTTGCAAATATATTCTCCCAGTTCATAGGTTGTCTTTTCATTTTTCAGCTATTTCCTTTTGCTGTGCAAAACCTTTTAAGTGTAATTATGTCCCGTTTGTTTATTTTAACTTTTAATTACTTTGCCTTAGGAGACAGATCCAAAAAAAGTTGCTACAATTTATGTCAAAGAGTGATCCTTTATGTTTTCTTCTAAGAGTTTTATATTTTCAGGTCTTACATTTAGGTCTTTAGCCCATTTTGAGTTCATTTTTGTATATGGAATGAGGCAATTTTCTAATCTCATCATTTTACAAATAGCTCTCCAGTTTTCCCCGTAGCACTTGCTGAAGAGACTGTCTTTGCACCATTGTATATTCTTGCCTCCTTTGTCATAGATTAATTTATTATAGATGTATAGCATTATTTTTGGCCTCTGTAGTCTGTTCCACTGACCTATGTCTGTGTGTGCACATGTGTGCTCAGTCATGTCCAACTATTTGAGACCCCATGGACTGTAGCCCAGCAGGCTCTTCTGTGCATGGAATGTTCCAGGCAAGAATACTGGATTGGTTTGCCGTTTCCTACTCCAAGGGATCTTCCAGACCCAAGGATCAAACCCATGTCTCTTGAGTCTCCGGTATTGGCAGCCCATACCACGGTGACACTTGAGAAGCCCTGTTCTGGGGCAAGCACCACACTGTAGTATTGTCTGAACTTTGGGAGGGTTTTCCAGTTTTGTCCTTTATTCTGAAGAGTTCTTTGGAAATTGGGGATCTTTGGCTGTTCTAGTTTTAAGATTATTTTTCTATGAATTTTAGGATTATTTATTCTAATTCTATGAATTAAAAAAAAATGTTCTACTACTGTGAAAAATGTCATAGTTATTCTGATGGAGATTACATTAAATCTGTGGGCTTCTTTTGGTAGTATGGCCATATTTAATATTAATACTTCCAATCCAAAAACATAGGATATATTTTCATTTCTTTCTGAAGAAAAGAAATTTCATTACTTTCTCTTCTGAATGTTTTAATATGAGTTATAGAAACATAGCAGATTTAGTATGTTAATCTTGTATCATGCAGCTTACTGAATTTGTTAGTTATTTATGGTTTGAGGGTGGAGATTTGAGTTCTCTACATAAAGTACAAAATCACTGCAGATGTTGACTGCAGCCATAAAATTAAAAGATGCTTGCTCCTTGGAAGAAAAGCTATGACCAACCTAGACAGCATATTAAAAAGCAGAGACAATTTTTTGCCGACAAAGGTCCATCTAGTCAAAGCTATGGTTTTTCCAGTAGTCATGTATGGATGTGAGAGTTGGAATATAAAGACAGCTGAGCACTCAAGAATTGATGTTTTTGAATTATGTTGTTCAAGAAGACTCTTGAGAGTCCCTTGGACTGCTTGGAAATCAAACCAGTCAGTCCTAAAGGAAATCAGTCTTGAATATTCATTGAAAACTCCAGTACTTTGGCCACCTGATGCAAAGGACTGACTCATTGGAAAAGACCCTGATGCTGGGAAAGAGTGAAGGCAGGAAGAGAAGGGGACAACAGAGGATGAGATGGTTAGATGGCATCACCAATGTGATGGACATGAGTTTGAGAAAGCTCTAGGAGTTGCTGACAGACAGGGAAGCCTGGCGTGCTGCAGTCCATGGAGTCACAAAGAGTCGGACATGACTGAGCTACTGAACTGAACTATAAAATACTGTACCATGTGCAAATAGTGAGTGTCACCTCTTCCTTTCCAATCTGGATGTTTTTATTTCTTTTTCTTGTCTGACTGCTGTAACTAGAACTTCCAGTTCTATCATAAGTAGAAATGGTGAGAGTGAGGATGATTGTCATGTTTCTGAACTTGGTAGGAAGGCTTTAATCTTTACAATACTGACTATTACGTTGGCTGTGGGTTTGCCATAAATGAATAGCTTTTACTAAGCTGAAATATTTTTCCTCTACATCCACTTTGACCAAAGTTTTCATCATGAATGGATGTTGACTTTTTCAAATGCTTTTTCTGCATCTATCAAATGATGATACGGTTTTTGTCTTTTTCTTTTTGTTAATGTGGTGTATCACACACATTGATCCAACCTTGTGAGTCTCAAATAAATCCAACTCAGTCATGGTATTTGATCCTTTTCATATTGTTGAATTTTGTTTGTTAATATTTTGTTGAGAATTTTTGTATCAATATTCATCAAAGATATTGGACTGTCATTTTCTTTCTTCTGTAGTCTCTTTTTCTGGATTTGATACTAGCGTAACGGTGGTCTTGTAGAATGAATTTGGAAGTGTTCTCTCATCCTCAATTCTTTGGAATAGTATGAGAATGATAGGTTTGTTTCTTCTTTATTTATTTGCTGGAATTCCCCTGTGAAGCCCTCCAGTCTTGGACCTTTTGCTTGCTAGACGGTTTTCAAAGTACAAATTCAATTTCACATCGAGTCAACACCCTGTTCAAATTCTTTCTTGATTCAGTCTTGGGATTGTGTATATCTAGACAAATTTCTAGAAATGTGTCTGTTTCTTCTAGACTGTCTAATTTGTTAGCATATAATCGTTAAGTCTCTCTTACGAGCTTTTGTGTGCCTGTGGTATCACTTGTTACTGTTGCTCTTTCATTTCTTACCAGAACTGAAATAATGGATTATAGTAACTCAGCATAAAAGACCCTGATTCTGGGAAAGACTGAGGGCAAAAAGAGAAGGGGTTGACAGAGGATGAGATGGTTGGGTGGCGTCACTGACTCGATGGACAGGAGTTTGAGCAAGCTCAGAGAGACAGTGAAGCACAGGGAAGCCTGGCGAGCTGCAGTTCATGGCATCACGAACAGTTGGACATGCCTGAGAGACTGAACAACAACAACAAATTACAGTAGCAACTACACAATCCAACTTGGAATGGAGTGCAAACTCGGAAGGGTGATTCCCTCTACCGGACACTCACATTTCAACAGCAAAGAAATGAGTTATGACCCAGTAGTTTATGGAATGCCTTCAACTGGAACTTTCAGCAAGCTCCTGATTTCATTTTCTGAGAACATTCTTAATTAGACAGCTTTTTTTTCCCAGTGGAAAAATCTATTTTTTTTTTTCTGGTATTAGTCACTGGTCTAATCTGACCCCCCCTGCTATGTTTAATCCCTAATAATAGGCATAAAGAAAATATACCTTTATTCCAATTTTTATCATTCTTCAATTTTTTTCCTTTTCTGTCACCATCACAGATTTCTCTGGCATAGACACTTCACTTTTCAATACTACTGACAGCACACACTTTCTTTCACAATATCTCTGAATTACTGAAAGGTCTTCTATGTTTATCGCACTAATTCTAATACCTTTCATTCAAATGTCTGGACAGTGATCCAAAACAACAAAAACAATATCTTTTCTGTACATCATTGAATAACCAACTCTGAGAACAGTGCCTAGCACATAATTTGCACTTAATCAACATTTCTCCAATAAAAACATAGATGAAGTCAAACATTTGTGTAGCAATTATAAACTGTAAGATATTTGAATATACTATTATTATTTTCTTATTTTCCTAAAGCTGAGTGTCTCAAGTGTTCTTTGATTAAGGGAGTCGCACCATTTCAGATTTTGAAGGTATGTTAAGAGTTACTTTTTGAAAACTCTTTTCTAGATGTGTGAATTATCTCATACATGCCTAACAAATCATATTGTTACAAAACTTCATATTTTTCTCCCATTTACACTTGCTACTGCCTTTTCTTTGCAATTGACATCAGCTCACTTGTCACAAGTTCAAAATACCTACCTGAACTAGTTCTCTAATACTTCAACTTTTACTCTCTTTTGCATTTAGCAATTTTATTCCCTGCACTCCAATTATCAGTTTCAAATTATCTGAATTATTTATGCTGTTTGTTTTTTTATATGCACATGCTCTAATATAAACACTGTGAAAGCAAGACGCTTGTCTTTATTTTACCTACATTGCCTACACTGTCTAATTTGATACCTTTTCAAATATATTAAAAACTGTCGGTTAAGTGATTGAAATCAATTTCCTCAACCTCAGTATATGCAAATGCATAGGCAATTACATCAAAACAGACAATATGAGTATATTTCTATTATTGTTTTTCTGTTGCTTAGTTCTTTATTCTCATGTTCTTAATTCCTATATCTAATGCCAACAAAGGTCCATCTAGTCAAGGCTATGGTTTTTCCCGTGGTCGTGTATGGCTGTGAGAGTTGGACTGTGAAGAAAGATGATTGCCAAAGAATCGATGTTTTTGAACTGTGGTGCTGGAGAAGACTCTTGAGAGTCCCTTGGACTGCAAGGAGATCCAACCAGTCCATTCTAAAGGAGATCAATCCTGGGTGTTCATTGGAAGGACTGATGCTAAAGCTGAAACTGCAATACTTTGGCCACCTCATGCAACGAGTTGACTCACTGGAAAAGACTCTGATGCTTGGAGGGATTGGGGGCAGGAGGAGAAGGGGACGACAGAGAACGAGATGGCTGGATGTCATCACCGACTCTGTGGACATGAGTTTGAGTGAACTCCGTGAGTTGGTGATGGACAGGGAGGCCTGGCATGCTGTGATTCATGGGGTCGCGGAGAGTCAGACACGACTGAGCTACTGAACTGAACTGAACTGACCTGAATTCTAATTCTCATGAACCTGGAAAGTGTTTCTTCCATTCTTTTAAGCACTCAGGTCATCTTTTGTCAACCTTGGACTTTGCATCAACTTCCAGAATAAAGTGGCATTCTTCCTCCTCTTTTCCTTTTAGGTCCATCCTAGACACCGTGGGATTTACAAAGCACAGTTCTGAAATACTGGGAGATTTGTGCTTGGGTATGTGAGTGCCTGAGTACATGAGATACAAGAAACAGGTGGAGAAGACATTATTTCTGACACAGACATGAAAAGAAATGTTTGCATTACATCAAAGAAGAACCCAACCTTCATGCATCATGTTTGCCCAATTTTCAACTGAGTCTACAATGTCTGGAAAAAGACTAATTCACAAGCAAGTATACAGAGATTTGTTAGAAACAATGAACCATTTTTATTGAGAACAAGTGATTTTGTTAGGATAATCCATACAGTCATAACAGAGATTCAGAGAATAAAGACTAACATTTGCAAAAGAGTCAGAGATAGTACCAAGAAGCTTCAGGGCTCAAAGATGCCAATCTAAAGTGGGTATTTGCAGGTCAAAGCCTCTGTCAGGCATGTGATTTCTTGCAAGTGGATATAGTGGGTTATAAATCCTTGAATCGGCATTATCTTTAGATGCTTCATCTCAGAAGCAAAAAAATCTTAGATGGTGGCGTTCTAATAGGAAGAAGAATAACATCTCCTGTAGCAAACTGGCCAGTAGCTGCCGTAGCCAGAGCCATATCCACAGCCATATCTGGTTCCGTAGCCACAGCCATATCCTGTCCCATATCCACAGCCATGTCCTGAGCCGTATCCACAGCCATATCCTGAACCGTATCCACAGCCGTATCCTGTCCCATATCCACAACCATATCTGGTTCCATATTCACAGCCATAATAGGGGCTGAATCCACAGCTATAGCTGTTTCCATAGCCATAGCCACAGGAGTTGCCGTAGTAGTTACAACACATATTGTCAAGGGAAGAGGATTCAGGTGAGCTGCAAGAGGATGTTTCTGAAGTGTGTGTGTCTTCTCCTTCCCGTGGACCTTTATATACTGTCAGTAATTGGCAGAGCATACCATTCATTCCCTGACATAGACAGCAAACATGGAAGCAACATTATGAGCCAGTCACTGCTGACCAATAATGCTTTGCTTAAAATAGCTTCTTATTTTGGAGACTCATTTCACTTAAAGAGCATCATTTTAATTTTCCTCTGCCAAAGAATTTCTCACTAGAGTCATGTGCCCAATAACAGCTACCCATTTTCAAAACCTCCTATCATTTAATATATACCTTATTTTAAAAGGTTTAGATGGAAACGTTAAAACAATTCCCCTTAAATTTTTCTTCTTTATTTTCACATCTACCTCCAATAACTTGAAAACAAATATGTCTGTCCACATTCTTGACTCATTGTAACTTCTTGCCAGACTTCTTCACCCAGATACCTACTGCCTGATACCAATCGGCATCTTATTGTAGACCTCAGATCAGATCAGATCAGATCAGTCGCTCAGTCGTGTCCGACTCTCCGGTGCTCCTAATTCTCCAGGGCACAGAATAACATGTAACGACCAAAAGAAGAATAATCCACAATGTCAGTAGTACTGAGAATAGAAGCATTACAGTATAGCTGTGTTTGCAAATAAGTTTCTCTCTCTGTAGATGTCTAAATCCAAGCCTACTCTTCCTTCTCACTCTAAACTAAACATCTGAACTTTCTATTGCCAAATATGTAGCAAAAAAAAAAAAAGTGTAGCTTTTTAAAGCTTCAGTTCAGCTCAGTTCAGTTCACTTGCTCAGTCATGTCCTACTCTTTGCCACCTCATGGACTACAGCACGCCAGGCCTCCCTGTCCATCACCAACTCCCAGAGCTTGTTCAAACTCATGTCCATTGAGTTGGTGAGGCCATCCAACTATCTCATCCTCTATTGTCCCCTTCTCCTCCTGCCTTCAATCCTTCGCAGCATCAGGGTCTTTTTCAATGAGTCAGTTCTTTGCATCACGTAGCCAAAGTATTGGAGTTTTAGCTTCACCATCAGTCCTTCCAATGAATATTCAGGATTGATTTCCTTTAGGATGGACTGGTCTGACCTCCTTGCAGTCCAAGGGACTCTCAAGAGTCTTCTCCAACAACACAGTTCAAAAGCATCAATTCTTTGGCATTCAGTTTTCTTTATTGTCTAGCTCTCACATCCATACATGACTACTAGAAAAACCATAGCTTTGACTAGATGGGCCTTTGTTGGCAAAGTAATGTCTCTGCTTTTTAATATGCTGTCTAAGGTGGTCATAAATTTTCTTCCAAGGAGCAAGCATCTTTTAATTTCATGGCTGCTGTTCATATCTGCAGTGATTTTGGAGAACAAGAAAATGAAGTCTCTCACTGTTTCCCCTGTTTCCCCATCTATTTGCCATGAAGTGATGGGACCAAATGCCATGATCTTAGTTTTTTGAATGTTGAGTTTTAAGCCAGTTTTTTCATTCTCCTCTTTCACTTTCATCATGAGGCTTTTCAGTTCCTCTTCACTCTCTGCCATAAGGGTGGTGTCATCTGCATATCTGAGGTTATTGATATTTCTCCCAGCAATCTTGATTCCAGCTTGTGCTTCATCCAGCCTGGCATTTTGCATGGTGTACTCTGCTTAGAAGTTAAATAAACAGGCTAACAGTATACAGCCTTGACTTACTCCTTTCCCAATTTGGAAACAGTTCATTGTTCCATGTCTAGTTCTAACTGCTGTTTCTTGACCTGCATACAGATTTCTCAGGAGGCAGGCAAGGTTGTCTGGTATTCCCATCTCTTGAAGATTTTTCAACATTTTGTTGTGATCCACACAGTCAAAGGTTTTGGCATAGTCAATAAAGCAGAAGTAGATGTTTTTCTGGAACTCTTTTGCTTTTTCTATATTAAAGTTGCAGGGGCTGCTATTTTTGCTTATCTCACTTGCTTAGATGTACCACTAACTTTCATAATCAAGCAGATTCAAATACAGTAGACACTTTGCTTTTCAATGCCTCTGCCAAAGCAGAATTTCTGGCCACAGTTCCCCTGGTTTACTGAAAAGTCTTCCATCTTCATTGCATTATATCTAACCCTTTTCACTCAAGCCTCTCCATCCTAATCATAACTGCAGAACCACCTCTATTCTGTACATCATGGAATAACCAGTTCTGGTTATAATACCTTGCATATAACTTGGGCTCAATTAATATTTCTCTAATAAAAAAATGGTTTTTCCTGTGGTCATGTATGGATGTGAGAGTTGGACTGTGAAGAAAGCTGATTGACGAAGAATTGATGCTCTTGAACTGTGGTGCTGGAGAAGACTCTTGAGAGTCCCTTGGACTGCAAGGAGATCCAACCAGTCCAACCTAAAGGAGATCAATCCTGGGTGTTCATTGGAAGGACTGATGCTAAAGCTGAAACTGCAATACTTTGGCCACCTCATGCGACGAGTTGACTCACTGGAAAAGAGTCTGATGCTAGGAGGGATTGGGGGTGAGAGGAGACGGGGACGACAGAGAATGAGATGGCTGGATGGCATCACCAACTCGATGGATATGAGTTTGAGTGAACTCCGGGAGTTGGTGATGGACAGGGAGGCCTGGCGTGCTGTGATTCATGGGGTCGCAAAGAGTCGGACATGATTGAGCAACTGGACTGAACTGAACTGAACTGAATAAAAAATTGATAGACTAAGTCAAATTTCTGTTCAAATATTTGTGTGTCATTTACAAACTAATAGATGTTTGGATTGATTATCACCATTTTGTCATTTCACTGAGCTGAATGTCTCAAGTGTTCTGTAACTAGTGAAAGTATGAAAGTGTTAGTTGTCCAGATGTGTCCAACTCTTTGCAACCCCATGGACTGTAGCCCGCCAGGCTCCTCTATCCATGGAATACTTCAGGCAGGAATATTGGGTTGGACAGTCATTCCCTTCTGCAGGGGATCTTCCCAACCCAAGGACTGACCCTAGGTCTGCGCTGCAGGCGATTCTTTCCTGTCTGAGCCACCAAGGAAGCCCTCTTTAACTAAGGGAGTCACCACGTTTAAGATTTTGAAGGTTTGTTAAGAGTTAGTTTGTGAAGACTCTTTACTGGATATGTAAGCTATCATACATGCTTACTAAATCATATTCTTCCAAAACTTTGTGGACTTATTTTCCCCCTTTACATTTGCTACTGTCCTTTTGAATCTTTCTTTGCAATTGGCATGAGATATCACAAGGTCAAAATACCTCCCTGAAATATCTCATTAATGCTTCAATCCTTACTCTCTTTCCCACTAAACTGTGTTATTCCCACATCCTAACTGTTGGTTTGAAATTATCCTAATGTTTTTTTAATTTTTTTATTCTTCACCTACTAGAATGTAAACACTGTGAGAGTAGGAAATTTTTCTACTTTGTCTTCAGTGACTAAGATTAGACCCTTTCAAAACTACTCAAAACTATTTATCAACTTAGTGATTGAAATAAATTTCAACATCAATATATACAAACAAATATATTTGCATTTCCATCAAAAGCAGATGGTGGGATAGAATGTTTTGACTTTTACATGCATTCTTTAGTTCTTTAGTCTCATATGCTTGACACTTGTCTCTGCTTCTTATTTCTCATATACGCTGGAAAATTTCCCTTCCTTTCCATTATTCCTTTAAGTACTCAGGTCACCTCTTGTTTATTTTGGAATTTGCATTAACTTCCTGAGTAAAGTATCATTCCTCCTTGTCTTTCACCTCCAGCTCCATCTCAGACACAGAGAGATTTGCAAAGCACAGTCCTGAAGTACTGAGATCTGTGCTTATGTATGTGAGTGCCTAAGTATGTGAAAAACAAGAAATAGGTGGGAAAGCCATTATTTCTGATGCAGGTATAAAAAGAAACACTTATATCAAGAAGGACTTCAAAGTTCAGCTTCACATTTGCTCAGTTTTCAACAGAGGCCATAATTAATACTTCAAAACAAAAATTATGCACAAGCAAATACACAGAGATTTCTTAGAAACAATGAATCATTTTTATTGAACAAGGGATTTCCTCAAAATTAGGGTATTAGGATCATTACTACAGAGAGTCAGAGATTAAGGGAGCAAAGGTTAACATTTGGAAAAAAGACCGATGATATCACCATGGAGCTTCAGGCCTCAAAGATGTCAATCTAAAAGTAGGTAGTTGAAGGTCAAACCTCTGTCTTGCGTGTAATTTCTTGCATATAGAAATCATGACTGAACAATCCTTGAATCAGCATTATCTTAGATGTGTGGTTTCAGACATAAATGATGTTTTAGGTGGTGATGTTCTAGCAGCAAGAATAACATCTCCTGTAGCAAAGTGGCCCGTAACTGTCGTAGCCAGAGCCATATCCACAGCCATATCTGGTTCCGTAGCCACAGCCATAATAGGGGCAAAATCCACAGCCATATCCTGTCCCATATCCACAACCGTATCCTGAGCCGTATCCACAGCCATATCTACTTCCATATCCATAGCCATAATAGGGGCTGAATCCACAGCTATAGCTGTTTCCACAGCCATAGCCACAGGAGTTGCCGTAGTAGTTATAACACATGTTGTCAAGGGAAGAGGATTCAGGTGAGCTGCAAGAGGATGTTTCTGAAGTGTGCGTGTCTTCTCTTTCCCGTGGACCTTTATATACTGTCAGTAATTGGCAGAGCATACCATTCATTCCCTGACATAGACAACAAATATGGAAGCAACATTATGTGCTGGTCACTTTTGACAATCAATAATTTGCCTAAAGTAGCTAGTTATTTTGGAAATATTTAAAGAGTATCTTTAATTTGCTCTGCCAGAGAATCTTTTCAGTAGAATCATGTGCCTCTAAGCAGATACCCATTTTCAAAATTTCCTATCATTTAATATATATCTTGTATTAGAAATGTGAGGAGTAATGCAGAAAAATTTTGCCCCCTTTCTCTCTCTTCTTTCTTAAATCATTTGCCTCTGGCCATAAGAAATGAATATTCCTACCTCCTTTCTTGAATCATTGCAAATTCATTTGTAGACGCCAAAGATGCTGGTGATTCTGCAAGGCACAAAGAAGTCCCCAACAAGAAAAAAATCTTATCCAAATTGTCAATAGTGTTAAGAACAGAAATCTTGGTTTATAGCTACATATTTGTAAATGTTTCTCTATCTGTAGATGCCTAAATCCAAACATATCCTGTCTTTTCACTCTAAACAAACATTGGATTTTCCATCATCAAACATGTAGTTAAAATTTTTTGTTATTGACTTTTTTTGTATATCTTACTTGTATAGATTTTACTTTCATATCACCATTTTCAGAATCTGCCAGGTTTCAAATTTTTTTTTATTCAACTACATTTTATTTACGATATTGTGTAAGTTTGGGGTGTAGAGCATAATGATTCGGTATTTTTGAAGATTATACTCCATTAAATATTATTGCAACATAATAAATAATTCACCATGCTATATAGTATATCTTTATTGCTCATCTGCTTTATAAACAGTAGTTTGCATCTGCTAATGCAGAGGCACTAATTGGTCCCTCCCCTCTGCTATCTCCTTTTGTAACCAAAAGATTGTTTTCTATATCTTTGGGTCTCTTTCTGTCTTGCATGTGCATTCATTTTATAATTTTTAGAATCTTCATATGACTGAAGTAATACAGTATTTGTCTTCCTCTATCTGCCTTATTCCTCTGCCCGAACATCTTTCACTAAGCATAATATTCTCTAGATCCATCCATTTTGCTGCAAATGGTAGTATCTCATTTTTATGTCTGAGTAATATTCCATGATGTGTATATGTACACCATATCTTCTTAATTGAGTTGAGAGACGTTTGAGTTGCTTCCATATGTGAGATATTATAAACAGTATTGCTATGAACACTGGAGTGTATGTATCTTTTCAAGTTAGTGTTTTCACTTTTTCTGGATATGTACCTGGGAGTAGAATTGCTGAATCATATGGCTGTCCTATTTTTAGATTTTTATGGAACCTCCATACTGATTTCCATAGTGGTTGCACCAATAATTTACATTCCCCAAGAGTGTTCAAGTGGTTCCTTTTCCCATATCTTCTAAAACTTTCAATATTTATTGATTGTTTTGGTGATAGGTATTCTGACAGATGTGAGTAGATATTGCATTATTGTTTTAATTTGCATTTTTCTGATAATTGGTAATATTGAGCATCTTTTCTTGTCCTGTTAGCCATCTGTATGTCTTCTTTGGAAAATAGCTTTTCAGGTCTTCTGCCCATTTTTTGATTGGGTCTTTCAACTTTTCTATTTTGAGCTGTTTATATAATTTGAATATTAACACCTTGTCAGTCACATCATTTGCAAATATTTTCTCCCATTCTGCAGAGAATAGGTACCTTTTTACCTTATCAACAGCTTATTTTGCTATGCAAAAACTTCTAAGTGCAATTATGTCCCTTGTGTTTACTTTTGCTTTCATTGCTTTTGCCTTAGGAGACAGATCAAAAAAAAAAAAAATAGTGAGACAATTTATATCAAAGAAGGTTCTGTTCATTTTCTAGGAGCTTTTTTTTCAGGTCTTACGTTCACATCTTTAAATCTTTAACCCATTTTGAGCTTACTTTTTTTGTATGGGATGAGGGAATGTTCTAATCTCATTGATTTACCTGTGGCTGTTCAGTTTCCCCAGCATCACTTGTTCAAGAGACTGTCTTTTCACCATAGTATACACTTGCTTCTTTTGTCATAAATTAACTGGTCATTGGTGTGGAGGTTTATTTCTGGATTCTGTCTTCTTCTCCGTTGATCTATGGGCCTTTTTATGCCAATCCCTTGCTATTTTCATTACTGTAGTTTTACAATATAGTCAGTTTGGGAGAGTTATATCTCCAGCGTTATCTTTTTTTTTCTGAAGAGTGTTTTGTCAATAAGTGGCCTTTTGCTGTTCTAGTTTTAAGATTATTTTTCTAGGAATTTTAGAACTATTTAAGGATTATTCTAGTTCTGTGAATTTTAAGATTTTTTTTTGTCTCAGTTCAGTTCAGTTCAGTCGCTCAGTCGTGTCCGACTCTCCACGACCCCATGAATCACAGCACGCCAGGCCTCCCTGTCCATCACCAACTCCCAGATTTCTGTGAAAAATATCATGGGTACTTTGATAGAAATTGCATTAAATCTGTAGATTTCTTTGGGTATTATGGCCATTTTAATAATATTAACTTTTCAAGTACAAGGGAATGGGATATCTTTCCATTTTGTATATAATTTTCAATTTTATCAAAGTTTTATGGTTTTCAGAATATAGTTCTTTCGCTTCCTTAAGTTGATTCCTAGGCATCATTTGTAGAACCAATTACATAGGATATTTTTTTACTTTCTCTTCCCAATATTTCACAATTAGTGTACAGAGACACAGCAGATTTCTCTATACTAATCTTGTAACGTACAATCGACTGACTTCGCATGTTAGTTCTAATAGGTTTTCAGTGGAGACTTTAGAGTTCTCTGCAGAGTGCGTCATCTGCAAGTAGTGAAAGTGTTGCCTCTTTCTTCCCAACGTGTTTTATCTCTCCTTGTCTGCTGCAGCGAGAATGTCCAATTCCACTTCAGATGGGAGTGGTGAGAGTCAGCGTCCTTGTCTTATTCCTGAATTTAGTAGGAAAGAGTTCACCTTTTCACCAAAGAGGATTATGTTGGCTGTGAATGTGTCTAAACAGTTTTATTATATTCAGCTATTTCCCCCTAAACCACTTTGATGAGTTTTTAACTTGAATGGATGCTGATTTTTTTAACTATTTTTACACATTTATTGAAGTGACCGTGTATTTTTTGTCTTTTTGTTAACATAGGTGTATCACAGCGATTGATTTGCATATGTTAAACTGTCTTTGTGACCCGGGATTAAATCCAGCTTGATCACGGTGAATGACACTTCTTTGTATTTTTTAATTTGGCCTGCTAACATTTTGTTGAGGGTTTGTTTGTTTTTTGTTTTTTTTGTAGTGTGTTTCTCTAGTTTTGGTAACAAGGTAGTGGTGGTCTAGTATTGGAATAAATTAGGGAATGTTCCCTCATCTTCTATTAGTTGGAATAGTTTGAGAAGGCTAAATATGTTATTTTCTATATGTTTGGTAGAATTCCCCTTTGCTGGAAATTTTTTGAATTGGTGCTTTAATTTCACTTCTAGTGATCAGTCTATTCAAATTATCCGTTTCTTCTTAACTCAGTCATGGCATGCTCTGTGTTTCTAGAAATTTGTGTTTCTTCCAGGTTATCCAATTTTTTAGTATATAATTGTTCACAGTATTCTCTTATGATTTTTCGTGTGTCTGTGGTAACTCCTAGTCCTAGGGATTGGAAGGTAGAAAAAAATATACCCTAAGGAGGAAATCTATGAAGTGAAGTGAAGTGAAAGCTATTCAGTCATGTCTGACTCTTTGTGACCTCTTAGACTGTAGCCTGCCAGGCTCGTCTGTCCATGGAATTCTCCAGGCAAGAATACTGGAGTGCATAGCCATTCCATTCTCCAGGGGATCTCTCCAACCCAGCAACTGAACCCAGGTTTTTTATATCTCCTGCATTGCATGCAGATTCTTTACCATCTGAGCTACCAGGAAAGTCCATATATAGTCCTAATTATGGGAATCTTTAGAACATATTTCACATGGATATTTAAAACCTACTGTTTAATAAGCCTTTGATCTTGATTAAAATGTCTTACTGCAAGATGATACTTAATTCAAGTTATCAAAATAGACATAGTCCTAGAAATAAAATGTTTTTCTACTATGGACTGATCTTTTTACTCCTGTGGAGTTTCAAAAATGTTGATATCAAATTTTTGCATAAACAAATGAAAGACGTATGCTTTAAAAATATAACATAAAGTTATTCTTTAATTTCTGAACTTCAAAATATGCATGATTCCATGCCCATTATGTTGACATAATGTTGACACTGTATTTTGGGTAATAAATTACTGTACAAAATGGCTCAATCAGAGTGCATAAAGGTCAGTAGGAAGGTAATTTATATTCTGAAGGGTTTTGCTTCCTCATCATAAAAGCGATTTTAATTAGGGCATACATATGTGTATTCCACAGACTGACTTCTTTTACGTTACAAAGCTATAACATTAAATTCAGACTAAATCAGGATTACAGTACAAATACATATGGGTATTTTAAAGCTATTATTAGACAAGAATTTCAAACTAGGGAATAAGAGAAATGAGATTTTATAAATTTAATTTTCATTGGAGTATAGTTGATTTACAATGTTGTGCTAGTTTCTGCTATACAGCAAAGTGAATCAGTTATATATATACCTATATCCACTCCTTTTTAAGATCCTATTCCTATAGAGGTCATTGCAGAATATTGGGTAGAGTTCCCTGTGCTATACAGTAGGTTTTTATTAGTTATCTATTTTATTTTTACGAGTGTGAATATGTCATTCTCAACCTCCCACTTTATCCCCCTCTGCCCTCCATTTCCCCCCTTGGTAACCATGCTTGTTTTCTACTTCTGTGACTCTATTTCTGTTTTATAAATAGGTTCATTTGCACTATTATTTTTAGATTCCATAGAAATATAAAGAAAGCAGTATCATATATTTGTCTTTCTCTGTCTGATTTACTCCATTCAGTATGAGAATTTCTAGGTTCACGTCATCACTGCAAAAAAAAAAAAGCAAGATTGCTTAAAATTTATTTTTGGATTCTGAAAAGTGCATACTTAAATAACATGTATTAAAATAATAATAGCAAAATAAATACATATACAGCCAAGAGAAAAAAAAGGAAAGTGAGATAAAGGGAATAGCATTTATTGAGTAAAATTCCTGACCAGAACACTAAATAGGTATGAAACAAAAGGAAAACAATTATGTAAAAATAGTTAGGCCTCATTTTAGAAAGAAGAAATTTGCATTTAGACAATTTAATCATATAATCAAACGTTTTTACAGTATATGTGACTCTAGAATGTTTGAATATATGTTTGATTTGATTCATCCATTTTTATGGAAGAATATTGAGTCCAAATTATGTATCAGGGACTGTACTCAGAGCTGGTTATTCAAGGATGCACAGAATAGGAGTTGTTTTTACTGTTTTAAGCCAGTATCCAGAGATCTGAATGGAAAGGTATTAGAAATAATGCAATAAAGATAAAAGAGTTTTTCAAGGATAAGAAAAATGGAATGGGAATATATTTTCTTTATGTTTACTGTTAGGGATGAAACATAGCAGAATGTTCAAATAAGACCAGTGACCAATATCAGAAAAGTCTGTAGAATGATTTCTCAACTGAAGGAAAAATGTCTGATAATGAAACTTCTAAAAAATTGAAGTAGGCAGCCTTGTGAAAATCCCTGTTAAAGGCATTCAATATGTACTCGATCACCACTTATTCCTTTGTTGTTGAAATTCAAGTATATCCAGTGGAAAGAATGATCTAAACTTTATACTCCCTTACAATTCAGATTTCATGGTTGGTACAGTGAAAAACAATCTAAATTTTGGAGTCTGCCAGTTTCTGAAAAAGTTGATTTAAATAAAACATAGAAACTAAGATAAGCGAAAAAAAAAAAAAAATGCCCCCCTACCCCAACAAAAAAAGCAACATGTTTTCTTGGGACTGTATGTTTGGTCATGAAAGTTTGAATGTTTGGTATAAAGTTATGTTTCAATTAGTGAGGCAAGACATAGTTTAATAAACTTTGACAATTGATTTGACATGTGTCTGCACATAGGAGCCAAGAGGTGCTGGTGGTGGTGGCTTAGTTGCTAGGTCATGTCAGACTCTTTGAAACTCCATGGACTATAGAGCCCACCAGGCTCCTTTGTCCTTGTTATTTCCTAGGCAAAAACACTGGAGCGGTTTACCATTTCCTCCTCCAAGAGATCTTCTAAACACAGGGGTCAAACCCTCATCTCCTGCATTGCAGGCAGATTCTTTCCTGAGCCACCAAAGAAGCCCCAGAAGCCAAGAGGAGGATGATCCAGTTCAGACAATAGCACGGAGGAAAGGCATCTCACAGGAGCTGATTACAGATCTGACTTTTGATGTACAAATAGATTTTTTTTTAAGCCGAGAAATTTGGTGGCAAGAAAAATATTAACAGCAGAATTAATTATACTCATTTCCCTCTTTTACATGTCAAAAAGGCAAGTGTGTTAGAGAGGATTATAGAGAAGAAAGGAGACATATTATATTTCAAAGTCACAATGAACATTTTTGAAGGAGGTTGAGAACTTCTGATTAATGAGCATATGAATAAGGATAAAATTGAGTTTTGACCTGATGTCATGACTTGATGTCATGAATGTATTAGGAGTTGAAGATGGGCTTTGGCTGTAAGTATCAAAGTGACGCCACTTATCTTTAGCCTTTGAACTACGTGTAAGGAACAGTAGCGATAGAAGAAGGCAAGAATGATTGAATGAGGGGAATGGACTAACATCTCATAACACAAAACTCTGATAAGGCTGTATGTGAAAAAATTAGTTTCTGCTCTAACTGAGGTCTTCTGATTCTTCAGACAAATAAAGTTGGTCAAACTGTTAAAGTCTCCTCAATGGTGATACTCAGGTAGCTACAAAAAAGAGAGAGAAAGAGGGCTGCCCCACTTGAACAGGACCTTCCAGGGCCTGCTGCATGGAAGAAGAAAATATAAGAAGAAACACATAGAGCGTACTGTCCCCACCACTGTAAGCATTCACTCCTCCAGGGTATGGCCTTCGTTTTGAACTATCAGATACTGATCAGAATCTTAGGATTTGAGGAGAGTTGGACAAGGAAGGGGTAAGGAATACAGAAAGGGTAGGAGAAAATGACAGGAAGTTTCAATAATTCAGGAAAGGAGACAGGAATATTCCTTTTCCTGTGGTCAGATGTTTTCTTTGGTCAGAAGAAGGTATTTTGGGAAAATGAAAGAGAAAAGGAGGCAAAATTCTCTTGACATTCCCCAACAAGCCTGTTTTATAAGGTATCTCTTAAATGATAGGAGATTTTGAAAATGATCAGCTTTGGGTCACACGATTCTACTAAGACAGTTTGTCAACAGAACAAATTAAAGGGAAGCTCTTAAAATGAAACAGGAGTCTCCAAAATAATGAGCTATTTTAAGCAAACATTATTGATTGTCAGTGGTGACATGACTGGCTCATAATGTTGCTTCCATGTTTGCTGTCTATGTCAGGGAATGAATGGTATGCTCTGCCAATTACTGACAGTATATAAAGGTCCACGGGAAAGAGAAGACACGCACACTTCAGAAACATCCTCTTGCAGCTCGCCTGAATCCTCTTCCCTTGACAACATGTGTTTTAACTACTACGGCAACTCCTGTGGCTATGGCTGTGGAAACAGCTATAGCTGTGGATTCAGCCCCTATTATGGCTGTGGATATGGAAGTAGATATGGCTGTGGATACGGCTCAGGATACGGCTGTGGATACGGCTCAGGATACGGTTGTGGATATGGGACAGGATATGGCTGTGGATTTTGCCCCTATTATGGCTGTGGCTACGGAACCAGATATGGCTGTGGATATGGCTCCGGCTATAGCAGCTACTGGCCAGTTTGCTACAGGAGATGCTATTCTTGCTGCTAGAACATCACCATCTTAGCCCAGTCTGCTTGTGAAATGAGGGATCTAAAGATAATACTGCTTTGAGGATCAGCAACCCAGGATTTCTACTTGCAAGAAATTGCATGTCCGACAGAGGTTTTGACCTCCAACCACCCATTTTTAGAACGACGTCCTTGAAGTCTGAGATTCTACGGTGATAAGATCTGACTCTTGCAAATGTTAACCTTTACTCCCTTAATCTCCGAGTCTCTGTTATGACTGTGTTAATGATCCTAACATTCTATAGCATGGAAAACCCCTTATTCTCAATAAAAATGGCTCATTGTTTCTAACAAATCTCTGAGAATTAGTCTTTTTTGAGGTGCTGTGGCCTCTTTTGAAGACTGGGCTAACAGGTTGCTTGAACCTTGATTCTTTGATGTAATACAAGCGTTTGTTCTTGTATTTGCATAAAAAAGAATACTTTCTCCAACTATGTCTTATATCTCACTTGCTCAAACACTCACATACCCACGCAGAAATCTCACAGTATTTCGGAACTGTGCTGAACCGTGCAAATCTCGCTGTGTCGAGAGTGGAGCTGGAGGCTCAGGTGGAGGAGGAATGACGCACATTCAGGCGGTCATGACGAGGTCCAGACAGAGGAGAGGCAGTCTGCTTTCCCGAACGAGCAATGGAATAGGAGAGACGCTCCGCAGAAGCAACGAGAAATGGGAAGCAGAGCTAGGTGTTAGGTACTTGAGAATAAAGAACTAAGGAATGGCTAAGCGAGAATAAAAATATCCTATGATATCCTTTTCTTTTGATGGAGTTGCACATGAATATTTAACATTTATTTTTAATGGAAGGAATATTGCTTTGTAATTCTGTGTTGATTTCTGCCTTACAACAGTGCAAATTCGGCTTAACTCTGTGTATCTCCCCTCCCTCTTCAGCCTCCGTCTCACCCACCCCTGTCCCATCCATCTAGGGAATCTCAGAGCTCCAGCTGGGCTCCCTGTGTTCTATAGCAGCCTCCCATTATCTATCTATTTTACACACGATAATGCATATGAGTCAAAGCTGCTTTCTCAACTAGTCCCATCCTCTCCTTCCCCCGCTGTCCACAAGTCCGTTCTCCATGTCTGTGTCACCATTCCTTCCCTGAAAAAGACTCATCAGTACCATCTTCTAGAGTCTATGCTGCTGCTGCTGCTGCTAAGTTACTTCAGTCGTGTCCGACTCTGTGTGACCCCATAGACGGAAGCCCACCAGGCTCCCCCGTCCCTGGGATTCTCCAGGCGAGAACACTGGAGTGGGTTGCCATTTCCTTCTCCAATGTGTGAAAGTGAAAAGTGAAAGTCAAGTCGCTCAGTCGTGTCCGACCCTTAGCGACCCCAGGAACTGCAGCCTACCAGGCTCCTCTGTCCATGGGATTTTCTAGGCAAGAGTACTGGAGTGGCTTGCCATTGCCTTCTCCATCTAGAGTCTATATATACGCATTAATATAGAATATCGGATTTTCTCTTTTGTACTTACTTTATTCTGTCTAACAAACATTAGGTTCATCCACCTCACTACAAATTACTCGAGTCCATTTCTTTTATGGCTGAGTAATATTCTATTGCATATATGTACCATAAATTTTTTATCCATTCATCTGTGAATGGACATTTAGGTTGCTTCCATGTCCTGTCTATTATAAATAGTGCTGCAATGAACACTGGCGTACACAGGCATTTTTGAATTGTGATTTTCTCAGGGTATAAGTCCAGTACTGGAATTGTTGGGTCATTTGGTAGTTTTATTCCCAGTTTTAAAAGGAATCTCAATACTGTTCTCCATGTGAAATGCTGGGCTGGGTGAAACACAAGCTGGAATCAGGACTGCTGGGAGAAATATCAATAACCTCAGATATGCAGATGACCCCACCCTTACGGAAGAAAGTGAAGAGCTAAAGAGCCTCCTAGTGAAAGTGAAAGAGGAGAGTAAAAAAGTTGGCTTAAAACGCAACATTCAGAAAATGAAGATCATAGCATCTGGTCCCATCACTTCATGGCAAATAGGTGGAGAAACAATGGAAACAGCTAGAGACTTTATTTGAGGGGCACCAAAATCACTGCAGATGGTGACTGCAGGCATGAAATTAAAAGACACTTGCTCCTTAGAAGAAAAGCTATGACCAACCTAGACAGCATTACTTTGCCAACAAAGGTCTTTCTAGTCAAAGCTATGGTTTTTCCAGTAGTCATGTATGGATGTGAGAGTCGGACTATAAAGAAATCTGAATGCCGAAGAATTGATGCTTTTGACCAGTGGTGTTGGAGAAGACTCTTGAGAGTCTCTTGGACTGCAAGGAGATCAGACCAGTCCATCCTAAAGGAGATCAATCCTGAATATTCATTGGAAGGACTGATGCTAAAGCTGAAATTCCGATATTCTGGCCACCTGATGCAAAGCACTGACTCATTTGAAAAGACCCTGATGCTGGGAAAGATTGAAAGCAGGTGGAAAAGGGGATGACAGAGGTTGAGAAGGTTGGATGGCATCACCGACTCAATGGACGTGAGTTTGAGCAAGCTCCGGGAGTTGGTGATGGACAGGGAAACCTCGTGTGCTGCAGTCCGTGGATTCGCACAGAGTCGGACCTGACTGAGTGACTGGACTGAACTGATAATGACAGTATTGAATATTTTGCTTATATTGACCTTTAGGAGATTGGTTTCAGTCATTTAATTGACAAATAGTTTTGTGTAGCTTTGAGAGGGTCTTATCTTAGTGAATACAAAGTGAGAAAATTATAGACAACTTTACTGCTCTCACAGGTTTTACAATCTAGCACTTGAAGCTAAAAAAAAGATCAGTAAAAATATTAAGATGATTTCAGAGTGACAGTTGGGGTAGGAGAATAAAACTGCTTAATAGAAAAAGAGTAAGGATTGAAGTATTACAGAGACAGCTGAGGGAGGCACTTTGAACTTGTGAAAAATGAGCTGATATTAATTGCAAAAGAAGACTTAAAAGGACAGTAGCAAGTGTAAAAGAGGAAGAGAAATGCTCTAAGTTTTGGAAGAATATGATTTATTAGACACAGATGAGATAATTTATATATCCAGGAAGAGTATTTACATTTTAACTTTTAACATGCCTTAAAAACCTAAAGTGCTGTGACTCCAGTAAAGAACATTTGAGATACTCAGCTTTGGAAAAATTAGAAAATGATGACAATCTATCCAAATACCTTATACTGACGCAGCAATGTTTGACTTAATCTATCCTTTTTATTGGGGAAATACTGATTGAGTGCATATTATGGACCAGGTACTCGCAGGATATTCAGCGATACAAAGAATAGATGTTTTTGTTGTTGTTATGGATCAATATCCAGAGGTTTGAATGGAAATGTATTAGAAGAAACGCAATAAATAGAAGACTTTTCAATAATCCTGGGGGTTGTGATGATCAAGCGTGTGCTGGCAACAGTATTGCAAAGTAAAGTATCTATACTAGAGAATTTATGAAGTAGAATTGATAGTTTCGAATGTCAAGGAAGACAGAAAAGGACAGAACCTATAGAATAGTAAAAATAGAAATGGGAATATATTTCCTTTATGCCTATTCTTAGGGATTAAACATAGTAGAGTCATCAGATTAGAGCAGTGACCAATATCAGAAAAAAATAAGTAGAATGATTTCTTAACTGAAATAAAATTGTCTAATAATTAATGTCCTCAGAAAATGAAATCACCAGCTTGCTGAAAATTCCTGTTGAAGTTATTCCAGTCTATAAAATACTGGATTATGACTCATTTTTTGTTGTTAAAATGTGAGTGTCCAGCATAAAGAATCACCTTCCAGATTTTATACTCCATTCAGCTTGGATTTCATAGTGTTTACCATAAAAAGTCGCTTGAAGTTTGATATGAATTGAAAAAAATACAATACCACAGATATACAAAAAATCGTAAGAGAATGCTGTGAACAGCTATAAACTAACAAATTGGATAACCTGGAAGATACACAAATGTCTAGAAACACAGAGCATACCATGACTGAATTAAGAAGAAACAGATAATTTGAACAGAGTGATCACTAGAAGTGAAATTAAAGCAGCAATTCAAAAAATTTCCAGCAAAGGGGAATTCAACCAAACGTATAGAAAATAACTTTTATTTATCCTTCTCAAACTATTCCAACTAACTGAAGATGAGGGAACATTCCCTAATTTATTCCAATACTAGACGACCACCATTGCCTTGTTACCAAAACTAGAGAAAGACACTGCTGCTGCTGCTGCTGCTGCTGCTGCTGCTAAGTCGCTTCAGTCGTGTCCAACTGTGTGCGACCCCATAGACAGCAGCCCATCAGGCTCCTCTGTCCCTGGGATTCTCCAGACACTACAAAAAAGAAAAAAAACAAAAACTCAACAAAGTGTTAGCAGACCAAATTAAGAAATACAAAGAAGTGTCATTCACCGTGATCAAATTGGATTTAATCCAGGGTCACAAAGACACTTTAACATATGCAAATCAATCGCTGTGATACACATACGTTAAAAAGAAAGACAAAAAATACACGGTCACTTCAATAAATGTGTAAAAATAGTTAAAAAAATCAGCATCCATTCAAGTTAAAAACTCTCATCAAAGTGGTTTAGGGGGAAATAGCTGAATATAATAAAACTGTTTAGACACATTCACAGCCAACATAATCCTCTTTGGTGAAAAGGTGAACTCTTTCCTACTAAATTCAGGAATAAGACAAGGACGCTGACTCTCACCACTCCCATCTGAAGTGGAATTGGACATTCTCGCTGCAGCAGACAAGGAGAGATAAAACACGTTGGGAAGAAAGAGGCAACACTTTCACTACTTGCAGATGACGCACTCTGCAGAGAACTCTAAAGTCTCCACTGAAAACCTATTAGAACTAACATGCGAAGTCAGTCGATTGTACGTTACAAGATTAGTATAGAGAAATCTGCTGTGTCTCTGTACACTAATTGTGAAATATTGGGAAGAGAAAGTAAAAAAATATCCTATGTAATTGGTTCTACAAATGATGCCTAGGAATCAACTTAAGGAAGCGAAAGAACTATATTCTGAAAACCATAAAACTTTGATAAAGAAACTTGAAAATGATAAGCAAAAAAGGATAGATATCCCATTCCCCTGTATTGGAAAAGTTAATATTATTAAAATGGCCATAATGCCCAAAGAAATCTACAGATTTAATGCAATATCTATCAAAGTACCCATGATATTTTTCATAGAACTAGACCAAAAGACCCTAAAATTCACAGAACTAGAACAATCCTAAAATAGTTATAAAATTATAACCACCTCTATTAATAATTATAAATCACCCCTCTATGCCAACAAACAAAGCAACACTTTTTTTCTGGACTGAATGTTTGGTCATGAAAGTTTGAATTAAAGTTACGTTTCAATTAGTGAGGCAAGACATAGTTTCAGTAAAATTTGACAAGTGCTTTGACATGTGCCTGCACATAGCAGCCAAGAGGTGCTAGTAGTGGCTTAGTTGCTAGGTCATATCAGACTCTTTGAGCCCCATGGACTTTATTTTTTTTTTAATTTTTATTTATTTATTTATTTTATTGGAGGCAAATTACCTTACATTAATATATTGGTTGGTTTTGCCATACATTGACACGAATCTGCCCCGGGTGTACATGTGTTCCCTTTCTTGAACCCCCTCCCACCTCCCTCTTCCCCATATCCTCCCTCTAGGTCATCCCCGTGCACCAGCCCCAAGCATCATGCATCGAACCTGGACTGGTGATTCATTTCACGTATGATAATATACATGCTACAATGCCATTCTTCCAAATCATCCCACCTTTACCCTCTCCCACAGAGTCCCAAAGACTGTTCTAAATACCTATGTCTCTTTTGCAGTCTCGTATACAGGGTTAAGATTACCAGAAAGATGGTAACCTTAACCCATGGACATTAGAGCCCACGAGGCTCCTCTGTCCTTGGGATTTCCAGGCAAGAACATGGGAGCAGTTTGCATTTCCTCCTCCAGGGTCGCTTCCAGACCCCAGGACCGAACCCACATCTCCTGCATTGCAGGCAGATTCTTCCCAGAGCCACCAGAAAAGCCCCAGAAGCCAAGAGGAGGATGATCCAGTGCAGACAATAGCATGGAGGAAAGGCATCTCACAGGAGCTGATTACAGATCTGACTTTTGATGTACAAATAGATTTTTTTTTTAAACCGAGAAATTTGGTGGCAAGAAAACTCATTTTCCTCTTTTACATGTCAAAAAGGCAAGTGTGTTAGAGAGGATTATTTAGAAGAAAGGAGACATATTATATTTCAAAGTCACAATGAACATTTTTGTAGGAGGTTGAGAACTTCTATTAATGAACATAGGAATAAGGATAAAATTAAGTTTTGTGGTATTTGATGTCATGAGTGTATTAGGAGCTGAAGATGGGCTTTAGCTGTTGGAACCAGTCTGTTGTTCTACATCCAGTTCTAACTGCTGCTTCCTGACCTGCATACAGGGTTCTGAAGAGGCAGGTCAGGTGGTCTGGTACTCCCATCTCTTTCAGAATTTTCCACAGTTTATTGTGATCCACACAGTCAAAGGCTTTGGCACAGTCAATAAAGCAGAAATAGATGTTTTTCTGAAACTCTCTTGCTTTTCCGATGATCCAGCGCATGTTGGCTATTTGATCTCTGGTTCCTCTGCCTTTTCTAAAACCAGCTTGAACATCTGGAAGTTCACAGTTCACACATTGCTGAAACCTGGTTTGGAGAATTTTGAGCATTACTTTACTAGCATGTGAGATGAGTGCAGTTGTGCGGTAGTTTGAGCATTCTTTAACATTGCCTTTCTTTGGGATTTGAATGAAAACAGACCTTTTCCAGTCCTGTGGCCAGTGCTGAGTTTTCCAAATTTGCTGGCATATTGAGTGCAACACTTTCACAGCATCATCTTTTAGGATTTGAAATAGCTCAAATGGATTTCCATTACCTCCACTAGCTTTGTTCGTAGAGATGCTTCCTAAGGCCCACTTGACTTCACATTCCAGGACATCTGGCTCTAGGTGAGTGATCAAACCATCGTGGCTATCTGGGTCATGAATATCTTTTTTGTACAGTTCTTCTGTGTATTCTTGCCACCTCTTCTTAATATCTTCTGCTTCTGTTAGGTCCATACCATTTCTGTCCTTTATTGAGCCCATCTTTGCATGAAATGTTCCCTTAGTATCTCTAATTTTCTTGAAGAGATCTCTAGTCTTTCCCATTGTATTGTTTTCCTCTATTTCTTTGCATTGATCACTGAAGAAGGCTTTCTTATCTCTCATTGCTATTCATTGGAACTCTGCATTCAAATGGGTATATCTTTCTTTTCTCCTTTGCTTTTCACTTCTCTTCTTTTCACAACTATTTGAAAGGCCTCCTCAGACAGCCATTTTGATTTTTTGCATTTATTTTTCTTGGGGATGATCTTGAGCCCTGTCTCCTGTACAATGTCATGGACCTCCGTCCACAGTTCATCAGGCACTCTATCCATCAGATCTAGTCCCTTAAATCTATTTCTCACTTCCACTGTATATTTGTAAGGGATTCGATTCAGGTCGTACCTGAATGGTTCAGCGGTTTTCCCCACTTTCTTCAATTGAAGTTTGCATTTGGCAATAAGGAGTTCATGATCGGAGCCACAGTCAACTCCCGGTCTTGATTTTGCTGACTGTGTAGAGCTGCTCCATCTTTGGCTGCAAAGAATATACATTCCTTAATTCTTTATTCCTTAGTTCTTTATTTTCAATTACCTAACACCCAGCTCTGCTTCCCATTTCTCATTGCTTCTGGGGAGTATCTCTCCTATTTCATTGCTCCTTCGGGAAAACAGACTGCCTCTCCTCTGCCTGGAAGTCATCATGACCGCCTGAATGTGCGTCATTCCTCCTCTACCTGCGCCTCCAGCTCGACTCTGGACACAGCGAGGATTGCACGGTTCAGCACGGTTCCGTAACACTGCGAGATTTGTGCGTGGGAGAAGGAAAGGGTAACCCACTCCAGTATTCTTGCCTGGAGAATCCCATGGACGGAGAAGCCTGATAGGCTACAGTCCACGGGTTGCAAAGAGTCGGAGACGACTGAGCGACTGAACGGAACGGATGTGAGTGCATGAGCATGTGAGATGTAACAGATAGTTGGAAAAGGCATTATTTTTCATGCAAATATAAGAATAAATGCTTGTATTATATCAAAGAACTCAAGGTTCAAGCAACCTGTTAGCCCAGTCTTCGAAAGAGGCCGTAGCACCTCGAGAAAGACTAATTCACAAGCAGTACACAGAGATTTATTAGAAACAATGAACCATTTTTATTGAGAGTAAAGGGTTATCCAAGCTATAGAATGTTAGGATCATTAACACAGTCATAACAGAGACTCGGAGATTAAGGGAGTAAAGGCTAATATTTGGAAGAGTCAGATCTTATCACCATAGAACTTCAGACCTCAGGACATCAATCGAAAATGGGTAGTTGGAAGTCAAAGCCTCTGTTGGACATGCAATTTCTTGCAAGTAGAAATCCTGGGTTACTGATCCTCAAAGCAGTATTATCTTTAGATCCCTCATTTCACAAGCAGACTGGGCTAAGATGGTGATGTTCTAGCAGCAAGAATAGCATCTCCTGTAGCAAACTGGCCAGTAGCTGCTATAGCCGGAGCCATATCCACAGCCATATCTGGTTCCGTAGCCACAGCCATAATAGGGGCAAAATCCACAGCCATATCCTGTCCCATATCCACAACCGTATCCTGAGCCGTATCCACAGCCGTATCCTGAGCCGTATCCACAGCCATATCTACTTCCATATCCACAGCCATAATAGGGGCTGAATCCACAGCTATAGCTGTTTCCACAGCCATAGCCACAGGAGTTGCCGTAGTAGTTAAAACACATGTTGTCAAGGGAAGAGGATTCAGGCGAGCTGCAAGAGGATGTTTCTGAAGTGTGCGTGTCTTCTCTTTCCCGTGGACCTTTATATACTGTCAGTAATTGGCAGAGCATACCATTCATTCCCTGACATAGACAGCAAACATGGAAGCAACATTATGAGCCAGTCATGTCACCACTGACAATCAATAATGTTTGCTTAAAATAGCTCATTATTTTGGAGACTCCTGTTTCATTTTAAGAGCTTCCCTTTAATTTGTTCTGTTGACAAACTGTCTTAGTAGAATCGTGTGACCCAAAGCTGATCATTTTCAAAATCTCCTATCATTTAAGAGATACCTTATAAAACAGGCTTGTTGGGGAATGTCAAGAGAATTTTGCCTCCTTTTCTCTTTCATTTTCCCAAAATACCTTCTTCTGACCAAAGAAAACATCTGACCACAGGAAAAGGAATATTCCTGTCTCCTTTCCTGAATTATTGAAACTTCCTGTCATTTTCTCCTACCCTTTCTGTATTCCTTACCCCTTCCTTGTCCAACTCTCCTCAAATCCTAAGATTCTGATCAGTATCTGATAGTTCAAAATGAAGACCATGCCCTGGAGGAGGGAATGCTTACAGTGGTGGGGACAGTACGCTCTATGTGTTTCTTCTTATATTTTCTTCTTCCATGCAGCAGGCCCTGGAAGGTCCTGTTCAAGTGGGGCAGCCCTCTTTCTCTCTCTTTTTTGTAGCTACCTGAGTATCACCATTGAGGAGACTTTAACAGTTTAACCAACTTCATTTGTCAGAAGAATCAGAAGACCTCAGTTAGAGCAGAAACTAATTTTTTCACATACAGCCTTATCAGAGTTTTATGTTATGAGATGTTAGTCCATTCCCCTCATTCAATCATTCTTGCCTTCTTCTGTCACTACTGCTGCTTACAACATTTAGTTCAAAGGCTAAAAAATAAGTAGGGTCACTTTGATACTTACAGCTAAAGCCCATCTTCAGCTCCTAATACACTCATGACATCAAATACCACAAAACTTAATTTTATCCTTATTCCTATGTTCATTAATAGAAGTTCTCAACCTCCTACAAAAATGTTCATTGTGACTTTGAAATATAATATGTCTCCTTTCTTCTAAATAATCCTCTCTAACACACTTGCCTTTTTGACATGTAAAAGAGGAAAATGAGTTTTCTTGCCACCAAATTTCTCGGTTTAAAAAAAAAATCTATTTGTACATCAAAAGTCAGATCTGTAATCAGCTCCTGTGAGATGCCTTTCCTCCATGCTATTGTCTGCACTGGATCATCCTCCTCTTGGCTTCTGGGGCTTTTCTGGTGGCTCTGGGAAGAATCTGCCTGCAATGCAGGAGATGTGGGTTCGGTCCTGGGGTCTGGAAGCGACCCTGGAGGAGGAAATGCAAACTGCTCCCATGTTCTTGCCTGGAAATCCCAAGGACAGAGGAGCCTCGTGGGCTCTAATGTCCATGGGTTAAGGTTACCATCTTTCTGGTAATCTTAACCCTGTATACGAGACTGCAAAAGAGACATAGGTATTTAGAACAGTCTTTGGGACTCTGTGGGAGAGGGTAAAGGTGGGATGATTTGGAAGAATGGCATTGTAGCATGTATATTATCATACGTGAAATGAATCACCAGTCCAGGTTCGATGCATGATGCTTGGGGCTGGTGCACGGGGATGACCTAGAGGGAGGATATGGGGAAGAGGGAGGTGGGAGGGGGTTCAAGAAAGGGAACACATGTACACCCGGGGCAGATTCGTGTCAATGTATGGCAAAACCAACCAATATATTAATGTAAGGTAATTTGCCTCCAATAAAATAAATAAATAAATAAAAATTAAAAAAAAAATAAAGTCCATGGGGCTCAAAGAGTCTGATATGACCTAGCAACTAAGCCACTACTAGCACCTCTTGGCTGCTATGTGCAGGCACATGTCAAAGCACTTGTCAAATTTTACTGAAACTATGTCTTGCCTCACTAATTGAAACGTAACTTTAATTCAAACTTTCATGACCAAACATTCAGTCCAGAAAAAAAGTGTTGCTTTGTTTGTTGGCATAGAGGGGTGATTTATAATTATTAATAGAGGTGGTTATAATTTTATAACTATTTTAGGATTGTTCTAGTTCTGTGAATTTTAGGGTCTTTTGGTCTAGTTCTATGAAAAATATCATGGGTACTTTGATAGACATTGCATTAAATCTGTAGATTTCTTTGGGCATTATGGCCATTTTAATAATATTAACTTTTCCAATACAGGGGAATGGGATATCTATCCTTTTTTGCTTATCATTTTCAAGTTTCTTTATCAAAGTTTTATGGTTTTCAGAATATAGTTCTTTCGCTTCCTTAAGTTGATTCCTAGGCATCATTTGTAGAACCAATTACATAGGATATTTTTTTACTTTCTCTTCCCAATATTTCACAATTAGTGTACAGAGACACAGCAGATTTCTCTATACTAATCTTGTAACGTACAATCGACTGACTTCGCATGTTAGTTCTAATAGGTTTTCAGTGGAGACTTTAGAGTTCTCTGCAGAGTGCGTCATCTGCAAGTAGTGAAAGTGTTGCCTCTTTCTTCCCAACGTGTTTTATCTCTCCTTGTCTGCTGCAGCGAGAATGTCCAATTCCACTTCAGATGGGAGTGGTGAGAGTCAGCGTCCTTGTCTTATTCCTGAATTTAGTAGGAAAGAGTTCACCTTTTCACCAAAGAGGATTATGTTGGCTGTGAATGTGTCTAAACAGTTTTATTATATTCAGCTATTTCCCCCTAAACCACTTTGATGAGAGTTTTTAACTTGAATGGATGCTGATTTTTTTAACTATTTTTACACATTTATTGAAGTGACCGTGTATTTTTTGTCTTTCTTTTTAACGTATGTGTATCACAGCGATTGATTTGCATATGTTAAAGTGTCTTTGTGACCCTGGATTAAATCCAATTTGATCACGGTGAATGACACTTCTTTGTATTTCTTAATTTGGTCTGCTAACACTTTGTTGAGTTTTTGTTTTTTTTCTTTTTTGTAGTGTCTGGAGAATCCCAGGGACAGAGGAGCCTGATGGGCTGCTGTCTATGGGGTCGCACACAGTTGGACACGACTGAAGCGACTTAGCAGCAGCAGCAGCAGCAGCAGCAGCAGCAGTGTCTTTCTCTAGTTTTGGTAACAAGGCAATGGTGGTCGTCTAGTATTGGAATAAATTAGGGAATGTTCCCTCATCTTCAGTTAGTTGGAATAGTTTGAGAAGGATAAATAAAAGTTATTTTCTATACGTTTGGTTGAATTCCCCTTTGCTGGAAATTTTTTGAATTGCTGCTTTAATTTCACTTCTAGTGATCACTCTGTTCAAATTATCTGTTTCTTCTTAATTCAGTCATGGTATGCTCTGTGTTTCTAGACATTTGTGTATCTTCCAGGTTATCCAATTTGTTAGTTTATAGCTGTTCACAGCATTCTCTTACGATTTTTTGTATATCTGTGGTATTGTATTTTTTTCAATTCATATCAAACTTCAAGCGACTTTTTATGGTAAACACTATGAAATCCAAGCTGAATGGAGTATAAAATCTGGAAGGTGATTCTTTATGCTGGACACTCACATTTTAACAACAAAAAATGAGTCATAATCCAGTATTTTATAGACTGGAATAACTTCAACAGGAATTTTCAGCAAGCTGGTGATTTCATTTTCTGAGGACATTAATTATTAGACAATTTTATTTCAGTTAAGAAATCATTCTACTTATTTTTTTCTGATATTGGTCACTGCTCTAATCTGATGACTCTACTATGTTTAATCCCTAAGAATAGGCATAAAGGAAATATATTCCCATTTCTATTTTTACTATTCTATAGGTTCTGTCCTTTTCTGTCTTCCTTGACATTCGAAACTATCAATTCTACTTCATAAATTCTCTAGTATAGATACTTTACTTTGCAATACTGTTGCCAGCACACGCTTGATCATCACAACCCCCAGGATTATTGAAAAGTCTTCTATTTATTGCGTTTCTTCTAATACATTTCCATTCAAACCTCTGGATATTGATCCATAACAACAACAAAAACATCTATTCTTTGTATCGCTGAATATCCTGCGAGTACCTGGTCCATAATATGCACTCAATCAGTATTTCCCCAATAAAAAGGATAGATTAAGTCAAACATTGCTGCGTCAGTATAAGGTATTTGGATAGATTGTCATCATTTTCTAATTTTTCCAAAGCTGAGTATCTCAAATGTTCTTTACTGGAGTCACAGCACTTTAGGTTTTTAAGGCATGTTAAAAGTTAAAATGTAAATACTCTTCCTGGATATATAAATTATCTCATCTGTGTCTAATAAATCATATTCTTCCAAAACTTAGAGCATTTCTCTTCCTCTTTTACACTTGCTACTGTCCTTTTAAGTCTTCTTTTGCAATTAATATCAGCTCATTTTTCACAAGTTCAAAGTGCCTCCCTCAGCTGTCTCTGTAATACTTCAATCCTTACTCTTTTTCTATTAAGCAGTTTTATTCTCCTACCCCAACTGTCACTCTGAAATCATCTTAATATTTTTACTGATCTTTTTTTTAGCTTCAAGTGCTAGATTGTAAAACCTGTGAGAGCAGTAAAGTTGTCTATAATTTTCTCACTTTGTATTCACTAAGATAAGACCCTCTCAAAGCTACACAAAACTATTTGTCAATTAAATGACTGAAACCAATCTCCTAAAGGTCAATATAAGCAAAATATTCAATACTGTCATTATCAGTTCAGTCCAGTCACTCAGTCAGGTCCGACTCTGTGCGAATCCACGGACTGCAGCACACGAGGTTTCCCTGTCCATCACCAACTCCCGGAGCTTGCTCAAACTCACGTCCATTGAGTCGGTGATGCCATCCAACCTTCTCAACCTCTGTCATCCCCTTTTCCACCTGCTTTCAATCTTTCCCAGCATCAGGGTCTTTTCAAATGAGTCAGTGCTTTGCATCAGGTGGCCAGAATATCGGAATTTCAGCTTTAGCATCAGTCCTTCCAATGAATATTCAGGATTGATCTCCTTTAGGATGGACTGGTCTGATCTCCTTGCAGTCCAAGAGACTCTCAAGAGTCTTCTCCAACACCACTGGTCAAAAGCATCAATTCTTCGGCATTCAGATTTCTTTATAGTCCGACTCTCACATCCATACATGACTACTGGAAAAACCATAGCTTTGACTAGAAAGACCTTTGTTGGCAAAGTAATGCTGTCTAGGTTGGTCATAGCTTTTCTTCTAAGGAGCAAGTGTCTTTTAATTTCATGCCTGCAGTCACCATCTGCAGTGATTTTGGTGCCCCTCAAATAAAGTCTCTAGCTGTTTCCATTGTTTCTCCACCTATTTGCCATGAAGTGATGGGACCAGATGCTATGATCTTCATTTTCTGAATGTTGCGTTTTAAGCCAACTTTTTTACTCTCCTCTTTCACTTTCACTAGGAGGCTCTTTAGCTCTTCACTTTCTTCCGTAAGGGTGGGGTCATCTGCATATCTGAGGTTATTGATATTTCTCCCAGCAGTCCTGATTCCAGCTTGTGTTTCACCCAGCCCAGCATTTCACATGGAGAACAGTATTGAGATTCCTTTTAAAACTGGGAATAAAACTACCAAATGACCCAACAATTCCAGTACTGGACTTATACCCTGAGAAAATCACAATTCAAAAATGCCTGTGTACGCCAGTGTTCATTGCAGCACTATTTATAATAGACAGGACATGGAAGCAACCTAAATGTCCATTCACAGATGAATGGATAAAGAATTTATGGTACATATATGCAATAGAATATTACTCAGCCATAAAAGAAATGGACTCGAGTAATTTGTAGTGAGGTGGATGAACCTAATGTTTGTTAGACAGAATAAAGTAAGTACAAAAGAGAAAATCCGATATTCTATATTAATGCGTATATATAGACTCTAGATGGAGAAGGCAATGGCAAGCCACTCCAGTACTCTTGCCTAGAAAATCCCATGGACAGAGGAGCCTGGTAGGCTGCAGTCCGTGGGGTCGCTAAGGGTCGGACACGACTGAGCAACTTGACTTTCACTTTTCACTTTCACACATTGGAGAAGGAAATGGCAACCCACTCCAGTGTTCTCGCCTGGAGAATCCCAGGGACGGGGGAGCCTGGTGGGCTTCCGTCTATGGGGTCACACAGAGTCGGACACGACTGAAGTAACTTAGCAGCAGCATAGACTCTAGAAGATGGTACTGATGAGTCTTTTTCAGGGAAGGAATGGTGACACAGACATGGAGAACGGACTTGAGGACAGCGGGGGAAGGAGAGGATGGGACTAGCTGAGAAAGCAGCTTTGACTCATATGCATTATCGTGTGTAAAATAGATAGATAATGGGAGGCTGCTATAGAACACAGGGAGCCCAGCTGGAGCTCTGAGATTCCCTAGATGGATGGGACAGGGGTGGGTGAGACGGAGGCTGAAGAGGGAGGGGAGATACACAGAGTTAAGCCGAATTTGCACTGTTGTAAGGCAGAAATCAACACAGAATTTCAAAGCAATATTCCTTCCATTAAAAATAAATGTTAAATATTCATGTGCAACTCCATGAAAAGAAAAGGATATCATAGGATATTTTTATTCTCGCTTAGCCATTCCTTAGTTCTTTATTCTCAAGGACCTAACACCTAGCTCTGCTTCCCATTTCTCGTTGCTTCTGCGGAGCGTCTCTCCTATTCCATTGCTCGTTCGGGAAAGCAGACTGCCTCTCCTCTGTCTGGACCTCGTCACGACCGCCTGAATGTGCGTCATTCCTCCTCCACCTGAGCCTCCAGCTCCACTCTCGACACAGCGAGATTTGCACGGTTCAGCACAGTTCCGAAATACTGTGAGATTTCTGCGTGGGTATGTGAGTGTCTGAGCAAGTGAGGTATAAGACATAGTTGGAGAAAGTATTATTTTTTATGCAAATACAAGAACAAACGCTTGTATTACATCAAAGAATCAAGGTTCAAGCAACCTGTTAGCCCAGTCTTCAAAAGAGGCCACAGCACCTCAAAAAAGACTAATTCTCAGAGATTTGTTAGAAACAATGAGCCATTTTTATTGAGAATAAGGGTTTTCCGTGCTATAGAATGTTAGGATCATTAACACAGTCATAACAGAGACTCGGAGATTAAGGGAGTAAAGGTTAACATTTGCAAGAGTCAGATCTTATCACCGTAGAATCTCAGACTTCATTCAAGGACGTCGTTCTAAAAATGGGTAGTTGGAGGTCAAAACCTCTGTCGGACATGCAATTTCTTGCAAGTAGAAATCCTGGGTTACTGATCCTCAAAGCAGTATTATCTTTAGATCCCTCATTTCACAAGCAGACTGGGCTAAGATGGTGATGTTCTAGCAGCAAGAATAGCATCTCCTGTAGCAAACTGGCCAGTAGCTGCTATAGCCGGAGCCATATCCACAGCCATATCTGGTTCCGTAGCCACAGCCATAATAGGGGCAAAATCCACAGCCATATCCTGTCCCATATCCACAACCGTATCCTGAGCCGTATCCACAGCCGTATCCGGAGCCGTATCCACAGCCATATCTACTTCCATATCCACAGCCATAATAGGGGCTGAATCCACAGCTATAGCTGTTTCCACAGCCATAGCCACAGGAGTTGCCGTAGTAGTTAAAACACATGTTGTCAAGGGAAGAGGATTCAGGTGAGCTGCAAGAGGATGTTTCTGAAGTGTGTGTGTCTTCTCTTTCCCGTGGACCTTTATATACTGTCAGTAATTGGCAGAGCATACCATTCATTCCCTGACATAGACAGCAAACATGGAAGCAACATTATGAGCCAGTCATGTCACCACTGACAATCAATAATGTTTGCTTAAAATAGCTCATTATTTTGGAGACTCCTGTTTCATTTTAAGAGCTTCCCTTTAATTTGTTCTGTTGACAAACTGTCTTAGTAGAATCGTGTGACCCAAAGCTGATCATTTTCAAAATCTCCTATCATTTAAGAGATACCTTATAAAACAGGCTTGTTGGGGAATGTCAAGAGAATTTTGCCCCCTTTTCTCTTTCATTTTCCCAAAATACCTTCTTCTGACCAAAGAAAACATCTGACCACAGGAAAAGGAATATTCCTGTCTCCTTTCCTGAATTATTGAAACTTCCTGTCATTTTCTCCTACCCTTTCTGCATTCCTTACCCCTTCCTTGTCCAACTCTCCTCAAATCCTAAGATTCTGATCAGTATCTGATAGTTCAAAACGAAGGCCATGCCCTGGAGGAGGGAATGCTTACAGTGGTGGGGACAGTACGCTCTATGTGTTTCTTCTTATATTTTCTTCTTCCATGCAGCAGGCCCTGGAAGGTCCTGTTCAAGTGGGGCAGCCCTCTTTCTCTCTCTTTTTTGTAGCTACCTGAGTATCACCATTGAGGAGAGTTTAACAGTTTGACCAACTTTATTTGTCTGAAGAATCAGAAGACCTCAGTTAGAGCAGAAACTAATTTTTTCACATACAGCCTTATCAGAGTTTTGTGTTATGAGATGTTAGTCCATTCCCCTCATTCAATCATTCTTGCCTTCTTCTATCGCTACTCTTCCTTACACGTAGTTCAAAGGCTAAAGATAAGTCACTTTGATACTTACAGCCAAAGCCCATCTTCAGCTCCTAATACACTCATGATATCAAATACCACAAAACTCAATTTTATCCTTATTCATATGTTCATTAATCAGAAGTTCTCATCCTCCTACAGAAATGTTCATTGTTACTTTGAAATATAACATGTCTCCTTTCTTCTCTATAATCCTCTCTAACACACTTGCCTTTTCGATCTGTAAAAAAGGGAAATGAGCATAATTAATTCTGCTGTTAATATTTTTCTTGCCACCAAATTTCTCGGCTTAAGTAAAAAATCTATTTGTACATCAAAACTCAGATCTGTAATCTGCTCCTGTGAGATGCCTTTCCTCCATGCTATTGTCCGCACTGGATCATCCTCCTCTTGGCTTCTGGGGCTTCTTTGGTGGCTCAGGAAAAAATCTGCCTGCAATGCAGGAGATGTGGGTTCTATCCCTGGGTCTGGAAGAGCCCCTGGAGGAGGACATGGCAAACTGCTCCCATATTCTTGCCTGCAAATCCCACGGACAGAGGAACCTGGTGGGCTATACAGTCCATGGGGTTCAAAGAGTCTGACATGACCTTGCAACTAAGCCACTACCAGCACCTCTGGCTCCTATGTACAGACACATGTCAAAGCACTTGTCAGAGTTTATTGAAACTATGTCTTGCCTCACTAATTGAAACATAACTTTATACCAAACATTCAGACTTTCATAACCAAACATTCAGTCCAGAAAAAAAGTGTTACTTTGTTTGTTGGCATAGGGGGGCATTTTTTTTTTTTTGCTTATTTTACTTTTCAGGTTTTATTTAATTAAACTTTTTCAGAAACTGGCAGACTCCAAATTTAGATTATTTTTCGCTGTAACAGCCATGAAATCTGAGTGGGAGGGGAGTATACAGTCAAGATCGTTCTTTCCACTGGATATACTTGAATTTCAACAACAAAGAAATAAGTGGTGATCGAGCACATATTGAATCCCTTTAACAGGGATTTACACAAGGCTGCTTACTTCAATTTTTGAGAATTTTCATTATCAGACATTTTTCCTTCAGTTGAGAAATTATTCTACAGACTTTTCTGATATTGGTCACTGGTCTAATCTGAACATTCTGCTATGTTTCATCCCTAACTATAAACATAAAGAAAATATATTCCCATTCCATTTTTCTTATCCTTCAGTTTCTTACCTTTTCTGTCCGCCTTGAAATTCAAAACTGTAAATCTACTTGACAAATTCTCTGATACAGACACTTTACTTTTCAGTGCCACAGCCAACACACTCTCTGGTCACAGTATCCCTGGATTATTGAAAAACTCTTTTATCTTTATTGCACTATTTCTAATACTTTCACATTCAGATCTCTGGATACTGGCTTAAAACAGTAAAAACAACTCCTATTCTGTGCATCCTTGAATAACCAGCTCTGAGTACAGTCCCTGATACATAATTTGGACTCAATATTCTTCCATAAAAATGGATGAATCAAATGAAACATATATTCAAACATTCGAGAGCCGCATATACTATAAAGACATTTGATTATATGATTAAATTGTCTAAATGCAAATTTCTTCTTTCTAAAATGAGGCCTAACTATTTTTACATAATTGTTTTCCTTTTGTTTCATACCTATTTAGTGTTCTGGTTAGGAATTTTACTCAATAAATGCTATTCCCTTTATCTCACTTTCCTTTTTTTTCTCTTGGCTGTATATGTATTTATTTTGTTATTATTATTTTAATACATGTTATTTAAGTATGCACTTTTCAGAATCCAAACATAAATTTTAATTTTAAACAATCTTGCTATTTTTTTTTTTTTTTTGCAGTGATGAAGTGGACCTAGAAACTCCCATACTGAATGGAGTAAATCAGACAGAGAAAGACAAATATATGATACTGCTTTCTCTATATTTCTATGGAATCTAAAAATAATAGTACAAATGAACCTATTTATAAAACAGAAATAGAGTCACAGAAGTGGAAAACAAGCATGGTTACCAAGGGGGGAAAGGGAGGGCAGAGGGGGATAAAGTGGGAGGTTGAGAATGACATATTCACACTCGTAAAAATAAAATAGATAACTAATAAAAACCTACTGTATAGCACAGGGAACTCTACCCAATATTCTGCAATGACCTCTATAGGAATAGGATCTTAAAAAGTGGATATAGGTATATATAACTGATTCACTTTGCTGTATAGCAGAAACTAGCACAACATTGTAAATCAACTATACTCCAATGAAAATTAAATTTATAAAATCTCATTTCTCTTATTCCCTAGTTTGAAATTCTTGTCTAATAATAGCTTTAAAATACCCATATGTATTTGTACTGTAATCCTGATTTAGTCTGAATTTAATGTTATAGCTTTGTAACGTAAAAGATGTCAGTCTATGGTATACACATCAGTCAGTTCAGTTCAGTTCAGTCGCTCAGTCGTGTCCGACTCTCCGCGACCCCATGAATCACAGCACGCCAGGCCTCCCTGTCCATCACCAACTCCCGGAGTTCACTCAAACTCATGTCCATCGAGTCGGTGATGCCATCCAGCCATCTCATTCTCCGTCGTCCCCTTCTCCTCCCGCCCCCAACCTTTCCCAGCATCAGAGTCTTTTCCAGTGAGTCAACCCGTCGCATGAGGTGGCCAAAGTATTGCAGTTTCAGCTTTAGCATCAGTCCCTCCAATGAACATCCAGGATTGATCTCCTCTAGAATGGACTGGTTGGATCTCCTTGCAGTATAAGGGACTCTCAAGAGTCTTCTCCAACACCACAGTTCAAAAGCATCGATTCTTCGGCGATCAGCCTTCTTCACAGTCCAACTCTCACATCCATACATGACCACGGGAAAAACCATTGCCTTGACTAGACGGACCTTGGTTGGCAAAGTAATGTCTCTGCTTTTTAATATACTATCAAGGTTGGTCATAACTTTCCTTCCAAGGAGCAAGCGTCTTTTAATTTCATGGCTGCAATCAGCATCTGCAGTGATTTTGGAGCCCAAAAAAACGAAGTCTGACACTGTTTCCACTGTTTTTCCATCTATTTCCCATGAAGTGACGGGACCAGATGCCATGATCTTTGTTTTCTGAATGTTGAGCTTCAAGCCAACCTTTTCACTCTCCTCTTTCACTTTCATCAAGAGGCTTTTGAGTTCCTCTTCACTTTCTGCCATAAGGGTAGTGTCATCTGCATATCTGAGGTTATTGATATTTCTCCCGGCAATCTTGATTCCAGCTTGTGCTTCTTCCAGCCCAGCGTTCCTCATGATGTACTCTGCATATAAGTTAAATAAGCAAGGTGACAATATACAACCTTGACGTACACCTTTTCCTATTTGGAACCAGTCTGTTGTTCCATGTCCAGTTCTAACAGTTGCTTCCTGACCTGCATACAGGTTTCTCAAGAGGCAGGTCAGGTGGTCTGGGATTCCCATCTCTTTCAGAATGTTCCACAGTTTATTGTGATCCACACAGTCAAAGGCTTTGGCATAGTCAATGAAGCAGAAATAGATGTTTTTCTGAAACTCTCTTGCTTTCTCCATGATCCAGCGGATGTTGGCAATTTGATCTCTGGTGCCTCTGCCTTTTCTAAAACCTGCTTGAACATCTGGGAGTTCACGGTTTATATACTGCTGAAGCCTGGCTTGGAGAATTTTGAGCATGACTTTACTAGCATGTGAGATGAGTGCAATTGTGCGGTAGTTTGAGCATTCTTTGGCATTGCCTTTCTTTGGGATTGGAATGAAGACTGACCTCTTCCAGTCCTGTGGCCACTGCTGAGTTTTCCAAATCTGCTGGCATATTGAGTGCAGCACTTTCACAGCATCATCTTTCAAGACTTGAAATAGCTCAACTGGAATTCCATCACCTCCACTAGCTTTGTTCGTAGTGATGCTTTCTAAGGCCCACTTGACTTCACAATGAGACATGAGCTTTTAGATAAACTCTATTAAGATGCGACGCGAGAGACGCCGGCCCCGGCGGCGCAGACGCGACGCGAGAGACGCGGCCCCGGCGGCGCAGACGCGACGCGAGAGACGCCGGCCCCGGCGGCGCAGACGCGACGGGAGAGACGCCGGCCCCGGCGCAACGAACCACGCAAAGAGGTGCGGCCGAGAGGAGCTACCCCACGCCTGAGGCCAGGGCCGGCGGCCGAGAGGAGCTACCCCACGTCCAACAGGCGGTGGCTGCGCGGGCGCAGGAGGGCCGAGAGGAGCTACTCCGCGTTCAAGGTCAGGAGGGGCGGCCTCGAGGAGATACCCCTCGTCCAAGGTAAGGTACAGCGGCTGCACTTTGCTGGAGTGGCTGTGAAGAGATTTTCCACGACCAAGGTAAGAGAAACCCAAATAAGACGGTAGGTATTGCTAGGGGGCGCCAGAGGGCGGACAGACTGAAATCATAATCACAGGAAACTAGCCAGTCTGATCACATGGACCACAGCCGAATGTGGTCCACTGGAGAAGGGAATGGCAAACCACTTCAGTATACTTGCCTTGAGAACCCCATGAACAGTAACAAAGGGCAAAATGATAGGATACTGAATGAGGAATTCCCCAGGTCAGTAGGTGCCCAGTATGCTACTGGAGCTCAGTGGAGAAATAACTATAGAAGGAATAAAGGGATGGAGCAAAAGCAAAACCAGTACCCAGTTGTGGATGTGACCAGTGATAGAAGCAAGGTCCGGTGCTGTAAAGAGCAGTATTGCATAGGAACCTGGAATGTTAGGTCCATGAATCAAGGCAAATTGGAAGTGGTCAAACAGGAGATGGCAAGAGTGAACGTTGACATTCTAGGAATCAGTGAATTAAAATGGACTGGAATGGGTGAATTTAACTCAGACGACCATTATATCTACTATTGTGGGCAGGAATCCCTTAGAAGAAATGGAGTAGCCATCATGGTCAACAAAAGAGTCCGAAATGCAGTACTTGGATGCAATCTTAAAAATGACAGGATGATTTCTGTTCGTTTCCAAGGCAAACCATTCAATATTACTGTAATCCAGGCCTATGCCCCAACGAGTAGTGCTGAAGAAGCCGAAGTTAATCGGTTCTATGAAGACCTACAAGACCTTTTAGAACTAACACCCAAAAAAGATGTCGTTTTCATTATAGGGGACTGGAATGCAAAAGTAGGAAGTCAAGAAACACCTGGAGTAACAGGCAAATTTGGCCTTGGAGCACGGAATGAAGCAGGGCAAAGGCTAATAGAGTTTTGTCAAGAGAACGCACTGGTCATAGCAAACACCCTCTTCCAACAACACAAGAGAAGACTCTACACATGGACATCACCAGATGGTCAACACCGAAATCAGATTGATTATATTCTTTGCAGCCAAAGATGGAGAAGCTGTATACAGTTAGCGAAAACAAGACCAGGAGCTGACTGTGGCTCAGATCACGAACTCCTTATTGCGAAGTTCAGACTTAAATTGAAGAAAGTAGGGAAAACCACTAGACCATTCATATATGACCTCAATCAAATCCCTTATGATTATACAGTGGAAGTGAGAAATAGATTTAAGGGACTAGATCTGATTGATAGAGTGCCTGATGAACTCTGGACGGAGGTTCGTGACATTGTACAGGAGACAGGGACCAAGACCATCCCCATGGAAAAGAAATGCAAAAGAGCGAAATGGCTGTCTGAGGAGGCCTTACAAATAGCTGTGAAAAGAAGAGAGGCGAAAAGCAAAGGAGAAAAGGAAAGATACAAGCATCTAAATGCAGAGTTCCAAAGAATAGCAAGGAGAGATAAGAAAGCCTTCCTCAGTGATCAATGCAAAGAAATAGAGGAAAACAACAGAATAGGAAAAACAAGAGAGCTCTTCAAGAAAATTAGAGATTCCAAGGGAACATTTCATGCAAAGATGGGCTCGATAAAGGACAGAAATGGTATGGACCTAACAGAAGCAGAAGATATTAAAAAGAGGTGGCAGGAATACACAGAAGAACTGTACAAAAAAGATCTTCACGACCAAGATAGTCACGATAACGTGATCACTGACCTAGAGCCAGACATCTTGGAATGAATGGTATACACATATGTATGCCCTAATTAAAATCGCTTTTATGATGAGGAAACAAAACCCCTCAGAATATAAATTACTTTCCTATTGACCTTTTTGCACTCTGATTGAGCCATTTTGTACAGTAATTTATTACCCAAAATACAGTGTCAACATTATGTCAACATAATGGGCATGGAATCATGCATATTTTGAAGTTCAGAAATTAAAGAATAACTTTATGTTATATTTTTAAAGCATATGTCTTGGGAACATGTTTATGCAAAAATTTGATATCTATATTTTTGAAACTCCACAGGAGTAAAAAGATCAGACCATAGTAGAAAAATATTTTATTTCTAGGACTATGTCTATTTTGATAACTTGAATTAAGTATCATCTTGCAGTAAGACATTTTAATCAAGATCAAAGGCTTATTAAACATCCATGTGAAATATGTTATAAAAATTCCCATAATTAGGACTATATATGGACTTTCCTGGTGGCTCAGATGGTAAAGAATCTGCACGCAATGTAGAAAACCTGGGTTTGATCCCTGGGTTGGGAAAATTCTCTGAAGAGTGGAAGGGCTACCCACTCCAGTATTCTTGCCTGGAGAATTCCATGGACAGAGGAGACTGGCAGGCTACAGTCTAAGGGGTCACAAAGAGTCAAACACGACTGAATAATTTTCACTTCATTCCACTTCATATATATCCTCTTAGGGTATATTTTTTTCTACCTTCCAATCCCCCAAATCTCCTAGTCTACACTCTCATTAGATACTGAAAGGACTCCTTCTAATGAGTTCATCTTTATTGCATGTTGTAACATGTCTTTATACACACTATCTCAAATCATTTTCACATCCTCTTGAAATAAACAGAGTGGGTACTTGACAAACAAGTGTTTGGCGAAAGAAGCTGAGGCTCAGAGTGCTTAAGTCACTATCTTGAAATCACACAGCAGTTGAGTGTCAGAGCCAAGTTTTCGTGGTCTTCTGCTAGTGGGCTAACTGCCATATATGCTCCTCCTGGCCAGGCCCTCTCCAGCTTATGGAAGAGGTATTGGCTGTGCTCTAAATAATCTGAAGAGAAAAAGGAAAGTCTGAGAGTTAAGTTCAGTCACTCAGTCATGTCCAATTCTTTGAGACCCCATGGACTGCAATACCCCAGGCCTCAATGTCCATCACCAACTCCCGGAGTCTACTCAGATTCATGTCCGTTGAGTTGCTGATGCCAGCCAACAATCTCATCCTCTGTAATCCGCTTCTCCTCCCACCTTCAATCTTTCCCAGCATCAGGGACTTTTCCAATGAGTCAGTTCTTCGCATCAGGTGGCCAAAGTATTGGAGTTTCAGCTTCAACATCAGTGCTTCCAATGAACACCCAGGACTGAACTCCTTTAGGATGAACTGGTTGGATCTCCTTGCAGTCCAAGGGACTCTCAAGAGTCTTCTCCAACACCACAGTTCAAAAGCATCAATTCTTCAGTGATCAGCGTTCTTCACAGTCCAACTCTCACATCCATACATGACCACTGGAAAAACCTTGACTAGATGGACCTTTGTTGACAAAGCAATGTCTCTGCTTTTTAATATGCTATCTAGGTTGGTCATAACTTTTCTTCTAAGGAGTAAGTGTCTTTTAATTTCATGGCTGCAGTCACCATCTGTAGTGATTTTGGAGCCCCCCAAAATTAAGTCTGGCACTGTTTCCACTGTTTCCTCGTCTATTTGCCATGAAGTGATGGACCAGATGCCATTATCTTAGTTTTCTGAATGTTTTGCTTTAAGCCAACTTTTTCACCATCCTCTTTCACCTTCATCAAGAGGCTCTTAATTCTTCACTTTCTGCCATAAGGGTGGTGTCATCTGCATATCTGAGGTTATTGATATTTCTCCCAGCAGTCTTGATTCCAGCCTGTACTTCCTCCAGCCCAGGATTTCTCACAATGTACTCTGCGTTTAAGTGAAACAAGTAGGGTGACAATATACTGCCTTGACGTACTCCTTTTCCTATTTGGAACCAGTCTGTTGTTCCATGTCCAGTTCTAACCGTTGCTTCCTGACCTGCATACAGATTTCTCAAGAGACAGGTCAGGTGGTCCTGTATTCCCATCTCCTTCAGAATTTTCCACAGTTTATTGTGATCCACACAGTCAAAGGCTTTGGCATAGTCAATAAAGCAGAAATAGATGCTTTTTTGGAACTCTCTTGATTTTTCAGTATTCCAACAGACGTTGGCAATTTGATCTCTGGTTCCTCTGCCTTTAAATCCAGCTTGAACATCTGGATGTTCATGGTTCATGCATTGTTGAAACTTACAGAATTTTGAGCATTACTTTACTAGTATGTGAGATGAGTGCAATTGTACAGTAGTTTGAGCAATCTTTCTCATTGACCTTCTTTGGGATTGGAGTGAACACTGGCCTTTTCCAATCCTGTGGCCACTGCTAAGGTGTTGGTAATAAATGTATGCAAAGACTTGCTGTCCCACTCCCCTATCTGATTGTCCAGCTTCTACTTAAGCCTCAAGTCAAGTGCCCCATCTTCTCAGAACTCTTTCTGGATTCTCACAACACTAATAACCGTGCATATTTTATAACTTTCATAACACATGGCTACAAAAACAATTGCTTCGTTTCTATTTTTAATCTTACCATGTTACTCCTGTATAACATTATGAATTCGCTGACAACTGGGCCCATTGGATGGATAGATGTGAGATACATACATACATACATATGTATGTACATACAGACATAAACTGCCCACAACATCTAACACCACAAGCTTTACCTGTCTTTCCTTAGCCTCTATATTGGTTCATAACTTCTGCCTATACTGCTGAGTATCCAGAAGGCCTGACATGACTTTATATGAAGACAGAATGATTGAAAATCCCACCAGCCACGATATTGTCCTATTTTTCTATAATATTTTGCAGTGTGAAAATCTGACTCTCCCCTCCATCCACACTCCCTACTCTTGCAACAAATGCAGAAGGCACAAATCAGAGAAAGGCTATCCCCATTGACTTCCTTATTTCCAGAGTCCCAACATCATTCTCTGAGTCAGTGCTGAGCTGTGTCTATACAGCTGTATCTGAGCAGTATCTATACCCCCCATGGAAATTTCCAAGGCTGTAGCAGCTCAAGACACTTAGGAGGTGAAAGTGTCAGTATAAGATGCACGTGGGTAGCCAGGGGGATGGTCTGCAAGACTGAGAGTTACCCACAGTCTCAGACCTTTAGATGTGCCCTCGAGTGTGGTAGGAAATACTGAAATCTACCCGCTCAGTGAAATAACAATTTGCTTCAGAAGAGCTCATTTTACTAGGCACATCTCATTTAAGATATCTCTTTTTAATTTGCTCTTCCCTAGGGTTTTATCTAGTTGATAATAAGACTAGAATAACATTTTATTTTTCATAATCTCAACTTAATTGAAAATTTGCCTCTCGTGTGACTCATCACCTTACAAAAACTAAAATAAATGTTGTGTCCTCTAAATTCAGTGGCTTTGAAATCATCTGTGTGTGTATTTGTGCATGTAGGTACACCTATTTGTTGCATATGTGTGCATATGTTATCCTTATTATTATCATTTTCCACACTTTATATGGGCTTCCCTGGTGGCTCAGATGTTAAAGCGTCTGCCTCCAATGCGGGAGACCCGGGTTCAATCCCTGGGTTGGGAAGATCCCCTGGAGAAGGAAATGGTAACCCACTCCAGTATTCTTGCCTGGAGAATCCCATGGACGGAGAAGCCTGGTAGGCTACAGTCCACGGGGTCGCAGAGAGTCGGACACAACTGAGCGACGGAATGGAACGGAACACTTTATATAAAATAACCTCACAAGACTGAGGGGTTTTAGCAAGCCAGAGAAACTGAAGGGTATCTTACTTATTGTTCCCTATTTTTCCAGTGCTCATGCTCAGTCATGTCCGACTCTTTGTGACCCTCTGGACTGTAACCTGCCAGGCTCCTCTGTCCATGGGATTTTCTAGGCAAGAATACTGAAGTAGGTCACCATTTCCTTCTCCAAGGGATCTTCCCGGCCCAGGAATTGAAACTGTCTCCTGTGTCCCCTGCATTGTAGACAGACTCTTTACCCACTGAGCCAGTGGGAATGCAATTTTCATACAAATTTAAAGGTTAGATTCTATTTACAGTTATTACAAAGTATTGACTGAATTTCCTGTGTTGTATAATACTCCCTTGAGCCTATCTTATACCCAGTAGTTTGAGTTTTTAAAAAATAGGAGACTTGGCCAGAATCATGCAGCTGTGTAATGATAGCGCTAAAACAGTCATTGGACTCCAAATTCCAGATGGCTTTTTGACTTCAAGAAAAGGCAGAATTTAATAAATTGAACTCATTAAAAACATCAAAATGCCAATGTTTGCATTTTGTAAATTGTCAAACTCCATGCCTTGCTTTTATATTTGCATTTCACTTTGACCTTCATATGTTCTTATAAACCAAATGCAAATGGATAATTTTAATTATGTTTCTGTGAGTTCCAAGCACCTCTTCAGGAGCAAAGCACTGTTATTGCTCATTCCTCCAGTCATACTGCTCTACACTTAGTCCCTTGATGTTAGAATTGCTTGCTCCTCTTCTACTGAAAAAGAGATAGGTAAAGACAGGTTTAAGAGAGAAATAATCTGTCTTTTACAAGTGCTTTAAATTCTGGATCTAAGTCTGTATAAAAGTGTAACTTTAACCATTGCCATGTAATATTAAGCCATAAACTCAATGTCATCTTGAGATTTAGACTTTTATCATTATTGTCCATTCTTACTCCTCAGAAAAGTCCCCAGTACACATGCAATCCTTTAAAATTCCATGATTCCACCCACATAGCTAATGCTCCCCTGCCTTTTTTTTAGGCGAGTTTGGAATGACAATATTTACTTGCACTAGTTTAATTGGATCCTTAGCTAGAGAGTCATGAATCAAATCAATTCAATTTATCCAACATGCACTGAATACACACTGTTTATGAGACACAGTTAACTCCTTTGTACAAGTGCACAAACAGTGTACTTGTACAATTAATTAAATTGGTCTTTTGCAAATGAAGTCCAGGCTTCCCAGTTGGCACTAGAGGTAAAGAACCTGCCTGCCTATGCAGGAGACATAAGAGACACAAATTTGACACCTGGGTTGGGAAGATTCCCTGGAGGAGAGCATGGTAACTCACTCCAGTATTCTTGCCTGAAGAATCCCACAGACAGAGGAGCCTGGTAGGCTACAGTCCATGGGGTCACTAAGAGTTAGACATTACTGAAGTGACTTAGCACTCACACATGCAAGAGAAGTCCACTGGGACAATGCAGCATGTGCTGAAGACTTGGGGTGTTATTGGCAGTCCCACCTCTCACCACCTCCCTACCTCCCCAGACTAAATCCTGTTTCCTGCTGCCTCTTCAGTAGTCCAGTAACTGCTACTACCTTCTGCCCCCTCCCATCATGAGAACTTGGGCACAAGCTTGGGAAGCGTTGGGCTCCAGCACTTGTGAGGGTCTAGACTCACTCAACAGTTGTCCTCTTACCCCAAAAGCATGTGACACTAAATAGCAAACAAAAAGCACCATCATGTCAAAAGAGATCACAGAAGACAGGCAAAAGATCTTTTTTCCTGCTTTTTTAAGCACATTTTCAATTTGCGCTGGACCCTGCAGATTAGGTAGCTGGCCCTGGACACATTGCCAAGGATTGGGAGGAAGTAAGTTGGAAAAGCATGTGTTCTCAGACTTTCAAAATTCCAAGGATATTCTAGGAATTAGTTCTTGACCCTACAAGTGGCTGCCAGTAGGGTGCTAGTAAATTGACTCCTTGGAAAAAAATTAAATGTTTCCATCTTGATCAATTTCAAACTACCAACACAATGTCACTGATGTGGAGCTGGGAAGAGGTACACATTGTTAGCCCTCACGAGCTAGTACAGGCTGGCTTCTGTAAATTTATCCAAGAGAGTACTCTTGCTGTGGTGCTTTATTATTTTTTTTTTTTTTTAGTTTATTTACTTTAATTGGAGGCTAATTACTTTACAATATTGTATTGGTTTTGCCATACATCGACATGAATCCGCCCCGGGTGTACGTGTTATCCCCATCTTGAACCCCTCTCCCACCTCCCTCCCCATCCCATCCCTCTGGTTCATCCCAGTGCGCCAGCCCCGAGCATCCTGTATCATGCATTGAACCTGGACTGGCGATCCATTTCACATATGATAATGTACATGATTCAATGCCATTCTCCCAAATCATCCCACCCTCACCCTCTCCCACAGAGTCCCAAAGACTGTTCTATACATCTGTGTCTCTTTTGCTGTTTCGTATACAAGGTTATCATTTCCATCTTTCTAAATTCCATATATATGCGTTAGTATACTGTATTGGTGTTTTTCTTTCTGGCTTACTTCACTCTGTATAATAGGCTCCAGTTTCATCCACCTCATTAGAACTGATTCAAATGTATTATTTTTAATGGCTGAGTAATACTCCATTGTGTATATGTACCAAAGCTTTCTTATCCATTCATCTGCAGATGGACATCTAGGTTGCTTCCATGTCCTCGCTATTATAAACAGTGTTGCAATGAACATTGGAGTACATGTGACTCTTTCGATTCTGGTTTCCTCAGTGTGTATGCCCAGGAGTGCGATTGCTAGATCATATGGCAGTTCTATTTCCAGTTTTTTGAGGAATCTCCACAGGGTTCTCCATAGTGGCTGTACTAGTTTGCATTCCCACTAACAGTGTAAGAGGGTTCCCTTTTCTCCACACCCTCTCCAGTATTTATTGCTTGTAGACTTTTGGATAGCAGCCATTCTGATTGGCGTGAAATGGTACCTCATTGTGGTTTTGATTTGCATTTCTCTGATTATGAGGGATGTTGAGCATCTTTTCATGTGTTTGTTAGCCATCTTTATGTCTTCTTTGGAGAAATGTCTGTTTAGTTCTTTAGCCCATTTTTTGATTGGGTCGTTTATTTTTCTGGAATTGAGCTGCAGGAGTTGCTTGTATATTTTTGAGATTAATTCTTTGTCAGTTGCTTCATTTGCTATTCTCTCCCATTCTGAAGGCTGTCTTTTCACCTTGCTTATAGTTTCCTTTGCTGTGCAGAAGCTTTTAATTTTAATTAGGTCCCATTTGTTTATTTTTGCTTTTATTTCCAATATTCCGGGAGGTGGGTCATGGAGGATCCTGCTGTAATTTATGTCGGAGGGTGTTTTGCCTATGTTCTCCTCTAGGAGTTTTATAGTTTTTGGTCTTACATTTAGATCTTTAATCCATTTTGAGTTTATTTTTTGGGTATGGTGTTAGAGAGTGTTCTAGTTTCATTCTTTTACAAGTGGTTGACCAGTTTTCCCAGCACCACTTGTTAAGACATAGCCAAAGCAATCTTGAGAAAGAAGAATGAAACTGGGGGAATCAACCTGCTGGACTTCAGGCTCCACTACAAAGTCACAGATATCAGGACAGTATGGTACTAGCATAAAGACAGAAATATAGATCAGTGGAACAAAATAGAAAGCCCAGAGATAAATCCATGCACCTATTGACACCTTATCTTTGACAAAGGAGGCAAGAATATTCGACGGAGAAAAGACAATCTCTTTAACAAGTGGTGCTAGGAAAACTGGTGTGGCACTTTAAAAACATGGATTCTGACTCCAAATTCTGACTCTGCCACTTACTAGCTCTAGAGCCTAGGACAATTAACTGAACTTTTCTAGCCTCAGTTCCCTCATCTACAAAATGAGGATATGAAATGACAGTACCTACCTCTTAAAGTTATTGAGAAATTTTGAGTTAATATCAGTAAATCATGAAGGACACCTTGTCTTTAAGTAGGTGCTATTTAAAAGGTTCTATTTTTTATATACCTTGGTTATGTTTTATATACCCTTGTTATTCATTGGAAGGACTGATGCTGAAGCTGAAGCTCCAATACTTTGGCCACCCAAAGCCCAGAGCTGACTCATTGGGAAAGACCCTGACACTGGGAAAGATGGAGGGCAGGAGGAGAAGGGGATGAGATGGCTAGATGGCATCATTGACTCAATGCACATGAGTTTGAGTAAACTCCAGAAAATAATGAAGGACAGGCAAATCTGGTGAGTTGCAATCCATGGGGTTGCTAAGAGTTGGACACGGCTTAGCAACTGAATAACAACAGATTTTTGAGGCAAAACAGCATGCATGATCTTGCTATCTCTCCCATATACCAGAGTGTGAACACTTTTGGGTCTAGAACTTATTCTTATACCATTAAATCCACAGTCCGTAGTGAAGTCCAACACATTTCATGAATGTTTAATGAATGAACATTTATAATTCAGAATCTAAAATAGACACTAGTTCTTTAAAGGTGAATTTTTGTCTTTCCACAAAGCATAAACACAGACACAGAATTTGTCACATTTTATTTGCCCCCTACTTTGAATCTCAAATTTATTCAGTGCTATATCTCTCCACTGGTGGCTCAAATGGTAAAAAATCTACCTGCAATGCAGGAGACCCGGGTTTGATCCCTGGGTTGGGAAGATCACCTGGAGGAGGGCATGGCAACCCACTCCAGTGTTCTTGCCTGGAGAATCCTATGGACAGAGGAGCCTGGCAGGCTACAGTTCATGGGGTGGCAAAGAGCTGAACACAAATGAGCAACTAACACTTTCAAGTATCTCTCCACAATGTGATGAGGTTTCTTAAAGCTGATACTAGAGAACTCATTTGAGTCAGTTCTAATGAGGTGGATGAAACTGGAGCCTTTTATACAGGGTGAAGTAAGCCAGAAAGAGCAAGACCAATACAGTATATTAACGCATATATATGGAATTTAGAAAGATGGTAACGACGCCCCTATATGCGAGACAGCAAAACAGACACAGATGTAAAGAACAGACTTTTGGAGTCTGTGGGAGAAGGCGAGGGTGGGATGATATGACAGAATAGCACTAAACATGTATATTACCATATGTAAAATAGATGACCAGTACAAATTTGAGGCATGAAGCAGGGCACCCAAAACTGGATGGGTTGGGGAGGGAAGGGAGGGGGGAAAGGGGTTCAGAATGGTGGGACACATGTACACCTGTGGCTGATTCATGTCAATGAATGGCAAAAACCACCACAATATTGTAAAGCAATTAGCTTCCAATTAAAATAAATACATTAATTTTTAAAAAGCTAAGTAATGCTATTTGATCTCACCTTCCATTATAGAGACTTATACAAAATCATGCCATTTTTTTCTCTTCCTGTATCCAGCATCATTATTCTTCCCAAGGTTTTCTATTTCAGCGACACTCTTTGCTTGTAGAACCCAGAGTATTAAAGTGGGAAGAGGGTAGACAGGGCAATCAATTCTGCCTCTCTCCTGAAGCAACAGTTCCGTCCAAAACATGTCCACAAATTGGTGACCTGAACTGGTTTAAAAACCTTCAGTGGCACAGGAGCCAGGCATATTGCCAATCCACTTTTCAGACAGAACTAATTTTTACGCAAATTTCTTATGTCAAGAAGTCTAACTTCCTGAATCTTCCATTTACTTTTAATGACTGGCCTCTTGAGTTGGAAAAGCAAATAAAATGCAATTATCTAATATTCTTCATATACCCAACACCCCAGACAATATTTCCTGCCCCTATTTCTGTCATTTTAAATACTATGAAAACAAGCTTCTTTTTTCTAGTAAGGGAAATCATCCATTTTTTCTATTTTCAAATATTAATATTAAACATTTCTGATAATTTGATACTAAATTATTTCCATGTTTTCCCCATATCTTGTTTTTCTATCATTTTTATCTTGATGGATCGAATCATAGTTTGTTTTGCAAACAGATCACTGTGACTAACTCATAAACATATTTTATATCTTCTTTGAGGTACAGAACATTATTATTAATACTATTCTTTTTTAAAAGTTAAATTTTGGAAGAATAGAGGAAGAAAAAGTGGGATCACCCCAGGAGTTTCCCTTTTTATCTACAGTAAAGAATAGTGGAATATCAAAGATCAAAAATAACCCACCCTAAAATCAATAGCCTCAGGTCTCAACTATTTGTTCAGTTCAGTTCAGTCGCTCAGTCGTGTCCGACTCTTTACGACCCCATGAATCACAGCACGCCAGGCCTCCCTGTCCATCACCAACTCCCGGAGTTCACTTAAACTCATGTCCATCGAGTCGGTGATGCCATCCAGCCATCTCATTCTCTGTTGTCCCCGTCTCCTCCCACCCCCAATCCTTCCCAGCATCAGACTCTTTTCCAGTGAGTCAACTCGTCGCATGAGGTGGCCAAAGTATTGCAGTTTCAGCTTTAGCATCAGTCCTTCCAATGAACACCCAGAACTGATCTCCTTTAGGATGGACTGGTTGGATCTCCTTGCAGTCCAAGGGACTCTCAGGAGTCTTCTCCAGCACCACAGTTCAAAAACATCAATTCTTCGGCGATCAGCTTTCTTCCCAGTCCAACTCTCACATCCAACATGACCACGGGAAAAACCATAGCCTTGACTAGACGGACCTTTGTTGACAAAGTAATGTCTCTGCTTTTTAATATACTATCAAGGTTGATCATAACTTTCCTTCCAAGGAGCAAGCGTCTTTTAATTTCATGGCTGCAATCAGCATCTGCAGTGATTTTAGAGCCCAAAAAAATAAAGTCTGACACTGTTTCCACTGTTTCCCCATCTATTTCCCATGAAGTGATGGGACTAGGTGCCATGATCTTTGTTTTCTGAATGTTGAGCTTCAAGCCAACCTTTTCACTCTCCTCTTTCACTTTCATCAAGTAGAAATTCTTTATTATTCAATCATAATTGATCAGCTTTGACAATTTTTACCCATAAAAAGTAACCATTTTCCCTCCAATCTTCCTGAAGCCAAGCATTTTTCTGCATTTGTTTCTCACATTTCTTCTCTCTCAATAGTTTTGTAGTGTCAGTGTTTTTAATTAAGTACACTGATTGTCTCAGTAAGCAACAGCTCTTAGTAAACACAGAAAGTGTATAAGAAGTCACCCCATGGTCAGCAGAATTCTAACACAGCCCTCGTGATTCCTACTCACTGGCATCCTTGCTTTTTCCAGTCCCCAACCTTTGATTATAGGCAGGACCTACAACATCCTTCTAACAAGTAGACTATACGAAAAGATGGGAATCATTCCCAAGGTTGTGCTACTTCCTGTGGCAAAAGTGAAGGGCATTTGCTCATATAATTAAGATCATAATCATTGAGAGCAGGAGGAGACGGGAATGAGAGAGGATGAGATGGTTGGATGGAGCCATCGACTCAACAGACATGAGTGTGAACAAACTCAAGGGGATAGTGAAGGACAGGGAAGCATGGCGTGCTGCAGTCCTGGGGTCACAAAGAGTGAGAAACAACTGAGTGACTGAACAATAGCATTCATTTTGATAAACAATCATCTTTATTTTGATAAATTTAAGTTAATCAGAAAGGAGATTATTCTCAGTGTTCCTGATCCCATCAGGCAAGAGCTGGAGGTGGAACATTCTCTCCCTTTGTCTGTCTATCTCCCCTTCAACTCCTCCTCCTCCTCCTGCCCTTCCTTCTGCTTCTTCCCCTCTTTCTCTCTCTCCTTCCTGCATTGCTGGTTTTAAAGAATCAAATGAAAGAGATGAATTCTGTAGCATCAAGGAAATGGATTCTATACAGAAATGATAATGAACAATTTACAAACAGACACAATATAGTTGTGCTGGGGCTCATAAACAAAATGCTGAGTGAAAGAAACCAGACACAAGAGTACATATTGTATGCTTCCATTCATTTAAAGTAAAAAACAGGCAATACTAAACTGTAGTGTCAAGATAGTGTTTATCTCGTTTCTGTACAGTATTCCAACGTGTAAATATACCACAGTGTATCTATCCAACTACTATCAGGCAGTATTTGTATAGTTTCTGATTTGGGGCTTTTACAAAATGCTGTGATCCATATTCAGGTTTTAGAGTTCTTCTGTTAGTCACATATTTATTCTGTTGGTAAAATTACTTTTCCCAAAAAAAGCCTTCAGCGATGTCCTTAATTCCAAACTAATCTGCACATTCTTTTACTTGTTGAGTTATTAGAGCTGGATCAGTGAGGTCAAAAATGACAGATCAATTATCAAAGAGTTGGTGAGTAAGTCAACCTCCTAGGACAAACACAGTTTACCAGCTTAAGCAAACAAGCACAGATTTCTACCCCAACTGTTCTAACACGCAGTTTCCTGTCATAAACATTCATAGTCTCAGGGTTACAAGTAAACAGTCTTCAGAGTTACTAAAACAAACCTTGCGAGATTATAGAAATGTTCTTTGCCCCTTTTCAGTAAACAGCCTTAGAAAGTCAACCATATAATGACGATATATAGAAGCAAAGATTTAGTTTAAATGTTGTTAAAACTTGTAGGTAAATATTTGCTAAACTTCGCCTTTATCTGTCTAAACAAACGGTAATGGTTAATCCAGTGTTTTCTTGTGTCTGTCATGTCTTAAACATTCTCTTTGTGTTTTCTATTTGAAACTTGTAGCCTCTGATTTCAGTGTTTATCTCAATTGAGCCTGAATTGTAGATACTCAGGACTTGTTTTATTATTTTCCATAATGATGTATATATAAATTTATCTGATAATTACTGAAAGTTTCATTGAATTGAACTGAATTAAATAATGTTTTAGAAAATAGTTAAGAAGTAAAGATGCCCACTGGGTGTTCTGGTGGTTTTATTGTATTTCCTCCTTTCAGAGATGTAAACTAGGAAATAAGGAGATCAGTACTGGGTATTCATTGGAAGGACTGATGATAAAGCTGAAGCTCCAATACTTTGGCCACCTCATGCGAAGAGTTGACTCACTGGAAAAGACTCTGATGCTGGGACGGATTGGGAGCAGGAGGAAAAGGGGACGACAGAGAATGAGATGGCTGGATGGCATCACTGACTCGATGGACATGGGTTTGAGTGAACTCCGGGAGTTGGTGATGAACAGGGAGCCCTGGCATGCTGTGATTCATGGGGTCACAAAGAGTCGGACACGACTGAGCGACTGAACTGAACTGAACTGAACTGGAACTAGGAAACATATGGTTAATAATGATTAAATTAAGGTGGACTAAAAAAAAAAAGGAAATGGATTCTACCCAAAACCTGAGGAAATTTGAAGTATAATCCCTTCTGTTTCAGCCACCAGGTGAGAATTCAGCCTGGTCAACAACTTTATTTTCATCTCATGAGACCCCAACCAGAGACCCAGTGAATTTGTTCCCAGACTCCTGGCCTACTAGCAGATAACAAAATGCATGTGTTTTAAGCTACTAAGTTGTCCTAATTTGCTACATAGCCAAAGATAATGAATCTCTGATTAGTTGCAAAAATTGAAGAATATATATATACTCTTCACCTTATACTTTCAGAGAGAATGTTTTGGAAGTTCCTCTTTGATGAATGACCATTAATGTCCCTCCTCCTCTTGACCATGATGCTTCTTAAAACAGTAGCTGATACTCATTTTGTTCACTGCTTTACTATTCATGCAATCCCAGGTTAAGCAAATTGCATTTACTGTCACCACTCTATGAAAGTAGTCAATTATTTTCATGAGGATCACCATAATTGAACTAATTATCTATGTAACTGATGTTTCTGAATAATTCCTTTATTATTTTATGAGGAAGCAGAAAATAAAAATGGTTAAATCATAGAAATATAGGCTCTTACTTTTAGTGGCCTTATTACACTTTGCCTGAAGTGCTTTATATAACAATTTATTATTTAAAATGTAATGAAAGCAATATGATATCATATGATACTTAGAGTTCAGTAACCAAGGGATGAACAGCTTTTTATGTAATATCCCATTTAGAGATATTTCTATATGTTTAATTATGAATAGCTGCAATTCTTCCCTGAAATTTTATTATGATTAAATGATTTTGATTACATTTAGATGATTTACTCTTAGAATTTAACAAATCCTAATCTAAAAGCTATGTTTAATCCCTACTCTAAAAGCACTTTTATAAGGTGAGCACTATTATTCCTTATAATTTATTTTTAAAACTACAGTTCAGAAGAAAAGTAAATTTCCTAAGACCACAGATCAAGTAAATAACAGAGAAAAGAATAGAACTTGGAAATAAAAAAATTTTATGCTAGATCCTGGAATTTCAAACATCGTATGTCATTAAGCTTAGGCTTAAAAATGCTCAGTTTTAATAAACTGAAATCATTATTTCTTATAATAGGAGATTTTAATTGTAATCAATGTTTCTTTTTATATTCATCTGGAATACAGGAATTCCCATGAATCAGAGTGCCCCAAATGTTGTCGTTGATCAGTCACCAAGTTGTGCCTGACTCTTTGTGACCCCATGGATGCTGAACTGAAATTCCAAAACTTTGGCCACCTGATGTGAAGAACTGGCTCATTTGAAAAGACCCTGATGCTGGGAAAGATTAAAGGCTGGAGGAGAAGGGGATGACAGAGGATGAGATGGTTGCATGGCATCACCGACTCTATGGACATGAGTCTGAGTAAGCTCCAGGAGATGGTGATGGATGTGGAAGCCTGGCATACTGCAGTCCATGGGATTGTAGAATCAGTCACGACTGAGCTTCTGAACTGAACTGAACTGAATTGCAGCATACCAGGTCTCCCTGTCCCTCACCATCTCCCAGAATTTGCCCAAGTACATGTCCATTGAATAGGTGATGCCATCCACCCATCTCACCCTCTGTCACCCTCTTTTCCTTCTGCCTTCAATCTTTCCAAGAATCAGGGTATTTTACAATAAGCTGGCTCTTTGCATCAGGTGGCCAAAGTATTGGAGCTTCAGCTTTAGAATCAGTCTTTCCAAAGAGTACTCAGTGTTGATTTCCTTTAGGATTGACTGGTTTTATTTCCTTGCTGTCCAAGGGATTCTCAAGAATCTTCTCCAGCACCACAGTTCTTCAGCGCTCTGCCTTCTTCACGGTCCAACTCTCACATCCATACACGACTACTGGAAAAACCATACCCTTGACTATAAGAACCTTTGATGGCAAAGTGATGTCTTTGTTTTTTAACAAAGTCATGTCTTTGCTTTTTAAATCTCTCCTGTGCCCTTGTGAATAGCACAATTAGCAACTGCAATGAAAAAATGTGGTGTATTTAATTTCACACTTCTAAGAGAAGAATGGGTGGACAAGATCCATCTCCAGGAAATAAATGGTATCTTAATTCAGGAATGCAACTTGGTAGGTTATTTTTATTTTTAATAAAGAAAAGTAAGGTCCCAGAAGCATAACCTGAATGATGACTACCGAGAAAACTAAACCCTGCATATTAAAACAGAGAGAGAATTTGGAAATCGGGAACAGAGATGACACAATGAATGGTTATTGATGAGGAGCGAGCTGGCCAGAGAGAAATACTCTATAAGACAGATGGCAGGATATTTATAAACCTTTCATTGTAATATAACATGTATGCAGAAAAATACAAATCTGCTCAATAAATTTTCATAAAGAGAGCACAATTGGTTAACCACTGTCTATATCAAGAAAAAACTACGTCAGTGTCTCAGAAACCACCTTGCTCCTCCTCCTAGTTTCAATTCTCTTCCAAAAAAGGAGAAGGAAAATTATAACCAATACCATGACTTTCAAGATTATAAATTAGTATTACCATTTTTATTTTACATAAACTAAATCTTGCCTATCCATTATTTTGTGTCTGATTCTTTTGTTCAACATTATATCTGTACAATTCTATCCCATTTTGCATATATCAAAATAATATGTTCTTTTTTATTTCCTCATCATTATATCTTTATGAAGATACCTCATTTAAGTTATGAATTTTACTGCTGATAAACATTTGATTTGTTATATGTTGACCTGTTGAAAATAGTGCTACCAGGAGTATTCTTGTCTTATGTCTTTTGATAAACATATGTATGCATTTCTTCAGGAAATAGTCTTTGTAGAAGTACTTGATCATAGGTTTTGCATAAGCTATTTTAAAAGATACTCCAAAACTGTACCAATATATAGTTCCTCTGGCAGTAAATGGAAGCCCTATTTATGCATATATTTAGTAGTCGTTGATATGATTTGTTTGTACACTTTAACCACTCTAGTGGGTGAGTAATAATATCATTGGGATTCCTTGGTGGCTCAAATGGTTAACAGTCTGCCTGCAATGCATGAGACCTGGGTTCAATCCTTGGGTCAGAAAGATTCCCTGAAGAAGGGAATGGCAATGCACTTTCTTACTTAGAAAATCCCATGGATGGAGGAGCCTGGCAGGCTAAAATCCATGGGGTTGAAAAAGTCAGACATGACTGAGTGACATCACCCACAGTTTCAATTTTTGTCTCATTAATAGTGAAGACTGAAGACCATTAAAATGTTTGTTGGCTATTTGAATACCTTCTTTGGTGAAGTGGTAAAAGTCTTGTGTTCATTTTTCTACTGGTTATCTTTTCCTGATAATTTTATATTCTTTATGTATTTTGGATACAAGAGAAATAACTTCTTCTGTAGCAAAATAGAGCATTGCTGTAGTCAGAACCATATACACAGCCATCAGTTCAGTTCAGTTCAGTTCAATTCAGTCACTCAGTCGTGTCCGAATCATTGCAACCCCATGAATCGCAGCATGCCAGGCCTCCCTGTCCATCACCAACTCCTGGAATTCACTTAAACTCATGTCCATCAAGTCAGTGATGCCATCAAGCCATCTCATTCTCTGGCGTCCCCTTCTCCTCCTTCCCCCAATCCATCCCAGCATCAAGGTCTTTTCCAGTGAGTCAACTGTTCACATGAGCTGGCCAAAGTATTGGAATTCCAGCTTTAGCATCAGTCATTCCGATGAACACCCAGGACTGATCTCCTTTAGAAGGGACTGGTTGGATCTCCTTGCAGTCCAAGGGACTTTCAAGAGTCTTCTCCAACACCACAGTTCAAAAGCATCCATTCTTCTGCACTCAGCTTTCTTTGTAGTCCAACTCTCACATCCATACGTGACCACTAGAAAAACCATAGCCTTGACTAGATGGACATTAGGTGGCAAAGTAGTGTCTCTGCTTTTTAATACGCTATCTAGGTTGGTCTGGTCATAACTTCCCTTCCAAGGAGTAAGCGTCTTTTAATTTCATGGCTGCAATCAGCATCGGCAGTGATTTTGGAGCTCAAAAAAATAAAGTCTGACACTGTTTCCACTGTTTCTCCATCTATTTCCCATGAAGTGATGGGACCAGATGCCATGATCTTAGTTTTCTGAATGTTGAGCTTCAAGCCAACTTTTTCACTCCCCTCTTTCATTTTCTTTCTTTTTTTTTTTTTTTCGGTAATTAATTTATTTTTTATTGGAGGCAAATTATTCCACAATATCATATTGGTTGGTTTTGCCATACATTGACATGAATTCGCCCCGGGTTTACATAAGTTCCCCCTCCTGAACCCCCCTCCCTCCTCCCTCCTCCCTTTATCCTCCTTCTGGGTCATCCCTGCATGCCAGCCCCGAGCATCCTATAACATGCATCAAACCTGAACTAGTGATTCATTTCACTTTCATTTTCATCAAGAGGCTTTTTAGTTCCTCTTCACTTTCTGTCATAAGGGTGGTGTCATCTGCATATCTGAAGTTATTGATATTTCTCCTGGCAATCGATTCCAGTTTGTGCTTCTTCCAGCCCAGCGTTCCTCATGATGCACTCTGCATATAAGTTACATAAGCAGGGTGACAATATACAACCTTGACATACTCCTTTTCCTATTTGGAACCAGTCGGTTGTTCCATGTCCAGTTCTAACTGTTTCTTCCTGACCTACATACAGGTTTCTCAAGAGGTAGGTCAGGTGGTCTGGGATTCCCATCTCTTTCAGAAAGTTCCACAGTTTAATGTGATCCACACTGTCAAAGGCTTTGGCATAGTCAGTAAAGCAGAAATAGATGTTTTTCTGGAACTCTCTTGCTTTTTCCATGATCCAGCAGATGTTGGCAATTTGATCTCTGGTGCCTCTGCCTTTTCTAAAACCTGCTTGAACATCTGGAAGTTCACGGTTTGCATATTGATGAAGCCTGGCTTGGAGAATTTTGGGCATCATTTTACTAGCCTGTGAGATGAGTGCAATTGTGTGGTAGTTTAAGCATTCTTTGGCATTGCCTTTCTTTGGGATTGGGATGAAGACTGATCTTTTCCAGTCCTGTGGCCACTGCTGAGTTTTCCAAATTTGCTGGCATATTGAGTGCAGCACTTTCACACCATCATCTTTCAGGATTTGAAATAGCTCCACTGGAATTCCATCACCTCCACTTGTTTTGTTCATAGCGATGCTTTCTAAGGTCCACTTGACTTCACATTCCAAGATGTCTGGCTCTAGGTCAGTGATCACACCATCGTGATTATCTTGGTTGTGAAGATCTTTTCTGTACAGTTCTTCTGTGTATTCTTGCCACCTCTTCTTAATATCTCCAGCTTCTGTTAGGTCCATACCATTTCTGTTCTTTATAGAGCCCATCTTTGCATGAAATATTCCCTTGATATCTCTAATTTTCTTGAAGAGATCTCTAGTCTTTCCTATTCTGTTGTTTTCCTCTATTTCGTTGCATTGATCACTGAGGAAGGCTTTTTATCTCTCCTTGCTATTCTTTGGAACTCTGCATTCAGATGCTTATATCTTTCCTTTTCTCCTTTACTTTTCGCTTCTCTTCTTTTCACAGCTATTTGTAAGACCTCCTCAAACAGCCATTTTGCTTTTTTGCATTTTTTTTCCATGGGGATGGTCTTGGTCCCTGTCTCCCATACAATGTCACGAACCTCCGTCCATAGTTCATCAGGCACTCTATCTAACAGATCTAATCCCTTAAATGTATTTCTCACTTCCACTGTATAATCATAAGGGATTTGATTTAGGTCATATCTGAATGGTCTAGCAGTTTTCCCTACTTTCTTCAAGTCTGAATTTGGCAATAAGGAGTTCATGATCTGAGCCACAGTCAGCTCCTGGTCTTGTTTTTGCTAATTGTATAGAGCTTCTCCATCTTTGGCTGCAAAGAATATAATCAATCTGATTTTGGTGATGGCCATCTGGTAGAGTCTTCTCTTGTGTTGTTGGAAGAGGGTGTTTGCTATGACCAGTGTGTTCTCTTGGCAAAACTCTACTAGCCTTTGCCCTGCTTCATTCCGTGCTCCAAGGCCAAATGTGCCTGTTACTCCAGGTGTTTCTTGGCTTCCTACTTTTGCATTCCAGTCCCCTATAATGAAAAGGACATCTTTTTTGGGTGTTAGTTCTAAAAGGACTTGTAGGTCTTCTTAGAACCATTCAACTTTGGCTTCGTCAGCATTACTGGCCGGGGCATAGGCTTGGATTACTGTAATATTGAATGGTTTGCCTTGGAAATGAACAGAAATCATTCTGTCGTTTTTGAGATTGCATCCAAGTACTGCATTTCGGACTCTTTTGTTGACCATGATGGCTACTCTATTTCTTCTAAGGGATTCCTGCCCACAGTAGTAGATATAATGGGTGAGTTAAATTCACCATTCCAGTCCATTTTAGTTCACTGATTCCTAGAATGTCGACGTTCACTCTTGCCATCTCCTGTTTGACCACTTCCAATTTGCCTTGATTCATGGACCTAACATTCCAGGTTCCTATGCAATATTGCTCTTTACAGCACCGGACCTTGCTTCTGTCACAGGTCACATCCACAACTGGGTATTGGTTTTGCTTTGGCTCCATCCCTTCATTCTTTCTGGAGTTATTTCTCCACTGATCTCCAATAGCATACTGGGCACCCACCGACCTGGGGAGTTCTTCACTCAGTATGCTATCACTTTGGCTTTTGATACTGTTCATGGGGTTCCCAAGGCAAGTATACTGAAGTGGATTGCCATTCCCTTCTCCAATGGACCACATTCTGTCAGACCTCTCCACCATGACCCACCCATTTTGGGGTGCCCCACACTGCATGGCTTAGTTTCATTGTACAAGGCTGTGGTCCATGTGATCAGATCGACTATTTTTCTGTGATTATGATTTCAGTGTGTCTGCCCTCTGATGCCCTCTCGCAATACCTACAATCTTACTTGGGTTTCTCTTAACTTGGTCGTGGGGTATCTCTTCACGGCTGCTCCAGCAAAGCGCAGCTGCTGCTCCTTACTTTGGACGAGGGGTATCTCCTCATAGCCGCCCCTCCTGACCTTGAACGTAGAGTAGCTCCTCTCGGCCCTTCTGTGTCCACGCAGCTGCCATCCACAGCCATATTTGTATCCAAATCCATAATCACAGCCACAGCCATATCTAAAACCATAAACATGTTCAGTCCTTTGTAGTTCCTGCATCCACAGCTGTAGTAATATATACAGTCATATCCACAGCCATGCTGGGTACATGTCTATATCCTCCACAAGAGTTCCATAGTAGCAGCATCCCATAGTTTCAAGATTAGTGTGTTATAATAGGAAGCTTCTAATGTCCCTCACATATCTGGGATACATATACTCTGAGAAATGGGTGGGGCTTACCTCAGTATGGATCTGCTTCTCATCACAGAAATTTGCATACGATAAGCTCATTATTTTGGTGGCTTAAATGTGTTAAAAAAATTTCTATTTAATCTGCTGTTACTAAAAAATTATATCACACAATCACCAGCTTTAAAGGAAATTGACATCACCCTAGTCCATGCTGTGAAAACATACTCAACAACCTTGGTTCTAACCTTCTGTTGTCCCTCTCCTTGTTAACTTCTTTCCATACTACTTTCAGAAATATTGACGATTAATTTCAACATTCCCAATATGATGCTTCAAATGTGTAAGACGTACTCCCAGCAGAGTGCTGTCTGGAAAACCCAACACATCGTTTGACAATCAACACAGACATCATCTGATTCACATACCCCTTCTTTGAGTCTGCTCCCTTATATTATGCCATGACCTCCGCACATCACACTTGATCTTCTCTCTGACTATCTTCCTCCCTCGCTGAATTTCATTTGCTTACCTGAAATGCCTTTTGTTTATTGGACTTAGCTTAATATCTGGTTCAAAGGAACCACTAAGCAACTGAGGGTTTAATAAAGCAAAGAATGAATAAATATTATTGTGATCCTTAATTTTATATCAGTTTGATAGGGTTATGAGATACCAGGTAATTGATGAGAGTATTTCTAGGTGGGCCTGTGAAGGTGTTTCTAGAAGAGGATTTGGGGGCAGTGGAAGTTTTCTATACAGTACTATAGTGGTGGATACACATTATACCTTTGTCAAAACCACAGAATGTACACCAAGAGTGAATCCTAACATAAACTGTGCACTTTGATGACAAGATCATGTTGGCTCATCAGTTATTTCAAATGCACACTGTGGGGCAGGAGGTTGTTCATGTGTAAACACAGGGAGTGTGCAGGAATGATCAATCCTTTCCACTCCATTGTGAACTTAGATCTCTTAAAAATTGTTTGCTGATTTAAAAAATGATAAATAGGAACTCCCTTGGCTGTACAGTCGTTAAGACTTCACCTTCCAATAGAGGGGGTATGAGTTCAGTCCCTGGTTAGGGATCTAAGATCCAGGTGCCTCTTGACATAGCCTCTCCAACAAACCAAAACAATTTTTTTTAAAAGCCAGAAACAATATTGTAGCAAATTCAATAAAGACTTTTTGAAAATGGTCCGCATCAAACAAATTTTCTAAAAATCACTTTAAAAATAATAATAAACTGTAAAAGCACAAAAAGAATAAGTGAGAAAATTAATTAAATTAATGAAAAGACAAGCAATCATTCAGTTAAGTTCAGTCACTCAGTCACGTCCGACTCTTTGCGACCCCATGAATCACAGCACGCCAGGCCTCCCTGTCCATCACCAACTCCCGGATTTCACTCAAACTCATGTCCATCGAGTCGCTGATGCCATCCAGCCATCTCGTTCTCTGTCATACCCTTTTCCTCCCACCCCCAATCCCTCCTAGCATCAGACTCTTTTCCAGTGAGTCAACTCGTCGCATGAGGTGGCCAAAGTATTGGAGTTTCAGCTTTAGCTTCAGTCCTTCCAATGAACACCCAGGATTGATCTCCTCTAGAATGGACTGGTTGGATCTCCTTGTAGTCCAAGGGACTCTCAAGAGTCTTCTCCAGCACCACAGTTGAAAAGCATCAATTCTTCAGCGATCAGCTTTCTTCATAGTCCAACTCTCACATCCATACATCACTTCAGATGCTGATTGCAGCCAGGAAATTAAAAGACGCTTACTCCTTGGAAGGAAAGTTATGACCAACCTAGATAGCATATTAAAAAGCAGAGACATTACTTTGCCAACCAAGGTCCATCTAGTCAAGGCTATGGTTTTTCCAGGGGTCATGTATGGATGTGAGAGTTGGACTGTGAAGCAATCATTAGATCTGCTAATATTTAAGATGCTGCTTAATCTTCAATTACTATTTTAATTAGTAACTAAAACACAATTTTCAGCAATAATAGTTAAAATAGCAACAAATATTGACAATTATTTTTTGTTGTTGTTGAGTTGCTAAGTTGTTGCAAAGACTCTTTTGCAACAACATGGTTTTAGCCCACCGGGCTCCTCTGAGCATGGGATTTCCCAGGCAAGAATACTGGAGTGGGTTGCTATTGCCCTCTCCAGAGATTGACCCCATGTCTCCTGCATTGGCAGGTGGATTCTTTACCAAGGAGCCACCTGCGAGCACACCCACCCATGGTAGCCCATGTTATCATCAAGAGGGCTGTGAGAAGTGTTTTCTAATTTGCTCTTATCATTTTATAAATAAACAGATTGGTGTTAGAGGTTAAGATATTGGCAAGATCACTCAGTCTTCAGCAGCAGAACTTCAATCAAGTCTTTTGAATATGATATCTATACTATAGGAGTTCCCTCTGGTCCAGAGGTTAAGTATCTGCCAGTCAATCCAGGAAGATGCCACATGTCATGGGGCAACTAACTGCCCCAACTTCTGAGCCCACACTCTAGAGCCTGTGCTCTGCAACAAGAGAAGCTCCAAAATGAGAAGCCCACTCACCACAACAAAAGAGTGGTCCCCGCTCACTACAACTAGAGAAAGCCTCCCACAGCCACAAAGACCCAGTGCAGCCCTCAATTAATTAAGTAATTTTTAAAAATCTGTGCTTTTTCTTGAAGAGAAGGGTAAGATAATTCATTTCTAAGGTTTTTTCCATAAAACTAACATTCACTATATCTTCTAAATGATTCTTTCCTTTTATATACCGAAGCTTTTAAATCTCCTTTTTGACCTTTACCGCTGCAATGAAACCACAACCCCTTCTTAAGTAGACTCCCTTATTGAGTTCTTACATTCACTGCAAACCTCCCTTCAAACTTGAAATGTTATGTTCTTGTAGTAATGCCATGCTATTCTCTGGTTTTGGAGAGATAGGCCTATTACTTTTATGAAAAGGAGTTACGAAACACTAGAAGTTAGAGAGAAAGAACTATGATTTTTCTAACAGTTTTCATTTTGAATCTTCTGTAACAAAGTGTCATAAATCCACAATCTGCATGTGAAAGACCTGCCTTTCATGCAAACCTTCCTCAAACTGTTTCATTATTTTGGATATTTATGATCGCTTTCTCCTATAATAATCTTCTGAAATAGCAGTCCTTCCTGGATTTATTATAAATATGTTTTTCTACTACTATTATGACAAAGTAGATTTCATTACAAGAATCTTTATTTGCATTAATTTTCTTTCTTGTTTTTCTGTGGTCATCAGAAAACTGGTGAGCCTTTATTAAGCACATACAATCTGAAAGGCATTAACATATTGAATTTTGAAAATGGGTCCCTGTCTTCCAGGCTTAAGCTTCTGTTTCAGGAGCTCCCCTCTGACCTGGCGTGTCTCATGCCTATGGCCCAGTTACATTTTTTCATGCTATCAGCCTCCACTTCTTCAGGACTACACATCAACCCTATCACCCACTGCAACTGTTCTTGGTAAAAAAACATTAATAATGACCCATGTTGCAATTTCCAATAACTGTTTTACATACCCGTTTCTGAGCACAGTAACCATCCTTTTTTCTTGAAAATGTACAACCTTTAGTTTCCTGATAACAGACTTTTTTTTAGTTCTAACCTTAACTTCTCTGAAAACTTCTCATTTTTCATTGGCTCCTCTTAAAGTAACTTCAGCTTGTCTTTTTAATTATTAGGGTTGCCTTAATTCTGTCCTCATTACTTATTTCTCATTTTCTACATGCTTGCGCTCATCAGTCGTGTTTGACTCTTTGTGACCCCATAGACCGTAGCCAGCCAGGTTTCTTTGTCCTTGGAATTATCCAGGCAAGAATGCTGGAATGGGTTGCCATTCCTTCTCCAGGGTACTTTCCTGACCCAGGGATCAAACATGGGTCTCCTGCATTGCAAGCAGATTCTTTACCATCTGAGACACTGGGAAAGCCCTTCCCATTGTTTTAACTATCTATAATTCCAAGTACAGGCTTCTCTGATTGTTGCTGTTCAGCTGCTCAGTCGTGTCTGACTCTTAATGACCCCATGGACTGCAGCACACCAGGTTTCCCTGTTCTTTACCATCTCCCTAGGCCTGTTCAAACTCATGTCCATTGAGTCAGTAATACCATTCAACCATTTCTTCCTCTGTTGTCCGCTTCTCCTCCTGCCTTCAATCTTTCCCAGCCTCACGGTCTTTTCTAATGAGTCAGCTCTTCACATCAAGTGGCCAAATTATTGGAGCTCCAACTTCAGCATCAGTCTTTCCAATTAATATCCAGTGTTGATTTCCTTTAGGACTGAGTGGTTTGACCTCCTTGCAGTCCAAGGAACTCTCAAGAGTCTTCTCCAACACCTCAGCTCAAAATCATCAGTTCTTCGGCGCTCAAATTTCTTTTTAGTCCAACTCTCACATCCATACATGACTACTGGAAAAATCATAGCTTTGACTAGATGGACCTTTGTCAGCAAAGTAGTGTCTCTGCTTTATAATACGCTGTCTAGGTTTGTCATAGCTTTTCTTCCAAGGAGCAAGTGTCAATTTCATGGCTGCAGTCACCATCTGCAGCGATTTTAGAGCCCAAGAAAATAAAGTCTGTCACTGTTTCCATTGTTTCCCCATCTATTTGACATGATTGGACCAGATGCCCTGATCTTCACTTTTTGAATGTTGAGTTTTAAAACCATCTTTTTCACTCTCCTCTTTCACCTTTATCAAGAGGCTCTTTAATTCCTCTTTGCTTTCTGCCATAAAGATGGTGTCATCTGCATATCTGAGGTTATTGATATTTCTCCCAGCAATCTTGATTTCAGCTTGTTGCTTCATCCAGCCCAGGATTTTGCATGATGTAATCTGCATAGAAGTAAAATAAGCAGTTTAACAAGCCTTCTCTGGTAGCTCGGTGGCAAGAAACCTATCTGCCAATGCAGGAGACATGAGTTCAATCCCTGGGTCAGGAAAAGCCCCTGGAAAAAAAAAAAAAACTTCAACCCACTCCAGTGTTCTTGTGTGGGAAATCCCATGGACAGAGGCACCTTGTGGGCTACAGTCCATGGGGCCACAAAGAGTTGGACATGACTTAGATACTAAACAAAAGTGTTAGTCGTTCAGTCATGTCCAACTCTTTGGCACCCCATGAACTCTAGTCTGCCAGGCTCCTCTGTCCATGGAATTCTCCAGGCAAGAATACTAGAACAAGTTGCCATTCCTTCTCCAGGGGATCTTCCTGACCCAGTGGTAGAACCTGGGTTTCCTGCATTGCAGGCAGAGTCTTTATCATCTGAGCCACCAGGGAAGGCCACAAACAACAACAACAATTCCAAGTACCTAAATCCAACTTGCTAAAAAAAGAAAATTTCTCATAAATGTCACTCTGATACCATAAATTCCATAGACCTTATACCATTGTTATTTCCTAGAATCTTAAGTAGTGTCCAGAACTTTGTTAGATCTAATAAACACTTCTTATGTAGATGAAAGAGTAAGCACATCTTATTCATCCTTAAATCTACTCTTCCTCCTGTTTCTAGTCTCCGTGATTGGCACAACCCAATCACCCAAGCCACATACCTAAGGGTTGTGCTTCACAATAACAACTCCATCAACCACCAACATCCAGGCAGTCATCAAGACTTGATTCTACCTTCTACACACATCTCTGGAATCTGCGTATTCCCTCAGGCCATGCTTTATTCCTATATCATCATCATCATCTTTTCTGTATTTTATTTTTTGGATGCATCATGTGGACAGAGGGCCTTAGTTCCACAACCAAGGATCAAACCCAAGCCCCCTGCACTTCAAGCATGAAATCTTAACCACTGGACTGCTAGGAAAGTCCCATCTTTCCTGTATTTCTATATTTTTAGTATAAATCTGGTCTTTATAACACCAAGTCATTTTACAAACTACTACCATAACTTTTCTAAGCTACAAGGCTAAGTGTGTGTCTTCATTAATTCAATTCAATACTCCTTATCACCATGAGAATGAAACACAAATTCTGAATTACAACCTGACATACTATGTATTCCTTAACTTTGCCAAACTACAAAGACACGAATCCTAGCCTGCAGGAGATGCTTAGTAAACATCCCTTGTGTTTAGCTGGCAAGAGGAATGCAAGCTTTTTCATACTTTGCTGTCTTTTCACATGCTACTTTTCCTGACTGGACTATCTCCACCAGGGTGGTAACTGGCAAATTCAGTCTTCATATCTTTTGTGAAGCTTTTAGGACCTCCTTTTATACCAGCCAGTGTCGAGCATAACAATCCTTTTATGGCTTTACAAATGAGTGGACGCATAAATTTAAAGAGGAATTACTTTTATCTTTTGTTTTATTATTCATTTTGAACCTTAAACACAAAGTCAAAAAGCAACTACTTAGTGTCCTGGTCATGGCATTGTTACAGCTTTCATCCTGTTGCTTTTTGTTTCTTTTCTTATGAAGCCTATGAATACTTTGGAGGCAATTATTTTTTGTTTGTTCATATGTCTAATATTCTCCCATTGTCTGCCATTTACAGCAACTAGTGCTTATACATATACTATACACACAGACTGCTATTTGCTACACAGAATAGAGTAGAATGGGATGGAATGAAACTGGATTGGATCAAAAAGTTAATGTTTATAGTAATATCTAGCTGGATCACAAAAGAGAACATTGAAGTCATAGAGAACATTTATAAAATTATTATACTAGATAAAAGGCAAAGAGTCTCCAGCCTAAACAGTTGAAATGACACTTGAAGGAAAGGTAAATTAAAAGAATTATAAACAGAATTTGACAAGATATTGTTCCTGCTAATAAAGAAAAAGAGCTGGATAATGATGCTATACTTTCTGACCTTTGCAACTTGGCAAAAATGACAGCATTTTAACATTTACTATTTTCTTTTCTTTACAGTTAAGAAGATTTCAACACTCTGTGTGTAAGATCTTTGGGATCAAGAAAAGATTCCCACAAAGCACGATGAGAAGATGGCTCAGTTTTCATTACTTGGCAATAACAGTGATTAAAATGAGTAATGAAAGCTCTGATATTCATCTCCGCTGGGTATTTCACACCCTAGAGATGCTCATAAAAGAAATGATCTAGTTATTAACTTTACACCTTTGGTTACTGTTGTAGCTACCACATCCTTTATTATAAACACAGTTTGCAGATGTTGCATCATCTGTTTTGTCATCCTGGTATAACCGCAAGTGGGCAATCATGACAAAGTACATTGTGTGCCTGCCTAAGTGTTCCTATTAGGAATGCCCCTACCAATTTTTTATCAGGTTGTTTCTTTCTGAGAATCTCTGGTTCACCAGCAAACTTTAATTGGCTGAGTGTCTGAAGGAATATAAGTTTCAATGATAATTGATCGATACTTTTTTAAATTACAGGAGACTCTAGGGAAGCCAGTATTGCGTTGTGATCCCGATTGTGCAGAAGAGAAACCCAAGGGAGGGCAGGGTTTGTGGGCTGAGTTGTGTTGATGTTGATATTAGAAAAGCAAGAGATGCTTCTTTCCCAAACACTAAGATTGTGTGTTGTGTGCAACCACCTACCATCCAAGACTCGAACCAAATGGCAAACAGGGCTGTGAAATTTTACAGCCAAGACACTCTTTGTGCTGATTACTATGCTTCATAAGAGAAATCTATGGCACTACATTGCATATGATGTTGAGAGAAAAAGAAAATCAGATTACCTCAAGGAAGATACAACTGTGCCCCTACAATCTTGTAAATGTGGTATATGCAACTGGGAACTGAAATCCATGGAATGGCACATAATAAACTAGACTTTAACTTAGGCAACAAGAGGATTCATGATGGTTCTCTCCACAGAACATATGACACTGCATGACAAGCCCAGTTTCCAGTTAATTTCTACGAATTGATTCACGTCCCCCTAAATTCATATGTTGAAGTCCTAATCCCCATAGTGAAATTTAAAGATGGGTTTTGGGGGCGTAATTAGATTTGGATGAGGTCATGAAGATGGGGCTTTCGTGAAGGGATTAGTGTCCTTTTAAGAAAAGATCCTAAAGAGGTTGCTTTCTCTCTCTTTCTTCCATATTAAAGACACAGCCAGAAGAAGGCCATCTGCAAAACTAAGAAAAGAGCTCTCACCAAGGAAACTTGACCTTGGACTTCCCAGCTTGCAGAACTATGAAAAATAAATACCTATTGTATAGGCCACCAGCCCATGGTATTTTGTTAGACACAAGCTAACTAATACAGTTACCATCAACTCTGAACTGGTGATGGCCATCTTTAGTTTCAGCACTAGCATTCAAATCAGGATACTAACAGTTCCCATTTAGATTAAAGTGGCCAGAGGCTTTCATATAAAAATAGAAATTATTCAAATGAAGGTATAGTTTAAAAAAAAAAAAAACCTAAAGTCTAGAATCCGTTTCGTTCAGTCGCTCAGTCGAGTCCGACTCTTTGCGACCCCGTGGACTGTAGCCTACCAGCCTTCTCCGTCCATGGGATTCTCCAGGCAAGAATACTGGAGTGGGTTACCATTTCCTTCTCCAGGGGATCTTCCCGACCCAGGGATCGAACCCGGGTCTCCCGCATTGGAGGCAGACGCTTTAACCTCTGAGCCACCAGGGAAGCCCAAAGTCTAGAATAGATAACAATTTTATATTCAGTAACTGAATTAATACAATTATTACATCCAGGTCCAACTTCTTTTTCACAAGTCCCCAGTGTTCAGAAAGACTTCCCAGGTGGCTCAGTGGTAAAAAATCTGCCTGTGCAAGAGATGCAGTTTCAATCCTTGGGTCGGTAAGATTGCCTAGAGGAGGAAATGGCAACCCACTTCAGTATTGTTCCCTGGAAAATTCCATGGACAGAAGAGCCTGATGGGCTACAGTTCATGGGGTCACAAAGAGTCAGGCACGACTGAGCATCTCAGGACACAAAGTTCAGAAAGGACACAAAGGAGTTGAAAAGCTACAATCTGATATGTTTCACAGGATATAATTTGACCCTTTTGAAACCTTAATTTTTTTTTAATCACTTATTTTATTCTTACAAGTTAGAATTTAAGTTCAATTTTCACTTTAAACTTAATTTTAAAATCATCTTCCTAAATTTCTTATTTAATTTCATCTAAATCAGAAGAATATTTTGATTATTTCATCTTAATAGTCTTTTCTATTTAAAAATCATATTTAAAAAACAAAATAGTTGTAGAAAAAACTAAAATGCAAATAATGGCAGGATAGCTGACTGGAAGAAAGGAAGGGAGACAGAAAAGATGAGACTACTGCTTAACTTTATAATTTTATTTCAGAAGGAAAATAGTATAAACATTGTCAAAAAATGAAAGCAAAACAGCTTCTGGAAAGGTTTCCCTAGTAGCTCAGACAGTAAAGCATCCGCCAGCAATGCAGGAGACCCGGATTCAATCCCTGGGTCAGGAAGATCCCCTGGAAAAGGAAATAGCAACCCACTCCAGGACGCTTGCCTGGAAAATTCCATGGACAGAGGAGCCTGGCAGGCTACAGTCCATGGGGTCCCAAGAGTTGAACACAACTGAGTGACTAAATTCCCTAGATGGTCAGTCATTTTTAACAATGAAAAATTAGAGCAACTAAACATTAGACTTAAAATTGTTTAAGGCGTTAGAAAATATGTAGCTAGAAAAATAAACCACTTTCTATTTTAAAGAAAATGTAAGCAACTGCATCAGGAAAATAAGCCTATAGATAGAATACCATAATGCAATCATTTTCACTTCTGTTGAGCTTTATACTCTCATCTTCAATCAGTGAGGAATAAGTAAGTAACAATACTTTAAATCTCTTACCTCCTCTTTTCATCTCCTTATGACTGTAAATTAATTGATACAGTTTGTCAGATGAAATCTTTGTAATACCAGGAAGTATTTTTATAGGCTTCCTGGGTGGTGCTAGGGGTAAAGAGCCCATCTGCCAATGCAGGAGTAGTAAGAGACATGAGTTCAATCCCTGAGTTGGGAAGATTCCCTGAAGAAGGGAATGGCTACCCACTCCAGTGTTCTTGCCTGGAGAATTCTATGGACAGAGCAGTCTGGCAGGCTACAGTCCTTAGGGTTCCACAGAGTTGGACACCACTGAAACAACTTTGCGCACACCCAGGTATTTTTATTTCCTTCCCTACAACACCAGCAAGATTTTACCTCCCTGCCTAGATTTTCAGTTTTGAACAATTACTTTAGTTAATAGATACCTCAAATAGGTGCTTGATTAAATATAAGATAAATTGAAATATATTAATACAAAATTAGCTTCTTATAGTCACCTCATATATCCAGCTCATAGAAAGTCTTGGGGTTTTTATCAGTTTAACTAAGAAAATACCTAGGTCTTGTCTTCACATGATCAAATGTCATATCTGAAACCTGAAAACAAAAAAGTATTCCCTTTATTTAAAATGTCTGAATGTTTAAGTCTTATACACTGTAACTACATTTCCAAAAATTTTCAAATATTTGTCATGGTCCAAATAAAGAAAAAAAAGAATCACTCAGACTCTGTGATGGAATAGCCACACACTTCATTTTTGAAGAACCCCTCAGGCCACTGATTAATGCAATCAATCGAGTACCAGACCATTACATCTGATTAAGCACTCCCTGATTTTATTGGCAATTTAAGAACTCCAGCTTAATACTGAGGAGGAAATCGAGAAGTACTAAGACTCATGCATCTTTTTTCTTTTCAGGAGGGAAAATTTCATTTGGTATTCAGTCCACACTAGATAAGGGGTGATTTATGGAGACAAACACACTGCATCATGGACATGCATAAAATGAATAAATAAAAAGGAAAATATCCCCCCAAACACAGGATTTTAACCAACAGACTTACTGGTGAGTGGACTGTTCTCTCCAGTGAACTCCCTTGCAACTCAACTTATAATCATGCCAGTAACAACTAATGAAATGAGATCTCCTCTCCTAGAAATGCTAGGAACCAGCATGTTATTTAATACTCTTTCCTGATTTCCTCAACGTTTCCCATGGATAAGAAAGACAAGCTTCTCTAAGGAATTTCAAGAGACTCGAAACACACCTGAATAGAGATAAAAGAAAAGAGAGGACACCAAGGAGTGATGGGGCCATCTCTCAACCTGATGTGGGAAAATCGACTCCTCTAAAATAGATTGCCATATTAGCAGTTATCCAAGGGTCTTGCCTCGTGGCTCAGATGGTTAAGACTCTGCCTGGGGGAGATGGGTTTGATGTGGGTTCAAATGTGGGAGACCTGGTCTCAATCCCTGGGTCAGGAAGATCCCCTGGAGAAGGAATGGCAACCTACTCTAGTGTTCTTGCCTGGAAAATCCCATGAACAGAGGACCCTGGTGGGCTACAGTATATGGGGTCGCAAAGAGTCAGACACAACTGACTTTCACTTTCACTTAGCAATTCACTATAATAAACTTACACTAAGTGAAAAATGGGCTAGTTCACCATGTCATTAATTATGCAAAAAGAATCATCATGAATCCTTGCTGCCTATCTTGGAGAGGCTACCGTGAGTCTTCTTTCGGATCTCAGTGCTCAGGAACACATGCAATGCTTTATATGGCCAGTAGAGGCACAACTGTATCTTCTTACTTCAGTGCTTCATTCTTTAATTGTCATAATATTCTGTTAAAATGGATATATGATAGTCATTTGTCCATTCATCAGTTAGAATAAATTTGTTCCCACTTTTTGACTAAGATGAATATTGCTTTGTAGATTTAAGTGCAAGTTTTTGCATAGAGTGTGTTTTCATTTCTCTGGGACATACACCTAGGAATTGAATTGCTGTGTTATGTGGTTTCTTTATGCTTAAAACTGTTGAGAAACAGCCAGAATGCTTTCCAAAGCACCTGCACCACTTTACATCCCCACAAAGCACTGTATGAGGGATCCAGTTTCTTCACATTCTTACCAATGCTTATTACTATCTGACTTTTGATTACAGTCATCCTAGTGAGTGTGAAGTAATATCCAGTTGGAATTTTAATTTACCCATTTTCTAATGACCAGTAATGTTGTGCATCTTTTCATGTGCTCATTGGGCATTTGTAGAAGCAGATGCTTGTAATCAGATGCTATACCTATATTTGAATTAGGTTGTCTTTTATTATTGAGTTGTAAGAGTTCCTTACATATTCTAGATATAGTCTTTCTTAAGGTATATTATTTGAAATATTTTCTCCAATTCTGTGAGTTATCTTGATCAGGTCCATTAAAAACCAAAAGTTTTTAATTGTATAAAATCAAAATTATCTATTTTTCCTTTGTCACATGTATTTTTATTATCATAACTAAGAAAGTTTTACTTGAATGTCATGAAGAATTACTGTTATACTTTTTTCTAAGAGTTTGAGAGTTTTAGCTCAGCTCTTTAGGGCTAGGATCTATTAAGAGTGTGCAATGAAAAGAAGGGATCCATCTTTATGTATTGTTTTACATACAGGTATCCTGTGGTTCCAGCACAAATCATCTAATGCAATTGTTCTTTTGTAACTTGAGGTTGGGGGCGGGAGGAGAAGGGGACGACAGAGAACGAGATGGCTGGATGGCATCACTGACTCGATGGATATGAGTTTGAGTGAACTCCGGGAGTTGGTGACGGACAGGGAGGCCTGGCGTGCTGTGATTCACGGGGTCGCGGAGAGTCGGACACGACTGAGCGACTGAACTGAACTTGAGAAAGACATTGACATTCACAAAGTATTCAGCTCAAAAGTATATCAAAATTTTATAAAACTCAGGGTTTTATTGTATTTTATAATTTTAAATCATTTAGTTATTCTCTTAGATTCAATGAAAACTAGATTTTGCCACCCTGCTGATTGTACTTATATGCAGAGTACATCAGGTGAAATGCCATGCTGGATGAATCACATCCTAGAATTAATATTGCCAGGAGAAATATCAACAACCTCAGATAAGCAGATGATACTACTCTAATGGCAAAATGTGAAGAGGACCTAAAGAGCCTCTTGATAAAGGTGAAACAGGAGAGTGAAAAATCTGGTTTAAAACTCAGCATTCAAAAAATTAAGATCAAGGCATCTGGTACCATCACTTCATGGCAAGTAGGAGAGGAAAAGGTGAAAGCAGTGATAGATTTTATTTTCTTGGACTCCAAAGTCACTGCGGACAATGACTACAGTCATGAAATTAAAAGACGCTTGCTCCTTGGAAGGAAAGTTATGACAAACCTAGACGATATATAAAAAAGCAGAGACATCATGTTGCCAACAGAGGCTGTGCTTTTCTCAGTAGTCATGATTATTTGTGATCACGAGATCTGGACTATAGAGAAGGCTGAGTGCTGAAGAATCAACCCCAACTGTGGTGGTGAAGACTCTTGAGAGTTCCTTGGGCAGCAAGGAGATCAAAGCAGTCAATCCTAAAGGAAATCAACCCTGAATATTCATTGGAAGGACTGATGCTGAAGCTGAAGCTCCAATACTTTGGCCACGTGATGCTAAGAGCTGATTCACTGGAAAAGACCCTGATGCTGGTAAGGATTGTAGGCAAAAGGAAAAGGGAACAGCAGAGGATAAGATGGTTAGATAGCTCACCAACTCAATGGACATGAATTTGAGTAAACTCCAAGAGGCAGTGAAGGACAGGGAAGCATGGTGTGATGCAGTTTGTGGAGTCACAAAGAGTTAGACACAACTTAGCAAGTGAACAACAAACACACATTCAGAGTAAGACACAACTTAGTAACTGAACAACAAAGATACATTCATATGTATAATTGAACCAATTCACTGTGCACCTGAAACTAACACAACATTGTGAATCAACTATACTCCAATATAAAATAAAAATTTTTTAAATAAAAATATAAAAATAAATAAAATGAATGAGGAGAAGGGGACAGACAGCAGACTGAGGGGATTTTAAAAAATGAAATGTTAACACCAAACTTAGCCATTTCGTTAGGCTATTATGAGGTTAGGATGAAGTATTTTTTGCAAAAGTATTTTTTTCTGTTATCAAAAGTTACACATAATGCACTTTACATCATCATAACACAAAAAAACTACACAGGAATTTATGTCACAAAAGTGTATTGAGTCCACATATGCCGCCACTGGGGCTAAGAATTTGAGATGAACAAAAAATAAGACACAGTCTCAGACTTTAGAGAGCTTCCAGTTAGAAGAAGAGTTTTCAGACTACAAGTTTAGGCTTTGTATTAGTTTATTTTTCAAATTTACATATATAATAATTACTCCAAACTCTAAAGTAAAAGTGAAAAGAAGAAAGAAAGTGAAGTCGCTCAGTCGTGTCCGACTCTTTGCGACCCCATGGACTGTAACCCACCAGGCTCCTCTGTCCATGGGATTCTCCAGGCAAGAATACTGGAGTGGGTTGCCATTGCCTTCTCCAGGGAATCTTCCTCCCAGGGATCGAACCCAGGTCTCCCGCACTGTAGGCAGACGCTTTCTCCTCTGAACCACCAGGGAAGTCACAAAGTAAAAGTGGAGTGAAAGAATCACTCCAAAGCTGAGTCAAGTCCAACTCTTTGCAACCCCATGGATTGTAGCCTGCCAGGCTCCTCTGTCCATGGAATTCTCCAGGCAAGAATTATGGAGTGGATAGCCATTCCTTTCCCAGGGACCTTCCCAACTCAGGAACCAAACTCTAAAGAGATAATAAGAAAATTAATTACCAAATGGTAAAAATGAAAATGAAACGGCTCTAATGCTTGGCACCATACTTGCAAACTTTTGGTTATTGAGTGAACTTCTGTTGTAAAATTCTTTATTTTTTGGAATGGGATATTTTTGACAGCCTTAAGAAAAAGCTCTATTTTACTTTCAATATGCCAATATCCTCCTTCATATGGAAAATCTCCCTTTTTTTTTTTTCAAAATCTGGACTTACTTGCCCCAGAGTTTCCTATCTAGACTCACTGAAGTAAAAGCTATATTTCAAGCATGAACATTGTACATGAATGACAAAGCAGTAAAAATAGACTTTCTAAATTATAAGGAAGGCTTCTAGAGTTTATTTCATATTTCACTCACTAAAATACATGACCACAATGTAGATTGATCAATAAACAGTGTTCAAGGTTAGTCAAGTGATGGAAATTAATATATACAGTAATATCTTCATATGTCACAGAAGCAGAAAGCCTGTGACTTTCATAAACATCATGGTAGAAAGGAAATAATCATTTTTCTGTATTATAAGAAAGCAAGACAAAAAATAGTTCTCAGCTAACATTGTTCTACAACACTTAAATTTAGAAATTGAGCATATTAGAAATAAAAGACTGGAAGCAGAGAATCAAAAGCAATACACTTCATATGATCTTAATCCTTTATTGTTTCCAGCTCTATAAGTGGATCAATTCTTGTGGATCAATTCTTCTGGATCATTCAGTTCAGTTCAGTTCAGTTCAGTCGCTCAGTCGTGTCCGACTCTCCGCGACCCCATGAATCACAGCACGCCAGGCCTCCCTGTCCATCACCAACTCCCGGAGTTCACTCAAACTCATGTCCACAGAGTCGGTGATGCCATCCAGCCATCTCATTCTCCGCCGTCCCCTTCTCCTCCCGCCCCCAACCTTTCCCAGCATCAGAGTCTTTTCCAGTGAGTCAACTCGTCGCATGAGGTGGCCAAAGTATTGCAGTTTCAGCTTTAGCATCAGTCCCTCCAATGAACATCCAGGATTGATCTCCTTTAGAATGGACTGGTTGGATCTCCTTGCAGTATAAGGGACTCTCAAGAGTCTTCTCCAACACCACAGTTCAAAAGCATCGATTCTTCGGCAATCAGCTTTCTTCACAGTCCAACTCTCACATCCATACATGACCACGGGAAAAACCATTGCCTTGACCAGACGGACCTTGGTTGGCAAAGTAATGTCTCTGCTTTTTAATATACTATCAAGGTTGGTCATAACTTTCATTACAACACTTAAATGTGGCCCAGTTCACGAATGGTTAAAAAGAATCATAAGTCTTTGACAAATACAAACAGAAAAAACAGTGAGATGAATTTCAATGCATTTATTTAGAAACTGTGCTATAATTCATAAACTTGGAATGCCATAGTTTGACGGTATAAGAGCAATTGCTTAAATGTTGATTGTATCAAAATGTTTGTAACACTTCCCCAGAGGCTGAAGAGTAAACAGCAATGTTGTGCTTTTGCCCACTGTCAAAAAGAGTTGAAGATAAATGTAAGGAAAATCAACATGGACTTTTTGAAATGCATCATAAGATACTAGTGAGGAGCATTAAAAACTCTGAAAGTCAAAAAATTCCACAAGATGGCTTTGGGAATATAATAGAGTTTGCTCAAACTCACATCCATTGTAAAAGAGCATTCATAGTCAGAGCTGTATCCAGCTCAAGGCATAACTAGACCCACAGTCACAGCCATATTCTGAGCATTAACCACAGTGTGGTCCTGGATCGCTTTTGAATCCATATTAGAGCTACTGCCAAGGCCACATTCATAGCGCCCCATACCCATGAGTTCTTGTCATGTCTAGAATGTATGATGTCAGAAGATAAAGTTTCAGTTGGTTGTAAAGAAAGCGTGAAGTCATTCAGAGCTCTAAGACCTACAGGTGCAGCCTCTGCCAGGAATTAGTGGACCATGTCTCATACAGACTCTACCTTCTCACTCAATGCATCCATTTATGTAGCAACCTCTCATTAGTTTGTGATGTCCTCTTAAAAAAAGACTTTGTCACTGCAGTTAAAGACGTTTTCAGGTTACCTCCTGTTATCATGGGTTTCCCCCATATAAATCTTCAGTCCAAAATAATAAGTTCTTTTATTAGGAAATGTACCACTCATTTTATTATACATAATCAGCATTTTGACACCTTCTATTAATGGTAAGTTCCCATGTGAGCACACATCCATATGAAAGCAAACAGCAAATTCCTTTGCCTCTTTCATCATCCTGGTATTTTACCTAAGACCATAAACTCTACTTCTTCCTCACTGCAATTTAACACATCAGATTAGGCAAGAAGTCACATCCCCATTAATGCATAAAGCCACAGGGACAGAATTATGTCTGCTTCCACCTGCTGTCAAAACAACATACAGATGGCCAAAAAGGCACATGAAAAGATGCTCAACATCTCTAATTATCAGAGAAATGGAAAATGTAAAACTACAGTGAGTTATCACCACAGGCTGGTCAGAATGGCCATCACTCAAAAGAATACAAACAATAAATGCTGGAGAGGCTGTGGAGAGAAGGGAACTCTCCTACATTGTAGGTGGGAATGTGAATTGGTATAGTCACTATGGAAAACAGCATGGAGATTCCTTAAGAAACTAAAAATAGAACTGCCATATGATCCAGCAACCACATTCCTAGGCATATATTCAGAAAAAGAAAAACAAACATAATTCAAACAGGTATATCCACCCAAATGTTTGCTGCAGCACTATTTACAGCAACCAAGACCAGAAGCAACCTAAATGTCCATCAACAGAAGAATGGAAAAAGAAGTGGCATATACATACAATAGAATACTACTCAGCCATTAAAAAGAATGAAATAATGCCATTGGCAGCAACATGGAAAGACCTAGAGATTATCATACTAAGTCAGAGAAAGAAATATATCATATGATATTACTTATATGTAGAATCTAAAAGAAAAATGAACTTATTTGCTATACAGAAACAGACTCACAGACTTTGAAAACAAATTTATGATTACCAAAGGGAAAAGGAGCTGGGGGAGGGATAAATTAGGATCTTAGGATTGACATATACGCACTTCTGTATATAAAATAGATAAACAACAAAGACTTACTGTAGAGTGCAGGGAACTCTACTCAGTATTCTGTAATAACCTATACGGGGAAAGAATCTGAGAAAGAAAAGATACATGTGTATGTAAAAAAAAGTGCAGTAGTGATTAGATCAGGTATGTCATTAAATCCATAGAATTAATGATGAAAATCATCAACTCTTACATCAAAAATTATGCTGCAAAAGCAAATAATTTGTTTTTTGTCTCTGTAATATCTCATTTGCCTAACTTATTTGTTGTTGATATTATTTTGATAATTTATACATCCTTCATGTAATTGTTTTATGTATTTCTATTACTCAAAATTTATGCCTATGGCAAAGCTAGTAAAAAACGTTCCACACTTTCCAATGTATTCTCCAAATCCTGCCTTTCATTGTTTCTCTTTCTCCATTGTCAAACACCATTCATCGTTTGGCGTTTAGCCCAAACACTGCCATACCCAAATGAAGAAATAACATGATAGCTCAGCTGGTAAAGAATCTGCCTGCAGCGCGGGAAACCCCGTTCAGAAGATCCCTGCTTCAGGAAGATCCCCTGGAGAAGGGAATGGCTACCCACTTCAGTATCCTGGCCTGGAGAACATAATCATAAAGCATTTTAAATGTGTTTTTAAACTAAGCAACCATATAATCATGGTGCAGTCACACAGAAAACCTCGTGGAACCATGAACCTAATTCATTGGTATAATTATTAATACCACTTTATTCTCAAGGGAATTACAGCTTGGAGAACAAAATTCTGCCAGTGTCCTTTTATCATTGTCTTGAGGGTCTGTTTGTTTAGGTTCAAATCCAAGCTTTGCTATTTAACATTTGTGTAAATTTGGACAGGTGTAACCTCTCTATTTCTCAGTTGCTTCATCTGTAAGTTAGTGTTAAGGATTAAGTGAGTTAATATATGTATAGTATTGAGAACAGTGTCTGGAAATAGCAATTATATTTTTGAGTGTTAGCTGTGGTTATTATTCCATATATTAAAACCAAATATAATGTTGAAAAGCCAACTAAAACAGTACTGTTTGATTATACATAGCATTAAGGACAGAGAATGTTAATAGGGACCTTTGGGACTATGAAACTTTTAGAAGAAAATAGTTATTAGCTTTGCTACATTTTACCTGAGGCAAAATGAATGTTAACATTCCATAGAAATGTTAACAGTTGGGCTTGAATATTAGTTTTAGTTTAACAATCATGGAATACAAATAAGATGCCTTTAGAAAATTCTGGGCATGAAGCATATATAAATAAGTGACTATTAATATTAATAAAGTAGTTTTTAATTAAATCCTTTATGTATTTTTTTCTTTTTGAAAGATAAAGTAATATATTTAAAGAATCTTTTCCCCAGGATTTTAAAGCTATTGTGGAAAGTAAGAAATGAATTAATTTTCCCCAAGTTTTTCACTTACAAAATGGCTTAATATGCTACCTACAAATATTTCTAAAAATCTGAAAATTGAAAATATTTTTTCAGAAGGCATGTGGCAAGTTTTCAATAACTTTGTCTTTTCTATTAGCATTTATACCATTTTTGTTTTTTATAAGTATGACAGAAATAAGCCATCAATATAAGATATACTTGATAACTATTTGTAAAAGCAACAGAGGATTTGAAATAATTAATCCATACTTTTTCCCTTTAGAAAAAACAACATGCAGATCAAAGGTGATTAACCAGGATTGACTGCCAAGCCATGGTGATGGACTATATTATACTCAATTCACCCAATAAGAATTGTGCCCATGACCTCCAGATAATTGAGAGAGTCATATACAAGAATCACTAATTGGATCAGATGCTGTTTTACACCCAGTTTTATTCCAAAGTTCTGAGTTTTCCCCAGAAGAGAATTCAGTTATACTAGGAAATTTAGATAAGCCCAAAGAGTCACTATCAGAAAGTCCAGAAACTTTCAAAAACTCCTAAGTTGATTTGAAGGTAGAGTGTGAATAATGAACTCAATAAAGAGACTTCTATTTCCAGTTGTCATATAAAAGATTAAGAAAGATCTTCCCTCCCATAACAACCAGAAAATCTTTAACAAAAGAAAATCACACTCCTCCACAGGGCTAACAAAGAGCAGTAGATGTGAAAATGAGCCTGACAGAAGAGCAGGAAGCCTTAGGAGATTTCATTCCTAAAGGCAAGTTCCTGCATTATATGTAGGCAGACCAGACCTAGGGAGAGACCTTGAAGATAGCCTTTGTGTATTTCAAATATGAAAGAGAATCCAGCTCCCTGATTTTACCTCAACTCTATGAAGCAGTATGTGTTCTGATTTCCAGCAGGAGGATGAAGGTTCAAACCAGCTTAACACCTCAGAACATGGACTGGTTAGCCACAAATGAGGAAAACATGTTCCAACTCAAGCATCCAACTCATGAACGTAAGGATCTCTTTTATTCAAAGCCAGTATAACCTTCTTATAATCTGCATCTGACATCACTGTGATAGCTTGCTCTGGAATCTGTAACTGACAACATATAAAATGTAATAGGAGCCAGGTAGAGCATTACAGTCCCCGAAATGAAAGGAGATTTGCCTTAATAGAAACTCAATTGCCATCTTCTGCGTCAGCCATAAGTGGCATGTTGGAACACAGCACTCTAACCCCAATCACATCTTATCTTAACACTCAGCACCAAGGGCAGACACAGGCTGATAATGGCTGTCTTTCCAGAAAGACAAATAATGACAGCATCTTATATCTTACAGTGTTTTCCATTTACAAAGTGCTTTTGAGACAGGTTGGGACCTGAGACCTGGGACATTTTGCTGCAGTGCTTGCACCTGGACAAAGGTCTCCTCAAGCAACGAAATGCAAAGAAACTATAAGGGACTAAGTCAATTACTCAGTCGGGTTGACTCTGCAAAGCCATGGATTGTTGCCCTCCAGGGTCCCCCGTCCGTGGAATTTTAAAGGCAAGAATACTGGAATGGGTTGCCATTTACTCCTACAGGTGATCTTCCTGAACCAGGGGTCAAACCTGCATCTCTTGCATCTCCTGTGTTGGCAGGCAGATTTTTACCACTGCACCACCTGGGAAGCCCAAAAAGGAACTGACTGCGTGCACAATTGAGGCAAATTATGGGCAACAAGATACAATAGGCCAAAAAACCCAGCTGCAACTTCTGAAGAGCTGAGAGCATAACCAAGTTGTTGGGAGCAAAAGGAAGGTACTGCAGAAGGCCCCTACACAAGACACCACCAAAGGGGCGGGCAAGCCACCTAAGCCACCCAAGCCACCCCTCTGGCCCTAAATTTGGACCCACTCTTACCCTCACCCCATATAAGGAACTAGCTCACCCCACCCTGGAGGAGAGAGCCAGGGAATCTGTTATTATTTCCACTCCCCCACTGCTGTAACAGAATCTCAGTTAAGCCTTGCCTGAACTTCTTATCTGACCTGTTATCAATTTCTATTTACAAAAGACAGTCATTCTATTTACTAAAGACAGTCAAGAACCCTGGTCAGTAACACTTTCATGATTTAATTTTGTACAGTGATTAAAATTTATGAACTGTTTGTTACAGAAAAGAAAACTAAGGTTTGGAGACATTAAAGTATTTGCAGATGGTCAAATAGTGGACAAAGGGTGAAATTGCCCCTAGTTTCCTTGTTCTAATGGGATTCCCTGGTGGCTCAGACAGTAAGGAGTCCGCTTGCAATGAGGGAGACGTATATTCGATCCCTGAGTTGGGAAGATCCCCTGGAGAAGGAAATGGCAACCCACCCCAGTATCCTTGGCTGGAAAATCCCATGGACGGAAGAGCCTGGCAGGCTACAGTACATGGGGTTGCAAAGAGTTGGACAAGAATGAGCAACTTCACTCACTCTCCTTGTTCTAAATATGTTTATCTCTACAGTAACACAAGACCATATTCTTTCAAATACTTAATATCATTGAAATAGTATACTGGATCATATAATCAAAATCTTGGTTCTAGCTTTTCATTACTACTCTCTGATAAGCAGGTGCATTACATGAGCTAAAGTATCCATTTATTTGTGCAATAAATGTCAACTGTTTCCTATGGTAAGTCCTGGAAATGCAAAATTATCCCTGTCCTCAAGGATCATACATGAATAAACATCTAAATAGGCAAATCCAAGGTAATATGACAAGGAGAACACAGAGATGGGTAGTAGGTTAACCCAGAGGGTTCTGAGACTCTCCAAAAGGCTAAGTAAGGGCAAGAATCAAGGAAAATATTCAAGGGAGAAAGAAAAAGTATATGAGGGTAGAGAATAAAGAGAACTGTGATGCATTTTGAGTGAAGCTGCATTTTGACACAGAGCACTTGGAATTCTCTCTTTGGAACTCTTCCCTTTCCTGCCTACATTCACTTCCTCTGTGATCTCATCCAATCTCATGGCTTTAAATACTTATCTATGTTTCTGACAACTACCAAATTTAAAAGTCTGACCAGATTGCTTCCTGGATGATTTTGCCCAATTGCTTAATCAATATCTCCACTTGGGTATCTGATGAGAATCTCAAACATAAAAAGTCCAAAACTGACCTCTTGATCTTGCCCCACAGACCCACTCCTCTCACAATTTATTTTATCTATTTATTTTATCTCTGTTTAAGACTCTCCTAAGGTTGTATATTGTCACCTTGCTTATTTAACTTATATGCAGAGTACATCATGAGGAACGCTGGGCTGGAAGAAGCACAAGCTGGAATCAAGATTGCTGGGAGAAATATCAATAACCTCAGATATGCAGATGACACTACCCTTATGGCAGAAAGTGAAGAGGAACTCAAAAGCCTCTTGATGAAAGTGAAAGAGGAGAGTGAAAAGGTTGGCTTGAAGCTCAACATTCAGAAAACTAAGATCATGGCATCTGGTCCCATCACTTCATGGGAAATAGATGGAAAAACAGTGGAAACAGTGTCAGACTTTATTTATTTGGGCTCCAAAATCACTGAAGATGCTGATTGCAGCCATGAAATTAAAAGACGCTTGCTCCTTAAAAGGAAAGTTATGACCAACCTTGATAGTATATTAAAAAGCAGAGACATTACTTTGCCAACCAAGGTCCGTCTAGTCAAGGCAATGGTTTTTCCCGTGGTCATGTATGGATGTGAGAGTTGGACTGTGAAGAAAGCTGATTGCCGAAGAATCGATGCTTTTGAACTGTGGTGTTGGAGAAGACTCTTGAGAGTCCCTTATACTGCAAGGAGATCCAACCAGTCCATTCTAAAGGAGATCAATCCTGGATGTTCATTGGAGGGACTGATGCTAAAGCTGCAACTCCAATACTTTGGCTATCTCATGCGACGAGTTGACTCACTGGAAGATTCTGATGCTGGGAAGGGTTGGGGGCGGGAGGAGATGGGGACGACAGAGAATGAGATGGCTGGATGGCATCACCGACTCTGTGGACATGAGTTTGAGTGTACTCTGGGAGTTGGTGATGGACAGGGAGGCCTGGCGTGCTGTGATTCATGGGATCGCGGAGAGTCAGACACGACTGAGCAACTGAACTGAACTGAACTGACTGATCTTTCCTGTAACTCAGCCTAGAGTTTGGAATCATCCTTAACACCATTTACACCTCACCATCCAATCATTCAGCAAAATTGGTAAATTCAACCTTTGAACTATATCTTCATTTCCATTGCTATCACCAAGAGCCAACTACAATAGCCAGTAGCCTTCTGACTGGTCTTCCTGCTCCCAGACTTGCCTGTCCCTACTGCTTAGCAAGATATTATCAACACAGCAACCAGAGAGGTCTGGTTAAAATATGTCAGTTTGTGCCTCTCCTCTGCCCCAAGCCATGCAATGACTCCCATCTTAAAATAAAAACTAAAACCCCTATTTTAGGTTCTCTGATCTCATTTCCCTCTACCCATTCACCAACTTAACTCCTCCCAGCCAAACTGCAACTGTTTCTTCTTCAACACACTCATCAAAGTTCAGGCTTTGCACTCACTGTTCACGCTCCTCAAATGTTGTTCCCACAAAAACATGAGTCATATTTTGTCTTCCTTTAAGATTTTCTTGAATGCCATCTTCTCAGGGAGACCTTCACTGACCATCTTGCTTAAAATTTCTGCTCTCCTCCCCTTGTACTCTGTCTCATTACCTTCCTTGTTTTTCTCCAAAGCCCTTTCTACCAACTGATACGTTTTCCATTTATTTATTGTAAATTCCCCCAGTGCTGAAATGTAAGCTCTACCATTACAGTGAGTTTCATCTGGAATAATAATTAGTAGAGAGGTTTCCAAAACCAATTTGTGGAATGAATGATTAGTGGGTGAATGAAGCATATGGCAAAGTTTCATAAAGATGAAATAAATATAAGCCTTATCTATAAAAATGAAGTTAACTACCTGTCGATGATCATACTTTCTGGTTTGTCAAAGACAAACCCAGTGGTTCTAGTTCTAGTATGAATAGGCTTTGTCTTAGTCTGTCCTGGCTGCTATAACAAAATACAGACTGGGTAGGTTATAAACAATAGAAATTTATTTCTCACAGTTCTGGAGGGTGGAAGTATGAGATCATGGTGCCAGCAGGGTCAGATGAGGGTCCTCTTCCCAGTCACAGATTTCTCCTTTGTATCCTAATGTGGTGGAAGGGACTAGGGAGCTCTCTTGGACATTTTCTATGAGAACACCAATTCCATTCTGGTGTGTTCAACTCTCATGACCTAAACACCACCTAAAAGCCCCACTTCCTAATAATATCACTTTGAGCATTTATTAGGATTTCAACATATGAATATGGGGGGATACAATCATTCAAACCATAGCAGCATCCTTCAAGCCATCCAAAATATTCCAGTTTGCCTGGCAAATTATACAGATACCCTCCTTATACGGCAGGCATGCTAGGAAATTTGGATTTTTTTTCTCAAAAGCAGTTGGAAGCTATCAGAGGACTTAAAACCGGTAAGTGGCATAAGCAAACATGAGTTTTAAAAAGATATTTTGATACAAATTAAATGAATGAAACTGAATGGAGGATGGTAGATTTGGAATATAAGAGGAAGCCAATACAAGCCTCCCAAGTCTGAAATTGTCTAAACTCTGTGAGAGGCTGTGAAGGGTATGAGAAAGTGAAATTTTGAGATAGAGATCTGTCATCAGGATTTGGGGATTCATTGCATTATGGAGATAACAGGTCAAGGCCAGGTGAGTGATTTTTAACCTGGGGAATGGTGACGATCAGGAGGCTATTCACTGAAGCAGTGGATGCAGAAGGATGATCAAGACTGAGTGGGAAAACACTGAACTCAGCTGAGCTATCACTTTGAGACATATCTGTGTACATCTCGAAGAGAACTTCTTTCTTTGTGGCTCAGCTGGGAAAGAATTCCCCTGCAATGAGGGATATCTGGGTTCAATCCCTGGGTTGGGAAGACCCCTGGAGAAAAGAAACACTACCCACTCCAGTATTCTAGCCTAGAGAATTCCATGGACTGTATAGTCCATTTCTTTTTCTTGGGGATGGTCTTGATCACTGCCTCCTGTACAATGTCACGAACCTCCATCCAAAGTTCATCAGGCACTCTGTCTATTAGATCTAGTCCCTTGAATCTATTTGTCACTTCCACTGTACAATCAAAAGGGATTTGATTGAGGTCATACCTGAATGATCTATTGATTTTCGCTACTTTCTTCAATTTAAGTCTGAATTTGTCAATAAGGAGTTCATGATCTGAGCCACAGTCAGCTCCTGGTCTCATTTTTGCTAACTGTATAGAGCTTCTCCATCTTTGGCTGCAAAGAATATAATCAATCTGATTTCAGTGTTGACCATCTGATGATGTCCATGTGTAGAAACTTCTCTTGTGTTGTTGGAAGAGGGTGTTCGCTATGACCACTGTGTTTTCTCGGCAGAACTGTATTAGCCTTTGCCCTGTTTTATTCTGTACTCCAAGGCCAAATTTGCCTGTTACTTCAGGTATTTATTGACTTCCTACTTTTGCATTCCAGTCCCCTATAATGACAAGGACATCTTTTTTGGGTGTTAGTTCTAGAAGGTCTTGTAGGTCTTCATAGAACCATTCAACTTCGGCTTCTTCAGCATTACTGGTCAGGGCATAGCCTTGGATTACTGATATTGAATGGTTTGCCTTGGAAACGAACAGAGATCATTCTGTAATTTTTGAGATTGCATCCAAGTACTGCATGCAGTCAGACTCTTTTGTTGACCATGATGGCTACTCCATTTCTTCTAAGGGATTCTTGCCCACAGTAGTAGATATAATGTTCATCTGAGTTAAATTCACCCATTCCAGTATATTTTAGATCGCTGATTCTTAAAATGTCGATTTTCACTCTTGCCATCTCCTGCCAAAGTTTGACCACTTTCAGTTTGCCTTGATTCATGGACCTAATACGTCTGAGGAGGCCTTACAAATACCTGAGAAAAGAAAAGAACCTAAAGACAAAGGAGAAAAGGAAAGATATTCCCATTTGAATGCAGAGTTTCAAAGAATGGCAAGGAGAGATAAGAAAGCCTTCCTCAGTGGCCAATGCAAAGAAATAGAGGAAAACAATAGAATGGGAAAGACTAGAGATATCTTCAAGAAAATTAGAGATTCCAAGGGAACATTTCATGCAAGGATGGGCTCAATAAAGGACAGAAATGGTATGGACCTAACAGAAGCAGAAGATATTTAGAAGAGATGGCGAGAATACACAGAAGAACTGTACAAAAAAGATCTTCATAACCCAGATAACCACTATGGAGTGATCACTCACCTAGAGCCAGACATCGTGGAATGTGAAGTCAGGTGGGCCTTAGAAACCATCACTACAAACAAAGCTAGTGGCAGTGATGGAATTCTAGTTGAGCTAATTCAAATCCTAAAAGATGATGTTGTGAAAACTGCTGCACTCAATATGCCAGAAAATTTGGAAAACTCAGCAATGGCCCCAGGACTAGAAAAGGTCTGTTTTTATTCAAATCGCAAAGAAAGGTAATGCCAAAGAATGTTCAGACTACTGCACAATTGCACTCATCTCACACACTAGCAAAGTAATGCTCAAAATTCTCCAAGCCAGGCTTCAACAGTACGTGAACCATGAACTTCCAGATATTCAAACTGGATTTAGAAAAGGCAGAGGAACCAGAGATCAAATTTCCAATATACACTGGATCATCAAAAAAGCAAGAGAGTTCCAGAAAAGCATCTACTTCTGCTTTATTGACTCTGCCAAAGCCTTGACTGTGTGGATCACAACAAACTGTGGGAAATTCTGAAAGAGATGGGAATACCAGACCTCCTTACCCAACTCCTGAGAAATCTGTATCCAGGTCAAGAAGCAACAGTTAGAACTGAACATGGAACAATAGACTGGTTCCAAATCGGGAAAGGAATACATCAAGGTTGCAGAATGTCACTGTGCTTATTTAACTTATATGCAGAGTACATCACGTGAAATGCCAAGCTGGGTGAAGCACAAGCTGGAATCAAGATTGCTGGGAGAAATATCAATGACCTCAGATATGCAGATGACACCACCCTTATGGCAGAAAGCAAAGAAGAACTAAAGAGCCTCTTGATGAAAGCAAAACAGGAGAGTGAAAAAGTTGGCTTGAAATTTATCATTCAGAAAACTAAGATGATGGCATCCAGTCCCATCACTTCATGGCTAATAGATGGGGAAACAATGAAAACAGTGAGATACTTTATTTTGGGGGGTCTCCAAAATCACTGCAGATGGTGACTGTAGCCATGAAACTAAAAGACACTTTCTCCTTGAATGAAATGCTATGACCAACCTAGACAGCATTTTAAAAAGAAGGAACATCACTTTGCCAACAAAGGTCCATCTAGTCCAGGCTATGGTTTTTCCAGTAGTCATGTATAGTTGTGAGAGTTGAACTGTAAAGAAAGCTGAGTGCTGAAGAATTGATTCTTTTGAACTGTGGTGTTGGAGGAGACTCTTGAGAGTCCCTTGGACTGCAAGGAAATCCAACCAGTCCATCCTGAAGGAAGTCAATCCTGGGTGTTCATTGGAAGGACTGATGCTGAAGCTGAAACCCCAATACTTTGGCTAACTGATGAGAAGAACTGACTCATTTGAAAAGACCCTGATGCTGGGAAAGATTGAAGGCGGGGGTAAAAGGGGACAACAGAGGATGAGATGGTTGGATGGCATCACCTACTCGATGGACATGAATTTGAGCAAGCTCTGGGAATTGGTGATGGACAGGGAGACCTGGTGTGCTGCAGTCCATGGGATCACAAAGAATCAGACACGACTGAGCAACCGAACTGAACTGTATAGTCCATGGGGTCACAAACAGTGGGACACTGCTGAGTGACTTTCACTTTTAGCAAAAAAAGAAGCAAAGAAATATGCAAATACTGAAGAATTTTAAGGCCAGAAGATACAGATTTAAGTGTTCAAGTGCATTTGGAAACTTGATATGTCTTGGTCTATGTGTTATTGCATATTTTGACTGATATAATTGATGAGGAAAAATTTTCCATATTTACTTGCAATAAATCACTCATGTCTTCAAGGGAAAGCATCAAATACCACAGATGTTAGTTATGCATTTTCTTAAACATTTATCCAGACAAATATTTTTGATAACTTTCCAAAATATATTGCACACTGGAAATTCATTTTTTATGAAGACACAAATCTTGATGACACTTATTTATCTCCTTTTAGCTCAATTATTCATCCTTAACATGTTTATATTCAGTCTGAATTCATCTAATGGATATACAGAAAAATCTACCATAAAAAAAAAAAATGTACTTCACAGCAGTCCTCAATGTTCACTTATAAGCTTAGTATTTGAAGTGCACTTCAAAGACACATTTTGACCAAAGTCAAACGGCCATGGTTAAAATCAAGTTTCAACTGAAGCTGAGGTCAATGTAATCTATCACTAATACAGAATATAATTCCTATTCATAGAAGTAAATCTAACTTTTTTTAAGTATTATTATCACATTATTACAAATTATATGGACAAAAGGTAAGGATTGATTATTTAGTTAGTTAGGCATGCCATGTCACAAGAGGCCACATAGAGAAGCACTAGGGTCAGTCAGGAGTAGGAAGATGTAAAATGTGGATAAGAGACTTTCTTATAGTTTCCACAGGAAGGAACAGGGAGGCAGGGTCAACAGGCTTAGGAATGTCTAGTGTGAATCATTTCAGTGGGCTCTGGGGCCTTGGGACTATCCCTAGTTATCTGGTATGTGGTCCTAGGCTGGTTTGAAGAGGTGGATAGTGGCCCAGAGTGTGAAAGCCAGATAGCAGAATTGGTTGGGTTGCAGCTTCTAGATTCATTGATTTGCATTGAATATGTAATAAGCTCATGATGATTTGCTTGTTTTCTCAAGAAACTGGCTAAGTCTGGGAGGAGGAGTCCCTCCAGGGTTAGCAAGACCCAGTTATCAAAGCATCAGAATACAGAAAATAAAGGATTTGGCTAATACATTTACATATACTTGTTGCTTCATTCCCTAACTTGAGGAAAAGTTTTTCCTTCAACACTGGATGGTAATGAGCAGTATTATTAAGTTTCAAGGCAAACGATTTATGAATTATCCATACCTCAGATTTCATTGCAAGGACACTAAGCTTAGCATCTCCTCTAGAATAGAACAGTGGGAAACAGATATGAGGGGAGACATACATACATGAGTATGAGGCAACAGATTCTTTGGTAGCAGATTCCAGCAATAGATAAACTATCTGCAAGTAGTCAGATATCCTGCTATATTGGTATAATCTGGGCTTCCCTGGTGGCTCAGCTGGTAAAGAATCTGCCTGCAATGCGAGAGACCTGGGTTTGATCCCTGGGTTGGGAAGATCCCCTGGAGAAGGGAATGGCTACCCACTCCAGTATTCCAGCCTGGAGAATTCCATGGACTGTATAGTCCATGGGGTCACAAAGAGTTGGAAATGACTGAGTTATATTGGTGTAATCTGACAAGTGAAATTTTGATGCTTCTTCAAACATCATTTAACATAATAAATGCTATTCCATCTTGTTTGGAACATCTTATATAAGCACAAAAAAGTTCCAAAATTCTGTGTGTCATATAGTTTGTCCGTGGCTAAACAATAATAATTTAATTAGCTTACTATCTCATGAGTTATAGACAGTATTTCTGTTTCTCTACCATGTGCTGTATTTATGCCCTGAACATAAAACTAAAGGGTGAGAACAAAGATCATGATATATGTAATTACTAAATCACTTAGAGCCTTCATCATGTTTTTCCCACCATCACTGGCAATTGTAATCACTTTCTTTTACTGATTTTCCTTTCTCTAAATATATTTTTCCACCAGATTCCTAATGTTGTTCACTGTGTGAGTTGCAGAGATTTCTCAGCAAAAGAGTAAAACAGAATCACAATGTTTCATTATTAACACAAACATATTATCAACCTGAGAAAGATTTTATTCATTGCTTCATCATAGTCATTATCTAGTATACAAGATATAGAATAGCACATTTAATTACATCATTAATCCTTTGGGAAACACAGAACTTACTTCAGAAAAAGAAAACTTAAGTTAAAATTAAATATTTTCTAGAAGAAATTATGTGCCTTACAGTTGTAACTTGGGGAAATCTCAAAAATCTTAAAAAAAAAAAAAAAAAAGCCTGAGTCTGTAGCACTAATTTCAGCCTAAAAGTCTGTGGTTTTCATTTCAACATACATTTTCCATAGACTCAAAATCATAAGGCAGTGTTTTTCTTTTTTAAGCATTTCTCTAAGGTTTTTGCCTTGAATCTTTATAGTGAAAGTCAAATACCTATTTCTCTCAAAAAGCACCCAGATAAGGTAATAAGGAAGAACAATTCTGACTCCATATTGTGTCTGTTTCTTTTACTTCAACTTTTGTATTCTATTGCTTTGCTACAAGTTGAGAATGTTGCCGGTAGCCTGAAGTATACAGGATGGCCCATTCTCAAGACTCTGACCTTTAAAGGCATAACACTTTTGCATCGATATAAAGATGAAAAAGGAGACATGGGTTCAATCCCTGTGTAGGTCAGGTCAGGATGTCCCTGTAAACAGGCAAATGTGATTCTCTCTTCTGCAACTTTTTCATCTCTGATGGTGGTAGTTTAATTGCTCAGTTATGTCTGACTCTTGTGATCTCCTGGACTGTAGCCCACCAGGCTCCTCTGTCCATGGGATTTCCCAGGCAAGAATGCTGGAGTGGGTTGTCATTTCCTTCTCCAGGGGATCTTTCCAACACAGGGATCAAACCCGTGTCTCCTTTTGATGTCAAGAAGTTAACAACAACCAACCAACCATACCCCCTCTCCCTTTTAGTATGAAAGAAATCTGAATTCTAAAATTGAGTACAATGGTTCTTTGGGACTGTAGTCAACCATTTTCTCAGTCTACTGGCTTTCTGAACAAAGTCTTTATTCCTTGTCCCAACAACTAGTCTCAATTTATTGACCTGCCAGGCAGCAAGCCATATGAGCTTATACTCTGTAACAATAGTAAATGGTTTCACCCACTTTTCAGGATATGCAAGTGTTTCAGTGAATACTTCTGTGCTATAGGAATCATATTAATCTTAACAGTTGCTTGTCCCTGAATTGATGAAAGCTCAAGTAGAGACCTCAAGACCCTGGTCTAGAAAAGTTTTTGAAAATGCAACCTATCCTACACTTTGATTTGTCATCATAACAGTAAAGCAACATAAACAAAGCTTATCTACTCAATAGGTTCTAGACTGGACATCATAACCTCCAGAAATCCCATTCTGGCTCCAGAATCCTACTTTTCTTTTTGTTCTTATATTATGTTGAGAAGTACGATGTGCTGATATACTCATAAAGGGTCACCAAAGTGCAGGAATGATCAATAAAATACTCTGAATTGCTATGCAAACGCAAAGTAAACATTTGTGCTATCACAAGCTTAAGTTTAGAAAGCAAATAGAAATAACTATACATATATCAATAAATTTAGTAAAGCGAAGAACAATTTTCCTTTCAAGCAAAATTAGAGCCAGTAGTATTGTTTAACATTATGTTCAATAAAAACATCTTATAGCTTATAGAAATGACAGAAACCAGGCACATTTGTGTAAGGACTATAAAAGGAAGGCTGCTGCTGCTGCTGCTGCGTCACTTCAGTCGTGTCCGACTCTGTGTGACCCCATAGACGGAAGCCCACCAGGCTCCCCCGTCCCTGGGATTCTCCAGGCAAGAACACTGGAGTGGGTTGCTAGAGCTACATAAAAGATTGCAAGAATTAAATAAGGCTTAACGACAATATTTGTAAAAGGCTTCCTAGAAATGACATGTCTGAATGTGATCCTCTTCCACGCTATCACTAACACTTCTTTGCTCTCTTGCCCAATCCTGCCTTTTGTTAGCAGTTAATGAAAAATATTTTTTACTGTTCACTCCCCATGGAGTAGTGCTAACCTCTGTGTCATGTCGCCCACGTGTCGCCAATGAGTGTCGGCTTCCTCATTTTATTGGTTGACAAAACAGTCAGTTTTGTCAGCTGATTGTTTTGCTCAACCAGTCAGTCCGTTTACAAGAAAAGTCGCTGTTATTTTATCACCTGTTCTTCTCACCCTGTACTGTTTTCACTTTCCTTTAGTTGGTCTGTGTTATGGGTCATAAGTAGTGGCAAGAATCTCCTAAGAAAGAAATAGAAGCTTTTAAAAGATTGAGTATCAAAATATACAGCATTTAAAAGAACATAAGTATATTAATAAAGGTAACATTCTGGAAGAAAATCACAGGAAAACCATTCCCAAACCTAACCCTAATCCTAACCTGGTAGTAAAATTTATCTTTAAAATTATTTCTAAAATAGTACCTATGAAGAGAATCCTAAAAACTTTCACAGAGGGGAGGAAAAAAGCATTCATATAAAGGACTAGAGATTAGAATGGTGTTAGATATCTCAAAAGCAAAATTGAAAGCCAGAAAAAAATTAAGCAATATTTTTAACAATATGACAAATTTTCTAAAATTTTTCTAGCTGAGAAAGCCAGTCAATCTATAAATTAACTGTCAGTGTAAAATAAACATACTTTCATAAATGTAGGATCTCACAAAGTTTACATAAAGACACACTAACTAACTCAGGAAAGTTCTCTCCAGGATCTTGTTGGACACAGTAAGGAATAAGGAATTTATGTTCATTGCAATGGCCTGTCATTGGAGGATAACATATATCCTGAATCCTAAAAATGTTATGACCTTTGACTTCATATCTTGGTTCTACTTGGAGTCTAAAACAAGGAATAATCACAGATGGGAACAGTGATTATTAGTGATATTCATTAAAACACTATTTCAAGTGAGGGGTATTTGAAAACACCCCAAATTGTGTAAAACTGTGATTAAACAATTAAATATGCTGTACTTTTTAGAGAAACATGATGCAGTCATTTTAAAATTATGTTTTCAAATATTTAATTTTATAAAAGAGTATTTAAAATAATCACACTCTTAAAAGTATAAAAAATTACTTTCAGTCACTAGGGATAAGACATTAGTCACTCCTGATTAATGAATAATAATCATGATTTTTCTTATTTTATTTTCCATACTGTTTGCAATGAGTGATTATTCACAGAAAAAACATACTTTTTTTAAAATTTTTCTACGAAAGTAAATAACAACCCATATTCTTCTAATCTTTTCCTATGGAGCTCAATTTCTCTCCCCTTACTTCTAATATAGAGAAATTTCTAGTTATTTCTAAGCAATGCGTTCAAATGCTTCTTTTCCCCTCAATTTCCTACAGTCTTAATAAAATTCATATGATAAATATGAAATCAGTATTCTAATACCGGTCTGGACAGAGCCATATAGCGGGAGGATTAATTATCACCTATGTGTCATACTTCCAGTAATTCATATTTGTCTCAGGTTTTTTTTTTTAATTATATACTACACTGCTGATTCATTCCTAGTGTATGGCTTGTTTGGTTTCTGCAATACTTTCCTGAGCCAGGATTTTTCCAGCCTTTCCCTGGCACTGACTTGCGCTTATTTCTCCCAGGCCAACCTTCATGCTTGCTGATCACTGTTTAGGTCACCTTTGAAATCTACTCCTAACCTTCAAGGTTTGGGAATACCACTCAAGTTAGTGACACTAGGAAAATGTGGTGAACATATCAAAATCTTTGTCTAGATCAGTGTTTCTAAACGGTGATTCTGACTCTATAATCATCTTGTGCTGGTTAAACATGCAGAAAAATAGGGTATGCGCCAGACTCTAAGCCAAAAACTGTGGAGGCAGAACCGCGAACTGTGCATTCTTTAACAGCTTGGCAATAGTTTATAATGTGTGTTCAGATTCAAAAATCACAAAATCTAGGTTATTATAAAATGAATTTCACATATTTTATATACCCACCATGGTTGGTAAGATATTTTCAGAAACTGCCTGGTTGTGTTTCCCGACATTCCCTCTCTTTCAATCAACCTGGAGATCCAGGCTTACCCCAAATTCTGGGTAGACTGTGCTCTTAGCTTACTGCTAGCCAAAACAGGTTCAAGAAGCTTAGCAAACCCCATATAGGAACTTCCTAAAGAATCATTTCATGTGTATGTCCTTGTCAAAAAGACAACGCATGGTGATGGAGAACAGACCTATACAAATGCATTCTCCTGGATTAGCTTTTATGTTGCTTCATAGGCTTACATTGGGAGAGGTTACAAGAAATAGACATTAAAAACTCATTATAATGTTAATATTAGAAGTGTTCTTAAAGTGATATATAATAATAACAACAACACCTTTTAGAAAAAGCATTAACAGTTAATTCAGTGCACAGTTGAATTATTCATGAATTCACAGTTAGGGACCCAGGAGGTTGTGGCTATTACACAGGGGACTGTCATTTTGGTCAAGTTTGATCTAATGCAGTAAATTCTGCCATTTCTCTTCCATGTCCATTTTGTCAAGTTTGGTGGTTCAAGAATAAACCAGAATGTGAACTACAACTTATTGTAAAGAAAATTCACCTTCCTTGAATAACATTTTCTTAACTTGCTGTGTGAGGCATATACCACTGTAACATCACTGGGATTTATTTTAATTCACAACTTTGTCCTTTTGTTAGTAATAGTTTAACTATTAAATTCATGGATTCAAGAAAGTAGCCATACAAACCATAACCAAACTTAGAATAAAATGGACATAGAAGGGATGTAAATTTTAAGATTCCTCCTGTACACTAGTTGTTCTAGTTGGCATTGTCGACATCAAGAAGATAACAGGAAACCAGAGAGTATTCTTAAAAAGTCAAAACCTTATTGAGACACTTAACACACTAGAGATTAAAGAGGTTATGGCTAGTTGTAATCCCCAGATTTCTCATTCAAGACTATAATATGAATAAAAGAATGAAAGAAGAGTCCATGAACATTCACCATGCACTGCTTCCTTTTGTCTTAAATCAATATCCCTCTAGTAGATAGAATGCTTATAATAGCAAAACATTACCCTCACTGCAAAATGCAGAAGGAAAATATATCTATCCACAAAGAATGAATCAACAGAACACCACAAAATTGAAAAGTCACACTTATAGGCTAAATTAAGTATATTTATTAGAATAAGGAAATCAATGAAAAAACTCAACCAGAATTTAGGGGGAACATGAAAATCAAATATACTGCACTAGGCCATTGAAAATCCTGAGGTAAAGTACTCCATCAAGAAAAGTTAAGGATTCAGTTATAGTTCAGTTCACAAAGTTTATGATCAATCTACTTTGCACAGTTCAATACATGGAGAATCTGAAGTCCACGTTCTATACTCTGGAAAGCTGTCAGTACAATACTGCTTCAAGTTTGGTTCTGAGGGATGCAGATCATTGTACAGTTCATGTGCTTAGAAGTTGATTAATAGAGGTCAAATGTCCAGTATCTTCTGTAGTCAAATGGGCGGAAGCCACCATATCCATATCCGAAGCCATAGCCCACTGGGGAATAGGTGCTACCATATCCACAGCCAACACTGTAGCCCAGGGGGTATCCCCAACTGCCCCAGTAGTAACCTGGGTAGATGCCCTCATTGAAAAAGCCACAGGACATTTTTGTTAAGAGATGGGTGTTCAGCGGCAAAGACCAGGTTTCCTGGGAATGACTTGCTCCTTCTGTCCAAGCCTTTTATACACCGCCACTAAGGGGTGTGGCAACAAATACCCACCCTTGTTCCTAGGCTTCTTCATTACTCTTTAAAATTGTTTGAGGATGACTGACTGCCTAGTGTTCCTTGAATTAATTTAGACCCTATAATGGGGAAGCCACTGAAGAGTCATCAAAGTCTTTGGTAAAAGCAGATTCCCAATTTAACCTTCAAAACTCAGGCTTTCAAACAACCAGAAATACTCTTAGTATATTACCTAACATGGCCTGTGAGATTGCAGGCATTTTCTGACCACACAAAAGGGACTATTAATGCTGTCTAAACTCTGTGACTAAATATACCAGAGATTGCTCTCCCAAGAAACTTCTGATGTACGATTGAGCCCTTTATAGATATTTTCAAAACTAAGGCAAATCTTCTGGTAATATCTCATGAGATATAGAAATTTTTATTTCTCATTGAGAATCTATTCCACAATTTAACTGCAATTATTTTATGTTCAGTGATCCCTTGACATCTATCAGTGATGAGGAAACATATTTTTATGTTTATAAGTAATCAGTTTTCTAGAATAGCCACTACATTCAACTAAATTTTCAATGAATTTTCAATGTCTTCACTGTTCTTCCTTTGTCATGGGATAATGAACCATGTTTAAGCTCTAAGTTTATTAAATAGCCTTGATGTTAACCAATATCTACTATACATAAGAAAATAAGTAATTGGAAGAACAGAGTACTTCAGAGGGTCAACCAAGTGAGATAAATTACAAATGTAGTTTCCCTCATGTTTCTGTCAATAATCTACCCTCAAGAAACATGACTTTGCATGATTAACTATCAGCTTGTACTGAGAATGAGAAGAATAAATCATAAATGCTGCATTAAAAAAAGAAATATAACATTAGCCTTTCAACAGAAACTTAAAGAATTTCTGAACCTGCTTTCCACCTTACATATATTTAAATCATTAAACCAACTGGTTTTCACTTATTTTTTCCTTAGCATATGATCAATATTGTCAGAAAAAATACCCATTAAGCTGAATGAAATAAGAAGAACCTAGATTATTGTATCAAAGTACAAATTTAACAAAACAGTAGCAATTCTTTCAAAGGATACTTTGAAAATTTAAAATTTGAAAATGCTTTAAAAATTGTTCAGGATGAATTTTAAAGATAATAGTTCAGTTTAGTCACTCAGTCATGTCCTACTCTTTGTGACCCCATGAACTGCAGCATTCCCTGTCCATCACCAACTCCTGGAGTTTACCCAAACTCATGTCCATTGAGTTGGTGATGCCATCCAACCATCTCATCCTCTGTCATCCCCTTCTCATGCCTTCAATCTTTCCCAGCATCAGAGTCTTTTCCAAAGAGTCAGTTCTTCACATCAGGTGGCCAAAGTATTGGAGCTTCAGCTTCAATACCAGTCCTTCCAATGAACACTCAGGACTGATTTCCTTTAGAATGGATTGGTTGGGTCCATCCAGTTGGTTGGATCCAGATGCCATCCAAAGATGATAAAGCCAACTTTATTCAAAGAGAGCTACTACAATGTAGTCATACAGGTTTTGTAATAGTATAGAGAGATTGGGCTCAACTTGGAATACAAGGAAAAGTGGGAATTTTTAGCCAAGGAGCAAGGGAGAATCAGTGGATGAAAAATTACTAAGAGAAAATATTGAGGCTAAAAGGAGAGAGGATTGATTCAGGCTAAACCAATCTGACAGGATTCTTACTGAATTCAGTTCTGGAGAGATCGGACTGGGAGATGGCGGAAGATGAGCAATCGGATCATGTATTTTTTTTATTATTATTATGTTGGTTGGTTTTGCCATACACTGACATTAATTCGCCCCAGGTGTACATGAGTTTCCCCTCCTGAACCCCCCTCTCACCTCCCTCCTCCCTTTATCCTCCCTCTTGGTCATCCCCGCACACCAGCCCTCAGTATCCTGTAACATGCATTATTGAGGGCCATCAGACATTGAGGTTGGGAGAGTGGATGGAAGCGTTCTGGTTTAGCTGAATTAGCAGATGTCTTGCTAAAACTGGACGATGCAGAGACAAACACAGAAAACCAAAAGTCAGAACCTAGTTGAGAAGAAAATTCAGTGAAGTCTGATTAGAGTGTGATCAAGGAGAAAATCTTTGTCAGATAATGACCCTCTTTCCCTTTCCTTTACTTCCTTCTCCTAGACTGCAATTTTACATAAATCACTCACCTCTTCATTAAAGGCATAACATCGATTCAGCTTTTACATTTACAAAGAATTGTACTGGAAAAATACCCTATAATTGATATCTCTAAAATTCTAAGAGACACAGTTGAATGAATGTCACTGAGAATGCTGGGGGTGTGTGAAATTGCTGCATGACATCATTGCTTCATCCTATCAATGGATCCTGACTACATGGCATCCACAGCCCACTCCTCCATCTCTATGTTTCTGGGCTCATAGTCACTACATTCATGAAATCTCTCGTGAGTGTCAAAAAACAAATAAAATAGTGCTATTTTCAGATTTGAACAAAAGACTTTCAAAGGTTCTCATTGCCATGATTAGGGATTCTTTATTTTAATTTGAAAATGGCATCATGTCTTTTCATTCATGTGACATTTATCCAGGACTCAATATAAGCCCAATGCTGTGCTTTATTTTGGGGACACAGTGGTGAGCAAGACAGATAATAGCCCTTTATAGAGCATACAGTTCTATAGAATGCAATTAGAGTCAACTCCTGTTAGTGGTAGGCAGGCAGCAAGGGTTCAGCATCAAACACAACCAGATTAGAAATCCAGTTCTGCCACTCTCCAGCTTTGAGAATATCATTGAACTTTCTGAATTCTAGCTTCCTCTTGTACAAAATGAGGATAACAGAATCTAGAACAAAACTAAAGCCATGGGGTTGTAAAGAAGAGTAATGTATTACAAGCTTAGGAATAAATGAAATATTACTTCTTTTGCCTAATCATTTTTATCATTGAAGTGACTGAAAAATCTTACTATGCTCAAGAAGATGACCTCATCTAAACCCTCAACCTCACTTCAGAAGGTTTAGTGTGGTGGGAGAGCAATGGGATGAAAGTATGCTTCAGTTCAGTTCAGTTCAGTTCAGTCACTCAGTCGTGTCCGACTCTCCGCGACCCCATGAATCACAGCACGCCAGGCCTCCCTGTCCATCACCAACTCCCGGAGTTCACTCAAACTCATGTCCACAGAGTCGGTGATGCCATCCAGCCATCTCATTCTCTGTCGTCCCCTTCTCCTCCCGCCCCCAACCCTTTCCAGCTTTTTACCAAACATTTAATTCAAAAGTTACTGTGCTGCTGTAGGATGCACTAGGGAGCTGGTGGCTCGGTGGCAAAGAGTCTGCCTGCTAATGCAGGAAATGTAAGAGACTCAAATTTGATCCCTGGGTCAGAACAATCTCCTGAAGAAGGAAATGATAAGCCACTTCAGTTTTCTTGCCTGGGAAATCCTATGGACAGAGGAACCTGGCGGGCTGCAGTCCTTGGAGTCATCAAGAATCAGACACAACTGAGCAACTGACCACATGATATACACAAGGTTGGGTGGGTGGTTGGATTTAAGTAAAATTTACTTGCACGATTGCCATTGTAAAGCCATGAGTTGAACATGGGAAGCACATGCTTCCACTGGGAAGCAACCATCACATTTTGGATGGTTCCTTTGATAGCAGAAGAAATGAGGGAAATCAAAAATCCCAGCCATGTAAGTATGAAACTTTTCCCCGTTCTGCTTTGCTTCCTGTGTCTGAAGTTTTGGACAAAAGAGTGAGCAAAACCTTCTTTGGATAAGTAAAATTCACTTTGAATAACTTTGCCAAATACCAGTGTCATCCATTGTTTCTCCAGTATTTTACATTTATGTTCTTTTAGCATCTTCAGCAAGTGAAGAAGAACTCTGGCTTATAAGGTAGCTGACATCTTCCTTAGGTATCCATTGTAGTTGAAAGGCTTTTTTGAGTTTGGATGGCAGAGCTGGTGTGAGTCTTTGAAAATGATGACTCACTGCAACTGTGAGATTTCTCTGTGCTGGGAAGGTGCTTCTCTTGATCTCTCTACTTTCTGAGAAACTGCTCATACATCTAGTTAGAAATTTACCCTGGTTTCATATGATCTCTGGGAATAGAGGTGAATTTGTGGTCCTCTAAAAAGTAAAAACTGGAGGACAAAGATATAGAAGCAAAAGAGGGAAAGCTGCAGACAAGAGAAAAAATATGAAGGAGGGAGGCAAAATCATTGATCTTTTCTTATTTTCAAGAACAATGAAAATATGGTATAAAATTTCCCACCCACACCAAGCTTGCTAAGACTCTGTCATCTTCACATTCTCCATTGTCATAATTTCATGGCCAACATCTTTATTGGATGAAAGTGAAAGTCACTCAGTTGTTTCCAACTCTTTGGGACCCCATGGACATGGACTTCTCCAGGCCCAACACTGGAGTGGGTAGCCTTTCCCTTCTCCAGGGGATCTTCCCAACCCAGTGATCGAACCAGGGTCTCCTGCTTTGCAGGCAGATTCTTTACTGACTGAGCTATCAAGTAAGCCCTCTTTATGGGATGGTGTAATCAAATACTCTGGTCTCATAAAGAGCCACATTTGGAGAACATTTCTCTACCAACTCTGTGACAGAGGGCAGATATTAGATGCCTCCAAAATGGCCTTAAGAGAATACTAGGAAACTGTTTAAGGGAGCATCACTAATAGATTTATTATCAAAGTTAGTTTTGGATATGTGTACTACATCTTCTTTATCCATTCCTCTGCTGATGGATGTTTAAGCTACTTCCATATCCTGGCTATTGTAAACAGTGCTGCAATGAACACTGGGGTGCAGATATCTTTTTGAATTAAGATTTTCTCCAGGTATATGCCCAGGAGTGGCATTGTTGGGTCATATGGTAGCTCCTTAAGGAGCCTCCATACCTGAGGAATGAACTTGCAGAGATGTGAATGGACCTAGAGACTGTCATACAGAGTGAAGTAAGCCAGAAAGAGAAAAGTTATATTGACACTTATGCGGACTCCGGAAAAATGGTACAGATGAACCTATTTGCAAAGCAGAAATAGGGACACAGATGTAGAGAATAAATCCCAAGGCCAGGGAGGGGGGTGGAGGTAGGGTGTGGAGGGAAGGGTAGGGAGGTAGGAATTGGGAAGTTGGGATTGACATATATACACTACTATGTATAAAATACTAATGAGAACCTGCTGCATAGCACAGGGAAGGCTGCTCATTGCTCTGTGGTAACCTAAATGGGAAGAAAATTCAAAAAAGAGGGGATATATCTGCAGAGCTGACTCACTTCATTGTACAGTAGGAACCAACACAACAATGTCAAGCAACTCTGCTCCAATGAAGCTTTTTTGCAGTTAATCTTGGAAAATTCCCTGAGGCTTTAAACCTGTCCTATGAATGGGTAGATACAAATCAACAGTCATACATTCGGCTACAACAAATGAATCATGATTTCCAAGGAATCAAGAAACTGGAAAGCCTAATGTCTAGAATAGAAGTTTTAGGAGAGGGGACACAGAGTCGGATACGACTGACGTGACTTAGCAGCAGCAGCAGCAGTAGCAGCAGAAAGTCAGAATCCATGTGGCAGACATTAGTGAAAGACCAGAGTACATTACACATGCCAAAAACAAATTCCTGAAGAAACTTTCAGCATTCAAACCCCCATCTTTATGCAGACAAGTTGGTTATGGGAATAAGTCATTAAGAAAACAGTAAGCAGAGCAACAGCAACGCTGCACTCTGAATTCAAGTGAGGGTTACGCAGTGTGATTTTGAGTGCAACAGACTCATCATTCGAGGGTATTCTCTAGCCATGCCTTTTTCTTCCAGGAAACATTGCTCTGAAACATCCTAAAATATAAAAGGAAAATATGTATGCCTTTCTCTTTCTCTTACAGGTTCCTCTATAGATAAGGTGTCTATTAAGTATTCAAGTCACCTTTCTCAGCTACAGGCTTTATTCAGCACAGAAATCTTAAAAATAATAGATCAGTTTTTCAGGTAATTAGGAGAAATAAGTAATTCATAGGAAAACAGTAAAGAAAAACAATACTTTGCTTCACGTGTGAACTTCTGCAATGAATCCAAATCGTAAAATGCACAGACATCGGGCTTCCAAGCTGAAAATGAATTAAAGAATAGTTATAGGATGTTAGCAAAAGAGTGCTTGGTATTTTCTTTCATGTTTACTGAGGAAATTTGTCAGATAATTCAGTCATATTTACTAAATTTCTACTATGTGCAGAACACTAAACTGGCCCAGCTCAATACCAAAACTCATGTACAATTAGAAATAAATATCTAGCCATATTCCCTACAGACCACAGCCAAGCCCAAATGTAGTAGCATCAAATGTTCTTCCTCCTCTTTCTTCTCACTTGTGTGTAAAATGCATTTATTTTGTTTCTATTGAATTCTATGTAAATATAGATGAAACAACTTGGTTCCTAGATTCAAAATAAATGGAGGAAGCTGAAAAGGATGGGAAATAAAAAGCCATGAATAAGAATTTTGCAACTATCCCAAACCGGTAGCACAAAGATAAACTACTTATGGAGAACTTTTTTACAAATTTCCAGAGCCCATAGAAGATCTTCTTGTCAAGATTTCCAAGGGTGGGATCTGAGAACAAGAATTTTTTAAACATAAGTAATAAAAGCGAACTACAGTTAAAAATAACCAACATGAAGTAATGCAGAACATGTTATTACACGGAAAAATACAAATTTATAAAATCATCCCAAAGTACATTTTTTTCTTTTTGTGTGTGTCTTTCTCGATTTTATTATTAATATTTTTACAATACTGCATGATGTTTTGTGGGTAATCTTGTGTAATGAGATGCAGGAGTTGCGGGAAACCTCTTGGAAGTTTTCTCTCTCCTTGCTTCCTTCTCCTCCCGTTCCCTATGCAGAAATAAATAAAATAGAACCTACTAGAAATGCTAAGTGATTTCTGATATAATCTGTTTCCTTGACTTATTTCAATAAGCTTTATATATTTTACATAACAGAGTAATACAGTTGAGGAGGGAAAGCTAACCCTTTTGTTCATAATACAGTATTCCTGCACTCCCTCATTCATCAACAGTTTCTGTTAATGACATAGCCCATCATTCCTGCACACTAATTTCCCCTTGGCTCTCTAAAACTTTGTCCTCTATACTTAGACCATTCTTGCCGTGACTGTGAAACATTTTTTCTTAAGCAGAGTATATAATCAGAAACTTCAACCCCAATGCCGCAGTTAAAACTGCCAAGCACAGTAGTCACACTTCAGTGTACCTCTTGTATGTCTCTGGGTCTGTAAAGGATTCCTTCTTCTGGCCTTAATCTTGTTGAGTTGAGATGTAGATAATATTCTTCTATCAAGATTAAGTTATCTGAGCATAAATGAATGAATAGATAAATAAGAGTGTGTGTGTGTGTGTGTGTGTGTGTGTGTGTGTGTGTGTAATGTCCTGAAACAGTGCTTCTTGAAGCATGGGGGTCAGACCATCTGATACAGAATCCTGTTGCTGTTGTTGTTCAGTAGCTAACTGGTGTCTGACTTTTTGCAACCCCATAGACTGCAGCACGCCAGGCCTCCCTGTCCCTCACTATCTCCCAGAATTTGCTCTGGGGAGATAGAACAGAATCCTTGGGCACTTCTAAACACTTTCGATTTCTGGTTCATCCATGATGTTTCCAGTGACAAAATTTCTTTCTTTTTAAAGATTGGATGCAATACAATGTAACAAATACAATATTCCATTGTATTTACACGACACCTTCTTTATCCATTCATCTCTCAACAGACTCATAGGCTGTGTCCACACCTTAACCACTATGAATAATGTTGAACAATGAACACAGGAGTGCATATCCCTCTCCAAGATAATGACTTCCTTTCCTTTGAAGATACCCCTAGAAGAGAGACTGGTGGATCATTTGATAAATCTATTTTTAATTTTTTAGGAAACCATATTGTTTTTCATAGTGGCTGAATCCATTTACATTCCCATCAGCAGTGTTTAACAGGGTGCCTGTTCTCCACATCCCGGAAAAAAATTATTTTCTCTTATGTTATGGATGATGCCCATTCCAACAGGCATGAAGTGATAATTCTTTGTAGCTTTATTTCCCTGAAGATTAATGATGCCAACATCATACATCTGAAAAAAAAATTGGTAATTTGAGGTGATGTGTGTGTTCGGTCACTCATTCATGTCCAACTCTGTGACCCCATGGACTGTAGCTCACCAGACTCCTCCGTCCATTAACTTCGCAGGCAAAGGTACTGGTGTGGGTTGCTGTTTCCTCCTCCAGGAACTCTTTCCAACCCAGGAATCAAACCCATGTCTCTTGTGTATCCTGCACTGGCAGGTAGATTCTTTACCAGTGCTCCACCTGGGAATCCGCATATCTGAGGTGAATGATACATTAATTCACTTGATTATGGTAGTCATTTCACAATGTATACACATATCTAACATCCATTATACTTACTTATTACACCTTAAAGATACAAACATTTTTATCTGTCAATTATAGCTCAGTCAAGCTGAGAAAAAAATTGTATTTTTGGATCACATATCAGAAATGTCGCCAGAATTCCTGGTCCTAAAGCGTAAGAATTTACATTTTAAGCCAGCTGCCAGGTGATGCTCCTATATCCTGCAGCTTCAAAAACACTGAATTAGATGTTCTGTGCAGTTTTCTCAAGCGCAAAATTTTTATAACTCAGTCCTTATTCTAGAACCATCAAACAGACACCTTCTAACTTCAATTTGACCCTCCAATTCCTGAAAACCCCCTTTTTTTTCTTTTATTATTCTATTCTAACCTACATGTTTGATTAAGTTACAATTCTCAGCGTGAATCAACCTACAGCTGCTAGAAAGTTTCAAAATAGAGAGTTTCTAGGTTATAATAGCCCACTGGAAAAGAATCTACTAAGTCAATTCTTGAACATGATGTCTTTTGAATTTTTTTTTAAGATATTTGTTGGATGAAATATGGTGTAGAAAATACTCTTTCCTAAAATGATCTCTCGAAATAGCCATTATATTTATAGCTAATGTGGAGAATATGCAACATACCACTTGCAGATACTCAATAGAGGAGCAGAGTTTAAGCCAAACCCTTCTGTCCCCAAGAATATGTGTACTCTGCATAAAATGTTTTCAACAAAAGGATTGAGGAATTTTTGATTTGGCTTATAAAAAGAACATTACTCTCTTCTCTAAAGGAATACAGAGAAAGGCTGATGTATCTTCAGGTCTATAAGAAGTGCTCTTTTAAGAGTAAAACTCACTACCAGATGTTGATTCTTCAAAGATTAAGAAGCTTTCTGTCATTTCTAAACTGGTCCTTTTAAGTTGTAAAGTAGATAGCCTAGGTGGTTTGAGATGGGGGATCTATCCTTCCCTTAAAAGACTCTCAGATCCCTAAACTATGTCGACAGCTATTCTAGATTCCTCAGAATCCTTAAATAAGGGACACGGCATTTTATTCTACAGTCCTTGGTTCCTGAGAGGGCAAATAGTGGGTTTGACTTGTATTGATGCAGAAATAGTTGACAGAGTCCTTCAGTGTTGGGCTCCCTTGTGAGGGACAGAAGTGGCGAGATGCCGAGGGACACCAAGCAATGGATGGTGTAACACTGGCCCCAGAATTGGAGGAGGGTGTCACAGAATTAAAGGAAGGTTAAGATAGGACTTTTTAAAAATTATAGCAGAACCCTGTTGCCTGCTTCTCACACAAGAGCAAGGATTATTTGCTTTCTCACTGCATCTAACACCCACATGAGAAAACTAAATCCACTACCCCTCCTCACTGCCTGTTCCAAGAAACATGCAAGCACCAAGAAAGGAAACTCCACTCAGGTGAGACCCAAGAAAGGAAACTCCACTCAGGTGAGACTATCATGGCAGTTGAGACAAGTTTATTGAGAATTTGACAGACACATCCACAACTTGATAATGACAAGAGGCATGAGCATGGTGAAAAATTCAAAAGTAAAACATATTTGTGTGTCAAGTTTCTCAGAATGTCCCAACAAACATCATGCAGGGAAGGCAGCTGGAGGCAAGTGGTTTTTCATCTTCTTCCCTTGAGACTCTAGTGCTGATGTGAAAAACGGCCAACTGGGAGGCTGATGAGTCTCTGAGGACCTGGAAGTGCACCTGTTGGATTTGGGGGAGAAGATTCCATGCCTCCCGTATTTCAGCAAATCAGTAGAGAGCGAATGGCCAGAATCTTCGGTAGCCAAAGGCCCCAGAGCCGTTGTAGCCATAGCCGAAGCCATAGCCCACCGGGGAGTAGGTACTGCCGTAGCCACAGCCCACACTGTAGCCCAGGGGGTAGCCATAGCTGCCCCAGTAGCAACCTGGGAAGATGGTGCTGGAGAAGCCGTAGCTCATGGTGTCTGGGTCGGGCGGCTTGGAGATCAGGGAATGAATTTCCTCAGTATGATGGATTCCCTATGCTCCCTCCTTCCTTATATACCCTGGCTACGGGATGCGGTGCAAGACACAAGGCGTCATTTTCATTCTTGACACCAATTTGCTAATTAGCTTGTGTTGCTTGCTTAAGATGTCTTTACAGTTGCTTCAGAAAGCTCTCATGTGACAAAACAACAGGGGCTGGAGTCCTTCAGGTAAATTGTGTCCTTTATTAAAATACGCTTTGCAGAGTCTTCAAAGCCCTGGGTCTTATAAAGTCCTAAGTACAAGCCTCTGGAAGCAGGCTTTACAGTACTATGACATTTTCTGAGGTTGTTAACTGTTATCCAGTCCTCTTGCTCTCTGAATTTCCACAGCACACAGTTGGAATTCAATAAATACGTGTTGAAAAAAAGTGAATGAAATAACATATACATACTGTGTGTGTGTGTGTGTGTACGTGCGTGCATGTGCGTGCTCAGTTCCGTCCAACTCTGCAACCCCGTGAACTGTGGACTGCCAAGTTCCTCTCTCCATAGAATTTTCCAGGCAGGAACACTAAGATGGGCTGCTATTTTCTATTCCAGTGGATCTTCCCAACCCAGAGATCCAACCTGCATCTCTTGCATCTCCTGCATTGGAAGGCGAATTCTTTACCACTGTGCCACCTGGAAGCCCATACATAGTGAAACCACCTCGAGACTGAGATATTCTTTGTGTTTATCTGATTAAATAATTTATTTTGGCTTTATCCAAGACAAATACCAAAGAGTTCATTGAAAAGACTCGTGTTTACAAAACTGAATAAAATTCCTATTTTAATTATAGTACCCACCTGAACTATATTTAATATCACATTTCTAAACCACTGCCTGAACTAATAATCTTATAAGTGTAAAAAAAATTAAGCTTGTGGATTTATCCTAGAAATTAACTGTCAAATATCATGTTGGTCGAATATACTTTTTAAAATAAATGTTGAAAATAATAACAGGGTAAAAACTGAATAATGAATTGGAACTTTTACCTTAAAATGTTCATATTTTTTTCATTAGATCTGATAAAGCCAGATTATGTAACAAATATGATGATCTTGTAAAGAGCCAGATGACAATATTAAATCTAAGTTATATCACTTTAAGGGTGATCATGCACCCCAGGATTGGGAAAGAAAATCTTCTCTCTAAATGGAAACTTTGTTCTCAAATATGAATTAAAGGAGGAACAAGATTGATCAAACTTATCTTGGGTAATGGAAGTCTTGAAAAATTATTCTCAGATACCTGCCTTGAGATTCTTCTGAATGGCACTTAATAGAAAATTTACAGAAGATGCAGCACCAGAGGACACATGACAGAAATAGAAAGGCACAGAGCTATTGGGAATCATTCTTTTTTTTTTTACTTTATTTTATTGGAGGCAAATTACCTTACATTAATATATTGGTTGGTTTTGCCATACATTGACACGAATCCGCCCCGGGTGTACATGTGTTCTCTTTCTTGAACCCCCCTCCCACCTCCCTCTTCCCCATATCCTCCCTCCACGTCATCCCCATGCGCCAGCCCCAAGCATCCTGTATCATGCGTCAAACCTGGACTGGTCACTTATGATAATATAGATGCTACAATGCCATTCTCCCCAATCATCCCACCTTCACCCTCTCCCACAGAGTCCCAAAGACTGTTCTATATGCCTATGTCTCTTTTGCAGTCTCGTATACAGGGTTCAGGTTACCATCTTTCTAAATTCCATATATATGTGTTAGTATACTGTATTGATGTTTTTCTTTCTGGCGTACTTCACTCTGTATAATTGGCTCCAATTTCATCCACCTCATTAAAACTGATTCAAATGCATTCTTTTTGATGGCTGAAAAATACTCCATTGTGTATATGTACCAAAGCTTTCTTATCCATTCGTCTGCAGATGGACATCTAGGTTGCTTCCATGTCCTGGCTATTATAAACAGTGCTGCAGTGAACATTGGAGTACATGTGTCTCTTTCAATTCTGGTTTCCTCGGTGTGTATGCCCAGGAGTGCAATTGCTGGATCATATGGCAGTTCTATTTCCAGTTTTTTGAGGAATCTCCACACTGTTCTCCAAAGTGGCTGTACTAGTTTGCATTCCCACCAACAGTGTAAGAGGGTTCCCTTTTCTCCACACCCTCTCCAGCATTTATTGCATGTAGACTTTTGGATAGCAGCCATTCTGACTGGTGTGAAATGGTATCTCATTGTGGTTTTGGTTTGAATTTCTCTGATTATGAGGGATGTTGAGCATTTTTTCATGTGTTTGTTAGCCATTTTTATGTCTTCTTTGGAGAAATGTCTGTTTAGTTCTTTGGTCCATTTTTTGATTGGGTCACTTAGTTTTCTGGAATTGAGCTGCAGGAGCTGCTTGTATATTTTGGAGATTAGTCCTTTATCAGTTGCTTCATTTGCTATTATTTTCTCCCATTCTGAAGGCTGCCTTTTCACCTTGCTTAGAGGGGAATCATTCTTAAAACGTACAGGACAGATATGCACTACACACTAGCCTCCAAAATTTTACTTTAGATCTCAGAGGTAATTTTCCTTCCTGTTACCGGCAGCTAAGACCTAAATTTCTGGAGGTATGTAGCTCTCACAGGTAGACTCCAAGGGCAAGGTGAAACATTTGGAAAATGCAAAAGTATAATAGAGTTCCAACCACTAATTGGTTAATTACAGCAGAAGCATTTTTGAAAATGTACAGTGTTATTGCACCATTCTTGTTCATAAACAAAGCTTTATGGCTCCTAGGGTGATTCAGCATTTAAAATTCAAACGTTTCATGTGACTTATAGCTAAATAAGGCCAAGGAATTAAAATTAGCTTCACTCACTAAAATATCCCCTGGAGAAGGGAAAGGCTAACTCCTCCAGTGTTCTACCCTGGATGCCATGGGGCAAATTCACACTGAGATATGACTTCTGCTGCTGCACATTTCATGTCACAAATTCTGGTTGAATTGGAAGGGCAGATGGGAGAGAGTTCCTGGAATCCATCACCATACAAGAATGGCCAAAACACCGTAATTAGACACAAAAATCTATCTCCCATATCCAGACTCCACTGGATGCCAGACTGGATGAACCACAAGCTGGAATCAAGATTGCCAGGAGAAATATCAATAACTTCAGATATGCAGATGACACCACCCTTATGGCAGAAAGCAAAGAAGAACTAAAGAGCCTCTTGGGAAAAGTGAAAGAGGAGAGTGAAAAAGCTGGCTTAAAACTCAAAATTCAAAAAACTAAGATCATGGCATCCAGTCCCATCGTTTCCTGACAAATAGATGGGGAAGCAATGGAAACAGTGACAGATTTTATTTTCCTCAGCTCCTAAATCACTTCAGATGGTGACTGCAGCCATGAAATTAAAATAAGCTTGCTTCTTGGACAAAAAACCATGACAAACCTAGATAGCATATTAAAAAGCAGAGACATTACTTTGCCAACAAATGTCCATCTAGTCAAAGCTATGGTTGTTCCTGTAGTCATTATGGATGTGAGAGCTGGACCTTAAAGAAAGCTAAGCACCGAAGAATTGATGCTTTTGAACTGTGGTGTTGGAGAAGACTCTTAAGAGTCCCTTGGGCAGCAAGGAGACCCAACCAGTTCATCCTAAAGGAAATCAGTCCTGAATATTCATTGGAAGGACTGATGCTGAAGCTCCAATACTTTGGCCACCTGATGTGAAAGAATCAGCTCATTGGAAAAGACCGATGCTGGAAAGGATTGACGTCAGGAGAAGAAGGGGATGACAGAGGATGAGATGGTTGGATGGCATCAGTGACTCAGTGGACATGAGTTTGAGCAAGGTCCATTAATTGGTGATGGACAGGGGAGCTTAGTGTGCTGCAGTTCATTGGCCACAAAGAGTAAGACACAACTGAGGGACTGAACTGAACTGATATCCAACTTTCACTTCTCCCTAGCCAGATCCAAGAAAGGTCCGTGGCTCACTAATGCCTCCCAACATGAAGGGAAGTGTGATTGTAGGAACCCCAGGTGAAAAGCAGAAGCAGGCTAAAACCACTGGAGCTAAAATGTCTTACTTATGAGTTTCTTAAAAAAAAAGGTCTTCTGACTTGGGCGTTTGGAAAATAGAAAAATATTATATTCTCAGGTATGAAATGACACAATATTGGACCAATAATTGTTAATGGCAGGGAAGCCTGGCTTGCTGCAGTCCATGGGGTTGCAAAGAGTCAGACACGGTTGAGTGACTGAACAACAACAACATCATTACTAGATATCTATGGGTTTGGATAAAGCCCATGACCCTTTCTCTTTTAATACCAATGTTAAGTTGTTATGTAATAAATCACTTGATTTGTTCTTTCATATTTCTTTCATTTCAAATAAGGTCTGACATGAACAAAGATAGGAGAAAACCTTGCTCTTTGATTTTCTGAAAAGGAGCAAGAACTGTATTATGTACAGGTCATAAAGAGTCAATTCCAGTGTGCACAATAAAACAGTTCTTTTCTTATCAGTTTCAAATATAAACTTTCCAGCTTCAAAATACCATAATTCATTACAAATGAGAGAGAAATTACAAGGAAATGTTTTAAGTGAGTTTTAGAATATACACCAGTGGTTACTCTCTAAAATAAACATTATATTTCATTCATCTTTTCATTTATTCTTACAAATATTTATTGAGCATCTCCTGTGTTCCAAGTGTGTTGTTAAGTGTCAGAAATCTAAAAACATGCATTTAGAATTAGAAATGGAAAATTAAGTAGAAAGTGATGAAAATACAATGTTATATGTTCTGCACTGGAAGTCCACATTTCCCTCTTGTAGCCTTCAGGGGATGAAACAGAGAACAGACGATTCTACCTGATGTAGAGGGTAATGTTCTTAGAAAGCTTCATTATGAAAGGGATAGATATTTGAGCTAGGACTTGAAAATGGTATCAGCTAGAAAGAGGTAGATTTAGAGGGTATTCCAGAAAGAAGTATTTGAAGTAAAATCTCAAAGGTGTTAAATAGTGCAGTGTCTTCCAGGAGGCATAGAAAATTCAATGGTTATAAAATTGCTTATAACAGAAGAATTAATGGAGTATGGAGCTGGCGAGACAGTCAGGAGACATATGAGATTGTGTGTTCTATGGAAGCAAAGGGAGCCACTCCTACACTCTCCTGCACTTTAGAGAGATCACTACTCTGACAGTGTAGAGGGTGAATTAGAATTGAGAAACAATTCTGGAGGTACAAAGTGCTCATGCTCAGCTATTTAGTCATGTCTCACTCTTTTATGACCCCATGGACTGTAGACCGACCACCTTTAACCCACAAGTTTCCTCTGTCCATGGGATTCTCCAGGCAAGAATATTGGAGTGCATCACCGTTTTCTTCCCCAGGGTATCTTCCCCACCTAAGGTTCAAACCCACATCTCCTGCACTGGCAGACAGAGTCCTTACCACTGTGCCACCAAGGAAGACCAGGTTTAAAATTGTATCCATTAGGAATGCTTTTGGCTACAAGTAACAACAAGAACCAGTTGAAAGTTACTTAAATAAAAAGGGTTTTTTGGGGTTTGTTTTGTTTTTTTTTTTTTTGCAAATAATAAGAAACAAGAACATAAGCAATTTGCAGATGACTCCAGGGCTTGACAACATCAGAGTTCAGAGCTGTGTGTGATTCTCTGTCTTCTCACGGTTTCAAGATCATTGTAGAAAGTCAACGCTTCAGATTCATACACATCACCATCCAGAAACAGAGGAGTAAAATAAGGACTTTCCTCAAAGCTCCTTTTTCACTGTGCAATAAGAAGAAATTCATTTCACATTTGTCTTCCTATAGATTTCCCACAGGAAAATTCCAATTTCCATTTTGGAATTGAGCAATATCCCAGGGCTGAACTACAAGGGAAGCCTAAAAAGTACACGTGGGGAATTTTCTGCTTGTATTGTGTAAAGCAGGCTCTGACAACCTAGAAGGAGGGGGAGGAATAGTCATTGGATAGATAATCAGAAGAAATACACAAAAGTCATTTCACTAACTAGGTGGCAGTGTTAGTAAGGGAATGAATTTAAGAATTGTTAGGGCTTCCCTCGTGACTCAATGGTAAAGAATCCACCTGCAATGCAGGAGACACAGGTTCAGTCCCTGGATTGGGAAGATCCCCTGGAGAAGGAAATGGCAACCTGTTCCAATATTCTTTCCTGGAGAATTCCATGGACAGAGGAGACTGGTGGGTTATCATTCATGAGGTCACAAAGAATCAGACAAGACTTAGCAACTAAACTACCACCACCACCAGAGAACATAAAGTCTGAGTGGGGTGAGGTTCAAGTTGCTTCTATTCAAAAGTCCATGGTGTAACTAAGTGTAAGATAGGCTGGGGTTAGCTGTAGTCTTCTCAAGGACAGCCAATCGGTTTGCAATAATATGTCAAAGGGAAAGGAAAGGCTGAGTCAGGTATATAGTCAAGTAAGTAAGGTTTCTTCTTCAGGGCCAGCCATATAAATAGCCAGGCCATAATCTGGAAGAACGACAGTCTAATGTCAAAGCTCTGTAAGTAAGTTTTAACCCTGAGTACTCCAGAGTTAATCTACAGCATTTACTCTGGATACAATTTTCTGATCTTAAAGGGTGGTCAGGTGCAGGAACTTTCCTTTTCCTGTTTACCTGACCAAGAAATTTCAGCTTTGGAGAAGGCTATATCCTTAGTCCAGACTCAGAATCTTTTTGCTGAGGTTGCTTAGCTCTGTAGGATGGAAAATCTCAAGCCAACAGGACCCATCATATCAAAAGAGCCTGTCAGAGAATGAGGTCAGTACAGAGCAAAGAGGAGCCAAATGATGGAGAGACTTGAGTCCCGATGACAGTGTTTGTGCCTTGGATCCAACCATGCCTGAAGCTAGTATATTCCCTGGACTTTTCAGTTATGTGAACCAGTAAATATCCTTCTTTGCTTAGGTTTTTTTTAAAAACGAACTGCTAGAGAGATTTCTGATAACAAGTGAGTTAACAGTCATCTATCAGGATCATATCCCTGCTAGGAACTCAACTGCAGGACATCCATGGAAGACACTGGGAGAAGAAATAACAAAGGGCAGTGCTTGTCAATTTTTTCTTCATTGTTGTTCAGTTACTAAGTCATGTCTGGCTCTTTGTGACCCCATGGACTGCCTCATGCCAGGCTCCTCTGTCCTTCACTATCCCCTGGAGTTTGATAAAATTAATCGACTAAGTCAGTGATGCCATCCAACCATCTCATCCTCTGTCTTCCCCTTCTCCTCCTGCCTTCAGTCCTTCCCAGCATCAGGGTCTTTTCCAATGAATCAGCTCTTTGCATCAGGTGATCAAAGTATTGGAGCTTCAGCTTCAGTCCTTCCAATGAATATTCAGGGTTGATTTCCCTTAAGATTGACTTGTTTGATCTCCTTGTTGTCCAAGGGACTCTCAAGAGTATCTTCTCCAACACCACAGTTTAAAAGCATCAATTCTTCAGCACTCAGCTTTCTTTATAGTCCAACTCTCATATCCATACATGACCACACAAAAACCATAGCTTTGTCTATACAGAATTTTGTCAACAAAATGATATCTCTGCTTGTTAATATGCTGTCTAGGTTTGTCATAGCTTTTCTTCCAAGTAGCAAGTGTCTTTTACTTTCATGGTTACAGTCACCATCCGCAGTGATTTTGGAGCCCAGGAAAATAAAGTCTGCCACTGCTTCCACTTTTTTTCCTTTCTATTTGCCATGAAGTCATGGGACTGAATGCCATGATCTTTGTTTTTTGAATGTTGAATTTTAAGCCAGCTTTTTCAGTCTCCTTTTTCACCTTCATCAAGAGGCTCTTTAGTTCCTCTTAACTTTCTGCTATAAGGGTAGTATCAGCTGTATATCTGAGGTTGTTGATATTTCTCCCAGCAATCTTGAGTCCAGCTGGTGAGTCATCCAGCCCAGCATTTTTCATGATGTACTCTGCATATAAGTTAAATAAGCAGGGTGACAGTATACAGCCTAGTCATTCTCCTTTCCCAATTTTGAACCAGTACCTTGTTCCATGTGAAGTTCTGACAGTTATTTCTTGACCTGCATACAGGTTTCTCAGGAGACAGGTAAGATAGCCTGATAGTCCCATCTCTTGAAGAATTTTCCACCGTTTATCGTGATCCACACAGTCAAAGGCTTTAGTGTAGTCAATGAAGCCATAGATGTTTTTCAGGAATTCCCTTGCTTTCTTTATGATTCAACCAATGTTGGCAATTTGATCTCTTTTTCTCATAATAGCACACAAAGTACATTACACATCTCTAGGATATGGTGGGATAATCTGGCAAGATTCACTCGAAGAGATGGCCACCCCATGAGCTCTGAAACCCCAGATGCTGCCCAGATCAGCTGGAGACTGAAGAGCAGCAACACCCTGGCACAGCTGTAATTCTCCGCTGACATCCTCTAATTGCAAAGCTCTGTAAGATATTTGGGACAATTAGAGATGATAAAATAGACAGTAGATACTACATCTAATCATTGCTACAAGAAAAAAATAAAATCTTCATACTTCCAGAATGTTAAGTGGAGGTTCTCTTAGACTCTTGATGTAAAATCCTCCAGGCTCTTGATTTAAAATCCTTCTAACGCCTTTGGGTTACTACTTTCTGGTAACCAGATACTGTGAGTCTCAAAATATGACTTCCTTTCAGGTAATTTACTAATTGGCATACAAAATTTAATTATTGTTGTCTAAGGCCTCACATTCAGAAATTGCATCTTGTTTTTGATATGAAATTAAGATTTACAGCCATGAGATGATGCCATCTGAATAATAAGAATGGACACCTAGGAGTCACCTTTGACACCCTCCCAAATTTGCAAATGCATTCTGTCATGGAGTGCTGTCACTTTAGCTTCTAACACTCTCTTGCTAACACTCTCTTGAACCCACTAATTTCTATCAATCTCTTCCTCACTGCTCTATTGTTTTCCTGACTGTTTCCTAATGCTACAAATTACCACAAACTTGCTGATTTAAAAAGACACAAATGTATTGTCATGCAATTCCAGCAGTTGGAAGTCTGCAATTAAGGTGTTGACTTGGCCATTTCCTCGTAAAGACTCTAGAGAGGAGAATCTGTTTTCTGGCCTTCTTCAGCTTCCAGAGGTGGCCCTCATTCTTGGCCTGTGGCCAGTTCCTTTAATCACTCCAGTCTCGCTTTTGTCATCCCATCTGCTGCTACTCACTCTGATCCTTCTGCCTTCCCCTCTTATAAGGACCCTTGTGAGTACGTTGGGCTACCTGGAAAATCCAGGATAATCTCTCCACATCAAGATCTTCAACTTCATCATCACTTCTGCTGTGCCCCTTTTTCCATGGAAGGTATCATATTTGTAGGTCGTAGGGATTCAGAGTGGACAACTTTAGGAGCTCCTTGTTAATCCTGCCATACTATCTAATCCAAGGTACCAATTTCCATACCTACACTGCTACCCTGATTCTGGGAAAGGCTGAAGGCAGGAGGAGAAGGGTTGAAAGAGGATGAGACGGTTGGATGGCATCACCGACTCAATGGACATGAGTCTGAGTAAGCTCTGAGGAGTTGGTGATGGACAGGGAGGCCTGGTGTGCTGCAGTCCATGGGGTCTCAAAGAGTTGGACATGACTCTTGGACATGAGCGACTGAACTGAATTGAACTGACACTGCTACAGTGACTGCAAAACTCACTGAGTCAACAGTTTCCCTCCTTACAAACTGCTTCTCAGTTTAAAAATGTAGATCTGGTTATGATACACACACACACATACATACAAGCACACACATGTCAAAAAACATTTCAGCATCATCCCATTGATTTTAGATATTTTATGTTTAAACTGACCTAAAACTCCCCAACTCTCTCTGCTTAGACATCACTGACTATCTTAGATCTTCAAATGTGTAATGTCTGGTCACTTGCTTATTCTACATGGAATTATTATCTCGTCCCCAACTCTCATCATCCTTCAGATACTAGTTCAATCACTTCCCTTGGGAGGTCTTTCTGTGGTCTCTAAGGAGATAAAGTCTACTTACAGTATCATAAGGGCCACTGTCTCCCTCCTGTTTGTAGTCCTTTAACTGTCTTTGTGTGATTGGCACCTGTCCCACCAATGTGCTTGCTTCTAGGAGAGCAAATATGACGTCTTCCATCAGGCTTGATTCCTCAGCGCCTAGCTCACTACTGGGCATAATGTAAGCTTTTAATTAATATTACTTGAGCTAATGAGTGAATGAACAAATATAGTAAGTTTTCTGCCTACCAATTGTTGAGCGTGTGTTCCCATGTCCAATCACGTAAGTTAGTTCACGTGTCTGGTGTGCATCGTCATGCTGTGCATCTCCTGCAAGTGGCTGTGCTTTTGTGTACTTTACAGTGTACAGTAGTACAGTATCTTTATTTCAAGCCCAGGATGTCCAGAAGCAAGTGTAAAAGCGGCAGTGATGCAGTCGGTACTGCTAAGAAATGCCAGCCATTCCACTGTACTACTATACCTTTCAAGGTACTTTATGGTAGGATTAAAAATGTTTTATCTGTTGTGTTTGTTTTTTATATATTATTTTGTGAAAATTATTATAAACTTATTACAGTACAGTATTATGTAGAACCCTTGAATGGCCTTCCCAGGTGGTGCAGCGGTAAAGAACCCACTTGCCAATGCAGGAGACACGCATTCAATCCCTGGGTGGGGAGGATCCCTGGGAGGAGGAAATGGCAACCTACTCCAATATTCTCACCTGGGAAATTCCATGGACGGAGGAGCCTGGGGGGCTACAGTCCATGGGGTCGCAAAGAACTGGACATGACTGAGCGACTAAACAACGACAGCAACACTAAATAGCCAATTGTGTTAGTTGTGAACCTAGGCTAATTTTGTTGTATGTATGAGCAAATTGGACTCATAAATGCACTCCTAGAAAGAAACTCGCTTGAATGTAGAGGACTTACTGTATTCTAAATCTAAATTGGCCCCTCACTTGCTGAAAGAATTTAGGCAAATCACTTGCTGGGCCCCAAGTCGTTCTACTGTAACAAGAGGTAAGTTGATTCCCTGAGACTCACCACCTTAGCCATTGTATGATACTAACATCAAAATCACTGAGAAGCTAAGATTACAATTCAAACATCTCCCATCGGATCTGGTCAATTAAGCATGCAACTGTACAGAGTAATTCTGCTAACTGTATTACACACCCCTGCTAAGACACACTCAGGGCCATCAATTTAAAACACAGAATGTAGCAATAGAATCTCAGAATAGAAATGTTGAAATTTCTACAAGACATTCCACTGCAGTAGTTTCAAAGTTTAAACTGTAAAAATGTCCTTGAATACTTATTTAATATACTTATTACTGAGCCATCTTCCTATAGATTCTGATTCCCTGGGTCTGGGCTGGGGCTGAGGAGTCTGTATTTTGAATAAGCAGCCCAAATCATCCCCATAAAGTGCTTTGGGGAACCCTCACTGTCCAGTGATTAGGACTCAGCACGTTCATCGCTGTGGCCCAGTTTTCATCCTTGATCAGAGAACTAAGACCACATAAGCCAAGTGGTGCCGTGAAAAAATTAAGTGTTTTGGCCACTCCTGGAGAAACCTGTGCTGTTTTCCGGTAAGCCATCTGTAAAGGTGTCCTCATTAAGAAAACACACGACTTAAAATGGGATGAGCTTAAAATGGAGAAAGCTTCTTGTGTTCTGCCGTGTGCTTAGTCACTGAGTCATGTCCGACTCTTTGCTACCCTACAGATTGTATCCTGCCAGGCTCCTCTGTCCATGGGTACTCTACAGGCAAGAATACTGGAGTGGGTTCCCATGCCCTCCTCCAGGGATTGAACCCAAGTCTCCTGAATTGCAGGTAGATTCCTTACTGTCTGAGTCATCAGGGAAGCCTAAATATACTGGAGTGGGTAGCCTATCCCTTTTCCAGGGGAACTTCCTGACCCATGAATCAAACCAGGGTCTCCAGCATTGCAGGCAGATCCTTTACCAGCTGAGCTCTCCAGGAAGCCTGACACCTTCTTAGCCAGATTAAATAAGCAGTGTTGATATAACTTATTATCATGGACAACTTTGCTTCCCAGGGGACATTTGGCAACTATCTAGAGACAATGTCACTTGTAGGTGGTAGGTTGTTGCTTTCCATCTAATGAGAGAGACCAAGGATGCTGCCAAACATCCTACAGCGCACAGAACACTTGTTTCCCCTCAACAACCAAAAACTATCCAGCCCCAAATGTCAACAGAGCCAAGGTCAAAAACGCTGGTCTGAAGTCAAGGTCACATGCAGTCAAATGTGACTGCCAGGCAGCATACTCCAAGATGGTCACCAGACATGGATCAGAACTTGCTGACGAGGTCCTGGGACCAACTTGAGACACAATTTCACTACCTTGCTATCTCAGCACTCTTGGGGCTAAGCCATGTTTATGAGGCTACTAGGTTAATGGTAGAGCAAGCAACTAATTAGTGAAGTTTGCTATCTGATGTAGAACCCATGTGGTTTTAAGAAATAATGTGATACCACAACAATGCCTAGATGCATAAAAAGCTCACTGACTCTGGCCAGAAACATCTCACATGTGTTTCAGAATCAACATGAAAAAGAAATTCCCAAGGAAGTTACCTTTTTTGCTGCAAGATTTTAGCCTCTACTGGGATCTGAAGGTCCTTTTTGAGCATCTACGTTCTATTCCTGTTGATGCAAAACGGAGGAGCTGAGGCCTACTTCTTGTGACGTAAAGGGAGAGTTAGAGTCAGAAACTGGAAATGTATATACAGTTAAGCCACAGCAGCAACCAGCAAGCTGAGTTAGTGAAAAGGATCAAGGATGAGAAATTATGGTCTGCCATGCTACCTCAGTGCTAAGGCAGACTTGCTGATGAGTGGAAGGCTGACATTTCAACATATTTACTTGTTGGTTTCCCTTTGGAATATCTGAGGTCATGCTCATCTGATGACTTGAATTGAAAACAGTGTTTCCTATTACAGCCAAACTACAAAGGATGATGAGTTCAATCTACCAAGATCATCATTACTTCAAAGTCTCTGCTAACCAAAAACGAACATAAAAATAAATTTAGATTTAAAAAATGAGGGCTTTTGTCCCAAAGATTTCTCTTAACATTTAAGATTGTTCATTAGGAAAGCCTTGAAAATTCTGTCGTGGCAACCAAGAGCATAGGACAAAAAAGATTCAGAATGGAAACAGTGAGGCATATGTGTAAAGCAGGCTATTAAAAGAGGAGGATGATTGAAAGTGAAGAAAACAGAACAGGACACTCTAACTCGATTATCATTGTCAAAGATAATAGGAGCCTCAGAGGCAAGTCACTGAAAAGGAATCGGTGTCTGAGGAATAACAGGGTATTTTTGAGACAACCATACTCAACATACTCTGGAGTCATAGAACATTCTGAGCAGTCTCTGCCTGGCAGGCCATAGAAATAAGAAATATTTCCATTTATTTATGTAGTAGAAAGCTCTCCTGCTTTAATTTTAAGAGCTATTTCTCTATCCTCAATAGAAATAAAAAGAAGAAAAGGGAACTAGTTTTTCTGTAAGTAGTAATTAAAAAAAAATAGAACAAAAGTATGGGAAAATAATTTTTTAACTTTTCCTTGTTGCTGAAAATGTTAATACCGTCTCATCAACACTTTAAAATATCAACAGTGAGGAATGTCTCCTTCTCTCCTTCTTTTGGGATAAAGAATTAACCAGACTTGACCAATACTCAAATCTTTTTATACCAATTTTTTATTTATTTTTGTTTGGATTTATATATTTGCTTATTTGTTCTGGCTGCATTGGGTCTTACTTGTGGCATGAGGCTCTTCAGTGTATCAGGCATGATCTTTTGCTGCAGAACGCAGGCTCAGGGTTTGCAGCTCTCAGGCTTAGTCACCACTTGGCAGGGGGTATCTTAGTTCCCCAACCAGGGATGGAACTCCCATCCCTGCATTGCAGGCAGATTCTTAATCACTGAACCATCAGGGAAGTCCCCCCACCCAATACTTAAATTTTACAAGCACACAAATCACCTGCAGATCTTGTCTGTGTGCAGAGTACGATTCTGACAAGGAAGGCCCATGACCGTGCATTCTGAAGACGTTTCCAGAGGATTTCCATGTTTATTGTCTGCTGACCATATTCTAAATGGAAAGGGAGTGGGCTTTTTCTCTAAGGCTTTAAATAATTTTATTAATTCAACAAATATTTATCAAGTGTCTGGGATACAGCACTGGCAATAGAGCATTGAGTAAAGCATGGGGCTTTCTCTCAAAAACCTTACAACATACAGGCCACAATGAGGGAATCTGACCTGCCAACTAATGATGGTGAGAAAGATAAACAGCAACCCGGAAAACACAAATGGTAAACCAGAGCATTCCCTGCTCCCCACACACAGTCTTCAGAAAGAGCATCAAATAAGACAGGGTCAGGCAGTGAGAGATGGAGAGAGACAAAAACAAAACCACTGTGTATTCACACCCAAAAACAGATGAAAACAAGAACACTATTCAAACCAAAAAAAGTGACTAAACATCATTTACAGTGACTGCTGCCCTTTTTACCAATGACAGCTTCAGCATTTTTCCATTTCTTCGATAAAAGTTTTGTTAAAATACCCAACCATAGAATTAAGTCTGTTTCCTGTGGAAGGTAGACTATGTACCCCAGTGATGCCACTATCCCAATTTCCAGAACCTGTGAATATGTTACATTATATGACAGGAGGGCATTGAGGCTGCTAATCCACCAGCCTAGAGGTAGGGAGATTATTCTGGATTATCTGGGTCGTTCCAATAATCAACAGGATCCTTAAAGTGAAAGAGCAAAATAGGAGGGTGGGAGTCAGAATCAGGGCGTGAGATTTGAAAATGCAATGCTATTGCCTTTGAAGATAAAGGAAGAAGACTCAAACAAAGGAACTGGGCAGCCTATTAAATCTGGAAAAGCAAGGAATTAGGTTGTTCTCTAAAGCCTCCAGAATGAATGCAGTCCTACCATCTTGATTTTGGAACTTCTGACCTCCAAAATTGTAAGAGTAAATTTATGTTGTTTTTAAACCACTAACTTTGTCAAAATTTGTTGCAGAAGGTACCCAATCCAGAAGATACCCCTGCCTATTTTGTGTGTATACATGCACGCTCAGTTGCGTTTTGACTCTTTGTGACCTCATGGACTGTAGCCCACCAGGCTCCTCTGTCCATGAGATTTCCCAGGCAAGAATACTGGAGTGGGTTGCCCTTTCCTCCTCCAAGAGATCTTCCTGACCCAACAATCCAACCCACATCTCCTGTGTCTCCTGCATTGCCAGGCAAATTCTTGCCACTGAGCAACCTGGGAAGCCACCTGACTCCTTTAATCATCTCCAATATCGAATCCCTCCAGTGCAAATCCTAGAACAAGCCCCTCCTCCACCCTCTTATTGAGACATCCTACAGTTTGTCATGCTGCATGATCTGCATTGTCACAATAAGTTAATAAGCCCAACTTTGTTGATTGCAGTGTGTTCCCGGTGGTCTCGGTCAGTGAGCAGAGCCGTGTGAGCACTGTAGCAGAGGTGAAGCTTTCCAACTGAAACAAGGGAGGACCCCTGGGGTAGAGGAAGTCCTTTTGAAGGCTCTGTAGGAGTTCGCTAGATGAAGACTAGGGCAGAAACAGCAAAGAGCTATAGTATGTCCCTTTGCAGGAGACAGGGAAGCATGTTATAATGAAGTAGGAAATGAGACTAGAGAAACTGATGTTCTTGTGTACCACTGACTGATCTTTATCCCAAAATCTGTAAGTAACCACAAAATAGCCAGAGTCTGTGAAGAAAGTCATGTTATTAGATTTTCATTTTGAGTGACGATTTCATCTGTAGTGTAGAAGGTGGGCTAGACTCTGCCTGGCACACCAGACAGGCATCTGGTGTTTTAATCCAGGCAAGAAATGATAAGGGTGTGAATGATGCAGAAATGGGGATTGAAGATCTGCCACCATTTCTTAGAGATACTGAGATGGGGAAAATCCAAGAACTTGGTATCAAGTTAAAGAATGAAGCATAATATTTATTAAACTTATTTGACAAGCTTAGGAAAATACTGGAGGATCTTGATAACCTCAATTAGGGTCAAATCACTAAACACATAATGAATGTTTTGCCTTTGTTATCAGTGGTAGAATAATGTTCATGAAAGGAGTCAGAAGACCTCAGTTTGATACCTTGGCTCAAAGCTTAAAGCTCCCAGTTGATAAATATTTTCCCATTTGGGAAAATTACTTAATTTCCATCAATATTTTCATGATACCCATCTCCCAAGATAATTGTCAGAATTAAATAAAATTTTACAGACATACTCTGCAAAATGTAAATCCAATATATATCTAATATAATAACTATGTTAGATATAGTTATTAATAGCATAAGTGCATTAGGCAGGGATATTTCTGGGAAAGAGTTCTATAATTTTTAAAATACTACATGACTTGTTTTCTAGTGGAGGGATGGATTTACAGTCAGGTGCCCATTGGCTAGCAATAGCTTGGCATTTTTCTTTACAAATGAATGATGTAACCCCAAACAAATCACTACATTTTCAACACTGGTTTCCCCTTTAGTAACACAATAAAGAAATCCATCTCAAAAAATGTGTATGCAAATAAATAGTGAGATTATCTATTGTTGTATCTATTGTATAGTTACTGCGGGAGAAGAAGACAGGTAGTTATTGCTGTTCTTAATCCCTTCCCATAACTCTTTAAGGATTTTATATTTTTTAGGTTGGCAGATGAACCAGATTTCTTCCCCTCCTTTTCCCCAGAATCCATTAAATTAAAGCAAATGTTGGAAGCCAACAATGACAAGGAGAATTGCGGGGACAATATCAGTGGAGGAGAGATAGCTAAATGTCTGGATGATGGAAAAGAAATGAAGGAAAAGCAAGGAGAAAGTCATGGCAGAGACTATGAGAGGAGGAGTCTGCAAGTGAAACTAAGCAGACCTTCCCTTCAAATTCACAGGGAGAATTGGGACTCAGAATATTAGGGGAAAAAAAAGCAACTTTGGGAATGAAACAAAGATAAAGTAGTTAAATGAAAATCTCATTGAAGAACAAGGGAGTACTAGGGCAACTTGTCATTTCAACTTTAGAGCAAAACTTGAGACCTTTACTCCCTGGCATTTGGAGACCTCATTCAGCCTAAAGGTAAGTCATCCTTCTCTCACCCTAATGTGAATTCCTCCTGTCAATGACTTTCCCCAAACCCAGAACTCCAGTGCAGCTTGTCAGCGTGTCATTATTAAGTCTGAAAGAATGATTAACAACCATAGCAATGACTGTTATCACGTATGTTATTGCACATTGTTCAGCCATTAGGTTGTGTCCAACTCTCTGTGACCCCATGGACTGCAGCACGCCAGGCTTCCCTGTCTACCATCTGTCAGAGTTTGCTCAAACTCATACCCATTGATTCAGTGAGGCCATCCAACCATCTCATCCACTTTCTTCCCCTTCTCCTCCAGCCCTCCAACTTTCCCAGCATCAGGGTCTTTTCCAATGAGTTGGCTCTTCACATCAGGTGGCCAAAGTATTGGAACTTCAGCTTCTGATGAATGACCAGGGTTGATTTAAGATTAACTGGTTTAATATGGGAGGATAGAAATTAGCATATGTAGGAATGATACCATAGCAATGAGTACACCTAACACCTATATATATTTTCTAAATACCAGTCTTTACCAAAGGGATCTAGTGCTCCACTGATTGAAGCAGAAGAGTTCAGGATGAGCCTGGAATATCTCATTGAGTCAGAAAGTAAAGCATTGATCAAACAGCAATGGGAACCATTTCTAACGGACAAAGGAGTCAGAATGATGATGTTCCCACTCTCCAAATCTGGGGCAATTAGAGCGTGAAAGTTAATAATATTATTAATGAAAAAATAATATTAATGGATGGTAACACATTGAGTAACATAAGAATCCTCAAGCCCACACTGATATAGCTTTTGATAGCAATAAATAAGCAAGCAAAAATAAATGGGGAGAAGAGAAATTTCTTTCTTACAGTAGATTGCCAAACAATAAATGTAGAAGGATGTATAAAATTTAAAAATTGTGAATGGATCCTAAAACAGTGGATGAAAACTTGATAAGGAATAGAATATTTGCATAGAGTCAAGGTTTCAACACAAATTAATTATTAATTACAAAGAGAAAAACAGCAAATTTGCAGTGAAGAAACTTGTAGGAAACTACTTTCATCAAGTGATCAAAGTAACCAAACAACCAAATTTGCATGAACCAACATAAAGTGTCTTCTTATTCAATGCACTGAAAAGGATTCAGCATTACTTCTATGGCATTTGTACCAAAAAATGTTAAGTATGGATCTAATCATGAGGAAAGTTGGATAAACCAAAATCAACGGATATATATCTTATTATAGGCTATCTCTTATTTTGGCTCCTTGGAAGAAAATGAGTCTTTGGATAATCATTTATTAATATAACATTCAGTTCAGTTCAGTTCAGTTGCTCAGTCATGTCCGACTCTTGCGACCCCATGAATCACAGCACACCAGGCCTCCCTGTCCATCACCAACTCCTGGAGTTCACTCAAACTCATGTCCATCGAGATGGTGATGCCATCCAGCCATCTCATTCTCTGTCATCCCCTTCTCCTCCGGCCCCCAATCCCTCCTGGCATCAGAGTCTTTTCCAGTGAGTCAACTAGTCGCATGAGGTGGCCAAAGTATTGGAGTTTCAGCTTTAGCATCAGTCCTTTCAATGAACACCCAGGATTGATCTCCTTTAGAACGGACTGGTTGGATCTCCTTGCAGTACAAGGGACTCTCCAGAGTCTTCTCCAACACCACAGTTCAAAAGCATCCATTCTTCGATGATCAACTTTCTTCACAGCCTAACTCTCACATCCATACATGACCACTGGAAAAACCATAGCCTTGACTAGATGGAACTTTGTTGGCAAAATAATGTCTCTGTTTTTAATATACTATCAAGGTTGGTCATAACTTTCCTTCCAAGGAGTAAGCGTCTTTTAATTTCATGGCTGCAATCAGCATCTGCAGTGATTTTGGAGTCCAAAACAATAAACTCTGACACTGTTTCCACAGTTTCCCCATCTATTTCCCATGAAGTGATGGGAACAGATGCCATGATCTTTGTTTTCTGAATGTTGAGCTTCAAGCCAACCTATTCACTCTCCTCTTTCACTTTCGTCAAGAGACTTTTTAGTTCCTCTTCACTTTCTTCCATAAGGGTGGTGTCATCTGCATATCTGAAGTTGTTGATATTTCTCCCAGCAATCTTGATTCCAGCTTGTGCTTCTTCCAGCCCAGCGTTCCTCATGATGTACTCTGCATATAAGTTAAATAAGCAGGGTGACAATATACAACCTTGACGTACTCCTTTTCCTACGCTAGTAAAGTCATGCTCAAAATTCTCCAAGCCAGGCTTCAGCAATATGTGAACCATGAACTCCCAGATGTTCAAGCAGGTTTTAGAAAAGGCAGAGGCACCAGAGATCAAATTGCCAACATCCGCTGGATCATGGAGAAAGCAAGAGAGTTCCAGAAAAACATCTATTTCTGCTTCATTGACTATGCCAAAGCCTTTGACTGTGTGGATCACAAATATAACATTAATTATCATAAAATAAAAGCTATGGTTTTTCCAGTAGTCATGGATGGATATGAGAGTTGGACCATAAAGAAGGCTGAAGTGCTGAAGAACTGTGGTGTTGGAGAAGACTCTTCAGAGTCCCTTGGACTGCAAGGAAATCCACCCAGTCCATCCTAAAGGAAATCAGTCCTGGATATTTATTGGAAGGACTGATGCTGAAGCTGAGACTCCAATACTTTGGCCACCTGATGCGAAGAACTGACTCATTGGGAAAGACCCTGATGATGGGAAAGATTGAAGGCCAAAGGAAAAGGGAATGGCAGAGGATGAGTTGGTTAGATAGCATCACAGACTCAATGGACATGAATTTGGACAACCTCCGGGAGATAGTGAAGGACAGAGGAGCCTGGCATGCTGCAGTGCATGGGGTCGCAAAGAGTCAGACAAGTCTTTGCAACTGAACAACAACAAAAATATATTTAACTCTTGAGAGTCAGAATTATGTTTTATTTATCTCTGTCCCCACATTTTAGGACAGTGTGTGGTGTTGTAGCTTCTTGGTGAGTGTCTCCTGAATGAGTGTCTCAGTCCAGAGATCGTGGCAGGTTTTTACAGCCACCTAGTTTTAAACAGAGTGACCAGAGCCCAGTAACTTCATACATACTAAATGAACCTTGTATCGGACTATACAATATTTTACACCCATAAAGCAGAGATTTAACAAGTCAACGAACAATTATTGAACATCTTTTCTGAGACAGGTAGGGGTTCAATAAATACTTTATGCATGAATGAATGAGTTTTAATTCAAACAGAGCAGTTTTCTCAGGAAGCATTTTCTAAATGCAGATCACATATCATTTCAAGTGCTTTTGAGGGCAACTATCATTCCAAATAATAAATACTTCATTTTTAATATGCCTACATATATAATCAGAAGTGAAGAAGGTGGGAAAAATAAAACCTATCAATCAAAAAGGGAAAAAAGTATTATGTGATTTTAGTTGCTGGCTTGCCTTTATTGAACAAATCTTAGGAAGTCTTAAAAAGTTTCATAACTCATTCCATTTAAGGAAATTTTTCCAAGAGTTTATGGGGTTTAAATCTCTCTATAATGAGTTCTATAAACAGCAGGAAAAGAGGAAGAAGCTAAATGGAATTGTGTCAATAATGAAAAGAGGAAAGAATTTTCTTTTAACACTCAACAGCTAAGAAAATTTCCTATTTATAATCAGCATAGAGAAACACTAACAATCGCAGTGTACAGACTATACAACTGACTCTTGAATAAAGTGGGTTTGAACTTCAAAAGTCCACTTACATGCAGAATTTTTTTAGTAGTAAGCACTACAATGCTACATACTCCACAGTTGGTTGAATCCATGGATGCAGAGAAATCTCAGATACAAAGGGCTGAACATAAATTGTACATGGATTAACCTCCCACACTGTTCAAGAGTCATCTGATTCTGGTTAAATTTAGGACTTTTTAAAGAATTTTTTTAAAAATTGAAAATCTCAACATAAAGGGACAAAATTGTTAGGCATCACCCTATTTGTGTGTACAGTCTGAAATCATAATAAGACGTGATTGAAGTCCACCCTCACAGGTTGAAACTGGTTGATGAGAGCAAAACAAACAAACAAAAAGGCACAATAAAACCAGAACAAAAATGTTTGTGCTGAATGAATTGGATTTATTGTGATGAACAGCAAAACCCCTTCCTACTCAAACATTTAATAGTAAAGCATTAATATTCATGCAGAATTTAATGATACATGGGCAGAGCCACCATAAGAGACTGACTGTCTGCTTCATTAGTAAAATTCAAGTATGTTAGAGAAATACAAAATCTTGCTTTGGCTGTAGATGAGTATCAGCTCAGCATCTGATTCCTGGGTGACTTGTTCAACAACATCAAAGATCAGGATCTCAGCAAGAAGACCACAGAAACATGGAAGATGTATCTCTCCCAAGTGTTTCTGGAGGCAGGAAGACAGTCATGGCTTTTCAGGTTGTTCTGCACACAGAGAATTGAGGACGAGTCCCGTAGTCATCTGGAGTCCTGGTCCATCAGTAGGTGCTGTAGCCAAAGCCAGAGCCAGAGCCCCATGGCCTGTAAAAGCTGCCCCCAGAGCCACAGCCCAGGGTGCCAAAGTTGCTACCACCATAACCGTAGCCCAGGGAGCTGTAGCCATTGCATCCATAACCATAATTCAGGGGAGAGCCAAGGGGCACAATGCAGTTCAGGGGGGTGGCTCTGAAGGTCCTGTGGAAATTGGTTCCATAGGAAGGATAGCCTGGGAAGTAGCTTCCGCAGCAGAAGAAACGAGTCATGGTGGCAGGAGTTGGGAAGGATTTGGATAGAATGAGAAGAGCAAGTTACCCAAGAAGGAATGAAGTTCTCATCCTGCATGGGACCTTTTATACCTCAAGCTGGTGGGCATGACATGCTTGCCTAGACATCTTGCCATAAATTTGCATAGATAATTCTATTATTGCTAATAAAATGCACATAAAGCAACCCACAGACTCTTTGCCCACATTTTTGTTGGCTTTTCTATTTGCAAAGGAATGTGTTGTATCTTCAAAGTCAGCGCCTTCCTTGACACGCAATTGAATTCTTTTCATCAGTGTCCCATGGTTTAACAACTGTTCTGATTGCATTCTGTGAGGCTGTTTAAATTGTCTGATTATAAACTCCTCCTAGCTGACACAGCTAAACTGAAAAAAGCTTTGGCAACAATGTAAACACTTCTATAGCTTGAAATTATCTCCATATGTCATTCAAAGACATTGGTATATTAATGGGTATGGGGTTTCTTCTGGAATAGGAAAATTATTTGTAACCAGAGGTGGTGATTGCATCACCACTGATTATTCACTTTAAAAACAGCTTATCTTGTGTTTGCATTTTGTAGCATATGTAAAATAGATAGCTGAAGGGAAGTTGCTGTGTAACACGGGGAGCTCAACATGGGCTTCCCTGGTGGCTCCGACAGTAAAGAATCGGCCTGCAATGCAGGAGACCCAGGTTCAATCCCTGGGTACGGAAGAACCCCTGGAGAAGGAAATAGCAACCCACTCCAGCATTCTTGCCTGGAGAATTCCACGAAAAGAGGAGCCTGGCAGGCTATAGTCCAAGGGGTCACAAAGAATCAGACACCACTGAGTGGCTAACGCTAACACTTTAGAAGGAGAGGGATGAGGGGAAGGGAGGTTCAGCAGGGAGGGGATGTATGTATACTTATGGCTGATTTATGTAAGGCAGAAAGCAACACAACTTGGAAAAAAATTATCTCCCAATTAAAATGACTTGCTTTATGTTATGTAAATTTCATCTCAAATTTTTAAAATTTTTTAAACATTGCTACAGAAATCCATCAGAACAAGACTTTTTACAGAAGCTGAAAGAACACTAAATAATAGGAGAGCTATGGATAAAGTGGTTGTAATTTTCATGTATTTCATTTATGAGCATTATCCTCGTTAACACGCTTTCTTTTCATGGGGAACACACAATCTTTGGTTGTAAATCGTGTTGAACATTGCCAAGCTGTCTTGTTGTGAAGTTGCCACACTGAGTGGAATGGTGCCCAATTTAAAGTCGTGTTATACCATGCTTTGTTCTTATTCACTCCTAGTAAAACAAGCTTTGATACCATGATCTATTATGTAATACCAGTTGTGTTTTAAGATGCAGCACTTATTTCTGCTCCCATTTTGCAGAAGTATGGCCACTTCTCATGACAAAAGTAAACCAGAAAGAATTTGAGATCAGCAAAGCTAAGTTTATTCTAATTCAAATGTTCAGAAAAGAACTGGTTTTTATAAGATCTAGATTCTCTGAAAATAGATAAAGAAAACATCCTGGATACCAACTCCTTTTGCATATTCTCCCCTTAATGGACAACTATAGAGCCCAAAGAGCAAAACTAATCATTCCAGACATTTTCTGTATTAAAATTCCTCTTCTGTCAGGTTCCTTGACAGAAGAATTTCCTACAGATCATATTACTTATTTTTGGACATTTTTTTTTAATTCTAAAAACTGCATGTTATGAGAATTTATAGTTAAAATCAAAGAGATAAGGTCTATTTTCAAATTCAGTTTTTAACAAAATGAATAAATAAAAATAGAGGTTACATCCACAAGAGTCCAAATGGTATAAATTCTGCATAAGCTAATCCCAGAAACCTGGAAAATATGTCTGCAGGTTGTAGATGACAAAGGTGACTGCTCTCATTAAATTTTGACAATTTTGTGGTTGCTTGAAATTTTTAACTGCTGATTCTACCATGTAATGACATGTATGGATGTGAGAGCTGGACCATAAGGAAGATCGAGTGCCCAAGAATTGATGCTTTTGAATTGTGCTGCTGGAGAAGACTCTCGAGACTCTCTTGGGCTGCAAGGAGATCAAACAAGTCAATCCTAAAGGAAATCAACCCTGAATATTCATTGGAAGTACTGACGCTGAAGCCGAAGCCCCAATACTTCAGCTACCTGACGCAAAGAGCTGACTCAATGGAAAAGACACTGATGGTGGGAAAGATTGAGGGCAGGAGGAGAAGGGGACGACAGAGGATGAGATGGTTGGATGGCATCTCCATTTCAATGGACATGAGTTTGAGCAAACTCTGGGAGATCGTGAAGGACACGGAAGCCTGGCATGCTGCAGTCCATGGGGTCTCAAACAGTCGGGCACAACTTAGCAACTGAACAACAAAACTATGCGGTGACATTTGAACCTATAATTTGGATCTACTGCCACTAAGTGGCAATGATATTTCAATTAGTCTGAACGACCAGACTGGAGTTAGTGTCTCAAATGTAAACAGGCAGAACACCCTAAGGAACTTGTTTGAAATTCAGATTTCCAGAGCTCTCTTTTCCCACTACCACCATAAGATCCTTGAAATCTAGAGTATGTAAGGTGAGTCTCATAAATAAATAATCCTGATAAATTCTGGACCCGGTCTTTAATGAGATCTCAAAGAATCTGTCTTTTTGCTTGGCTGTGTGAAATTGCCCCGAGCTGCTTCTCTCTCTTTGATGAGCGGGTTCAGTGTCAGCCACAGGTGGCCTATTTCCTTTCTCTCTGGGTGATAATTAAGGAAAAAACCTTAGTTTGTCTTTTCCGTTCCCCTGTGTTCTGATTCTTTTCTTAGGATACGCCTGAGTGGAAATGGAAGTAATAGCAATGTGTGCGGGCATCTTTTACCAGGTGGTAATATCCACCTGGGTGGGTCTCTGAATAGTTACCCCCAATTAAAAAAAAAAAAAAAAAAAACTCTTTGGCATGTTTCTTTTACCTTCCTGTCTCCTTTTAGACTTTCCCAGAGAAAATTCTCAGCCATGTATTTGATTGTTATTCAATATTTTTATTTTAAATGTTAGTAATAACAGATATTCATGCATGGTTCTTTCCGTGCTAGGTTCTGCTGAAATACAGAACATAGATAACATAGTAAGAAGACTTACTATGCACTTTTCTAAGCACTCGTGCACAGTTGCATGTAACTTCTTGGGACCCTTTGAACTGTAGCCCACCAGGCTCCTCTGTCCATGGGACTTTTCAGGCAAGAATATAGGGGTGGATTACCATTTTCTTCTCCAGGGGATCTTCCCAACCCAGGGATCAAACTCACATCTCCTGTGTCTTCTGCATTGGCAGGAGACAATACACATATGACAAATTTCACCCTTTTAAAGTATATAACTCGGTGATTTTTATATTCACAGAGTTGTCAACCATAACCACTATTTAATTCAGAACAACTTCATCACCTCAAAAAGAAATCCCATAATCATTAAAAGTCACTCTCATTCACAACCACTAATCTAACTTCTGTCTCTATGATTTGCCTATTTTGGACATTTCAAATAAATTTAAGCTTACTATTTACAGGCTTAAATAGGACAGAAAAAGGACAGACAGAAATGGTATGGTCCTAACAGAAGCAGAAGATATTAAGAAGAGATGGCAGGAATACACAGAAGAACTGTACAAAAAAGATCTTCACGACCAAGATAGTCACGATAACGTGATCACTGACCTAGAGCCAGACATCTTGGAATGTGAAGTCAAGTGGGCCTTAGAAAGCATCACTACGAACAAAGCTAGTGGAGGTGATGGAATTCCAGTTGAGCTATTTCAAGTCTTGAAAGATGATGCTGTGAAAGTGCTGCACTCAATATGCCAGCAGATTTGGAAAACTCAGCAGTGGCCACAGGACTGGAAGAGGTCAGTCTTCATTCCAATCCCAAAGAAAGGCAATGCCAAAGAATGCTCAAACTATCGCACAATTGCCCTCATCTCACACGCTAGTAAAGTCATGTTCAAAATTCTCCAAGCCAGGCTTCAGCAGTATGTAAACCGTGAACTCCCAGATGTTCAAGCAGGTTTTAGAAAAGGCAGAGGCACCAGAGATCAAATTGCCAACATCCGCTGGATCATGGAGAAAGCAAGAGAGTTTCAGAAAAACATCTATTTCTGCTTCATTGACTATGCCAAAGCCTTTGACTGTGTCGATCACAATAAACTGTGGAACATTCTGAAAGAGATGGGAATCCCAGACCACCTGACCTGCCTCTTGAGAAACCTGTATGCAGGTCAGGAAGCAACAGGTAGAACTGGACATGGAACAACAGACTGGTTCCAAATAGGAAAAGGTGTACGTCAAGGTTGTATATTGTCACCTTGCTTATTTAACTTATATGCAGAGTACATCATGAGGAACGCTGGGCTGGAAGATTCACAAGCTGGAATCAAGATTGCTGGGAGAAATATCAATAACTTCAGATATGCAGATGACACTACCGTTATGGCAGAAAGTGAAGAGGAACTCAAAAGCCTCTTGATGAAAGTGAAAGAGGAGAGTGAAAAGGTTGGCTTGAAGCTCAACATTCAGAAAACAAAGATCATGGCATCTGGTCCCATCACTTCATGGGAAATAGATGGAAAAACAGTGGAAACAGTGTCAGACTTTATTTTTTTGGGCTCCAAAATCACTGCGGATGCTGATTGCAGCCATGAAATTAAAAGACGCTTGCTCCTTGGAAGGAAAGTTATGACCAACCTTGATAGTATATTAAAAAGCAGAGACATTACTTTGCCAACCAAGGTCCGTCTAGTCAAGGCTATGGTTTTTCCCGTGGTCGTGTATGGATGTGAGAGTTGGACTGTGAAGAAAGCTGATCGCAGAAGAATCGATGCTTTTGAACTGTGGTGTTGGAGAAGACTCTTGAGAGTCCCTTATACTGCAAGGAGATCCAACCAGTCCATTCTAAAGGAGATCAATCCTGGATGTTCATTGGAGGGACTGATGCTAAAGCTGAAACTGCAAAACTTTGGCCACCTCATGCGACGAGTTGACTCACTGGAAAAGACTCTGATGCTGGGAAAGGTTGGGGGCGGGAGGAGAAGGGGACGACGGAGAATGAGATGGCTGGATGGCATCACCGCCTCGATGGACATGAGTTTGAGTGAACTCCGGGAGTTGGTGATGGACAGGGAGGCCTGGCGTGCTGTGATTCATGGGGTCGCGGAGAGTCGGACACGACTGAGCGACTGAACTGAACTGACTGATTTACAGGCTTTTGGGTCTGGCCTTTTTCTCTCAGCATAATGTCTTCAGGGTTCATCTATATTGTAGCATGAATCAATATTTAATTCTTTGTTATTGTCAAGTAGCATTTCATTGAATGGATACATCATAATCTTCTTAATTCCTCAGTAGATGGATGTTTCATGCTGTTTGTGGGGTTCTCAAGGCAAGAATGCTGAAGTGGCTTCCATTCCCTTCTCCAGTGGACCGTCTTTTGTCAGAACTCTCTGCCATGACACGTTGGTCTTGGGTGGTCCTACAAGGCATGACTCATAGTTTCATTGAATTAAACAAGGCTGTAATCCATGTGAACATTTTGGTTAGTTTTCTGTGACTGTGGTTTTTATTCTGTCTGCCCTCTGTTGGAGGAAGATAAGAGGTTTGTGCAAGCTTCCTGATGGGAGGGACTCACTTTGGGAAAAACTGAGTCTTGCTCTGGTGGGCAAGGCCATGCTCAGTAAATCTTTAATCCAATTTTCTGCTGATGGCTGGGGCTGTGTTCCCTCCCTGTAGTTTGGCCTGAGACAAAAGTATAGGATGGGTAAGGCTTCTCTAAAAGGGCTTATGCCAGCACACCATGCCTCCCAGGACTGCTGCTGTCAGTACCCCTGAACCCAGAGCAGGCCACTGTCAACTCATGCATGTCTCCACGGGAGACTCCCAAACACACACACACAAGTCTGGCTCAGTCTCTTATGGGGTCACTGCTCCTTTCTCCTGGGTCCTGGTGCACACAAGGTTTTGTTCGTGCCCTCCAAGAGTCTCTGTTTCTCCAGTCCTGTGGAAGTTCAGTAATCAAATCCCACTGACATTCAAAGTCAGATTCCCTGGGGATTCTCAGTCCCTTTGCCAGATCCCCAGGTTGAGAAGTCTGTTGGGAGGTCTAGAATTTTCACAACAGTGTGAGAACTTCTTTAGTATCATTGTTCTCCAATTTGTGGATCACACACCAGGCATCTCTGTAATGGGGTTAATGGCAACCTCAGGGGAACCAGAGATCAACATCCACTGGATCATAGAAAAAGCAAGAGAATTCCAGAAAAACACCCACTTCTGTTTCACTGACTATGCCATAGCCTTTGACTGTGTGGCACAAAACAAACTGTGGAAAATTCTTCAAGAGATGGGAATATCAAACCACCCTAACTGCCTCCTGAGAAACCTGCATGCAGGTCAAGAAGCAACAATTAGAACTGGACATGGAACAACAGACTGGTTCAAAATTGGGAAGGACTATGTCAAGGCTGTATATTGTCACCCTGCTTATTTAACTTATATGCAGAGTACATCGTGCAAAATGCCAGACTGGATGAAGCACAAGCTGGAATCAAGGTTGCCAGGAGAAATATCAATAACCTTAGGTATGTAGATGACACTACCCTAATGGCAGAAAGTGATGAGGAACTAAAGAGCCTCTGGATGAAGGTGAAAGAGGAGAGTGAAAAAGCTGGCTTAAAATTTAACATTCAAAAAACTAAGATCATGGCACCTGGTCCTATCACTTCATGGCAAATAGATGGGGAAACAATGGAAACAGTGACAGACTTTATTTTCTTGGGTTCCAAAATCATTGCAGATGGTGACTGCAGCCATGAAATTGAAAAGCACTTGCTCCTTGGATGCATATTAAAAAGCAGAGACATTACTTTGCCAACAAAGTTCTGTCTAGTCAAAGCTATGATTTTTCCAGTAGTCATGTATGGATGTGAGAGTTGGACTTTAAAGAAAGCTGAGCGCCGATGCTTTCGAACTGTGGTGTTGGAGAAGACCCTTGAGAGTCCCTTGGACTACAAGTTCAGACCAGTCAATCCTAAAGGAAATAGACCCTAAATATTCATTGGAAGTATTGGTGCTGAAGCTGAAGCTCCAATACTTCAGCCACGAGATGTGAAGAGCCATCTCATTGAAAAAGACCATGACACTGAGAAAGATTGAAGGCAGGAGGAGAAGAGGGTGACAAAAGATGAGATGGTTGAATGGAATCATTTACTCAATGGACATGAATTTGAGTAAACTCTGGGAGATAGTGAAGGACAAGGAAGCCTGTTGTGCTGCAATCCATGGGGTCACAAAGAGTCCAACTTAACTGAGCAACTGACCAATAAGAAAAGATTGGAGACTTAAGTTTTTTCCAGTATTGGGCTATTATGATTAATGCTGTCATGAACATTTATTTGCATATGAATGATTATTTTAAATGTTAAAACTTGAATTCCTAATTTTCTCCCACATACCTATTCCTCCTCTAGTCTTTTGCACCTTAGTAAATAATATTGCTATCTAATTGCTCAGAACAAAAACTTAACTCCTTTTTTCATGTAACTCCTTTATCCATCAGAATAAGTCAGTGCTGCCTCCAAATACCTATCAAACCCACACATGTCTTTCCATTCTGACTGCTGTCATCTAGTCAAACCACTGCCATTTTTACCCAGCACAACTGCCATAGCATCCCCTCTGGTTTCCCTTTTCCCACTTTTACTGTACCTCCACATCAGCTAATGTGATAAAATAAATTGTGCTTTACTTTACTTAGAAACCCATCAGTGACTTCCTATTGCTCTAAGACAAGTAAAAGCTCAAACTTCTGACGTGGCCTGGTTTCCAACCTCATTTCGTACTTCTTTTCCTCCTTTCTGATGATCCAGCCACTGTGGTCAATCCTCTCTTTGTCTGTCTGTCTTGCTTGTGCATAGCTGATACACAGTTGAAACTCAATAAATATCTCTTAGAAGACTCTACACATGGACATCACCAGATGGTCAACACCGAAATCAGATTGATTATATTCTTTGCAACCAAAGATGGAGAAGCTGTATACAGTTAGCGAAAACAAGACCAGGAGCTGACTGTGGCTCAGATCATGAACTCCTTATTGCGAAGTTCAGACTTAAATTGAAGAAAGCAGGGAAAACCACTAGACCATTCAGATATGACCTCAATCAAATCCCTTATGATTATACAGTGGAAGTGAGAAATAGATTTAAGGGACTAGATCTGATAGATAGAGTGCCTGATGAACTCTGGACGGAGGTTCGTGACATTATACAGGAGACAGGGACCAAGACCATCCCCATGGAAAAGAAATGCAAAAGAGCGAAATGGCTGTCTGAGGAGGCCTTACAAATAGCTGTGAAAAGAAGAGAGGCGAAAAGCAAAGGAGAAAAGGAAAGATATAAGCATCTGAATGCAGAGTTCCAAAGAATAGCAAGGAGAGATAAGAAAGACTTCCTCAGCGATCAATGCAAAGAAATAGAGGAAAACAACAGACTAGGAAAAACAAGAGACCTCTTCAAGAAAATTAGAGATTCCAAGGGAACATTTCATTCAAAGATGGGCTCGATAAAGGACAGAAATGGTATGGACCTAACAGAAGCAGAAGATATTAAGAAGAGGTGGCAGGAATACACAGAAGAACTGTACAAAAAAGATCTTCACGACCAAGATAGTCACGATAACGTGATCACTGACCTAGAGCCGGACATCTTGGAATGTGAAGTCAAGTGGGCCTTAGAAAACATCACTACGAACAAAGCTAGTGGAGGTGATGGAATTCCAGTTGAGCTATTTCAAGTCTTGAAAGATGATGCTGTGAAAGTGCTGCACTCAATATGCCAGCAGATTTGGAAAACTCAGCAGTGGCCACAGGACTGGAAGAGGTCAGTCTTCATTCCAATCCCAAAGAAAGGCAATGCCAAAGAATGCTCAAACTACCGCACAATTGCCCTCATCTCACACGCTTGTAAAGTCATGCTCAAAATTCTCCAAGCCAGGCTTCAGCAATATGTAAACCGTGAACTCCCAGATGTTCAAGCAGGTTTTAGAAAAGGCAGAGGCACCAGAGATCAAATTGTCAACATCCGCTGGATCATGGAGAAAGCAAGAGAGTTTCAGAAAAACATCTATTTCTGCTTCATTGACTATGCCAAAGCCTTTGACTGTGTCGATCACAATAAACTGTGGAACATTCTGAAAGAGATGGGAATCCCAGACCACCTGACCTGCCTCTTGAGAAACCTGTATGCAGGTCAGGAAGCAACAGGTAGAACTGGACATGGAACAACAGACTGGTTCCAAATAGGAAAAGGTGTACGTCAAGGTTGTATATTGTCACCTTGCTTATTTAACTTATATGCAGAGTACATCATGAGGAACGCTGGGCTGGAAGATTCACAAGCTGGAATCAAGATTGCTGGGAGAAATATCAATAACCTCAGATATGCAGATGACACTACCCTTATGGCAGAAAGTGAAGAGGAACTCAAAAGCCTCTTGATGAAGGTGAAGGAGGAGAGTGAAAAGGTTGGTTTGAAGCTCAACATTCAGAAAACAAAGATCATGGCATCTGGTCCCATCACTTCATGGGAAATAGATGGAAAAACAGTGGAAACAGTGTCAGACTTTATTTTTTTGGGCTCCAAAATCACTGCGGATGCTGATTGCAGCCATGAAATTAAAAGACGCTTGCTCCTTGGAAGGAAAGTTATGACCAACCTTGATAGTATATTAAAAAGCAGAGACATTACTTTGCCAACCAAGGTCCGTCTAGTCAAGGCAATGGATTTTCCCGTGGTCATGTATGGATGTGAGAGTTGGACTGTGAAGAAGGCTGATCGCCGCAGAATCGATGCTTTTGAACTGTGGTGTTGGAGAAGACTCTTGAGAGTCCCTTATACTGCAAGAAGATCCAACCAGTCCATTCTAAAGGAGATCAATCCTGGATGTTCATTGGAGGGACTGATGCTAAAGCTGAAACTGCAATACTTTGGCCACCTCATGCGACGAGTTGACTCACTGGAAAAAACTCTGATGCTGGGAAATGTTGGGGGCGGGAGGAGAAGGGGACGACAGAGAATGAGATGGCTGGATGGCATCACTGACTCTGTGGACATGAGTTTGAGTGAACTCCGGGAGTTGGTGATGGACAGGGAGGCCTGGCGTGCTGTGATTCATGGGGTCGCAGAGAGTCGGACACGACTGAGCAACTGAACTGAACTGAACTGAATTGAATCTCTTCAATGAATGAACAGATGAATGAATGAATGAGAGCTGTAGGAGGGCGCATTGAAAGATGAGTATGATTTGAACAAGGAGAGATAAAAAGGTATTCAGGATGAAGAAACAGCATCAGCAAAGACATCGCAGAAGTGCACATGTTTGTTTAGGGATTGGAGAGCTGATCCATTTAGATGGAGGAAAGAGCATATGGAGGGAAATTAAGGCAGTTTCCAGCATAGCCATACCAGAGTTAGAGGAGAGATCGCCTTACATGCAGGGCAGGTGTGGGAAGAGATAAAGTCCGCTACTAATGGATTTAATTGAGGAAATGGTGTGATTAGAACTGGCTTAGTGTGAATAATGGATTGTGGGAGAGAGCTGTGGAGGAGAGCTATCAGTATTCTATTAGAATTGTCAATTAAAAAAAAACTGAGCCTCTGAGTGACGCTTGTGGAAATAAAATTGGGAATAAGGCAGATTTGAGTGGCATCATGGTGGGGAGGAATGTATGGGATTTATTTAGCAATGAATAAAATGTCATCTATGAAAGAAAGACAGGAAACCAAAGACTTACCTCTGGTACCTAGGTAAAATGTGTGTCTAGCAATGGCATAGGCACATCAAGAGAAGGAGTTTAATTTTGAGGGGTCACTCAAAGATATTATAAATATTTGGGGGAAAATGTTCTTCTGTTGAAAGGAAAGAAGGTAATACAAAGATCGAGGTTTCATCTTTCTTAAAGTAATACTTCAAGCAGTGTTGGTAAATAAACCCACTGGATAGAACAAGAGAAAGAACAGAACACTGGGGACACAGGGGTTTTTAGGGGGATGAGGACCAACAGAAGTCAGAGGGGTGGAGTGTGGTGGGGAAGTCAAGATAACTAAGCTGCTGCTGCTGCTGCTGCTAAGTCACTTCAGTCGTGTCCAACTCTGTGTGACCCCATAGACGGCAGCCCACCAGGCTCCCCCGTCCCTGGGATTCTCCAGGCAAGAACACTGGAGTGGGTTGCCATTTCCTTCTCCAATGTGTGAAAGTGAAAAGTGAGAGTGAAGCTGCTCAGTCATGTCCGACCCTTAGCGACCCCATGGACTGCAGCCCACCAGGCTCCTCCATCCATGGGATTTTCTAGACAAGAGTACTGGAGTGGCTTGCCATTGCCTTCTCCGATAACTAAGCTAACAGGTGCTATAACAGGTGGGGACTTTTAAAGTCAGAAAAGCTGATATTACTTAATTGCAAACAGAGTCAAGGAGGATGGAGATTGGGATCATGTCACTGAATTTGGCAAAAAGAGTTTGCTGATGACATTTGAGAGAAAAATTTCAGTAAAAGAAAGGGGAGAATCTGCACCACAAGTGATTAAGAATTGTAGCAGTGATTTTTTTTTTTAATGAATAAACATTGACTATCCTTTACAAATGCTGGAGAAGGAAATGGCAACCCACTCCAGTACTCTTGCCTGGGAAATCCCACGGACAGAGAAACCTGGTAGGCTACCATCCAAGGGGTCACAAAGAGTCGGACACGACTGAGCAACTTTATTTACTTACTTACAGATGATGATCAAGGAAGGAGAGAAAAGTGATGACAAAATAAAGCTTGAAGGGTAGAACGATCAAGCATTAGTTTCTGCTTTGGTGATATGTATGTTAGATATATGCGATATTTTTATGTGCTGTGTGATATATATGTGTATCCACATGTACGTATGTATGTGTGTGTATATATATACATATATATATATAAATCCTCAGTGTTAGAGTTGGAAGAAACATTGGTCCAACTCTCTCTTCATTTTACACACAGAGAAAATGAGATCCAAGGAAGAAAGTGAAATATCCAATGTTACATTATCAGTTTTGCTTGATGCATAAATCAAGAAGTTTTGAGTCCTTGTCTATTAGAGACTTGAAACGAACCAATTTCTCAGGAAAAAGAAAAAACTGATTCCTTTTCTCTACCTTACCTGCTATAATGAACAGACCTAAGTTCTCCCCCGTGATCCATGACTATTGGTATTCACACCCTTGAGAAATACTTCTCAGCATGTGGGATCTGTGACTTGCTTATAATGAATTGGAAGAAAGCTATGACAAATCTCAGTAGTGTATTATAAAGCAGATACATCATTTTGCCAACAAAACTATGTATAGTTGAAGCTATGGTTTTTCCAGTAGTCATGTATGGATGTGAGAGTTGGACCATAAAGAACCCTGAGTGCCAAGGAACTGCTGCTTTCAAACTGTGGTGCTGGAGAAGACTCTTGAGAGTCCCTTGGACTGCAAGGAGATGAACCAGTCAATCCTAAAGGAAATCAGTCCTGAATGTTCATTGAAAGGACTGATGCTGAAGCTGAAGCTCCAATACTTTGGCCACCTGATGCAAAGAGCTGACTCATTGGAAAAGACCCTGATGCTGGGAAAGATTGAAGGTGGGAGGAGAAGGGGGAGACAGAGGATGAGATGGGTGGATGGCATCACTGACTCAATGGACAGAAGTTGGAGCAAATTCTGGGAGATGCTGAAGGACATGGAATCCTGGTGTGCTGCAGTCCATGCAGTCTCTAAGAGTCAGACACAACCGAGTGACTGAACAGCAACAGTGACAGGATGCCTCTTCTGTAATTACATTACATGAGATTGTAACGTCTGTCTTGGTGAGCGGCTCTCTCGCTTCCTGGATTTGATAAATACAAGTACCACGTTGCACAGACCCACATGGCAGGGAACTCCAGCCAGCAGCCAACCAAAGAAACGGAGACCCTCTGTCCAATAAAGTGAAAGTGAAAGTCAGACTCAGTCGTGTCTGACTCAGTGACACCATGGACTGTAGCCCACCAGGCTCCTCTGTCCATGGGATTTTCCAGGCAAGGGTAGTGGAGTCATTCCTTCTCCAGGGGATCTTCCCGACCCAGGGATCGAACCTGGGTCTCCCACATTGCAGGCAGACACTACTATCTGAGCCACCTGGGAAACATCAGTCCAATAAGCCACAAGGAATTGAATTCCACCAACAACGGTGTGAACTCAGAAGTGGATCCTTCTCCATTTGAGCCTTGAGGTGAGGCTGCAGCCCCAGCAGGCACTCTGGCTGAAGCTTTCAGATGAGACACTGAAACACAGATCTCAGTGAAGCAGTGCCCAGAATCCCAACCCACAGAAACTGGGATAATATATATATATGTTTTTTGGAACCTCTAAGTTCGTGATGATGTCGTTACACATCAAGAGAAAACTAGTACACCTCACATACCAACGCGCATGCACACACGCATTCACAGAAGCATAGATGCAATCTGTCACTGATCCAAAATTCTCCAAAATATATCTGAAATCCTCTCATATTTCTCCATCACCACCGTCACCAGTCTCCAGGAGACATTATCTGTTTGCTCTCTACTCACTGCTTCACATTTGAGGTGAATTCCTCTTCTGCACCCTGCTTGGCACAAGGAAGAAAGGGTAGATATCTGCTCACCCACTTGCTCCTAGATAACTATCCTCCTCACCACTGCATCAGGTTATCACAACTGCTCCCGCCTGTTTCAATGGTTCTGCATGTGACCAGTCCTCTCTGCTTCCCACCTTTAAACTGTAGCGAAACTGCTAGTGGCTCAGTCGTGTCCGACTCTTTGTTACCCCATGGCCCGTAGCCCACCAGGCTTCTCTGCCCATGGGATTCTCTGGAGTGGGTTGCCAGTCCCTTCTCCAGGGGATCTTCCTGACTCAGGGGTCGAATCCGGGTTTCCTGTACCACAGGCAGATTCTTTCCATCTCTACGAGATGCCTTATTCCTGTTCTCCTCTGATATCAATCTTTTTTTATTTTTCCAGGATTGTTAAAAAAAAAAGAAATTATCTTTTCTGCATTATTTCTAGGGACGTGGTGAAGGAGCAGGAGGTAGATGCCTGTGTTCCATCTGTCATTTGTTACAATACCCTTTCCATAGTAATTTTCGCTATATTATGCTGCCTCTCCCCAACTCCATTTATGGACATTTTTCCTGGAACTAAATTCTGGCAGGGACTTTTTATAATGGTTCTAGTAAGTACTATACAGCCACTGCAAATTATATTTATGGAGAATATTTAATGGTATTACCAAATTTTCACACTATAATGTAAGTAATAAGGCAGTATAAAGCTGTATGAGTCTTCATTCTCCTTGAGGCAAAATTTTAAGCCATACTGTTGAATGATATTCAAAGGAAAATAGAAAAGGAGTTGGAAACAGGCCTTGAGAAATTTCAGAGTAGAAAGAGAGAAAGCTAAATATATATATATATATATATATACACACACACACATATATACATATATATTGGTTTGGCCCCAGAATTCATTCAGTTAGTGAATACATTTTTCAAAAAAGTTCTTGGTGGAAATGAAGAACGTGTCTTTTATTCTTACTTAAAAATCAAACAAACTTTTTGGCCAACCATATATACAGAGAGGGACTTCTCTGGTGACTTGGTGGTAAAGAATCTGCCTGCAATGCAGGAGACCCAGGTTCAGTCCCTGGGTTGGGAAGATCCTGTGGAGGAGGGCATGGCAAATCACTCCAGTATTGTTCCCTGGAGAATCCCATGGACAGAGGAGCCTGGCAGGCTGCAGTCCATGGTGTCACACAGAGTCAGACACAACTGAAGCGACTAAGCAACAGCAGCAGCAGGGCAGAGAGAGAGGGGGCTTCCCTGGTGGCTTAGACGGTAAAGAATCTTCTGCAATGCAAGAGACCGAGGTTCTACCCAGGAAGATCCCCTGGAGAAGGAAATGGCTTCCCACTTCAGTGTTCTTGTCTGGAGAATCTCATAGACAGAGGACCTTGGCAAGCTACAGTCCGTAGTGTCACAAATAGACACAACTGAGTAACTAACTCTTTCCTTTTTCACATATATATATATAAAGAGAGAGAGAGAGAAACAAGCAGTAAACAAGACTGGAAATCCTGGGAGGCTTCCTGGAGTTGGACATAAGTGGCTGATTCTTACAGGAGAGTAGAAAGGACCCAAGAGAAGTGAGCAAAGGAATTACTGATCAAAGGGTCAATGGAGGTAAAAGAAGAGGATGAGAAAAGCATTGTAAATTTTACGTGCTGAGACATTCAAATCACAGAATCTGGCACAAAAGGTGCATTTTTTTCACAAGCATTTTTAAATATATTAATTAATTGATACTAATGGACTAATTAATAAAGCAAAAGAAAAAAAGTTCTAAATGAAATCGATATTGTAGCATCTTTATAGCAGCCAAACAGCGTCAACCTCGAACAGTCTTGGGAGCCATGTCCTAAAGCTTGCTGCCCTCTGCAGGCTGTCAACGTAACAGGCGCTGCTCAGAGAAGCCTGGGTCTTGGTCTGCGTCCAGTTCCTGCATCACTGTGCATGAGTCATCTCACTTTGAACCACCCCCGCTCTGTTTGTCCCAGTATCTTCACAGGGATAATGTAGACTGGGGCCAACAGAGAGGTACCAGGGATTGTTAGCTCCCAAAACAGCAACCCATCGATTCTCGTTAACTGTGTGCTCTGTGCGCTCAGCCGTGTCTGACTCTGAGAGCCCCTGCACTGCAGCCCACCAGGCTCCTCTGTCCATGGGAATCTCCAGGCAAGAATACTGCAGTGGGTTGCCATTTCCTCCTCCAGGGGACCTTCCCGACTCAGGGATCGCATGTGCATCTTCTGCATTGGCAGACAGATTCTTTTACCACTGCACCAGCTGGGAATCTCCACTGTTTCTGAATTCCGAGTCCATCTGTTAGAGCAGAGATTGTCCTAGAACAATTGTTGGAGAACAATCACTCTAATGCGGCCTTTGACTATCATTACTTCCTGTATTTTTCCATTCCTCAGTTTCATCAGAGAAGAACATAACACAGGCTTTAGGAAAGAAATGAGAGGCGCCTGTTGGCACAGTTCGTCCAAGAATATGTTTCCTATTTCCCAAGCAGAGAAGCAAACCAATTTAAAATAAATACTAAATAAATAAAGAATTTAAAATATCATCAGGGCTCCTAAATGTCATAAAACAGTGGACCCTAGTGCCTTCTTAGTGATTGCTGTGCTTCTGTTGATTATTTTATATACGACTCAATAGAATACTCCTTTGTCAGCGCACAACCATTGCATCAAACAAGAATTTTCCTGACATCAAGCTTAATGTTCTCTATATAACTGAAGTTTGAAAGTCAGAAATTTGGAGATAACTTCAAAACCAGAAGTAAATAAATAAAGATTGTAGCTAAAGTACCATGAAAAAGTACTTTTTAAAGTTTTTATCTTATTAGTCCATGTATTTATTCAGACAGTCAACAAATATCTATTCAGTATCCTTTATGTAGAAAGTACTTTCCCAGTCACTGTTGAAAATATAAAGATTAAAGATATAGTCACAGACTTTCAGGAGTTTGCAGAGGCAGTGGGTAAAGGAGATGAATGAATCGTGCTGATACCTAAGAACACCAAGAGCCATCAGAAGGTAAATTCTCCGATCTGGGTTTAGAGTGAGATGATGGAGTCAGACTGGAGACCTAAGAGTCATGAAAATAGATGGGAAAAGCCATGATGAAGGATGCCATGACAATAATCATGAAAGAAATAAAAATTATAAGTAAATAAACTGTCCTTTCTATAAAGTAGAGGAAATAGTGAGTCCAGCCAAGAGCAATAAAAAGCTTTATCTTTGAAATAACAGTAATAGTAGAATTAATGAACCTACAGAGAAACAAAGTATTCATGTTAAGCCTAGAGAACCAAACTGCCTTCCCAGGTCTAACAGAGAATTGAGACATCTTCTCACCAATAAAACCACAATTATTTTTAACTACTTCCAGGCAAGTTGCCCAAATGTTTCTTCAGTTCAGTTCAGTTCAGTCACTCAGTCATGTCCGACTCTTTGCAACCCCATGAATCACAGCATGCCAGGCCTCCCTGTCCATCACCAACTCCCGGAGTTCACTCAAACTCAAGTCCATCGAGTCAGTGATGCCATCCAGCCATCAAATTCTCTGTCGTCTGCTTCTCCTCCTGCCCCCAATCCCTCCCAGCATCAGAGTCTTTTCCAGTGAGTCACCTCTTCGTATGAGGTGGCCAAAGTATTGGAGTTTCAGCTTTAGCATCAGTCCTTCCAATGAATACCCAAGATTGATCTCCTTTAGAATGGACTGGTTGGATCTCCTTGCAGTCCAAGGGACTCTCAAGAGTCTTCTCCAGCACCACAGTTCAAATGCATCAATTCTTCGGTGATCAGCTTTCTTCACAGTCCAACTCTCACATACATACATGACCATGGGAAAAACCATAGGCTATTTTCATCTTTTCTTTTCTGAGCACTCTCTTATGGCATATATCTATGAATAGATAGATAGAACTATACAATAGAACTATTCCTATATGAAGAGTCTGAGTATTGGATTAATATTTTAAAACCCTTTGTGAAACCCTTATAAAAGCCCATAAAATTCAGACTGTTCCCTTATGCAAGGAAGTGATATATCACTTAATATCACCATTTCCTTGGGAAAGAAGAAAAGTAGAGAGAAGTTAAAAAAAAATAAACTAAAATTATGATCACAGGTGCCATTAAATAAACTTTATTGTGAAAAAGAAAAAATAAAATTATGACCACTGGTCAAGTTTAAGACCTGGATTTTGTAACCTCTAAAAAATTATACTTTCTTCTGGACATCAATACCTTCCACTGCACTTGGAACATCTATGGAATTCCCAGAGATCCAGAAAGGACTATTCTGACTGGCTGGTCCTTATTAACATTATAATTAGCACCAATAAGTTGTTGCTGTTCAGTTGCTCAGTCATGTCCAACTCTCTGCATTCCCATGGACTGCAGTATACCAGTCTCCCCTGTCCAAATTCGTGTCCATTGAGTTGGTAAGAATAACAACAAAAATTATTATTTATTTAATACTTAATGTATCTGCCTCTCCTCTAAGTGTTTTGCATGCATTATTTCTCATAATCTTCACAAAATCCTGATGAGGAATCACCATCTACTATTATGCCAAATTTTAGTTGAGGACACTGAGGAAAAGAGGAGTAATTTATCCAGGGTCATGCGGCTCTTATGTTGTCAGAGTTCAAAGTACCATCTGAGAGGCACGGGTGAAATGATAAGAGTAAGTGCTAGAATAAGCAAGAGTCCAATAAAGCAATAGCTTAGGACAAAAATCAAGGTAAAAGCTTGAGTCAGATCACGTGACTCTGTATTTTGTTTTACGATTTTGTTGTGCCTTTTAGCAGAAAACAGTGGCTTAAAAATGCTTGTGTTCCCCAAGGTTGGGTTCTAGTGCAAAGAAAGGAGATAAAGATAGCAAGAGATGCTGCACACAAAAATGAAAGAAAAGGGACTCCCTGGGAGTGTGTGGAACTAAGATCCCACATGTGCCACCGAGAAGAAAAGAAACAGAGGGAGAGAGAGGTACTGGACTATCTCAGAAAAGCCAAGTAGATTGGGCAACAGAGGTATCTAGGTAAAACCGAATTGATGGGTGGGCGTGTAGGGGAGAGGAGAGTAGCCTTTCATTGTGCAGCTTTCATAGAAGTATTTGTTTAATACTGTGACTGACTCATGATGTCACCATCAGAAAAGAAAAATGGCACAGTTCCCAGAAAGGGCAATTTGGCACTGACTAGGAAAATTTCACATGCATTTGCTTTTTGACTAAGATACTTCTTAAGTATCTGTCTTGATGATTCAATGGCAAGTTATTCATTGCCTCACTATTTTTAAAGGTAAATGGTTGAAAACAACTCACATTTTTACCAACAGTAAACAGGCTGAATAAACTATGCTACATCTATATAATTTTGAAGTCAAGAAGCTCTAAAGTGATTGGGAGAAGATCCCTGTGTGCTCACAAGGAGTTAATCTAGAACTTCTAAGCAAGAGTGTCACAGTGCAGCACATTTTCATCATGCTACACGTTGGGTAAGAAAAAGGCATAGACAGGTATTTTGGAGAAGGAAATGGCAACCCACTCCAGTATTCTTGCCTGGAGAATCCCATGGACAAAGGAGCCTGGTGGGCTGCAGTCCATGGGGTCACAAAGAGTCAGACACGACTGAGCGACTAACACACACACACACAAACAAATATTTACCCACATTTGCTTATAATGTTTACAAGAGTGGAAAAATAAATCAAAAACTTGTAAAAATAGTTACCAGTACAAGGAGAACAGGATGCAGGGCATAGGATATACCTTCATGTATATATCTGAATGATTGCAGCCATGAAATTAAAAGACGCTTACTCCTTGGAAGGAAAGTTATGACCAACCTAGATAGCATATTAAAAAGCAGAGACATTACTTTGCCAACAAAGGTCCATCTAGTCAAGGCTATGGTTTTTCCCGTGGTCATGTATGGATGTGAGAGTTGGACTGTGAAGAAAGCTGATTGCTGAAGAATTGATGCTTTTGAACTGTGGTGCTGGAGAAGACTCTTGAGAGTCCCTTGGACTGCAAGGAGATCCAACCAGTCCATTCTAAAGGAGATCAATCCTGGGTGTTCATTGGAAGGACTGATGCTAAAGCTGAAACTCCAATACTTTGGCCATCTCATGGGAAGAGTTGACTCACTGGGAAAGACTCTGATGCTGGGAAGAATTGGGAGTGAGAGGAGAAGGGGACGACAGAGAATGAGATGGCTGGATGGCATCACCAACTCTGTGGACATGAGTTTGAGTGAATTCCAGGAGTTGGTGATGGACAGGGAGGCCTGGCGTGCTGTGATTCATGGGGTCGCAGAGTCGGACACGACTGAGCGACTGAACTGAACTGAACTGAACTTAGTAAATTTCAAAAACTGAATAGAAAGAAGGAATCTGGAAATTGAAATCAATGTGAAGCAAATGAATCTAACTACATCTCATGATGGTGGTGTAACCCCTCAATGAATTATTTCAAGTAATTTTCAACATACAGAGTTTGTACTGCACATCCCTGGAGGTAAAATAATCCTAAACTGAAAAGAAATTGCTTAAAAAGCTTTAAATTCATATTCAATAATCTCATTGTTAGTAATAACATTTGTTCTGTTATTCTGAAACTATTAAAGCTATCAGATAATGTAAATAAAAAGCAAAGATTTTCAGCTTAAGATGCTGGAGAAGCTTAAATCCAAAGAAGTAAGATAAAATCCTATAAATTCAAATTAGAAATATCAGGGTGGAAAATCAGTGCCTGTTTTTCTCCTTAAAAATCACAAACTTCCTGGTTTTGTCTACTAAAATTGTCTACAATGACAGCTCAGTAGCAATGAGGGCAAACAGCATTCAGATTGTGTGCTCTCAGCACCATTTTGAACTAAAAGGAAAGAATTTCCTAGGGAAATGACTGATTCCAGGTCTGGCAGGAAATGTAGAAAATGAGCCACAGACATCTATGTGACTGGGAAAGGGGAGGGGAGGGCAGGAGTGGGGGAAGAAAGTAAAAGGAACAGCCTAAGTCTAACCAAGCCTCTAGATCAGGGTTTCTCACCCTTGGTACTGTGGACACTTGGAGCCCATTCTTTGGTTGCAGGCTGCCCTGTACATTGTATGATGTGTATTTAGCAGCATCCAGGATAATAATAAAAAAATTAGAAGTGTGAAATATAATTCAGATATCCTTACCTGAGAAATTGAGACAATGGCGTATAGAAAACAAAGATCTGGCTAGATTTTCAGATGAAGCTTTAAAACATGTAAGAGTCTTCAAATGTGACCAAACTGAAAAGAGGTACAATGAGTACAGAATATTCTTGACTTTTATCCATTTTAAACAACCACTGCCACCTAGTAGCTTGCGACACTGTTTACAGTGAAGGAAGAAATCTTATTGATTCTGGATCCTGTAAACCTAAGCAGGGTTGAAGCAGAATAGAAAGAATGCTGAGCTGATATACAAAGAGATCTAAGTTTTTGGAGCACAAGTATTAAGGGCCATATCACCTTGTGCAACATTATAACATGCCTAGTCTTTTTCCAGTAGTAATGTATGGATGTGAGAGTTGGACTATAAAGAAAGCTGAGCACTGAAGAATTGATGCTTTTGAACTGTGGTGCTGGAGAAGACTCTTGAGAATCCCTTGGACTGCAAGGAGATACAACCAGTCCATCCTGAAGGAGATCAGTCCTGGGTGTTCATTGGAGGGACTGATACTGAAGCTGAAACTCCAATACTTTGGCCACCTGATGCGAAGAACTGACTCATTGGAAAAGACCCTGATGCTGGGAAAGATTGAGGGCAGGAGGAGAAGGGGATGACAGAGAATGAGATGGTTGGATGGCATCACCGACTCGATGGACATGGGTTTGGGTGGACTCCGGGAGTTGGTGATGGACAGGGAGGCCTGGTGTGCTGCGGCTCATGGGGTTGCAAAGAGTCAGACACGACTGAGCGACTGAACTGAACTGAACTGAACTGAGGCAACTTGAAATCATGTAACTATTTTAATAAATTTCAAATATTAAATTGAAAGACAAAACGAATCTGTAAATTGAAAGCAATGTGAAACAAATGAATCTGATTTAAATAAGTACTTTTATTTTGACTCAATTAGATACATAACTCTTATTAAAATATTTAGGCTAAGATAAATGTAGATAAAGAACATAGACTGAAAAAAATTGCATTTATGTTTGCAACTTGGGAGAAAAAAGTAAGAAAACATTTCAGAAAGAAACTTAGGATAATTAGAGACCGAAAGGAGAACTTGGTGATTCATTTAAGATTTTCAACATTTATAACTTTTCTTTGAAAGATTGAGACAAAAATGTCAGTCCTATGACTGTAAGAGAGAACAGTTAAACCCTTGTGCCAAGAATAGGGAGCTCGTCTATGAAATATCTTATATTCAGTAAAAGAAATTCAAATCTGAAGTTTACTACTAAATGGAAGATTCAGTTCAGTTCAGTTCAGTTCAGTCGCTCAGTCGTGTCTGACTCTCCGCGACCCCATGAATCACAGCACGCCAGGCCTCCCGGAGTTCACTCAAACTCATGTCCACAGAGTCAGTGATGCCATCCAGCCATCTCATTCTCGGTCGTCCCCTTCTCCTCCCGCCCCCAACCTTTCCCAGCATCAGAGTCTTTTCCAGTGAGTCAACTCGTCGCATGAGGTGGCCAAAGTATTGCAGTTTCAGCTTTAGCATCAGTCCTTCCAATGAACACCCAGGATCGATCTCCCTTAGAATGGACTGGTTGGATCTGTGGTGTTGGAGAAATGGAAGATTACATTTTCTTAAAATAAATTCACTTCTAACAATAAGTTAGAATTGTTTAACAAAGTTTATTTTACAATGGCTTTATTTCACAAATATATGAATAAAAGTTTGGCTAATGAACAGTCCCCCAGAATTATCATAGTCTATGAGTTGTAGAAACCTGTCTTGCACATTAAAATTTTCCCTACTTTTAGCGAAAAATTCAACAGGAACTTATATGTCCTACATAAGCATAAGAGTGTGATTCGGTATATTGTAATATTTAAATAAAGGGGAGAGATTTTTCATTTAATTTTCTAATTTTCTCAGAAATACTCTTCTGGATGTCATCTCTTAATAGGAAAACTAATTAAGCAGTTGACAACTTTCGTTCACTTTCAAAGGACTATTCCAAGAAATACTTCAATCTTATCCTTTTATTTGCTTTCAAGGGAATATAAAACTTCTAAAACATATTTCCATGTAAATGCTTGAACTTCAGGGAGGTATTAATGAATGAACCATCACATCTGCTCAAACAGGAAAACAAAATAAGTGAGCTCTAAACCACTTTATAAGAAAAAAGAAAGGAAAGAAAATCTTCACTTAAGTGGGGGAAATATCATTATACTGTGTTCAGAAATGATTAAAAAGCCAAGTGTCTTTCTAGCAATATCACAATGGCTTCTAATGTCTCTGCTTCCGAATGCTTTCTTCTTCCTACCCATTTTTCAATTCTTTAAATGTGTCTTCACAAAGCTCAGCACCATTTTGTTGTATTCAACAGCTATCATTGGCTTCCCGTTGCTGAGTAGTTCAAACTTCTTATTAACCACTAAGCTCCTCCACAGGCTCTTGCTCTTCCTTTCTGTACACCAGGCAACTAGAATTAACACCATTTCCAAGTGTGCATTGCTGATTCTTACTCTAAAATTTTAGTTCCTATTGACTCTATTTATCAGAACGGCTCTTTCACTAAAACCATCTCAACCTTTGAGATACCCATGGCTCAAATGATAATCTGCCTGCAATGTGGGAGACATGGGTTCCATCCCTGGGTCAGGAAGATCCCCTGGAGGAGGGCATGGCAACCCACTCCAGTATTCTTGCCTGGAGAATCCCCATGGGCAGAGGAGCCTGGCAGGCTGCAGTCCACAGGGTCACATCGGACACAACTGAGCAACTAACACACCATTTACATCATGATTCAATTAAATGCCACTTCTTCTAAGAAAGTAACCCAATCAACCTATCAAAAGTTACTTTGCCTAGGTCTTCGACCCACTATTAGAACAAAAGTATTCTTATTTTTTACCCAAATAAAACTTGAATCACTTAAATTCTACCACGAGGTCCTTGAAAGGAAGATGGCAGATATTTTTCTCAGACCCACCTGGCTCTGGGTCTGCCAAAGTTCAAATGAAGGAGGGTTATATAACAGCCATCCAATGCCTTCAGCTGGACTTCTAAAAGTGGGTACCTCTGAGAGACTGCTCCTTTTCTAAGATGGGTGAGTCATGCAGGTAAAACTTTGGGAAACAGAGACTTATAAATTTACTTACCTGTAACAACATGGGTAATAGGACATGTTGTAGAGCAAAGAGCCCAGAAGGGAAGAAAAAAGCCTTGGACAAGCAAGGCTGGAGAGAAACGCAAAGAGGAAGCAGAGGAGAAGGATGGAAAGTAGGAGCTGAGAGGGCAAAGACACTGGCAAAAGAAAAGAAATCAAGGGAAATCACCAAGGGATATGGAAATTTGGAGAAGGAAGAAGCAATACAAAGAAGGATTTCAGTAACTTTAATTGCAAGATATGTGATATAATCCCTTCCTCTTCATTCTCATCAATGCCTTGACATTGAAATTTCAGGTGATATGACAACCTGTGTAATGGAAAGTGATCGAGGTAAGGCTGCTCACTGCTCAAAAGCCAATGTAGAGGCAAGCCTGGTGGAAAGGAAAGTTTGCTTTATTTTGGATGCCAGCAACAACATCAAGGGGTGGATTTCACCCCCCATCCAAGGCCAACTCCCCAACGCTGACAATCAATGGGCAAGAACTTTTATATATGGAGAGAGGTGGCTCCATGCAGAAACAGTACAGTCAGCTCTGCCAGTCATCTTGACATTGGTCATGTGGTGATTTGATCACTGTCATCTGGACTGATTTGGGGATTTCCTGATAGCTCAGTTGGTAAAGAATCCACCTGCAATGCAGGAAACCTGGGTTCAATCCCTGGGTTGGGAAGATCCCCTGGAGAAGGGAAAGGCTATCCACTCCAGTATTCTGGCCTGGAGAATTCCATGGATGACTCCATGGGGTCCCAAAGAATCGGACACGACTGAGCTACTCTCACTTCACTTCATCTATTGATTTAGGTACAGTTTGTCTTCAAGTCCAGGGTAGATTTGTTCCCAGTTTTGTGAGGTTAGTTCTTGGAATTGTAGCAACTTATGTCATGGACACAGTCTTCAGTTCAGTTCAGTTCAGTTCAGTCACTCAGTCGTGTCCAACTCTTTGCGACCCCATGCATCGCAGCACGCCAGGTCTCCCTGTCCATCACCAACTCCCGATGTCCACCTCTGTCATGCCCTTCTCCTCCTGCCTTCAGTATTTCCCAGCATCAGGGTCTTTTCAAATGAGTCAGCTCTTCGCATCAGGTGGCCAAAGTATTGGAGTTTCAGCTTCAACATCAGTGCTTCCAATGAATATTCAGGACTGATTTCCTCTAGGATCTCCTTGTAGTCCAAGGGACTCTCAAGAGTCTTCTCCAACACCACAGTTCAAAAGCATCAATTCTTTGGCACTCAGCTTTCTTTATAGTTCAACTCTCACATCCATACATGACCTATGGAAAAACTATAGCTTTGACTAGATGGACCTTTGTTGACAAAGTAATGTGTCTGCTTTTTAATATGCTGTCTAGGTTGGTCATAACTTTCCTTCCAAGGAGTAAGCATCTTTTAATTTCTTGGCTGCAATCACCATCTGCAGTGATTTTGGAGCCCCAAAAATAAAGTCAGCCACTATTTCCACTGCTTCCCCATCTATTTGCCATGAAGTGATAGGACTGGATGCGATGATATTAGTTTTCTGAATGTTGAGCTTTAAGCCAACTTTTTCACTCTCCTCTTTTACTTTCATCAAGAGGCTCTTTAGTTCTTCACTTTCTGGTCACATATAATGAACTTCTTCCACCTGATGAGGGTTTCAGTATCTATAAGACAGCTCACAAGATATGGCTCAGAATATTATTAATATCTATAGACTTTGAGAAGGAGTTAATATCTTTGACTTGGCTTGCTGACTGCTGCTGCTGCTACTGCTAAGTCGCTTCAGTCGTGTCTGACTCTGTGCGACCCCATAGACTATTATTATTTCATCCTGTTTGACTGCTTTTCCTTGTTTTCTGAATTTTCTCACTTCTCTTATTGAACTTGTTCTTTTAACCAAAGGTTTTCCACAGACAAAAAGCAGGCAGCGAGCAAAGGAAGGGAAGGTCCATAGGGTGCTGCTCTGTTCCACCTGAAGATGGACAGAAGATCAGCCCTGGGCGAGAGAATCTGATGTAAGGAAGTCCAGTTACAGAGTTTTATAATTAATTCCAGGATCACACCATGTCACAGTATTGTTTTCATTTGTTGGTTTGGGTACACATACAGGCTTCAGTAAAACTAGAGTCGATGAAGGTTTGATTCACTCATTCTCCAATATTTTTTTAATGTGTTTCATTTTGGTAAAAGTCACAACACACTATTTTTACCATGTTTAACTATATAGCTCAGTGGCAGTAAGTATATTCACATTGTTGTGCAACTCTCAACATCTCCCAAATGTTTCGCTTTTCTAAGCTGAAACTCTGTCCCCACTAAATATTAACTCCCCATTTCCCCTCACCACTTCCTCATCCCACCCCCTGGCCTCTGCAAATGTACTTTCTGACTCCACAAATTTGACTATTCTAGATATCTCGCTTCAAACAGCATTTGTCTCCACCTTTGGTATATTGCTCATTTTCTACTATTAATTTCATTATAAGATTCCTGTATAAAATGAAGTTCATCAGCTATTATTAAAGAGAGACAGTATCTTAACAGCAGGAATGAATTAACACTTGCAGCTAATGTTCCATCAAATATTCAGAATTGTAGAAGCAGAGTCCATTTTGTAGAATTGGACCTGGACAAAATTTGGTTTTATTTAGGTGGGATGTATTTTACATTAGCAAAGTGTATTACTTTTTGACTTGCTGCTGCTGCTGCTGCTAAGTCACTTCAGTCGTGTCCGACTCTTTGTGACCCCATAGACAGAAGCCCACCAGGCTCCCCCGTCCCTGGGATTCTCCAGGCAAGAACACTGGAGTGGGTTGCCATTTCCTTCTCCAATGTGTGAAAGTGAAAAGTGAAAGTGAAGTCGCTCAGTTGTGTCCGACTCTTAGCGACCCCACGGACTGCAGCCTAGCAGGCTCAACCATCCATGGGATTTTCTAGGCAAGAGCACTGGAGTGGCTTGCCATTGCCTTCTCCGTTTGACTTGCTAAGGAATCAAAAATGCCTCTGTCTCTAGTAACAGTCATAATTGAGCTGATATTAACAGAACTTAAATCGGTGAGTTTTCTCTTTTCTATATTAACAAATTTATATTTTGTCTGTGAAAACAAAAACAAAAACTTGAAAGCACTGTGAGCCCCCTTCTTTTTAATACTTAATGCTATACTCTAAAATTGTACCTCTTCTTTTCCTATAACATTTCCATTCTCTAAGAGCCAAATAATCCCAGCTAGGTATAAACAGCAGGATGTAGGGATGGGGGAATAGGTGGAAGAATCTGAATAAATCAGTTGTATTAAATTAATTTCTGTGACTATCAATCTTTAATTGGTGAAATTTCAGGAGAAGAGAAGAATTTGAATGGGTGGAAATTTCATTGTTTTCAATGTGCCTTTAAGAGAGCCATAAATCCCTTCCTAGGTACTATTCCACCTTCAGTAAAGTGGAAGTTACTTGTGAGAGAAAACGGTAAAACCCTCTCTTCTCTCCCAGGCCCCACTTGAGCGTAAATTGAATTAGCCTGGTCAAAAACTTGGCTAATGAACAGGGAACGCTGCTCAATATTATGTAGCAACCTAAATGGGAAAAGAATTTGAAAAGGAACAGATACATGTACAACTGAATCACTTTGCTGTACACCTGAAATTATCACATCATTGTTAATCAGCTATACTCCAATATAAAATAAAAAGTTTTTTAAAAACTTGAGTAGTGAAGAACGCTAAAATTTAAAATAGCATGCTTCCTTCTACACTTGGATGCTTAAAAATCTTGAGACTTAAACTTAGTCTAAGATAATAAATCCAGGATCTCACTGAGTGGAGTTGAAAATTAGTATGCACTATCACATTTTAGCAAAGTTTTTATCACTTACATAAAGTGTATACATTCAACACAATGCTCTTGCCTGTCATCTAAGAGTAAATGTTTTGAAGAAAATAGATATGAAGATGATTCCTTAAGCTGCCTACAATTGGCAGGCCCACGTACACCACCTGAAACAATTTAAGTAAGTGAAAAGATGAGAACACTATAGTTGCTTTACCAGCTGTGACAATTTAATAGAAAATAAACAAACAAAAAATCTTCACTCCTTTAAACAGAGCAAACAGAGAAAGTAAACAAACAGGCACCTCTGAAAATTTAGAAAAGCTTGTCCTTGGTCATTAATATTTAAGGAGATAATTTCTGGATAATAAAGACAAGCTGGATGCTTAAGAACTGTGCATGCAGCTAATGTACTAACAGCGACCATTAACTAAAAACTGATCTTTGAAACTTAGCCAGTTGGCAAAATGCTGTTACAGAGCCCACACAGCCAAACCAGGCCAGCTGCTCCAAAAAGCACTTTGTTCATGACCCAGGACTTGGAACCCACTATAGCCCAGGAAGAACCAGGGTCCCAGGAACCACAGCTAACACCATGGATGGCCCACAAAGACATTACTAATGGATTAACAAATTCAAATCCACTGTCCAAAGGCGTCCCAGTGGCAGAAGGAAAACTATAGGATATGGATTGAATGAGCGGGGGCCAAAGTCTTCCTAACTCAGACACTTACTAGCAACTGTCTGCCTGTCTCCATTATGAAAACAAAATTATTATTGTAAGAGGACAGTTTGGTAGTTAAATGAGATGATGAGAATGAAATATGTTTTATAAACAGTAAACCATAACCTGCTGTCGTCTACTCATAATTAACGTAATTACTCCTGCAACAAAGAGTGAAGTCTATGTGTGCTGTCCTTAGTCATTCAGTCATGTCCAACTCTGCAAGCCCATGGACTGTAGCCCGCCAGGCTCCTCTGTCCATGGGGATTCTCCAGGCAAGAAGAGTGGAGGGGATCTTCCCAACCCAGGGATCGAACCCAGGTCTCCCGCATTGCAGGTGGATTCTTCACCATCTGAACCAACAAGGAAGCCAAGAATACTAGAGTGGGTAGCCTAATCCTTCTCCAGGGAATCTTCCCAAACCAGGAATCAAAGCTGGGTGTCCTGCATTGCAGGCAGATTCTTTACCAACTGAGCTACCAGGGAAGCAATGAAGTCTGTAATGTGGTGAATAAAAATAATATTTATTTTATTATTAATAAAATTGTTATTAATATTAATTAATAATATCAATATCAGATTAATAAAATGTATTTAAACTCCAAAGATAAAAAATGAGTCTTGAAATCTCATATTAAAGGTTTTGGAAAATGAGATAAGGCATAACATAAACAGTTATCTCATAAATTATAGTATTAAATTAGATATATATGACCCAAAGTTAAGTATTCTAAACACTTAAAATTATAAAATATAGTAACTTTGATTAATGTGGAAATTTTTAATGAAATTATTATTAAATACAATCATTAACATTATAGTTTTTATAGTACAATGGCAAAAAGTAAATGAAAATTGTATTTAGTTAACTACGCTTTAATGATAGATTTTATAATATAAAAAGAGTAACACTAGAAGTGGTCTTTAAAAGTTTTGCTATTTCATCCTCTCAGGTTTTATTAGTAAAATCACAATGTACAAAATTATGCTATGTTCTTGCCAGGTAACAGCTGTAACACTACAGTGAGTTCTTGGAATCACACTTTCAGAGGAAAATTAATGAACATTAATGTGGTGCAGAAGGACAGAGGGCTTGAAAGCACATTATGTGCAGAAAGATGAAACTAAATTGGACTGCTGAGTTCAGGCTTTAAAAACAAGGAAGAAATAACAGTTACATCCAAATATTTGAATAGCCTTTATAATTACTCCCAGACAATAGTGTTAGAAGTAATTGATGGCAACTACAGACAAGTAGACCACATTTATCTTTTTGAGAGTGAATAACATTGACGAGGATGGACAATGACTTATGCGGTAGGGGTTTAAACATTAAATCAGGTGAGAAGAGAACAAAATAGCTACGTTACATACAATGGTGTTTCACAACTCAGATTTTGTGGTTTATTACTTGTTTCTTTAACAGCTCAGTGTAAATCTCTAGCAGCCCAGTGGTTAAGATTTTCCCTTCCAATGCAGGGGATGTAGGTTTAATCCCTGGTAAGACTCTTGAGAGTCCCTTGGACTGCAAGGAGATCCAACCAGTCCATTCTAAAGGAGATCAATCCTGGGTGTTCATTGGAAGGACTGATGCTAAAGCTGAAACTCCAATACTTTGGCCACCTCATGCGAAGAGTTGACTCACTGGAAAAGACTCTGATGCTGGGAGGGATTGGGGGAGGGAGGAGATGGGGACGACAGAGAATGAGATGGCTGGATGGCATCACCGACTCTGTGGACATGAGTTTGAGTGAACTCCAGGAGTTGGTGATGGACAGGGAGGCCTCGCATGCTGTGATTCATGGGGTCGCAAAGAGTCGGAGACGACTGAGCAACTGAACTGAACTGAATATCCCACATGAGTGTGGCTTAAAAAAAAAACAGAAGCAATATTGTAACAAATTCAATAAAAAACCTTATGGTCCACATCAAAAAAATCTTTAAAAGATAAATACAATATATTCAGGGGCAACAATTTTCATAATTCTGTTTACATATTTTAAACAAGTATATCTCCACAACTGAAAGATGGAATTATGATTTGGAGCTAGAAGGAAAAATTATCCTCTCACAACCTTAAAATAATCACACACACACACCACACACACACACTTCTTGCTAAAAGTCCTTTCATGAGATACACTTCAGGAACCCTTGCAGGCTTTGCCTGCTGCAAAGTGTCACTCAATATCTCCATTACTAATTAAAAATGAATGATTGATTGTGCAATGAGAGAGAGTAATTATCCCCAATCCTCTTGGTTACTAAAAAATAATAAAATTTTCATTCCTTGGAACAGACAGGTAAAGAAATAACACTTTCAGGTCCATTCATTCTCTTTGATTTCTGTGCAGGAGAGAAGCAATTCCTTTTGAGCTCTATTTTAAACATACATCTTTCTTCTCCTTTGCCACGAGGTCATTCGCCTGCCCTAATGCGGCACCTTGCAGTTGTCCAACCCTTACCTGCAAGAACAACAGAAGCGTTATTTGGGCAGAGGAGAAGGAAAACGTTAGAGTCCAGATGCAGGCTGCATTTTTTAATTTGATTGATAAGTAACCAAGTTGATATTTTTGTTTGAATCACCATCTGTTGGCAACCTATGTTTATTTTCTGAAATTGGCTTTAAATGCTGTCATGAGGGAAAGAGATGAGATTAATCATTTGCTTCCAAAACCTGTACAAGTTTTACCCAAATGACAGAAATACACCACATTATATGCCAACCCAGGGTGGCATTGGAGTAAGCACGTTCATCCGGAAAACAGAAACAGTCACAAAATTCAAGAAAACAGGAAAGAGGAAAACAAAGCCTTATTCAACATTTCATGAAGTTTGCTTTTTATATGAGTGAAATTTGAGTTAAGAAAAGTTGTATATGGTAGTTATTGCTTAAACTGAGAACAGAAAGTTTATTGTGAATTCACTATAAATAGGTGGATGAAGCAGAGCTGGTCTCGGAAACTGAGCAGAAATATCTCCATAAAATTAAATTATTTTTACTGCCTGTGAAAGAATTCTGCAATAGGTAAAAAGAAAATACTGCACTTGAGAGAGAGAGCAAAGCAATTTTCAAATAACTGAATGTAGAAAAGAGAATGTTTTAAAGAATGCTTATGCTGTGATCTCAATAAAATGAAATAGGAAATAAAGATGAAAATAAGATAAAAAGACAAAATGAGATGAATGGGGAGTTTTCTTGTGATGCAAGTTGTGGTGAAAAGTTTCCCCAAAATAGAAAAATATTATTCCAAAAATTGAGTAGTAGAATTTATATCTTTATCACATTGAATAAAGAGCAGAATTACATACATAAAAAAGAATGTAATATGAAGGATAACCTTAAGTCCTTTCAAAATGAAGAGGCTAGAAAAAAATGAAAAAATAATAACAATAGGGGCTCACAATTTCTGCCTAGAGATGAACGGACAACAACAGAATGAAGACAAGATAAAATACACTGAATTCTGAAGTCCTAACTTCAATGTTTATAAACAGTTTTCTTATTGTATTCAGTTCAGTTCAGTTCAGTCACACAGTCGTGTCCAGCTCTTTGTGACCCCGTGAATACGCAGCACGCCAGGCCTCCCTGTTCATCACCAACTCCTGGAGTTCACTCAAACTCATGTCCATCGAGTCGGTGATGCCATCCAGCCATCTCATTCTCTGTCGTCCCCTTCTCCTCCTGCCCTCAATCCCTCCAAGCATCAGGGTCTTTTCAAATGAGTCAACTCTTCGCATCAGGTGGCCAAAGTATTGGAGTTTCAGGTTTATCATCAGTCCTTCCAAGGAACACCCAGGACTGATCTCCTTTAGGATGGACTGGTTGGATCTCCTTGCAGTCCAAGGGACTCTCAAGAGTCTTCTCCAGCACCACAGTTCAAAAGCATCAATTCTTTGGCGCTCAGCTTTCTTTATGGTCAAACTCTCACATCCATACACAACTACTGGAAAACCATTGCACTGACTAGATGGACCTTTGTTGGCAAAGTAATGTCTCTGCTTTTTAATATGCTATCTAGGTTGGTCATAACTTTCTTTCCAAGGACTAAGCATCTTTTAATTTCATGGCTGCAATCACCATCTGCAGTGATTTTGGAGTCCAAAAAAATAAAGTCTGACACTGTTTCCACTGTTTCCCCATCTATTTCCCATGAAGTGATGGGACCAGATGCCATGATCTTAGTTTTCTGAATGTTGAACCTTAAACCAACCTTTTCACTCTCCTCTTTTACTTTCATGAAGAGGTTCTTTAGTTCTTCTTCACTTTCTGCCATAAGGGTGGTGTCATCGGCATATCTGAGGTTATTGGAGGTTATTGATATTTCTCCCAGCAATCTTGATTCCAGCTTGTGCTTCTTCCAGCCCAGCATTTCTCATGATATATTCTGCATATAAGTTAAATAAGCAGGGTGACAATGTATGGCCTGACGTACTCCTTTTCCTATTTGGAACCAGTCTGTTGTTCCATGTCCAGTTCTAACTGTTGCTTCCTGACCTGCATATAGGTTTCTCAAGCGGCAGATCAGGTAGTCTGATATTCCCATCTCTTTCAGAATTTTCCACAGTCTATTGTGATCCACAAAGTCAAAGGCTTTGGCATAGTCAATGAAGCAGAAATAGATGTTTTTCTGGAACTCTCTTGCTTTTTCCATGATCCAGCAGATGTTGGCAATTTGATCTCTGGAGCCTCTGGCTTTTCTAAAACCAGCTTGAACATCTGGAAGTTCACGGTTCATGTACTGTTGAAACCTGGCTTGGAGAATTTTGAGCATTACTTTACTAGTGTGTGAGATGAGTGCAATTGTGTGGTAGTTTGAGCATTCTTTGGCATTGCCTTTCTTTGGGATTGGAATGAAAACTGACCTTTTCCACCCCTGGGGTCACTTCTGAGTTTTCCAAATTTGCTGGCCTATTGAGTGCAGCACTTTCACAGAATCATCTTTTAGGGTTTGAAATAGTTCAACTGGAATTCCATCACCTCCTCTAGTTTTGTTCGTAGTGATGATTCCTAAGGCCCACTTGACTTCATGTTCCAGGATGTATAGCTCTAGTTGAGAGATCACACCATCGTGATCACCTCGGTTGTGAAGATCTTTTTTGTACAGTTCTTCTGTGTATTCTTGCCATAATATATATGTATTAATATATACACACAAATGGCTTCCCAGGTGGCTCAGTGATAGAGAATCTACCTGCCAATGCAAGAGACACAGGAGATGTGGATTCAATCCCTAAGTCATCAAGATCCCCTGGAGGAGGAAATGGGAAGCCACTCCAATATTCTTGCCTCGAAAATTCCATGGACAGAGGATGCTGGCAGCCTGCAGTCCTTGGAGTCATGAAGAGTGGGATGCAACTGAGAGACTGAGTGTGTACTCAAACACACATACATAATGTACAAATGCATACATAATGTATAAACAGATATAGGTATATATACATACTATGCCTATTCTAAAACGGTATGAGTTAGTGAATTACTTTCAAAAAGTAAGCTGTTGTTGTTTTTGTTTAGTCACTAAGTCACATCAGTTCTTTTGTGACACCATGGACCTGCCAGGCTACTATGTCCACCTGCCAGGCTACTATGTCCATGGAATTTCCCAGGCAAAATTATTGGAGTGGCTTGCCATTTTCTTCTCCAGGGGATTTTTCTGACCCAGGGATCAAACCTGTATCTCCAGCATTGGCAGGTGGATTCTTTACCTCTGAGCCACCTGGGAAGCCCAATACACACATATAATAAGGCTCCTAAAATACATTTTGAAAGCAAGAGTTATATGACACAGTAAGGTGATGGCAGTTGATAATAGTAAAACGCAGGATTGAACTCCTGGCAGCCTCTTTAAGTAGACTTTAGTTTTGGAATCATAAAGACAAAAGTCTGAAAAGATACATGGAGCATAATCAAGAACACTTTATAATCTTTCGGCTGTGATTTGGCCAAAGGAAGAATACAAAATAATTCAGGAAGCATTTGGCTCTAGGCAAACTAGTTGTATCCAATCAAGTCTTGAAACAAAAAGTTGGGGCTGAAGACTCAAACATAAGAAAAAAAGTTTACTAAGTGCTAAACACTGAATCAAGATTGCTGGGAGAAATATCAATAACCTCAGATAGGCAGATGACACCATCCTTATGGCAGAAAGTGAAGAGAAACTCAAAAGTCTCTTGATGAAAGTGAAAGAGGAGAGTGAAAAGGTTGGCTTGAAGCTCAACATTCAGAAAACAAAGATCATGGCATCTGGTCCCATCACTTCATGGGAAATAGATGGGGAAACAGTGGAAACAGTGTCAGACTTTATTTTGGGGGGCTCCAAAATCACTGCGGATGCTGATTGCAGCCATGAAATTAAAAGACACTTACTCCTTGGAAGGAAAGTTATGACCAACCTAGATAGTATATTAAAAAGCAGAGACATTACTTTGCCAACCAAGGTCCGTCTAGTCAAGGTTATGGTTTTTCCAGTGGTTATTTATGCAATACTTTGGCCACCTCATGCGACGAGTTGACTCACTGGAAAAGACTCTGATGCTGGGAAAGGTTTGGGGCGGGAGGAGAAGGGGACGACGGAGAATGAGATGGCTGGATGGCATCACCGACTCTGTGGACATGAGTTTGAGTGTACTCCGGGAGTTGGTGATGGACAGGGAGGCCTGGCCTGCTGCGTATTCATGGGGTCGCGGAGAGTCGGACACGACTGAGCGACTGAACTGAACTGAACTGAACTGATTTATGGATGTGAGAGTGGACTGTGAAGAAAGCTGATTGCCGAAGAATTGATACTTTTGAACTGTGGTGCTGGAGAAGGCTCTTGAGAGTCCCTTGGACTGCAAAGAGATTCAACCAGTCCATTCTGGGGGAAATCAATCCAGGGTGTTCATTGGAGGGACTGATGCTAAAGCTGACACTCCAATACTTTGGCCACCTCATGAGACGAGTTGACTCACTGGAAAAGACTCTGATGCTGGGAGGGATTGGGGGCGGGAGGAGACGGGGACGACGGAGAGTGAGATGGTTGGATGGCATCACCGACTCTGTGGACATGAGTTTGAGTGAACTCCAGGAGTTGGTGATGGACAGGGAGGCCTGGTGTGCTGTGATTCATGGATCGCAAACAGTCAGACACGACTGAACGACTGAACTGAACTGAAACACTGAATACATAAGTCAACTAAATTGTTGGTCAAAATGGAAACATTATTTTGGCTGTCTTTGAAAAATTTCAACCTTAGCATTCTTGGTATGAAAACTTAGGTTCAATTAATACCTGAGCCCACATGGCCCCATTTGACTTTCCTGGGCCTCCAGTAAGCAAAGTTACTTCCATTTCTTAACCGTGACAGTTTGGGACTGTACCATATCTACAACCCTCTCCCAGCCTCCTATGCCTAGTCAGGCATTGGTCAGGCCTAGTCAGGCCAATGGTAAGGACCTGGCCAATACCCTCTGAAATATCTGAAATGCCATAGAGAGCCTGAGCAAGAAGCTATAGTCATAATTAGAAATCCCTTCTCCCTGGTAGCTAATGTGCGTGCATGCTGAGTCACTTCAGTCATGTCCAATTCTTTGTGACCCTATGGACTGTAGACTGCCACGCTCCCCTGTCCATAGGATTCTCCAGGCAAGAATACTGGAGTGGATTCCCATACCTTCTCAAGGGGATTTTCCTGACCCAGGGATTGAACCCACATCTCTTACGTCTCCTGCACCAGCAGTTGTGTTCTTTACCGCTAGTGCCACTTGCGAGCCCCTGGAAGCTAATACCAGGATGGTAATCATTTTGAATTTTGTAAATATGTCAAATCAGTGCTTGCACACCTTAAATTTGCACAATGTTATGTGTCAATTATAACTCCCCAAAGTTGAAGGGGAAAAAAAAGAAAGTAAATCTTCTTCTAAAGTTCTAATCAGAAGCTCCTTGTCACACATCTCAGACTTCTACATGACAAGATCTGCTAAAGAAAACTAACTGAATAGAGATACATGATTATCTTTTTGAGTTCAATGAAGTCAGTATTGTTTATTTAAGAAGTAGAGGAGAAATTAAGAAGGTGATGTGTTCAGAATTTCCTTCTAGAAAAGTAAACCCATTAATCAACATACACAGAACTCAGTCATGATAAAATCTGGAATTCTGACAGCCACATATGGTATCTGTTGCATTGAAGAAACTGAAACAGCAATTTGTCATTAGCTGAGAAATGATTACTGAAGCTTGAAAAACATAATAGTATAAATCTGTATATATCTGTAATCCCTAGAATTCAGTGTGGCTTGGTAGATGCCATTCATTTAAATTCAACTGAATCTTCCAGTTTTTAATAACTGTCACATCCTTCAGTTCAGTTCAGTTCAGTCGCTCAGTCGTGTCCAACTCTTCGTGACCCCATGAATCACATCCTTAGCCAGAGCCAAATCTCCTTGACATAGAACTGTCATGATTATTTTGGAGGGTGGGCTGCTACGCTGCTGCTAAGTCACTTCAGTCGTGTCCGACTCTGTGCGACCCCATAGACAGAAGCCCACCAGGCTCCCCCGTCCCTGGGATTCTCCAGGCAAGAACACTGGAGTGGGTTGCCATTTCCTTCTCCAATGCGTAAAAGTGAAGTTGCTCAGTCGTGTCCAACTCAGCGATCGCATGGACTGCAGCCTACCAGGCTCCTCCATCCATGGGATTTTCCAGGCAAGAGTACTGGAGTGCGGTGAAATAAGGGCTAGCTATCATCAACACTATGAATGTTATTGTTGTTTAGATACTAAGTCGTGTCCAACTCTTTGCAATTCCATAGATTGTAGCCAACCAAGATCCTCTAATCCATGGGATTTCCCAGAAAGAATACTGGAGTGGGTTGTCATTTCCTTCTCCCCAGCATCTTCCCTACCCAGGGATCAAACCTGCATCTCTTGTATTGGCAGGTGGATTATTTACTGCTGAGATACTAGGGAAGCTGTATCAATACTATAAATGTTACTACAATTATTATCTTAAATTTTGCCACTAAATTCTAGTTACAAGACAGTGTGTTGGTTAGTTTTATACTTATATGATCTAAGTTATTTTTTCAGTTGCTATAACAGAGTCCAAATAATGACTTCAAAAGACAGAAATTGGGGCTTTCCCTGGGGGTCCAGTGGTTAAGACTCCATGCTTCCAATTCAGGTGGCATGAGTTCAATCCCTGGTCAGGAAACTAAGGTCTCACATTCTATACAACACAAACAAAAAAAGTTTAAAAAAATTTTTTTCTAAAGGCAGAAGTTTATTCTTCTCTCATGTAATAGAACTAAGTTAGGCAAAGTTGGCAGACAGTTTTATTTTCTGTAAAAAATAAATTCCACATAGAGGTTTAAGTCAGCTGCTCTTAACATTTGACATATCTCATAAAACAAGAAACTTGCCAGAGGAAAATACGACCAATGTTTTTAAGAATTAGAGCCAAAGGGACCGTCATTTCTGCTTGCATCCCATTGGTCAGTATTTAGTCACATGGTCACACTTGGCCGCAAGGGATGCTACAAAATGTAGGCTCCAGCTGAGTAGCCACGTGTCAGCAAAAACTCTATTGATAAGGAAAAAATGGAAAATGGATATTCATAACCAATTAGACCTCTGCCATAATTACCAACACAGTGCTATTATGCAGTCTTTAAAAAATCTAAGATACTCTACTTGCCACATTAATTTATATCCTTTCTCTTCTGAGAGTCCATTGAAACGTTAGTAAGGGAATGAAAAGACCACTGATCCACAGTAACTGATTAATCATGGACCTTCAATAATACAGAATAAGTTCTTTGGGGTCATCAAATGAGAAAATGTTTCAATGAATTTCTGGAAGATGGCATTGTTAATAGAAAAAACTGGAACAATGTCAAGTTCATGAAGAAAATAAAATCAAGGAAGATGATTCTCTGCCTTGTAGAATGTTAAGAAGGCTGAACACTACTTAATTGGAAATATTCTTAATAATATCCAAAATACCAGACATGAGAATGGAGGAGCTTTCAGATGATAAAAACCGGTTCCTAGTGCTTCAGCTATATACTGCTGTGTAATAAACCACCTAAAAGTCAGTGGCATAAAATCAGAGCCATTTTATTATGCTCATGGTTTGTGGGTCAGGAATTGAGACAGAGCACAGAGGAGGGATGGCTTTGGCCACTACACAGCATTCAGAGCCTCAGTTGGGAAAACTTGAAAAACCAGGAGTGACCCAAACAACTGGAGTGTGGAATCACTTGAAGGTTTCTTCTATCATGTGTCTGTCACTTGGGTTGCACTGGCTTAAAGACTGATCTCAACTCAGACTATCAACAGATGGCCTACATATGACTTATCCACATAGTCTTGGCTTTTTTTTAAATTTTTTATTAGAAAATGGAAATTTACAATGTGTTTATATCACTCACTGAGTACATGGCATTTAAAAACAGCATCATTACAGAAAGATAACAAAAATACAAAGTCTTAAAACTTACGGGATATGGAAAACATTATCCACTGAGGCCTTAAATGTAGTAAACTTTACATAAAAAGGAAAAGCAATGAGTCTACAAGCATACAGCCAGTTTAAGAAGTTAGCAAGATAAACAGAATAATCATAAAGAAAAGTAAGCACCTAATACATACCAGGTATTAATGCAATAAAAATAAAGATAAAATCGAGAGGCTCAACAGAATCAAAGCTGCCTTACAAAGCTTCTCGAAAAAGGGAAACATCAGGAAACAATAATCAACAAGAAAAATCTTGCAAATAAACAATATTCAAAATGGGAATTATTCATAGAAGCATTAAGAATATAAATAATAGAAACAACTTTATGCCTATACATTCGAAGATTAGTTGTCTCATATACAGGGTTATCGCTTACCGTCTTTCTAAATTCCATATATAAGAGTTAGTACACTGTATTGGAGTTTTTCTTTCTGGCTTACTTCACTCTGTATAATAGGCTCTAGTTTCATCCACCTCATTAGAACTGGTTCAAATGCATTCTTTTTAATGGCTGAGTAATACTCCGTTGTGTAAATGTACCACAGCTTTCTTATCCATTCGTCTGCAGATGGACAATCTAGGTTGCTTCCATGCCCTAGCTGCTGTAAACAGTGCTGCGATGAACAATGCAGTACATGTATTTCTGTCAATTCTGGTTTCCTTGGTGTGTATGCCCAGCAGTGGGATTGCTGGGTCGTATGGCAGTTCTATTTTCAGTTTTTTAAGGAATCTCCACAATGTTCTTCATTGTGGCTGTACTAGTTTGCATTCCCACCAACAGTGTAAGAGGATTCCCTTTTCTCCACACCCTCTCCAGCATTTATTGTTTGTAGACTTTTGGATAGCAGCCATTCTGACTGGCGTGAAATGGTATCTCATTGTGGTTTTGATTTGCATTTCTCTGATTATGAGGGATGTTGAGCATCTTTTTATGTGTTTGTTAGCCATCTGTATGTCTTCTTTGGAGAAATATCTGTTTAGTTCTTTGGCCCATTTTTTGATTGGGTCGTTTATTTTTCTGAAATTGAGCTGCAGGTGTTGCTTGTATATTTTTGAGATTAATTCTTTGTCAGTTACTTCATTTGCTATTATTTTCTCCCATTCTGAAGGCTGTCGTTTCACCTTGCTTATAGTTTCCTTTGCTGTGCAGAAACTTTTAATTAGGTCCCATTTGTTTATTTTTGCTTTTATTTCCAATATTCTGGGAGGTGGGTCATGGAAGATACTCCTGTGATTTATGTCAGAGAGTGTTTTGCCTATGTTCTCCTCTAGGAGTTTTAGTTTCTGGTCTTACATTTAGATCTTTAATCCATTTTGAGTTTATTTTTGTGTATGGTGTTAAGGATTGTTCTAGTTTCATTCTTTTACAAGTGGTTGACCAGTTTTCCCAGAACCACTTTTTAGAGAGATTGGCTTTTCACAACAAAGCAGCTAAGTTCTGGCAGAAGAAATCCCAAGATGGGGTTTCTGGGGAGGATTAATTCCAAGAGCCCCAGGGTGAAAGAAAAATATCAGTCATAACCAAGTCTCAGAAGTCACTTAGTGTTATTCCTGAAAAAGAAAGTGTAGTCAGTCACGTACGAGTCTTTGCTGATTCTTTGCTACTCCATGGACTACATGGAGCCCACCAGGCTCCTCCATCAGTGGAATTTTCTAGGCAAGAATATTGGAGAGGATTGACACGCCCTTCTCCATGGGATCTTCCTGACCTAGGGATCGAAGTTGGGTCTCTGGCATTGCAGGCAGATTCTTTACCATCTGAGCCAACTAAGACTTCAGTTTTTCAGGCTATCATAAGCCTATCCAAATTCAAGAGGATTTGTGGACCCCATCTCTCAATAAGAGAAATGTCAAAGAACTGGGGGGCCATGTTTTAAAATGAGAACTCCTACATGTGCATGTGCCTACTCAGCCCCTCAGCTGTGTCCAAGTCTGCAACCCCATGGACTATAGCCTATCCATGGGATTTCCCAGGCAAGAATACCAGAGTGGGCTGCCATTTCCTCCTCCAGGGGATCTTCCCAACCCAGGGATCCAACTCGCATCTCCCACTTCTCCTGCATTGGCAAGCAGATTTTTTCCACTGAGCCACCTGGGAAGCCCGAACTCCTGCATCCATTGTTGTGAAACTTCATAATGCTAATGCTAAAGCTGAAACTCCAATTCTTTGGCCACCTCATGCAAAGAGTTGACTCACTGGAAAAGACTCTGATGCTGGGAGGGATGGGGGCAGGAGGAGAAGGGGACGACAGAGAATGAGATGGCTGGATGGAATCACCGCCTCGATGGACATGAGTTTGAGTGAACTCCAGGAGTTGGTGATGGACAGGGAGGCCTGGCGTGCTGTGATTCATGGGGTCGCAAAGAGTCGGTCACGACTGAGCAACTGAACTGAACTAAACTGAAGGCTAAATTTATCCAGAGGGAAGAAAATGCAAATAGCTTTGTATTTTCAGAGTACAATGTAAAGAGAATCAGCCTGACAGAAGATATTGCATCAGAAACACAAGGAGCTAAAGACAGAGAAGGAAAATTGTCTATATTGTGATAGAAAAATTATCTTCAACCTAGTATTTGATATGTAGACCCAACCCAGACTAATAGAGAAGTAGAAACCTAGGATGACAGCCAATCATCGGTTTAGTTTAAACAGAAAAAAGACAGAAAATAAGATTCTCTGAAAGGAAATAACAAAAACAATGCAACTCCAAAGTTTCTAGGAAAAAGTAATGCTAAAAATAATTAAGATAAAGTAAAGGCAAATACGACTGAGCGACTGAACTGAACTGAAAGGCAAATAGTGCAAGAAAAAAATATCATTGGAGAGTCCAGAAAAAACAAAAAGCTATTTAAAAAAGCCAACGTAATTATCGTGTGCTATTTGGAGTGGATTGCCATTTCCTTCTCCAGAAGATCTTCCTGACCCAGAGATCGAACCTGCATCTCCTGCACTGGCAGGCAGGTTCTTTACCACTAAGCCACCAGGGAAGCCCTTGGATTGTGTAAAAGAGCTAATTCTTCATCCATTGTATAGCAGCATACTATACTAATTACAGACACAGCAGTAAATACTAAAGAAACAATCTAAACTAATGTAAGGGGCCTGCTTTTGGAGAACAAGACTGAAGAGTTGAGAATAGAATTTTTGCTTTATATTAAAATTCACCCTGTACCATTTAAGTATTTAATTTGTATGTTTTAATTACATTAGAAATTTTAATGATTTTTAAAATGCTAACTATCATATTTTAATGTTAGTTAAAGATCAAGGGAAAACATAAAAAAGATTAATTATTACATTATTGAAGATTGTGAGTCTCAAAACACAAATATATTCTCATGTACTTAAGAATTTAATGTATTACAAATATGAAATTATAAATCAGTAAGAAAGGGAGAATATTAGTCGAATAGTGGTGCTAAGATAACTATTACTGTAATATTGAATGGTTTGCCTTGGAAACGAACAGAGATCATTCTGTCGTTTTTAAGATTGCATCCAAGGACTGCATTTCAGACTCTTTTGTTGACCATGATGGCTACTCCATTTCTTCTAAGGGATTCCTGCCCACAGTAGTAGATATAATGGTCATCTGAGTTAAATTCACCCATTCCGGTCCATTTTAGTTCACTGATTCCTAGAATGTCGACGTTCACTCTTGCCATCTCCTGTTTGACCACTTCCAATTTGCCTTGATTCATGGACCTAACATTCCAGATTCCTATGCAATATTGTTCTTTACAGCATCGACCTTGCTTCTAGCATCAGTCACATCCACAACTGGGTATTTGTTTCACTTTGGCTCCATCCCTTCATTCTTTCTGGAGTTATTTCTCCACTGATCTCCAGCAGATACTGGGCCCCTACCGACCTGGGGAATTCCTCACTCAGTATTCTATCATTTTGCCTTTTGATACTGTTCATGGGGTTCTCAAGGCAAGTATATTGAAGTGGTTTGCCATTCCCTTCTCCAGTGGACCACATTTTGTCAGACCTCTCCACCATGACCCGCCCGTGTTGGGTGGCCCCACACAGCATGGCTTAGTTTCATTGAGTTAGACAGGGCTGTGGTCCATATGATCAGATCAACTAGTTTTTTGTGATTATGATTTCAGTGTGTCTACCTCTAATGCCCCCTCCCAATACCTACCGTCTTATTTGGGTTTCACTTACCTTGGACGTGGAGTATCTCTTCACAGCTGCTCCAGCAAAGCGCAGCTGCTGCACCATACCTTGGAGGAGGGGTATCTCCTCAAGGTTGCCCCTCCTGACTTTGAATGTGGAGTAGCTCCTCTCGGCCCTCCTGTGCCAGCGCAGCCACTGCCTCTTGGACGTGGGACAGCTCCTCTCAGCCACCGCCCTAACCTTGGGCGTGGGGTAGCTCCTCTCGGCCACGCTTCTGCACGTGATCGGTTCTGCGGGGCCAGCGTCTCTCGCATCTGTGCCGCCTAATCTGAGTCTATGCCCCAACCAGTAATGCTGAAGAAGCCAAAATTGAACAGTTCTATGAAGACTTACAAGACCTTTTAGAACTAACACCCAAAGAAGATGTCCTTTCCATTATAGGGGACTGGAATGCAAAAGTAGGAAGTCAAGAAACACCTGGAGTAACAGGCACATTTGGCCTTGGAGCAAAGAATGAAGCAGGGCAAAGGCTAATAGAGTTTTGTCAAGAGAACGCACTGGTCATAGCAAACACCCTCTTCCAACAACACAAGAGAAGACTCTACACATGGATATCACCAGATGGTCAACACCGAAAGCAGATTGATTATATTCTTTGCAGCCAAAGATGGAGAAGCTGTATACAGTTAGCAAAAACAAGACCAGGAGCTGACTGTGGCTCAGATCATGAACTCCTTATTGCCAAATTCAGACTTAAGTTGAAGAAAGTAGGGAAAACCACTAGACCATTCAGATACGACCTCAATCAAATCCCTTATGATTATACAGTGGAAGTGAGAAATAGATTTAAGGGACTAGATCTGATAGAGTGCCTGACGAACTCTGGTCAGAGTTTTGTGACATTGTACAGGAGACAGGGACCAAGACCATCCCCATGGAAAAGAAATGCAAAAAAGCAAAATGGCTGTCTGAGGAGGCCTTACAAATAGCTGTGAAAAGAAGAGAAGCGAAAAGCAAAGGAGAAAAGGAAAGATATAAGCATCGGAATGCAGAGTTCCAAAGAATAGCAAGGAGAGATAAGAAAGCCTTCCTCAGCGATCAATGCAAAGAAATAGAGGAAAACAACAGAATAGGAAAAACAAGAGATCTCTTCAAGAAAATTAGAGATATCAAGGGAACATTTCATGCAAAGATGGGCTTGATAAAGGACAGAAATGGTATGGACATAACAAAAGCACAAGTTATTAAGAAGAGGTGGCAAGTATACACAGAAGAACTGCACAAAAAAGATCTTCACGAGCAAGATAGTCACGATGGTGTGATCACTCACCTGGAACCAGACATCTTGGAATGTGAAGTCAAGTGGGCCTTAGAGAGCATCACGACGAACAAAGCTAGTGGAGGTGATGGAATTCCAACTGAGTTATTTCAAATCCTGAAAGATGATGCTGTGAAAGTACTGCATTCAATATGCCAGCAGATTTGGAAAACTCAGCAGTGGCCACAGGACTGGAAGAGGTCAGTCTTCATTCCAATCCCAAAGAAAGGCAATGCCAAAGAATGCTCAAACTACCGCACAATTTCACTCATCTCACACGCTAGTAAAGTCATACTCAAAATTCTCCAAGCTAGGCTCCCGCAATATGTGAATCGTGAACTTCCAGATGTTCAAGCAGGTTTTAGAAACGGGAGAGGCACCAGAGATCAAATTGCCAACATCCGCTGGATCATGGAGAAAGCAAGAGAGTTTCAGAAAAACATCTATTTCTTCTTCATTGACTATGCCAAAGCCTTTGATTGTGTGGATCACAATAAACTGTGGAACATTCTGAAAGAGAGGGGAATACCAGACCACCTGACCTGCCTCTTGAGAAACTTGTATGCAGGTCAGGAAGCAACAGTTAGAACTGAACATGGAACAACAGACTGATTCCAAATAGGAAAAGGAGTACGTCAAGGTTGTATATTGTCACCCTGCTTATTTAACTTATATGCAGAGTACATCATGAGGAACGCTGGGCTGGAAGAAGCACAAGCTGGAATCAAGATTGCTGGGAGAAATATCAATAACCTCAGATATGCAGATGACACCACGCTTATGGCAGAAAGTGAAGAGGAACTCAAAGGCCTCTTGATGAAAGTGAAAGAGGAGAGTGAAAAGGTTGGCTTGAAGCTCAACATTCAGAAAACGAAGATCATGGCATCTGGTCCCATCACTTCATGGGAAATAGATGGAAAAACAGTGGAAACAGTGTCAGACTTTATTTTTGGGGGCTCCAAAATCACTGCGGATGCTGATTGCAGCCATGAAATTAAAAGACGCTTACTTCTTGGAAGGAAAGTTATGACCAGCCTAGATAGCATATTAAAAAGTAGAGACATTACTTTGCCAACCTTGTCTAGTCAAGGCTGTGGTTTTTCCAGTGGTCATGTATGGATGTGAGAGTTGGACTGTGAAGAAAGCTGATCACCAGAGAATTGATGCTTTTGAACTGTAGTGCTGGAGAAGACTCTGAGAGTCCCTTGGACTGCAAGGAGATCCAACCAGTCCATTCTAAAGGAGATCAATCCTGGGTGTTCATTGGAAGGACTTATGCTAAAGCTGAAACTCCAATACTTTGGCTACCTCATGGGAAGAGTTGACTCACTGCAAAAGGATCTGATGCTGGGAGGGATTGGGGATAGGAGGAGACAGGGACGACAGAGAATGAGATGGCTGGATGGCATCACTGACTCGATGGACATGAGTTTGAGTGAACTCCAGGAGTTGGTGATGGACAGGGAGGCCTGGCGTGCTGTGGTTCATGGAGTCGCAAAGAGTCAGACACAACTGAGCGACTGAACTGAACTGAACTGAACTGAAGATAACTATTCAACATTTAAAGGGAAAAATACTTTATATCATAAAATATATTGTTATCAATTTCTATATTTAAATGAAAAATCTGGAAAGGATACATCCTGTGCAGTGGGCATGTCTTCCCTTTCCTAAGTAGAAATCACCACAATCAGATAATACCCATGCCTGGCAACTTGGATTTTAAAAGAAACTAAAAGGTTGTCTTTCCTTTATAAAATTAAAATCATCACATATGAAGGCCAAGAATCCTTTGTTTTTGTTTTTCTCTTGCAGAACACATAATATAACACACCTGTAGGAAAAGGAAGGTATAGCAGGTTGAATGTTGTTTAGTCAAAAAGTAGTGTCCAACTTTTTGTGAACCCATGGACTGTAGCCCACCAGGCTCCTCTGTCGATGGGATTCCCCAGGCAAGAATATTGGAGTGGGTTGCCATTTCCTTCTCCAGGGGATCTTCCCAACCCAGGGATCAAACCTGTGTCTCCTGCGCTGGCAGGCAGATTCTTTACCACTGAGCCATCTGGGAAGCCCAACAGGTGAATAGTAGCCCCCAGTGAAAGCCCAAGTGCTGATACTCAGACCCATAACTGTGGCCTTATTTGGAAATGGGGTCTCTGCGGATGTAATTAAATTAAAAGAAAGAAAGTGAAGTCACTCAGTCGTGTCCGACTCTTTGCAACCCCATGGACTGTAGCCTACCAGATTCCACCATCCAGGGGATCTTCCAGGCAAGAATACTGGAGAGGGTTGCCATTTCCTTCTCCAGGAGATCTTCCTGACCCAGGGATTGAACCGGGGTCTCCAGCACTGTAAGCAGATGCTTTGCCATCTGAGCCACCAGGGGAGTCTAATTAAATTAAAGGGCCTTCCAATGAGATCCGACTGGATTTAGGGTGGGCTCTAAATCAAGTGACAAATATCCTTATAAGAAACAGAAAAGACGTAGAAACAAAGGTGAAGTCCACTTGAAGATGGAGGTAGAGACTAGAGAGATGCTTCCACAAGCTAAGGACCACCAGGAGTCATCTGAAAGAGACAAGAAAGAGTCTTCCCTGAAACAGGGAGTAGGGCCTTACTAATACCTTGATTTCAGAATTATGGTCCCACAACTGTGAGATAAATTTCTGTTGTAATAAGCCATCTAGTATAAATAATTTATTATAGCAGACCTAAGAAACTAACACAGAGGAATTCATGGAGGTATAACATGTCAATGCCACTTCAATGAATGGGAGGATATTCAGCAGGAAAAGGAAAAGGAACTAAAAAATATATGTTTAGGTATGAAAGTCTTACATGACTTTCTATTTTAAGTGGAGTATACGGTATTCTGGCCTGAAAAATGCCATGGACAGAGGAGCCTGGCAGGCTACAGTCCATGGGGTCACAAAGAGTTGGACATGACTGAACACACACAAGCATAAAACATATATCCTATGACAAGAAACTGGTCAATACACTGGAAAGGTATTTGTGACCTGGTAAGACATTGATTTCCAACCTAAGAAATGCAGACTTGGCAGAGCAAAAGTGGTACTTCCCAGGTATGTTTTGTTCCAAAATTTACAAAGACATATTATTTTAAATCCACAGCTAATTTATGAATTAGGCAACAAGCGTATTATTGCATGAACTTTATAGGTGGAAACAGTTTCACCTCCGGATGTTAAATGACCTGCTCAATTTAAACAGTTTCACCTCCGGATGTTAAATGACCTGCTCAAGTCGTTTTCAAAAACATGACTTTTTTGCTCCAAATACAATGTCCTGTCTGTTGCATCTTATGATTTTAATAAATGATTAGGAACTAATAAAGTGTGATTATGAGATAGTAATAGTGCAGTCAGAATACTAATTTGGATGAGAGGTTATAATTAGTGAAACCTATTAGCCATCTATTATAACAGTCAAGCATAAGATAATAAGGGCCAAGGCCAAGATGATGTTGATTTAAATAAACAATGGTATATGAGGGAAATAAAGGGTCTATATATTTCAAATAGTGTATGTCATGAATGAACAAATTTTGTCATATTGCCTTAAATCCTTTCCTTTTGGGGATTTTGTATAAACACTAATTGTAGTCATGTCTACTGAAATATATTACGCTTCTTCCTGCTTATCCGTTTAGCATAATTTTCTAGGCAATTTGGTATACTTTTTGTTCCCCAAAGGACTAATAATTCCTAACTTCATCTTGGCATCAGGTAGGATTTATCCTATACAAAATCTAATTAAAATATCCTAGAATTTAAATTGATTGCATACACACACAAAATCCATGAATTTGTGTCAGTTACCTAACACAAGTACTTAATGTACTTCTTTGAGCTCAGATAAAATACCTGGATGACTCAAACCACATACACTGAAAGACACTGTAGAAAACTATTTATTGCTCTGGTGAATCAGAAATAAGGTTAATTAAGATGGAAATCTGAAACATGAAAAACCTACTTTCTAATGCAATGATTGCTTAAAATATTGATAATGTATACATCTTGAAACCTCCAAAAAATTAAATAACTAATATAGAAAGTCACATTTTAACAAAAATTATCCATGTTCAATTGGGTATATATACCCTAATGCATGGCTTTAGAGAGACTCAGGTTCTTCAAGATATACCAGGGAGAAACCTGTTTCGAATGCATTTCAAGTTATATTTCACTCTTAGAGGGTCATGAGGTATTCAGTTCAGTTCAGATCAGCTGCTCAGTCATATCCAACTCTTTGAGACCCCATGGACTGCAGGACACCAGGATGCCCTGTCCATCACCAACTCCTGGAATTTACTTAAACTCATGTCTATTGAGTAGGTGATGCCATCCAACCACCTCATCCTCTGTCGTCCTCTTCTCCGGCCTTCAATCTTTCCCAGCATCAGGGTCTTTTCAAATGAGTCAGTTCTTCACATCAGGTTGACAAAGTAATGGAGATTCAGCTTCAAAATCAGTCATTCCAATGAATTGGACTGATTTCCTTTAGGATGGACTGCTTGTATCTCCTTGCAGTCCAAGGGACTCTCAAGAGTCTTCTCCAGCATCACAGTTGAAAAGCATCAATTCTTCAGCACTCAGATCTCTTTATGGTCCAACTCTCACGTCCATACATGACCACTGGAAAAACCATCAGTTCAGTTCAGTTCAGTTCAGTCGCTCAGTCGTGTCCGACTCTCCGCGACCCCATGAATCACAGCACGCCAGGCCTCCCTGTCCATCACCAACTCCCGGAGTACACTCAAACTCATGTCCACAGAGTCGGTGATGCCATCCAGCCATCTCATTCTCCGTCGTCCCCTTCTCCTCCCGCCCCCAACCTTTCCCAGCATCAGAGTCTTTTCCAGTGAGTCAACTCGTCTCATGAGGTGGCCAAAGTATTGGAGTTTCAGCTTCAGCATCAGTCCCTCCAATGAACATCCAGGATTGATCTCCTTTAGAATGGACTGGTTGGATCTCCTTGCAGTATAAGGGACTCTCAAGAGTCTTCTCCAACACCACAGTTCAAAAGCATCGATTCTTCGGCGATCAGCTTTCTTCACAGTCCAACTCTCACATCCATACATGACCACGGGAAAAACCATTGCCTTGACTAGACGGACCTTGGTCGGCAAAGTAATGTCTCTGCTTTTTAATATACTATCAAGGTTGGTCATAACTTTCCTTCCAAGGAGCAAGCGTCTTTTAATTTCATGGCTGCAATCAGCATCTGCAGTGATTTTGGAGCCCAAAAAAACAAAGTCTGACACTGTTTCCACTGTTTTTCCATCTATTTCCCATGAAGTGATGGGACCAGATGCCATGATCTTTGTTTCCTGAATGTTGAGCTTCAAGCCAACCTTTTCACTCTCCTCTTTCACTTTCATCAAGAGGCTTTTGAGTTCCTCTTCACTTTCTGCCATAAGGGTAGTGTCATCTGCATATCTGAGGTTATTGATATTTCTCCCGGCAATCTTGATTCCAGCTTGTGCTTCTTCCAGCCCAGCGTTCCTCATGATGTACTCTGCATATAAGTTAAATAAGCAAGGTGACAATATACAACCTTGACGCACTCCTTTTCCTATTTGGAACCAGTCTGTTGTTCCATGACCGGTTCTAACTGTTGCTTCCTGACCTGCATACAGGTTTCTCAAGAGGCAGGTCAGGTGGTCTGGGATTCCCATCTCTTTCAGAATGTTCCACAGTTTATTGTGATCCACACAGTCAAAGGCTTTGGCATAGTCAATGAAGCAGAAATAGATGTTTTTCTGAAACTCTCTTGCTTTCTCCATGATCCAGCGGATGTTGGCAATTCGATCTCTGGTGCCTCTGCCTTTTCTAAAACCTGCTTGAACATCTGGGAGTTCACGGTTTACATACTGCTGAAGCCTGGCTTGGAGAATTTTGAGCATGACTTTACTAGCATGTGAGATGAGTGCAATTGTGCGGTAGTTTGAGCATTCTTTGGCATTGCCTTTCTTTGGGATTGGAATGAAGACTGACCTCTTCCAGCCTTGACTAAATGGACCTTTGCTGGCAAAGTAACATCTCTGTTTTTTAATATCCTGTCTAGGTTGGTCAAAACTTTTCTTCCAAGGAGTAAGAGTCTTTTAATTTCATGGCTGCAGTCACCATCTGCAGTGATTTTGGAGTCCAAGAAAATAAAGTCTGTCACTGTTTCCATTGTTCCCCATCTATTTGCCATGAAGTGATGGGACCAGATGCCATGATCTTAGTTTTCTGAAGGTTGAGTTTTAAGCAGCTTTTTCACTCTCCTCTTTCACTTTCATTAGGAGGCTCTTTAGTACCTCTTTGCTTTCTACCATAAGGTGGTGTCATCTGCATATCTGAGGTTATTGATATTTCTCCCAGCAATCTTGATTCCAGCTTGTGCTTCATCCAGCCAAGTGTTTCTCATAATGTACTCTGCATATAACTTAAATAAGCAGGGTGACAATATACAGCCTTGAAGTACTCTTTTACCTATTTGGAACCAGTCTGTTGTTCCATGTCCAGTTCTAACTGTTGCTTCCTGACCTGCATACAGGTTTCTCAAGAGGCAGGTCAGGGGGTGTGGGACTCCCATCTCCTTCATAATTTTCCAGTTTGTGGTGATCCACACCGTCAAAGGTTTTGGCCTAGTCAATAAAGCAGAAATAGATATTTTTCTGGAACTCTCTTACTTTTTAGATGATCCAGTGGATGTTGGCAATTTGATCTCTGGTTCCTCTGGCTTTTCTAAAACCATCTTGAACATCTGGAATTTCATGGTTCACTTATTGCTAAAGCCTGGCTTGAAGAATTTTGAGCATTACTTTACTAGCGAGTGAGACGAGTTCAATTCTGTGGCAGTTTGAGCATTCTTTCACATTGCCTTTCTTTGGGATTGGAATGAAGACTGACTTTTTCCAGTCCTGTGGCCACTGCTGAGTTTTCCAAATTTGCTGGCATATTGAGTCCAACACTTTTACAGCAGTCATGATATATATATACTAGAATATTAAAAGCTCAGATAAAAGCTACAGTAAAGAAATCAGAAATCTCAATAAAATTAGAGATACCAAGGGAACATTTCATGCAAAGATGGGCACAATAAAGGACAGAAATGGTATGGACCTAGCAGAAGCAGAAGATATTAAGAAGAGGTGGCAAGAATACACAGATGAACTATACAAAGAAAGATCTTAATGACCCAGATAACCACAATGATGTGATCACTCACCTAGAGCCAGATATACTGGAATGTGAAGTCAAGTGGGCCTTAGGAAGCATCACTACATGCAAAGTTAGTGGAGGTGATGGGATTCCAGCTGAGCTATTTCAAATCCTAAAAATTGATGCTGTGAAAGTGCTGCACTCAATATGCCAGCAAATTCAGAAAACTCAGTGGCCACAGGACTGGAAAATGTAAGAAAATGTCAAAGAATGTTCAAACTACCACAAAATTGCACTCATCTCACACACTAGCAAAGTAATGCTCAAAATTCTCCAAGCTAGGCTTCAATAGTACATGAACTGAGAACTTCCAGATGTTCAAGCTGGATTTAGAAAAGGCAGAGGAACCAGAGATCAAATCACCAATTTCCGTTGGATCATTGAAAAAGCAAGAGTGTTCTAGAAAAACATCTACTTCTGCTTTATTGACTACACCAAAGCCTTTGACTGTGTGGATCACAACAATCTGGAAAATTCTTAAAGAGATGGGAATACGAGACCACTTTACCTGCCTCCTGAGAAATCTGTATGCAGGTCAAGAAGCAACAGTTAGAACTGGATGTGGAACATTGGACTGGCTTCAAATCAGGAAAGGAGTACGTCAAGGCTGTATATTGTCACTCTGCTTATTTAATTTATATTCAGAGTACATCATGTGAAATGCTGGGCTGGGTGAAGCACAAGCTGGAATCAAGATTGCCAGGAGAAATATCAATAACCTCAGATATGCAGATGACACCACCCTCATGGCAGAAAGCAAAGAGGAACTAAAAAGCCTCTGGATGAAAGTGAAAGAGGAGAGTGAAAAAGCTGCTTAAAACTCAACCTTCAGAAAACTAAGATCATGGCATCTGGTCCCATCACTTCATGGTAAATAGATGGGGAAACAATGGAAACAGAGACAGACTTTATTTTCTTGGGCTCCAAAATCACTGCAGATGGTGACTGCAGCCTTGAAATTAAAAGATATTTGCTCCTTGGAAGAAAGACTATGACCAATCTAGATAGCATATTAAAAGCAGAGACATTAATTTGCCCACAAAGATCCATGTACCCAAAGCTATGGTTTTTCCAGTGGTCATGTATGGATGTGAGATTTGGACTGTGAAGAAAGCTGATCGCCGAAGAACTGATGCTTTTGAACTGTGGTGTTGGAGAAGACTCGAGAGTCTTTTGGACTGCAAGGAGGTCCAACCAGTCCATCCTAAAGGAAATCAGTCCAGAATATTCACTGGAAGGACTGATGCTAAAGCTGAAGCTCTAATACTTTGGCCACATGTTGCAAAGAACTGACTCACTGGAAAAGACCATGATGCTGAAAAGTTTGAATGCAGGAGGGGAAGGGCATGACAGGGGTTGAGATAGTTGAATGGCACCACTGACTCAATGGACATGAATTTGACCTAGCTCCAGGAGTTGTGATGGACTGGGAAGCCTGGTGTGCTGTAGTCAATGAGGTCGCAGAGTCAGACACAACTGATCACCTGAACTGAACTGAAAGAAATAAGCTTTACTTTCACTCTGCTAGTATTTTCAAATTTATTTCACCTGAAACTTTTTTTGAGAGAGATGAGGAAATATTTATTTTTGATAATTCATGGAACTAGAGCTTTGTATAATACTATTCTAACTTCTTAAGTCAGCATGCCCTCAGCAGAATAACTATTTTAAGCTTGCTTCAAGGATGAAAAAAAAAAAAAAACTTTTCTTTGTGCAAGAGGCAGTCATCTTGTGAGTTAAATGAAACAAGCCAAATAAATGACATGATGTGCCAAACATATCAAGTGAACTAGAGTCATTACTGTTCTCAGGAAGCATAAAATATGCACAGAAACTAAAAAAAGCAAAAGAAAGATAAAAGAGAAGAGAAAATGCTGATTTTTAAAAAATGTTTGGGAAACCTGTTTTATCTGTTAGCATCATGCAAGCTACATTCTGAGTGAACATCATCTGGATTCTTGGCACTGAAGCACCAAGTTAAATGAACCAATATTACAGAAATCTGGATTCCAAAGTATAAGCAAAAGAGAGTGTGAAGATTCAGGATCTACATGCAAACACTTCAACAGCCATTGATTCCAGAAGAAAGTGACATGGCCATTAGACACAACTGTAGCCATGGTCTCTGATCCATAACTTCCAGAACCAGAACCATAGACTTCAGAAGTTGACCTTTCAAACTCAAAACCAATGGATGACACAGTGCCCACATTTTATTTTACAACAGACCTCCAAGTCTCACTCCTTATGAGTTATGGGTCCCTGCAAGGAGATCCAACCAGTCCATTCTAGAGGAGATCAATCCTGGGTGTTCATTGGAAGGACTGATGCTAAAGCTGAAACTGCAGTACTTTGGCCACCTCATGCGACAAGTTGACTCACTGGAGAAGACTCTGATGCTGGGAAATGTTGGGGGCGGGAGGAGAAGGGGATGACAGAGAATGAGATGGCTGGATGGCATCACCGACTCTGTGGACATGAGTTTGAGTGAACTCCGGGAGTTGGTGATGGACAGGGAGGCCTGGCGTGCTGTGATTCATGGGGTCATGGAGAGTCGGACACCAGTGAGCGACTGAACTGAACTGAACTGAAGGACATCTGTATCCTTTCCCTCATTAAAAAGTGCAATCTCACCTCAGGACCTTCTCTCTCATCATGCATTCTAATAGTTTTGAAAATTCCTTTTGCCTAATCAATATTTCCTGGCTCATTTAGAATAGAAATGTGCTTACTTTGTGGAGGAATTGAAGTACATCCAAAAATCATATAAAAGACATATTATATTTTCAAAGTCAGTGGGTAGCAGTAAACCATTAAATTCATGTACCCTTGAATGAATGAAAGTAGTCAAGGGACTATTCTTTGTTGATATGACTTTATTAGTTTATTCCTTGGGTGTATATTACTGCCAAGCCATTGTCAACGTAATACTTTATATTATCCACAGCAGGGGTCCACATCCTCTGGGATCTAGTGCCAAGTGATCTGGGGTGAAGATGGCGCAAACATAAGAGAAATAAAGTGCACAATAAATGTAACGCGCTCAAATCATCTCGAGACCATACCCCGCACCCACCACCCCAGTCCATGGAAAAAGTGTCTTCCTTGAAACCTGTCCCCGGTACCAAAAAGGTTGGGGATGCTGCTACAGTATCCACAGTATCCAAAATCTACCAATGATTTGTTAGAAGAATCATGTGCATTTCTTTATAGACATAGCGAATGATCAGTAGAAATAAACAGACCTTGGTCATTAGAGAGTTGCCATGTAAATCTCACTGAGTGTAACCAAAGCTCTCCCTTTGCCCACAGTTAAACCCATGTTGATACAGCACAGCTTATACCTGAAGATCCAGCTGCCACGTGCTCACACCCACCTGATGTTCTGCAAGTGTCCCAAATGCCATCTTCTCTAAATGAAAATTATTATCTGTGGTCCACCTCATTTATCCCCCTGCTATATGCCCTTTCATGGCTAAGGCGTCATTATCCACCAGTCTTCCAGAATGGAAACTTCAGGGTCATCTTTGAGTACCAGTATATTAGAGCTCCCCTCAAGCATCTATCATCACAGGTTTATCTGGTTATCAGATAAAGAGGACTCTTACAACATGTCCGTGGCTCCTTCTTTAAAAAAAGTGAAAGTGTTAGTTGCTCAGTGGTGTCAACTCTTTGCATAGCCTGCCAAGCTTCTCTATCCATGGAATTCTCCAGGCAGGAATACTGGAATGGGTAGCCACTCCCTTCTCCAGGGGATCTTCCCTACCCAGGGATCAAACCCAGGCCTCCTGCACTGAAAGGAAGATTCTTTATCACCTTTAAGCTCCTTCACACTTATCCTAGAAGGTTAAACGCATCATGTGACATTCAGCATACCCAAGAATGGGATTTTTGATTCAAGCTTTCTTTCATAACTAATAATCATTGATATTAATTTTTGGAGCCACATTGAAGCACACTGCTTTCTGAGTTCATTATAAGCTTTCATGCCTCCACAATTGGGCCTTACTGTTTAGTCTATGGGAAACCACCCTCTTTTTTTCTCTTTTCACTCTGCCTTGCCCAACACCAGTATCCCCTTAACTAACTGGGTCTTGTAAATTCATGTGTTCTTTAAGACTCACTTCAAATTATTTTCCTCTGAAAATCCTCCACTCTGTCTCCACCTCACAGCAGAATTGATCCTACTAATCCTCTGCATCGACAGCATTTTACTTGTGATTCCCTACGATGGCACTTATCTCATATCAGCTGGGTGTTTGTGTATCTGCTTACCCTCTGCATTAGAGTCTTCATAAGAAAGATAGACTGTCCAATTACCTTCAGATGCTCAATAAATATTAGCTGGGTAATGAAATGATTAACTGAACAAATAGTTTCAGCTATAAGATCATTCCAGTGTCCCCTGATTTTAAATGTTTTGTAAATGATACCTCAAGGGTTACCAGAATCTCCCTTTAATGATACACTATCTCCTGAGGCCATCTTATGCATTTCTTCTCAGGGAGATATGCAAAGGGATAAAATGAGTAAACAAATTCATCAAACAAGAAATAAAAGGAGGGAGGAATAGGAGGAGAATCTAATCCTAATTTTAAACCATCAATCTTTCCAATGACCTTGAAGAAACTATTAGCAGCTTTGAAAAATTGCTCATTTGATAGGTTCTGCACAGAAATAAGTTATCTGGGGGAAAAAAAAGAATCAAAAAACTACTGTAAAATGCCAAAAGTTTTTGATTGTTCTGCAGTGGATTTATTTGGCATTCAAATGTCACGTCTCACTTTGAAAAGCCAAACTACTCATCGAAGTATTACACAGCTCAGTCAGCTCTGTTCACGCAAAAATGCAGTTTGCCTTTTCAATTACAATTGCACCAGAGATATGGCGCAGACTCAAATAATTTTGTTGAGAGTCACTCATATAAAACATGGCCTAGACATGTTAATTTAGCAGTGCATATGGAACACTGGAAGTTGGCAGACTAAACTTTGAATCAGAGAAAAATTGGATCAGTCAGCCTATCTGATCCTTCATATTACAGAATGCAGAAGATGAAACAATTCGATGATCCATTAAAATTAAAGCTGTACTGGTTTTTCTGCAAGTCATATGGGTATTTCTATTTTTCTCCTTAAACTTCATGTGACTATCTTGGTCTTCTCACCCTTCTCTTATATTAGAAAAAGACTGGAATCCATCTTGCAGGCTGATTTCTCTGAGTCAACTAGCACTGCACTTCATCAGTGTTTTTCAAAATACATTTCACAGAATGATAGTCCCACTATATGCTCTGATATGAAATGCTTTCAAGGTTAAAATAGTAAAAGAAAATAGACAGATAGATAGGACAGATATTTGAATATTGAAAATGTCTCCTTGCTAGGGATTGAATTGTGTCACCCTCTGCATTCACAATACACAGAGTCCTTAGACAGCAAGGAGAGCCAACCAGTCAATCCTAAAGGAAATCATTCCGGATATTCATTGGAAGAGCTGATGCTGAAGCTGAAGCTCCAATACTTTGGCCACCTGATGTGAAGAGTCGACTCACTGGAAAAGACCCTGATGCTGGCAAAGATTGACAGCAAGAGGAGAAGCGGGTGACAGAGGATAAGAGGGTGACAGAGGATAAGATGGTTGGATCACCAATTCAATGGACATGAACTTGGGCAAACTCCAGGAGATGGTGAGGGGCAGAGAAACCTGGTGTACTGCAGTCCATGGGGTCGCAAAGAGTCAGACACAACTTACCGACTAAACAGCAACAGTAACTTTTAAAGGTGTCTTTCCCTTTACAGTTATTTGAAAATGCTCGCTGTATTCCCCAAGTTGTAAAACACATCCTTGAGCCTATCTTACCTCCAGGAGTGTGTGCTTCCCACAGTCACACCTTTCTCTTGCCCCACCCCCTGCACTGGCAATCACTGGTTTGTTCACTGCATCTGTGCGTCTCTTTCTTCACTCACTCTCTAGTTTGTTGTACTTTTTAGATTCCTATATTCCTCGTGTGATATCATACAGTATTTGTCTTTCTCTGATTTATTTCACTATATTCTCTTGCATTCTTACAACCACATTAGGAAATACTGCAGACGCAAGCTTACTGTTCACCAGATTCATTTTCTCTTCCTCTTTTGCCTGCATCTAGCTGTTACAAACCTGTTCTTTGGACTTCGGTGGGATCATATGACTGGAGACTTGACATTGAAATGTGGGCAGAAGCAATACACGCCACTGTCAAGGCTGACTGAGAAAAGCTGCCCCCGTGTAACCCCCATACTCCTTGTCCTTCTGCAACCACGTATGAAACCTTGGCTAGAAAAGTCCCAAGACAGGAGGTGTCTATGTTCCCAAACCATCTACTGGAGAAGAGCCACCCACTGCTCAGGAATGCCGAGGCAAGACTAGGAATGGACAGGAAATAAGCTCCTATTTTGTTAAGCTGTTGAAACTATGTAACCATGAACATCACGTTAAGATAGCATTGTTATAGCCATTTTAGGTATGAGGGAACAGAAGATCTAACAGTTCAAACAACTTATCATTAATGGGCATACATGCTAAGTCACTACAGTCATGTCCAACTCTTTGCAATCCTATTGACTGTAGCCCACCAGGCTCCTCTGTCCACAGGATTCTCCAGCAAGAATATTGGCGTGGGTTGCCGTGCCCTTCTCCGGGGGAACCTTCCAGACCCAGGAATCGAACCCGTGTCTCTTATGTCTCCTGCATTTGCAGGCAGATTCTTTACCACTAGTGCCACCCGGGAAGCCCCAGTATAGTAGAACTGAATTTATCACCAGACCTAATTCTAACTCCTGTGATTTTTCCAAAAGAGTACTGCCTCACTTCCAAAATTTCTGATTTCGGGAACATTCCATATGCTTTCCAGACCATTTGCAGGTTTTCCTTTAAAGAAAGAAATTTTTCTAATTCTTTCCAGAAGCATATGCTGACATAAGGGAGGAATGGATGAATGAATATCTTGGTAAGGACAATCAGAAAAATTGAGTTCTGTCCTCATTTTAATCAAATCAATATGAAAATAAATGCATCTCTTAATTCTGGGATTAACTATAACTTTTGTCCAGTGAGTTTTAAGATAAAGTAATTTCACTTTTTGGTGAGTTTTGTTTCCACATTTCATCATCTACTAGGAAAAAAAGAAGAATGCAAAGATAATTGAAAATATTTTTAATGTGATTTCTAGTCTCTTAACAACTTTGAACTTTTCATAAACATATAGATGTTGAATCTGATAGTAAAGTATACAGCCACATAGATCATGACTCTACTTGTTTATCAAGTCTGTTTTCATGAAAAGAAGAATTCTTGGAAAATATAGAAATGAGAAAAAAGAGTTATACTTTTAATTAAGCCAGTTAAATTCCCAAACCTGTTAAATGTAAAGTGTTTCCATATCTACCTTTACAAAAACCCAGAATAGTTCAGTGACAACTTTTCTGTGAGAAAATTACTACAACTTTTTTAAAAAACTATTTATTTTCTTTAGAATGAAAACTGACTCTGTCAGATTTATGGGTTGGGTTTTTCACCCCCTAAACTCATATGTTGAAGTCCTAATCCCCAGTATCTCATAATGTGCCCTTGTTGGGAGCTGAGGTTTTTGCAGATAGAGTTAGTTAAGATGAGGTCATTCTTAAGTTGAGTATGGCACTAGTGCAATATAGCTGGTATCCTTATAAAAGGGGAAATTTGGGCACAGATATTGACACACACATACAGGGAGAATGTCATGTAAAGATGATGGTAGCGGTTGGGGTGGTGCTTCTACAAACTAAGGGGTACCAAAGAGTGCCAGCAGCCACTAGAAGTTTGGGGTGAGGCATGGGACAGTTTCTTTTTCACAGTCCTAAGAAAGAATGAACCTCCTTAGCACTTTGATCTCAGACTTCCCTCCTTCATAACTTTAAGACAATAAATATCTGTTGTTAAATCTGCCCAGGTTGCAATTCTTTGCTACAGCAGATCTAGCAAACTACTACTGATAGATCTGAGAGTGCTGTGCAGAAAGGGAAGAAAAACACATAGATCACTTAGGAGCTACTCACAATACCCTAGTGAAAGGCAATGAATTCCCAGAGTAGGCAAGACTGGAGGAAATGCTGAGAAAAAGACAGAAAGAATTTTTACATTATATTATTACATTTACATTATATTATTAAATGTAACATTTAAATTGTTACAGTAGAAGGAATTAAATGTGTGAAATTAAGAGGAAGAGGAGTGAAAAATGATGACAGGACTTCAGTCATAGATGACTTGGAAGATGGCAGTGGCATTAATCTAGAGGTGAAAATAAATATGATGAGAAATCTTAGCAAGAGAATATTTCATTTTGGTGAAACATTATGCATTTGATTTGTTCCTAAGAACACTTGCACTAGTATGCTTAATGGAGGGAAAAGACAGTTTAGGGGGCTTGACTTTCAACCCAAAATGATACACTTTTTTATGTAGGAATTGCAGTAACAAATTCCAATATAAATATATACAAAAATAGATTATGGTTGTAAGTATATGACTATGAAAACTACACATTCCTAAAGAAATCCTACCATTGGTAACACCCAGCTCTGCTCGAGAGTAGTCATCTATTTTTCCTACAGTTACTAGCACTACCATTACCACAGTTTTTGCACCAGGTTGTCATTTTAATCATCCATTTTTATAATAAAGCCCAGAGAAATTTATACATAATAATTGTGTTTATTTATAATAGCATCATAGGAAAGTGGAGTAAATGAAAGAAGTTGGATCTAGGAATCTCAATCAACGAAGATCTCGTTGTCATAAGAGCTAATACAATGCCCTATAGGTAGGGGCCATTCATACCTTTCTAAACACAAGTGGTAGCTTCCTAAAGATACAAAGATGCAGATATCTACCAAAGCTAAGGTCAAATTGCAGAGCTCTCCTTGACCGAAGGGAGGGCAATTGCAGAAGACATCCATATAGGTCTGTACCTCAACATGCCAGTCATTCATTCTTGCCATTCAATTGGTTATCAGTACATTTCCTTGAGTCCCACAAACTTTCTGACTCCCAGATTCTTTTTTAATGATTAAAACTTTTAAAAAATTTTTATTGGTGTATACTTGATTTACAATGTTGTGTTACTTTCTGCTGTACAGCAAAATGACTTGGTTATACATATACACATATTCATTTGTTTTTAGATTCTTTTCCCTTATAGGTCATTACAGAGTATAGAGTTTCCCGTGCTATACAGTAGGTCCTTACTAGTTTCCTATTTTATGTATAACAGTGTTAATATGTCAATCCTAATCTCCCCATCTATCCCTTCTCCCCATTCCCCGCTGGCAACCATAAGATTGTATTCTACACCTGTAATTCTATTTCTGTTCTCTAAATAGGTTCATTTGTACCATTTTTTTTTTTTAAGCAGTTTTTGTCAGAGTACGGTTGTTCTACAGTGTTGCATTAGTTCCTACTGTATGGCAAAGTGAATCAGCTATATGTATACATATGTCCCCTCTTTTTTTATTTTCTTCCCATTTAGGTCACCTTAGAGCATTGAGTAAAGTTCCTTGGGCTATACAGTAAGTTCTCATTAGTTATCTATTTTATGCTGCTGCTGCTGCTGCTAAGTCACTTCAGTCGTGTCCGACTCTGTGCGACCCCATAGACGGCACCCCACCAGGCTCCCCCATCCCTGGGATTCTCCAGGCCAGAACACTGGAGTGGGTTGCCATTTCCTTCTCCAATGTGTAAAAGTGAAAAGTGAAAGTGAAGTCACTCAGTCGTGTCCGACCCTCCACGACCCCATGGACTGCAGCCCACCAGACTCCTCCGCCCACAGGATTTTCCAGGCAAGAGTACTGGAGTGGGGTGCCATAAGTATTTTATACATAGTATCAATAGTGTACATATGCCTATGGCAATCTCCCAATTCTCCCCACCCCGCTTTCCCCTTAGTGTCTATATATTTGTCCTCTATGTCTGTGCCTCTACTTCTGCTTTGCAAATAAGATCATCTATATCATTTTTCTAGATTCCACATATACGCATTAATATACAATATTTGTTTTTCTCTTTCTAACTTACCTCATTCTATGTGACAGCCTCTGGGTCCATGTACCATTTTTAAAGACAGATTATTCCAGAGGTTGGTTATATTTTCAAATTTCATTGTACTTGTATACTAAATAAAGTGTTAGTTGCTCAGTCATGTCTGACTCTTTGAGACCCCATGGATTCTACATGGAATTCTCCAGACAGGAATACTGGAGTGGGTAGCCATTCCCTTCTCCAAGGGACCTTCCTGATCAAGGGATTGAATCCGGGCCACCTGCATTGCAGGCAGATTCTTTACCGTCTGAGCCACCAGGGAAGCCCTGACATCATATAAGAAAAAAAGTAAAAAAATTTTACTTTTTCAGGGAACTCATGGGATATAGCCCCTTGGTAAGCACTTAGGAGCATTTATAGGGAAAAGGCAAAGCACATGGAATCCCTAAGTGGAAGATACAGAGGAAACTGTAAAAGGTCTAGCTATATCACTCTACATAACTAAGCTATGAAATTCATGAGGGCAGGAGTCTAAACAAGCACCCAGCACAGAAGCTGGAACGTTAGAGGTACCCTAATGTTTGTGGAAGGAAGGGAGGGAGGAAAGAAAGGAGGCAGGAATTTGGCTTTGAGCAAAATATGATAGTGTCCCAGGGACAATGACCAAGGAGCTTCCTTATGTCTAAAATGTAATGCTAAGTTGTTTTCATCATGAAAGTATAAGCATCATCTATGTCCCCAGACTTTCAGTAAAGTCTGTTAGATACACAAATGCTTGTGTAAATAGATTTTGTGGCAATCAAGCAAAGGAAATGGTGCTGTAGTGTCTGAATCATTACAGTCTGAAAAGAAACGGAGGCTAGACTAGGAAGAAGATCCATAAAACAAACTAGTTCTTCTAAAGTAAAAGTTCAAACCAGAGATTAGGAAAGAAAACAGGAAGTCACCATCCTCTAACCTCTCCTCTCTCAGATTCCTCAGCGATGCTGGAAGTAGACTTTTCAGTGATGCTGAAAAGTATCTCCTTTTCCCAAAAGGAGATAGAGAAAGTCAATTTCGTATCAATATCAAAAAACAAGATGGCTCAGTAATACCTTGGATGCACATGTTTTATCTCAGTTTATTCCTGAAATAGAGACATAAGATGCCATCATTATCTTTGTTTCACGGATGAGCTAAGGTTTAGGAAGCTTAAAAAGCCTCCAGCCAAGGGACAGAAACCAGGATCTGAACCAAAGTGCCCCAAACTACTTCCCCACAGCTATAGACCATTACATGTAAGATGCATTTCTGGGTCCTAGACCAGGGAGAGAAAGAAAACATCACTCCTCTATCTTTTAAAACTGTCCTCAAAGACAAACTCTGAAACTTTACAATTTATTATGAAATAAAGCAAGGAACAGAAAGAACTTGCAAAGTTCAAGTACAACCAGAATAGCTCTGATAGTGAAATAGAGGATTTCCCAAACAGAAATGAAAGCAAGGAAATAGTTTGGTAAGACAGCTACAGCATCCTTGGGTGTTCGCACCATCACAATAAATGGCCCAAGCAAAAGTGGGCTCATCTCAGCCTATAAACTCTATGTTATTACTTATTAGTACTACATGAATCTTTTGTATTAAAAATGATTGGCCATCTAAATAAAAAGAAAGAAAAGACATCTCTGTTCTTCATTTTTATTGAAACCTAGAAAGCTAAACAATAAAACATGAACAAAAGAAACACTAATAATGTGTAAACCTCTGAAAAACTTCTTATTTTCCAAATCATATGTGAAGTAACTGAAATAAATAAATGTGAGAGTTATACAAACAACAGCTTTGAAGGGGCCACCTAGTGATTTATACCATAGCACAAACCAGAGAATTTCTGAAAACCAGGGTATTATTTTTAAAAAGAAGTAGTATGAAATCAATGTATAATAAAAGCTGTAACTTGGTTTAATGAGATATTACTGTGAGTCATATTTATTAACATTTGACCAGAGGAAACCTTTATTCTACAAGGAGAGTCAGTAATAGGAAGAAATGAAAATTTTCTCTTCAGAAATTATCCATACATTTTGCCTTTCTGAAAAACCATTAGTGAAACAGGAAACCCATTTTGCGCTGACAAAAGAGATGGATGGTCAGATACTCCTCGAGGCACTAAGTACTGCTATTATGAGAAAAGACTCCCATTGCCCCTGGCATTCACCTCCTCTGTCTCTATCCTCTTCTGATTCTCCTTGATCAACTCTGAAAGGGAAATATAGAGGTGTGTTTCTGAACATAAGAGAGAGTGAGGGCAAAAGGAAATCAACTGGCAGTCAGTTCTCACTTTCCAAAAAAAAAAAAAACAAAAGGAATTAGCATGTCAACCACCAGTCCAGATGGCTTGTTTTGTCTGTATGGGGGTTCCAATGGAAAGCAAGCACAAAACAAGGCTCTACATATTAAAATGAGCTTCCCAGGTGGTTCAGTGGTAAAGAATCTAAGAATCTGCCTGCCAGTGCAGGAGACATAGGAAATGCAGGCTTGCTCCCTGAGTCAGGGAGATCCCCTGGAAGAGAACATGGCAGCCTTCTCCAATATTCATGCCTGGAGAGTCTCATGGACAGAGGAGCCTGGTGAGCTACACAGTGCATGGGGTCACAAAGAGGCAGACACAACGTAGCACAAGAGCACAAGATATTAAAATAAACCAACATGTGTTTGAAATTTGCTTTTAAGTCTCTTCTGTCCAGATGTACTAAAACATGGAACTTTAGTTTACCCAGAGCATGTTTGGGGATCTACCAATACATAGTGATAAGTGAGGGAAACAGAAAACTACAGTCACCATTTTGATGCTGTGATTCTCAGGACCTAGACACTGACTTTTCATCCTTTCTCCTTCTCCCTGCATCTCATCTGATCATGGAGGGATCCTTTGCAAAGTTTTCCACTGTTGTCCTGTATTGAAGGAAGACTCGGAAACTTTAACTGACTCCCTTCACTGTACAATTCCCCAAACTACCTGGTTTCCTACGTAACTTCTCTTTGTCCTGCATGAAAATTATTCTGCAAGCCCATAAATAGTTGGGGGTAAGTATAGAGGATTAATTACTCTACTTGACTACATGTGTCAAGACTCTCTAACCAGGTATGGTTTTCCCAGTAGTCATGTATGGATGTGAGAGCTGGACCATAAAGAAGGCTGAGTGTCGAAGAATTGATGTTTTTGAACTGTGGTGTTGGAGAAGACTCCTGAGAGTACCTTGAACTGCAAGGAGATCAAACCAGTCAATCCTAAAGGAAATCAATCCTGAATATTCATTGGAAGGACTGATGCTGAAGCTGAAGCTCCTATGCTTTGGCCACCTGATGTGAAGAGCTGACTCACTGGAAAAGACCCTGATGCTGGAAAAGATTGAAGGCAGGAAGAGAAGGGGACGACAAAGGATGAGATGGTTGGATGACATCATCAACTCGACAGACAGGAGTTTGAGCAAGCTCTGGGAGATGGTGAAATACAGCGAGGCCTGGCATGCTGCAGTCCATGGGTTACAAAGAGTCAGACACGACTGAGTGACTAAACCACAAATGGGTAAAACATAAGATAATCCTTTGCTGTCCATTCTCGATGTCTGCATCTCTATTCTTGACCTGCAAACAGGCTCTTCAGTGCCATGTTGCTAGAGTTCATACGTATCTTTCTGACTTAGTTCATCATGTATAACTGACCCTAGGTCCATCCGTGGAGGGTGAGATGAATTGGGAGAGTAGCTTTGGCATATACACACTACCAGATGTAAAGGAGATAGCTAGCGGGAAGCTTCTATATAACACAGGGAGCTCACCTCGGTAGTCCGTGATGACCTAGAGGTGTGGGATGACAGGAGTGTGAGGAAGCTGAGGAGGGAGGAGGTATATGTATACTTATAGCTCATGTACATCATTGTACAGAAGAAACAACACTGCAAAGCAATTATACTCAACTTTTTAAGCTAAAAGCAAAAGATAATCCCTTGCTTGTCATGAAACACAATGACTGAACCCATGCTCCAGGCTCAGAAAAGAAACCTGGACCCTGATCAGCAAAGGATGATTCATTGATAGTAAAAATTCTTGCAAACAAAGAACTCAACTGAGACATACATTTGCAATGCCAAGTAATGAGGTTTTATTGAGAAACACAGAGCAAGACAAGTTCCCTTTTCCAAGGCACAAAAGCAGAAGCCAGAAGACAAAGCAGCAAGGTCAAAATATGCCAAAACCCTTAGAGACTGGGACGTGCATGGTACATTTCTGGAAACATCCAGAGCTATACATGCCACCAGTCATTAAACCCTTAAAATAAGATTGGTGCCAGCCAAATCTTAGATTGCCAAAGGCGGCTTATTCAGGGCTGGCAGCCAGCAATCAGGCAGTTAGAACAGGGGTCAGCAATGAAGTTACTCAGGCGGTGTGTCGGAAGATCCTGGAAACACATCTGGCAGGTCATGGAATCTTGATTCACTCATGGGCTTCTGAACACTTAGCAAATTCTTCTGCAGCTGGACACGCAGGACTGCTGGTATGTCCTGGAGACCCCGCAGGTAGGTTGGCAGATGGTGGAGACTCCTCCCACCGGTTGACAGACAGTGGAGATGCTTCTCACTGGCTTGCACACAGTAGAGATGCCACTCAGAGGCTGACAGCCACTGGAGACAAAGGTGAGTGGCCGGCTGCAGGTAGTCGAATAGGGACTGGAGACACAGGTGGTTTGCCGAGATGTCACCTGGACAGGGCTGGAAACACAAGGAGTTGGCTGGTAGCAAGTTGACTGGCAGACAGTGGGCTCACAGCAGGTCTCCTGACAGTGGTCCAGGAGCCAGGAGCCCGTTTGGAAGGAGCTGGGCAAATAGATGCCACTCAGGCAGTCGGCATCCGGGGTAGAAACTGTGGCCACTGGGACAGTGTATTCTCCTCCAATCCGCCTAGAAGAGCAGGTCCTTGTGGAGCAGTTGTAGGACATGGTGCCGGTGGAGAGATGTGGGTAACTCACTGAGGCTGGTTCTCGAGCTGTGAATGCCACTTAGGCTTCTGAGCTTTTATACATTCTTGCTGGTGGGTGGGGCTCCCACCCTGACCTTCCTGGCTTCTTTGGCTCACACCAGCTTGCCTTAGAACCTCCTGTGAATTTCCAGGTTAATTGTCTCTTGAGAAGCCTTCATCCTCATAAAGAAAGTTTAGTAGTTTGGTAACTAAGTCAAAAGGCTTCTGGACTGTACTTAGTTCCAGGATTAAGAAGGTGGGTTGACAGCTTCAAAGCTATTGGTCATCCCAGCCCACAATTCATCCGTCATTCATCTTGCGTGGATACAATGAGTGTCCCTCTGACGGTAACACCAAACATACCACCATCCCACACTCTCTCCCTTCTAACCAGGACTCATTACACACCCACACCCTGTTTGGATTGTTGTTGGTACTTAATATGCTTAATTTAATCAGTCACTCTTCCATAGCTAACGGGGCTTCTACAAGGAATTTTGTTGAATATGCTTCAAGATGATAATGACAACACTTAGGAAAACGGACACAAAGATACATCCAGGGTACAAACTGGCTTGGAAAATCAATTAGGTGATCAGAGCAAGATGCCCCCAGGAAGCTCAGAGGGCAATGGAACTCACCCTTTATGTCCAAGCAACTAAGCAACTTGGAACAGAAGCCAATTAAGTGGGACTGCATTTGTAGCCAAGTTTCTTTCTCAATAAATTGAATGAGCTTTATTCCCAAAATGTTTAATCTTGTAACAATGGATAAGAGCAACTCATATGACTCATCAATGTGTCAGTGGAACAGGTTTAGTTAATTTATTAAATTATTATAATGTTCATTTGAAAGGGCAAGGTGTCTTCCTCCCAAGGTGCTCAATATATTCAAAAGACATTTATTTTCACACAAAAACTTACAGATAGGATGCACTTGTATCACAGACAAACCAAAGGCTTTTCAGGGTCATTGTCTCCGGGAAGGATAAATTCAGGGGAGAGTGGAGGAAACAGGCCCTTAATCAATATTTGGGGATGAATGGATGTGTGAAGAGTGTGCTGTAATATTTAATTATTCTTTTTATTCTTGGGGAAACCATAGAAAGATACCATCTCCGTGATTTCACTTTGCTACAATGGATTCAGTTCTCAGTGCCAAAATGACTGATCCTTGTGATCCATCTGTAGAAAACCATTTCAACCCTGGAAAAATAAGTCACTTCAGCACATCTTTAATGGTTGGTGATATTTCTACATCAAAACAGCTGTAAGAGCTGACTCGTTTTGTAAACTGGATTACATGGGGTAGGAAAGAGGGACAACGATGAATTTACATGTATTTGAGGGCTACAGTAGGCTACATTTTAAATATGCACAAAGCAAACAGCTTTATGTTAGATCTCACCAGAAGTCCTTTTGCTGAATGCTTTATTCATCTCTATTCATCCCACTGAAGCCATGTTGGGAGCTCCCCATGGCTCTAATTTGGAGGCTAATAATACACCCCAACAAAACGATGCTGTGCTGTGGGACGTATTATAATCCCCAGGAATCACACTGTCTCTCCCTCACTGACTCGCAACATGTACTCGGGTAGGGGAGAAATTAAAGAGATGACTGCTTTCCACAAGGTTAGGACTATGCTCTTCCCACCATAGGGAATGTCCCAGTTGGTATTTGAAGGTCAAGTTCCTGGTCACAGGAGATAGCTTGCTTCTTTGAAAATGGATGTGTAGCTTACAGGCTTCTACCAGCCATGGGTACACAGGCAGCTGTGGAGACGTACTCCATTGTGTAAATTAATCAACTGACTACGTGAAAATGTGAAGTTAGTGGTAAAGTGACACAAGAGAAGTTTCCAGTACCTATTGCCACATTTCTGGAAGAGAATTTGCATAAATTTTTGCTCTATCTTGATTCCTCTTTTCCATTAAAAGTTAAAAATTGTAATTTTAAAAAATTCTGCAAAATATCTTCCTTCAGCTTCAGAAGGAAAGGAAATGAACACTTTTGAGGTTCTTCCAGGCATTAAGTTAGAGATTTCACACACACCATCAGAACAGAGTATATCCAGCAACTCTAAGGACTAGGTATCATGTCACATGAAGAAGCTGAATTTCAGGGAGGTTTAATGACTAACCAAAGTCACACAGTATGCAACGAGTTGACTCACTGGAAAAGACTCTGATGCTGGGAAAGGTTGGGGGTGGGAGGAGAAGGGGACGATGCAGAATGAGATGGCTGGATGGCATCACCGACTCTGTGGACATGAGTTTGAGTGAACTCCGGGAGTTGGTGATGGACAGGGAGGCCTGGCGTGCTGTGATTCATGGGGTCGCGGAGAGTCGGACATGACTGAGCGACTGAACTGAACTGAACTGAAGTTGAGATGTGAATAAAGCAGAGCCATGTGTTGTGAACCTATGCTGGGAATATTCAAACCTGGTGAGATGCCTTCATTAAAGTTCAAGCAAAAATTTATTTGAAAAATCAAGTAATCAATGTTTTATTGATGACACCACAAAGACTATAGTCTTTATGTCTATTCCAGTTCCATTCATTAACAACAAAAATAAATAAAATTTTAAATAGTAAGTTACAAGCACTGCTGTCTTTAAACTTCATGACAATTTTACTTCATTAGAATTGTCAGGGGAGTGTGTAATTTCCTCGGTTCTGTCTCATCACAACAAAAATTTGAATGATGGATGTTAAAGCCCTCGGTGTGTCACAGCTCTCAGATAGATCAGTGTTATAGCTCAGTCTTATTTAGAAAACAAAGGAAAATACATCCTTGAGGTGTGAGGGCATGCCCAAACAAAAGACGCAAAGAGAAGAGAGACAGACAGAGACAGAGAGGCCCCGGCCCTTTGTTTAGCAATATAACGTCTAATCTGAAATTACACCACAGTGTCACCTAGTTATTTCCCAGGATGTCTGAACCATAGCTACTCTATTTTGACTTTTTAATTGCAAAATTTCCTTAGTAGCCAAAGTAGATGTCACCACTAATGATGTCAGTGTTTCTCTAGGTATGAGAAGATGCAAGAATTGGAACTCATAAAATCTTCTCCTGAAAAGATCTAACTATCTGAAGGCCAGTTTGGCCAGTTTTTCCCAGAGCACAGAATGCCTCATTCCTGATTTTCACCCTGAACTTCTTTCAGGGGTGTTGAAAGTCAGCAGTTGCAGGGACCATGATTTAATCTTTGTAGACATTGATGGAAAGTGTCAGTTTTCAGTTGGCAGAGCCCCCTTTTGCTCATAAACTTGACCATGATTTTGAGGGGGGCATTTCATGACCATTTTATCCCATGGTGCTGAGAATGTCCATTCTCAGGTTTGGCAAAGATTTTGTTGACAGTCCACTCAATGTACTGTTACTGGACTAGGACCATAAAACAGTATCCAAAATTCTCAGGGCCACCTGTCTTACTAACCTCTTGGTCCAGGAAAATATTCCCTCTTGTTACTTCTTCCCATATCTAGAGTTACACTGTTACCATCATTGATCTCATATGGAACTACACATTATTTTATCAGAGACCTCAGTCACACATTTGGCAGTGTAAGAAACAGCAATTTTGTAAAACAGGTGAAATACAAATAATGTAGCCAGAAGTATTAGCAAAGTCACAAGGAAGACTTAAGAGCTTCCATGAGATGTAGCCCAGTATATCTCAGGTCATCTGACTTAGTCTGCTCTGTAGAATCTTTATCTTCCAGGGAAATTATATATTGGCACCGTCTATAAGGCACATAGCCCAGTTTTCTAGTGTTACTAGACTGATTATCCTTCAGTTCAGTTCAGTTCAGTCGCTTAGTCGTGTCCGATTCTTTGCGAACCCATGAACCACAGCATGCCAGGCCTCCCTGTCCATCACCAACTCCCGGAGTTCACTCAGATTCATGTCCATCTAGTCGCTGATGCCATCCAGCCATCTCATTCTCTGCTGTCCCCGTCTCCTCCTACCCTCAATCCCTCCCAGCATCAGAGTCTTTTCCAGTGAGTCAACTCGTCTCATGAGGTGGCCAAAGTATTGGAGTTTCAGCTTTAGCATCAGCCCTTCCAAAGAACACCCAGGATTGATCTCCTTTAGAATGGGCTGGTTGGATTTCCTTGCACTCCAAGGGACTCTCAAGAGTCTTCTCCAACACCACAGTTCAAAAGCATCAATTCTTCGGCGATCAGCTTTCTTCACAGTCCAACTCTCACATCCATACATGACCACGGGAAAAACCATAGCCTTGACTAGACAGACCTTGGTTGGCAAAGTAATGTCTCTGCTTTTTAATATGCTATCTAGGCTGGTCATAACTTTCCTTTCCAAGGAGCAAGTCTTTTAATTTCATGGCTGCAATCAGCATCCGAAGTGATTTTGGAGCCTCAAAAAATAAAGTCTGACACTGTTTCCACTGTTTCCCCATCTATTTCCCATGAAGTGATGGGACCAGATGCCATGATCCTTAGTATGATTTAATTGTTTCCAAAACAGAGGAGATTTTAAACCTAAATTACCATAGCCTGGTGTTATCTATATAAATACATCCCATGATTGTGGGAGATTTTTTCCTCCTTTGCTGGAACTTTGCTTGTTGCTCTGATTGAGCTTGAATAATAGAAGGAAACTCAAATTTATGGCCAAGTAAGAGCAGTCATTATTAATTGGCCAGGAGAGGGGATTCCATCTAGTAATATCAGTAGTGACCTGAATACCACTATATATTTTTTTTTAAGTAAATTTTCTCAGGGCCAACCAGTTATAGCCTTGTAGTAAAATTTACCAAGGCGCCGGCGGCGCAGACGCAAGAGACGCCGGCCCCGGCGCAACTGACCACGCAAAGAGGCGCAGCCGTGAGAAGCTACCACATGCCTAAGGCCAGCGGCCGAGAGGAGTTACCCCACGTCCAATAGGCGGTGGCTGCGCGGGCGCAGGAGGGCCGAGAGGACCTACTCCACATTCAAGGTCAGGAGGGGCGGCCTTGAGGAGATACCCCTCATCTAAGGTAAGGTGCAGCGGCTGCACTTTCTTGGAGCAGCTGTGAAGAGATATCCCACGACCAAGGTAAGAGAAACCCAAATAAGACGGTAGGTATTGCGAGGGGGCATGAGAGGGCAGACACACTGAAATCATAATCACAGGAAACTAGTCGATCTGATCACATGGACCGCAGCCGAATGTGGTCCACTGGAGAAGGGAATGGCAAATCACTTCAGTATACTTGCCTTGAGAACCCCATGAACATATCAAAGGGCAAAATGATAGGATACTGAATGAAGAATTCCCCAGGTCGGTAGTTGCCCAGTATGCTACTGGAGATCAGTGGAGAAATAACTCCAGAAAGAATGAAGGGATGGAGCCAAAGTGAAACAAATACCCAGTTGTGGATGTGACTGATGCTAGAAGCAAGGTCCGATGCTGTAAACAATATTGCATAGGAACCTGGATGTTAAGTCCATGAATCAAGGCAAATTGGAAGTGGTCAAACAGGAGATGGCAAGAGTGAACGTCGACATTCTAGGAATCAGTGAACTAAAATGGACCGGAATGGGTGAATTTAACTCAGATGATCATTATATCTACTACTGTGGGCAAGAATCCCTTAGAAGAAATGGAGTAGCCATCATGGTCAACAAAAGAGTCTGAAATGCAGTACTTGGATGCAATCTTAAAAATGACAGAATGAATTCTGTTCGTTTCCAAGGCAAACCATTCAATATTACAGTAATCCAGGCCTATGTCCCAACCAGTAATGCTGACGAAGCCGAAGTTGAATGGTTCTATGAAGACCTACAACACCTTTTAGAATTAACACCCAAAGAAGATGTCCTTTTCATTATAGGGGACTGGAATGCAAAAGTAGGAAGTCAAGAAACACCTGGAGTAACAGGCACATTTGGCCTTGGAGCAAAGAATGAAGCAGGGCAAAGGCTAATAGAGTTTTGCCAAGAGAACGCACTGGTCATAGCAAACACCCTCTTCCAACAACACAAGAGAAGACTCTACACATGGACATCACCAGATGGTCAAAACCGAAATCAGATTGATTATATTCTTTGCAGCCAAAGATGGGGGACCTCTATCCAGTTAGCAAAAACAAGACCAGGAGCTGACTGTGGCTCAGATCATGAACTCCTTATTGCCAAATTCAGACTGAAATTGAAGAAAGTAGGGAAAACCACTAGACAATTCAGATATGACCTCAATCAAATCCCTTATGATTATACAGTGGAAGTGAGAAATAGATTTAAGGGACTAGATCTGATAGACAGAGTGCCTGATGAACTATGGATGGAGGTTCATGACATTGTAGAGGAGACAGGGACCAAGACCATCCCCATGGAAAAGAAATGCAAAAAAGCAAAATGGCTGTCTGAGGAGACCTTACAAATAGCTGTGAAAAGAGGAGAAGTGAAAAGCAAAGGAGAAAAGGAGAGATATAAGCATCGGAATGCAGAGTTCCAAAGAATAGCAAGAAGATATAAGAAAGCCTTCCTCAGTGATCAATGCAAAAAAATAGAGGCAAACAACAGAATGGGAAAGACAAGAGATCTCTTCAAGAAAATTAGAGATTCCAAGGGAACATTTCATGCAAAGATGGGCTCGATAAAGGACAGAAATGGTATGGACCGAACAGAAGCAGAAGATATTAAGAAGAGGTGGCAAGAATACACAGAAGAACTGCACAAAGAAGATCTTCACAAGCAAGATAATCACGATAATGTGATCACTGACCTAGAGCCAGACATCTTGGAATGTGAAGTCAAGTGGGCCTTAGAAAGCATCATTATGAACAAAGCTAGTGGAGGTGATGGAATTCCGGTTGAGCTATTTCAAATCTTCACAGGACTGGAAAAGGTCAGTCTTCATTCCAATCCCAAAGAAAGGCAATGCCAAAGAATGTTCAAACTACTGCACAATTGCAGTCATCTCACAGGCTTGTAAAGTCATTCTCAAAATTCTCCAAGCCAGGCTTCAGCAATATGTGAACCATGAACTTCCAGATGTTCAAGCAGGTTTTAGAAAAGGCAGAGGCACCAGAGATCAAATTGCCAACATTCGCTGGATTATGGAAAAAGCAAGAGAGTTCCAAGAAAACATCTATTTCTACTTCATTGACTATGCCAAAACCTTTGACTGTGTGGATCACAATAAACTGTGGAACATTCTGAAAGAGATGGGAATCCCGGACCACCTGACCTGCCTCTTGAAAAACCTGTATGCAGGTCAGGAAGCAACAGTTAGAACTGGACATGGAACAACAGACTGGTTCCAAATAGGAAAAGGAGTACATCATGGTTGTATATTGTCACCCTGCTTATTTAACTTATATGCAGAGTACATCATGAGGAATGCTGGGCTGGAAGAAACACAAGCTGGAATCAAGATTGCCAGCAGAATATCAATAACCTCAGATTTGCAGATGACACCACCCTTATGGCAGAAAGTGAAGAGGAACTAAAAAGCCTCTTGAGGAAAGTGAAAGAGGAGAGTGAGAAGGTTGGCTTGAAGCTCAACATTCAGAAAACAAAGATCATGGCATCTGGTCCCATCACTTCATGGGAAATAGATGGAAAAACAGTGGAAACAGTGTCAGACTTTATTTTCTGGGGCTCCAAAATCCCTGCGGATGCTGATTGCAGCCATGAAATTAAAAGACGCTTACTCCTTGAAAGGAAAGTTATGACCAACCTTGATAGTATATTAAAAAGCAGAGATATTACTTTGCCAACAAATGTCTAGTCAAGAAGAGTTATACTTTAGGAATATCTGTCTAAAATAGTCTCTCCAGATTGGCGTTACTTGAATTTCTAAGGGTTTTGCTGAGAGTGCTAAGTGTTAGAAGTCTATTGAATCAGTTCAGTTCAGTTCAGTCTCTCAGTCGTGTCCGACTCTTTGCGACCCCATGAATCACAGCACGGCAGGCCTCCCAGTCTATCACCAACTCCCGGAATTCACTCACACTCACTTCCATCGAGTCAGTGATGCCATCCAGCCATCTCGTTCTCTGTCTTCCCGTTCTCCTCTTGCCCCCAATTTCTCCCAGCATCCGAGTATTTTCCAGTGAGTCAACTCGTTGCATGAGGTGGCCAAAGTATTGGAGCTTCAGCTTTATTCCTTCCAATGAACATCCAGGACTGATGTCTTTTAAAATGGACTGGTTGGATCTCCTTGCAGTCCTGGGACTCCCAAGAGTCTTCTCCAACACCACAGTTCAAAAGCATCAATTCTTCGGAGACTCGCTGTCTTCACAGTCCAACTCTCACATCCATACATGACCACAGGAAAAACCATAGCCTGGACTAATGGACCTTTGTTGGCAAAGTAATGTCTCTGATTTTAAATGTGTTATCAAAGTTGGTCATAACTTTCCTTCCAAGGAGTAAGCATCTTTTAATTTCATGGCTGCAATGAGCATCCGAAGTGATTCTGGAGCCCCCAAAAATAAAGTCAGACACTGTTTCCACTGTTTCCCCATCTATTTCCCATGAAGTGATGGGACCAGATGCCATGATCTTCGTTTTCTGAATGTTGAGCTTCAAGCCAACCTTTTCACTCTCCTCTTTCATTTTCCTCAAGAGGCTTTTGAGTTCCTCTTCACTTTCTGCCATAAGGGTGGTGTCATCTGCAGATCTGAGGTTATTGATATTTCTCCTGGCAATCTTGATTCCAGCTTGTACTTCTTCCAGCCCAGCGTTCCTCATGATGTACTCTGCATATAAGTTAAATAAGCAGGATGACAATATACAACCATGATGTACTCCTTTTCCTATTTGGAACCAGTCTGTTGTTCCATGTCCAGTTCTAACTGTTGCTTCCTGACATGCATACAGGTTTTTCAAGAGGCAGGTCAGGTGGTCCGGGATTGCCATCTCTTTCAGAATGTTCCACAGTTTATTGTGATCCACACAGTCAAAGGTTTTGGCATAGTCAATGAAGAAGAAATAGATGTTTTTCTGGAACTCTCTTGCTTTCTCCATGATCCAGCAGATGTTGGCAATTTGATCTCTGGTGCCTCTGCCTTTTCTAAAATCTGCTTGAACATCTGGAAGTTCATGGTTCCCGTATTGCTGAAGCCTGGCTTGGAGAATTTTGAGCATGACTTTACTAGCGTGTGAGATGAGTGCAACTGTGTGATAGTTTGAGCATTCTTTGGCATTGCCTTTCTTTGGGATTGGAATGAAGACTGACCTTTTCCAGTCCTGTGGCCACTGCTGAGTTGTCCAAATTTGCTGGCATTGAGCACAGCACTTTCACAGCATCATCTTTCAGGATTTGAAATAGCTCAACTGGAATTCCATCACCTCCACTAGCTTTGTTCGTTGTGATGCTCTCTAAGTCCCACTTGACTTCACATTCCAAGATGTCTGGCTCTAGGTCAGTGATCACATTATCGTGATTATCTTGGTCGTGATGATTTTCTTTGTGCAGTTCTTTTGTGTATTCTTGCCACCTCTTCTTAATATCTTCTGCTTCTGTTAGGTCCATACCATTTCTGTCCTTTATCGAGCCCATCTTTGCATGAAATGTTCCCTTGGAATCTCTAATTTTCTTGAAGAGATCTCTTGTTTTTCCTATTCTGTTGTTTTCCTCTATTTCTTTGCATTGATCGCTGAGGAAGGCTTTCTTATCCTTGCTATTCTTCGGAACTCTGCATTCAGGTGCTTATATCTTTCCTTTACTCCTTTGTTTTTCGCTTCTCTTCTTTTCACAGCTATTTGTAAGGCCTCCTCAGGCAGCCATTTTGCTTTTTTGCATTTCTTTTCCATGGGGATGGTCTTGGTCCCTGTCTCCTGTACAATGTCATGAACCTCCGTCCAGAGTGCATCAGGCACTCTATCAGATCTAGTCCCTTAAATCTATTTCTCACTTCCACTGTATAATCATAAGGGATTTGATTGAGGTCATATCTGAATGGTCTAGTGGTTTTCCCTACTTTCTTCAACTTAAGTCTGAATTTGGCAATAAGGAGTTCATGATCTGAGTCACATTCAGCTCCTGGTCTTGTTTTTGCTAACTGGATAGAGCTTCTCTATCTTTGGCTGCAAAGCATATAATCAATCTGATTCGGTGTTGACCATCAGGTGATGTCCATGTGTAGAGTCTTCTCTTGTGTTGTTGGAAGAGGGTGTTTGCTATGACCAGTGCATTCTCTTGGAAAAACTCTATTAGCCTTTGCCCTGCTTCATTCTTTGCTCCAAGGCCAAATTTGCCTGTTACTCCAGGTGTTTCTTGACTTCCTACTTTTGCATTCCAGTCCCCTATAATGAAAAGGACATCCTTTTTGGGTGTTAGTTCTAAAAGGTGTTGTAGGTCTTCATAGAACCATTCAACTTCGGCTTCGTCAGCATTACTGGTTGGGACATAGGCCTGGATTACTGTAATATTGAATGGTTTGCCTTGGAAACGAACAGAAATCATTCTGTCGTTTTTAAGATTGCATCCAAGTACTGCATTTCGGACTCTTTTGTTGACCATGATGGCTACTCCATTTCTTCTAAGGGATTCTTGCCCACAGTAGTAGATATAAATCTGAGTTAAATTCACCCATTTCAGTCCATTTTAGTTCACTGATTCCTGGAATGTCGAAGTTCACTCTTGCCATCTCCTGTTTGACCACTTCCAATTTGCCTTGATTCACGGACCTAACATTCCAGGTTCCCATGAAATATTGCTCTTTACAGCATCGGACCTTGCTTTTATCACCAGTCACATCCACAACTGGGTATTGGTTTTGTTTTTGCTCCACCCCTTCGTTCCTTCTAGAGTTATTTCTCCACTGATCTCCAGTAGCATACTGGGCACCTACCGACCTGGGGAATTCCTTATTCAGTATCCTATCATTTTGCCCTTTGATACTGTTCATCGGGTTCTCAAGGCAAGTGTACTGAAGTTGTTTGCCATTGCCTTCTCCAATGGACCACGTTCGGCTGTGGTCCATTTGATCAGATCGACTAGTTTTCTGTGATTATGATTTCAGTGTGTCTGCCCTCTGATGCCCCCTCGCAATACCTACCGTCTTATTTGGGTTTCTCTTACCTTGGTCGTGGGATATCTCTTCACAGCTGCTCCAAGAAAGCGCAGCCGCTGCACCTTACCTTGGACGAGGGTTATCTCCTCAAGGCTGCCCCTCCTGACCTTGAATGTGGAGTAGCTCCTCTCGGCCCTCCTGCGCCTGCGCAGCCACCGCCTATTGGACGTGTGGTAGCTCCTCTCAGCCGCCGGCCCTGGCCTCAGGAGTGTGGTAGCTCCTCTCGGCCGTGCTTCTTTGCGTAGTCAGTTGCGCTGGAGCCGGCGTCTCTCGCATGTGTAAGCGCTTACCTCTCCTTAAACCAATTAAATAGAGCTCATTTACAGATTAATCTCAAAAATATTATCCAGAGATAAAGACATACTGAGACATATTTAGACAGACACAATGCAAGATCTGGCTTCATTTTCTAAGTTTAGTCATGAATTCGATATTACAATATAAATTTTACTAGTTTATAAAAAACAGCTGGAATCAATAAAACTTTTAAAGGCTTTCCCCCATTTTTCCTCAGTGTCAGGGGTTAGAGATGGTCTAGATAAGTGTTCCTGAGAGCACTTGTCTCAAGGCACAGGGAAAGAAAATCAAGTTCTAACAAAATGGCAGCAGGTCTAAACCAAATGGTGGCCACACAAAGCAAAATGGCCATCAAAAATCACAAACAGAGCACAGAGTTAAAACACACACACAGACCCAGCGGTCTTCATCAGATACTCCCTTAAATACAAGAATACAGTCTCTCAGAAAACCTATAAAGACACAGAACTTAAGATGCAAGTACTAACAGAGTAAATGAAAATATCTCAGGTCTTCAAACATTTCAAAGGGAGGAAAGGAAGCCAGGTTGAAAGAAGAAGGGGGAGGAGGACGTGGGGGGGTAGAAGGGGCGGCCTTACAGACGTCTCCTGCCACCTGCAGACACCCAGGCGTTACGGGACTTTACCCTGGGCCTCCAGAGAAGGGAGGACTGGAGCTCGGCCCTACCAAAAACCAGACCAGAACAGAACCAGAATTTGAGTTATCTGCCAATCCTCTGCTCTGGCTCAGGACCTTCGACCAGATTCCTGTGTCCACAACAGGGGGACTAGAATAAAGGGGAAGGATAGGAAGGGTTAAGGAGAGGAAAGAGAGATGGCAGGGGAGAGAGGTCAATAAAGTCTCTTGTTCCTTACCCAGTCGGGGCACTCTGGCCAGTTGTTCACGTCAGGAGGAGACCAGGGACAAAAGGGTCCCAGTTGCGGCCGCTGGGTCTGGTCCATTGGCAGGCAAGCTGGCCCATGATTACCCTGAGTGATCAGGATGTCAGTCTCAGCGAAGAAGAGTCCCCACCAGAGTTGCCATTTGTTGCAGGAAAGGAGACCCCTTCCAGGGCCCGAAACTCGGCTCTTGTCTAACACTCGGAAAAGAATTGTCTGAGGAGACACGTGCTGACAAAGCAAGAGACTTTATTGGGAAGGGAACCCGGTGGAGGGCAGCAGGGTAAGGGAACCCAGGAGAACTGCTCTGCGGCTCGCAGTCTCTGGTTTTATGGTGATGGGGTTAGTTTCCGGGTGGTCTCTGGCCAATCATTCTAATTCAGAGTCTTTCCTGGTGGTGCACGCATCACTCAGCCAAGATGGATGCTTGTGAGAGGGATTCTGGGAAGTGGATGGACACGCAGTGTCTCCTTTTGACCTTTCCCGAACTCTTCTGGTTGGTGGTGGCTTATTAGTTCTGTATTCCTTACCAGGAGCTCCTGTCATAAAACAACTCATGCAAATAGTTATTAAAGGGCCTGGCCAGGGTGGGCGGTTTCAGTCATTGTGCTTCCCCTAACAAAATCACTCTAAGATGATATTATAGAGTTTTCTTCCTGTCACAAAGTAAGCAAAACCAAAAGACCCTTTAAATAATTAGATCTAAAGGCACTAATCAATGGACTGCTTGCTATCTAATATTTAGCACTGGCAAAATGGCAAGTTCTCTGAAAAACAGCAAAGGCTGGTGTCTTACAATATCCTATGGAAAAATCCCAAGGACAAAGGAGCCTGGGGGCTAAAATCCATGGACTCGCAAAGAGTTGGACATGACAGAGACTGAGCACACACACACATGGAGTTAGAATTGCTGCTTAATACTCTGTACATTCAATATGCAAATGCCAGCATCTAGAGTCTTCATTTGAATTGAGTGTAAGATGCAAAAGTAAAGAAACATGCACATCAAGTAAAGAGGTTTTTGCAAATTCACATCTCACCTATGTTTTAAGTTGTGTGCCATTATCTGAAATTGTTTAGGAAGTAACAAGTTACATTCAGCATACCCATCATCAAGCTAATGAGATTCTGTTATAGAGTGGTCCACCCCCCCTTTCCTTTACTTACTTTTCCCCTCCGTAACTGTGAAGGAAAATGCTCAGGACTTCTAGACAAAAATGAGAAATTTTTGGCTTACACCAGTGTTTAGTGCCAAATTTACAATGGAATTCAAATTCACATCAGTTCAGTCACTCAGTCGTGACCGACTCTTTGCGACCCCATGAATCACAGCATGCCAGGCTTCCCTGTCCATCACCAACTCCCGGAGTTCACTCAAACTCATGTCCATCGAGTGGTGATGCCATCTAGCCATCTCATTCTCTGTCGTCCCCATCTCCTCCTGCCCCCAATCCTTCCCAGCATCAGAGTCTTTTCCAGTGAGTCAATTCGTCGCATGAGGTGGCCAAAGTATTGGAGTTTCAGCTTTAGCATCAGTCCTTCCAATGAACACCTAGGATTGATCTCCTTTAGAATGGACTGATGGAATCTCCTTGCAGTCCAAGGGACTCTCAAGAGTCTTCTCCAGCACCACAGTTCAAAAGCATCCATTCTTTGGCGATCAGCTTTCTTCACAGTCCAACTCTTACATCCATACATGACCATGGGAAAAAACATAGCCTTGACTAGATGGACCTTGGTAGGCAAAGTAATGTCTCTGCTTTTTAATATTCTATCTAGGTTGGTCATAACTTTCCTTCCAAGGAGTAAGCGTCTTTTAATTTCATGGCTGTAATCAGCATCGCAGTGATTTTGGAGCCCCAAAAAATACAGTCTGACACTGTTTCCACTGTTTCCCCATCTATTTCCCATGAAGTGATGGGACCAGATGCCATGATCTTTGTTTTCTGAATGTTGACCTTCAAGACAACCTTTTCACTCTCCTCTTTCACTTTCTGGCATAAGGGTGGTGTCATCTGCATATCTGAGGTTATTGATATTTCTCCCAGAAATCTTGATTCCAGCTTATGCCCCAGCAATCTTGATTCCAGCTTATGCTTCTTCCAGCCCAGCGTTCCTCATGATGTACTCTGCATATAAGTTAAATAAGCAAGGTGACAATATACAACCTTGACATACTCCTTCTACTATTTGGAACCAGTCTGTTGTTCCATGTCCAGTTCTAACTTCCTGACCTGCATGCAGGTTTCTCAAGAGGCAGGTCAGGTGGTCTGGTATTCCCATCTCTTTCAGAATGTTCCACAGTTTATTGTGATCCACACAGTCAAAGTCTTTGGCATAGTCAATGAAGCAGAAATAGATGTTTTTCTGGAACTCTCTTGCTTTCTCCATGATCCAGCGGATGTTGGCAACTTGATCTCTGGTGCCTCTGCCTTTTCTAAAACCTGCTTGAACATCTGGAAGTTCACGGTTCACATATTGCTGAAGCCTGGCTTGGAGAATTTTGAGCATGACTTTACTAGTGTGTGAGATGAGTGCAAATGTGTGATAGTTTGAGCATTCTTTGGCATTGCCTTTCTTTGGGATTGGAATGAAGACTGACCTTTTCCAGTCCTGTGGCCACTGTTGAGTTTTCCAAATTTGCTGGCATATTGAGTGTAGCACTTTCATAGCATCATCTTTCAGGATTTGAAATAGCTCAATTAGAATTCCATCACCTCCACTAGTTTTGTTCGTCGTGATGCTCTCTAAGGCCCACTTGACTTCACATTCCAAGATGTCATAGCAGCTATTCTAATAGAAGAATCTTTCACTTTGCTTCTATTCAACTAGCTTAAAATCTCCTGTTTCAAACAGCTATGTTCCTTGATTAAAATAATGCTAAGATTTACAAAAATAAAAAGGAAATATGCACTGACAGCAACGTGAATCTTGAGGACATGATTCTCAGTCTACAGTGTTGCTAAGTGAAATCAATAAATCATCCTTTCACTGGAATGTAAGAAAAAAATTTACGGCCAGCAGCTATCACAACGTACTTATACGCAATATCAAATTTCAACTCAGCGAAAAGGTTTGTGAAGATTATTCCTGTGTCTGCAGGGTGTGAAGCGAGAGGAGTATATGATGAGAGCAGATGAGAGATTAAAGTACTACTACCCATTATCTACATCCTTGATGGGTAATTTGCTCTGGTTTGTGTAGAACAATCTAAGCCTTATACAATAATTATCACAGACTGGAAATGAGCAATTCTTTCACTCAAAACTGAATCACAGCAATCACTGACAAGGCCAAGTGTTTGAGAGTAAAAAGAATTAAGTATGTGTGGGAGGCTGAAGGTTTGACATGGAGGAAGGATATTTTTTATCACAAAATTGGTAATAATGTTTATCAATGCAGGTTCAAAAAAATCACCTAGTCTCATCAAATGGAGCAATAGTAAACTTGCTGAAAAATTAATAAACATAATATTAGAATTTGTCATCCTGCATTTTTTCAGGATGCTCATACTCTCAAATGAAAGTTATTCATTATCTCTTAAAAAACATAAAAAGGGAATTAAAAATTTTTAAAGACAGAACATAATGGTTGCTTTAAAAATGAAATACTTTTTGGCTGAATTCTTCTGCCATTTTTTCCCAACTTCACATAGACCTCTGGGTTGTATCTCCAGAATTCTTATTAACCAAGACATTTTAAACCCTCCAAAGGCTGAGTGATTTGCACCAAAACTGAACTGAAAATCAGTTTCCAAACTCTTTTTAAAAAGCATCAATCATACAAAGGTTTGAATCTTTGGGGCTGGAGGGAAATATAAGGCAGAAAGCAGAAAAGTGAAAGAAGCAGGCAAAGACCAGCAAAATAGTTGCTGCTTTTAGAACTTGAAAACAGCAATCACCAGCAATAAGATTTGTAGAAAAATAAATCCTCAGAGGATAATGTAATGTCGAAAAATCCAAAGTTGAACTGCCATTCTCTTTCTTCATGCCTGTTTTCAAAATCATGTATTTTTTCATGAGTGCCTTTATTGGGGATCAGAATTAGGATGCTCTCAATAAAAGTAAGTAGATTCCCAAGTTTGGAAAGCAAACAAACTCTCTTGCAGGATATCACATTTGTAGCTGGAATGTGCTCCAGTTCCAGTCTTTCAAGTAACAAGAGGTAAACCCGCTTTTGACCAGACCCGAGTAATGTTTATGTATAGGGCCAGAGAGAAGGCCCTAAGTCACACAATTGCATTATCCTTCCCTGATACAGAATTATTCAGGGTCTACTTGGACACAGGAGGATAAGGATGCTATTAATAGGAGCTATGTGAAGGAAAGAAGTATAAGGTAAGTCTTGTCTTTAGCATCACCTAGCTCACCTGTGCTTATGCCCTTTCAATGCAACTCTTCCTGGTCTGATCTGTCTATCCAAGGGAATTAGGAATGTAGCCTTAGACCAGTACTCTCTCATGTTAGTAATTAGACTATCAGAACTGGATCTTAAAGACGTCTAGTCTAACTCTCTCATCTGAAGGATGAGAAATTAAGTGTCAGAGAAGGAGCATCATGGCCAAATATATCAGACACACTTGTGAACTAGCTCCAACCTGTGTCATCCCATCTCTTACTGAACCCTCTTTGCACACGCTTGAGCCAGCTTCACAGTGGTGCACACAGACACTGCTATCTTCATTTTAGGGCCACTCCCCTACTTCTTGCTTCCCATCCTAAGTCTTCTCTGATGCCACAGCAAGATAAGTCCATGCTAACTAACTCTGCACGCCTATATGCACCACCCAGAAATGGGGTCTCGCTTGAGCAACAGGAAATGCAGATGAATGAGTGAGTGTTTCCACCTTTCATCCTCCAGCTAGACAGCTCTGAAACTATTTCAGAAAGGCCCTCGAAATCATGCACTAGTTGCTTGTGACAGTGATTGTTCAATAACAGTTCCTGTGATGGCCTTCCTGCTCCTCTGTTTCACTCCCCGTTTGCTGCCTTCCCCAAAATAAAACTCCCAATCTAAACTGTCTCAAACTTTGCTTTCAGAGATCTCAGATTATGACACCAAATTCCAAACACTTTCTATCTATATAAGAAAAGTAACTGGTTTGGGGATTCTCTGATGGTCCAGTGGTTAGGACTCTGCGCTTTCACTGCCAACCTGTGAACTGAGATCCTACAAGCCAACTGGTGCAACTAAAAAATAAAAAGTAACTGGTCCTTCTAATCACTGGCTCAGAGCCACTCAAGGTACATCCATGTCTCTTCACACAAGGCTAAGAAATATCTCGTACACAAACTGAGCATCAAGCAACTAACATTTACATTTTTAGAGTTCTTTTTGAAAAGGCCTAATGAAAAACTGCAAAAGTCCTTAATCACAGCCAGAGTATCAGTAGATTTTTAATTTCTCCCAAGTAATGTCGATCACTGTAGCCTGGTAGGCTGTTGTCCATGCAGTCGCAAAGGTTCAGACACAACTTAGGAACTGAACAGAGACAAAGTCAATTATACTGTGTCATTTTCTTAACTTAGACTAGTCCCTAGGAGTTGACACCTCAAATACTAAAGTTGAAAAGTCTTATTGTCTGGTTGATGGCACCGTTCTTTTCCAAGATGAAGGATTTTTACCAAAATGAGATATACAATAATTATGCAATGGAAGATAGTTTTAGGTAGTAATTGGACACTTTTTAATCTCAAAATTTATCCATTTGCTTTTAAGTATATAAATAAAGTGTGGCTAAGCTATAAAAACCATAAATTCATAGATATCATTGCATAGGTTTAACCAAGTTTTTTTAATTTAAAATGTAAATTAATTGAAATTAAAAAGTTAGTTGAATAATAATGAATATAATAGGAAAACATGGCTAAAATTGTCAGAATAGAAATCATGGCAATACTTTAACAAATACTTAAATGATTTAATGGTTTAATATATAGTTTAATAGATATCTAAATAGTAAACATTATAAGTGGCTAATAAATATATTTAAAAGTGTAACTCATCTTCATTCTGAGAATGTTACCACTAAGCTACACCTCACTTAAACATACGTACAAAATCCAAAAGTCCTACTCTCTTCTGCTTGTCAATTACTTTGGAAAAAATTACCCCAAAACTTAATGAACAAAAGTGAAAGTGTCAGTCGCTCATTCCTGTCCCACTCTTTGTAACCCCATGGCCTGTAGCCCACCATGCTCCTCTGTCCATGGGATTCTCCAGGCAAGAATACTGGAGTGGGTAGCCATTCTTTTCTCCAGGGTCTCTTTCTCAGTTCAGTTCAGTTCAGGCGCTCAGTCGTGTCTGACTCTGTGACACCATGGACTGAATTAAGTCAGGTCCTCCTGTCCATCACCAATACCCACAGTTTACTCAAACTCATGATCATTGAGTCAGTGATGCCATCCAGCCAACTCATCCTGTCATCCCCTTCTCCTCTCACCTTCAATCTTGCCCAGGATCAGGGTCTTTTGCAACGAGTCACTTCTTCACATCACGTGGCCAATGTATTGGAGTTTTTGCTTCAACATCAGTCCTTCCAGTGAATATTCAGGACTGATTTCATTTAGGATGAACTGGTTGGATCTCCTTGCAGTCCAAGGGACTCTCAAGAACCTTCTCCAAACCAAAACTCAAAAGCATCAATTCTTTGGCGCTCAGCTTTCTTTGTAGTCCAACTCTCATATTCATACATGATTACTGGAAAAACCATAGCTTTGACTAGATGGACCTTTGAAGGTGAAGTAATGTCTCCGCTTTTTAATATGCTGTCTAGGTTGGTCATAGCTATTCTTCCAAGGAGCAAGCATCTTTTAATTTCATGACTGCAGTCACCATCTACAGTGATTTTGGAGCCCCAAAAAATAAACTCTGCCACTGTTTCCCCATCTATTTCCCATGAAGTGATGGGACTGGATGCCATGATCTTAGTTTTCTGAATGTTGAGCTTTAGGCCAACTTTTTCATTGTCTTCTTTCACTTTCATCAAGAGGCTCTTTAGTTCCTCTTCACTTTCTGCCATAAGGGTGGTGTCATCTGCATATCTGAGGTTATTGATATTTCTCCCAGCAATCTTGATTCCACCTTGGGCTTCATCCAGTCCAGCATTCCACATGATGTACTCTGCATATACGTTAAATAAGCAGGGTGACAATATACAGTCTTGATGTACTCTTTTCCCTATTTGGAACCAGTCTGTTGTTCCATGTCCAGTTCTAACTGTTATTTCTTGACCTGCACACAGATTTCTCAAGAGGCAGGTCAGGTGGTCTGGTATTCCCATCTCTTTCAGAATTTTCCACAGTTTATTGTGATCCACACAGTCAAAGGCCTTGGCATAGTTATGCAAAACGTTGAACACGACTAAGCAACTAATACATACTTGAGCATTCTTTGGCGTTGCTTTCTTTGGGATTGGAATGAAAACTGACCTTTCCAGTCCTGTGCCCACTGCTGAATTTTCCAAATTTGCTGGCATATTGAGTGCAGCACTTTCACAGCATCATCTTTTAGGATTTGAAATAGCTCAACTGGAATTCCATCCCCTCCACTAGCTTTGTTCATAGTGATGCTTCTTAAGTCCCACTTGACTTCACATTCCAGGATGTCTGACTCTAGGTGAGTGATCACACCATCATGGTTATCTGGGTCATGAAGATCTTTTCTGTACAGTTCTTCTGTGTATTCTTGCCACCTCTTCTTAATACCTTCTGCTTTTGTTAGGCCCATACCTAACAGAAGGTATGTGTTACTTTTTGTCTGTTGCTTTTTATTGTGCCTGTCTTTGCGTGAAAATTTCCCTTGGTATCTCTAATTTTCTTGAAGATATCTCTAGTCTTTCCCATTCTATTGTTTTCCTCTATTTCTTTGCATTGATCACCAAGGAAGGCTTTCTTATCTCTTCTTGCTGTTCTCTGGAACTCTGCATTCAAATGGGTTACACGGCATAGATCATAGTTTCATTGAGTTAGACAAGGCTGTGGTCTGTGTGATCAGATTGATTAGTTTTCTGTGATGGTGGTTTTCAGTCTGTCTGCTCTCTGATGGAGAAGGATAAGAGGCTTATGGAAACTCCCTGATAGGGGAGTCTGCTGCTGCTGCTGCGTCACTTCAGTCGTGTCCGACTCTGTGTGACCCCATAGACAGAAGCCCACCAGGGTCCCCCGTCCCCGGGATTCTCCAGGCAAGAACACTGGAGTGGGTTGCCATTTCCTTCTCCAATGTGTGAAAGTGAAAAGAGAAAGTGAAGTCGCTCAGTTGTGTCCGACCCCTAGCGACCCCACGGACTGCAGCCAACAAGGCTCCTCCATCCATGGGATTTTCTAGGCAAGAGTACTGGAGTGGCTCGCCATTGCCTTGACTGAAGGTGAAACTGGATCTTGTTCTGATGGGTGGGACCTTGCTCAGTAAATCTTTAATCCAGTTTTCTTCCATCCTTTTTCTTCCATCAGTTTCCTTCCCCAACTCGGGATCAAACCCAGGTCTCCTGCATCTCAGGCAGATCATCTGAGCCACATGGAAAGTTCTAATGGACAAAGCAACCATTATGTCTGTGGATTCCACAGCTCAGGAATTTGGGCAAAGCTGATTTGTCTCTGCTGCAGGTTGCATGAGGGATGGGAGGCACTGGAGGAGGGGGAATGTGAGCTGAGGTTATCTGAACTATCATTTGTTCATATGTCTATTGATCAATACTTGCTGTCAGCTGAGAAACCTATGCGTGAACTCATGTGGCCAGGACTTCAACAAAGAGACTGGTTCCAAGGGTGAGAATCCTCAAAGAGAAAGCCAGGCAGAAGCTTTACTGTTTTTTGTTTTTGTTTTTTTCAGACTTAGGCTCCAAAGTCACACAACATCCCGTTGGTCACACTTTCTCAAACCATCACAAAGGCCCATGTTTGAGGGAAGGTGAATCAGACTCCACTTCAGGGAGTGGCAAAATTCTAGATAAGAGTGTGGGACTGAAAAGATCATCTTGGCCATGAAACTATTAATGAAATTACCTTATTCCCTGAGTTGCCAGGATGCCAAAACTGAGTTGGAAATCCCTGACATGCACTTAGGGTACCCTACAAGAAAATTTGAATTTCATGTTCTATATTATTAGCAATGTCCAAAGCAGACAGACAGCTCATTATTCCCTGTGAATCCACTGTGAAAGGGACTGTTCCAAGAATTAGTACCAATGTGATGACCTCCACAGCTCCCTCTAACTCTCCAATTGGACAGGCATTTGACTCAGGGTACTTTAGTGGCTCAGAGGGTAAAGAATCAACCTACCAATGCAGGAGACTCGGGTCCGATCCCTGGGTCTCGAAGATTCCCTGGAGAAGAAAATGGCAACCCACTCCAGTATTCTTGCCTGGGAAATCCCACAGACAGAGGAACCTGGCGGGCTACAGTCCATGGAGATCACAGAGAAGTCAGCCATGACTGAGCTGCTAAACAACAATAGCAAACCAGCACTTACCTGCAGGCCTATGCCCCAAAGCAATGCATGTGGTTAAAGACAATTCTCAGTACTTTCAAGTAGCTTCAGCCACTCAACAGTAATGTTTTTCTCTGGTCTTATTTCTCACTAAACACTATGAGACTGCAAAGCCTATGGATGATATGTGTGTTCTACAACAGGCGAAATAGTGAGACCTATAGGAGTCCTAGGAGTTACTGGAAACTATGAGAACTCTACCAGTCTCGCCCAGCCCCTTTGAAGACTATGCAGTCTTATATTTTAAATGGAATTGGTTTGGAATTTGTTGTGGTTTGGAAATCATAAATGTATCATTAAAATTGGAAGACTATCCAATACCAGTAGTAATGCTGAAAAGAGTGGATTATTCCCAGTTGCTAGACTGCCTTCTATTTTTTGCCTCAGCTTTAGAGTCTAAGAGTTGGCTTCTGCTGGATGTCTCTTTATCTAGGGTAAGTGTGAAACTGAATACAAACATCTTTTGTATTTTAAGATGATATGTCTCTTCCTAAATGCAGCTTAGCCACAGGTCAGGGAGGTCACAGTTCACAGTAAAGGGCCAGTCTCCTTACAGGAATCTTAGAACAATGCTCAGCCCTTGCTTTTCTGACCACGGTTATCTTTGATATTGAACTATGAGGTGACCCTAAAGACAGAAACTGCTTTTGCTAAGCTACAAAAGAACTAACAGTTGACAAAATGACCCTACAGGAAAAAAATCAACTGGGCCTGATACCCGATTTCATCTTTCACTTCGTCTCTTAGCTTCAGTTTCTTTTTCCTCTTGGTACCAACACAGCCACTTTGTGTGCGTGCTCAGTCGCATCAGTCATGTCCAGTGCTTTGTGACCCTATCTGACCATGGGATTCTCCAGGCAAAAACACTGGAGTAGGTTGCCATGCCCTCCTCCAGGGGATCTTCCCGATCCAGGAATCAAACCTGCATCTCCTGCTTTGCAGGTGGATTCTTTACCACTTAGCCACCAGGGAAGCCCAGCATAGCCACTAACTTCCCTTTATTGGTCCAGAAATCTACTATAAGCTCCACAGTAGATTTTGGTCCCGAAGCTTTCAAAGTTAGATATTGTTCTAAGAGAGGTACAAAAATACCTAAGTTGTGACAGACCAGAAAAAAATAGAAAATGGGCATAAAGAAAAATAAATGAATAAAACCTAGGAAGAGCTGAAGGAAGTGATTAATATGCAATTTAAGAAATGAAATTGTGTGTTATATGTCGTTTAAGTGTAGCTACAGTCCTGATTCAGGGTCATCTCAGAATCTGGAGTTATGAGTCATAAGATGGGCAAGGTAATAGAAATACATAAGAATCTAAAATGAAGGAGATAAAATGAAGAAAATGTGTGTACATCTTCAGAAATAACCAACTTCTGAAAAGACAGCTTCTAAACAGATTTTTTTTTTCAGACTAAATTTTCTGCATCTCAGTACCAAGGCAAATGATAGTTATCATTAGAGAACCTGCAGTCCAACTAATGGAAACATGTCAAGGGTAACGCAGTCTTTGCAGAGGGGTGGAGGCCTGCAGGCATTCAATCAGCCAAGCAGATGTTCTTATTGTTCGCTGGGTAAATGCATCTTTTTCAGACATAATGAACATGTCATTCAGATAATCCAATCCTCGAACTAGACTCTTCAAGTAGAATTCTGATATTAATTTGGTTTCCAAATTGGCCTAGCCTCCTAGCTCAGACGGTAAAGAATCTGTTTGCAATGTAGAAGACCTGGGTTCTATCCCTGGGTCAGGAAGATCCCTTGGAGAAGGAAATGCAATCCACTCCAGTATTCTTGCCTGGAGAATTCTACGGACAGACCATGGAGTCGCAAAGAGTAGGATGCAAGTGACTAATACACAAGTATCTAGCACCAATAGGCCAATCTGATTTCAATGTGAATTAAATTTTTACCCTTCTTTATACATCAGTCTCTTTCAAATTTGGCTAACGTGACTCAGTCCTCCAGAGCCTGCTAACCTGGAGTAAACTAACAAAACAAAAATGCTCAACAGACAAAGCTGAGGGGCAGACTCCCATCCTCTGCAACTCTAATCAAAGTGCAGACTCCAGTCCCAAGCTGGATAGCTGTTCTGCTTCCCTCAATGACTGAATCATTTTACCAGCAGCATACAGAGGTATGCATTTCATTAACAGGTCATTTCTAATGTGGCCTAATGAAGTCCTGCTTCCTCAAGCACTTTCAGCCATAGAATTCTCTCTTAAGCTGACTGTTCTAAGTGTAGCAGAGGTTGGACTGACTAAATGACCTCTGTGCAAAGTGACTTCCATTTTCACTTTCCAATTGTTCACTGCTGCATACCTAAATATCATACTAAGTTAATTGAGATTATTTCCTGTATCTCCCATTGCATTTCTATTCTTGCATATTTTAAGCATCTCCCTCTTTAGTTACTAACATCACCTATCAGGGGCCAACCAAAACATACTCTAGTAGTTATTCTACAATCTTCCATTTACATACACACTTAAACACTAAAACCAACTGGCCCAAAATATTTTATGTCACAGTGAGCTGCCCGGAAAAAATATATATATACCTACTGCAATTCCAGATTCATTTAAGCTAAGACACAATTTAAATAATTCATTAGAACAATGATTGTTCATTACAAATCTGTTCTTCAAATGGATCTCCATTTATCTTGCTCATCTATTAATTGCTCACCCTTCTTAAGGCAGCACATTCAAGGTGCACGTCAAAAGTTCCACAAGTTTTTTCCCCCGACTTTCCCACTGACTCATTGCCTGACTAGAGGCTGCTCATTGAAACTCCCTGGGCCGGTTTCATGATCATGTGTAAAACAGGGTTAATGAGATCTGCTTCCCCAGGGCGCTGCAAGAACCAAGTTATGGTTTGCAAAAGGCTTTGTGATTCATACATAAAAGGCTGTACAAGAAAGTAAACTGTCATTGAGCCTTACAAACAGTTTTCATCCCAACTATCTTAAAGTCAGGAGAGAAGACTATCCTAAGCTTCCAGAAGATAATTCAATTAGCGTGAAGTTCCGAGAATTTTCAAAGCTCAAGTGGGCAGTTGCTGACTCAGGTTTTTTGGTTTTTTGTTTTTTTTTTTTTTCCTATGAATCGGAAATGTCATTCACAGGTAAGTGCAGGGAGAAGCAAAACAGAAAGACAGGAAATTCTTGGCTCTGGGATCTGGTAATAAGGGAGTCTGCCACTTTCAAATTACCTGCTGGAATCCGGCTCAAGACAATTATAGATGAAAAATCTTCCTGGTCTTCAGCCACCTACCCAAAATTGATATTGGTTTTACACTTCCTAAAGTTGAAGCAATGATTTTCATGACTTAGGGGTAAGTAAATTAAAAGTTAATTCTATTAGGCTGGTTCTTATACTGTGTGTGTGTGTGTGTGTGTGTGTGTGTGTGTGAATTGTTCAGTCATATCCAACTCTGCGACCCCATGGACTGTAGCCCTCTAGGCTTCTCTGTCCATGGAATTCTCCAGGCAAGAATACTGGAGTGGGTTGCCATGCCCTTCTCCAGGGTATCTTCCCAACCCAGGGATCAAACCCCAGTCTCCCAAATTGCAGGTAGGTTCTTTACTCTCTGAGCCACCAGGGAGGATACTAGAAGATAGTAAAACTGAACTAAAAACTAAATTCTAAATTGTATAGAGCAATGGTGAGATAATTATGCTGTACTTTAAATTTCCTACAAACATCTTAGGAGGAGGCTCTGGGGAAAGACATTATTCACAGCTTGTAGAGTTACAGTGTTTGACACCAACTAATAATTCCATTTAGCTACACTGTACCTATTTTCACCTTTAAATTATAACCACACTGGGAAGGAGTAAATTTTTTCTTGTTATCATTTGATGGATTTCCATATTTAAAAGGCTCCTGGGCACTCTTGGCACTGAAAATATCATAATAATAATTAAAATGATTAGCATTCACCCTCTTCCAATTAAGACAGTGCCTTAACTGCACTGATCCAGTGATGAATGTCAATGTCTCGGCTGTAATAGACAGACTGCAACTAAAAGCAACAAGTAACAGGTGAAAACAAAATTTTTCCACAACCACTAAAATAAGACGTTCTCGGCCACTAAAGTACATTTTTTTAAACTTTTAAATCAAGGAAAGGCATCCAGTAGATTCAAGAAGATTAGGAAACTTCTCCTGGAAAAATGCTAAATTTCCAGTTTCTCAAAAATCTTGCCAGATTTCCACTATAGGAAACCTCATTGTCCAGGTAATTTTCATAATTTAGATTAAGCAAGCAAAATCATGTATTATCTCAGTTTTTGTGAGGATTACACCCAAAACTAGACTGTATTATGTAACTAGCTATGTGACCTTGAGCATTAACCTCCCTCAGTCTCTTTCCTTGTCTGTAAATGGAAATGATTAACAGGACCATCTGGGCTTCCCCTGTGGCTCAGTTGGTAAAGAATCTGCCTGCAGCGTGGGAGACCTGGGTTCGATCCCTGGGTTAGGAAGATCCTCTGGAGGAGGGAAAGGCTACCCACTCCGGTATTCTGGCCTGGAGAAGTCCATGGACTGTATAGTCTATGGGGTCACAAAGAGTTGGACACGACTGAGCGACTTTCACTTTACTTCTTCGCTTCATTTCAATATGGCCATCTAGAATCTGTTGAGGGGACATTTACATGGTCACTAAATAATTGTTCTCCACTCCCCTTTCTCTTTTATTTAAATTAAATCAAGCCTCTGTAGGGGTCTAATTTTCCCTGAATAAAACTTTCAAGCTTTTTGAAATTATAGTAGATTCTTAATCACATGTAACTTATATACCTGTATATAGCATGCAATTAATGAAAGACAGTGCCCAAATGACTTAGAGTACTTAATAGTTACAATTCCACAATTTTAGATCATGAATGGGACTCAAGTTTCCAACACAAATCCTCGAATTCCATGCCAGCTATCATTAAAGTGCATTAGATCTATTGATAAGCTTCATAGCTGTGAAGACCATAGAACAAGAACATCTGTCCCACTGAGTTGCTATCACCATGATGACAGGGTAAAGATAACTTCAGAACCTAAAGTTCTAAAAGAGGATTCCTTAAGAGGTAAAAGTTAATACTTCCCTTGGAGGTTTTCAAACTTATCCACAGCCATTCTTTTGACAATAGAGAATAAACAAATGTCCCTAGGAAATATTGGTAGAAGCCATTAGGGAGTAATCTAAAGCAGTTGATAGCCAACACAAAATTTTTTTGAAGATTCATGTTTGGTCTTACTAGAGTAGCAGAACCATCATTTTCCTAACAACCAGGAGCCAATTCTTCTTGAAGAACCGTCCTGTTGGGGAACTGCTTTGATAAGCTCTTGGGGTTGGAAGGTGACACTTTCAGAGCACCCTTGTCAGCAGAGGCCAAGGAAACAGACAGCTAAACTTCTCTGCTGTCCAAATCCTCCATAAAAGGATTTGCTGGGGAGTGGAAGGGGGACATGGAAAGAAAAAAGAGAAGGAAGCCACAGAGAACCCAGGTAGGAGAGAAAGAAATTAGCCAACCCAGTATGGCAAGGCTGAGGCATCTCACTGAACAAGCCCTCAGAACTTCCTCCAAAGACGGTGATGTGAGGGAAACTTCAGGGAGTATCTGTTTTCCAATTTGCACTTGTCCAAATTGTTTATTTATAAAGACCTCTGCTCACTTCCTCCCCCTTTTATGCATCAGGACTTCATACCTGTGTGTGATGCATGTGGGTGTGCGGGGGTGTGTGTGTGTGTTGGAAAGGACCTGATTTTCACATATGGTCAACTCAATGTTGACAAAATTAGCCCACATTGGATAATTCCCAAAACAAGTCCTGGAAATCTGGTCCCAGAGTTAGGTGTGACCTGAGAACATAGGCCTTAGAATACATCAAGATTTTGTTGTAAATATCCCTGGACTTTCACAAGGTCAGAATGAACTGCTCATAACTTGATATCAAGCAGTTTTTGAATTTCTAATGTTTTGATTACTGAAGAAACTTGTTCATTTATTGATAATGTTCATTAATTTTTGGTGAATTGTCTGCCTGCATCTCTGCCTAATTTTCAAGGCACTTTTTAAAAAATGTATAACAGCTCTTTACATATTAAGCATATGAGCTCTGTGACAGAGCTTTGTGATTTTTTTCCCCTCTTTGGCTGTTGTATTTCACTAGGATCACTGTATGATTGGTAAACATTTATGAACTATTTTTATAGTTTTTAGCTTTGTTATTATGTTTAAACAGACCTTCCATACTCCAAAGGGTTTATCCATATTTTTCACTAGTTTTGTAATACATTTTATTTTTAACTCTAGAATTTTTCTGGAATTTACCTTGCTACACGTTTATGTAGAATGTTGAGACTTTGTTTATAAATGAGGTTAGGTGTCCAGCTCTCTGTTTTGCATCTTCATAATCAAATGTGAATAATACTAGCTTGTCAACCAATGTCAGCTCTGTGTGAACTGGATCACAATTTATGGATCACAACACTGATCTTCATCCTTAACCTGTCCTTAACAGAGCAGGAGAACCGACAGCTCAGTATTCTGGGCCAAAGCATTTTCAGAAAATAATATTTGACACATATTTTCAATATTTAGCTCAATTATTTGTTCATATGGTCAGATTCTTTTCTTCTTGAACCCCTTTTCATGATTTATATTCCCTCATATTCAGTCATTGTTTGAGATTTTAAAATCATTTAGGGTAGAGTTATAAGCAATAATTTTTCATTTAAAGTTATATACTTTGCTATTCTTTACCTAATGATTAGCTTTTATTTTTATCCTTTGTTATAGAAAAATAGCTCAATATATATCAAATAAATAGCCTAGTCTATTATGTTATTCAGATGTGTCTTTGGCATTTATTTATTTCCTACTTTATCTGTTAAACACTAAGAAAGGTATATTAATATCTTCTGCTTCTATTATATTTTTGGATTGCTCTTGAATTTCTAAGAAATTGTTTATATAATTTAGTGGGCTTTTTTAGTTTGGGGCATAAAAGTTTGACACTTTTTTAAAATATTATGAAACTTCTTTGTCCTGTTTAACAGTGTCACACTGTCAAAAGTTCAGAAATAACAGAAGTAAAACCACTGAATCACCAAAACAGTAATTAGAAAAATTTTGTTGTGCACACACCAAAAAGTTTGCAAACCAAGGGCACTCAAGCCAAACATAAAGTGAGGCTCAGGTGGGGTACATTGTTATAAAGCAGCTTACAGCGTAAGTTCATATTCATCACTGTGATTGGTTATATTATTAGAATTTCCTTCAGTAATAGGGGTCTGGTTAGTGGTTATCTCATACCAACCTTGGAAAACAGTTCAAGTGTCACTTATGATTTCCAGAGCACAAGCAAGAAATGACCTACATCAAGCCAATCTTGCAAAGTCAGGTAAATTAGGGGTTGGTTGTTGTTTTTTTTTTTTAGTATGACCAAACTGGTTGGGTGTGCCCAGGGAATTTTCAAGGCTGGTCTCCACTTGTTTTTTATTTTTAACAAGGGTGAATCCTAATCCTACAGATTCACTGTAACTCCAGTTGTTTTGTTCGCTTTTTGATTACATAGATTTTCCTACCTTCTTACTCGTAATCTTTCTGCATTGTTTCATTTTATGTGTATCCATGACAAGAGGTTCTCCTTCAGATACTATTTTGACCCAGTCTAGTATTCACCTTTCAGTAAAAGATAACATATTCACAGCTATTCCATAAATTTGCATTTACTTTTATCATCCCGTTTTAGAGGTCCTATGTCAAGCTTCCTTGCTGTTTTCTTTTTACCATTGTTTTGAGGTATAAATTCTATTTTAATTTGTGTTTTCAACCATCCATCTTGTTTTCAATGCAGTATGTCATCCCCTTTTAAAATATGTAAAGATGTATCTCTCATAAAAGCCAAGAACTGCAAATAACCAGAAGTTCACACACAGTGGAAGACATCAGTTAATATCTGAATAGACAATGAAATCCTATAAAGTAATAAAAGCAAACAAACTAAGCTATCTCAATAGAATGGCAGAAACAAATTGTTGAAGCAAAACATAAAATAATGCATATATTCTATTCATAGAAAGTTCAAAAACAGGCAAAAGCAAACCATCTTGGAGAAGGAAATGGTAACCCACTCCAGCATTTTTGCCTGCAAAATTCCATGGACAGAGGAGCCTGGCAGACTAAAGTCTGTGGGGTCACAAAGAGTCAGACATGACTGAACGACTGAGCACAAATTGCTATCTTAAGGCAACGAAAGTTAGGATGAGGGGTTGTTAGTGAGGAGGAATGGAATTATATCAGAGAGGAACTGAGAAAGCTTCTGGGGAGATGGGAGAAGGCTCTTTCTTTATTCGAGTGGAGGTTACACTGGTGTCACATTGTAATTACCTGCCACACCTTGCACGTCTGTTTTGTACAGGATTCTGTGCCCGTTTTGGGTAGGCTCCCCTGGTAGCTCAGATGGTAAAGCGTGCAAGAGACCCGAGTTTGATACCTGGGTTGGGAAGATGCCTGGGTTGGGAAGATCCCCTGGAGAAGGAACTGGCAACCCATTCCAGTATTCTTGCTGGGAGAATCCCATGGACGGAGGAGCCTGGTGGGCTACAGTTAATGAGGTCTCAAAGAGTCAGACATGACTGAGTGACTTCACTTTAGAACACTGTATAGAATGCTACAATGAAAAAGCTAATCTCACATGTAATAGTAATGCTTTAAGAACTATGTCAAAAAGTACATATCCATTAAGTATCTTTCATGTAACTTAAAAACACTTCTGTTTTTACTTATACCCCACCCTCAACTCCTACATTCTGTTTTTGTTAGTATTGATATGACTTTTTACTTTTTTTAATTTTTATCACCCTTCAAAAACTATTTAAGACCTATTCAACTGCCTTTACACTATAATCACAATAATAGCCTAGATTCCATTCTATTTCAGATTTTTTTTTCATTTACCATTGGTCATTTTCTATAAAATATTCCCATTCTAAACTTGGGTTTTTGTTTTCTTTTTTATATCTTTTTAAAAAATTCTCATGGCTTGAAATGAGTACATTATTGGTGGTATACTTTTTTTCAGCCAATTAAAATCTGAAAATTGTACAATTATATTCTTCTGTAAATGAAAACTCAATTAAGTAAAAAACTCTAAGGACAGACATATTTCTTCCTCAAAATTCTGAGTCTTGACTCATTTCTTCTCAAATTCAATGTTTCAGAAGAAAACTCTGAGTGTAAGGTCATTCGAAACACCAGGGTACTTTCATTACATCTCCAGGTGCATGGACCATGTCATCTTCTTTATCATCAGTTTCATCCCTTTATTCTCCTCATCTGAATTCTGGAAAAGCTCCCCGCTTATCTTCCACATTATGATCCCTTGTATCATAGAAAAAGCTTTTCCATTTTAATCTTTCTAACGCAAATTTTAGTCCTTCTCATGCAGATTTTAAATGGGTTATTACACTTTGATTCTCTTTCTTATTTTCCTACCTCATCCAACTCATGTAGAATTTTTATGCTCTGTGTCTCCTAGCTAGTTCCCTTTTTAAACTCTGTCTTTTGTTTTATTATCTCATGCTCTTTTTCATATTTTCTAGAGTTTTATTGAAAGCATAAAGAGCCTATTCTTTGTTCTCTTTCCCAAGGAAATTATTTGCCTTAGAAATAAAGCTTCTTTGCATCCTCTTCCTTTCAGGACTCAAAACATTTGCTTTGGTACCACACTGAGTGGTTCTGATGTGGGACATCCATATTTAATGAGGATGGCTTATGCTCTTTGGTTCCGCCTCACTGATTTTTACATTTCTCTTAGAATGGGCTTTGTGGACTTTAAACAGCAAGGTTACTTTCTATAAATTACATGTGTAGCTGGCTGTTCCAGAGGCTGAGGAAATGAAGGGGGAACTCTTTCTGGTGTTCTACTCTACTAAAGATCAGCTTTGGGTCTTCTCTTTGCTTCATCCATAACATCAGGTTCATGGAGGATCTTACCCAGTCTGCTTTCCCAGGCTGCTGCTTACCACATCAAACAGAAAACTCCATGTGTCTGGAAGAAACCTCGCCTCACAGGCAGCTTTCTTCTGATGTGGACCTTGTACGCACTCTAGAGTCTCCCAACACAGTGCTTTCCTCTTCTATGGGTCCACATTGGATCCATGTCCATGAGCAAGGGTCAAGAGGACATCCTGGACTTTCTCCAAGGTCCACCATGGCATACAGTCACTCTCCAGACAAATCACCCGTGGAGCATTTGAAAGTATCCATCTGCCCTATATCCTCCTTGCTTTGCTTCATTTTGGAAAAATCTGAATTAAATATAAAAGAAATTATTCAAGTTTCCAACTTTTTTAGGGGCTCCTTTCCATAATTTGCAATGGTGATGTCTGCTTCCTGATCTATTTTTGGCAGTTATTGCTAAGGAGGTTTGAGATGGAAGTAGTATGTTATACAAATGATCACAGCCATTCTTACCTGAAGGTCATGATATAAATTTATTTTTTTAATTAATTTATTTGTTTGTTTTTGGCTGCACTGGGTCTTTGTTGCTGCCCAGGCTTTCTCTAGTCGTGAGGAGTGGAAGCTCTTCTCTAGTTGCAGTGTGCAGTTCTCACTGTTCTCATTGCAGTGGCTTCTCTTGTTGCAGAGCACAGGCTCTAGGGCATGGGGGCTCAGTAGTTGTGGCACAAGGGCTTAACTGTCCTGCAACATGTGGTATCTTCTCAGATCAGAGATCAAACCCATATCCCCGGCCTGGGCAGACAGTTTCTTAACCACTGGACCACCAGGGAAGTCCTAAATATTTTTAAATTAACTAATGAGCCAGATGGGGATGACAGAGAATGAGATGGCTGGATGGCATCACCGACTCTGTGGACATGAGTTTGAGTGAACTCTGGGAGTTGGTGATGGACAGGGAGGCCTGGCGTGCTGTGATTCATGGGGTCGCAAAGAGTCGGACGCAACTGAGCTACTGAACTGAACTGAATGAGCCAGAAATTCCAAAATTTCCCAGGTGGGTCAGCCTTGAGGAAAGAAAAACAGTAAGAGAGAGGTAAAATGAACACCCTTAGGAATCACGGTCCTGCTGAGTCCCCAGCCTTCCATCTGCCATTTGTGGGAACTGTCTCATTCAGTCTGTTTTTAGCTCAGCTTTCAGGTGAGTCACCTCAAAACTTCAAGCTGCAAAACAGCCCAGCTGCAGCAAAGAGCAGTGATGCTTCCCAGAATCTTGTGTAATAACATGATTTGTGAGCAGAATTACCCAGACAATATTTCTCAGGGTTATTTTTCACTCTTCCTTTCTCCCTGATAACATTAACTCAGACGAGTGCGTGGAGCTTTGCAGTGCTAACCTAGAAAAAATGAGAAAGGCAGTATTATTATTAAATAAGAACCCACTTGCAGAAATATGGTTGCACTGGGTTCCATATTATACTGTGAAAGCATCAGGATGAAGTCAGAAATCTCAAAATGTATGTGATTTGAGCATCCCCCTATAATTCACTGAACAGGATGAAATAATTATTTAACAACTAGAAAGACATGATATGCACATGTCAAATATTTCCAAGGGTGAGAAATAATTCCTGTTGGTTTTCTCTTCCCATTAAGTGAGGACATATCTGACTGGTTGATGAAGAATAGAGCATGTGGAAGACAAAGGAGGAACAACCATGCTCAGCTTCTACCTGCCCTTGGGCTGATGAAGGAGCCTGTATCAGAGTGAAGGGACCTACCCTCACCCAGCTACAGATCGTGGTGAATCCCTCATCACCTGACTTTGCACCCACTGTCCCCCAAATGCTGGATTCAGCTGCGATGGAGAAGAGGGCAAGAAAAACTCCTCTGCCATATAGTCCTGTATTTCCAAGTGATCAAATTTTAAAATGTGTAGAAGATTCCTATTCACCAGTTCTGACCATCAAATGAGCAAAATGAATGGGAAGTGCTTCATTGCCAATTTAGCCAAAAATAAGATGCTAAAAACTACCACCTTCTATGCATCATCTAGAATAAGGGTATGCCACGATCCCAAACCAGTAATAAATAAGGCTTTATTTTGCTTATGAGTCTGTGTTGTTGGTTTATGTCGGGTTCAGCCGCACAGTTCGGGCCTCAGCTGGGCATACTCTCAAATTTGGGAGGAGCTGGTTGTTGGCCGATCTCATATGGCCTCAGCTGGGATGTCTAGAACAATTCAGTTCAGTTCAGTTCAGTCGTTCAGTCGTGTCCGACTCTCCGTGACCCCATGAATCACAGAACGCCAGGCCTCCCTGTCCATCACCAACTCCCGGAGTACACTCAAACTCATGTCCACAGAGTCGGTGATGCCATCCAGCCATCTCATCCTCTGTCGTCCCCTTCTCCTCCCGCCCCCAACCTTTCCCAGCATCAGAGTCTTTTCCAGTGAGTCAACTCGTCGCATGAGGTGGCCAAAGTATTGCAGTTTCAGCTTTAGCATCAGACCTTCCAATGAACACCCAGGATCGATCTCCCTTAGAATGGACTGGTTGGATCTCCTTGCGGTACAGGGACTCTCAAGAGTCTTCTCCAACACCACAGTTCAAAAGCATAAATTCTTCGGCGATCAGCTTTCTTCACAGTCCAACTCTCGTATCCATACATGACCACGGGAAAAACCATAGCCTTGACTAGACGGACCTTGGTTGGCAAAGTAATGTCTCTGCTTTTTAATATATTATCAAGGTTGGTCATAACTTTCCTTCCAAGGAGTAAGCATCTTTTAATTTCATGGCTGCAATCAACATCTGCAGTGATTTTGGAGCCCCCAAAAATAAAGTCTGACACTGTTTCCACTGTTTTTCCATCTATTTCCCATGAAGTGATGGGACCAGATGCCATGATCTTCGTTTTCTGAATGTTGAGCTTCAAGCCAAGCCAACCTTTTCACTCTCCTCTTTCACTTTCATCAAGAGGCTTTTGAGTTCCTCTTCACTTTCTGCCATAAGGATAGTGTCATCTGCATATCTGAGGTTATTGATATTTCTCCCAGCAATCTTGATTCCAGCTTGTGCTTCTTCCAGCCCAGCATTCCTCATGATGTACTCTGCATATAAGTTAAATAAGCAAGGTGACAATATACAGCCTTGACACACTCCTTTTCCTATTTGGAACCAGTCTGTTGTTCCATGTACAGTTCTGACTGTTGCTTCCTGACCTGCATACAGGTTTCTCAAGAGGCAGGTCAGGTGGTCTGGGATTCCCATCTCTTTCAGAATTTTCCACAGTTTATTGTGATCCACACAGTCAAAGGCTTTGGCATAGTCAATGAAGCAGAAATAGATGTTTTTCTGGAACTCTCTTGCTTTCTCCATGATCCAGTGGATGTTGGCAATTTGATCTCTGGTGCCTCTGCCTTTTCTAAAACCTGCTTGAACATCTGGGAGTTCATGGTTCACATATTGCTGAAGCCTGGCTTGGAGAATTTTGAGCATGACTTTACTAGCGTGTGAGATGAGTGCAATTGTGCGGTAGTTTGAGCATTCTTTGGCATTGCCTTTCTTGGGATTGGAATGAAGACTGACCTCTTCCAGTCCTGTGGCCACTGCTGACTTTTCCAAATTTGCTGGCATATTGAGTGCAGCCCTTTCACAGCATCATCTTTCAAGATTTGAAATAGCTCAACTGGAATTCCATCACCACCACTAGCTTTGTTCGTAGTGATGCTTTCTAAGGCCCACTTGACTTCACATTCCAAGATGTCTGGCTCTAGGTCAGTGATTACCTCTGCCCTAAATGTCTCATTCTACAGTAAGTCAGCCAGGCATCTTTTCAGGGCAATCACTGAGGACCAAGAGAACAAGCAAAAACGTATAAGCACTTTTTGCTTTGGGGGCATCACACTTGTTAAAATGCCATTGTTCAAGGCAAGTCACACGCTGCACCCAGAGCCAAGGGGTAAAATAGAACAAACACCCAACCCAGAGCAAAGCAAAGGGAGTGGGTACAGAGAGGGATGTCAAATGGAGAACAACAATTAACACAATCAAGTTACTAGACTCCTCTAGCCAGTTTGTCTACTGTTTGAATCAAGGGGATCCTGAGTCAACCGGTGACTTTATAACATACCTAACCCTTCATTTAGGGACCTCAAATCTAGAACTACTCACTTAAATAAGAGTACCTATTCAACTAACCTCAAAACAGTTGAAATTGAGTCACTGAATAATTGTGATTATTATAATCACATTAATTGTGATCATAAATAGATGAAATTTAATTACTAATGTGTAAACAAAATTGACTCATATCCAGGTAACACATGAAACTATGCTAAGTCCATCTTTGTTCTAATGTTCAACGCAATGCAATATTTTTCACAATGCTCTTGCAAGATTATTCTCTAACAAAACAGCACATCCTGGAGAATGGTTAAAATCATGACTGTGCCTTAAGGTAGACACAAACAAGCCAGATATAAGCGAAGAAATGAGATTCTATAAAATGACAATATTAAATCAGTCTTTAGAAATACAGTGGCTTCCCAGGTAACTCAGTGGTAAAGAATTTGCCTGCCAGTGCAGGAGCTTCAGGAGACGTGGGTTCAATTCCTGGGTCAGGAAGATCTCCTGGAGGAGGAAATGGCAACTCACTCCAGTATTCTTGCCTGGAGAATCCCATGGACAGAGGAGCCTGGAAGGCTACAGTCCATGAGATCTCAAAGAGTCAGACACGATTGAGTGACTGATCTAGCAAGAAGTGCAGTTCAAAAGTCATCAGTGTTCTAAAGAATGGTATCAAAAATAAATTGGAAATCAAAGATACATTTCCTCAAAATAGTCATTAGAAATGTATCACCCATTCATTCAACATGTGTTGAAAATCCTCATGATTATATCTGCACTGAGTACTTTTGCAGGAAACTCTGTCTGTACCTTCAAGATAACTGATGTTTGAAATAGAACACTTAGCTATAGGTGTTTAGTTGTCACAGAGATTCATTTGAAATCAAACTTTGTCTCTGAAAAATTGAGTATGAATTAAATGTTAAGCAAATTTTTGAGTTATAATTTAGAGTGAATTTCCCACTTCCATTTGCTAAAATGGGAATCACAAAATGCTTGAGATGGTTTCAGTGTTTTTTGCAGAAAATAATGGAAGTCAAATTTTTAATATTAATATTCTTACAAAAAATTCAATAGTAACATTTCTCAATCATTGGCATAATTCTTTTTTGTTGTTTGTTTCCAGTCTTTTTCTCTTTTTTTTTAAATTGAAGGATCATTGCTTTACAGAATTTTGTGGTTTTCTGTCATACATCAACAAGAATCAGCCATAGGTACACCTCCTTCCCCTCCCTCCCAGACTTACCTTCCGCCTCCGTCCCCACCCGTCCACCCTGAAATCCTGTCACAGAGCCCCTGTTTGAGCTGCCTGAGTCGGGCGTCTCTCACGTCTGCGCCGCTGGGGCGGTGAGGAGCTACCCCACGTCCAATAGGCGGTGGCTGCGCGGGCGCAGGAGGGCCGAGAGGAGCTACTCCACGTTCAAGGTCAGGAGGGGTGGCCTTGAGGAGATACCCCTCATCCATGGTAAGGTGCAGCAGCTGTGCTTTCTTGGAGCAGCTGTGAAGAGATATCCCACGACCAAGGTAAGAGAAACCCAAATAAGATGGTAGGTATTGCGAGGGGGCATCAGAGGGCAGACACACTGAAATCATAATCACAGGAAAAGAGTCGATCTGATCACATGGACCACAGCCTAATGTGGTCCACTGGAGAAGGGAATGGCAAACCACTTCAATATACTTGCCTTGAGAACCCCATGAACAGTATCAAAGGGCAAAATGATAGGATACTGAAAGAGGAATTCCCCAGGTCGGTAGGTGCCCAGTATGCTACTGGAGATCAGTGGAGAAATAACTCTAGAAGGAATGAAGGGATGGGGCAAAAGCAAAACCAATACCCAATTGTGGATGTGACTGGTGATAGAAGCAAGGTCCAATGCTGTAAAGAGCAATATTGCATAGGAACCTGGAATGTTAGGTCCATGAATCAAGGCAAATTGGAAGTGGTCAAACAGGAGACGGCAAGAGTGAACATAGACATTCTAGGAATCAGTGAACTAAAATGGACTGGAATGGGTGAATTTAACTCAGATGACCATTATATCTACCACTGTGGGCAGGAATCCCTTAGAAGAAATGGAGTAGCCATCACGGTCAACAAAAGAGTCCGAAATGCAGTCCTTGGATGCAATCTTTAAAACGACAGAATGATTTCTGTTCATTTCCAAGGCAAACCATTCAATATTACAGTAATCCAGGCCTATGCCCCAACCAGTAATGCTGAAGAAGCCGAACTTGAACGGTTCTATGAAGACCTACAAGACCTTTTAGAATTAACACCCAAAAAAAAAATGTCCTTTTCATTATAGGGGACTGGAATGCAAAAGTAGGAAGTCAAGAAACACCTGGAGTAACAGGAAAATTTGGCCTTGGAGCACGGAATGAAGCAGGACAAAGGCTAATAGAGTTTTGTCAAGAGAAGGCACTGGTCATAGCAAACACCCTCTTCCAACAACACAAGAGAAGACTCTACACATGGACATCACCAGATGGTCAACACCAAAATCAGATTGATTATATTCTTTGCAGCCAAAGATGGAGAAGCTCTATCAAGTTAGCAAAAACAAGACCAGAAGCTGACTGTGGCTCAGATCATGAACTCCTTATTGCCAAATTCAGACTTAAATTGAAGAAAGTAGGGAAAACCACTAGACCATTCGGATATGACCTCAATCAAATCCCTTATGATTATACAGTGGAAGTGAGAAATAGATTTAAGGGTCTAGATCTGATAGATAGAGTGCCTGATGAACTCTGGACGGAGGTTCCTGACATTGTACAGGAGACAGGGATCAAGACCATCCCCTGGAAAAGAAACGCAAAAAAGCAAAACGGCTGTCTGAGGAGGCCTTACAAATAGCTGTGAAAAGAAGAGAGGCGAAAAGCAAAGGAGAAAAGGAAAGATATAAGCATCTGAATGCAGAGTTCCAAAGAAGAGCAAGGAGAGATAAGAAAGCCTTCCTCAGCGATCAATGCAAAGAAATAGAGGAAAACAACAGAATAGGAAAAACAAGAGATCTCTTCAAGAAAATTAGAGATTCCAAGGGAACATTTCATGCAAAGATGGGCTCGATAAAGGACAGAAATGGTATGGACCTAACAGAAGCAGAAGATATTAAGAAGAGGTGGCAAGAATACACAAAAGAACTGCACAAAGAAAATCATCACGACCAAGATAATCACGATAATGTGATCACTGACCTAGAGCCAGACATCTTGGAATGTGAAGTCAAGTGGGACTTAGAGAGCATCACAACAAACAAAGCTAGTGGAGGTGATGGAATTCCAGTTGAGCTATTTCAAATCCTGAAAGATGATGCTGTGAAAGTGCTGTGCTCAATGCCAGCAAATTTGGACAACTCAGCAGTGGCCACAGGACTGGAAAAGGTCAGTCTTCATTCCAATCCCAAAGAAAGGCAATGCCAAAGAATGCTCAAACTATCGCACAGTTGCACTCATCTCACACGCTAGTAAAGTCATGCTCAAAATTCTCCAAGCCAGGCTTCAGCAATACGGGAACCATGAACTTCCAGATGTTCAAGCAGATTTTAGAAAAGGCAGAGGCACCAGAGATCAAATTGCCAACATCTGCTGGATCATGGAGAAAGCAAGAGAGTTCCAGAAAAACATCTATTTCTGCTTCATTGACTATGCCAAAACCTTTGACTGTGTGGATCACAATAAACTGTGGAACATTCTGAAAGAGATGGCAATCCCGGACCACCTGACCTGCCTCTTGAGAAACCTGCATGCAGGTCAGGAAGTTAGAACTGGACATGGAACAACAGACTGGTTCCAAATAGGAAAAGGAGTGTGTCAAGGCTGTATATTGTCACCTTGCTTGTTTAACTTATATGCAGAGTATATCATGAGGAATGCTGGGCTGGAAGAAGCACAAGCTGGAATCAAGATTTCCGGGAGAAATATCAATAACCTCAGATATACAGATGACACCACGCTTATGGCAGAAAGTGAAGAGGAACTCAAAGGCCTCTTGATGAAAGTGAAAGAGGAGAGTGAAAAGGTTGGCTTGAAGCTCAACATTCAGAAAACGAAGATCATGGCATCTGGTCCCATCACTTCATGGGAAATACATGGAAAAATAGTGGAAACAATTTTTTGGGGCTCCAAAATCACTGCAGATGCTGATTGCAGCCAGGAAATTAAAAGACGCTTACTCCTTGGAAGGAATGTTATGACTAACCTCGATAGTATACTAAAAAGCAGAGACATTACTTTGCCAACCAAGGTCCGTCTAGTCAAGGCTATGGTTTTTCCCGTGGTCATGTATGGATATGAGAGTTGGACTGTGAAGAAAGCTGATAGCCGAAGAATTGATGCTTTTGAACTGTGATGTTGGAGAAGACTCTTGAGAGTCCCTTGGACTGCAAGGACATCTAACCAGTCCATTCTAAAGGAGATCAATCCTGGGTGTTCATTGGAAGGACTGATGCTAAAGCTGAAACTGCAATACTTTGGCCACCTCATGCGACGAGTTGACTCACTGGAAAAGACTCTGATGCTGGGAAAGTTTGGGGGCAGGAAGAGAAGGGGACGACAGAGAATGAGATGGCTGGATGGCATCACCGACTCTGTGGACATGAGTTGAGTGTACTCCGGGAGTTGCTGATGGACTGGGAGGCCTGGCGTGCTGTGATTCATGGGGTCACGGAGAGTCGGACACGACTGAGAGACTGAACTGAACTGAACTGAGTCATACAGCAAACCCCCGCTGGCTATCTATTTTGCACATAGTAGAGTAACTGTCTATGTTCCTCTCTCCATACATCTCCCTCTCCCTTCTCTCCTCCCACCGTGTCCCTAGGTCTGCTCTCTATGTTTCTCCACTGCTGCCCTGAAAATAAATTCACCAGCGCCCTCTCTTCAGATTCCATATATGCATGTCAGTATACAATATTTATATTTCTCTTTCTGACTTACTTCACTCTGTATAATGGGCTGTAGTTTCATCCCCCTCATTAGAACAGATTCAAATGTGTTCCTTTATATGGCTGCGTAATATTCCATTGTGTATATGTACCACAGCTTCTTTATCCATTCATCTGTTGGTGGACATCTAGGTTTCTTCCATGTTATAGCTATTGTAAACAGTGCTACAGTGAACATTGGGATACATATGTCTTTTTCAGTTTTTCAGTTCCTCAGGGCATATGCCTCGGAGAAGACAATGGCACCCCACTCCAGTACTCTTGCCTGGAAAACCATGGACGGAGGAGCCTGGAAGGCTGCAGTCCATGGGGTTGCTGAGGGTCGGACACGACTGAACAATTTCACTTTCACTTTTCACTTTCATGCATTGGAGAAGGAAATGGCAGCCCACTCCAGTGTTCTCGCCTGGAGGATCCCAGAAATGGGGGAGCCTGGTGGGCTGCCATCTGTGGGGTCGCACAGGGTCGGACACGACTGAAGTGACTTAGCAGTAGCAGGGTATATGCCTTGGAGTGGGATTGCTGGGCACATGGTGGTTTTACTCCTACCTTTTTAAGTAATCTCCATACTGCCTTCCATAGTGGCTGTATCAGTTTACATTCCCACCAACAATGCAAGAGTGTTCCCTTTTCTCCACACCCTCTCCAGCATTTATTGTTTGCAGACTTTTTGATGATGGCCATTCTGACTGGTGTGAGGAAGTATCTCATTGTAGGTTTGATTTGCATTTCTCTGGTAATGAGTGATGTTGAGCACCTTTTCATGTGCTTGTCAGAATCATTGGCATGATTCTTAATTTAATCATCTGGTCTGGTCCGATGAAATTCTGACTGGTAGGGTCATGCACACATGCGTGCCCAGTCACTCAGTCATGTCCCACTCTTTGCAACTTCATGGACTGTAGCCTGCCAGGCTCCTATGTCTATGGCACCCTCCAGCCAAGAATACTAAAGTGAGTTGCCATTTCCTACTCCAGAGGATCTTCCCAACCCAGGGATTGAACCTGGGTCTCCTGCATCTCCTTCATTGGCAAGCAGATTCCTCACCACTGAGCCACCTGGGAAGGCTGGTAGGTTCATAGAGATAGTTAAATGAAAACTGATTGGATTTTGCATCTCGCTTTGTATTTCTTGCCTCTATGATCCAAAAAGTAAAGTCATGGTAATGAGAGTTGCTTCCAACCAAAAAGACTTTGAATAAAATAGTTCTATCAAGGCTACAGAATTATACTCCACTCCTGACCCAAGCCTTTTCTGGCGAGTTATCTATGAAGTTTTCCTTCTCTTTCTTAATCCACTTTGTCTTTATCTCCAAGCCAGAATAGAACTCTTTCTGAATGAAACTGCTGCACTACCAATTTTAACTCTCTCTTTATTTTATTTTATTTTTTGAGACTTAACTATGGAAGCAGATCACACAATATGGTGAGATAAGAGTCCTAACGGCAGCAGGCCCCCTGTCATCCAGTTTCTCTCGTTATCAGCACACAGGTTCTTTTAGACATTCAATTCTGCTGCGGTGCTTTCAGGGGCCACAGTATACAGCAAAGTCTCCTCGTCCACAGAGGATCGTATGAGACACTAGGAATGTAGATTCTTTCCAGCAATCCTCAAAGGAAAAATGGAAAGCTTTTTTCTTTTGTACTGCTGAGACATCCCCAGCCTTTCCTCGATTTCCAGTCCCAGCTGTCATATGGAATGAACAAAATCACAACAGTAGCTTTTTGTAAGGGAAGGTCCATTGCTTCCAAAATCTAATATTAATGCAACTTGAATAAGCACTCAAATAAAGATAAGGAACCAGCACCATTAGAATTTTATGGAAACGTATCAGGAAACAAAAAGGCAGATTTGTGGCTTCCTTCTCTTAAATAAAAAAAAAGGGACTTAACTAATAGCCAAAATATACCAGAATAATGAAAACAACAATCACTGTGGTGGTGACTGCTGCCATGAAATTAAAAGACACTTGTTCCTTGTTGATCTTCAAAAGAACAATTTTATCAATGTTACTTAGGTTAATGTAGGGAAGGCTTGGCAGGATGTAGAAGCAACAGTTGACACAAATCACTTTCACTCGTGTTTGGCAGTGGAAGCAAAGGACAGAAATGAAGATATTGAGTAGGGTTCCCTGCGCTACACAGTAGGACTGTGTTATTTATCTATTGTATATGTGTTGTTTTTGTTCAGTCACTAAGTCATATCCGACTCTTTGTGACCCTACGGACTGAAGCTTGCCAGGCTTCTTTTATCTCCCAGATCTTGCTCAAACTCATGTCCATTGAGTCAGTGATGCCATCCAACCATCTCATCCTCTGTTGCCCCCTTCTCCTCCTGCCCTCAATCTTTCCCAGCATCAGGGTCTTTCTTTTGAGGGTGTTCTTCACATCAGGTGGCCAAAGTAATGGAATTTCGGCATCAGTTTTTCCAATGAATATTCAGGGTTGATTTCCTTTAGGATGGACTGTTTTGATCACCTTTCTGTCCTAGGGACTCTCAAGAGTCTTCTCTAGCACCACAGTTCAAAAGCACCAATTCTTCTGCACTCAGCCTTCTTTATGGTCCAACTCTCACATCTGTACATGATTACTGGAAAAATCATAGCTTTAACAATACGGACCTTTGTCAGCAAAGTGATGTCCCTGCTTTTCAATATGCTGTATAGGTTTGTCATAGCTTTCCTTCCAAGGAGCAAGTGTCTTTTAATTTCATGGCAGCAGTCACCACCCACAGTGATTTTGTATATGCTAATCCCACTCTCTCATTGATCCCTCCTTCTCCTCTACCCTTTGGTAACCATAAACTTGGTCTCTTTGTCTGTGAGTCTGTTTCTGTTTTGAAAATAAGTCACTATAAACATTCTTTTTACAGTTTCATAATGCACACATGCATATGTATCTGCTAGATAATTAGGAGTAAAATTTCAGGAGCATGGAGTATACATATATTAAGACAAATAGAGAATTAGCAATTGTACTAATGCCTGCTTTTGTCAGCAGTAAATGGAAGTTGTTGTTTCAGGGATTCTCTTATGTTTGGTACTGTCAGCCACTGTAGCTTTACCACTTTGGGGTGAACATTTTACCTCAGTTCACTTTGGGGCGAACATTTTACCTCAGTTCAGTTCAGTTCAGTCGCTCAGTCGTGTCCAACTCTTTGCGACCCCATGAATCACAGCACGCCAGGCCTCCCTGTCCATCACCAACTCCTGGAGTTCACTCAAACTCATGTCCATCAAGTCGGTGATGTCATCCAGCCATCTCATTCTCTGTCGTTCCCTTCTCCTCCTGCCCCCAATCCCTCCTGGCATCAGAGTCTTTTCCAGTGAGTCAACTCAGTGTATGTTTAATTTGCAATTATAATTTATATAGTTATAAATACATAACTGTTATATAAATATATAACTTTAATTATAAAGCAAAGCACTTTTTTATGTATGTTCATTGGCCATTGGATATCGCCTTTTCTAAAATGCCTGTTCAACCCTCTTGACTATTTTCCTGTTGTCATGTTTTCCTTATTGATTGCTGGTGGTTCTTTTATAACCTGAATATAAGCTTTTTGTCAGTTACTTGTTAGGGAAATGTATTCTGTCACTCTTTTTTATTAGTTTCTCCATGACATATCTTAATTTTGATATCACTATAGTCTTGCCTTTCCTAAAGTCTTAAGTAAATGAAATATTATGTAGTCAGTTGTGCTGACATACTATTTTTAAGGTCTATTCATGTTGTATGCATTAATATTCTATTACTTTTTATTTCTAAATAATATTCCATAATACAGAAATACCACAAGTCATTGTTTGTTCATGCATTCACCACCTGTGATGTTTTTGGGTTTATATGTACTATCATGCTCAGCCCCTTCTCAGTAATTCTTCATTTTTCTTCTGTTTTTTTTTTTTTTGGATAAAGTATTTTCATTATTCCATTATTTTGGTCACTATTATCTGGTAGTACTATCTGCCCCTGCAACTTGTTGGTGGCTCCCTTAAAGGCGACAGTACTCATCCTCCAGTTATCAAAGTCTAATGTTACTTGGCACTTTTTCTCTTTTACAGATCGATGAAAAAAGAACTTTGAAGATTTTAACTTGACTCATTCCCCTTCTACTTATATGATATGGTCATATTTTCTTATAAGGTTTTACTATTTTTTAACAGTCATTATTCATTTAAATCTGTTTATTTGTTCCTCATTTTCATTGTACTTGATTTCTTTCTGTATCTCAAATTTTGAGCCTGAATAATGTTCCTTCTGTCTTTGGTATATATTACAGGTGATAAATTCTCCTAGTTTTTACTTATCTGAAAAATGCTGTTTATCTATTTTTGGAAGGTATTTTCACTGAGTATAGAATTCTCCACAGCAGTTATTTACTATGAATGCTTTAAAGATAACACTTCATTACTTTCTAGCTTTTGTTGTTGCTCTTCTGAAGTCAGCTTGTCACTCTAATAGTTGTTCCCTTGAAAGTAGTTTGCTTTTTTCTCCTCTGGATGCTCTTATTACTTGTTCTTTGTTTTTGATTTTCAGATGTTATATTATGACAAGTCTATATTGGTTTGTTTGCTGTTTTGCTGTTTGAGGTCTGTAAAGATGATTGAATATGTGACAATATGTTTTGCTAACTTTGGGAAACTCTCAGATCCACTCCCTATCGCCAACTGCTTCTGGCCCATTATCTCTCTTCAGTGCTCCAGGGGCTCCAAATCACTTTTTCACAGTGTTGTTTACACTATATTTCCTAATTTTAACTCTCCATACTTCACTTTGTATTTTGCAGTTGTACATTTTCTATGTGGTTCTTTTCCATATGGAATTGACTGTAATGCAACAGGAATTGAGAAAATTCAGTGTGACTTCAGTCCCTTCGAGGACTGGCTGAATTCCAGTTCACTCTGACTCTTGCTTTGGGTTCTCAATCCAAAATAAGAAAATTTACCCTGAACCACCAGAAAGTCCTGGACTTTAATTTTCTTGTCCCCAGCTACAGATTTCTTAAAATTTTTTGCACAATACCTCAACTCCTCAAGTATCTCTTCCAGGTTTAGCAGATGCAAAAGAACAGCCCTGAATTTCAGACTTACCTTTCTGAGGGAGTTTCTCTAATGATTTCAAACAGATAAACCATTTTGTAATATTTTGTTCATATTTTCTAGTTCTTAGTGTGAGGTTTAATCCAACTTACCCTGTTCATCATTGCTGGAGAATAATTTACTTGGTTTAAAATTGAATATTCCTTCTGTAATCATCACTCTAATCCTCTGAAACATTTAATTTTAATGCTTAATTTAAATTTTTCTTTTCACCTCCGTCAAACTGCGCCTCTAATTTCCATCTATAACCCCTGTATTTCTACACATACTCTATACTCCTTATTTATCTTTCAGGACTTTGTTTTCCCTTTATATGCATTCTTTTGAAAATGTGTCTGTCAGGATAAATAGCTTTTCATACATACCCTTCAATAAGTTTATCTACACTTACAGCTGCAGCTATGTCAATGATTTCTACCACATCCTCTTTGGTCCTGAAATATCATTTGCGCTTATGTCTCATATTTTTAACTACACAGAGGTCAACTCCATTGAGATGCCCAGTCTTCATGTCTCGTTAAGCTTGACGAGCTTAAGCTTGGTCACCTCCCTCCCAACTAAACTATTTTGAAGGGGTGCAGGACATTAGGAAGGGGGAAAAAAGAGCATAAGGAAATATACATGCCCAAAGAGCCACAGTCAACTATTTGTTGACTTCATAAATTCAGAAAAGAAATATTAGAGAAGCAAAGATGATTCCAGGTTTGCTTTCTTGGAAGATGTAGAAGTACTTCCTTTTGCTGTTGATTAAGGAAATGGCAACCCACTCCAGTGTTCTTGCCTGGAGAATCCCAGGGACGGGGAAGCCTGGTGGGCTTCCGTCTATGGGGTCGCACAGAGTCGGACACAACTGAAGTGACTTAGCAGCAGCAGCACTGGGCTGGGAGGAAAGCTGCCCTGGGGAGATGGGTGCTATGCTTACTTTCTCTTTACTCATCTCCCCACCCCGTCACCACCGCCTCCATTAGAAATATATCGAGCAATGCTGTCATAGTATTCTTCCTGTTGCTGATGTTTAGTCACTTAGTTGTGTCCAACTCTTTTACAACCCCAAAGACTGTAGCCCGCCAGGCTCCTCTGTCCATGGAATTCTCCAGGCAAGAATACTGGATCAGGTAGCCATTCCCTTCTCCAGGAGACTTTCCCAACCCAGGGATCAAACCCAGATTTCCTGCATTGCAGGCATATTCTTTACCATCTGAGCCACCAGGGATGCCCAGTATTCTTCCTAAAACACACTGTTATTCACATGTCTCCAAAAATGAAGAATCCAGAGTATCATCTCTCTTCTTCTGTGCCAACTCCAAACAACTCTGCCTAATTTTCAAGTCTGTTTGTAGTGTTTCTATTCTACCTAGCCATTGTTTTTCATAATGCAATCTCTGTTCCAATCAATAAACTTCTGCAAAATGCTTAATTTTATTCCCTACTTCCCAATTGTTCTTTATGCTGATCTCAAGACTGAAAGGTTTTCTCTGCTTCCCTAAACTCTTATTAGTCTTAATTATTCTTCAAGTTTCAAGTTCCGCCTCTGCCACAAAGCCCTCTGAAACTATACTAGCTCATGCTGCTCCCAGCCTTCTCTCAAAAACCTATTACAGGAAGATAATATCAGCAAAAGGAAAACATAAGAATTTCTAGTTTTTGTCCATCCCAGAAACATCCGAATAAAAAACTATTTCCCTGCAAGAAAACACATTCCCAAGATCCAAGGATCCCAGGTAAGGGATTACAGCTCCCGAGGGAAGCATAGAAATAAGCAAGGGCTCATTGAGGCGGGCTGGGGAGAGGATTCATGCTCCCCGCCCATCACAGCCCCAGGACCAGAAGGCCCAGCACGGACAGAGACACCCTCCCTGGTGGAGGGAGAGTGAAGTGAACCCCAGACTTCCCCTCCAGCCCCAGAGCCTGCCTATCCCACATCAGGCTTACCCCTTCAGGCCTAGGTAACCCGCTGCAAGTTCCCACAAGCCCAGACCAACCCCTCAGGTACCCCAGTGCTGGTCAGCTCCCATGGCCTCCAGGTTCCCAATGAGCCCCTGCAAACTGGGGCTCCATGTTGGCACCCACGAACCCAGACTTCTGTCTGGGCCCAGAACCAGGCCAGCTGCTGTGGAGAAAGGCTTTCAACTCACTCCAGCACCAGTCAGCCTCTGTGATCTCAACTTCCAAGCCAACTCCCAGGGCCCCAGGATCTAGAATGGCTCCCTCCAAACCAGTCTCCCAGTCACTCAGTGCTGTCTGTCCCCCTACCCAGACTCCAGACCCCCCTCCATGAACATCCATGAATTGTCTGACCAAGAATTCAGAATCATCCTCTTAAAGAAATAGCATGAACCACACACACAAAAAAAAGGACAATCACAAGCAAAAGGATGAAATTGAATCCTTATCTTAAAACTATTCAAAAAATTAACTCAAAATGCATTAAAGACTTAAATGTAAGACCCCAAACTATAAAACTGCTGGAAGAAAGATTAAGGAAGAAACTCCTTGACGTTACTCTTGCAAACAAAACAATCAGAAAAACACAAATTCAACCCATGGAATGGGAAAAAAATATTTGCAAACCATCTATCTGATAAGGGGCTAATACCAAAAATATATAAGGAACTCATACAACTCAAAAGCAAAACAATAAACAACCGAGTTAAAAACTGGCAGAGGACCTGAACAGACATGTTCCTGAAAAAGATATATAGATGGACAGCAGGCAAATGAAAAGATGTTCATCATTAATCATCAGGGAGGTGCAAATAAAAACAAGATAGAGCCTCACACTTGTCAGAATAGCTATCATGAAAAACACCAGATACAAGTGTTGGGAAGGACATGGAGAAAGGTGAACCCTGTGTGCTGTTGGTGGTCATGTAAATTGATGAGCCACTGTGGGGAACAGGGTGGTTTCTTTAAAAATTAAAAATATAACTCCCATATGATCTAGCAACCCCATTTCCAGGTATATATCCAAAGAAAATAAAACCATTATCTCAAAGAGATATCTATATCCATATGTTGACTGTAGCATTATTTACAACAGCCAAGAGAGGGAAGCAACCTAAATATCCATGAAACCAGGGAAGGGACAAAGCAGATGTGGTATATATGTGAAATGGAATATTACTAGGCCACAAAAAAGAAAATCCTGCCATTTGCAGCAACATGGATGAACCTTAAGGGCATCATGCTAAGTAAAATAAATCAGACAGGAAATGACAAATACCGTATGTCCTTACTTTTATGTGGAATCTAACAAAGCTGAACCCATCAAAATAGAATGATGGTTGGCAGGGACTGAGGGTGTGGGAAATGAGGACATGTTCAAAAGGTACATATCCCAGCTACAAAATGAATACGTTCTGGGAATTTAGCGATTTAGCGTATTAATACTACAGGGTAACTATAATTACAATATTACACTATATACGATAAAGAAACAGATCTCACATGTCATCACCTTGAAAATGAAAGGTAATTATGTGAGAAAATGAAGATGTTAACTAATCTTATCATGGTAACCATTTCGCAATATATATGTGTATCAAAGCATCATTCTCTCTGCTCATTCTCTCTCCCCCATATAACTTCAGCTGAATGAGTAGTAGCACTAGGAATCCATGGATAAATAATAAAAAGGAAAGGGAGAGATGTCTTTATTCTTACATGATTTCAGAGCAAGCTGTGTAAAGGTACTTAAATCAGACACTCATCAAAACTAACTAAAGCATCAAGCAATCCATTACAGAGCCCAATTCCTTATTTTGATTGAATACATCAGACTCTTCAACCTATCTGCCTATAAAGCGAAAGTCTCTTCTGGGTTCGTAATCATTTACTTCAGTTTCTGCTGCCCTTTTATACACAATGTCTATGTGTATATTTTATACACAATGTCTATGATACTATAAAATGTTATGTATGAGACAGGTAAAGAAGCAAGAAAACATGACCCATAATTACTCAATAGAATAAAGCTACAATAATCAAGGTAACATGATATTGCTGAAAGAATAGAGAAACAAATTCATGGAGCAGAATAAAGAGCCCAGCCATGTGGGTGTGTGCGTGCTAAGGTACTTCAGTCATGTGCGACTCTGTGCAACCCTATGGACTGTAGCCCACCAGGCCCCTCTGTCCATGGGATTTCCCAGGCAAGAGTACTGGAGTGGGTAGCCATCCCCTTCTCCAGGGGATCTTCCTGACCCAGGGATCAAACTCAGGTTTCTTGTATTGCAGGCCGGTTCTTTACCACCTGAGCCACAGGGAAGTCCAGCAAATAGTAGACTCACACGAATGTTGCCGGTTGATCTGTGACAAAGGAGCAAAGGCAATACAATGGAGCAAAGGCAGTCTTTTTAACAAATATTGCTGGAACAACTGGACATTCACATGCAAAAAAAAAATAAAATAAAATGAATCTACACATAAACCTGGCACCCTTCAAAATTAACTCAAAATGAATCACAGATCTAAATATACACACAAAACTATAAAACTCCTAAAAGATAACATAAGAGAAAATCTTGATAATCTTGGCTATGGCAATAATTTTTTAGATTCAGCAGAATAGGCATAATATATAAAAGGGATAAAATTGATAAGTTGGACTTCATTAAAATTAAAAATTTCTACTCAGTAAGGACAACCAGTCCATTCTAAAGGAGATCTATCCTGGGTGTTCATTGGAAGGACTGATGGTAAAGCTGAAACTCCAATACTTTGGCCACCTCATGCGACAAGTTGACTCACTGGAAAAGACTCTGATGCTGGGAGGGATTGGGGGCAGGAGGAGAAGGGGACGACCGAGAATGAGGTGGCTGGATGGCATCACCGACTCAATGGACATGAGTTTGAGTGAACTCCGGGAGTTGGTGATGGGACAGGGAGGCCTGGCGTGCTGTGATTCATGGGGTCGCAGAGAGTCGGACACGACTGAGCGACTGAACTGAACTGAACTGAACTGAAGGACAATGTCAAGAGAAGAGAAGAGTGGGAGATTCCCAAAGACCAAGAGAAAACATTTGCAAAAGTCACATCTGATAAAATACAGTTATCCTAAATATAAAAAGAATGTTTAAAGCTCAATGATAAGAAAATGAATCACTCAATGAGCAAAGGACCTGAACTGACACCTCACCTAAGAAGATATACAGATGGCAGAAAAACTTATAAAAAGATGTTCAACTTCATGAGCTATTAGAGAATTGTGAATTAAAACAATGAGATGCCACTATACATCTCTTGCTGCTGCTGCTGCTGCTAAGTCACTTCAGTCGTGTCTGACTCTGTGTGACCCCATAGACGGAAGACCACCAGGCTCCCCTGTCCCTGGGATTCTCCAGGCAAGAACAATGGAGTGGGTTGCCATTTAGAAGAGACCAAATTCAAAACAGTGACAGCACCAAATGTTGACAAGATGCAACAGGAACTCTAATTTATTGCTGATGGAAATGTAAAATCATACAGCCTGTTTATTAGTTTGGTGATTTCTTACAAAACTAAACATACTGTTATTAAAAAGTATAGTAATTGTGCTTCTTGGCATTTACCCAAATGAACTAAAAACTAATGCCCACACAAAAACCTGCCCACAGATTTTTTTTATAGTAACTTTGTTCATAATTTACAAAATGAAGAAGCAACCAAGGTGTCTTTCAGTGGGCAAGTGGAAAAATAACTGGTCTATCCAGGCAACAGAATAATGTGTGTGCGTATATGCTCAGTCACTTCAGTCACGGCTCACTCTTTGCGACACTATGGACTGTATCCTGCCAGGTTCCTCAGTCCATGGGGTTCTTCAGGCAAGCGTACTGGTGTGGGTTGCCATGCCCTTCTCCAGGGGAATCTTCCCCATCCAGGGATTGAACCCAGGTCTCCTGCATTACAGGGGGATTCTTTACTTCTGAGCCACCAGGGAAGCCCAACAGGATAATATTTAATGCTAAAAAAGAAAGGAACTATCAAACCACAAAAAGACATTTGTTCTGTTGCTAAGTCATATGCGACTCTTTGCAACCCCATGAACTGCAGTGTGCCAGGCTTCCCTGTCCTTTACTATCTCCTCGACTTTCCTCAAACTCATGTCCATTGAGTCAGTGCTGCTATCTAACCTTCTCATCCTCTGCCGCCCCCTTCACCTCCTGCCCTCAATCTTTCCCAGCATCAGTCTTTTCCAATGAGTTGGCTCTTTGCAACAGGTGAGTAAATATTGGAGCTTCAGCTTCAGCATTGGAGGAGACTCAAATGAATATTACTAAGTGAAAGAAGCCAAACTAAAAAGGCTACTTGCTGTATGACATTCTAGAAAAAGCAAATAAAAGAATGAAAGATCAGTGGTCACCAGAGTTACTCAGGATAGAAGCAGGATTTACCCTCAACTTTGCAGTCAACCGCTGCAGCCACCCCCAACCGTGCACCCTAAGGAGACTCACAATCAGAAGCACTGGATCCTTGCCCCAGATGGCTGAGGAGCACATCAAAGAAGTGATCTTAATAAGCCCAGACTTCGCATTTTCCCATACATGGAAAAATGCTAAATTCCTTAACTTGAGATATCTGATTTTCTTCAACTAACTGCAATTTTTTGATGTTCCGACCACCCGGTCTTTTGTTGCAAAAACTCTTATCCTTGGCTTGCCTCTTTGGAGCAGTCTCTCAGAGTTATCTGAGTTCCTGTGTCCCAGGATTAAGCCCTCAGAAAATCCACCAAACAAAACATCAGTTCAGTTTAGTCTCTCAGTCATGTCCGGCTCTTTGCAACCCCCATGGACAACAGCACACCAGTCTTCCCTGTCCATCACCAACTCCTGGAGCTTGCTCAAACTCATGTCAATCGAGTTGGTGATGCCATCCAACCATCTCATCCTCTGTCATCTCAACTTTTAGATTGTGGTGGGTTTTTTTCAGTCAAGAACAATTTTAATTGTAAAAATACAATGTCAGAACCCAGGTGGCATAGTAGTAAAGAATCCACCTGCCAATACAGGAGACGCAAGAGACACGAATTTGATCCCTGGATCAGGAAGAGCACTTAGAGTAGGAAATGACAACCCACTCCAGTATTCTTTCCTGGAAAATTCCATGGACATAGGAGCCTGGTGGGCTACAGTCCATGGGGTCGCAAAGAGTCAGACATGACTGAGTGCACACAAGTCCTCAGAATGTCCACCAAATAAAACACAACTCTTAACTTTTAGGTTATGCTTTTTTTTTTTTTCAGTCGCGAACAATCTGCCATGAAGATACAATGTCAGAACAATAATACATACTAGAAACCAGCAACAGATGCCATGTACATAAAAATTAAAGAAATGATCATAGGGACAGCTCAAAAAGGAGAAAATGGATGGACTACTAGAAAAAGAAATGCTGTTGGCTTAACTGACAAGCAATTTAGAACAAGAAGATTGCTTTCTTATCTCACAATTTTTGACTGTCTAAAGCAAATCCAGATAGTTTAAAATATAAATGTTTATTTTAAAAAAAGAAAGCTAAACGCACCTAGAGTGGGAAACAACATTCAATCTCGGAAGTGTCTGGCAATGGAAACCTTTTAATAAATTATTAGTGAATAAAAATGGAACTGTATCTAGGGGCTATGTTCCATCCCTATAGAAGCTAGAAAATGGGTGGTTGTAAGTTTATATTCTAGTTTGAAACAATTGAGTATAAGGTGTGAATTTTACCCTTTTTCCTTTCCTCTATAGCACCTAATACAGTGTTGAGCTCTACACATTAAATTTTCAGTATATTCACCATTGACTGATTCATCATAAATACCATGCTTCTTCTTAGAAGGCAAGAAAATTTGCTTGTGGGATTTTCATTTAAAAGAATTATGCTATTCATCAAAATTTTCACCCTGCCATCTGTTCTCAACATTACTTTATTTCAAACTAGGTTTAGCATAGCAAAGCATATGAATTTTCCTTTAGAAATAAGAAGGATATAAAAGTTTGTTTTCTAAACTATATTCAGCAGTAAATGCTTATTTTGAAGACCTTATGTGCATGCAGGCTGTTAGAATTCGTTATCATTTGAACTACTTCCTATAAAGGTGAAGAGCAGCAAGATTTAGAGTATCACTTACATTGCACAGCGTGTGTGTTTTTACATACTCTCAAAATGAATTTCTCTCTTTAAAAAAAATCCAAAATAAGTAAATCACTAGGTCACAATTTAGCAGTATGTGTCTCAGAAGTCCTGAGTCCCTGGCTTGCCCTCTGAGTGGTTTTAGGCTTACAATTCAGAAGACTAGAAAATGAGTTATTAAATCTAGATTTTAGATTCTAAAATATTGCTATAAGCAGAGTCTTCTACTTTCCAGATTTTAGGTGTCAATAGTCTGCTCTTTTGAAGTGGAACGAATAGAATGTGCAGAAATGGTCTGGGATATCTGGAAAGACTATGTACTTGAGATATCTCATTTACACATATTAATAACTAGAAAGTCATTTGAGTTAAAATTATTTTCCTATAAAATGCAACTATATGGTGGGAAAGACAGTCATAAAGAAAGCTAGACACATAACATCTAATATCTGAAATCTTCAAAGAAAGGAATAAAATTTTATATTGGAGAGAGACCAAGGATTAAAAAAAAAAAAGAAGAAGACCATTCTGGGGCACAGTTCAGTCACTCAGTCATGTCCTACTCTCCGCAACCCCATGAATCACAGCACGCCAGGCCTCCCTGTTCATCACCAACTCCCGGAGTTCACTCAAACTCATGTCCACAGAGTCGGTGATGCCATCCAGCCATCTCATTCTCTGTCGTCCCCATCTCCTCCCTCCCCCGGTCCCTCCTAGTATCAGACTCTTTTCCAGTGAGTCAACTCTTCGCATGAGGTGGCCAAACTACAGAACACAGTCAAAAAAGGCTGCTCTGGAGTGGGGAGGGAGTAGAAATAAGTGGTATTCCAATGAGAAACTAAAGGGCTCCAGAGTTCAGGAAACAGAACATAACAGCTGCTGGGGAGTGGACATGGTAAAGCTGAATCCAGCATCGGTAGGCTGCATCGGTAGGCTGACACAAAATTCATTCTCAGAGCCTGAAGAGCTTTGGGTTAAGTAGACAAGAATAGGCTTCCCTGGTGGCTCAGACAGTAAAGAATCTGCCTCTAATGTAGGAGACCCAGGAGACATGGATTCAGTCCCTGGGTTGGGAAGATCTCCCTGGAGAAGAGAATGGCTACCCGCTCCAGTATTCTTGCCTGGAGAATTCCGTGGACATAGGAGTCTGGTGGGCTACAGTCCATGGGGGTCACAAAGAGTCAGACATGGTTGGGCTACCAACACTCACAGAAAAGAATAGCTTTACTGCTTTTCCAGGCAACGTAGGCCACAGCAAGTTGACGCCCTCAAAACTATGTCTCAATCTGGATAGTGAGGAGTTTCATAGTAACAGTTCAAAGACGGTGTGATTAACTCATGGATATTCTTCTGATTGATTGACAGTGAGGTAAGTGGGAGTCAGAAATATCAACCTTCTGGTTCCAACTTTTTTGGGGTCTCTGTGTTTGTGAGCATGCCTGCTCAGTCTTGTCCGACTCTTTGTGTGACCCCATGGACTGTAGCCCTCCAGGCTCCTCTGTCCATGGGATTATCTGGCAAGAATACTGGAGTGGGCTGCCATTTCCTCCTACCAGGGGATCTTCCTGACCCAGGGATCAAACCCATCTCTCCTACATCTCCTGCATTGACAGGTAGATTTTTTTACCTCGGAGCCACCTGGGAAGCCCATGCTTGTGAGCTGCATACCATTAACTTCTCCCACCTGGTAGGAGTTTCAGTCTCTGCATAAAAACTCAAATACAAAGTTCTGTGTACCCCTTGAGGGAGAACCAGGACCCTGTCCCAAGGCTGCACTAATGTTCCTTTTGACTTTTCCTCCCTTGTCCCTGAGTCCCCTCCCTTCCCTAAATAACAGCGATTCAAACCTGCCTGTTGGAACTCAGGGAAGGTAGTGGAGGGTGAAATGGGGTGCAAGACTCCCCTGATGATCCAGAGGTTAGGAATCCACCCGCCAATGCAGGGGATTGATACAGGTTCAATCCTGGGTCCGGGAAGATTCCACATGCCTCAGGGCAACTATGCCGGTGAACCACAACTACCGCAGCCCTACAGCCTCTGCCCCAAAAGAAGAGAAGCCGCCACAGTGAGAAGACACACAAAGCATCTAGAGAAAGCCAGTGCATGGCAATGAAGATCCAGCTCAGCCAAAAATAATAAATCAGTTTGTTTAAGAAAAGAAAATGCTTAAAAAAAATAAAATGGGGAAAACAGAAAGGCTCTTGTGCCCAGGAGCCCTACAGTCCTGCTTGGTATCAGCGGTAGAAGGAAATAGCTGAAAAGATTGCTGAGGGACAACTATGAGTGCCCAAAGCCCATTCCAAGCCTGACTGTTTGAGGAACTGAAATTCTCTTTAGAGACGGATTCTAAGGATATTTAAACCATTTGTTCTCAATAGGTGGGCAAAGGCCAGCAGTGTCAGCATCATAGAAAATGGGTTATGAATGCAAAGTATTAGCTGACTCCCACTCAGTCTTGCTGAATCAGATACTTTAAGCGTAGATTTCAAGAGATTGTTTGAACAAGCTCTTAAGGTAATTCTGATACTCTCTCAACGTTCAAGCAATCACTTCAGTTCAGTTCAGTCACTCAGTTGTGTCCAACTCTTTGTGACACCCTGGACTGCAGCACACCAGGCCTCCCTGTCCATCACCAACCCCCAGAGTTTACTCAAACTCATGTCCATTGAGTCGGTGATGGAAACTGCTAGTTTGCGGACATCACTACATTTGCCACAGACTCTGGTGTTGACAACAGTATGATCAGGCCACCCATGATGGCAGTTTTCTTGCTTTCTGTGCATTGCCTGCCCGACCAGTCCCTGCCTGACATCCATGTGCGCTAAGTCTCTTCAGTCGTGTCCAACCCTATGGACTGTAGCCCACCAGGTTCACCTGTCCATGGGATTCTCCAGGCAAGAATAATGGAATGAGTTGCCATGATGTCCTCCAGGGGATCTTCCCAACCCATGGATTGAACCCATGCCTCTTATGTCTTCTGCATTGTCAGGCAGGTTTTTACCACTACTGCTGTCTGCCGAAATCAGATTGATTATATTCTTTGCAAACAAAGATGGAGAAGCTGTATATAGTTAGCGAAAACAAGACCAGGAGCTGACTGTGGCTCAGATCATGAACTCCTTATTGCGAAGTTCAGACTTAAATTGAAGAAAGTAGGGAAAACCACTAGACCATTCAGATATGACCTCAATCAAATCCCTTATGATTATACAGTGGAAGTGAGAAATAGATTTAAGGGACTAGATCTGATTGATAGAGTGCTGATGAACTCTGGACGGAGGTTCGTGACATTATACAGGAGACAGGGACCAAGACCATCCCCATGGAAAAGAAATGCAAAAGAGCGAAATGGCTGTCTGAGGAGGCCTTACAAATAGCTGTGAAAAGAAGAGAGGCGAAAAGCAAAGGAGAAAAGGAAAGATGTAAGCATCTGAATGCAGAGTTCCAAAGAATAGCAAGGAGAGATAAGAAAGCCTTCCTCAGTGATCAATACAAAGAAATAGAGGAAAACAACAGAATAGGAAAAACAAGAGATCTCTTCAAGAAAATTAGAGATTCCAAGGGAACATTTCATGCAAAGACGGGCTCGATAAAGGACAGAAATGGTATGGACCTAACAGAAGCAGAAGATATTAAGAAGAGGTGGCAAGAATACACAGAAGAACTGTACAAAAAAGATCTTCACGACCAAGATAGTCACGATAACGTGATCACTGACCTAGAGCCAGACATCTTGGAATGTGAAGTCAAGTGGGCCTTAGAAAGCATCACTACGAACAAAGCTAGTGGAGGTGATGGAATTCCAGTTGAGCTATTTCAAGTCTTGAAAGATGATGCTGTGAAAGTGCTGCACTCAATATGCCAGCAGATTTGGAAAACTCAGCAGTGGCCACAGGACTGGAAGAGGTCAGTCTTCATTCCAATCCCAAAGAAAGGCAATGCCAAAGAATGCTCAAACTACCGCACAATTGCACTCATCTCACACGCTAGTAAAGTCATGCTCAAAATTCTCCAAGCCAGGCTTCAGCAGTATGTAAACCGTGAACTCCCAGATGTTCAAGCAGGTTTTAGAAAAGGCAGAGGCACCAGAGATCAAATTGCCAACATCCGCTGGATCATGGAGAAAGCAAGAGAGTTTCAGAAAAACATCTATTTCTGCTTTATTGACTATGCCAAAGCCTTTGACTGTGTGGATCACAAGAAACTGTGGAACATTCTGAAAGAGATGGCAATCCCAGACCACCTGACCTGCCTCTTGAGAAACCTGTATGCAGGTCAGGAAGCAACTGTTAGAACTGGACATGGAACAACAGACTGGTTCCAAATAGGAAAAGGTGTACGTCAAGGTTGTATATTGTCACCTTGCTTATTTAACTTATATGCAGAGTACATCATGAGGAATGCTGGGCTGGAAGAAGCACAAGCTGGAATCAAGATTGCTGGGAGAAATATCAATAACCTCAGATATGCAGATGACACTACCCTTATGGCAGAAAGTGAAGAGGAACTCAAAAGCCTCTTGATGAAAGTGAAAGAGGAGAGTGAAAAGGTTGGCTTGAAGCTCAACATTCAGAAAACTAAGATCATGGCATCTGGTCCCATCACTTCATGGGAAATAGATGGAAAAACAGTGGAAACAGTGTCAGACTTTGTTTTTTTGGGCTCCAAAATCACTGCAGATGCTGATTGCAGCCATGAAATTAAAAGACGCTTGCTCCTTGGAAGGAAAGTTATGACCAACCTTGATAGTATATTAAAAAGCAGAGACTACTTTGCCAACCAAGGTCCGTCTAGTCAAGGCAATGGTTTTTTCCGTGGTCATGTATGGATGTGAGAGTTGGACTGTGAAGAAGGCTGACCGCCGAAGAATCGATGCTTTTGAACTGTGGTGTTGGAGAAGACTCTTGAGAGTCCCTTATACTGCAAGGAGATCCAACCAGTCCATTCTAGAGGAGATCAATCCTGGATGTTCATTGGAAGGACTGATGCTAAAGCTGAAACTGCAATACTTTGGCCACCTCATGCGACGAGTTGACTCACTGGAAAAGACTCTGATGCTGGGAAAGGTTGGGGGCGGGAGGAGAAGGGGACGACGGAGAATGAGATGACTGGATGGCATCACCGACTCTGTGGACATGAGTTTGAGTGAACTCCGGGAGTTGGTGATGGACAGGGAGGCCTGGCGTGCTGTGATTCATGGGGTCGTGGAGAGTCGGACACGACTGAGCGACTGAACTGAACTGAACTGAACTGCTGTCTGCCTTACCTACTCCCTCTCATCTGACTGATCTTCTGCCTTAATCACTGAGCCTAATCAGTAAGCACCTCTGTACTTGCCCCTGGCCCTAGCTCTCAACTGTTCTCATCTTTAGATCAGAACTATCTTTATTCTGTTCAGTTCAGTCGCTCAGTCGCGTCCGACTCTTTGCAACCCCATGAATCGCAGCACACCAGGCCTCCCTGTCCATCACCGACTCCCGGAGTTCACTCAAACTCATGTCCATCCAACCATCTCATCCTCTGTTGTCCCCTTCTCCTCCTGCCTTCAGTCTTTCCCAACATCAGGGTATTTTCCAATGAGTCAGCTCTTTGCATCAGGTGGCCAAAGTATTGGAGCTTCAGCTTTAGAATCAGTCCTTCTAATGAACACCTAGGACTGATCTTCTTTAGGATGGACTGGTTGGATCTCCTTGCAGTCCAAGGGACTCTCAGTCTTCTTCAACACCACAGCTCAAAAGCATCAATTCTTCTGCACTCAGCTTTCTTTATAGCCCAACTCTCACATCCATACACGACTTCTGGAAAAACCACAGCCTTGACTAGATGGACCTTTGTTGGCAAAGTAATGTCTCTGCTTTTTAATATGCTGTCTAGGTTGGTCATAGCTTTTCTCCCAATGAGTAAACATCTTTTAATTTCATGGCTGTAATCACCATCTGCAGTGATTTTGGAGCCCAAAAAAATAAAGTCAGCCACTGTTTCCACTCTTTCCCCATCTATTTGCCATGAAGTGATGGGACCGAATGCCATGATCTTTGTTTTCTGAATGTTGAGCTTTAAGCCAACCTTTTCACTCTCCTCTTCACCTTTATCAAGAGGCTCTTTAGTTCTTCACTTTCTGCCATCTGTATTCTGATACCTCATCAAAAGGCTATGACCCTCTTCTGGTTTCCCTGGAAACTGATGAACCAATTTGACCTCAATTCCCCCTATAATTGGTAATCTCCCTCTTTCTCTGAGAGCAAAGACTATTGCCATGACCTTGCTTTGGACAAGAAAGACACCCCAATCCATTAAACCATTTATGTCTCTGTCATTGACTCTGGGATTTTCTTCAGTTTTGAGGTTGGGCAAGTACAGAGCTTGCAGGACTGGGAAATGCAGCCCAACAGCAACCTTTGACCAAATGCTCAGACATTCAGGTGAAAGGTTAGTTGTATTATGGGGACAAATGGAATTCCAAGTAAAATAACAGATGTGAAAATTAAATAGACATTCCCAACTACCTAACAACCAATAAAAGTGGTTGAAAACTGAAACTCACTTCTGAAAAGAAAAATACAAAATATCCTTGCATAAGACTGGATATATAACCTATTTCTGGCCCTAGATGTTCTCCTTCTCCTCAATGTATATGACGCACAGAATCACTAAATAAAATATGGAAGTTCTCAGAAGTCAAATAATGATGAACAAGATAGCATAAGAATTATACATTACACAAATGTTATCAATAAACCAGAGGCAGCAATGGAAAGACATGTATTTCCTCGATTTTCAGCAGTATCATGACTCTTCCCAGAACTAAAGCAAGAGGGAGAAATGAATGTGTTATATAGAAACAAACTACAGAACATATAGTTTCATTATATGTCTTGAAACTAAGGTAAACACCAAAGGAAGCGTCATTTAATTTTTATCAGCATTAGTAAAACAGTTTAAAAACTTTACTGTGAAAAAAACAGAGGATTTTCATGTTATTTGTACATAAACAGCCAAATATTTACTCTCCTGGTTCTTAGTCTTTGACACTTCTCACCTGATAGTAGATACACAACGCCCTGATATTTGCTTTAGATGTTGCTAGAGAATATCTGTTGTACAGAACTGTAAACACTGCTGCTGGTTTGACATTTAAGGAGCAGGTGGTCTGATCTGAAATGCTCTAGCTTTCTAAAATCTGGTAGCTTGGGTTCCACGCCTGCATAAAGGGAAGGAAGAGCAGGTTAAATTTTCTGGCCTTGAAGTTTTCCAAAGGGTAAACTTAATTTAACAGCATCTGCAGTTGATGACTGGGGAGTGGAAGGGGAGAAGTCCTCTGGAGCATTAAGGAGGCAGTACTACAGTCATGGGGATGGTCTTGATCCCTGTCTCCTGTACAATGTCATGAACCTCCGTCCATAGTTCACCAGGTACTCTTATCTATCAGATCTAGTCCCTTAAATCTATTTCTCACTTCCACTGTATAATCATAAGGGATTTGATTTAGGTCATATCTGAATGGTCTAGTGGTTTTCCCTACTTTCTTCAATTAAAGTCTGATTTGGCAATAAGCAGTTCATGATCTGAGCCACAGTGAGCTCCTGGTCTTGTTTTTGCTAACTGTATAGAGCTTCTCCATCTTTGGCTGCAAACCCAAAGAAAGGCAATGCCAAAGAATGCTCAAACTACCGCACAATTGCACTCATCTCACACGCTAGTAAAGTCATGCTCAAAATTCTCCAAGCCAGGCTTTAGCGATATTGTGAACCATGAACTCCCAGATGTTCAAGCAGGTTTTAGAAAAGGCAGAGGCACCAGAGATCAAATTGCCAACATCTGCTGGATCATGGAGAAAGTAAGAGAGTTCCAGAAAAACATCTATTTCTGCTTCATTGACTATGCCAAAGCCTTTGACTGTGTGGATCACAATAAACTGTGGAAAATTCTGAAAGAGATGGCAATCCCAGACCACCTGACCTGCCTCTTGAAAAACCTGTATGAAGGTCAGGAAGCAACAGTCAGAACTGTACATGGTTCCAAATGGGAAAAGTCAGACTGGTTCCAAATAGGAAAAGGAGTACGTCAAGGTTGTATATTGTCACCTTGTTTATTTAAGTTATATGCAGAGTACATCATGAGGAACACTGGGCTGGAAGAAGCACAAGCTGGAATCAAGATTGCTGGGAGAAATATCAATAACCTCAGATATGCAGATGACACTACCCTTATGGCAGAAAATGAAGAGGAACTCAAAAGCCTCTTGATGAAAGTGAAAGAGGAGAGTGAAAAGGTTGGCTTGAAGCTCAACATTCAGAAAACTAAGATCATGGCATCTGGTCCCATCACTTCATGGGAAATAGATGGAAAAACAGTGGAAACAGTGTCAGACTTTATTTTTTGGGCTCCAAAATCACTGCAGATGCTGATTGCAGCCATGAAATTAAAAGACGCTTACTCCTTGGAAGGAAAGTTATGACCATCCTTGATAGTATATTAAAAAGCAGAGACATTACTTTGCCAACCAAGGTCCGTCTAGTCAAGGCTATGGTTTTTCCAGTGGTCATGTATGGATGTGAGAGTTGGACTGTGAAGAAAGCTGATCGCCGATGAATTGATGCTTTTGAACTGTGGTGTTGGAGAAGACTCTTGAGAGTCCCTTGTACTGCAAGGAGATCCAACCAGTCCATTCTAAAGGAGATCAATCCTGGGTGTTCATTGGAAGGACTGATGCTAAAGCTGAAACTGCAATACTTTGGCCACCTCATGCGATGAGTTGTCTCACTGGAAAAGAGTCTGATGCTGGGAAAGGTTGGGGGTGGGAGGAGAAGGGGACGACCGAGAATGAGATGGCTGGATGGCATCACCGACTCTGTGGACATGAGTTTGAGTGAACTCCGGGAGTTGGTGATGGACAGGGAGGCTTGGCATGCTGTGATTCATGGGGTCGTGCAGAGTCAGACACGACTGAGCGACTGAACTGAACTGAACTACAGTCATGGCTGCCCACAGGGCATGGGTGCTGGCCAAAACAAGAGCAAGATGCATATAAATATCTTACCAATTAGTTGGTTGCAGCAAACTGAAAGAATCTGATTGAGAAGTAACACTTCAACTCTTTTAGAAATAAACACTTTAAACTTGCCAACTAAGTGCCTTCTTTCATGAGAATCCAGGTTATAAAAACAAAGCAATACATTTGATTCATACAAGAGGGCTCTTTTCTAATGCTTTTGCTGCTGCTGCTGCTGCTAAATCACTTCAGTCGTGTCCGACTCTGTGCAACCCCATAGATGGAAGCCCACCAGGCTCCCCCGTCCCTGGGATTCTCCAGGCCAGAACACTGGAGTGGGTTGCCATTTCCTTCTCCAATGTGTAAAAGTGAAAAGTGAAAGTGAAGTCGCTCAGCTGTGTCCAACCCTTACCAATCCCATGGACTGCAGCCTACCAGGCCCCTCCATCCATAGGATTTTCTAGGCAAGAGTACTGGAGTGGCTTGCCATTGCCTTCTCCGAATGTTTTTGCTACTCAGAACAAAAAAAAAGTTTTTAATTCTTAAGTACAGTAAATTATATGTCCTTACTGAAGCACAAAATGACACAATTTAACTTAAAATCTTGAGACACCAACCCTAAGGACATTGTTGTATTTGATGAGACTCAGTATTAGAGAGCTGAGGACCATTCTCTCCAGGACCACTGTATATTTGTCATTGTCACTTGCAATTTCCCAGATGGCACTAGTAGTAAAGAACCTGCCTACCAATGCAGGAGATGTAAGAAATGCAGGTTCAATCCCTGGGTCAGGAAGGGGACATGGCAACCCACTCCAGTATTCTTGCCTGGAGAATTCCATGGACAGAGGAGCTTGGAAGGCTATAGTCCATGGGGTCTCAAAAGTGTTGGACGTGACTGACAGACTGAGCTATTTGTTAGCTTGCTATATGCCAGACACTGCTTTGACTCATTTAAGCCTCAGCAGTACCAAACGAGGTATGGGTGCTATAACTTTTACCCTTCAGCAGATAAGAAATCAAAGGTAAACAGATACTAGATAAGTTGCTCAAAGCTACCTCTCTAATGAGTGGCAGAATTGGGTTTGGATCTGATCAGTTCTGTATTCCACACTCCTTAGTTCAGTTCAGTTCAGTTCAGTCGCTCAGTCATGTATGACTCTTTGCGACCCCATGAATCACAGCATGCCAGGCCTCCCTGTCCATTACCAACTCCCGGAGTTCACCCAAACTCACATGCATAGAGTTGGTGATGCCATCCAGCCATCTCATCCTCTGTTGTCCCCTTCTCCTCCTGCCCCCAATCCCCCCCAGCATCAGAGTCTTTCCCAGTGAGTCAACTCATCGCATGAGGTGGCCAAAGTGTTGCAGTTTCAGCTTTAGCATCAGTCCTTCCAATGAACACCCAGGACTGATCTCTTTTAGAATGGACTGGTTGGATCTCCTTGCAGTCCAAGGGACTCTCAAGAGTCTTCTCCAACACCACAGCTCAAAAGCATCAATTCTTTGGCACTCAGCTTTCTTCACAGTCCAACTCTCACATCCACACATGACCAATGGAAAAACCATAGCCTTGACTACACGGACCTTTGCTGGCAAAGTAATGTCTCTGCTTTTTAATAAACTATCTAGGTTGGTCATAACTTTCCTTCTAAGGAGTAAGCGTCTTTTAATTTCATGGCTGCAATCAACATCTGCAGTGATTCTGGAGCCCAGAAAAAGTCTGACACTGTTTCCACTGTTTCCCCATCTATTTCCCATGAAGTGATGGGATCAGACGTCATGATCTTAGTTTCTGAATGTTGAGCTTCAAGCCAACTTTTCCACTCTCCTCTTTCACTTTCATCAAGAGGCTCTTGAGTTTCTCTTCAATTTCTGCCACAAGGGTGGTGTCATCTGCATATCTGAGGTTATTGATATTTCCCCTAGCAGTCTTAATTCCAGCTTGTGCTTCTTCCAGCCCAGCGTTCCTCATGATGTACTCTGCATATAAGTTAAATAAGCAGGATGACAATACACAGCCTTGACATACTCCTTTTCCTATTTGGAACCAGTCTGTTGTTTCATGTCCAGTGCTAACTGTTGTTTCCTGACCTGCATACAGGTTTCTCAAGAGGCAGGTCAGGTAGTCTGGTATTCCCATCTCTTTCAGAATTTTCCACAGTTTATTGTGATCCACACAGTCAAAGGCTTTGGCATAGTCAATAAAGCAGAAATAGATGTTTTTCACCCACATTGCAGGCAGACTAGATATGCAGAAAGAGATTTATTAGAAGGGATTGGCTCATGCAACCATGGAGGCTGAATCCCACAATCTATCCATTTGTTCTATTCAGACCTTAGTGCATTAGACGACACCCACTTTCATTCAGTCTGCAGATTCAATGCTAATCTTGTCCAGAGACTGCCTCGCAGACACACTCAGAGAACATGCTTTACCAGCTGTCTTGGTACCCTTTAGCTCAGTCAAGGTGACACATAAAATTAACCATACAGATCCCCAAACTGCAAAACTAATGAAGCTGCTCATGCAATTCCATCAGGTTTATAGATTCCATGTACAACAGGGTTCACATCCCTGGCACTAGCACAATGCCGAGTTTCTAGTTGCAAGACTCTAAGACAATACTCCGGAGCAATTCTTTTCATTTCTTTAAAGAAAAGAATACATTCACTGGTTCTTGAGAAGAAACCACCTGCTTAGTGACAGCAGGAGGGGGACGCTGAACATCGACGTGCTTCACTGTATTTCAGAGGTGCCTCCCATGTGGATCTGGGACCAACCAAAGAGGCACTGAGTGCGTCCTTTTGCAAGAGCCTCAGCATGCAAGAAAGCCAGATAGCTCCCTTACGAAACCACCTGGCCATCCGCATGGTCTGACTCAGCCTAGTGTGGGAGAGAGAACATGGCCTGTGTCTAAACATAGTTGCCAACTCTCTTTTTCCAGTGTCTATGTAGCGCTGATATCTTGCTTAGTCAGTTCCCCTCTGTAGACCTCAGCTTCCTCGTCTGTTAAATAAAGGATTTTTCCAAGTATCCTGAAAAATCCCTAAACACTCTATGGTCACCTGCTGTTGGATCTGGCATTGAGAATTGATGATTTGGACTTGAAAGACTCCTTGGGATTGATGCTAAGACTGGATAATCCTTAGACTAGACCTTGCCTTGCAGGAGAAGGGAACCCCAGGCAACAGGAAACTGAACAAAAGCAATTACCAACTTTTGTCTGCATTCCCTTAAATGCTCCAGGCAAGATGGCAAAGGCGCTATTGGAACAAAGCACACAGAAAGGGTGAGGGACTATTTCCACCTTTCCCAAAACACTCACTCAACCTGACCACAGCAATAAACAGGCTAAATTTAGTTTCGCCTTCAGTTCCAGGAAGAACCAGGAATCAAGCAGATGCCAGGCCCTGGCACAACACTGAGGGGCTCAGCTTCCAGGGACATGATATCCCTGCCACCCTACTAGACTCAGCTAGGTTCACACAGCGTTGCCTTCCTCATCTGCAAAAATAAACAAGTGGTGAGTTATCTTCTTCAAGGGAAATGGCCTAGTTCACATCACACAGTGCCAGGCAGGGCCTGGACCAGGATGAGACAAGCAGGTCCCTACATCCAGACATTTAAGGTGACAAGGTCGTGATGGTGCTCACCTTGCACTCAGGATCCAAAAGTGAAAGCCTTCAGGAAAAGATGCTCAACATCGCCAATTATCAGGGAAATGCAATCAAGACCACAAGAGTTATCACCTCACACTTGTAGCAATGGCCATCATCAAAAAGCCTACTAGAAACAAACCTTGGCTAGGATGTGGAGAAAAGGGTTCCCTTGTGCGCTGTCGGTGGGAATGTAAATTGGTGGCACCACTAGGGAAACAGTACAGAGATTTCTCAAAAATCTAAAAAAAGAATTACCATATGGCCCAGCAATTCCATTCCTGGATATATATATCTGAAAGGTACTCACACCTCAACGTTTGTCCAGCATTATTTACAGTTGCCTAGATATGGAAGCATCCTAAGTGCCTATTGAAGGATGAATGGATAAAGAATATGTGAGATATAAACATATATGTGTGTGTATATATATATGGAATATTTCTCAGTTGTAAAAAAGAACCAAATGTTGCCATTTGTAGTAACATGGATGGACTTGGAGGGCATTAGGCTAAGTGAAATAGAGAAAGACAAATACTGTGACAACACTTATATATGGAAACTAAAAAATATGACAAATAAGAAGCAGATTCACAGATATAGAAACCAATCTAGTGGTACTCAGTGGCAGGGTGAGGGGCAACTACAAGTGGGGGAGTGGGAGGTACAAACTACAGGGTGTAAGATGGATGCAAAGGTGTATTGTACAACACAGGGAATGCAGCCAATATTTTGTAACAACTGTAAATGGGAAGCAACCTTTAAAAATTATACAAAAACTTAAAACTTTTTAAGTGAGTGCTTTCTTTAAATGCTGTGCCCTGGATCCCTAGCTGTCTGCTTCACATACAGATGGAGTCAGCACTTACACAGCCTGGCCTCCTTAAGTTTCACCTCCAGTCACCTGCTTGTCTCATCCTTGTGCAGACCCACTGCTATGTGATGTGAACGAGGCATTTACTTCTAAGCACACCAGCGATTGTTTGTTTTTGAGGTCTATGGACATGAGTTTGAGCAAGCTCCGGGAGCTGGTGATAGACTGGGAAGCCTGGCATGCTGCAGTCCATGGGGTCGCAAAGAGTCGGACACGATTGAGCGACTGAACTGAACTGAAGGCAGCATTGAGTACATCTGGCTGAGTCCAGGAGGGTGGCAGGCACACTGTGTCCCTGGAAACTCAGCCCCCAAGTGCTGTGCCGGGACCTGGCATCTGTTTCATTCCAGGGTCTTCTTGGTACTGAAGCCAAACAAAACTCCCCTGGCCCTGGTCCTAGGTTTTACAATTATTCAATAGGGACTTATGGATTTAGAATTCCTCACTCCTCTTTACCTTTTTATTTCTCATGATGATCATTTTAAACCACTGCTCAAAAAAAAACAAATGGGGCTCAACTCAGATTCATTTTTCCAAACCCTGAAATAGCAATTCTTTCATTTTAGTGTGCATAAAAAAGTACATGAAAATCACTTGTGGAGCATCTTAAAAATGCATATTCCAGCTATATTAGTTTGCTGGAGCTGCCATAACAAACAGACTGGTTGGTTTGAGCAACAGAAATGTACATTTTCACAGTTGGGAAGGCTGAAAGTCCAAGATCACAGTATTGCTGGCTTGGGTCCAAATTTCCTCCTCCTATAAGGATACTAGTCAAATTGGATTAGGTCACCCTTAAGGTTTCATTTTAATATAATGACTTGTTCAAAAACCCCAAATATGGTCAGATTATGAGGCCCTGGGGTCAGGCTCAGCATATGAATTTGGTTAGTACATGATTCAGTCCATAACACCACCACACTCTATCCCTTCACATTTTGATCTAATACATCTAAGATGGGATCAAAGATTTTTTCTGTGTGGTTTTGTTTCATTTTGTTTTGTTGTTTTGTTTTAAACAAGCGCCCTTGTGATTCTGATTTCACAAAATACAGTTTGAAATGGATGCAATTTAGGCCCATTTCTCCTGAATTTTCCTTGGGCAACTCTCCCCGCTTTCTTTTCTGTTTCATCAGTTTCCCATGCTCACTTTCTCCATCAGCCTGTAAGTTTGGGGCTTGTTGTCCTCTGCCCTGGAGTTTCAATCTATAGATAATGTCCTTAACAGCTCTTTCAAAGTACACAGGAGCTAATGAAAACAAATTTCATCAATACAAACAAATTTGATTTGTTTGTGAGTGGCTTCCCAGGTGGTGCTAGTGGTAAAGAACATGCCTGCCAATGCAGGAGAGATAAGAGAAGCTAATTAGATGCCTGGGTCAGGAAGATCCCTGGAGGAGGGTATGGCAACCCACTCTAGTATTCTTGCCTGGAGAATTCAATAGACAGAGGAGCCTGGTGGCTACAGTCCATGGGATCACAAAGAGTCAGACACAACTGAAGCGACCATGCACTGCATCTCAGTGACTGAGAAGCAGAATCAGAGAAAAACTTCAACAAGAAATAAGAAGCCAAGTTCCAATCTACCTTCAGAACCAGTCTCTTCTGCATTCATATAGGAGATGCAGGTTCGATCCCTGAGTCAGGAATATCCCCTGGAGAAGGAAACGACAATCCACTCCACTGTTCTTGCCTGGGAAATACCATGGACTGGCGGGTTACAGTCCATGGTGTCACAAAGAGTTGGACACAACTTACCGACTAAACAGCGACAATGATGGGTCCTACAGAGAAAAGCTGCCAACAAGGCTCCTGAGAGAAAAGAAACCTCCGTGGGGTTAGTAGAGCACCTGGCTCGGAGCATCCCCTACCCCAGCAACACCCCTCAGGGCTCCCACATGAACCCCACGGAGCTCATAGTACTCAGCTCTGCGCTAGCTTCCCACAATGAAACGCACACCAGTTCCAGTCAGTTGTACTTGTTCTTCCTTCAGCTGCAATGCACACTGACCCCTGGGAATCTCAAAAGAACACTTTCCAGTAGATTCCATGGATCCTGAGATTCCAGTTTGGCTGCAAACTGCCAGCGCAGCATTTTTCTCCAGCTGGCAGAAACCCAAACCAGGAAGCAAAACACCCAACTCCAACCACATTTCCCTCCTGACACTTTTGAACAGGAGCCTATGAATTAATCAGAATCTTAAAGGAACAGTTCAGCTTGCCTGTTAATAAAATGATTGGATCTAGAGGTCTTCTATTTCCTTTCCTCTCAATCAGACTGTGTCTCCTCAGGCCACAGTGTTCTGCCTACAGCACGTTAACTCAAACGAAAGCATTTTCGATGGAATTCCAAAAATATAAAAGCGAGAATCATTTATGATTTCAGACTTCATCCGTTTGGATCAGATTAGAAGAAAAATGTTTGCGGTGTTTCAATAAGGAAAATCAGACACAAACCCAAAAACAAGTCAAAGACTATTTCTGATTTTAAAATATGAGATATTAAGATGTGGCACATGACAAATTTTAGTCCATGTGTCAAGAGGTTTTCTCAAAGAGGTTTCCTTCTCCCAGTTCAACTATCATCTGTTCAAGATAAGGAGAGAGCAGCACTTCAAGGATGTTTTCAAAGATACGCTGAAAAGATTCAAAATTCCAACCTATAGTAAGTCATTGACAGGGCCAGGTGGGTAGACGGAACCCACTTCAAGAATGTTAACAGCTTATACATCCAAGACAATACCAGGAGTAACCAGGGTTGCTCTTTTTTTTGTGGGGGTTCAGAATTGCACCCCTCCACACCGACATGTGTCACTTTGGTTTGTGGATTATTTTGATCCACTGTGGAAAATTCTGAAAGAGATGGGAATACCAGGCCACCTGACCTGCCTCTTGAGAAACCTGTATGCAGGTCAGGAAGCAACAGTTAGAACTGGACACGGAACAACAGACTGGTTCCAAATAGGAAAAGGAGTACGCCAAGGCTGTGTATTGTCATCCTGCTTATTTAACTTATATGCAGAGTACATCATGAGGAATGCTGGGCTGGAAGAAGCACAAGCTGGAATCAAGATTGCCAGGAGAAATATCAATAACCTCAGATATGCAGATGACACCACCCTTATGGCAGAAAGTGAGCCTCTTGATGAAAGTGAAAGAGGAGAGTGGAAAGGTTGGCTTGAATCTCAACATTCAGAAAACAAAGATCATGGCATCTAGTCCCATCACTTCATGGGAAATAGATGGGGAAACAGTGGAAACAGTGGCAGACTTTATTTTGGGGGACTCCAAAATCACTGCAGATGCTGATTGCAGCCAGGAAATTAAAAGACGCTTACTCCTTGGAAGGAAAGTTATGACCAACCTGGATAGCATATTAAAAAGCAGAGACATTACTTTGCCAACCAAGGTCCGTCTAGTCAAGGCTATGGTTTTTCCCGTGGTCATGTATGGATGTGAGAGTTGGACTGTGAAGAAAGCGGGTCACCGAAGAATTGATGCTTTTGAACTGTGGTGTTGAAGAAGACTCTTGAGAGTCCCTTGGACTGCAAGGAGATCCAACCAGTCCATTCTAGAGGAGATCAATCCTGGGTGTTCATTGGAAGGACTGATGCTAAAGCTGAAACTCCAATACTTTGGCCACCTCATGCGATGAGTTAACTCACTGGAGAAGACTCTGATGCTGGGAGGGATTGGGGGCAGGAGGAGAAGGGGACAACAGAGAATGAGATGGCTGGATGGCATCACCGACTCGATGGACATGAGTTTGAGTGAACTCTGGGAATTGGTGATGGACAGGGAGGCCTGGCATGCTATGATTCACGGGGTTGCAAAGAGTTGGACACGACTGAGCGACTGAAGTGAACTGAAAGGCTTCCCAGGTGGGTCAGTGATGAAGATCCGCCTGCCAGTGCAGGAGACACAGGAGATGTGGGTTCAATCCCTATGGCCGGAAGATCCCCTGGAGTAGGAAATTGCAATCCACTCCAGTAGTCTTGCCTGGGAAATCTTATGGACAGAGGAGACTGGCAGGCTGTACAGTCCATGGGGTCAAAAAGAGTCGGACATGACTGAGTGGCTGAGCACACACACATTATTTTGAATTAAAGACAATGGAGACCCTGTGACCTGAGGAGAAACTATGGCCTTTCCCGAAGCCAAAAAAAATTTATTTTTTATTCTTTTTTTATTTGTTTGGAGTATAGTTGCTTTATAATGTTGTGTTAGTTTCTGCTGTACAGCGAAGTGAATCAGCTATATGTATATGTATATTCCCCTTTTTTGTATTTCGTTCCCATTTAGGTCCCCGCAGAGTACTCAGTAGAGTTTCTTGAGCTATACAGTCGGTTATCGTTAGTTATCTGTGTCATACAGAGCACCGGTAGTGAATGTCTTGATCCCAGTCTCCAGATTCATCCCTGCCCCTTCTCCCCGCCTCGCTGTCTGTGTGCTTGTTCTCTGTGTCTGTGTCTCTATGTCTGCGTGGAAATAAGTTCATCTCTATCACTTTTCTAGATTCCACATATAAGCAATACTATACTACAATATAGTGTATATTATAGTATATAATATTACATATGATATTACAATTCTTCATTTTCTCTTTTTGTAAGCCAGAAGAATTTAATTTAGGGATTTCTCCCGGAAATAGTGTTATCACCAGAGATGAATTTTATCTAAGAGACCCTATCCATATGATATGGCAATTGTATAATTACTAAACATTTGCTCTTCTTTTTATCATCCTGTCAATGGCCTCCTGTCCTTGGACCCCCTGGGTCCCCGTCTTGTTCCTTAGCTCAGGGTCACCTACATACCTCGTTTTAACTTTCTGTCTGAACCTTTCATGTATGTGAATTTCTCAGGTATGTGGGATTCTAGTACATGTGAAATTAAATTTGATTTTCTTCTAGTCATCTGTCTCATAGCAATTCAATTCCTAGACCAACTAGAAGAGACTTAAAGGGTCAAGCTTTCTTCCTTTCCAAGACTGCCAAGGAAAACATATCCCATGTGTGATAATTTGCCAGTCCCAAAATACTCTCCCCAGACACCTCCAATTACACATGTGTCCAGGGAACTAATCTGAAATATTTATGGGTTTTCCTCCTTTCCCTTCCCTGCTTCCTACCTTTGAAGGCTGTGTGGGGATGTGATGACCAGCCCAGGAACAGCTGTGTTATAACCATCACAGCACAGGCTTGAAGTGAAAAGCTGCCACATGAAGCCTGGTGGATTCAAAGCACAGAAAGAAATTGGGTACCTAATGTATCGCTGAACCAATAAAACAGCTCTGAGATCCACCTGTCTCCAGACTCCTTGTTTAAATTAGACAGTGAATGTCCTGTGATTTAAGCCAGTGGTTCTGAAAGTCGTGACCAGGACCAGCATTACCTGAAGAACTGAGGTTCATAACATTGTACAGGAGGTGGTGACCAAAACCATCCCCCAAAAAAAGAAATGCAAGAAGGCAAAGTGGTTGTCCAAGGAGGCTTTACAAATAGCTGAGGAAAGAAGAGAAGTGGACGGAAAGGGAGAGAGGGAGAGAAAAATCAGAAAAGCCAGTCGACATTTCGGTCTTTTCTGGTTGAAATGGTCTCTTTTCAGTTTAGTCCATTCAAGGTCAAGTTCCTATCAAAGCTTTGGTGATTGCTCAGCCTCTTTACGTGTGGTGCCTTCTTTCTTGGCGTTTCTCTCCTGAAGGTGGGTGAACCACGTGATGTTCTGACAATGGGGTACAGGGGTCTTCTGGCTCCTGTGATCTCTGGGCTAATGTCCCTTGTCCGCCTGGTTATGCTCCTCTTGCTGGCAGTGACAGGATTTGGTGGCAAGTGTGACCCAACATCTTGTTTCTCTTGTTGTGTAGAGTGCTTTGTGGCATTGGCTTCCTGAGATCCATGACCCTGCCATGCCCTCCATACAGTGTCTGTCCTTGGTTATACTGTGACATCACCCCACCCTCCAGGTTGACATACATACAGGAGATTCTGTATCTTATTCATCCCATGAATGCATCAAGAGAATGAAATTCCATCTGCATCTTGTTTTGAGCCATAAAATTCACTTTGCTAGTCTAGTTCAGGGTTGGTGAAGGAGAAAACTTTGAAATAATGTCATTCTGGAGTTTTTAGAGTCCTTCACTTATCTAACCGGCCAAAGCCCCTACATCAGTGATTTCCAGCTAGGAGTGATTTTGCTTCCTAGGAGATATTTGGAATGTCTGGAAACTTTTTTTGGGGTGGGGGTAGGGGAGGTACACTGCAAAATATGTGAGATCTTAGTTCCCCAACTAGGAACTGAACTCGTGACCCCCGCATTGGGAGCACAGAATCTTAACCAATGGGCCATCAGAGAAGTCCCTGCAAATATCTTTGGCATCACAACCTGGGGAGAGGCAACCATTGCTACTGACATCTAGGGGATAGAGGCTGAGGACGCTGTTAAACATTCTGTCATACACTGTGGTGGGCAGCTCCCAAGGTTCCCAACTGCTCGGCGTCATCCCCGCCCCTTGAGTATGGAGAGACTCTGTGACTATGATAGGATATTGATCCTGTAATTAAGTTACATTATATATCAAAGGGCTTCCCCAATGACTTGGTAAAAAAAAAAAATCCACCTGCAATACAGGAGGCACAAGAAACACTGGTTCAATTCCTGAGTCAGGAAGATCCCCTGGAGAAGGAAATGGCAACGCACTACAGTATTCTTGCCTGGAAAATCCCATGGACAGAGGAGCCCCGCAGGGCTACAGTCCATGGAATTGCAAAAAGTCGGACATGACTGGGCATGCCTGCATATTCTGCATTGCAAAGGGAACTTTGCAGCAGTGACTAAGACTCTTAATCACTTTACGATTAAGCAAAAGGGAGAATACCCTGCATGGGCCACATCTAATCAGTTAAGCCTTAAAAGAGACAAGGAGCAACAGCAGGCACATTCCTATTGGCCTTGAAGACACAAACAATCCTGTTAAGAACTGCCTATGGGAGGGGCCTCCAGGAATTGAGAGCAAATCTCACTCAACAGGCAAGAAGAAAACAGTGCGCGTTCATACAGCCTTAAGGAAGAGGACCTCAAACCTTGATTTCAGCCTGTGAGACCTAGAGGAGAGAATCCAGCTACGCTGCAAGTACACCTCCGACCCAGGGGAACTGTGAGATAATAAACGCCTGTGGTTTTTGGCAACTTGTTATGCAGCAATATAAAGCTAACAGAGAAACACGGGACAGCCCCTCAAAACAAAGAATGTTATCTAGCTGTAACTAAGATTCCACATATTTAGTGGCAACGAAAGATCCCATGTGCTGCAGCTAAGACCCAGCACATCCAAATAAATAAATAACAACTGATTAAAATCTGTTTATAAAAATGTCAGCAGTGTCACTGTTGAGAAACGCTCTCCTCTTCCTCCTCATTCGTGCTTGCTTGTGTCCAACTCTTTGCGACCCTGTGGACTGTAGCCTGCCAGGCTCCTCTGTCCGTGGGTTTCTCCAGGCGAGAATACTGGAGTGGGTTGCCATGCCCTTCTCCAGGGGATCTTCCCAACCCAAGTATCGAATCAACGTGTCTTACATCTCCTGCTTTGGCAGATGGATTCTTTACCACTGGCCCATCTGGGAAGCCCTTGAGAAATCATGTTTTACAAGAAAACATGTGTTCCCCATGCCGCTCTTTCCCCTAAATTCCTAAAAAAATTGAAAGAGAAAACATCTGGACATTTCACTTTCTCGGGATGTATGCCACATCCTGAGATTATTTTACTCCAGGTCAGCAAGTCATATAATGATGTGCATGGAGTGTGGGGAGAGGAACAGGTATCCAGGGGGCTCTGGAAAGACTGGAATCTCCTGGAGAGGCAATGTTCCAGAAGGTGAGGCAGCTGGGGGATCTGGAAGAGGTCAGCGAGGTCAAATGGGAGTCAGTATTAAGTTCTGGTGCATGAGATACAATGAAGTATGTTTAGGCCCTGTGATGTGTGCTGCAAAAGCTTTCCTCCTTGATAACGCTGTAGGATGTTAGATTTGCTTTTGGGTGTGCAGCAAAGTACTGAAGATGCCAGCGTCCTGCTTTGTCATGAGAAGGAGGGTGAGAACTGAGGCCTTTCCCAGTCACATCTCATAGAAGTCTCCAAAAACCTGTTCATGTAAGCACTATTTATTACCCCAATTATTACCATTTTTATGGATGAGGACCTTGATGCTTACAGATGTTGAGCAATTTTTTTAAAGTAATTCAACTAATAATCAGCCAATATAAGGATGCTCAGCACTGGCTCCTCCTATATTTTGGGTTTCTCAGGATTCTCAAGGCTCTGTTACCATGTCTTCATTACATCCGTAAAGAGTACTGTATACAAGGGGTACTCAACTCTAGTTACATTAGAAAGATACAGGGAGCTTTCCACAAAAGACTGAAGTTCCTGTCCTTCCTCCTGCTTCTCCATCCCCATCCCCTGACCCCAGACAATCTAATCTCATTGCACCAGGGTGTGGTCCCAGGCCTGGCATGTTGTACAAGCTCCTAGTTCCTGCGTGAATGACTCTTAAAATGCAATTCTCTTTATTCTATACATGATTAGAACACATCTAAGCCCATTTGTTCCTCTGGGATTTCTTCAAATAATTTCTCTTTCTCAACTGAGCTGTCAATGATTGCATCTTCCTATTTATTTTTCTAAGAACCAGGCTTGGTTGTTTTTGTTCACAGGAAAAACATTCATCAGCAAAGTAGCTAGCAAAGGCCAAGAAGGGCGGTACCAGTGTGAAGAGAAGCATTACTGTAATGCTGGGCAGGACAGCCCTCTCAAATATCACCCTTGGCATTTACAGATTCTTCATCTATTTAATCTTGGTCACAATCATCATGAATAAAGAACAGCAATGAAAAGCAAGTCTTCAATCCATGTGAATGGAATATATTGAGACTCTGCCTTATCTCACATCCCTTAGATATTTAAATATTAAGAAAGATCATAAGGATTTATTCTTAGTGTATTTTATTTATCAGGAACTTTATTTTCCCTTTATTTTAAGGAGTCTTGGGAGAGGATTGATGGAGATTAAAATGCTCAGGTAAAATTAAAATCAACCAATCTGCAATCACGCTTACAGGGAATATGAGGTGCCTGGGTTTTTCCAGTCATTATAATAAGTATATAACCACATATATTACAGCATCCTTTGTAATCTCACAGATCAAAACCAAAACAGTATTCATGTCAAATAACCAACCCCACTCTATCTTTTATGGAATCATACTTCTAAAGGTGAGCACACCGGCTACACAAAATGAAAGCACCCAAACCCACAGCCCATGTGCAGTGAACCTGGAATCCTGATGCTGCCCCGGCCACAGCACCACAAACCTGTGAAATAAAACCTCCCATTCAGGATCTGGCCCAGAGGGAAGGCATCACAGATCACTGATGTCAAAACCTACCGCATACTACTCTACCTTGTTTCATGCATCCCAGCTCTGACTTCACACTTGCAAGATTCCATATGGCATTATCTGAATCTGGAATTTTTGTGAGACATAGGAGGCAAAGGAGGTGAACCTGGTCATAACAATGATAGTAGCTAATGTTCACGAAAATATGTCAGACTCTGCACTCGGCTTGCCACACATCTGTCATTGAATCTTTGCCAACAGTCCTGTGAAGTACATGACAAGGAAGCTGGGTTTGGGACCTGGGGAGGATAATAATGTTCCCAGGGTGGCAGAGTATGTAATATCAGAGCTGAGACATCAATTCAGATCACCTGGTTCTAGATCCCTTAACTCCTCCCATGGATAAGAGTGTGCATGGTACACAAACTTGCAGTGGTTCGGTCAGTACTTCTGGCAAGCAATGTTTCAGGCAAGTTAGATCTAACTTCACGTTATGCCTAAGAAAAAAATGCCCATGAAAGAATTTTCCATTTAAAAAACAGGCATTAGGCTAATTGGTGGAAACACAAGTTCTGAGGAGGTCTGAATAATCAGGGCTTATCCTGGGACAAGTTTCCCAGGTGGCGTTAGTGGTAAAGAACCCGCCTGCCAATGCAGAAGAGATTCAGATTCAATCCCTGTGTCAGAAAGATCCCCTGGAGGAGAGCATGGCAACTCACCCCAGTTTTCTTGCCTGGAGAATCCTGTGAACAGAGGAACCTGGCAGATTTTAGTCCATAGGATTGCCAAGAGTCAGACACAACTAAAGTGACTTAGCATGCACACACATGGTGGCCCATCAGAAGAGGATCAGTGGTTACCCTCTACCTGGCTTTCAGGGCCTTCCAGGCTAGACCCGTCCCATCTTCATCTCTCTTTGTCTCCCGTATTAAAGAATTCACCTAGCAACGCAGGAAATGTAGAATACGTGAGTTTTACCCGTGGGTCTGGACGATCCCTTGGGTCAGAAAATAGCAACCCACTCTAGTATTCTTGCCTAGAAAATTCCACAGACCGAGGAGCCTGGTGGGCTACAGTCCATGGAGTCCCAAAGAGTTGGACATGACTGAGCACGCACACACTTGGTTACTTAGTAAATGAAACAGATAGGTATTCCTTTTCAGCCGAAGGGCACTCGAAGAAATTACTGCGATACAAAGTCACTGTGATTTGTGAAATTTGGGAACCTCTGTCTTAAGGGTAATGTGAAGTCACAGGCATGTCCTAAAGAGTGATGGTCAAATTTGTGTTTGGAATAGATGACTCCAGGAACAAGGTGGAGAGTCGATTATTTGAAGGTGGGCAAAATAGGTGTGGAGACACAGGCGTATGTGTGCCTGCCAGTCTTTGCAACCCCATGGACTGTGGCCCATCAGAATCCTCTGTCCATGGGGTTATCCAGGCAATAATACCGGAGTGGGTTGCTATTTCCTCCTCCAGGGGATCTTCCTGATGCAGGGATCAAACCTGCGTCTCCTGCATTGCCAGGTGGATTCTTTACCACTAAGCCACCTAGGCAGTCCAAATAACTAGGTACATAACTGGGCTTCTCTGGTGGCTCTGACAGTAAAGAATTCACCTGCAGTTGCAGGAGATCTGGGTCAAGAAGATCCCCTGGAGAAGGGAATGGCTACCCAATCCAGTATTCTTGCCTGTAGAATTCCATGGAGAGAGAAGCCTGAATCGCACACGACTGAGCAACTAAAAATAAATTTAATAGTAGTAGTTTCCATGGTGTCCAACAGATTCCCCCAAATTTAAAACATTTCATGATGCTCCCCTCAGTTTACCTTGGTATCACGGGGTACTTCAGCACAGAGTTAGGAAAGGCCCATTGAAATTTACTCTAAAGCCTTAAAGTAGCCACCTGTGTTCTGCAAATTCTCTCCTACTCACCTGCCTCAAGTATTTCAGTTCCTCCCCACTTCTCAGGTTCAGATATGTCTCTAGACTCCTGAGACACACCACTGAGAATCTATCTAAAAGACTCTCCCCATGCCATCCGGCCAACTCTTTGATTAAGCGAAACCCTAATCCATCAGCTCCACCAGTAATCTCCTGGAGAACACCTGTTGTCGACCTGTCATCACAGGCCCTCCTGGAACCTTGAAATACTGCCTGTGTTTGTTTCTTTAATGACTCCCTGACTCACGTCTGTCTGAAAGCTCTGTGATGTCAGGGACCACCTCCCAACCATTACCGTCGAAGCATCTAGCAGTTCTAGCAGTGAGTCCAAACGGTGGATACACAAAGCATCACTGTTGAATGAATGAGGGAATTGCCACATCTTTGCGCAACCAGCCTTCTTAAATGCTTTGCCTTCCTTCTTCTGGACTTTTATTCTCACATGCAATTATAGTGCCTTCCCCTTTCTTAGACCCCCTGTTCCAATCCCAACATCATTTGCTGCTGTTCAGCTGCTCAGTCATGTCTGACTCTTTGTGACCCCATGGACTGCAGTACACCAGGCTCCTCTGTCCTCCACTATCTCTCGGAGTTTGCTCAGAATCATGTCCATGGAGTCAGTGATGCTGTTTAACCACTGCATCCTCTGCCACCCCTTTCTCTCAATATCTTACCCAACTTTTAAATTTTGGTTTAAACTCTATTTCAGCAACATAGGCCCTCAGGTCAACATGGCTCACACTGATCACATGCTTGTCAGAACATTCACTCCACCTGCACTCTTCACCCTGATCTTATGTACCCTCCTTGTCCTCAAAAGAGTTAGCAACTTCCTTGAACCAAGGGGGACTACTTCAAAGCCTCACATTCAGTAAGGGTGCAGTTAATACCTTGGGACCCATTACTCTGGGTCTTTTTTTATACTTATTTATTTGATTGCAACAAGCCTTAGTTGCATCAAGCAAACCCTTAGTTACAGTATGTGGGATTTAGTTCTCTGACCAGGGATCGAACCCAGGCCCTCTGCATCAGGAGTGTGGAGTCTTAGCCACTTGACCACCAGTGAAGTCCACTCTAGGTCCTTTTCTTGAGGAAAAAGATAAAGAAATATAGATTAATGTGTCTTCACTTCACTATGTGAGGGAAAATACTAATCGTATTCCTTCTCCTCCCTCCCCTGGGCTGACTCCCAGCTTTCTTCCACTCTCCTCAATAGTCTCCACTGGAAACCAGGACAGGAAAACCCAAAGATTCCATACTGAAAGCTCATGAAGACTCTTAATATCATCACATTCAAGCTTTGTAACAAACCTATGAAATCCTCAAAGAGGATATTATCATCTCAGTTTTACAAGGAAATGTGGGCTCCAGTAGATAAAAGGATGAGCCTAAAATTATTGCAGACATTTGTGACAAATTACTGTTCAGAAATACTTACCCCATCCTTCACTTTATTTCCGAACTCTTGGCTTTAGGTCAATGTTGTGACTTTCCTTGGATAGACAGAAATGTGCAAGCTCCAAGTGTTATGTGGCAGTATATATTTCCCCTTGCTCCCTTGTTACTCCACCACAACTAGCCAATGTGTATATTTCTTAGAAGAATGAATGAATGAATGACTTGACTGAGATCAAATAACTAGTAATTCAAACTTGGAAGGTTTTCTGAATCCCTGTCTCTTTTTTGATTTCTCATGGTTCTCTCCAGCTGGTGAAGAATTAGCAATCTTAAAGAGAATATTTAAAAATTTAATAGAAAATAGACATAAGAGGAAAAAAAGAAAAGGAAACAAACTAGTTATCTGAACAAAAGAAATAATGCAGTCTTCCGGGCTCCCGTGTGCAAACAATGCCCCATGTCATTGGTTTTCTTCAGTCCCTGAAACAGAATAGATTTCATCTGAACAGGAAAGACATGGGTTATAGCTGAGAGAATTTCCACACCGCAGGAGTTTTAAGCTTAAAACTATGCTTCCAGGGAACTTCCCTGGTGGTCCAGTGGCTAAGATTCTGTGCTCGCAATGCAGGGAACTCAGGTTCCAACCCTGATCAGGGAACATGCTACAAATAAAGATACCTCATGCTGCAAAAAGGACTACAATCCAGTGCAGCCTAATTAATTAATTAATTTTTCAAACAAAAATCATGCTTAAAAGGTATCTAAGAAATCTGTAGTAGTTCCCTATAGATTTTTTTCAAAATAATATGTATATTCATCTTTCCAGAAAGTTTTAGGCTAGTGTCCCAATACACACATGCAGACAAGGATTAAGCTAGTTCTCTAGCTTCTTCAAAACAGCACAGATTTCTAGATACAAGCCAAGATTCAAGCTCAGTAAATGTAGCTAAGAGCCAGGAATCCATATTTTTGAAATTTCCCCCAGCATTCCACTATGCAGCCAGGTTTGAGAACCTCTAGCTACAGAGGAGCCTGGTGGGCTGCAGTCCATGGGGTCAAGAAGTGTCGGACACAACTGAACGACTTCACTTTCACCTTTCACTTTCATGCATTGGAGAAGGAAATGGCAACCCACTCCAGTGTTCTTGCCTGGAGAATCCCAGGGACTAGGGACCCTGGTGGGCTGCCGTCTATGGGGTGGCACAGAGTTGGACATGACTGAAGCGACTTAGCAGCAGCAGCAGCTTACATGGGAGGAACTTGACCACAAGACCTTTAGCAATAACTTCAGTGCAGTTTCGTGTTTGTCTCAAAGTATCTTGTGAACACCAGTGTCTATTAAGCTATCTGTGATGGATGGAAGGAAGACTTCAGAGGAAAAAGATAATGAAACAATTTTACTAAAATATGTTTTACAAATTTGTAACATAAATTCAGTTATAGTTTCTGCAAGCAGAGCATTAATTTCTTAATTGTCCAACTTGCTTCAGATTAGATTTAGTTAACAAGTTGTAGTTTGTCTCAGCTATAAGTTTGCTCGTTTCCAATCCTTGTGTTTTACTCTTGAGTATGTTTTCTTTTTGATGTTGTTACCACAAAGGTTGCATTTTTCCCTCAATAATGAATGTGAATTATTGGCTCAAAGGAATCGCCTTTAAGCAAAAGAGCAAACATTTTTAAAGTAATTTGAATGGTAGAATTCAAAATAATGGAAACGTGCTGTGCTTTGTCGCTCAGTCATGTCTGACTCTTTGTCACCACATGAACTGTAGCCCACCCGGCTCCTCTTTCCATGAGGATTCTCCCGGGCAGAATACTAGAATGGTTTGCCAGGCCCTCCTTCAGGGCATCTTCCCAACCCAGGGATCGAACCCAGGTCTCCTGCATTGCAGGTGGATTCTTTACTGTCTGAGCTACCTGGGAAGCCCAATGATTGCTATAGTCAGGATTAAACTCAGATCTCCTGGTTTAGGGGAGGGGGGGTGTTGGACAAGTGGTAACACATTCTCAAGTCTGACTTCTCATGTAACAGTTGTCATATTATTTCCACTCAATGATATCATGATGTATCTCATATTCCTTCCCAAATGAACTTAGGGGAATTTTACTGGTAAAGAGAGTGGTTAGGTACTTCCCTGGTGGGCCAGTGGCTAAGACTCAGTGCTCCCAAGGCAGTGGGGCTGGGTTCGATCCCTGATCAGAGAACTAGATCCCACATGCCACAACCAAGTCTCAGTACAGCCAAATAAACAAAAATTAAAGATAAAACACAGTGGTTAGCAAACACAGGGCCTCCAGATAAACCACCCCTCCTCTAAAGGTGAGTTCCAATTTCTCCTGGAAAAGCTTTCTGTGTACCGTTAACCATTTGACAACTCCCTGACATCCTGTCTTCAAATTTACATTTGGCAATATGTGCCTTGTATTCAGCCAAGTGTACTTCAATAATACCACCACTGGGCTTTTGCAGGCAAGTTCCAAGTCACATCAAATACTTCATACATTTGTACTTTCCCTTGTGAAGTGTGGGATAATCACCCAGGAGATGGAAGCTAGCTCATTAGCTTTGATATTCAGCAGTTCGTATTAGCAGCCATGGTTGATAATAGACTACATTCCAGATAAATCAGGTAGGGTGGCTTATGTGTCATGGAACAAATATCATGAAACCCCAGATGAAATGACTATTCAACAACACATTAAATCCGGTGACAGTTTATATGTCTAAGAAGTGAGTTGTGCCCGTGTGCGACCAAGCAGATCGTTCCATTTCCTCAAATCCATAAATTCTAATGCTTCCCTTTTTCCTAAACTCTCCTGAACTCATACCACTTCACTCAGTCATAAAAATAAGATATTTTCCCTTACTCACAAATCTCAATGGACTTTTTTGTTATTCAGGACAAGCCTCAACTGAAATCCTCCCTTATTATAGTTAGATTTATTTTTTAATTTAGTAGAGTAATAGGAATTTTATCCAAGAAACCTGAGGTTTTGTTCAAAAAAACTGTCTAATCTTGGTGACTAATTCTATTTAATAAAGCTTGGGTACTTTTCTCCCATATGTTACATACTCTGAACTTACTTTTCTTTGTATAGAAGAATAGCACATTTGGTTACCTGGATTCCCATTTTATAGCTGATTAGAAGCATGAAAACAAAATAGTTTGAGGGGATAAAAGCTGAACAAAGAAGACATGCTTAGAAAAATGAAAACTCCAACCCCAACGGAGAAGAGAAAAAACTAAAACAAAGGATGATGAGAATCAAAAGCATAACTCACTATACCTGTTAGTCTAATGCCAAGTAACCCAATATTCTTTGGTGGCCCTAAAGGCACCAGAATTTACATAATACAAAATAATTTTTGTACTTAATAATAATATATATAAGGGTGCTCATCACATAGTATTCATAAAATGGAAAAAATGTTGAAATAGACTTATCATCAAACAATGGGAAAACCATTAAGTAGATTATAAAGTTCCATTCAGTTGAATATTCTACAATCTTTAAGTGGTGTTAACAAAGAAATTTTAAAAAGATAACCATAAAAGCATTCTGAAAAAAGTTGAAACCTTGTCCTATAAATTCCATTCAACCAAGCTGAGAAGTATAATAAATTCAAAGATACTGTTCAAGATGGTTAAAATTTAAAAGGTATAATAATTAAAGAAATGCAGTTTGAGTCCTCATAAAATCCTGTTATGTGTAATAATTCAGTTTTTCAAGATACAAACTAAATAATGCTATCCTAGGAAGTGGGCTAATTGCTCTCAGACCATTTCCTAAGCTTTCTTAAATTTATCTTAGTAAAACAATAACTATCTTAATTTTAAATAGAATATTTAGATATAGCAATCACAGCAAAGATGGCTTTTGCCTTTAAAAGACATAAGAAGTACTGAAAATAAAGTAAAAAATGCCAATAGTATGTTTAACCACATAGAATCAGATGGTTGGATGGCATCCCCGAAGCAATGGACATGAACTTGGGCAAACTCCGGGAGATGGTGAGGGACGGGAAGGCCTGGTGTGCTACAGTCCACGGGGTCGCAGAGTCGGACATGACTGGGTGACTGAACAACGAACAACCAGAATCAGAAGCATGTTGCTTCACACGGTATAGAAAAGTCTGAGTCACAGACAGGCACTTATCATCACAACAATGTATTGTCCATCTGAGACGGAGAAATTGTATGACCTCAAGTGTCCCCTCAAACTCTTACTGTCTGTAATTCGAAGTGCCCCATACAAAGGAAAGCCTGTTTGGGGAATTTCATCAACATAAACAAGATGAATGAACTCTGCTACCTCTGTTACATCTACTCTGTGCTAATTTAACTTCTTACATTTATTTCTTTGCTTTTCTGGAAGTTTCCAGGCACTGTTTATTTTCGCTCTTAACAAGCCTACATAGGTTCTGCTGCTGCTGCTGCTGCTGCTGCTGCTAAGTCGCTTCAGTCGTGTCCGACTCTGTGCGACCCCATAGACGGCAGCCCACCAGGCTGTCCCATCCCTGGGATTCTCCAGGCAAGAACACTGGAGTGGGTTGCCATTTCCTTCTCCAATGAGTGAAAGTGAAAAGTGAAAGTGAGGTTGCTCAGTCGTCTCCAACTGAGTGACCCCATGGACTGCAGCCTATCAGGCTCCTCCATCCATGGGATTTTTCTAGGCAAGAGTACTGGAGTGGCTCATAGGTTCTAGCTATGGCTTTTCCCACTTAGAACTATCAGTGGTCAAACGATTTGCTGCATTATCTCATTTTGTTCAGTACAGAGTTTATATAACATCTTGTCCTTCACATCACCTATTTCAGAAATAGGAATTCTACTACACAAACATTTCTGTTATCTTCATTGTCCTACATTTACTTCTACTATTTACCCAAGAGTTCTATCTAAATATTTTAAATTGGTACATCTCAGGCACCAGAGTCGAAGTAAATTCAATTCCAGGGGATATAGGTTATGAATAATTATTATGCCCATACCAGTGCATGCCAGCTGTCAATCCCAAAATGCTCCAAAATATTACAGTTACAGTTTTTCTTCTCTTTTGGACAAATTAATCTTCATGAGATGTTTTTTATTTTCCCCTAATCCGTAACTCTTTTCCTCATATGGTTTAGTACTTCACCTTAAGCAACACTTTTTAACTGTCTCTATTTATAAGATGCTAGACCCGGGTTTCAGCAGCGTTGCTCTTTCAGGCTTCCCAGGTGGTTCAGTGGGTAAAGAAACTGCCTGCTAAGCCGGAGATGCCAGAAATATGGGTTCGATTCCTGGGTCGGGAAGATCCCCTGGAGAAGAGCATGGCAACCCACTCCAGTATTCTGGCCTAGAGAATCCCATGCACAGAAGAGTCTGGTGGGCTACAGACCATGGGGTCGCAAAGAGTCAGACATGACTGAGTGACTAAGCACAGTCACAATTATGTGCCAATTAATTAGACGACCTAGATGAAACAGATGCCTAGAAAGACACAAAATGCCAAAACTGACTCAAAAATAAATAGAAAATCCAAACAAGCACATAAAAAATAGAGAAATTTGAGAATTGCCCTGGGGGTTCTTCTCTACGAGCACCACCTGTATGCACATGCAAAATAATAAAATTAGACCCCTACCTCACACCATATGCAAAAACTAACTCAAAATGACCTAAATGTAAGAACTAACACTATAAAACTCGGAAGAAGACATAGGCACAGTTCTTTTATTTTGATTTGGGGCTTCTTCATGCATTGAGAACTAGCGCCTTGTCTGACAAATGAGTTGTAAAGAGGTTTCCAAGATTAGCATTTTTTGACTTTGCTCATGGCAGTTTTGCTAGGCAGTAATTTCTTATATATTTATGGAACTAAATTTAATCAGGTTTTTTTTAAAATACTGTTAATTTTTATTATATGTTTGAAAATCATCATTATATATTCCAAGAAGAGGGAACAGAAGGCATTTACTTTTTTAAGTAGTTTCTTTTTGGACCAAAAACAAACATTAATATGATAAGAACCTGCAATTGCCATAGTGATCCCCTGTCTGATAATACCCATTGGGGTAACAAAAACACCTGTGATTATTTTATATTTCAGAATCCAAGTACTGCAGCTATTGATCTGAAATTCTATACTTGAGGTCAATATAAGTGGGTCACCTGCACGTTATTTCATAGGGATTTAACCCACTGACTGCTAGGAAATTAATTCCCTGGAAATGACTTGTGCTGAAGACATTATTAATACCTTAAATGTGAACTCAGTACAAAAACACAGCTTTAGAGTTTTATGATAGGTGATGTAATCTTGTAGCTAAAAGCCTGCAGGGGTTGTGGACATTTTCAGTACATCTAAATCCTAGGAAATGTACTAAGTTTACCTCTGTTCCCATCTCTTTTGTTTGGTACTTCTACAGATCCAAAGAAAATAGGCAACAAACAAGTGTCTTTTCTATTTTACTACCTGCATCTTTTCAAAATTCCTAAGAAAGAAAAAATGGTTGGCATTTCTTATAATTGTATAATTCATTTCCGATAATAACACAGGATACAGAAGAAATAGAAAAATCGTGTGGAAAATAATTTCTAGCTCATAAAGTTTCTACGAGAATTATACAGCATAACATTTTCCTTACTCTGTATTAGATGCTCAATAAATGATTTGAAAGAAATTCATTTTTCACAGGAACAAAGCAAGTCACAAAATATTTCCCACGTTCATGTGGTTCAGAAGATTAGGTTTAGTATTAAGCTGCAGATTCTAAAACATAAATATGTTCCATCATCCTACATTGCCTTTCTGTGGCTGTTTATCTAAAAGAAATCTTGCTGGAAGAATAAATAACTAGCTGCTGCCAAATATCTGTCTGTTACATCATCTGATATAAAAGACATATATATCCTGTATCATTCTACAGAAGATCATATCATTTTGGTGTTTTTTTTAAACCAAGGCTAGAATTAAATCATCAGAAATTTTAGTACTGAAGTTTTAGGTGAGAAATAAAGCTAGTACTTTCCAAGAGTGTGCAATGTTTCAATACTTATTAATAGATACTAAAAGCACCAATGCTTTAAATGTTGCCCTCTTTGAGTACATTTTAACGCTCCACTGTATTATTTTTATAATCAATTGTTCACACATCCCCTTTTAAAATTCATTTAGATGTATGCAATATTATTTTCTTAAATCATGTGAGTAGTATTTCAAGTTTAAGTGTTATTAATATTCCTTTTTTTACAGTTTCTCACTTGTATCAAACTACAACATTTACCAAACCAAATTCCACAGAGGAATTTATAATGGAAAGTGATGGATTGAGTCCTATCACTTCACATCCCCAGGCCTGTTCATAAGAGGAAAACTTCTTCAGCTATTTAAGTTTTTATCTCTTCTAGTAGTTATTTACATAACTCTGGATAACATCTCTACTTCCTGACTTATCATCTATAGATAATTCCTAATATGAAATATCAGTTTATTCTATTCCACTTCCTCCAATGTTTGATAATCATGCTATTATATTTTGGTACCTAATATTAATAAGCCTCTGTTTCTTGTTTCATCAACATTCTATAATAACTCATAACTTCCCTTTGTAAGATATTTTCCTTTCTGTACTTTCCTATATGTCACTTCCTTTTTTTCACAATTACTGGTCATTAACCCCTTGAAGTTGTTTTTCTTTTTTCAAAAACAATTTTAGGAATCTTTACTTAAAAACAACCTTATCTTAAAATGGAGTAACTTTGGTTTTGCAAGCAGCAAACAAAGTACAGAAGCAAAAATGCATTACAGGAGCATTAAGTTCTACATTAGGTCACAGTGTCTAATCTGAAATCATACCCATAATATCATTTTTCAGGATATCTGGGAAATAGTTATCTCCCAGGATGTCTGAACCATAGCTACTCTATTTTGACTTTTAATTGTAAAAAAAAAAAAAAAAATTTAATATCCAAAGCAGATTTCACCATTAATGACGTCAGTGTTTTTCTAGGTATGAGAAGATGCAAGAATTGGAACTCATAAAACCTTTTTCTGAAAAGATCTAACTATCTGAAGGCCTGTTCTGCCAGTTTTGTTTTGTTTTGTTTTTTTTTTCCAGAGCACAGAGTGCCTCATTCCTGATTTTCACCCTGAACTTCTTTCAGGGGGTGTTAAGGTCAGCAGCTTGCAATGGGCATGATGTAATCTTTGTAGAGGCAGCTGGCAAGTACCAACTTCCAGTCAGCAGGGTCCCTTCATATCCACATATCTGACCATGTGACACCATTTCATGGCCATTGTGTCCCGCGGTGCTGGGAAGGCTCATTCCCAGGTCTAGGGAAGTGATGGGCCACTCAGTGTGCTAAAATTGGACCAGGCCTTGCAAGTAGCAAAAGTCTCTGGACCACTGTCTTACTAGCCTCCTGGTCCAGGAAAATATTTGCTCTTGTTGCTTTTTCCCATACCCAGAGTCACATTATTACAATTATTGATCTCATATGGAACTGTCAGTTCAGCATTATATCACAGGCTCAGTGAAACAAGTCACATAGAAAATAATATAGCCATAGCTAGCAGTTATTAGTAAAATAAGAATTATAAGTCAAGAACTTTCATTAGATAAAGCCGGGTATACCCCAAGTCACCTGACTTCATTCGTTAAATGATTATAGTCTGGTGTTAATCTCCTGGTTGTACATTATGGAACATCCGACATTTATCTGAAGACTGGTTACTGAGATAAGCCTTAGAAACTAACCTAGAGTGTCCTTTTTAATAACTTAATTAAATCTTTTAGCAGTATCACGTAACAAGGAACTGTCTCAGCAGTGAGTCTTAGTAAACACTAGACATTAACAAAACTAGAAACTTAATTTAACAATTTACAAAACTTAATATTCCATGATTTTTTATTATGGAGGCCCTGTAGCCAGGGAGGCTTTAACCCATCAAATAAAAAATTGAGGTTTGTCAGGGAGCTGGGAAAAGCCAAGCAGCCATCTTGGATTTCACATAGCCCTGACTCTGATTTCCAGCTATTGTTTTTAATTTTCCAATTTAGAAGCAGACTGTTGCCATGGTTTAAGGACATTAGGATGGCACAAGTCTAACAGAGTTTTTGTATAAGCAGAATGAGCTTTTACATGTCTACAAATCCAACAATTGGATTAATTTCTAAAACTAGCATAGGATCAGGCCTATGGTAGAAAAGCATTTGATTTATATGCAGAGGGCTAAGAAGTCAAGAAAACATTATAAATGATCATACGAATCAGGTCCAGCATCTTGGGCAAGCTGTCTACCTCTGATGTCGTGGTCTTCTCATCCTGGTGTAGTGTAGTTTCTTCTGAAAAAAGTCCTTCCATCCAGGTTGGAGACAGTCCTTTAAATTATGTCCTTTATTTTTTTTTTTTTTTTTTTAGTCCTGGTTGCAGGTCACGAAGGCATCTGATCTTCATCCAAAGATAGATCACTGAGATAAGCTTCAGAAACAAACTTAGGGTATTCTTTAAGAATTCAATTAAATTTTACATTAATATCACATAACAGCAGGGAACTATCCAAGAAATGAGTCTTATTACCTCCATTGGTAGACTGCCATTAACAAACTGGGATTTAACATTTATTGAAACATCCTTTTCTCCCTAAAATCACCCTCATTTTTACCAAATATAACCAAATTAAGACTTGTTTAAAATATAGATCTGTTCTCAATAAACTTGACCTGATTATTTATATAACCATAGACCCCCCCCTTTTTTTTTTGCTGAGACTTTTATGGAGTCTCAAACTTAACTTTATTTTTTATTTTTTTTTATTAGAGGCTAATTATTTTACAATATTACATTGGTTGGTTTTGCCATACATTGACATGAATCCGCCCGGGGTGTACATGAGTTCCCCCTCCTGAACCCTCCTCCCACCTCCCTCCTACCTTTATCCTCCCTCTGGGTCATCCCTGCACACCAGCCCCGAGCATACTGTAACATGCATCAACCCTGAACGGGTGATTCATTTCACATATGACAACATACATGTTTCAATGCCATTCTCCCAAATCATCCCACCCTCACCCTCTCCCACAGAGTCCCAAAGACTGTTCTATACATCTGTGTCTCTATTGCTGTCTCGTATACAGGGTTATCATTTGCATCTTTCTAAATTCCATATATATACATTAGTATACTGTATTGGTGTTTTTCTTTCTGGCTTACTTCACTCTGTATAATAGGCTCCAGTTTCATCCACCTCATTAGAACTGATTCAAATGCATTCTTTTTAATGGCTGAGTAATACTCCATCGTGTATATGTACCAAAGCTTTCTTATCCATTCATCTGCAGATGGACATCTAGGTTGTTTCCATGTCCTGGCTATTATAAACAGTGCTGCAATGAACATTGGAGTACATGTGTCTCTTTCAATTCTGGTTTCCTCGGTGTGTATGCCCAGGAGTGCGATTGCTGGATCATATGGCAGTTCTATTTCCAGTTTTTTAAGGAATCTCCACATTGTTCTCCATAGTGGCTGTACTAGTTTGCATTCCCACCAACAGTGTAAGAGGGTTCCCTTCTCTCCACACCCTCTCCAGCATTTATTGCATGTAGACTTTTGGATAGCAGCCATTCTGACTGGTGTGAAATGGTATCTCATTGTGGTTTTGATTTGCATTTCTCTGATTATGAGGGATGTTGAGCATTTTTTCATGTGTTTGTTAGCCATTTGGATGCCTTCTTTGGAGAAATGTCTGTTTAGTTCTTTGGCCCATTTTTTGATTGGGTCATTTATTTTTCTGGAATTGAGCTGCAGGAGCTGCTTGTATATTTTGGAGATTAATCCTTTATCAGTTGCTTCATTTGCTATTATTTTTTCCCATTCTGAAGGCTGTCGTTTCACCTTGCTTATAGTTTCCTTTGCTGTGCAGAAGCTTTTGATTTTAATTAGGTCCAATTTGTTTATTTTTGCTTTTATTTCCAATATTCTGGGAGGTGGGTCTTGGAGGATCCTGCTGTGATTTATGTCAGAGAGTGTTTTGCCTACGTTGTCCTCTAGGAGTTTTATAGAATCTGGTCTTACATTTAGCTCTCTAATCCATTTTGAGTTTATTTTGGTGTATGGTGTTAGGAAGTGTTCTAGTTTCATTCTTTTACAAGTGGCTAACCAGTTTTCCCAGTACCACTTGTTAAAGAGACTGTCTTTTCTCCATTTTATATTCTTGCCTCCTTTGTCAAAGATGAGGTGTCCATAGGTGCGTGGATTTATCTCTGGGCTTTCTATTTTGTTCCATTGATCTATATTTCTGTCTTTATGCCAGTACCATACTGTCTTGATGACTGCGGCTTTGTAGTAGAGCCTGAAGCCCGGCAGGTTAATTCCCTCAGTTCCATTCTTCTTCCTCAAGATTGCTTTGGATATTCAAGGTTTTCTGTATTTCCATACAAAGTGTGAGATTATATGATCTAGTTCTGTGAAAAATATCTCTGGTAGCTTGATAGGGATTGCATTGAATATATAAATTACTTTGGGTAGTATACTCATTTTTACAATATTTATTCTTCCAATCCACGAACACGGTATATTTCTCCATCTATTAGTGTCCTCTTTGATTACTTTCACTAGTGTTTTATAGTTTTCTATGTACATGCCAACATCCTCTGGATCATGGAGAAAGCAAGAGAGTTCCAGAAAAACATCTATTTCTGCTTCATTGACTATGCCAAAGCTTTTGACTGTGTGGATCACAATAAACTGTGGAAAATTCTGAAAGAGATGGGAATACCAGACCCCCTGACCTGCCTCTTGAGAAACCTGTATGCAGGTCAGGAAGCAACAGTCAGAACTTTACATGGAACAACACACTGGTTCCAAGTAGGAAAGGGAGTGCGTCAAGGCTGTATATTGTCACCTTGCTTATTTAACTTATATGCAGAGTACATCATGAGGAACGCTGGGCTTGAAGAAGTAGAAGCTGGAATCAAGATTGCTGGGAGAAATATCAATAATCTCAGATATGCAGATGACACTACCCTTATGGCAGAAAGTGAAGAGGAACTCAAAGGCTTCTTGATGAAAGCAAAAGAGGAGAGTGAAAAGGTTGGCTTGAAACTCGACATTCAGAAAACAAAGATCATGGCATCTGGTCCCATTACTTCAGGTGTCAGACTTTATTTTTTTGGGCTCCAAAATCACTGCAGATGCTGATTGCAGCCATGAAATTAAAAGACGCTTACTCCTTGGAAGGAAAGTTATGATCATGTTTGATAATATATTAAAAAGCAGAGACATTACTTTGCCAACCAAGGTCCGTCTAGTCAAAGCTATGGTTTTTCCCGTGGTCATGTATGGATGTGAGAGTTGGACTGTGAAGAAAGCTGATCACCGAAGAATTGATGCTTTTGAACTGTGGTGTTGGAGAAGACTCTTGAAAGTCCCTCGGACTGCAAGGAGATCTAACCAGTCCATTCTAAGGGAGATCGACCCTGGGTGTTCATTGGAAGGACTTATGCTAAAGCTGAAACTGCAATACTTTGGCCACCTCATGTGACGAGTTGACTCACTGGAAAAGACTCTGATGCTGGGAAGGGTTGGGGGCGGGAGGAGAAGGGGACGACAGAGAATGAGATGGCTGGATGGCATCACCGACTCTGTGGACATGAGTTTGAGTGAACTCCGGGAGTTGGTGATGGACAGGGAGGCCTGGCGTGCTGTGATTCATGGGGTCGCGGAGAGTCAGACACGACTGAGTGACTGAACTGTACTGAACTGAACTGAACTGATGCACAAGTCTTTTGTTTCCTTAGGTAGATACATTCCTAAGTATTTAATTCTTTTCGTTGCAACAGTGAATGGAATAGTTTCCTTAATTTCTCTTTCTATTTTCTCATTATTAGTGTATAGGAATGCATGGGATTTCTGTGTGTTGATTTTATATCCTGCAACTTTACTGTATTCATTGATTAGCTTTAGTAGTTTTCTGGTAGAGTCTTTAGGGTTTTCTATGTAGAGGATCATGTCATCAGCAAACAGTGAAAGTTTTACTTCTTCTTTTCCAATTTTGATTCCTTTTATGTCTTTTTCTGCTCTGATTACTGTGGCCAAAATTTCCAGAACTATGTTGAATAGTAGTGGGGAGAGTGGGCACCCTTGTCTTGTTCCTGACTTTAGGGGAAATGCTTTCAGTTTTTCACCATTGAGGATAATGTTTGCTGTGGGTTTGTCATATATAGCTTTTATTATGTTGAGGTATGTCCCTTCTATTCCCACTTTCTGTAGGGTTTTTATCACAAATGGATGTTGAATTTTGTTGAAGGCTTTCTCTGCATCTATTGAGATAATCATATGATTTTTATTTTTCAGTTTGTTAATGTGGTGTATTACGTTGATTGATTTGTGGATATTGAAGAATCCTTGCATTCCTGGGATAAAACCCACTTGGTCATGATGTATGATCTTCTTAATGTGTTGTTGGATTCTGATTGCTAGAATTTTGTTAAGGATTTTTGCATCTATGTTCATCAGTGATATTGGCCTGTAGTTTTCTTTTTTTGTGGGGTCTTTACCAGGTTTTGGGATTAGAGTGATGGTGGCCTGATAGAATGAGTTTGGAAGTTTCCCTTCCTCAGCAATTTTCTGGAAGAGTTTGAGTAGAATAGGTGTTAGCTCTTCTCTAAATTTTTGGTAGAATTCAGCTGTGAAGCCATCCGGACCTGGGCTTTTGTTTGCTGGAAGATTTCTGATTACAGCCTCTAGTTCCGAGCTTGTGATGGGTCTGTTCAGATTTTCTATTTCTTCCTGGTTTAGTTTTGGAAAGTTGTACTTTTCTAGGAATTTGTCCATTTCTTCCAGGTTATTCATTTTATTGCCATATACTTGCTGATAATATTCTCTAATAATCCTTTGTATTTCTGTGTTATCGGTTGTGATCTCTCCATTTTCATTTCTAATTTTATTGATTTGGTTCTTCTCCCTTTGTTTCTTGATGAGTCTGGCTAGTGGTTTGTCAATTTTATTTACCTTCTCAAAGAACCAACTTTTGGCTTTGTTGATTTTTGCTATGGTCTCTTTGGTTTCTTTTGCATTTATCTCTGCCCTAATTTTTACAATTTCTTTCCTTCTACTGACTCTGGGGTTCTTCATTTCTTCCTTTTCTAGTTGCTTTAGATGTAGAGTTAGGTTATTTAGTTGATTTTTTTCTTGTTTCTTGAGGTGTGCCTGTATTGCTATGAACTTCCCCCTTAGCACTGCTTTTACAGTGTCCCAGAGGTTTTGGGTTGTTGTGTTTTCATTTTCATTCATTTCTATGCATATTTTAATTTCTCTTTTGATTTCTTCTATGATTTGTTCATTATTCAGCAGCGTGTTGTTCAGCCTCCATATGTTGGCATTTTTAATAGTTTTTCTCCCGTAATTGAGATCTAATCTTACTGCATTGTGGTCAGAAAAGATGCTTGGAATGATTTCAATTTTTTTGAATTTACCAAGGCTAGATTTATGGCCCGGGATGTGATCTATCCTGGAAAAGGTTCCATGTGCACTTGAGAAAAAGGTGAAATTCATTGTTTTAGGGTGAAATGACCTATAGGTATCTATTAGGTCTAACTGGTCTATTGTATCATTTAAAGTTTGTGTTTCCTTGATAATTTTCTGTTTAGTTGATTTATCCATAGATGTAAGTGGGGTGTTAAAATCTCCCACTATTATTGCATTATTGTTAATTTCCCCTTTCATACTTGTTAGTAATTGTCTTACATATTGCGGTGCTCCTATGTTGGGTGCATAAATATTTATAATTGTTATATCTTCTTCTTGGATTGATCCTTTGATCATTATGTAGTTTCCTTCTTTGTCTCTTTTCACAGCCTTTGTTTTAAAGTCTATTTTATCTGATATGAGTATTGCTACTCCTGCTTTCTTTTGGTCTCTATTTGCATGGAATATCTTTTTCCAGCCCTTCACTTTCAGTCTGTATGTGTCCCTCGTTTTGAGGTGGGTCTCTTGCAGACAACATATATGGGGGTCTTGTTTTTGTATCCATTCAGCCAGCCTTTGTCTTTTGGTTGGGGCATTCAACCCATTTACGTTTAAGGTAATTATTGATAAGTATGATCCCGTTGCCATTTTCTTTATTGCTTTGGGTTCGAGTTTATACACTCTTTTTGTGTTTCCTGTCTAGAGAAGATCCTTTAGCATTTTTTGGAGAGCTGGTTTGGTGATGCTGAATTCTCTCAGCTTTTGCTTGTCTGTAAAGCTCTTGATTTCTCCTTCATATTTGAATGAGATCGTTGCTGGGTTTAGTAATCTGGGTTGTAGGTTATTTTCTTTCATCACTTTTAGTATGTTTTGCCATTCCCTCCTGTCCTGAAGAGTTTCTGTTGAAAGATCAGCCGTTATCCTTATGGGAATCCCCTTGTGTGTTATTTGCTGCTTTTCCCTTGCTGCTTTTAATATTTGTTCTTTGTGTTTGATCTTTGTTAATTTGATTAATATGTGTCTTGGAGTATTTCTCCTTGGGTTTATCCTGTTGGGGACTCTCTGGGTTTCTTGGACTTGGGTGATTATTTCTTTCCCCATTTTCGGGAAGTTTTCAACTATAATCTCCTCAAGTATTCTCTGATGGTCTTTCTTTTTGTCTTCTTCTTCTGGGACTCCTATGATTCGAATGTTGGAGCATTTAACATTGTTCCAGAGGTCTCTAATATTGTCCTCATTTCTTTTAATTCGTTTTTCTTTTTTCCTCTCTGTTTCATTTGTTTCTACAATTCTATCTTCTAGCTCGCTCATCCTGTCTTCTGCCTCTGTTATGCTACTGTTTGTTCCTTCCAGAGTGTTTCTGATCTCATCTATTGCATTATTCATTGCATATTGACTCTTTTTTATTTCCTCTAAGTCCTTATTAAACCTTTCTTCCATCTTCTCAATCCTTTTCTCCAGGTTATTTATCTGTAACTCCATTTTGCTTTCAAGATTTTGAATCATTTTCACCACCAAAATTCGAAATTCTTTATCAGGTAGATTTCCTATATCTTCCTCTTTTGTTTGTGTTGGTGGGCATTTATCTTGTTCCTTTACTTGCTGGGTATTTCTCTGCCTCTTCATCTTGCTTATATTGCTTTGCTTGGGGTGGCCTTTCCCTCTTCTGGCAGTTTGTGGAGTTCTCTTTATTATGTAGTTTCCTTGCTGTGTGTGGGGTTGGACAGGTGACTTGTCAAGGTACCCTGGTTAGGGAAGCTTGTGTCGGTGTTCTGGTGGGTGGAGCTGGATTTCATCTCTCTGGAGTGCAATGAAGTGTCCAGTAATGAGTTATGAAATGTCAGTGGGTTTGGAGTGACTTTAGGCAGCCTGTATATTGAAGCTCAGGGCTATTTTCCTGTGTTGCTGGAGAATATGCATGGTATGTCTTGCTCTGGAACTTGTTGACCCTTGGGTGGTGCTTGGTTTTAGTGTAGGTATGGAGACGTTTAATGAGCTCCTATCAATCAGTCCTGGGTGTTCATTGGAAGGACTGATGCTAAAGCTGAAACTGCAATACTTTGGCCACCTCATGCGACGAGTTGACTCACCAGAAAAGACTGATACTGGAAAGGTTGGGGATGGGAGGAGAAGGGGATGACAGAGAATGAGATGGCTGGATGACATCACCGACTCTGTGGACATGAGTTTGAGTGAACTCCGGGAGTTGGTGATGGACAGGGAGGCCTGGCATGCTGTGATTCATGGGGTCACGGAGAGTCGGACACAATTGAGTGACTGAACTGAACTGAACTGTACTGAACTGATCGATTAATGTTCCCTGGAGTCAGGAGTTCTCTAGTGTTCTCAGGATTCGGGCTTAAGCCTCTTGCCTCTGGTTTTTGGTCTTATTCTTGGAGTAGCCTCTAGACTACTCTCTCTGTCATTTCCAAGGTGGTTCCCTCTGTTTTAGCTTCTGTTTGCTGGTCTCTTCAGTGTCTAATTTCCACCCTGACACTAGGGTGTTGGTGGACACTTTTTAAAGGCTCAGTTGTTCCGTCCTGTTCTGGGAAGGGAGGAACACTGCAGACAAATATCTCTGGCGTCTGTGGGGAGTGCTCGCAGCATCTCAGCCACACTGGTTTTGCCCCCGCTCACAGAGCATGTGCTGTCCCAGTCTACACTGCACAGGCTCTATGTTGCTCTGCCGGGAACTGTCCGAGGACGGTGCTGGGTTGTATGCACTTCCCAGGTCTGAGCGGCTCAAGTTCAGGTTCTCGGGTACTCCACAAAGGCGCAGACTTGGTTGCCCTGCGTTTTGTGCCTTCCCCGGTCCGAGCAGCTCAGGTGACCAGGTGTTTGGCAAGCGCGGTCGCTGCGACTTATCGCCTCCCCAGTCCCTGCCACTTGGTTTTCTGGGTGTACAACCGGTGCACCTTCTCAGGCAGATATCGACTGGCCTGAGCCCAAGAAGTCTTGATTAGCAATGAAGCCTGCCTGCAGTTTGGTATCAGATGCCTTTCTGGGGCCAAGGTTGCCCCCTCCGGCTCTGGATGCCCTCCCTTGCCTGTCTTGGCGGGGGATGGGGAATGGGCCGACTGCAGCCAGCTCGCTCTGCTCAGTCCTTTGTTCTGTGAGCAGGGCTGGCGGAGTCTTAGGTTAGAGCTTTCCGCCTTTTCTCAGGGAAGCTATCCCAGTCTGCTTTGCTATCCCCAGTTCTCTCAGATTGCCCTCTCGGCATTCAAGCCCAGTCCTCTCTCTAAGCAGTTCAGCTGGCTCCTCCCTGCCCAGCCCCCACTTGCTAATGGCATATGCAGGCGTCTGCGCTGCTTCTCTGCTGGGAGTTACCGTTTGGCGGGTAATCTGTGGGTTTTAAAAAAAATCTTAAAAATAAAAAAAGATGGTTATGTGTCCCTCTGAGGTTCCAAGGCTCACCACAGATTCGCCAGTGAGAGTGTTTTCTGGTGTTTGGAAACTTCTCTCTTTTTAAAGCCTCCCTTCCCAGGACGGATCTCCGTCCTTACTTCTTCTGTCTCTCTTTTTATCTTTTATATTTTTTCCTACCTCCTTTCGAAGACAATGGGCTGCTTTTCTGGGTGCCTGATGTCCTCTGCCAGCATTCAGAAGTTGTTCTGTGGACTTTACTCTGCGTTCAAATGTTCTTTTGATGAATTTGTGGGGGAGAGAGTGGTCTCGCCGTCCTATTCCTCCATCTTGTTCCTTCCTCTAATCAGTTTTTGTTATGGTCTAAGGGCTTTGTTTTTTTTATACAGTTCATGAGGTTCTCACGGCAAGTATACTGGGATGGTTTGCCATTCACTCCTCCAGTCGATTAACTGGAAAAGTCCCTGATGCTGGGAAAGATTGACAGCAGAAGAAGAGGGCTTCAGAGGATGAGATGCCTGGATGGTATCACTGATGCAATGGACATGAACTTGGGCAAATATTGGGAGATGGTGAGAGACAGGGAGGCCTGGCATGCTGCAGTCCATGGGGTTGCAAAAAATTTGGACATGACTAGGTGACTGAACAACAGCAACAAAAAGTTTTGAAGCATACCTAAAAGGATCTTTCTCACCCTGAAATTATTAAAATATAAATAATTAGTGTGGAGGAGACTGCTTTGATGTTCACAAAAAAAAAATCTCTTAAAGAATCAAAGTCTCAGACTATATCAGTTGTAAAATTCAAACCACAAAGCTATGTGAGGATGATACCTACAGTTTCAATTTCTCACCAAGAACTTAGTAAAAAAAGGGAAAATGTTCCATGTTCTCCATGTTCCACTGGGCAGTTATTTCCTAATCCATAGATGGGTACCACTCTTCAAGGGTCCAACTTAAGGAATGTGCAAGTTCCGAGATACATCTCTCACAAGGTCAATATGTATCCTCTTCCGCTTCACAGATGTTAGAACCCAGACCCTCACCTCAAGACTGACAGCTCAGCTCACTCAGCCATCAGCTTACGTGCTTTCTACTCTCATTTTTATTTCAGGCTTAGAGTCCAGTTTCTGGGATTTTCTTTTCTTTTCTCAGCTGTACATTTAGAATAATGTGCATTAGATGTTGCTCCACACAGCAGCAGAATTTTAGGCCTTTTACTTTGCCTTATTTCCTGAACCAGAAACCCATTCTTCAATTTTTTAAGGGCTTCACTGCCAGTCACTATGGGAAAGCAGACACAGATTACTAAAAGTGATGGAAAATCATAAAAATTCTAGAAATCTTGCAAAATTATTCATGCTAAAAACTGCAAAATGATAGCCTCTGACATTTTTTTTATTTAATTTAGCTCAGAAGCTAAATTGCCCACCACTCTTCTTTCCTAAGAAAGACTCTTATGAAACCTGCTGTGATTACCAGCTCTTCCAATTTCTACAAGTCAGGTAAACTCTTTCCTCCATAATGGCCCTTTTGTAGCATAGAAGTTTTATTCCATGAGCATGAACAAGGAAAAGCTCCTTTGGTTTACCATAGGTAATTGCAATTCCAGGAATCTCTTGACAACCAGTTCCCACACTGAGCAAAAGTCAGTTTCCAAATAGGAGAGATTTGACTTTCTGGTACAATTTTAGAGCTCCTTCTCTAAAGTAGAATTCTGTGGAGCTCAAGAATACTGTAGGGGAATCACAACCCAATGCCTAATGGGATTTTGTTTAATATGTAAAACATACTTTTTTTAAAAAATAGCTATTATTTATTTGAAACTCAAAATTAACTTGGTTTCCTGTATTTTTATTTGCTAACTCTGGTAACCCTACTCTACAGTAGTGCAGGGGTGTTGTCTCGTGGCTCATTGTCCTGTGAGTTTCTGGGGTAACTTCAGAGGAAATGAAGACTTGTTTGGGAAATCCTAGTACCGACAATTGCACAGGAACTCAGATACAACTGCATACTAATGGATAGTTTCAACAAAGTTCATGAGAAAGAAAGGCAAAACTGTTTTCCAGTACCTTCCACAATCTCTCCCAGACTCAAGTCCTAAGCACACATCAGTGAGGGAAACAAGTACTGGAGTGGAATGGGTGCAATCAGTGTATCAGACTGTCACTGCAGGTTTCTCTAATCCGAAAACTGTTTTCTTAGAAAAGGCATTCCTACACCGTCCTTATGAACCTTCAGCATCTCCTTCAGTTCAGTTCAGTTCAGTTCAGTCGCTCAGTCGTGTCCAATTCTCACAGCACGCCAGGCCTCCCTGTCCATCACCAACTCCCGGAGTTCACTCAAACTCATGTCCATCGAGTCAGTGATGCCATCCAGCCACCTCATTCTCTGTCGTCCCCTTCTCCTCCCGCCCCCAACCCTTCCCAGCATCAGAGTCTTTTCCAGTGAGTCAACTCGTCACATGAGGTGGCCAAAGTATTGCAGTTTCAGCTTTAGCATCAGACCTTCCAATGAACACCCAGGACTGATCTCCTTTAGAATGGACTGGTTGGATCTCCTTGCAGTCCAAGGGACTCTCAAGAGTCTTCTCCAACACCACAGTTCAAAAGCATCAATTCTTCAGCGATCAGCCTTCTTCACAGTCCAACTATCACATCCATACATGACCACGGGAAAAACCATAGCCTTGACTAAACAGACCTTGGTTGGCAAAGTAATGTCTCTGTTTTTTAATATATTATCAAGGTTGGTCATAACTTTCCTTCCAAGGAGTAAATATCTTTTAATTTCATGGCTGCAATCAGCATCTGCAGTGATTTTGGAGCCCAAAAAATAAAGTCTGACACTGTTTCCACTGTTTTTCCATCTATTTCCCATGAAGTGATAGGACCAGATGCCATGATCTTTGTTTTCTGAATGGTGAGCTTCAAGCCAACTTTTTCACTCTCCTCTTTCACTTTCATCAAGAGGCTTTTGAGTTCCTCTTCACTTTCTGCCATAAGGGTAGTGTCATCTGCATATCTGAGGTTATTGATATTTCTCCCAGCAATCTTGATTCCAGCTTGTGCTTCTTCCAGCCCAGCGTTCCTCATGATGTACTCTGCATAGAAGTTAAATAAGCAAGATGACAATATACAACCTTGACGTACACCTTTTCCTATTTGGAACCAGTTTATTGTTCCATGTCCAGTTCTAACTGTTGCTTCCTGACCTGCATACAGGTTTCTCAAGAGGCAGGTCAGGTGGTCTGGGATTCCCATCTCTTTCAGAATGTTCCACAGTTGATTGTGATCGACACAGTCAAAGGCTTTGGCATAGTCAATGAAGCAGAAATAGATGTTTTTCTGAAACTATCTTGCTTTCTCCATGATCCAGTGGATGTTGGAAATTTGATCTCTGGTGCCTCTGCCTTTTCTAAAACCTGCTTGAACATCTGGGAGTTCACGGTTTACATACTGCTGAAGCCTGGCTTGGAGAATTTTGAGCATGACTTTACTAGCGTGTGAGATGAGTGCAATTGTGCGGTAGTTTGAGCATTCTTTGGCATTGCCTTTCTTTGGGATTGGAATGAAGACTGACCTCTTCCAGTCCTGAGGCCAGCACTGAGTTTTCCAAATCTGCTGGCATATTGAGTGCAGCACTTTCACAGCATCATCTTTCAAGACTTGAAATAGCTCAGCTGGAATTCCATCACCTCCACTAGCTTTGTTAGTAGTGATGCTTTCTAAGGCCCACTTGACTTCACATTCCAAGATGTCTGGCTCTAGGTCAGTGATGACGTTATCGTGACTATCTTGGTCGTGAAGATCTTTTTTGTACAGTTCTTCTGTGTATTCCTGCCACCTCTTCTTAATATCTTCTGCTTCTGTTAGGTCCATACCATTTCTGTCCTTTATTGAGCCCATCTTTGCATGAAATGTTCCCTTGGAATCTCTAATTTTCTTGAAGAGGTCTCTTGTTTTTCCTATTCTGTTGTTTTCCTCTATTTCTTTGCATTGATCACTGAGGAAGTCTTTCTTATCTCTCCTTGCTCTTCTTTGGAACTGTGCATTCAGATACTTATATCTCTCCTTTTCTCCTTTGCTTTTTGCTTCTCTTCTTTTCACAGCTATTTGTAAGGCCCCCTCAGACAGCCATTTCGCTCTTTCGCATTTCTTTTCCATGGGGATGGTCTTGGTCCCTGTCTCCTGTACAATGTCACGAACCTCCGTCCAGAGTTCATCAGGCACTCTATCAATCAGATCTAGTCCCTTAAATCTATTTCTCACTTCCACTGTATAACCATAAGGGATTTGATTGAGGTCATATCTGAATGGTCTAGTGGTTTTCCCTACTTTCTTCAATTTAAGTCTGAATTTGGCAATAAGGAGTTCATGATCTGAGCCACAGTCAGCTCCTGGTCTTGTTTTCGCTAACTGTATACAGCTTCTCCATCTTTGGTTGCAAAGAATATAATCAATCTGATTTCGGTGTTGACCATCTGGCGATGTCCATGTGTAGAGTCTTCTCTTGTGTTGTTGGAAGAGGGTGTTTGCCATGACCAGTGCGTTCTCTTGACAAAACTCTATTAGCCTTTGCCCTGCTTCATTCCGTGCTCCAAGGCCAAATTTGCCAGTTACTCCAGGTGTTTCTTGACTTCCTACTTTTGCATTCCAGTCCCCTATAATGAAAAGGACATCTTTTTTGGGTGTTAGTTCTAAAAGGTCTTGTAGGTCTTCATAGAACCAATTAACTTTGGCTTCTTCAGCATTACTGGTTGGGGCATAGGCCTGGATTACTGTAATATTGAATGGTTTGCCTTGGAAATGAACAGAAATCATTTTGTCATTTTTAAGATTGCATCCAAGGACTGCATTTCGGACTCTTTTGTTGACCATGATGGCTACTCCATTTCTTCTAAGGGATTCCTGCCCACAGTAGTAGATATAATGGTCATCCGAGTTAAATTCACCCATTCCAGTCCATTTTAATTCACTGATTCCTAGAATGTCGACGTTCACTCTTGCCATCTCCTGTTTGACCACTTCCAATTTGCCTTAATTCATGGACCTAACATTCCAGCTTCCTATGCAATATTGTTCTTTACAGCACCGGACCTTGCTTCTATCACTGGTCACATCCACAACTGAGTATTGGTTTTGCTTTTGCTCCATCCCTTTATTCCTTCTATAGTTATTTCTCCACTGAGCTCCAGTAGCATACTGGGCACCTACCGACCTGGGGAATTCCTCATTCAGTATCCTATCATTTTGCCCTTTGTCACTGTTCATGGGGTTCTCAAGGCAAGTATACTGAAGTGGTTTGCCATTCCCTTCTCCAGTGGACCATATTCGGCTGTGGTCCATGTGATCAGATCCGCTAGTTTCCTGTGATTATGATTTCAGGTTGTCTGCCCTCTGATGCCCCCTAGCAATACCTACCGTCTTATTTGGGTTTCTCTTACCTTGGTCGTGGAAAATCTCTTCACAGCCGCTCCAGCAAAGTGCAGCCGCTGTACCTTACCTTGGACGAGGGGTATCTCCTCAAGGCCGCCCCTCCTGACCTTGAACGCGGAGTAGCTCCTCTCGGCCCTCCTGCGCCCGCACAGCCACCGCCTGTTGGACGTGGGGTAGCTCCTCTTGGGGGCCAGCCCTGGTCTCAGGTGTGGGGTAGCTCCTCACGGCCACACCTCTTTGCGTGGTTCGTTGCGCCAGGGCCGGCGTCTCTCGCGTCGCGGATCTAGACCCCACTAAATCCGTTTGCACTTGAATTTATTCTATGGAACTAACATCAGCAGAGCAGTTAGATGCCCAGAATTATGAAACCCTGCCTATGCCTGAGAAAATGGTGAAATATTCTGAGACAAAAGTGGTTTCTTATCTTACCAAGTGACTCTAGCTATGAAAGTCTGGCTATTAACTCTATTTCAGAACAAGTAGACGGTAATAATGTTAAATCCTGGGGCAGCCAACCACAGCGATGATATCATGTGCCCATCACTGACTCCAAGACAATTTTAAGATTTCCTCTCACTCAAATTTCATCTCTAGACTCTGATTCGAATCAGGACTCCCTGGTCTCACTGAAGCCCATCTAATGATCCCAGTCTTAAAATGCTTATAATTCAATAGGGATTCATCAGAATGCATGCTAAGTCACTTGAGTCATGTCTGACTCTTTGCGACCCCATGAACTATAGGCTACCAGGCTCCTCTGTCCATGGGATTCACCAGGCAAGAATGCTGGAGTGGGTTGCCATTCCCTTCTCTGGTGTATCTTCCCGAATCAGAGATTGAACCCAGGCCCTTTGCATTGCAGGCAGATTCTTTACCATCTGAGCCACCAAGGAAGCCATGGGTCCCTAAAACAATATTGAGCCAATAGAGAAGCCAAAATATGAACAGCTGATGGGCCAAATCCTGTACAGATGTTTTGTGACGGATGGAATTGAGAGACAGAGTTTAATTTCATTTCCATGGCATGTCTTTAGAGGGGACAGATACTCTCCAGAAACTCAGAGGGTCCACTTCTCCCCAGTTGCCTTATATTGACCCACCCCAGGCAGTGCCTGTCTGCCTCAGAGGAGAGTTCATCCAATATGTTCAAGGAACATCCATGTGCCAATCAGCTGGTTTTGAATGCAGTTTTAAGTCTTCCTATCACAAAACATTTTTTTCCAGACATCAAATCATGGAAACAATAAAACTATGTATTTGCATGAATTTCATGTAAATTTCTCATTTCCTGGAAATGAGACAATTTCTCATTTTCTTTCTGTTGCCTGGACACAACTTTTCACATGCCTATATGCTTTTGCACACAATTTTCACCTTTCCTACAATGATTTCCTCCAACTCTATTTGCACCCTAGCCTCCTTGCCATGTCCTACTCATTTTTAAGTCACAGCTCAAACATTGCTTCCCTATGGATTGATTTTTTGCTGCCCCACGGTAGCCTTAAATCCCTCCACTACAACTTATGTATCTCTTCATGTCAGCCTTTCTTACTGTTTATATTTATTTATATTTTATTATATTTAAATTCCTCGAGATTAGAGACACAATGTTTCTATACGTAATTCTCCTTTACTTAGCACAGTACCTGCCCCATGGTAGGTTTTAAATATCAGTTTGACAAATTAATTAATAAATGAATGGATGTGATTTAGTTGAATCGAAGTGGGCCTGAGACTAAAGTTACAATCTCAACATTCATATAAACAAACAAGTTTCACTTCCCTTGGACAGCAGCATCTTCACCTTTGACCAATCTAAATCCCTCATCACTTTTATGAGACGTCAGGTTTCATATGGGATGACTCAGTGTCTTTCCTTCACCTCTACCCAGAGAAGGTATTGCTGCTAAAGACCGATGGCCACATTATCTCTGAGTTTAAAGGGCAACATATTTTCCTGGAGTGAAACATCCATTATCCTGGGTTTGTTATGGCTGTCTAAACATTTACACTCAATTGCTGGTGTGTGCTCACCCATTTCTTATTGCCTTCTGTGGCACAGAAGGAAAAGAACTTCACTTTTTAAAAATCTTTCCCCTTTCCAGAGGTGAGAAGTTTGTCTCTGTTACAAACGTAAGATGGTGTGAAATCAAAATGAGACTTTTCAGATTTCCATTCTAGGAGTCAAATAGCATTTCCACAGTACTTTACCTTAGAGAACTCAATCTCAAACTTTCTACAGAAAAGGTTGGTTTTTATTTTTTTCTGTAATAGCCATCGATTTGAAGTTTGGTGGCCTGACCCAAAAGTCACCCTACCAGAGTGAAGTCGAGTTGTATTAGTTTGTAGCCTTCAATGGCTGGAACTGTGGTCTGTGGACCAAAAGCAACAGTATCTCCTGGGATCATACAAGAAATGCAGAATGCAGAGTCCTAACCCAGGGCTAATAATCAGACCTACACTTTAGCAAAATCCCCTGGTAATTCAAACACATATGAAACTTTGGAAAACACTCGTTTGGAATCTCCATTCTAAAGAACAGGCTTCCTGCTTGACTTCTCCTAAGTGTCCATTGAGTTCAAATACAAGTATTTGCCATGTTCCTCCCCTCCAGCTGATGGATCAGAATCGAGTTTTTACATATCCATTAGGAAGATTTTTATCTGCAAGTAAACCCAAGCAAAGACATGTGCAGGTACACACATGTACACGCACAAGTTTAAGGTGACTTAAGATCCATTATCTCCCAGTAACAGAAGGTCCTGAGATGACAAGGGTGCAGGGTTAGCCATTACACATCCCAAAGACCTCATCCAAGACTCAGGATTCCTCCTATCTTTCCTCTGGTCTCCACAAGCTAATTTCCTTTCTTATCCCAAGGTGGCTGCCACAGTTCCAAGCATCACAGACAGAAATAAAAATGTCAGCAGCAGAAATTAACTCTTTCTTCAGGATCATATTTTTGAATATGAAGAAAATGTTTTGCTTTGTTGGTTATAAGAATCCCCTCCACAGACATCCCTTTGTATCCCATGGGCCAGAATTATACCACATGACTTGTCTAAAGGAAAAACTGGCAAATGATACAGAGCCTCCTTGATTGGCTTGGACCAATCATTCATTCCTTGTGGTTCACTCTAAGGCTTGCTCTCCTACGATGAAGAGGGGACATTCGTGCAAAATAGTGTTTGCTTAGCAACAGAGATAGTGGACAAGAGGTGGGGGATGGGGAAGATCTGAGGTGGAGGTGATTGCCAGATTTTAAAGCAAAAAGGAAGGGTTTCCCTGATGGCTCAGTGGTAAAGAGCCCACCTGCCAGTGCAGGAGACACCAGTTCCACCCCTGATCTGGGAGGACCCCACATGCTGCAGAGCAGCTAAGCCGGTGCACCACAGCTACTGAGCCTGTGCTCTAGAGCCCGGGAGTCTCAACTACTGACCCACGTGCCGCGGTTACCGAACCCTGAGCACCCTGAAGCGCATGCCCCATTCACAGCTATTGGAGAAAAGCCCGGCACAATCATAAATAAATAAACAGCAAAAGAGAATAATCCGAAACATGAGTCATATAAGCAGAAGGAAATTTATCTTTTTTGTGGCCAAGAGCACTGCTTACAACAGGCATATGATAGAGATTGATGTTGGATCTCAGTCTCCAAATAACCACCAGTCTCCCCGAGCCCTGCCTCATATCTGCGCCCGTCTCACAGTCACCGAGGACCTCCGTCCTCAACGTGAAGTGCAGCCAAGAAGCGGATGCGAAGCTGGTGCGCTGCCACGTGGCTCTCTAGGGTCTGACCCAGCACACCCAGCAGGTCTTTCAGATCGGACTCCAGCCATTCATCAAAACTGCTAAAACCAAGGACTTGCAAGCAAACTCCTGAGCAAGAAGAAGGTAGGAAAGTTATGGATTGGACTCCCTCAATAAAGCAAGTCTGCAGTTGATCACTGTGGTAGCAACACTTGTTGATGTTGTTTCCAGTAGACTTGATAAATCACAGGGAACTAAAAGAAGGGAAAAGGAATATATATATATATATATATATATATATATATATATGTATAGAGAGAGAGAGAGAGGAATACATGTATACATATATATATATATGTATACATATATATATATATGGAGAGAGGAACACATATATAGAAAGGAATACATATATATATATATATATACACACACACACACACATATATAGGGGCTTCCCTGGTGGCAACTTTCCCAGATGGTAAAGAATCTTCCTGCAGTGCAGGAGACCCAGGTTCCATCCCTGGGTGGGGAAAATCCCCCAGAGTAGGAAATGCCACCCCTCTCCAGTATTCTTGCCTGGAGAATCCCATGAACAGAGGAACCTGGCAGGCTACAGTCCATGAAAACAAAAAGAGTCAGACACGACTGAGTGACTAAGCGCACACACACACACACACACACGAGGCAAGAGGGTCAAGGACAGTGATATCCAAACATTAGTTAGCATGCTTTATCACCTTCTGCCTCAGAGGTTTGATTGAGAAGGAAAACTCAGATGTTTAGTAAGTATCCCAGGTGATTCCAGTACAAGTGGTTTTTTAAATCATTCCTGAGGAACACTTATCTGAAGGAAGAAAGTATTTCTTTTCTTTATTCTTTGATGCAATGTAGTCACAAAATCTGTTTGGATTAAGAACAAGGACCATTTCCCTATTACCACATGCCACCCAAGTTTTATGCCTCAATCCAGGCATTTAAATAAGAGTGCAGAAGTGGAGGAGGGGGTCCCACAAGTACCCAGTCTTTCAAACAGGCTTAGTCAACTATCACAGTAGTACAGTGGGAAGAAAAGAACTCTGGGGCTCTGGTCCCACTTCTGCCACTAGGAACCACCTTGGTCATATCACAGCCTCTCTAGGTCTCAGTTTTCCCATCTATGAAATGGAAATAATAATGCCTACCTCGTCTCACAGAACTATTTGAAGACTCAGATGTATACACATAAGGAACTTGTACACTAGGCAATATAGTAAGAATGTACTCTTTTCCAATGTTGATTTATAGAATTTTTCCGGTGATATTGAAGCATTTTTTCATTATACATATTTGCTTGTGCAACATGTTGAACTTGGCCATTTTATGAGAACTGCCATTCTGTTCCACCGGCCTCATAGCCACACGGCATCAAATAGGACCTTGTCTTCATTAACTCATTCAGGGGCTATCTGAGAGCAAAGATTGCAGCAGTAAGTGGCAATGTCTCCTCTGGAATCTTTGTTTTGCACTTCGGAAGACCTGAAAACGTAAAAAGGAGCGCACTTTTAACCAGTGTGACTGGGCAAACACTGAGGATCAGAGCTGTGTCCATTTCTGCCTTACTCGCTTCCCCCACAGGGACCCAAAAAGCACTGCCCACAGTGCTCATTCAAGAGCGTCAGCTACAAGCTGACCCTCACCATCCACATGTGCTGCTGCAGCCGCTGGCCTTCAGCACCCTCTGAAAGGAGTTTGTGGTGGAGAGCAAGAGTGAGGCACTCTATTCAGGGGCTTCCTGGTGGTGCTGGTGGTAAAGAACCTGCTTGCCAGTTCAGGGGATGTGAGAGACTAGAGTTTGATTCCTGGCTTGGGAAGATCCCCTGGAGAAGGGCATGGCAACCCGCTCCAGTATTCTTGCCTGGAGAATCACATGGACAGAGGAGTCTGGCGGGATACAGTCCATGCAGAATTGGACACAACTGAAGTGATTTAGCACGCACATGCTCAGAGGGAAAGCTGACAGGACAGGTCTTCATGTAGTTAGATATTCTCAGGAGCAGATTTTATGAGCCCAATTCTTATGTCCCCTCACATCTAGAAAAACACTAAAATCCTTCACAGTGACGCCTGTTTCTCAAGACTAGCCAAAAGCGTCATGAGACTAGCAGAAGGCTGGAGAAAAGTGTGCTGCATGTATTCCCGCTTCACCAAAATCACATATATGCTGATCTTCCCCCGCCCCACCCTGCCTCTTTGCAGCAGCTTCTCAGAGCTATCTGAGGTGTTGCCTCCTGGACTGCAGTCCTCATTTTGCCCCAAATAAAACTTTCAACTCTCACATTGTGCATTTAAGTTGACCAGAGTTTAAAGAAGAATTTCAATGAGATGTGAACAAAATTATTTCCATAAAGGATGATGATTCAGGCATCAGGAGCAATCATAGCTGAGGCAGCAACTTTTTACTGAATCAAAAATTGATTCAATGAGAAATACATCACTTGCTCCTACTTACAAATAATCATTCTATTCTCCCTGACAGTACTTCCTTTTCATAGAAATACATTGAGTAAAATTCTTTTTTCTTCTTCTTTGTGATTTGTACTACAGATTTCAACTGGGACAGAAATAAATGGAAAACATGTACCCGGACGTCCCAGTGATCCCAGTCCAAGTTGTGTAGTTCTGTCGATAGAGGCAATTATAATCCTAATGAATATGCTTGATGCTCACTTACAAAGAGATTGAGCTCAGAGAAGATTTTGGCACTTTTGTTTACGTGTACACACCAGCTGGCTCCCAAACGAGTCTCATACAAATGTCCCTGATCCTATTTTCAAAGGAAATAATAACAGTACCAGGGGCTATCAAATAAATACTCTTTCTCAGACCTGGAGTGATTTGAAGGAATTACAGTGTCCAAGGGTCACATACCTATTTTCTCACAAAAATGCAGGCAGGTACCATAAACCAATAAGTAACACCTGTCCAGGCTGGAGGCAGCAGAATTTACTTACCAGACAATAACATCCATAAATCCACACACTACCCAGATCTTCATTTTTCTCGGCACAGAAACCTCAAGGACTAACTTTTATGACCTGGATTCTAGTAGGGCTGAATAATGGCCTAAGAGATCAGATCCTAAATCCTGGAATTTATAGATGCTACCTTATAAGGAAAAACAGATCTTTGTAAATGTGATTAAAGTGAAGATCTTTTTTATTAAGCTTTTTATTTTGCATTGGATTATAATCGATTAACATGTCTTCCCTGGTGGCTCGGATGGTGAAGAATCCACCTACAATGCAGGAGACCTAGATTCAGTCCTTGGATAAGGAAGATCCCCTGGAAGAGGGCACAGCAACCCACTCCAGTATTCTTGCCTGGAGAATTTCATGGACAGAGGAGCCTGGTGGGCTATAGTCCATGGGGTCGCAAAAAGTCAGACACAACTGATCAGCAAACACACATGCACACACATAGTCAATTAACAGTGTTGTGACAGTTAATTGGGACTCAGTCCTCCATATACACGCATCCATTCTCCCCCAAAGGGATCCCTGGTGGCTTACGGGTAAAGAATTTACATGCAGAGCAGGAGAAATGGGTTTGATTCCTGAGTTGGGAAGATCTCCTAGAAAAGGAAATTAAAAACCTATTCCAGTATTCTTGCCTGAGAAATCCCATGGACAGAGGAGCCTGGTGTGCTACAGTCCATGGGGTCACAAGAGTCGGACATGACTTAGTGACTAAACCACCACCACCATTCTCCCCCAAATTCCCTCTCAGCCAGGCATCCACATAACATTCCAGTATGCCACAGAGGCTGTCCCACTATTGGGAAGGTTCTGAGCCCCGCAACAGGCATCCCAGCCTGGAGATCCAGCAAAGCGACTAGGAATCCCCAGGGAATCTGACTTTGAAGGCAGCAGGATTCGATTGAAAGACTTTCACAGGACTAGAAGTAACAGAGATTCTATTCTTGGCACACATAAAATATTGTGCATACCAGGGTCAAGGGAAAGGAGCAGTGACCCCACAGGAGACTGAAGCAGAATTCTGCTGAATTAGGGATCTTGACATGAGAATAGTATCCCAAATCATCCTGGAGGGCCCTAGATGTAATCACATGTGTCCTTTTTAAGAAGGAGGCAGAGAGATTTGACACATGAGGGAAGGGGATGTAAAGATAGGCAGATTGGAGTGATGAAGGCATGTGTGAAAGAATTCTGGCAGCCACTAAATGCTGAAAGAGACAAGCAACACAGTGTCTACTAGAACCTCTGGAGGAACCAGAGACCCAGGCGATACCTTGATCTCAGACAGTGCGTGCTAAATCTCTTCAGCCATGTCAGACTCTTTGCAACCCCATGGACTGTAGCCCACCAGGCTCCTCTGTCCATGGGGATTCTCCAGGCAAGAATACTGGAGTGGGTTGCCATGCCCTCCTCCAGGGGATCTTCCCCACCCAGGGATCGAACCCAGTTCTTTTATGTCTCCTGCATTGGCAGGCAGGTTCTTTACCACTATCACCATCTGGCCCCCAGGACTGTGAGAGAGTAAACTTCTACTGTTTTTTTTTTTGTTTGTTTGTTTGTTTGCCTGACCCTTTCCCTTTATTTATTTTTAAAATTTATTTATTTATTTTAATTGGAGGCTAATTACAATACTACAGTGGTTTTTGCCATACGTTGACATGAATTAGCCATGGGTGAGTTCGTGGTGAATTCTTTACAGCAGCCATGAAAGACTAATACACAGACCCAAATCACCTTTGTTTTTCTGTCTCTCTTTAGGTCCCATTCTCACCCCCATAAGTCAGCCAAAGTGTCCTGTTATACACCCCCCATGCTGTGTCTCATTGCTTTCTTGACTAAAACAACCCACTTCATTTCTCTAAAATAAACTCTATGCAGTCCTCAAGGAATAATTCAAATATCACATTCTCTACAATTTGGGTTTGAATTTCAGTGTACAAATGAAGAGGGTTTTTTTTCCCTCATAATAGACAGATTTACACAGCAACGATTGCCAAAAATCTTGACTCCCTGTTTACTGATGCCAAACAGAAACATGAAGGTGGAGATTTGGAGGATAAGAGGGCTGGGTTTATTTCTTTTGCCAGGCAAAGGGGGAAGCCAGTATCTCAAGAACTCTCTCCCCTTCCCCAGGGACCCAAGAAGAGTTCTTATAAGTAGAGCTCCCACAGGGGGCACACATGTACACCCATGGCTGACTCACATCAATGTATGGCAAAAACCACCACAATATTGTAAAGTAATTAGCCTCCAATTAAAATAAATAAAATTAATTTTTTTAAAAAATAAGTAGAGCTCGTATATGACAAGGATCAGAGAAATGAAGGTCTTGAATTTTCTTCTTCTTGCATTATTTCAATACAATCACAACTGGAGGCAAGGAAGCAGGTGTGGATGCATTTGCCTCTGGGTTACAGGTCTGTGGCCTTCTTTCTGAAATGCAAACAGCTGCAAGAGATGGAGGCTGCAAGAGAGCGCAGGAACTGTCAACGCCTGGCGCAGAGTGCAACGGCACTTGGAGTTAGAGGGCAACAGGCACAGGGTGTAACTCACATAGTGTCAGAGAGTGTTAGAGGGTAGTTTGGGGGAGAACAAAGCTAGTTACAGACGCCACAGATTAGCAACATTTAAAATATGACTAAGATGGATTAGCTCCTTCAGGCCAGCTTATGCCTCTCCTCTAACCTGTTCACTATTCGCTTTATCTTCCTCCTTATCAGGAGGGAAAAAAAGCACCATTTCTATTTTTGCTGCAACACACCAGGAGCAGTGTCACAGCAGACAGTGGCACTGCTGTTTCTCATGCAATCAACGTCCGCTTACACGGGTAGTGTCCCCTACCCACCCCCTCCTAGTTCCTAGGAGAGTTTCAGTCGGCCTGGTTCAGTTCTACCACAGGCAAGAGGAACCTGTCACGTCAGACCCGCATCTTGACACAAACCAACCACGTCCTCTCCACCCTCTCCTTCCTGCAGTCTAGGGAGGGTTTGATCTGTTAGACAGTGACCCCTGTGATGGGTCATTCAGAAGTCTGCACTCTGGGGTAAGCCAATGACAAATCACGTTCACACCTCCTTCTGATCTTGTGATGGATTGTCCTTCCTCCCCCATTCACTTTGAGGACCGTCTACTGCTCCACACTGAGAAGCACTTTCCATGCCTTCCCTCTTCTTCCAGCGCTGGTCTTAATCTATATTTGGGGAGCAAACATGCATGTCTTACACTGAGAACAGGAGGATATTTTATTCTATGGCTTGATTTTTTAAATTAACCTTTCATTTTATAAGCAAACCATGTATATGATAAGAAAGAAACTTATAAGATAAAATACAAAAGTATTCTTTTCATCTCTGCCAGTTTCTGTTCCCTCTAAGAGAATTGGCAGTGTCTCTTCTATCTTTCGAATATTTTCTATAACCGTATTGCCATGTATGATATTGAGAAATGGAATATTTCCTGCCATATCAGTAAACAGAGGATGTCATCAGTGATTGCAGCCCTCCAACACGAGCTGGTGAGCCCAAAGGAAAGTCAGAAAAGAACGAATTCTTGCTGTCCAGCAACCATCAGACTAAAGCCACTGCTTATCGTGAGCCCTGAGGAGACTCAGGATGAAACAAGACACGGTACTGGCCCCAGACAGCTGAGCTGCATATTAAGAGAATGATTTCAGTGAGCCCAGACTCTTGAATCATCCCACATGTAGAAAAGCACTAAATTCCTTAACTTGGGGTATCTGGTTTTCTATAATTAACAGTAATCTTTTGACGTTCAGACTACCTGCCCTTTGCTGCAAAATTCCTCTATATTCTGGCTCCCTCTTCGTCTCCTCAGAGCAATTCTTTCAGGGTTACCTGAGATGCTGCCTCCCAGAGTCGAAGTGCTAAAAATTCCCACCTAATAAAGTATAGCTCTCAACTTTTAGGTTATAAATACTTAAGTCGACAATGTATGCATTGTCAAGGTTCTCCTTTCACATTTCGCCTTTTATTATGAAATACAGCACACAAATATGGAGTATTATCAAATATATATGTACAGTTTAAAGAATACTCATACATGCAAACTCACCAACCAGTCAAGAGAATAACAACATATTCCTCAGGAACTCTTATATGCACCTCCCAAATTGCATTTGTCTTCTAGTCTCTCAAAGGTATCCTTCTTAGGTTGACTATCCCTTTGGTAGTCATTAGATTTGTTCATAATTATCCTGGCTCTCTACTTCTGGCCACTTGGTAAACTGTGCTTGCCCACACATTTGGCTCAGATGGTAAAGAATCTGCCTGCAATGCAGGAGACCTGGGTTCAATCCCTGGGTCAAGAAGATCCCCTGGAGAAGGGAATGGCTACCCACTTCAATATTCTTGCCTGGAGCATTCCATGGACAGATAAGGCAGGCAGGCTGCAGTCCATGGGATCATGAAGAGTCGGACATGACTGAGCAACTAATAGTTGGCAGTGTTAAGTTTTTGACAAATGGAATGTGATCAGAAGTGACTGGATAGACGCTTTAAAAGTCAGTGTAAGCTGTGCTACATTTCTTTTTCTGTCTGTGTCTGGCAATGTTCTAGATGGTGGCTCTGCATCAGCCTGGATCCACAAATGAGGACAACAGTGTGAAAACAGAGGAATGAAACCATTCTGTCAAGCAGAAGTGTTGAGTCATCGAGGACCGACCGCAGCAGAACAAAGGCTACCTGCTGTGGTCTCACTGCTTCTTGTATCTTTGTCACCACGAGTAAAACTTTAAATATAATGCACTTGCAGATGGACGCCCTTGAGCTTAGTTGTTGTAATCCGGAAATGTTTGGAAACAGGAAAGAGCTGTGGAAGGCGGGGAGAAGCTGATGAGAAGTTTTGAACCTGGTTTCTGACTGAAGAGTGATCTTTGTTTTTCTTTCAAGCTAAGGAGACTCTCAAACCCCTCTCACACCTCTGGGAGACAATATTTTAAGAAAGACACTTTCAGGTAGCTTTGAATTAAAAGGCCATGTACAGAGTAATCATTTTAGCATTTAAGCCTTATTAGAGCCAGGAAAACTTGATTGAGAGAGTATTTGTAATGGAGAAAGAATATAGGAACAATGGTGATGACGATAACGTGAAAACAGTAATTTTTATTTACTGAGTTCTTATTACATGCCAGACACTTATTTCTTCTTATTTCCTCGGATGATTCATTTAATCCTTACAAGACATTCTTAGAGGCTCAGACTCTTAATCTACTTGAAGCAGGAGATAGATGGGCCCCCAGCTAAGCAGCAGGAGTTTGTCCCTTGCAGACAGATATTCCACTAAGCAGAAGCTAGAAAGAAGTTGAGCTAAAGAGATAAAAGACCACAGATTTCTCCTACTTAAAGTCAAGGAGACCTTCATGACTACACATGCACAGAAAGTCAGCTCGGAGGTCCAAAGGGAAGGCGTGTCACCCCACAGTAAGTGATGTCAATTTACCCATTAGCCTCCTTTGCAGAATCTACCTTAGCTAGGAGATGCCCATGCACACACATGGGAGTGTTAGGTAGGTAATTAGACATTTTTAGCAGCCAAGAGGTGACAGAGGCAAAAAAAACAAACAAACAAGGGGGGGTATAATCAAGCTAAGCCCCAACCATCTGGGGACCTGCCCTGACTTTAGCAGCAAAGAGGTGAGGATGGCTAAAGACAAGGGGAGAACAGTGCAGTTGGGCTCCAGTCATCTGGAGACCCTCCCCTGATCTCTCCCAAAAGGGGTGAAACCATAAATGGGCGGCACACAACTTACCCTGATAAAGAGAGGGCACAGTAACAGGAGAGGACTTGCCAGGCAGGGCTATGCATGTCCAGAGTAGACAGGCATACAGCTCCGCAAACCCAAACTCAGGACACCCACACTACAATAAAGTCTGCATGTGGATTTGCCCTCCCCTGGGCGAGCTTCTCTTAGCAGATCAAGGGTAAGTACATTCACAATAACAAACTTGTTACAGAACTTGGGACAGGGAAACAGAGATCCTGTCACACCTTCCCTCAGAACAGTTCCTTATAAACCCCCGAAACCTGTATGGGAGGGCTGGCTTCACCTCCCAGAAACAGTTCGCTCACCCTCTGAAAGTATATGTATGCTTTCGTAAGCTTTGAAAGTAAAAGTGAAAGTCGTTCAGTACTGTCCGACTCTTTGTGACCCCACAGACCATATAGTCCATGGAAGTTTCCAGGCCAGAATACTGGAGCCCTTCCCTTCTCCAGGGTATTTTCCCAACCCAGGAATTGAACCCAGGTCTCCCGCATTGCAGGCAGATTCTTTACCAACTGAGCCACAAGGGAAGCCCAAGAATACTGGAGTGGGTAGCCTGTCCCTTCTCCAGGGACGTTGTCTACAGGTCTTTGCTTGCTGCCACAAGGACTAAGATTGCTGGTCCAGGTCTCTCATGACCTCCCTCGTTGAAGCACTCTGACATAACACACTCCAGTGCAACAGCAGTGGGGACCCTGCGCCTGCTCAGTCTCTCGGTCGTGTCTGACTCTTGTGACCCCATGGACTGTAGCCCACCAGGCTCCTCTGTCCATGGGATCCTCCAGGCAAGAATACTGGAGCGGGGTGCAATTTCCTCTTCCAGGGGATCTTCCCCACCCAGGGACTGAACCTGCATCTCCTGCATTGGCAGGCAGATGGGCTTCCCTGGTGGCTCAGTGGCAAAGGATCTGCCTGTTCAATGCAGGAGACGTAGATTCGATCTCTGCACCAGGAAGATCCCCTGGAGAAGGAAATGGCAACCTGCTCCAGTGTTCTTACTGGGAAAATCCCATGGACAGAAGAACCTAGTGAGTTACAGTCCCTGGGGTCACGAAGAGTCAGACACGACTGAGTGCAACCACAACAAAGGCCAGGCCGCCTGAACCCTGCTCAGCACAGCGCTAGAGGGCCACCCAGCAGCAGAGCTCTGCTCTCTGCGTCCTGCTGCTCCCCACCTCAGTGCTGGCGCCACAGGGCTCTCCTAAATAGACACCGCCTCTGAGCCTCTGTCCCAAGGCTGCATTCCAGACAATTCAGTCTACCTTAAAGCGCCTTGATTCAATATCCTGAGATTATTCTCCTGCTCAGCTAAGCTTGCTCCTTGGAAGAAAAGCTATGACCTACCTAGAGAGCATATTAAAAAGCAGAGACATCACTTTGCAACAAAGGTCCATCTAGTCAAAGCTATGGTTTTTCCAGAAGTCATGTATGTATGTGAGAGTTGGACTATAAAGAATGCTGAGCACCGAAGAATTGATGCTTTTGAACTGTGGTGTTGGAGAAGACTCTTGAGAGTCCTTTGGACTGCAAGGAGATCCAACCAGTCCATCCTAAAGGAGATCAGTCCTGGGTGTTCATTGGAAGGACTGATCTGAAGCTGAAACTCCAATATTTTATCCACCTGATGCAAAGAGCTGACTCATTTGAAAAGACCCTGATGCTGGGAAAGATTGAGGGCAGGAGGAGAAGAGGACGACAGAGGACGAGATGGTTGGATGGCATCACAGACTCAATGGACATGAGTTTGAGCAAACCCTGGGAGTTTGTGATGGACAGGGAGGCCTGGCGTGCCGCAGTCCATGGGGTCACAAAGAGTCAAGCGACTGAACTGACTGAAGCAGTGATAAAGGCTCTACAAACCCCAGTTTCTCCAGAGTAAGTCATAATGGGTCTCCATAAAGGCAACGATCATTTTCAGTAAATGATTATCTCTATCTCCTCAATGAAATTTCTCTTCCACTGTGGGTTATCTTTTTGTGTCCAGCAAGTTTCTTACATCAGAGTCTTCTTTTCTTGCTTCAAGAATCTCATTAAGGCAGTTCTAGTCAACCATTCAATCTTCATCAACTGATTTCTAAAGAAATATTTATTTCTCTGCAATACCTGCCAAAAGTCTGCTGCTTCCTTAGAGAATATTGGCCCCAGGCCACATCTATGGATGTCATTAATCAGTGTTCTTCTTATACCAGGGAAGAGTATAAGTTCCTGCTGTGATTGGAGTTCTGTTTGCTGTGGCAATAGGAGGGGTGTTTGAATTCCTTCCAGTGAAAAACATTTCCTCCTTGGTGTCTGGGCTGAAGACACACCCTCCCATTGTAGAACATCAGAGAATGTTCTGTCTGTGACACTGGGTCAACCCCCTGGTAGAAGAAGCTTAGGAGTAATTTTTCAGGCACAATTCACACAGCTTTATGAAAAATGTTAGTGTAAAAAATATGTTTTAGAATAAAATTCAATATCCATTCATGATGAAAACTCAACAAGCTATGTATAGAAGGAATGTTAAACATCATCCAAAAGCTCATATATGGCAAGCCCACAACTAACCTCATACTTAAGGGCGAAAAACTGAAAGTTTTTTCTCTAGGATCGGGAACAGGATTAGGATATCAAAAACTCTCACCAATTTTTTAACAAGATATTGGCAGTCCTAGCTAGAGCAATTAGACAAGAAAAAGAAATAAAAGGAATCCAGATCAGAAAAGAAGAAATAAAGTTGTCAACTTTCAGATGACATGATGTTATTTATACAAAATCTTAAAAAGTGCACCCAGAAGCTTAGAACTAGTAAATTCAGCAAAGTTGCAGAATACAAAATCAATATACAAATATTAGCTGTTTCTATGAGTTTGAATGAACTCCGGGAGTTGGTGATGGACAGGGAGGCCTGGCGTGCTGTGATTCATGGGGTCGCAAAGAGTTGGACATGACTGTGCGACTGAACTGAACTGAACTTATACACTAATAACCAACTATCAGAAAGAGAAATTAAGAAAGCAATCCCATTTACAATTATATCTAAAAGAATAAAATACCCAGGAATAAATTTAACCAAGGAAGTGAAAGGTTTAGGGTTAAAAGAAAAAACCCTAACCCTAACCCTAACATTGAAAACTTGAAGACATTCATGAAAGAAATTGAGGATGATACAAATAAATGGAAAGAATATTCCATTCTCATATATTAGAAGAATTAATATTGTTAAAATGTCCATACTACCCGAAGCAACTTATAGACCCAAAGCAATTTTTTTAAGATTCCAATTCCATTTTTTCACATAAATAAAACAAACAAGTCTAAAATCTGTGTGAAACCACAAAAGATTCCAAATAGCCTAGGCAATCTCGAAAAAGAATAAAGCTGGAGGCATCACACTCTCTGATTCCAAACGCTCTTACAAAGCTATAGTATTGAAAACAGTATAGTATTGGCATAAAAACAGACACATAGACAATTAAACAAAAGAGAAGGCCCACAAGTAAATTTGTGTGTATAAATCAGTTAATTAACAACAAAGGATCCAAGAATAGGCAATGGGGACAGAAACATACTCCATAGTCTCTTCAATATGTGGCATTGGGAAAACCGGACAGCCACAGGTGAAAGAATGAAGCTGGATGCCTATCTTACACCATAAACAAAACTTAAAATGGATAAAGACTTAAACAAGTTTATGTTCAAACTTGTAGAAACCATAAGACTTCTAGAAGAAAGCATGGGCAGTAAGTTCCTTGACATCAGTCATGATGATGATGTTTTTGGATTTGACACCAAAAGCAAAGGCAACAAAAGCAAAAATAAACAAGTGGGACTACATCAAACTAAAACCTTCTGCACATCAAAGGAAATCATCAATAAAATGAAAAGACAGCCTGTGGAATAGGAGAAAATATTTGAAAATTATGTCTGATGAGCTAATATCTAAAATGCATTAAAAATTCACACAACTCAATAGCATAAAACAGTCTGATGCAAAAATAAGCAGAGAATTGGAATAGACATTTTTCCAAAGAAGGCATACAAATAGATAACAGGTACAGGAAAATGTGCCCAACATCACTCATCATCAGGGAAATGCAAATCAAACCACTATGAGATATCACCTTACACTTGTTATCATGGATATTATAAAAAAGACATGAAATAAGTTTTGGTGAAGATGTGGAGATATGTGACTGCTTTTTCCTGTTGGTGGGTATGTAAACTGTTGCAGCCACCATGGAAAAGAATATCGAGTTTCCTCAAAAACTAAAAACAGCCCTTCCATATGATCTAGCAATCCCATTTCTGGGTGTTTATCTGAAAGAAATGAAAGCACTAACTCAGAAAGATACCCATGCTCCTGTTCATTGCAGCACTATTTACATTAGCCGAGGCATGAAATCAATTTAAGCACCCATAGATGGATGAATAGGTAAAGAAATTGTCATGTGTACACATGCATAGACTACAGAATATTGATCAGCTATAAAAATAAAGAAATCTTGCCATTTTCCACAACACGGATGAGACTTGAGGCCATTACGCTAAGAGAAATAAGTCAGCAGAGAAAGACAAATACTGTATAGAGTCAATTATATAAGGAATCTGCGGGAGGGAAATTCCCTCACAGACACAGAGACGATTAGTTATTGCCAGAGGCAGGGGGTGGGCAAAAGATATAAACATCCAATTTTAAAATAAATAAGTCATGGGGATATAGGACGCAGCATGGTGACTATAGTTAATAATACTGGATTGTATATTTGAAAGTTGCTAAGAGAATAGATCTTAAACGTTCTCACTGTAAGAAAAAATATTTGGAGCTATGTGTGGTGATGGATATTAACTAGATTTGTGGTGATCATTTCACAACATACACAAATATCAAATTATTACACTGTACATGTGAAACTAATATAATGTTATATGTCCATTATACTTCAACTTTTAAAATTGGGGGTGGTGGTGGTTTAGTTGCTAAGTCATGTCTGACTCTTGTGACCCCATGGACTGTAGCCCACCAGGTTCCTCTGTCCATGAGATTCTCCAGGCAAGAATACGAGAGTGGGTTGCCATTTCCTTCTCCAGAGAATCTTCCCAACCCAGGAGTCAAACCTGGGTCTCCTGCATTGCAGGCAGACTCTTTACCGACTGAGCTACAAGGGAAGCGGTCTTTTAAATTGCTTGGTTATGACTGTCAGTGGGACCTAGGACTGCAAGCCCCATTAGCTATCAGAGCCAGGTGACTTGTCCCTTGCCCTCAGGAGGCAGCCGTGACAGGCGGGGCTCTAATTGCATGGACAAGCTCCTGCTAAGGATGGTGGTGGCTTGGTCTTACTACTGGACGGAGGGAGAAGGATGTCAGCTACACACTGGCATTTGCCATGGGCACTTGCCGTCTGCCTGTATAAGGATTAAGTCAGGCACTGCTGCAGCTGCTGATCTTCAACCCACCCTGAAAGGAGTTCAGGGTGAAGAGCAGAGATGAGGCACGCAGTGGGAAAAACTGGTAGAACAGGTATGCAGGTAGTTAGATATTTTCAGGAGCTGATTTTATGAGACCAGTTCTTGTATCTCCTGATACCTAGAATAGCACTAAAATCCTTTATGGTGATGTCTGCTCCTGATGACTAGCAGAAACCTTCTGTAAGAAATATGTGCTTGATGGCATGTACTTCCCTTCACCAAAGTTACATATATACTGAACTTCCCCCCTACTTCTTTGGAGCAATTCCTCAGTGCTATCTGAAATTATCTCCCAGGCTATAGTCCCCATTTTGCCCCAAGTAAAACTTGACTCCCATTGTGCGTTTTTCTGAGTCATCAGGGAGAAGGTGGGGGAAGTGCCCACTGGTTCTTTCAGGTTCTAGGAGAGGATTGCAGTCAGCACCTGGGTGTCTGCTTATTAGAAACTGGATCCTTAGGCAGCAGCTTGAAAAGTATGCAGTTAAAGCCTTTCCTGGGTGTCAACTAAAAAATGCAATCCAAAAGTTGAGAGTTAGGTTTTATTCAGTGGGAATGTTAGGACTTGAGCCCAGGAGACAGTATCTCAGGTGACCCCGTAGAGAACTGACTCCAAGGAGGAGGGAGAGAAGCCAGGCTACATACAAGTCTGCAGCAAGGACCAGGTAATTTGAATATTAAAAGATTACTGTTAATTAAGAGAAAACTAAAACTATCACATGAAGAGATTTAGTGATCTTCCATGTATGGGAAGATGCAAGCGTCTGGGCTTGCTGAAATTGTTTCTTGCATATGCATTTATCTATGAGGCCAATTTTTTCTTTATTCACAAATTGTTGTTGTCCAGTTGCTCAGTCGTGTCCAACTCTTTGTGACCCCATGGACTGCAGCACACCAGGCTTCCCTTTCCTTCACTATCTCTCAGAGTTTGCTCAAACTCGTCCCTTGAGTCAATGATGCCATTCAACCATCTCATCCTCTGTCGTCCCCTTCTCCTCCTGCCCTCAATCTTTCCCAGCATCAGGGTCTTTTCAAATGAGTTGGCTCTTGGCATCAAGTAGCCAAAGTATTGGAGTTTCAGCTTCAGCATCAGTCCTTCCAATGAATATTCAGGACTGATTTTGATTTCCTTTAGAATGAACTGGTTGGATCACCTTGCTGTCAAGAGTCTTCTCCAACATCATAGTTCAAAAGCATCAATTCTTTGGTGCTCAGCTTTCTTTATAGTCCAACTCTCACATCTGTACTTGACTACTGGAAAAACCATAGCTTTGACTAGATGAATCGTTGTTGGCAAAGTGATGTCTCCGCTTTTTAATATGCTGTCTAGGTTTATTCACATACTAATTCCTTGTTTACTGCGAGATAGCCAATGTGGCAGATGGCTGCCTCTCACCTCCCCCGCAGTTCCTCAGTGCTTATCTGAGAGGAAGTGGCTGAAGGCTCCCAAATAGCTGTCTTTGTTTCACCTGGGCTCAGAAATTTGCATTTGGAAAAGACTTGTTTCCTGGTAGTTCTTTTTGTTCAGTCCCTCAGTCGTGTCCACTCTTTGGAACCCCATGGACTGCAGCACAGCAGGCTTCTCTGTTCTTCAGTACCTCCCAGCAAAAACTCATGTCCATTGAGTCAGTGATGCCATCCAGCCATCTCATCCTCTGTTTGGTAGAGCAAAAAGCAGAAAACATTTCATTTCACATGGGAAAGACTGGGAGATGAGTGTTTCCCTCTGTCCCCTCTGTACTGAGTCCTGGGGGAATCACTACAGTAAGTAACTATGCTCCCTTCAAGAACAACTTCTTTGCTATAGTCCTCTGGGACTCGTGAACACAAGCCCTGTTGGCTTTCAGAGCTTGATATTTGCGGGCCTTCCTGCCTCAAGTGGGAACCAAAAAAGTTGGGGTGACAGATGCTCAGTCTGAACCCTCCACTCCTCAGGGAGACACTGGGAGCTGGGAGTTCTCTCCTGATTGTGTGGTGCTGTACTGGGGCTAGGGTTTATGGCACAAGTAAGTTTCTGCCTTTTCAACCCATTTTGAAGTGGATATTTTCTCCTTCCGCTGATGTGCAAGAGTCACTCTTCTAGTCTCTGGATTTCTCTCAGAGGGAATTGTTCTTTGTGTAGCTGTGTGTCTGTGGGAGGAGAGAAATTCAGGAGCCTGATCTTATTCGAAAGTCTCTCAATTTTTCACCCCAAAAAGTTTGGACTTATTTTTGCTCTTTGCTCTTAGAGTTAACATCACTTAAACAATCAATGCAGCAAGCATCCTGATTGTAATCTCATTGAGAATAAGTGGATGTTGCTTCTAGTTTTCACTTAATTAAATTTAGCCTTTTGAATTCCAGCCAAGGAGGAAATGCCAATCAGCATAGAGATCAAAAACCAAAATTAGGAAGCTCACCAGCAGAGAAAGCAAAGGAAGGTTGTCAGTCTTCCATTACGATAATGAAGTGTCTCTCGCTTTGACCCGTGTTCATATAGCAAGTGAAGCAATGTAACAAAGAGAGTGACACATGGGAAATCAAAGATGCAGGTTCTAGCCTAGGCTGTGCCGCTCGCTGGGCTGTTTGGGCCAGTGTTCTCCAAGCCCTGGTTTCCTCATCTGTGAAATGAGAGTTTTAAACCAGTTTTCATACAGTAAGATTCTATCTGGAACCACCATCAGTATTATATAAAATACTGCTCTTGCTTGTATTTTTGAGATTGGTTTCAATATGAATGGCTAAGTAGGGCGATCCCAACATCTTACCGTGAGCACATTAGTAAGCAAAATGCACACGTTGACCAGGACCCAGGTGACAGTGAAGATAGAGTGTGACCATGCTCTGTCTCGTGGCACAGTTTACCCAGCACGCCTTTCCTTAGAAGGTCCCCTGAATATGCTAGAGCAAAAGTCCCAGCCACATGAACCTACCAGAAGAACTAACACAAGAGAGCTTTACATCTTCTACAGTCAACGCCACACACGGGAACAGAGACCCTGGGGGTGGGGGGCAAGTAGGTGGGGCTTTCCTTACTTTATCTTTATGTCCAGTGTGCAGTGTTGTGTACTTCCTTGTGGAATCTGGAGATGATTTACTGGAATTACAAAATCTATTTTTCTTTTAAATTCCAGCTTTGGCCTTTACTGCTTTTTAGAATAATGCATGATAAAGCCATATCTGAGGACTAAAAATGAAGAGGGAGACTTGATATTTAAGCAGCTTGAATGGTTTCTTTTCTTTCTTTTCAAAGAAATGCACTTGCCTATGATTGAGAAACCTGTATGCAGGTCAGGAAGCAACAGTTAGAACTGGACATGGAACAACAGACTGGTTCCAAATAGGAAAAGGAGTACGTCAAGGTTGTATATTGTCACCCTGCTTATTTAACTTATATGCAGAGCACATCATGAGGAACGCTGAGCTGGAAGAAACACAAGCTGGAATCAAGATTGCCGGGAGAAATATCAATAACCTCAGATATGCAGATGACACCACCCTTATGGCAGAAAGTGAAGAAGAACTCAAAGACCTCTTGATGAAAGTGAAAGAGGAGAGTGAAAAGGTTGGCTTGAAGCTCACCATTCAGAAAACGAAGATCATGGCATCTGGTCCCATCACTTCATGGGAAATAGATGGGGAAACAGTGGAAACAGTGTCAGACTTTATTTTTTTGGGCTCCAAAATCACTGCGGATGCTGATTGCAGCCATGAAATTAAAAGACGCTTACTCCTTGGAAGGAAAGTTATGACCAACCTTGATAATATATTAAAAAGCAGAGACATTACTTTGCCAACAAAGGTCCATCTAGTGAAGGCTATGGTTTTTCCCGTGGTCATGTATGGATGTGAGAGTTGGACTGTGAAGAAAGCTGATCACCGAAGAATGGATGCTTTTGAACTGTGGTGTTGGAGAAGACTCTTGAGAGTCCCTTATACTGCAAGAAGATCCAACCAGTCCATTCTAAAGGAGATCAATCCTGGGTGTTCATTGGAAGGACTTATGCTAAAGCTGAAACTCCAATACTTTGGCCACCTCATGCGACGAGTTGACTCACTGGAAAAGACTCTGATGCTGGGAGGGATTGGGGGTAGGAGGAGAAGGGGACAACAGAGGATGAGGTGACTGGATGGCATCACCGACTCGATGGACATGAGTTTGAGTGAACTCCAGGAGTTGGTGATGGACAGGGAGGCCTCGCGTGCTATGATTCATGGGGTCACTAAGAGTCGGACACAACTGAGCAACTGAACAGAACTGAACTGATGATACAGCTTCTCTAGTGAAATGGTTACTCCTCCATTACTCTACTGATACAATACTGTGCATGCTTTCATTGTATGTCTATACATAGCTTAAAATTTATTAATTTATACTGTAGGTATTATGAATTCCTATGGGAAAAAAATTGTCTTCAAGTTTTTTAATTTTTCCTTCAAGGGGGTGAAGTTTGCTCTACCAAATAGTAATTGTAACAAATTGATCTGTTTTGGATGTTGCTATAGTGCAGTTATGCATTTTGTTTTCCAAAGGGAGAGGAGAGTAAAAGAAACACCAATGTGTTTAATCTTAAAGTCTGGTGCTTGTCATAGTGAAACTATAACTATTACAGTGCAAGATCAATGAATATGTTCTCCGAGTGAGCCTTGGTGCTTTCTGTCAAGTTATGCAGTGAACTATGTTTAAGATCTAATCTGTGATTATTTTTCCCACTCTGTGTTTCTCTAAGGAATTATTTCATACCTGGACCATTCTTAGCAGTTTTCCTCAGTGATATCATGAATGTGAGTCATTATGTAACTGCTCAACATTGAGCCAGTAAAGTTACAGATCTAAAAAAAATAAATAATTTGGCCCTATGGTGCCTTCAATTATATTTTGCTGAATTTATCAGTAAGTGTTAAACTCTTCTATTACCTTCAACAGCAGAGATGAAGGGGATAAACTCAAGGGAATGAAAAGGGAAGCTCTTATTTACAATTGTATCTTTAGCTCCAAGCATAGTACCCAGGGTATGTTAAGTGGGCATTAACAATTTGCAAAATGAGTAAATAAGTAAAAGTCAGAGATTCTGGGGAAAAAAACGTTAATGAATGAACATTTTCAGATGATGAAATTGGATGTTGTGATGTCCGATTACAGATCTTTAAATATGAAGGTCAAATAAAGAGGGTTTTGAAGACAGCATTATAATCCTTGTGGAATCCAAACTGCACAGAAATCAAATGAAAACATCCTTACTTAATATCAGGAATTATCCTAAAGTTTTACATAATTAAGATGGTTGAGATTTTCTTTTTTCATGCAATTTAATCTACGCAATGAGAATCAAGCTGGTCCATGTGGCTTGCCCCACGCATCACTAAGGATACAGTAAGTCCTCTGTATATGAACGAGTTCCATTCCAAGAGCACGTTCATTAAGTCCAGTTTGTTCATAAGTCCAGCAGAGTTAGCCTAGGCACCCACCTATCTGGCCTGTGTGCGTGTACTCAGTCACTCAGTCGTGTCCGACTCTTTGTGACCCTATGGACTGTTCCCCACCAGGCTCCTCTGTCCATGGGATTTTTGTCCATGGGATTTTCCTGGAAAGAATACTGGAATGGGTTGTCACTTCCTCCTCCAGGGCATCTTCCCCAACCTTCCTGCATCTCCTTCATTGTAGGTGAACTCTTTACCCCTGAGACCCTGGGGAAGCCCCAACCAGCCAACATAATTGGCGACATAGTACTGCACTGCAACAGATTTCACACAAATAATACACAACAAACACAAAATAAATTAAGAATTTTCAATCTTACGGGACAGTACCTTGAAAACCATAGTAGTACAGCACAACAGCTGGCATCCAGTGAACAGGCAAGAAGATACCGGCTGGAGGAGGGAGGGCGGTGGGAGCCGGTAGGGCTGAAAGGCTGCCAGCAGCAGAAGATGAGGGGCGAGCTGCAATCTCCCTCACCTGCTGTCGACGGGACGCAGTTCACATCTTTGAAAGTTCGCAGCATGAAGGTTTGCATACAGGCGACTTACTGTATAGTCCCAGGGAAGGTGGTGACAGTCATTCTCAGGACACTTGTCCTTCATGTCCAAACTCTTCCGTTCCTAACACCATGAGCTACGAGGGCGATTACTACGAAGGCCTGCCTGGGCTGTGGTGACCGCTGTGGCTGAGGACACGGCGGCTCCCACGGGGCTGGGCTATGACCTTGGCCATGGAGACTGTGGATAAAGTGGCTGCTGTCCATCGTGCTGTGAAGAATCTGATTGTCCAGTTTCCACTGTAAGAGTGAACTCATTCTTCTCAACACTGCAATCATCATATCCTCCTGATTTAGTTCTGCTTTCATGTCCTTTGTCCCCCCGTGGTAGCGCATAGCAAGCTATTCTGCCCAGCTCTGTAAGTGGTGTGTATAAAGTGCTACCAACGATGGAACAGTTGAGGCATTTTTAAGCTCCTGAGACAAACAGAATTTATACCTAGGGAAAAGATGTTCAGCTGTAACTTGCGTGTCTGTGTGTGTGTGCATGTGTGTGTGTGTGCATGCATGCGTGTCTGTGTGTGTGTGTGTGTGTGTGTTATGAAAACCATATAAATCAGCAGGAGGATGACACTGAGCTCTTCAAAATCAGGACTCGGCCCTGGCAGCAAACACCAGAAGCAAGGACAGCAGCAAGGGAAAGGATCTAGAATCTCAACTTTCAAGCTGTTCATCTCTCTCTTCCCTTTAAATATACAAAGATGTTACCAGCTCCCAAATTTCAGTAAAATACTTTAAATATCTGAGCAAAGGTAATTTCAATTCATTTATTTTATGAAACTAGATCTAAGCTCCTTGGGGACAGCGACTATGCTTGCTTATTCATCATTTTATGCTCTATAACCATGACAATACCTGGCATATAGAAGGCAATGAAAGAATTTTGCAGATGAGAAATTTGTTCATAGTTTTCTATAATATAGAGCTATTTTTAACTTGCCCAATAATTATTTGGTACCTCATCCTAATTTTGGAATCATGATCTGTTCACTCACCTTATTTCTCCTGCTCACACATTACAGTTGAACATCTTACCCCTAGATATAATTTCTGCTTGTCCCAGGAGCTTAAAAATACTTCAACAGTTTCATAGTTAAGTAGCCTGCACTCTGTATGTACCCCTTACAAAGTCAAGCAGAATAACTTGCAATTTGTCACAATATGTAAGTTAAAAACTTTGCTGTCAAGGCAAGACAAGGGGTGGGAAAAGATATTTGCAACATATACAACCGGCAAATTTGTGCTCCTGGGCACCACTGAAAACAAGCCAAGAGTCAACCAACAGTAAAACAGAGAAAGAAACTGTAGTATATTCTTATAATGGAATACTACACAGCAGTGACAACCACCAACCTAGAGTAACATCTAGAACTTGCTACATATCTGGAGCTACACCCACCACCTGGATAAATCTCACAGTCACAGTGTTGGTTGAGAGAACTCAGGCACAACAGAATACAGTATGAGCCTATTTGCTTACTGTCCTAGACAATAAAACCTAGAACACAGGGTTAGCAGTCAGAATAGTGGTCACCTTTGAGTAAGTGGTATTTGAGAGAAGGTCTGATTGGGGGCTTATGAGGTGCTGAAAATATTTTCTCTTTTGATCCTTGGGTTTTTCAAATGCTCTCTTTGTGATAAGTCACTGAGCTGACGCTTTTTGTATATTTTCTGCATGTCTATTTTACTACAATTTAAGATAATTACAATTGATAACACTGCATAATTTAACATGCAGCCAAGAATAGACAGTTCAAATTATTTACCAGACTCTTTGTGTACCTACCCTGCAGCTTTTATAGTTTTGTTCAATTGATCAGTCGTGTCTCTTTGTGACCCGGTGGACTGCAGCTTGCCAGGCTTCTCTGTTCTGGGATTTCTTAGGCAAGAATACTGGAGGGAGTTGCATCTCCTCCAAGGATCAAACGCTAGTCTCCTGCATTGGCAGGCAGATTCCTTACCACTTAGTCACAAGGGAAGTGCATACTCTATATCCTTACAGACTAGAATATATGGGAGTTTTTAGTGTCAAGACATGCAAGATCTAGCCATCTGTAGTAGGGGCATAGGTGGGGGCGAGAGGCACGTGAAAGGGCGGTGAGTCCCTGCTCTAAAATCTAGGAGAGAATTAGGGACGTTTTTCCCGATTATCCATGCTCCAACTTTAGAGTATCTGCACATTATTAGTATCTTTACTTTAGTCACAGAACTAATCATAGCTAAAGGAATAAGACAAGAAGTTAAATAATAGCCACAAAGAGAATGAAGTGAAGCATCAAGAAACTTCTTAGTTAAGAAACCTGCTTACCTATTGATTCCTCTTTTTAGTTTGTATTGCAAGTATATTCTGCTGAATGAATACTGATTATACTAATAATTGCTATATAACGCCATGCAGTAGTGTACTGCTGGGGGGGATAAGTAAGGGATGGGTGTTGTTAACCGAGAAAAAAAATGTAGAAAAAAATTCTACGTGGAATTCCCTGGCAGTCCCTAGTCCATGTGGCTATGATGCCACATGCCCACTGCAGAGGGCCTGGGTTCAATCCCTCGTTGGGGAACTAGGAGCCCACAAGCTGAGCAGCATGGCCAAAAAAGGAAAAAGAAAGAAAAACCATTAATAGAACTTCAAAAAAAATTTTGATACCTAGAAGTTGTTCTAGAATGATGTTTGAAAATTACATAGTAGGTTAAATAATGCTTTTGAATTGTGGTGCTGAAGAAGACTTTTGAGAGTCCCTGGAACTGCAAGGAGATCAAACCAGATTTCCTAAAGGAAATCAATCCAGAATATTCATTGGTGCTGAAACTGAAGCTCCAATATTTGACCAGCTGATGCCAATAACTGACTCATTGGGAAAGACCCTGATACTGGGAAAGATTGAAGGCAAAAGGTGAAGGCAGTGGCAGAGGATGGGATGATTCGACAGCATTACCAACTCAATGGACGTGAATTTGTGCAAACTTCAGGAGACAGTGGAAGACAGAGGAGCAGGAGCCTGGCGTGCTGCAGTCCATGAGGTTGAAAAGTCAGACACAACTTAGTGACTGAAAAACAACAAAATTATTCTTTGATATTGTCTAAGAAAAATTGTTATACTGATGTGGAAGATACAAATATATTGAAGAAAATGGTGTTTGCCACTCTGAATTAACTTTAAGAGTAATTTATGTTCTCGGTTAAAGAGGCTTGGGAAAGTAAGGATATAATACTAATTTTCTTGGTGTTACTGAAAGCTATTTTAATTAGGTAACAGTATTAATAATTTTCAAATAAAGCCTTCAATAGTGTGCGTGATGGGTTTGAGACAGCTGATCAGAGCTTTAACAAAATGGATGTGGTATCAAGCCTTTCTCATACTATTGAAAATGTCGGGGGAAAATGTACATGGAAAAACAATGACTTGGTAACCAAGAGTTACTCATGGGGGCTGTTGAACATGAGATCAACACAAATCTTGGCTAGGTAGTTGTTTTTATGACCCCACTACTGACTAGTATCTTCTCCTTGACAGAAAAAATATACCACACATGAGCCTCTCACTAAATTCAACTTTCCCTGAATGTTTGCTGAGATTTATCTCATATAAGATAGATTAAACTTTCAAGGCTTGGCGGGGGGAAAAAAACTGTACATTTATTCCAACTCACCAGCTAAATAGTATGCCAAGTTCATGTCAAACTGGAAAATAAGGCTTCAAAGATCATTCTGATGCCCTAGGAAGGGGTAGCATTCCATGCCACAACTGAAGATGCTAAGTCTGAGACTGTAAGACCACCCTTTCATACTCAAAATTTCATTGATCATCTGGGCTATAATAAGTTTCAGACCACCATCAAGAATAATTTTTCAGCATTGCTTGAGAATTAGTATTTTCCACTAAATGTTGATTGACTTGCTATCTGAAAGGTGCTTAGAAGTAGTTTTCAAAAAGGAAACTGAATTTTTTGTGAATGCCCCTGATTTATTGGTAATTTTCTTATCTCTTATTGGGCTATAAATGATAAATACCTATAAATAAAGAAGTATGCTTTTGCTACCTCCTCTACCATGTCTAATTTGTAGTAAGACCAATGAATCCCAGTTAACTTTAGATCAAGGACTATTTGTACTTATGACTTGAAATAGTGTTTCTGTACTAGTCAGGATAGCTAGACTATGCTCCAGTAACAAATACACCCTCAACTCCGGGTGGCTTAATCCAGGAAGGTTTATTTCTGAGTTTTATCTCAGTGTTAAAAGGCCAGGCAGCTCTCCTGGGGGCTCTCCTGCAGTGATTTAGGGACCAGGGCTGATTCCATTGTATCTCTTTGTTCTACTCATGTTGAAGGGAGAGGAGAAAACATAGAGAAGTCAGACCTGCTCTTAACTGCTTGGGATGGGATGTAACATATTAGTTCTGCTTTCTTTCCCATTGGTGAGCAGTCAGTCAAATGTCTCTGAGTGCCCAGGAAGGGGTGACTTGGTGGTCTCTGCCATGGCTAAACCAGAACGGGATTGCTTTGTACATCTCAGGGACACTTTGCTCCATTTTAAAACTAATTTGTTGGTTTAACCCAAATGTACACGTAATGGAGAAAATTTGGGTGCTCTCATCCAAAGCCCGGCCCAGATTTGTTGCCCTTACTTCTTTAATGTGCATTTCTTATTTATATATTTGGCTGCACTGGGTCTTAATTGCAGCATGCAGGATCAAGTTCCCTGACCAGGGATTGAACCCCAGCTCACTGTATTAGAAGCAAGGAGTCTTAGCCACTAGACTACCAGGGAAGTCCCAATATCAATTTCTTGTATGTCCTTATTCATTGACTCGAGTCAATTTGGGTCAATTCATTGACCCAAATCAATGAAAAAAAAAATTTGGCAAAATGGGGCCAAATGTAGATTTCTAGTCTTAGTGACTGAAATAACAACCAATAGCTTTACAGTATGTGTTAGAGATGAATTTCAATGTTAGTTACCATTCGTTCAGTTCATCATTTCAAATAATATTGAATACTGGCAGGTTCTGGACACCATGCAAAGCACATGGGTAGCGGTGATTAGAACTTCCTACACCTAAGTAGATGGCAATCTAAAGAAAGTAAAGCATAGCAAGGTTTAACAACTTAACAGATTTTGAACACAGATCCAGTCAAATTACAGAACTGGAATTCGAAACCAAGTCAACTTCACCAGAACCCATTTTCTTAACTTTTATCCACTACTTTCTCTGTGACAGGCAGAATTTCTACAATGGTCTCCACAAAAAATATTCTTCCCTGAGTCCATGGAAGCTGGGAATTGGAGGAAATATCACTCCCATGATTGTGTTATATCACAGTAATCCAAGCCTATGCCCCAACCAGTAACGCTGAAGAAGCTGAAGCTGAACCATTCTATGAAGACCTACAAGACCTTCTAGAACTAACACCCACAAAAGATGTCCTTTTCATTATAGGGGACTGGAATGCAAAAGTAGGAAGTCAAGAAACACCTGGAGTAATAGGCAAATTTTGCCTTGGAGCACAGAATGAAGCAGGGCAAAGTCTAATAAAGTTTTGCCAAGAGAATGCACTGGTCATAGCAAACATCCTCTTCCAACAACACAAGAGAAGACTCTGCACATGGACATCACCAGATGGTCAACACCAAAATCAGATTGATTATATTCTTTGCAGCCAAAGATGGAGAAGCTCTATACAGTCAGCAAAATCAAGACCAGCAGCTGTCTGTGGCTCAGATCATAAACTCCTTATTTCTAAATTCAGACTTAAATTGAAGAAGGTAGGGAAGACCACTAGACCATTCAGGTATGACCTAAATCAAATCCCTTATGATTATACAGTGGAATTGAGAAATAGATTTAAGGGACTAGATCTGATAGACAGAGTGCCTGATGAACTGTGGACGGAGGTTTGTGACATTGTACAGGAGCCAGGGATCAAGATCATCCCCAAGAAAAATAAATGCAAAAAAGCAAAGTGGCTGTCTGAGGAGGCCTTACAAATAGCTGTGAAAAGAAGAGAAGCGAAAAGCAAAGGAGAAAAGGAAAGATATAAGCATCTGAATGCAGCATTCCAAAGAATAGCAAGGAGAGATAAGAAAGCCTTCCTCAGAGATTAATGCAAAGAAATAGAGGAAAACAACAGAATGGGACAGACTAGAGATCTCTTCAAGAAAATTAGAGACACCAAGGGAACATTTCATGCAAAGATGGTCTCGATAAAGGACAGAAATGGTAGGGACCTAACAAAAGCAGAAGATATTAAGAAGAGGTGACAAGAATACACAAAAGAACTGTACAAAAAGGATCTTCACGATGAGGAAACTCCAGGAGTTGGTGATGAACAGGGAGGCCTGGCATGCTGTGATTCATGGGGTTGCAAAGAGTCGGACACGACTGAGCAACTGAACTGATTGACTGATGACACTGTTAACCTTATTTGGGTGGGCTTGACTAGTCACATGACTCTTGGACTCGGACAACTTTCAGACTGGTCTCAGATTTCAAAGCATGAGGTAAATTCAATACCCAGTTGCTGGCTTTGAAAATGAAGGGGAACACATGCAAAGCAACATGGACACCCTCTGGGAGCAGATAGCAGCTCCTAGCTAATAGCCAGAAAGGAGATGGGCATCTCAGATCTACAGCCACCTACAGCCACTCAGACCTACAGCCTGAATGAGCTTCGATTCAGGTTCACCTCTAGAACCTCTGGAACAGCTCAGCCCGGCTGACTTTGGTCTTATGAAATCCTAAGTAAAGAACCCAGTCAAGCTCACTGGATTTCTGACCTACAGAATTGTGAGATAATAAAATGTGTTGTTTAAGCTTCTAAACCTGGAGTAACTTGCTCTACAGTAATATAAAACTAATGTATCCCCTCAGGTTTTAAAATAAAATCCATCAGTCTACCTTCTTTAAGCAATCTGATCAGTCAATTGTGAATCAAAATAGCAGCCCTAGATGAACAGATAAAGAAAATGCGGTATACACATCTTCCATATATATGCATCAGAATACTTCAGCCATTAAAAAAAGAAAATAATGCCATTTGTAGCAACATGGATCGGCTTAGAGAAATTATCATACTAAACAAAGTCAGAAAAAAACAAATATCATATGATATTACTTATGTGTGGATTCTTCAAAAAATGATACAAATAAATATATTTACAAAACAGAAATAGACTCACAGACATAGAAAACAAACTTATGGCTTCCAAAGGGGAAAGGTAGGGTGAGGGAGGGATAAATTAGGAGTTTGTGATTAATAGATACATACTACTATGGGAAAGGTTGGGGGCGGGAGGAGAAGGGGACGACGGAGAATGAGATGGCTGGATGGCATCACCGACTCTGTGGACATGAGTTTGAGTGTACTCCGGGAGTTGGTGATGGACAGGGAGGCCTGGCGTGCTGTGATTCATGGGGTCGCGGAGAGTCGGACACGACTGAGCGACTGAACTGAACTGAACTGAACTGAACTATATGTAAAAATAGATAAACAAGGTCCTACTGTGTGGCACAGGGAACTATATTCAATATCTTGCAATAGCCTATAATGGAAAAGAATCTGAAAAAGATTATGTATACCTGAAACACTTTGTGTACACCTGAAACCAGCACAATAGCAAATTACCCACATATGAGTGTGCATGCTGTCACGTCCAACTCTTTGCAACCCCAAAGAACCCTCCAGGCTTCTCTATCTGTGGGGTTTTCCAGGCAAGAATACTGCTGTGGGTTGCCTTTCCCTATGCCAGGGGATCTTCCCAACCTAGGGTTCGAACCCCCACCTCCTGTGTTTCCTGCACTGGCAGGCAGATTCTTTACGACTGAGCCATCTGGGAAGCCCGTATATTTCAATACAAAAAAAAAAGATTAACATGGAAAAAAAAGAGCTGTCCCACGTTCCACCAAAATTTCCCCCTATTTTCCTAAAATTATCCTGAGAAAGTTTCATGGAAGCCAATTTCCAGCTGCACTTTAAATACTTTGAAAGGCTTTTTATACTCAGTAAGATGCTTTCATGCATATTTCTCTTTGGGGAACCAGGAGTGGCAGGTGTCTCGAGCCCTTTGCCAGCACAGAAGTTCAGAAGTTAGGAGACTTGCATAATGTCACATAGGAACCTAGAGATAGATCTGGGTTGTTTAAACCATATTTTTATACATTTTTAAAAATCTTTTTTTTTTTCCTTTAGGAAGCATAATTTCTAAATCTTACTCTTTGGGGCAAAATTAGCTCTAAAGTGGGTTTACTATCTGATACAGTTGTGACTTCCCTGGTGGGTCAGATGGTAAAGAGTCCACCTGCAATGCAGGAGACCCGAGTTGGAGAAGGGAGTAGCTAGCCACTCCAGTATTCTTGCCTAGAGAATTCCATGGACAGAGGAGCCTGGTGGGCTACAATCCATGGGGTCACACAGTCAGACACAACTGAGCAACTAACACAGTTGTGACATTTACATAGGGAAATGTTTTATAGTTTGTTTTTCTACTCTCATTTTTAGACATATTTAATTATCATAGCCTTTTGGATTTTGCCAGCAAAACGTCTTTTAGTGACCTCAATTATATGCTTTTGATTTGTTTAATCCATGCCATTTCTGTTTCAGTGGTGATCCAACTGGTTGGCATTTGCTAGAATCTCATATCCATTGTTACGTGAATAGACAATGAAAATCATTTTGATGCAGAAAAAGAAAGCAACTAAGTTTGGGTAACTAAAGAAAACTCAGACCAAACTCTTTGACGCTGAGGCCCAAGAGTGCAGAATAAGTTCTGGGCAAATTGTTTTGTCCTCTGCTTTATAAATGAGTTCTTCTCTTTTTCTGTTGACTACTGTCTGGCACAGCTGCTGTTTTCAGAGGCTAAAAAAGATGGGAATCCTGAAAACAAGGAAATAAAACCTTGCCTGAGACACCTGGCCTGTGAATCACGGCTGGTCTCCTCCGTAGCCTGTGTATAGCCACTGAGTCTTTTACGAATGAAGGAGCATAGGTTAGTGGTGGCATCAACAAACACAGTTAGGACCGGTGGATTCTATTTCTGGTTCCAAATTGATGATAAAATGACTTGAGAGAAGTCACTGTAACTTCTTTCAGAGTCTCAGCCTGTGAGACGAGAAAAAAATAAGAAAATTCTTTTTTTCTGGAAGATGTTATAAAGTCCTGTTTAACCTCCCATCTTGGCAGCTTCTGAGTCTCACAACTGGATTCTCTTACACTTATCCTTCATATTCAACCCTGAACACTAGCTCTATGCATGCCTGCTAAGTCACTTCAGCCGTGTCCAGCTCTTTACGACCCTATGGACCATAGTTCACCAGGCTCCTCTGTCCATGAGGTTCTCCAGGCAAGAATACTGGAGTGGGTTGCCATGCCCTCCTCCAGGGGAACTTCCTGATTCAGGGATTGGACCCACATCTCTCATGTCTCTTGCATTGGCAGGCAGGTTCTTTACCACATTCCCAGCGCCAACTGGGAAGACCTACTGGCTCTATAACTCATCCTTTTCCTTGGTAGGAGAAACCCAGAACAATAGCTCATGTGGCTCAGTTTTGATTCTATGTCGCTTGGAGTTGTGAGCCCTGGTTGGGTTCTGGCTTAGTCTTCAGTGATCTAACTGTTTTCCATAACCTCATTCTACTACCTGGATCCCCAGCCCGTTTTCACACATCTGAGTCTCTCTCCTGGTTTTCTATCTTCTGTACCACTGCTTCCAAGACTGAGGTTCTGCAGTTGATTCTCCTGATTGTCCTGACATATTTCAGCCACAAAGTACACATTGCAACTATCTGTCCCACCAACATTGGTGAACTAATTCTTAAAAATTATTCCTTAAAAATAAAAGAATGAAATAATACCATTTGAAGCAACATGGATGGACCTACAAATTGTTATACTAAGTCAGACAAAGACAAATATATCATTTCATATGTGGAATCTAAAAAAGGATACAAATGAACTTATTTACGAAGCAGAAACAGACTCACAGACACAGCAAACAACCCAATGGTTACCAAAGGGGAAACGTCAGGGAGGGGATACATTAGAAATTTGGGTTTAACGTATCAGTTCAGTTCAGTTGCTCAGTCGTGTTCGACTCTTTGCGACCCCATGAATCACAGCACGCCAGGCCTCCCTGTCCATCACCAACTCCCAGAGTTCACTCAAACTCATGTCCATCGAGTCGGTGATGCCATCCAGCCATCTCATTCTCTGTCGTCCCCTTCTCCTCCTGACCCCAATCCCTCCCAGCATCAGAGTCTTTTCCAGTGAGTCAACTAGTCGCAAATAAAATGGACAATCAACAAGAGCCTATTGTATAGTACAGGGAACTCTACTCAATATTCTGTAAAATCATCTATTTCTGCTTCATTGACTATGCCAAAGCCTTTGACTGTGTGGATCACAATAAACTGTGGAACATTCTGAAAGAGATGGGAATCCCAGACCACCTGACCTGCCTCTTGAGAAACCTGTATGAAGGTCAGGAAGCAACAGTTAAAACTGGACATGGAACAACAGACTGGTTCCAAATAGGAAAAGGTGTACGTCAAGGTTGTATATTGTCACCTTGCTTATTTAACTTATATGCAGAGTACATCATGAGGAACGCTGGGCTGGAAGAAGCACAAGCTGGAATCAAGATTGCTGGGAGAAATATCAATAACCTCAGATATGGAGATGACACTACCCTTATGGCAGAAAGTGAAGAGAAACTCAAAAGCCTCTTGATGAAAGTGAAAGAGGAGAGTGAAAAGTTTGGCTTGAAGCTCAACATTCAGAAAACAAAGATCATGGCATCTGGTCCCATCACTTCATGGGAAATAGATGGAAAAACAGTGGAAACAGTGTCAGACTTTATTTTTTGGGGCTCCAAAATCACTGCAGATGCTGATTGCAGCCATGAAATTAAAAGATGCTTACTCCTTGGAAGGAAAGTTATGACCAACCTTGATAGTATATTAAAAAGCGGAGACATTACTTTGCCAACCAAGGTCCGTCTAGTCAAGGCAATGGTTTTTCCCGTGGTCATGTATGGATGTGAGAATTGGACTGTGAAGAAAGCTGATTGCCGAAGAATCGATGCTTTTGAACCGTGGTGTTGGAGAAGACTCTTGAGAGTCCCTTATACTGCAAGGAGATCCAACCAGTCCATTCTAAAGGAGATCAATCCTGGATGTTCATTGGAGGGACTGATGCTAAAGCTGAAACTGCAATACTTTGGCCACCTCATGTGACGAGTTGACTCACTGGAAAAGACTCTGATGCTGGGAAAGGTTGGGGGTGGGAGGAGAAGGGGACGACAGAGAATGAGATGGCTGGATGGCATCACCGACTCTGTGGACATGAGTTGAGTGTACTCCGGGAGTTGGTGATGGACAGGGAGGCCTGGCGTGCTGTGATTCATGGGGTCACAGAGAGTCGGACACGACTGAGCGACTGAACTGAACTGAACCTATATGGAAAACAATCTAAAAAAGAATGAATGTGTGTATATGGATAACTGAATCACTTCACTGTACACCTGAACTAACACACCATTGTAAATCAACTATACCCTAATAAAAAATAAAGTTCAAAATTTAAAAATTTGTATTAAATATTGAGATTACACACAAAACATAAAAACAGATAACATGAGACTTTTGAAATATTCTACCCAGTTACTGGGCTTCCCAGGTGGTTCCAGTGATAAAGAACCCACCTGCCAATGAAGGAGATATAAGAGACATGGGTTCGATCCCTGGGTCAGGAAGATCCCCTGGAGGAGGGCATGGCAACCCACTCCAGTACTCTTGCCTGAAGAATTCCCATGGACAGAGGAGCCCGGTGGGCTGTGATCCATAGGGCTGCAATGAGTCAGACATGCCTGAAGAGACAGCACATACTCACGGCCCAGTGACCACAACTAAACATAACTGTTATCCTAGAAGTCCCCGTCCCATCCCCTTCCCACTCCACTGGGAGGAACCCATTCCGCTAAAATGTATGCGTATCATTCCTCTCACACTCTCTCTCTTTCAGTTTTCCTAGATGGTAATTCCCTAAGTAATATATTGTCCAGTGTGGCATGGTTTTGAACTTACTATTAACGAAAATAGAGCACCTGTGCTAAGTCGCTTCAGTCACGTCCAACGTTTTGCAGCCCTATGGACTCTAGCGAGAATACTGCAGTGGGTTGCTATGCCCTCCTCCAGGGGATCTTCCTGACCCAGGGATCAAACCCGCGTCTCTCACATCTCCTATATTGGCAGGTGAGTTCTTTACCACTAGCACCACCTGGGAAGCCCTGTCCTACCGTACTTGCTTTTTCAGTTCAACATTATGTTTGTGAGATTTATCCATGTTTTTACATATCTATGTAATTCTTTACTCTTCCCAAGAATATCAGTTTCATTGTATGACTATCACGCGGGTCATTTATCTTTTCTGAGGTCGAAGGACCTTTGAATTGTTCCTCTTTTTCTTCCTATTACAAAAGAGTGCTGGGATGGGTATGCACTTTCGTTCTTGAAGTACTTGCTGGACGATGCAGTTTTCAGAGAGATTTGTCCTAATTTATAACCCCATGAGAATAACTCCACATCCTTGCCAACCTTAGATTTTGCCAGGATTCTTAACTTTTTGCCAGCCTGGTAGTTGTAACTTAGTATTTCATTGGTGTTTAAATTTTCATTTTCTTGATGACTAACAAGGCTGAGAATCTTGCCTGTATTTGTTTAGACATTTGGATTTACTCTTTTCTGAAGATGTGATCTTTTGTCTCCATTTTTATCCACCATTTTCATTTTTTCCAGAGGTCTTTATATATTCTAGATACAATTCGCCCATTAATAATACATATGGCAAACATGTTCTACCAGTCTCTGGTTTGTGTTTTTACTTTCTTTTTCATACATTTTAGTGAATGAAAGTTCTTACTTTTACTTTAGCTAATTTACCTGTGTGTGTGTTAGTTGCTCAGTGGTGTCCAACTCTTTGTGACCCCGTGGACTGCCGCGCACCAAGTTTCGCCGTCCTTCACCAACTCCCAGAGCTTGCTCATACTCATGTCCATCGAGTCAGTGATGCCAACCATCTCATCCTCTGTCAACCCCTTCTCCTCCTGCCTTCAATCTTTCCCAGCATTAGGGTCTTTTCTAATGAGTTGGCTCTTCGCATCAGGTGGCCATGTATTTATATTCTTATTTTATTATTTACAGTTTTTACATCCTGCTTAAGAAATTTTTCCTTTTCCCAAATGTCACAAAGATGTTATCCTGTGTTATGCCTAAAAACTTATAGCTTTGTCCTTCATATTTAAACCTTTAGTCCACCTACAATTGGTTTTGTGCATGAGCTAAAGTGGGACTTTGATTTCATTTTTTCCACACCAGTAACAATTGCTCCAGTCATGTGTATTTAAAGTCTCTTCTTTTCCCACTGATATGTAATGCTTACTCTGACATAAATTACATTTCAGTCTGCTTTGAATTCTTTGCTTCATTCATCTATTTATCTTTCCTGATGATAATATGGTAGAGTCATAACATTATAAGAACTCTTGTCAAAGCTTTATAACAATTCTTGATATCTACGTTGTTGCTGTTCAGTCACTATGACATGTCTGACTCCGTGACTCTATGGACAGTAGCCTGCCAGCCTCCTCTGTCCTCCACTGTCTCTTGGAGTTTGTTCAAATTCACGGCCATTGAGTCAGTGCTATCTAACCATCTCATCCTCTGCCAACCCTTTCTTCTTTGGCCTTCCATCTTTCCTAGCAACAGGGTCTTTTCCAGTGAGTCAGTTCTTCATATCAGGTAGCCAGCCAGAGTACTGGAGCTTCAACTTTAGCCCCAGTCCTTCCAATGAATACTCAGGCTTGATTTCCTTTATGATTGGTTAGTTTGATCTCCTTGCAGTACAAGAAATTCTCAAGTCTTCTCCAGTACCACAACTTGAAAGCATCATTTCTTCAGTACTCAGCCTTCTTTATGGTCCAACTCTCACATCCATACATGACTACTGGAAAAGCCATAACTTTGACTATACAGACCTTTGTCAACAAAGTGATGTCTCTGCTTTTTAATATGCTGTCTAGCCTGTCATAGCTTCCATTCCAGGGAACAAGCATCTTTTAATTTCATGGATATAGTCACTGTCTGTAGTGATTTTGGAACTCAAAGGAATAAAATCTGTCACTGCTCCCACTTTTTCCACATCTATTTGCAATGAAGTGATGGGACCAGATGCCATGATCTTAGTTTTTTTAAACTTGAGTTTCAAGGCAATTTTTTCACTTTCCCTTTTCACCCTCATCAAGAGGCTCATATCTAGAAGCAAGCTTCAATGAATTTTTATTCTTTTAGAATGTCTTGGTTATTCCTAGCCCTATGATCTTCCATATATATTTTAAAGTTTTCTTTTGACAAGTGAATGTACATACACACAAATTTATTGCAATTAGTTGATAATGCATTTACTCAATAGATCAATTTGCAGAGAACTGATTTGTTTTGATATTGCTTCTTCCAGTTCACCAACATGGTATATTTTGCATTTCTTCATTTAATTAGAATTTCTTTTAATAATTAATATATTTATAAAAGTCTTAATATACTTTATTAAAGTTATTCCAAGTAACACACACACTTGCTATGATTAATTATTGAATATCCTCTTTTAAGAAGACTAGATCAGATCTAATTTTCTACTTCCTCTCCTCCTTAAATGGGTAGTATTTCTTTTTTTTCATTGGTTATTGGAAGATTTTTATATTTTATTAAATCATGGATATAAGTTTCTGTCAGCTATACATATTGTAAATATCTTTTTCCTCTAATGGCTTACTGTTTCATTCTTTTTATTTCTAGATGAACCAAATTTTATATATGTATATATATAACACGTATATATATAATTGCTATTTATGAGAGACTGACCTGTAGCTTTTTATACAAGATTGTGCTAAAATTACTTGAGAAGTGTGTCTTCATTTTTTTGGAAGGTTTTTTTTAGCTGATGCAATTCTTTAAAATGTTAATGACGTACTTATTGTTCTGCATTCCATCTCTAGGCGATTTTATAAATTACACTTTTTAAGGATCTGCCCATGTCATCGAGTAAAATTCTTCTTCAGTTCAGTTCAGTTCAGTCGCTCAGTCGTGTCCAACTCTCCGCAACCCCATGAATCACACGTGCCAGGCCTCCCTGTCCATCACCAACTCCCGGAGTTCACTCAAACCCATGTCCACAGAGTCGGTGATGCCATCCAGCCATCTCATTCTCTGTCGTCCCCTTCTCCTCCCGCCCCCAACCTTTCCCAGCGTCAGATCTTTTCCAGTGAGTCAACTCTCTTTTGCATATTACTATTTCTCTCTATGATGCATTTTTCCTCTGTTATTTTGTGTTCTTAGCTTCAGTTTTTCATCCTTTACTATTCTCCAGATGCTCAGATAAGTTTTCAGCCCTTTTCCTTCTCTATTATGATCATGTGTGTGCCTGCTCAGTCACTGCGGTTGTGTGACTCTTTGAGGCCCTATGGAACTGTACTCAGCCGACTCCTCTGTCCATGAGATTTTCCTGACAAGAACACTGAAGTAGGTTCCCATGCTCCTCCAGGGGATCTTCTTGACCCAGGGATCAAACCTGTGTCTCCCGCATCTCCTGCACTGCAGGTTGATTCTTTACCACTGAGCCACTGGGGAAGGCCATTATAGTCAGGTCACTTCAGTTCAGTCACTCAGTTGCATCCGACTCTTTTCAAGCCCATGGACTGCAGCAAGCCAGGCCTCCCTGTCCATCACCAACTCCCAGAGTTTACTCAAACTCATGTCCACTGAGTCAGTGATGCCATCCAGCCATTTCATTCTCTGTCATCCCCTTCTTCTGCCTTCAATCTTTCCCAGCATCAGGGGCTTTTGCAATGAGTCAGTTTTTTTCTCATCAGGTGGCCACAGTATTGCAGTTTCAGCTTCAACATCAGTTCTTCCAATGAATATTCAGTACTGATCTCCTTTAGGATGGACTGGTTTGATCTCCTTGCAGTCCAAGGGACTCTCAAGAGTCGTCTCAAACGCCACAGTTCAAAAGCATCAATTCTTCAGTGCTCAGCTTTGCTGTAGTCCAACTCTCACATTTATACATGACCACTGGAAAACCATAGCGTTGACTAGATGGACCTCTGTTGGCAAAGTAATGTCTCTGCTTTTTAATATGCTATCTAGGTTGGTCATAACTTTTCTTCCAAGGAGTAAGCGTCTTTTAATTTCATGGCTGCAGTCACCATCTGCAGTGATTTGGGAGCCCAAAAAATAAAGTCCGTCATTGTTTCCCCACCTGTTTGCCGTGAACTAATGGGACCGGATGCCATGATCTTAGTTTTCTGAATGTTAAATTTTAAGCCAACTTTTTCACTCTCCTCTTTCACTTTCATCAAGAGGCTCTTTAGTTCCTCTTCACTTTCTGCCATAAAGGTGGTGTCATCTGCATATCTGAGGTTATTGATATTTCTCCTGGCAATCTTGATTCCAGCTTGTGCTTCCTCCAGCCCATCATTCCTCATGATATAAGTTAAATAAGCAGGGTGACAATATACAGCCTTGACGTATTCTTTTTCCTATTTGGAACCAGTCTGTTGTTCCATGTCCAGTTCTAGCTGTTGCTTCCTGACCTACATACAGATTTCTCAAGAGGCAGGTCAGGTGGTCTGGTATTCCTATTTGTTTAAGAATTTTCCACAGTTTGTGGTGATCCACACTGTCAAAGGCTTTGGCATAGTCTGTAAAGCATAAATAGATGTTTTTCTGGAACTCTCTTGCTTTTCGATGATCCAACTGATGTTGGCAATTTGTTCCTTTGTCCTTTGCCTTTTCTAAAACCAGTTTGAACATCTGGAAGTTCACAGTTCACGCGTACTGTTGAAGCCTGGCTTGGAGAATTTTGAGCATTACTTTACTAGTGTGTGCAATGAGCACAATTGTGCAGTAGTTTGAGCATTCTTTGGCACTGCCTTTCTTTGGGATTGGAATGTAAACTGACCTTTTCCAGTCCTGTGGCCACTGTTGAGTTTTCCAAATTTGCTGGCATATTGAGTGCAGCACTTTCACAGCATCATTTTTTAGGATTTAAAATAGCTCAACTGGAATTTCATCCTGTCTCCTGGCTTTGTTTGTAGTAATGCTTCCTAAGGCCCACTTGACTTCACATTCCAGCATGTCTGGCTCTAGGTGAGTGATCACACCATCGTGATTATCTGGGCCGTGAAGATCTTTTCTGTACAGTTCTTCTGTGTATTCTTGCCACCTCTTCTTAGTATCTTCTGCTTCTGTTAGATCCCTACCATTTCTGTCCTTTATTGAGCCCATCTTTGCATGAAATGTTCCCTTGGTATCTCACATATTATAGTCACATTATGCTATAAATTTGCCATAAATAATCATAATTTTACCATAAATACTACTTTGCCTTTCTTCCACAAGGTTTATGGGATTACTATTTTTGTTATTATTCCAATTCTAAATATTTTACCATTTCTCTTATGACTTCTTCTTTTACTTGACTTGTTAAACGTGTGCTTTTAAATTTCTAAACATATGGGGATTTTCACTTATATTTTAGCTATTACATAATAATTATTTAATTGCTTTGTAGTTAATGATATATATGATACCAGTTTTTGACTACTTGTATAACTTACTTTACTCTGTGGTCTGATTTTATAAATATTTTTCATATACCTAAAAAGATATATACGCTGAGGACAGTGTATTAGATAATGTATATTAGGCATTATTTTGTGTGTTGCTCAAATCTATATTTTTACCAATTTATTTTGTGTTTGATCTATTCTCAGGAAAAGTATACTAAAATTTTGTACTGTAACTGTGTATTTTTCCTATATTTCTGTTTGTTTTTTGCTTTAACTATTTTAAAACAATGTTATTTATTTTCTTGTTGCATCTAACACCTTCATTTACCACTGATGCCTAGGGGAATTAGTTAATACATTTGGCTAGACTGGAGTTAATTTTCAGTGAACACTCTTCAGCTCTGCCAAGAATCTTTCCACTGTCTAGGAATTTATATCAACATGCACTTTAGGTGTACAAACAAAAGAAAGCATTAGGTGAGGGGAATGTGTAAATAACACCAGTGGGGTTTGGAGCAAATTATCAGCTTGGGGTTTTTTTTTGGCAGTGATGAGAAAGTTAAATTTGTACTCCTCTTGTTGAATTTACTAAATCCATTTAATACTATTTCTTTTCATATGTGGTGCATTCTCTTGTTCATGACTCGATCTTTTCATCCTTCAAGAAGAAAAACATGCTGCTGGGGGCCCTGAGTCAGAGATGGAAGGAAGATGAGGGAAGGAGCCACAGAAAAGTTCCCATTTGCTTAATGTCTTATTAGTCTGAAGTGTCCTACCTCCTTTGTAGTTTTAGCTCTTTAAGGAGGCAGGAAGGAGATGAGCTTTCAGAAAATTTCATTTTAAAGGAAAATACTGCTGCCCCAGTTTCAACTGCCACACAAGAAATCATTAAATAATATTATACAAAGTGTGGATGTTACTAACATTAAATGTTGGACACCTAGCCCAGCAGTTTTGAAATCTTACTTTCGTAGCACCATTTTATAAAATTCAGGTTACCTTTAATGCTAAACATATTCAGAATATGATAGCAATTACCCATCACTCTTAGAGATATGCAAGAACAATACCATTTTTGAACTGACAGAGCCTAGTTTCTTTTGAAGTGCTTTATCAGGAACAAAAATGATGAAGTGTGCTGAGAATATGCAAATATATTCAAGTGCACACAATTAAAACCTTGAGATGTATTTGATGATAAATCACTTCACTGTGGTTGCAAGTATTCGCAATAGGAATTCAAATTGATAACTATGACTCTACGATGGTTAGAATAGCTAACAGTTTTCCATTTTTATCTGCTCTTTGAAATAAAAAGAGAAACGTAATGCCTTAAAACCACTCTCTAACAGGCAGATTGCATTTCAAATATATGAGAACTTTTTCTTTCCTCTGGCTATCTTGTGTAAAAATACCTAGAGAAAACCACACGTACAAAAAAAAAGAAAAGGCAAGTCCTATCCCCACTTCCCACCCCTGACTTATGGATAAATTTCCAAAGCTTTTTCCAGTTTTAAATTACCTCCAGTACAGGCCTTAAAGAATGAGAGCAGATGCCCTATGTACCCATTACAATGCCATTGTGTTGTCATGGAATTTAAGCCTTGTTCTAACCAGTCCCTTCCCTGAGCCAACCCTGGACTGATGAAAAAGCCATATGATGGGAACATGTGCAGGGATGTGTTAGAGAAGGACCACTGTGATCCCTTTTTTTAAATTAATTTTTAGTGGCGTATTGGTGATTTACAATGTTATATTAGTTTCTGCTCTACTGCAAAGTAAATCAGTTACACATACATCCATTCTTTTTCAGATTATTTTCCCATATAAATGATTAGGGTTTTCCAGATGGCACTAGTGGTAAAGAACCTATGGAGGAGGGCATGGCAACCCACTCCAGTATTCTTGCTTGGAGAATCCCTATGAACAGGAGTCTGGTGGGCTACCGTCCATAGGGTTGCAAAGAGTTGGACATGACTGAAGCAACTTAGCATGCACATAGATGATTACAGAGTATTAAGTAGAGTTCCTGGTGCTATGCAGATTATTGCTATTTCTTGATTAAGACAATTCATCATCAGCTGGGCCAGTTCTCTGGTTTTAGTTTTTTCACCTTGGAGGACTGAGTCAAACTAAGAAGACAGTCTTCCAATTCAGAAATCACGTGGATTGCAAACATGATGACTTTACAGAGGTACAGAAGGGCAAGCGCAGATGTGAGGATCATTGGGAACTTGCTGGAGGGCTGGTTTTGTGTAAGGAAATCAATTCATTTCCTCCTGGCAGAGGATCCCCCCTTAAAAGGAGATTGTTCTGCAACTCTCACCCTCATCTTTCATCTGCCTGGCCCCAGCTTATTTTCATTTTCAAATATGCTTCTTTTATTTTTTTTTAACTTATGTTGGAACATAACCAATTAACAATGTTGTGAGAGTCTCAGGTGAACAGCAAAGGAGTTCAGCCATACATATACATGTATCCATTCTCTCCCCAAAGTCCCCTTCCATCCAGGCTGGAGCATAACATTGAACAGGGTTCCCTTTGCTACGCAGTAGGTCCTTGTTGGTTAATGTAGGTTTTATTATTATTCAGGTATAATGTGATCAACAGATCAGGAGATGATCGCCATTGAAAAGACAGTTGCTCATCTTTTCCGAGAGGAAAGGGCCACTCCAGGCTAATGGGAAAGTGCTAGGGTCAGTTGGGAGACAGAAGGAAGAAGAGGAAGACATGGGCAAGAAACTTTATTGTGGTTCCTGCAGGAAGGAATTATAATACACCGGTATTATATGTGTACATTTACATTGCATTTGCAGACTAAACTGTCATGTTGTGAAAGTTTGTGAGTTCTTAATTTTTTCCCTTTTTCTTTCTCTTTCATTCTGTTATTTTTTTTAACTCTTCCTTTTATTTTTTTTTGTTTTGTATGATAGGTTAAAAAGGTTTGATGAGACAAGGTTAGCAGGCTTAGGATTGGCTGGTTTGAATAATGTCAGTGGGCTTTGGGGCCGAGGGGCTATCTATCCTTAGTTGTCTGGTGACTGGCAGGGGAATAGCGGCCCCCGAATGTGAGAGCCTGATGGAGGGAGTTGGGGTATGAGATAGATGGGTTGATACGCCTGTGAAAAGCATGCTTGTAGGTCGAGCCTTTTACCACCTTTAGGAATTGGCTAGCCCTGGGAGAGGCAGTCTTTCCAGGGTCAGGAAGACCCCAAGATATATCATCAAAGCACCAGATTCACATAGTTAACACGGTGCTGTAATAAGCAGGTGTCCACATTCCCGTGTGTACTTCTCAAGGCTTCACACTGTTATCTAAGAATGACTGGAGAACTTCCCTGGTGTTCCAGTGGTTAAGAACCTGCCTGCCAATGCAGGGTTCCATCCTTAGTCTAGGAGGATCCCACATACTGTGTGGCAAGTAAGCCCGTGCATGACTGAGTCTGGACTCTGGAGCCCACAGCCACGACTACTGAAGCCCATGCACCCAGAGCCCATGCTCTGCGACAGAAGGAGCTACCATAAGAAGCCTGAGCTCCTCAATCAGAGAAAGAGTAGCCCCCGCTCTCGGCAACTAGAGAAAGCCTACGCACAGCAAAGACCCAGTTCAGCCGAAAATTAATTAATCTTTTTAAAGGAGTGACTGACTCTAGGTAGCCCTGTGACCTGGATGGGAAAGCCTGTGTAGACTAACAGAACACTCCGTGGCGGAAGTAGGGCTCACCTTCCTTTCTCCTACATCTTCCCAGGTGGTGGGTTCTGCCATGGACCTTGCTTGAGACATCACTTAACCGCTGAGTATCACCTGCGAAATACAGGCCAGGGCAGTCTTATCCATGGAGAATGAACTGGAAAACAGATGTGAAAAGGGACTGAAGGCACAGTATACAGTCCTGCCCAACTATGATTCATGACCATTTAGGAAAGAAGCACCTGCCTTGAACAAAGCATAAGTCAAAATGGAAACAACAATGGAGTAAAATCTGTCTTTTTCAGTTTGGTTTAAAGCTTACGGAGTAAGCATGAGCTCCATGTGGCATTCCTAAGCTGAGATGCTGGCCCTGAGTTGAGGTAATTCAGAGAGTCTGGCAACCCCGTGCCTCTCTGTTGAGGTGTTGGCCAAGTCTGTTTCTGTTCATGATGAAATGAGCACAGCATGGTATCTGTGTATTCTTGCCTCTATCTTTTGGAGTAAAATTTGGGAAATTTCCCTTTAGGCCACTAAGCATTTCAGGTTTCTGCAGAACAGTTTTGTAAAAAATTGTTTTGCTTTATGTCTGGGACAAAGTCCGAGAGAGATCTTGATTATACTGTTTGCCAATCCAGTTACAAAGAATTATTTTTCTCTTGACTATCTGGGGATTCTGCCTGTAAGTTTTGTTTGTTTCCTTACATGCCTGGTGTATAACTAGTTAGCAGCTGCCCAGTGTCCCAGATTTTGAGAGAGAGGTTGGTGAGACTTTATAAGATTATTGCCATTCTCAAGAAGCAAATATAAACTAGATGTAGAGAGATGATTACATTTGTGTCCTGAGGACCTCAGCAAGCAGACACAATTGGAATACACCATCAACAGGGAAGCAAAAGAGATGCATGGGTTTATAAAGCAGGATTAAAAACAGAGTTACCTGAATAAAAAGCAGGAAGATGGGAACATATATATTCAAATGCCAGCTCTGTTGAGAACATGCCTGTTGTTCCCACTTATTATTTGAAATAAACAATAAGCCATCTTATTGCATGAGAGACTGCTTGCTCCAGACAGTGATGACACTGAAATCCTCAGAAGCTTGGGATTTCTCAGGAAACACAAAACAGTGTTCTTTAATGGAGACGGTAAACTAATTTTTATTGCCAATGCACGAGTTTTAAAAATACATTATGAACTTTAATCTCTCAGTGGAAGGTGTAATTCTCAATAAATAGGAAAACTAAAAATCCAAAAACCAGAGATGAAACTGACCTTGCCCAAGAAGGAGAAAAAACTGTTTGCAAATGACAATTAAAAACTTCATGCCCTCTTTCTGGAAATATTCCCATCTCCACACAATAGATCTTAGGCTGTGTGAAGTTCTTGATCCTCATACCACTCTTCAAATTGGCTTCTCTGGTGACTCAAATGGTAAGGAATCTCTCTGCAATGTGGGAGACCTGGGTTCCAGCCCTGGATCAGGAAGATTCCCCTAGACAAGAAACTGGCAATCCATTCCAATATTCCCACTTGGAAAATCCCATGGATGGAGGAGTCTCATGGAGTCCATGGGGTCGTAAAGAGCCTGGCATAACTGAGCGACTAGTACACACAGTACTTGCCTAACCAGAAGGCAAATTAGTTGTGGTTTTCATAAGATTTGGGAAACCCTGAAATAAGCCAATATTTGATGGGGGAATTTTCAGGCTTCTTGAGGGATTTGGGAACATACTTGCTTTTAGAGAGTCTATAGGAGCTCATATAGTTCATGTGGGGTGATTGGCACAGAGTGGGTATCACTGGGTTTAATACCACCCAGTCTGGCTCTCAGCAGAGTCAGGACAAGGGAGTTCTCAGGTGACGGTCATTATCACCTCCGAGAGCTTTATCAGCTGTGAAATTCCAGACTTTCTTCTTCCACAGCCCTGCTGAACTGATTCCTGCTGGACGGACTCCACGTGCTCACTGGAACCCATGTTCCTGTAGCTTTCTATCATCATCAGGGTTTTTGGCTCCTTCCTTCCTCCCCTGCTTCTCTACCCAACCTGGACCCCATGGCCCAGTTTGCACAAGTTCTTCATTGGTGTCTCTGCCTGCTTCATCCTCTTTGGCCTTTCACCATTCCCACCAGTCACATCCATATCTAGATAGAAACCCATTCTCATGCCATTCCCAGGTGCCAAGAACTAACAGAGGGAGTTGAGAAGTGCTGAAAGATTGCAGATAAATTCAAGTTTTCTGGATGCCCAGCTTCTACTGCTGCTCATCAACCCTCTGCATCAGTTGTCAGTCCTCAATGCTCCTCTTCTCCCAGAAAACCCTCCACTGCTCTCTTCATCAGGCGATCAAGTCTATCTAAAATGAACCCCTCTCTTTTTTAAAGATCTCTGATATTTTTGAGATATTAACTTATATCAACTTTTTCTTCCATCATTTTTCCTTTTCTTTTTTTTTTTCATGCAGAGAAGCAATGAACTGGTTCCATCTTCGTGGTCTCAACAGAGGGGTAGGACAGGGTGGATCTTACTGGCTTTGCTTTCAAAGAACCTGAGCTCTTAGGAGAAGGAGGAGAATTGAGAATTAGCACACTGTTTGGATGAAGCCGAAACGGGCAGGATTCTCGTCCACACCCCATCCCATCCAAATTCTTCCCCAGCTTAGGAGATTCCTCTGAGATGGTGGCGAGATCAGAGGCCATGAGCCCTGGAGAGAGGAGACCGATTGCCTTCTTGCTCAACAGAATGGCAGAGAGAAAATGGAGTCACAGTGATTGAGCAGACGAGTCCTTAATGAAGCAGGGATTACCACAGAGAACACAGAGACAGCAGGAAGAGTCCCCTGCCACTGGCGTAACATGGAAACAGCAGGAAGAGCCACCAGACCTGAAGGTATCATGTGAAAAAGGGGCACTTCTCAGCTGAAATCTATGTGGACCAAAGTCCAGATGTACTTTTCTGCCTCCCCAACCACATGCTAGTCTGTAAGTAACTTGGAACCATGATGGAGCTCTGGGAATGGAAAAGTGGGTAGGCAGGGTAACCTGGGATAAAGTTTTCACCAATTCAGTGGGATGTGGATGTGTAATATTAATACAACCTAGGCTGAGTTACAGACAAATACAATTCATATTGATTGCTAATCAAGTTAAAATCTGAAATTCAAACCTACCTCATCTACGTCTTCAACCATCTACTTCCTTTCACATTAACAAGAAAAAGTGTTCTATTGCCTTCCGTTCTGTCTTCACTCCAAGAATTTGTTGTTGTTTAGGTACAAAATTGTGTCTGACTCTTTGTGACCCCACGGACTGTAGCCCACCAGGCTCCTCTGTCCATGGGATTTCCCAGGCAAGAATACTGGAGTGGGTTGCCATTTCCTTCTCCAGAGGATCTTCCCAACCCAAGGATCAAACCCGTGTCTTCTGCATTGGCAGGCAGATTCTTTACCGCTGAGCCACCAGGGGAGCCCTGATTCCAAGAATATCATGCTGTCATTCTCAACCACTGTTTTAGTATTTTCCAACATTTATCAAGCATTTGCTACACATGTATCTCTTCTTGCGTTCAGTTCAGTTCAGTCGCTCAGTCGTGTCCGACTCTTTGTGACCCCATGAATCACAGCACACCAGGCCTCCCTGTCCATCACCAGCTCCCGGAGTTCACTCAAACTCATGTCCATCGAGTCAGTGATGCCATCCAACCATCTCATTCTCTGTTGTCCTCTTCTCCTCCTGCCCCCAACCCCTCCCATCATCAGACTCTTTTCCAGTAAGTCAACTCGTTGCATGAGGTGGCCAAAGTATTGGAGTTTCAGCTTTAGCATCAGTCCCTCCAATGGACACCCAGGATTGATCTCCCCTAGAATGGAGTCTCAAGGAGCAGAGTCTAACTCAGAGTACCTAAGACAAGAAGGTGGATGGGTTGACTGATGGAATCCAAGGAAATGTGGAATGGGTAAAACATTGGAGAGGCATTAGCATAACTGTGCCTCGGAAATAATTGGAACTAGAGAGTCACATTGCTCTTAGGATTCTTTCTCTCCATTTCTTCAATCTACTCTCTGAAAACTGGATTCATTATCTTTTTTTTTTTCTTTTTTGCAGACTAACTGGCTTATTCCAGCAGAGGAGAAATACAACTGCTGACAGCGTCAAAGTTTTTCATATTAAAATTTCTCCAGTGGGGAGAAGACTGACTCATGTTTTCTTTCTGATATCACACTCAAAAATCCATACATCCTGCATGTCAGCTCTAAGGTTTGCAGTGTAGCTAGAAATAATTAGCAGAAAAGGCAGGGAGTGAAATGGAACAGACAAAACAAAAGATGCCCATAACCTATCTTTAAGGGAGGTTGGCTGTCATTTCAGTGGCATATAAGCTTGCATACTCAGTCACAGAAAGGAAATACTCACAAAGGAATCTGTAGTTTTTCAGTTGCTCACTCAGGTCTCTTTCAACCCCATGGACTGCTGCACGCCAGGCTTCCCTGTCCCTCACAGTCTCCTGGAGTTTGCTCAAATTCATGTCCATTGAGTGGATGATGTCATCCAACCACCTCTGTCATCCCCTTCTCCCCCTGCCTTCAATCTTTCCCAGCATCAGGGTCTTTTCCAGTGAGTTGGCTCTTCATGTCAGGCAGCCAAAGTATTGGAGCTTCAGCTTCAGTCTTTCCAATGAATATTCAGGGCTGATTTCCTTTAGGATTGACTGGTGTGATCTCCTTGCAGTCCAAGGGACTCTCAAGAGTCTTCTCCAACACCACAGTTCAAAAGCACCAATTCGTCAGCATTCAGCCTTCTTTATGGTTCAACTCTCACATTGATACATGACTACTGGAAAAAACATAGCTTTGACACAAAAGAATAGGAGTGTTTTATTCGTACTGCCTCCACTTTCTTCCCATTTACTCTCCTCAGGCTCTTACAGTTCAGTTCCTGCTTTGATCATTTAAAGAAATTCTTTTATAGGTCCCTGTGAATGACCTCATCATTCTCAAATTCAACTACCTTTTTTTTTCTTCTTTTTTTTTTTTTAGTAACCACCTTCCTTTTTCTTTCTTCTTTTAAGTAGCAATCGTTGACTCTGTTAATCAAACTCTTTTTTCCTAGCTCAGACCCATGTGCTGGTTTTCTGACCCGGTTCTCTTCCTACCTCCTATATATGTCTCCTGTCTCCTTTGCTGACTTTTCCTTGCTCCACATGCTCCTCGATCATAAGTAATCATCACATTTCTGGCCTCAATCACCTTTTTTCCCACTCTCTCTCTTACAATAGTTTGAAGCCTTCTGCAGCTTTTTATTTCCCACAGCATAAAATCAAAAGCAGGAAAAGCTGCAAAAAGCTAATGTGAAGTTGATATCCCATAATAACAATGCGATAAGTGATAATAACAGCTAGAGTTGAAAATTCCTGAGCACTGACCACTACTCTAAGCACATTACTTGCATTAAGCCGTGTGATCTTTATCTTCATTCTTCATCTTCATGGTGACTGCAGCCATGAAATTAAAAGACACTTACTCCTTGGAAGGAAAGTTATGACCAACCTAGACAGCATATTGAAAAGCAGAGACATTACTTTGTCAACAAAGTTCCATCTAGTCAAGGCTATGGTTTTTCCAGTAGTCAAGTATGGATGTGAGAGTTGGACTATAAAGAAAGCTGAGCACCGAAGAATTGATGCTTTTGAACTGTGGCGTTAGAGAAGACTCTTGAGAGTCCCTTGGACTTCAAGGAGATCCAACCAGTCCATCCTAAAGGAGATTAGTCCTGGGTGTTCATTGGAAGGACTGATGGTGATGTTGAAGTTTAAACTCCAATACTCTGTCCACCTGATGTGAAGAACTGACTCATTGGAAAAGACCCTGATGCTTGGAAAGATTGAAGGCAGGAGGAGAAGGGGATGACAGAGGATGAGATGGTTGGATGGCATCACCGACTCAATGGACATGAGTCTGAGTAAACTCTGGGAGTTGGTGCTGGACAGGGAGGTCTGGTGTGCTGCAGTCCATGGGGTGACAAAGAGTTGGAAACGACTGAGCAACTGAACTGAACTGAATTGATCTAATCTTGTGAGATGAATTTTCTTTTATTCTTCTCCTTTTGACATAATAATAGGGAATAAAAAAAGAAAAGGGAATGCACAGGGATTAAAACTGCATTCTCTGTCAAACAACGAGAAAGGTAACGTTCAGACTTGGGCAGTCTCCCCAACATACCTGGGGCTTCCTGTGTTCTTGCTTCTGCTCCAGGAGATTGGCCTCCATACCATACTCCACCATTGAACCTTTTGCCCCTCCTTCAAGGAGGACGTTCCCAGGTTTCCCCTTCTCAGTGCCTTGTTGGATGGATTCTTTCCCTCCATTGTACTCCCATGGAGTCTTATTTGTGCCTTGCTTACAAGCTTATAATTCTATTTCCTACCTGACTATTTAAAAGCTGTCATCTTGTTTGATATACTGTAGGCACCTGCAGGGGTGTGTGCCTCACACTGTAGTGCCTCTCGGTGCTTTGTTCCATTGTGGATGCTCAATCGATGTTTATTAACTGAATAGATGAGTCATTTGTCAAACAATAAATGCATGTTGAGAATCATCTGTAAGGTTCTATAGATCAGTGCTGCTTTGAGTACAGCCTGCAGACTGATACGTAACTGAGAATGGAAAACGCCAATAAAGAGGCAAGATTGATGGAAAGGAAAGTTTGCTTTAATTAGGACGGTGGCAACAATGGCAAGGAGAGAACAGAGGGCAGACACCTGTTCCAAAACCCTAAATCAGTGGGCAAGAGCTTGTATAGACAGAGCAAGGGACGACATGCAGAAACAGCACAGTCAGCTCTAATAGTCATCTTGACGCTGGTCATCAGAGGTCTGACCACCATCATCTTGATTTAAGTACAATCTATCTTTAGTTCCAGCATCAGCTTGTTTCCATTTCTTGAGGCCAGTTTTCAGAATTGTGGCATCTTATGTCATGGCTACAGTCCGGTCATCAGGTAGTTAACTTCTCCACCTGGTGAGGGTTTTGGTATTTCAGTATTTATAAGACAGCTCACAGGATATGGCTCAGAATATTATCTGTAGCCCTTGCAGAGGAACTAAAGGTCCTTGAATATGCTTAATGAATACATTATTATTATTGTTTGGTCTCTTTTGACTGCTTTCCTTTGGTTTTGCATTTTCTCACTTCCCTGATTGAACTTATTCTTTGACCGAAGTTTCCGTAGATGAAAGGCAGGCAAGGACCATAGGGTCTGCTCCATTTCAGTCCTCTTCCTGGAACCATTTGTTATGATAAGATAAGGAGGCTGTACCAGAGGGTGAATCAACACAAAGCTTCTTCATTAAGAAAGTTCTGCTAAGAAAAAAATCGTGGTTGGACTAAATGCTGTGCCTAGTGACACAGCTGATTTACCACGAGGTTGCATTACGCTTTGGTGCCAGCTGTTGACCTCATCAGGGATCAGTAGTGAACAGTCTGAGGACTTGCGTTTGAGTGGCATGGCTATAGGGGGTGTAAAGCAGGTACGGCTTCCGCTCCTGGACCTCATGCTCTCGGTGAAGGGACACGATATGACGTCAAGAACAGCAACACCTGGATCACAAGGTGAAAAGCATGTAGGTCAATGAAACCAATAAAAATACTATAGTGCTTCCAAACTCAGTCCAACTCTCCAATTTTTGCAGATTAAGAAACAAAGGCTCAGATGGGAATGCTTCCAGTGCTTCCACTGGAATGGGAACAAAATGCTTCCAAGGGAACAAAAAAATTAGAAACACAGTGTGTTGTAATATTTCTGTGTTAGAATCCATCTCGATCCCTCTCCAGCTGTGTCTCCTCTCCTGGGTGCCCAAGCAGATCAAATATTTTTTCAGGAAGTGCAAGAACCACAAAAGTATTGACTGCCTTGAAGCAGAGATTTTTCTTTGTGACAGCATAAATGTGTACTGGGTTAGGGTTAGGGTTACATTCACAACATTTATAGGTGGGTACATATATATGGGTGCCACAAGAAAATTTTTCTGATTTTATCTGTAGCTTTAATAAAATCTAAAAGCTTGCATGATGAAATATGACAATTAGGAGACATTATTTAACAGTGTATTTTCCCAGTCTGTGCATAATTGCTGTACTTAAAAATTCTAGTCTATCTCTTCCTTAGAGAAAACAATTGTGAATACTTAAGAAAGCACTTTCTGAGTGGCTATATTTTCTTTGAAGGGCATTCAAATATAGATCATATGTAGCAAGGCTTTCAAACATTTGTCTGTTGATTACAAATACAATTTTAGGTAGTCTGACAATCATCCTTTTGGGGAGAAGTGTTATCAGTAAGAGTAGATTCACTGAACCAAACATTGCATCAAAAGTAGAACTGATTACAGATATTGGATGGAGTGGGCCAGATTTCTGAACAATCACTTCCTAGAGACATGGGAGTTAAGTCAACAGATTGCTATGGAAATAGAAAAGGAAAGGAACGCATCCTTAGGAACAAAATATATGATCTGACAGTACACATTTATGCTGTCACAGAGAAAGGAGAAAGAAAAATCTCTACTTCAAGGCAGTCAATACTTTTGTGGTTCTTGCACTTCCTGACAAAATATTTGATCTGCTTGGGCACCCAGGAGAGGAGACACAGCTGACAAGGGATCGAGATGGATTCTAACACAGAAATATTACAACACACTCTTACAAATGTGTTATACAAAGCCATCAGATTTACAATTCTGTCCTCCACCAGCTCCCTCCCTGTCACTGAGGGAACACACACTAGAACTCGCACATCAAAATGAAATTCCAAGGAAATCTAAGCAAAATGTAAACAGGAAAAGAAAACTGTTAAAAAAAAATAGCAAGTTCAATGTCACAGTGAGAAAACATTTAGGTTTTTTGTCCAAAAGCTGTTGCTCTCTTCAATTGTATCTTAAAATATTCATTTAAGAAAATTGGGGGGCACTTTAGATATTCTTTGGGAGAAATCTATTCAAAGATAAACCAAGCAGATGAAGAGGGGGAGGATCAAGATGGAGAGATTTATAAACTTGTTTGTCATAGTGATCTTTATTAGTCAGGGATGAGCTGTGGGACACCTGTATGAGCTTTACTCCTGTTATGTTACATTGAAGCCCTAACCTCTTGCTGCTGCTGCTAAGTCACTTCAGTCGTGTCCAACTCTGTGCGACCCCATAGATGGCAGCCCACCAGGCTCCGCCATCCCTTGGGTTCTCCAGGCAAGAACACTGGAATGGGTTGCCATTTCCTTCTCCAATGCATGAAAGTGAAAAGTGAAAGTGAAGTCATTCAGTTGTGCATGAAAGTGAAAAGTGAAAGTGAAGTCATTCAGTTGTGTCCGACTCTTAGCCACCCCATGGACCACAGCCTACCAGGCTCCTCCCTCCATGGGATTTTCCAGGCAAGAGTACTGGAGTGGGATGCCATTGCCTTCTCCACCCTAATCTCTTAGGTGACTATATTTGGAGATGCGGCCTTTAAGGAGGCAGTTAAACTCTAAGGAGATCAGTGGGTGGGGCCTTAATCCTTATGAAAAGAGAGAAAGACACCTGGGATGTGCTCACACTGAGGAAGTACCGTGTAGGACACAGCAAGAAAGCAGCCACCGACATGCTAATGAGGGGCTTCCCTGGTGGCTCAGCGGCAAAGAGCCCACCTGCCAATGCAGGAGACGCAGGTTCGATCCCTGGGTCGGGAAGATCCCCTGGAGGAGGAAATGGCAACCCACTCCAGTATTCCTGCTGGAGAACCCCATTTTCAGGACTTGACTGAGTGTCTGAACACAAATCAGTACAGAGATAGAAGCCCTGTTTTAATAACCTGTGAAAACATTCACTTCTACCTGACACAAAACAAAAAAATGAGAACTAAAACTTTGTTTATTTTTGACTTTTGTTGTACCTGAACTCATGTTCCTAGGGCCTCACACTCAGCCTACTCTTTTGGGAATGGTAGTTCAGTAACATTATTGATTAAACAAGTTTTTTTTGGACCTGAATGTTAGACAAGAACCCACTCTCAGACCCCAGAAGGGTCCCCTTTCCTACAACAGACAGAGGCTTTATTATAAGGAAGTGGCTCATGTGATTATGGAGGCTGAGAGATCCCACCATCTGCCATTCGCAAGCTGTAGACTAAAGAAAGCCAAAATATGAATTTCATTCATATTTTTACCCTGGGAAAATGCCTCACAACACAGTCAATTTATAAATTTGATTCAAAACATTGTCCATGTGATAGGTATGGATTATCTTTGCTAAACTTGTTAAATCAGAAAGTTAAAGATTTGGGAAAGACAATTGGACCCCTTTGGAAAACATTGTGAATTTTCTGAAGTCACTTTCCTTATAAGCATGTAAATAAGGGATTTGAGAACACTGTCTTCCTTTAGTTGCAGCTCTGTAAGTGATATGGACTTCCCCAGTGGTTCCATGGTAAAGAATCTGCCTGCCAATGCAGACAATGTCGGTTCGATCCCTGGATCGGGAAAATCCCCTGGAGGAGGAAATGGCAACCCACTCCAGTATTCTTGCCTGGAGAACTCCATGGACAGAGGAGCCTGGTGGGTTGCAATTCATGGAGTCTCGCAGAGTTGGACACAACTGAGCAAGCACACAGACAGAATGAATCGTGCAATCCGTTGTGGGTCTGAATAGAACAAAAGACGGAAGAAAGAAAAATGTGCCCCTTTTCTTCTGACTCACTGCTTGAGCTGGGGCATCTCATCTTTTCCCGTCCTCAGATGGGGATGTATACCATAAGCTTCCCTGCTCATGTCTTCAGATTTGCTTTCCTGGGTCTCCAGCTTGCAAATGGCAGGTGGTGGGACCTCTCAGCCTCCATAATCACATGAGCCACTTCCTTATAGTAAATCCTCTGTTGTAGGAAGGGGGACCCCTTCTAGGGCTTTTGTCTAACATGCAGAAATGAATTGTCTAAGACACACATGCTGAAAAAGCAAGAGACTTTATTAGGAAGGGGCACCTGGGCAGAGAGCAGGAGATAAAGGAACCCAGGAGGGCCGCTCTACCACGTGGCTCGAAGTCTATAGGTTTCATGGTGACGGGATTAGTTTCCAGGTTGTTTCTGGTGAATGATTCTGACTCAGGGTCCTTCCTGGTAGTGCATGCATCTCTAGGCCAAGATGGATTCTGGAAGGTTGGTAGGACACGTGAACTGGTGGTGTCTTCTCTCTCCTTTTGACTTTCCCCAAATTCTTCCTATTGGTGGTAGCTTGTTCCATGTTCTTTATTAGGACCTCATGTTCAAGACAACTCATGCAAGTTGTTACTATGGGGCCTGACAAGGTCGGGCAGTTTCAGTCTGTGTTTCTCCCTGCCCTTCCTCACATCTAAATTTATATATAAAGTTATATGTTCTTATGTGTTCAAACAAAGGAACCCATTGGTTCCGTTTCTACGGAAAACCTTGATAATCCAGGTATTAGTAAAGGAAACAATTTTAGAGCTATGAAGTCCAAAGGCTTTGAGCTTAACCATGTAAAAAATCATGGTTGAAACCCAGAAGTCATCTGGGAAGTGTCAGAGTTCCTAGGGCTTCTGGGTTTTCATGCAACTAACCGTGTAGACAAGTGAGTCTTGAACTGTGCTCTCTTCTTAAGGTTATCTACACTGATGCTATTTGTTTGAGCCTACTAAGAGATATCATTGCAGTCATGTCTGGTCTGATGGAAGATTATTTTGCTACATGCCCTGACTATGGCTGGGCAAAGGTAAATCAGAACAGATTATATATAATAAAGTTTACTAAGACTGTTGTGGCCAGAAAAATGCATTGTCTCACAGTTCTGGAGGCTAGAAGTCTGAGATCCAGGTATTAGCAAGGTCAGTTCCTTTGAAAGCCTGTGAAGAAGACTCTGTTCCAGGCCTCACTTCAGGATCTGGTGGTTTTCTGATAATCTGTGCTGTTCTTTGGCATGTGGATGCACCAAATCTCTGTCTTCATCTTCACATGGCCTTCTCCCTGTGTGCAGGTCTGTGTGCTAATTTCCCCCTTTTCTATAGGGCATCAGTCATGTTAGATTGGGGGCCAACAGTATGGGGCTTTCCTGGTGGCTCAGACAGTAAAGAATCTGCCTGCAATGCAGGGAACTCAGGTTCAATCTCTGGGTAGGGAAGATCCCTGGGAGTAGGGAATGGCTACCCACTCCAGTATTCTTGCCTGGGGAATTCCATGGAGAGAGCAGTCTTGTGGGCTACAGTCCATGGGTCACAAACAGTCAGACACAACTGGGTGACCAACAATTTCTTTCTACTCCAGTATGGCCTTGTCCTAACTAATTACATCTACTATGACCCTAGTAACAAGTCAGGTCACAATCTGGGGTACTGGGGGTTTGGACATTAATATGTGAATTTGGGGTGCACATAATCCAACCTGTAACACTTCTATTAATTTGAGATTTTTCAGGCCTTCTGCCCCTAACCTTCAGCACCTCATCAATGAGAGTTAAAAATGTTCGATGCAGCACTTCACTTAATTAGCTATTATGATTCCCTCGGGGAGGGGGGAGTTAGTTGACAGGTTTTGCTGGTAATAGGAGAGTTGGCCTATTATGCAGTGAAACTGTCCTGAGGCCACATTTCCTGGATTGGGGACCTGCTGGTGGAACCCTTTATCAGGTGTGCACAATTGTGTTGATAGATCTCTTTTTAGAAACTAGCATTTTACAGCCATTCATTTTCAATCCGTTAATCAGCCTGATTAAACTTTGACAAGCATAAAGAAGGGGGGAAATGAAATAATAACTCTTTTGCTAAATTTTAACTGGGGAAGAAAGCTGACAGCCCTAAGAGGGAAAAATGATGGGCATTTAAAATATAAAATTTGAAGAAACAATGGGCATCTGAAGGATACTTGTTAGAATAATTATATTTATTTTTATATGATTATATTCACAACATTCATGATGAAGCTTTGAATATAATCATTACCATTGTTTTTTTCTTTTTTTTGGCGGCACCCTGTGTCACGTGGGATCTTACTTCCCAGACCAGGGATTGAACCCATGCCCCCTGCATTAGAATCGTGGAGTCTTAACCAGCAGACTGCCAGGGAAGTCCCTTGCCAATTTTATTTAGCTTAACATGAAGGTGAAAGAGGAGAGTGAAAAAGCTGGCTTAAAACTCAACATTCAAAAAACTAAGATCATGGAATCAGGTCCCGTCACTTCATGACAGATAGATGGGGAAAAAGTGGAAGCAGTGGCAGATTTTAATTTCTTGGGCTCCAAAATCACTGCAGACAGTGACTGTAGCCATGAAATTTAAAAATGCATGCTCCTTGGAAGGAAAGCTATGACAAACATAGCCAGCACATTAAAAAGCAGAACCATCACCTTGCTGACAAATGTTCATTAGTCAAAGTTATACTTTTTCCAGTAGTCATGTATGGATGTGAGAGCTGAACCAGAAAGAAGGCTGAGGACAATTCTTTCCAATTGGGCTGGAGAAGACCCTTAGGAGTCCTTTGGACTGCAAGGAGATCAAACCAGTCAATCCCAAAGAAAATCAACCCTGAATATTCATTGGAAGGACTGATTCTGAAGCTGAAACTCCAATACTTTGGCCACCTGATGCGAAGAGCTAACTCATTGGAAAAGACCCTGATGCTGAAAAAATGGAAGGCAAAAGGAGAAGGGGACGACAGAAGATGAGATGGTTGGACGGCATCATCGACTCAATGGACGTGAGTTTGAGCAAACTCTGGGAGATAGTGAAGCCTGGGAAGATAGGGAAGCCTGGTGGGAAAAAGTGGGACATGACTGACATGTCATGTTGTGAGCAACAGCATAAGTAAAGTGCCTTAAGCTGACACACGAGATGTTGGTTTTGACTACTGGGGGAGTTTGTTGTTTGGGGGTGTTTGTTTGTGTTTCAACCTCTCACCTCTGAGTTAAGATCATTTCACTCTTCAGTGGTTCTCAGCTGGGAACACCTTTGCCCCCAGGGGATATTTGGGAATATTTGAAGACATTTTTGGTTGTCACAGCTTGGGCAAGCTGTCCAAGGTAGAGGCCGGAGACGCTGCTTACTCTCTTACCGTGTACATGACAGCCACCACCATAACAGAGTTATCCTCCTCAAAATGTCAGTGATGCCAACATTGAGTTCATTCATTTTCCCCCAAGGGTCTAGACTGGGGAGCCTTCATTCTGCTATGTAACTAACTGTGCAGGCTATAATTCAGATGTCACCCCAGACTCATGCTATTCATGGAGAGAAGGTAACAGTATACTGCGGTCAAGCCAAAACTCTGAAGCAGGTCCAATAGCCTCACCAAAATTTTTGCCAGTGTCTAGAAGTTCATGTTCTCAAGGTCACTCAGACTTGTCTTCTGCTCCTGGGAAATTCACATATTTTAATTCCACCTTACCTCCTACTGTTATTCTCTCTGTTCACTTTCAAAACCAGATGTGGAACTTGACCTCCCTGTCTTTTTCAGTTCAGTTCAGTCGCTCAGTCGTGTCCGACTCTTTGCGACCCCATGGACTGCAGCACGCCAGGCCTCCCAGTCCATCACCAACTCCTGGAGCTTGCTCAAACTCATGTCCATTGAGTCGGTGATGTCATCCAACCATCTCATCCTCTGTTGTCCCTTTCTCCTCCCCGCTTCAATCTTTCCCAGCATCAGGGTCTTTTCCAATGAGTCAGCTCTTCATATTAGATGGCCAAAGTGTTAGAGTTTCAGCTTCAGCAACAGTCCTTCCAATGAACACCCAGGACTGATCTCCTTTAGGATGGACTGGTTGGATCTCCTTGCAGTCCAAGGGACTCTCAAGAGTCTTCTCCAACACCATAGTTCAAAAGCATCAATTCTTTGGCACTCAGCTTTCTATATAGTCCAATTCTCACATCCATACATGACCACCATAAAAACCATAGCTTTGACTAGACAGATCTTTGTTGGCAAAGTAATGTCTCTGCTTTTTAATATGCTGTCTAGGTTGATCATAACTTTTCTTCCAAGGAGCAAGCATCTTTTTCATGGCTGCAGTCACCATCTGCAGTGATTTTGGAGCCCAAGAAAATAAAGTCTGTCACTGTTTCCACTGTTTCCCCATCTGTTTGCCATGAAGTGATGGGACCAGATGCCATGATCTTAGTTTTCTGAATGTTGAGTTTTAAGCCAACTTTTTCACTCTCCTCTTTCACTTTCAAGAGGCTCTTTAGTTCTTCCTCACTTTCTGCCATAAAGGTGGTGTCATCTGCATATCTGAGGTTATTGATATTTCTCCCAGCAACTTTGTTTCTAACTTGTGCTTCATCCAGCCCAATGTTTCTCATGATGTACTCTGCATAGAAGTTAAATAAGCAGGGTGACTATATACAGCCTTGACGAACTCCTTTCCCCATTTGGAACCAGTCTGTTTTTCCAGGTCCAGTTCTAACTATTGCTTCTTGACCTGCATACAGATTTCTCAAGAGGCAGGTCAGGTGGTCTGGTATTCCCATCTCTTTAAGAGTTTTCCAGAGTTTGTTGTGGTCCACACAGTCAAAGGCTTTAGCATAGTCAATAAAGCAGAAGTAGATATTTTTCTGGGGCTTCCCTGGTTTTCTTCTGCTTTTTCGATGATCCAATGGATGTTGGCAATTTGATCTCTGGTTCCTCTGCCTTTTCTAAATCCAGCTTGAATATCTGGAAGTTCACAGTTCATGTACTATTGAAGCCTTGCTTGGAGAATTTTGAGTATTACTTTACTAGTGTGTGAGATGAGTGCAATTGTGTGGTATTTTGAACATTCTTTAGCATTGCCTTTCTTTGGGATTGGAATGAAAACTGACCTTTTCCAGTCCTATGGCCACTGCTGAGTTTTACAAATTAGTTAACATATTGAATGCAGCACTTTCACTGTCTTCTTGCCTTCGCAAAATCCTTCCCAAATAAGGCATCAGTGTAACATAGTTTGCTGAATTTTTCATTTTGGAGGGGTGATATATTTCATAGGAAGGTGTTATTTTTCACAGGCACAAAAGAACAGAGGACAGACTATTACATATCTTTAGTCATCCCTACACGTTGCCTGGCCATCTTTCTTTTCCACAATTCTCTTCTGCAATTTTATAAGCCTTCAACCCTCAGGCTCCCCAGTGAAGCCAGTTCCTCTGTACTCAGCTGTGCATAGCTATTTAGAATTCCAGGTCCAGTTTAGTTCCTAGCCTCCCTCCCTTGGGATTCATTACTGGGCTTCGTTCAACAGTGGGTCATCCCCTCTTGGTCCTGCTCTGCTGCTGCTGCTGCTAAGTCGCTTCAGTCATTTCCGATTCTGTGCGACCCCATAGATGGCAGCCCACCAGGCTCCCCCGTCCCTGGGATTCTCCAGGCAAGAACACTGGAGTGGGTTGCCATTTCCTTCTCAATGCATGAAAGGGAAAAGTGAAAGTGAAGTCGCTCAGTCGTGTCCGACTCTTAGTGACCCCATGGACTGCAGCCCACCAGGCTCCTCCACCCATGGGATTTTCCAGGCAAGAGTACTGGAGTGGGGTGCCATTGCCTTCTCCGCGGTCTGCCTCTAACTCACACCAAAATCAGGTGAAGGTGTTAATGTTCTGATGTCCTCCTTTCTTGCCCCCCAAACCAGTCCCTAGAGGACAACATGCAGAATTCTGTTTCCACTCAAGCGATAGCATCACTCTACTTTACCAGACTCTTAGAAATTAGACTTGACTTTCCCACCTTTCCTCTGTTTCTCTTGTTTACAAAATTATTTGACCCTGGGCACATCAGTCAATTTAAAATCACAGGAGGTAGAGCCTACAGAAACCCTGGAACACATCTATTTTAAGTCTTTCATTTTAGAACCAAGAGAATTGTTTGGGATTAACCCAAGGTTAATTAATGGTATTTGGTACCTGAATCCAGGCATCTGTTTCCTGATTCTCTCATCACAATTACAGGGAGGGAAAAAACCCAAATCCTAGCTCAAGGAAATCTCTTTATTGAGCCTCAATTTCCTTGTTAAAAATAGGAAGGGAATAAATGAGATGGCCTCTAAGTTTCTTTTCAACACAAGTAACCACATAATTATCAAATGTTGCTTGGAGACTCTCTGAACCTATCCTACCACCACCAGTAACAAAACAAATAAAAACACTTTTCCATCCGTGTTGAAAAAGTTTCCCTTTTTTATTCACAAGACATATGTAAAGAGACCTAATGGTATGCTAGGTAAGAGTACAGACACTAAACCTAACACATCTGGGTGAGAATCCAGACTCAGCCTCTTATTAGATAAACTGTGTGATCTTGGGTAAGCCACTTAACGTCTCTGTGCCCTTGTTTCATCATTTTTTAAAAGGGGGGTTATAATCATAATAAATATTCTAAGATAGTTTTGGGGAGTATATGGGTTCATCAAAGCACTTCAAACGTTAATGCCATATTAATGTTTATTGACTCTTTGTGACCCCATGGTATGTAGCCTGCCAGGCTCCTCCATCCACGGGATTTTCCAGGCAAGAATACTGGAGTGGGTTGCCATTTCCTTCTCCAGAGGATCTTCCTGACCCAGGGATCGAACCAGGGTCTCCCGCATTGCAGGCAGACTCTTTACCATCTGAGCTAACAGGGAATCCAGTGTTTATTAACTCATTATTTCCGACACTTGCAATCAGTAGGCTACAGATGATGAAATAAAATAATTAGGTTAGAATAGGAAAATTACAGGAATACACTCATTTTACATCCACTTTTTTTCTTGTGTTCTAAGAACCAAAGAGTATCTGAGTCAACTCATAAGAGAATCTCACAGTATTATTTTTAGGCTCTTGGGAGAAACTTTTAATCATGCGTGCACTTGGATAGCAGATTATTCATGGTCGTGAGAATGTATCAGTTACTGAGGGCAGGCTGAGAACATCAAGATTGTGCCATGTAAGTACTTGGGCTTGTGCTGCTGGGTGGGGTTCTGTGTCAGTTCAGTTCAGTTCAGTCGCTCAGTCGTGTCTGACTCTTTGCGACCCCATGAATCACAGCACGCCAGGCCTCCCTGTCCGTCACCAACACCCGGAGTTCACTCAAACTCATATCCATCGAGTCAGTGATGCCATCCAGCCATCTCATTCTCTGTCGTCCCCGTCTCCTCCCACCCCCAATCCTTCCCAGCATCAGACTCTTTTCCAGTGAGTCAACTCGTCTCATGAGGTTGCCAAAGTATTGGAGTTTCAGCTTCAGCATCAGTCCCTCCAATGAACACCCAGGACTGATCTCCTTTAGAATGGACTGGTTGGATCTCCTTGCAGTACAAGGGACTCTCAAGAGTCTTCTCCAGCATCACAGTTCAAAAGCATCAATTCTTCGGCAATCACCTTTCTTCATAGTCCAACTCTCACATCCATACATGACCACTGGAAAAACCATAGCCTTGACTAGACGGACCTTGGTTGGCAAAGTAATGTCTCTGCTTTTTAATATGCTATCTAGGTTGGTCATAACTTTTCTTCCAAGGAGTAAGCGTCTTTTAATTTCCTGGCTGCAATCAGCATCCGCAGTGATTTTGGAGCCCAAAAAAATAAAGTCTGACACTGGGGTTCTGTGTAATGTGTTGCAATTTATATTTCCTGCAAAAATTCAGAGGAAAGCCAAGTGCTTGCAAACTGGGCTTGATAGCATTGGTTTTTTTGAATGTAATTTTTTAAATCTTGCTGTCAGAAGGGAGGTCTGTTGCCCTTGGAACCTCACCTGTATTTAAAGTTAAATTATTTTTAATTAGTCTCAAATTATTTTCCTGGAAGGTCTTAGCCTTGAAACTCCTCTCTCTATCTCTTTCAGAAGCATCCAGTCAGAGCTACTGACCCCACCTTGGAGGAGAGTTTATCCCAAAGTCATTCGGTCCTAGGATAAGAGATGATAACTTGTCAAATGAGATGCAGAGGTGTCAACAGCTCGGGATGGTTCTGGAACAGAAGTGCCCCAGCAAGGGCCCAGTCTGATCCAAGTCCTGGTGACTCTTTTCGTCAGATGTGACGATGGAGGTGCCGTGTCTACGCCTCTGCCCTCTGCCTCTGGGAGATGAATTCTGAGAGGGCAGCTGTGGAGAGGGGAGCGCTTCCCAAGAGCAGCCTCAGTCTCTGCCAGCAAGTCAAGGGGTGAGCAAGGAGGCACCACGAGTCACAGGTGCAGAGTCAGCGGGCAGCGAGAAAGCAAGGCTTCAGGCCGTACTGGGGACTCTCGTTGACGACGAAGGGCAGCCAATTCACAAGGTGTCGCCTGTTACACCGAGACAACCTACACATAAATCAGTCTCAGTTAGGAGTGACTATCTGATGGGGAAGTGGGCCAGGTCTCGGAGTCTGCTCGTTGCTGAGCCAAGTGTGAATCTGCAGCTTGAAAAGAAAAATCAAAGCAGGCAGAGAAATGTCAGGACAAAAGCATGGTGGCTCAGAGAGAGGTCAGGGCTTCCTAAATCTTCTGAGGCCTCCTCTTTCAAATGCTCTTTTCGGTGTTATTGGGCGGGGTAGGGGGTGGGATTCTCTTTATTTTTTAAATGTTTGTTACTGTGATAAAAGAATAACAAATTTTTTAACTTTGTTTTTTAATTTTTCAACCCAAAACCTCTCCCAAGATCCAGAGCCACATATCCAACTGTGCACTAAGTAACTTGAATGCACAAAAGTGCCTTGATTATTTTTTAATTGTTTATTTTGTATTATAGCTGATTTACAAGCTGTGTTAGTTTCAGCTGTATAGTAAACTAATTCAAGTGTGTGTACATAGTTTTCCTGGGTGGTGCAGTGGCCAATGCAGGAGACATAAAAAAACATGAGCTTGATCCCTGGGTGGGGAAGATCCCTTGGGGAAGGGAATGGCAACCCACTCCGGTACTCTTGCCTGGAAAACCCCATGGACAGAGGAGCCTGGTGGGCTACAGTCCATGGGGTCACAAAGCGGGGCATGACTGAGTACACAACACAACAAATACATGCATCTCCACGTTTTAGAGATTTTTTTTCCCAGTGCCAGCCCTGCAGACGGGGAAGCCTGACATGGGGTTCGGAGTTCTGTAGCCCACCAGGCCCCTCTGTCCAGGGGATTTCCCAGGCAAGAATACTGGAGTGGGCTGCCATTCTGTCTCACTCCATCTCCCCGTGGCTCCTTCCTTGCCTTTGGAAGTAGAATTCCCTTCCTGGTCGTCTCCAGTCTTTTCTGTCTACGGCTGTTCAGCCGTTAGTTGTGATTTTGTTGTTTCTGTGTGAGGAGCTGAGCTCAGGTCCTTGTCTTGGTCTGAGATCCTCTTTGGTGTTTAAATCGGTGATCCACTCCTTTCCTTACCTCACCAGTCTCATAGGATGGCTTTCTTCCCCTCCATTTGAGCCCCTGCCAAAGTGGCCTTTTAAATTTTCCCAAATGTTCCGTTTTCTTTCCAGCTGCAGGAGCCTGCCCCAGGCAGCAGGTTTCGTCTTTATTTTGATCCCTATCAGCCTTCCTTGAGCCAGAACTCCAGGGAACTTCAACCGTGCTTGAGATCTGGTGTACAATGCACCCGTCAGCTTCCACACACAGAGGTCAAGAGCTGGTATGTGAATTTATAGAGTTCCTGCCCTTCTTTCCAAGGCCAGTGGCTTCATCTTGCCAGTATATCAAGGTTCACTCTCTTCCACTGTGACTCCGTAGCTTCACATCCCAGGCCCTTCCCCTTCTTTCTACTTGAACCTTAAATTTGATCCTAGATGCTTTTTTTGCAATGACATCACAAGGTCATTGCATCTCTAGAAACATCAAGTCCCAAAAGGTAAACCCCTGGTTTAGAGTGAGCCTCCAAGGATGCTCCTGTAAAGACATTGCTTTTGTAAACATAGATTCCATGGACATTGCCAGCGTTTTTCCAGGGAGATGGTCTTGGGAAGAGGCATCAGGAATCAGACTTAATATAAGGGAGACTCGTGAAACACAATGAAAAGCACAAGAACTGCAGGAAATGAAATCCTGAAAGTCAAGTAAGGCAGGAAGTTATCTGAAGCCTTGAAGGAGGTCCCTTGATGAATGAACTCGAAGGCTCCCACATATTTCTGGACCTTTTGATTCTCCAGTAGTTAAGCAGATAGAATTCATAGTCTACTCCCTGGGTCCTTGACTGATGGGTGTGATGATAATAGATTGTTTCCGTTCTGCAGAATATGGCACCCGACTCTCCTTGACTCCACCCCTGCCTCCCCAACAACTCACAGAGCTCCAGTCCCCCAATCTCCATGGAGCCTCCTAGGCAGCCAGTCTCTGAGGGCACCTGCCATATTCAGTTGCCCCTTGTAGTGTGTCTGGCATTAGATACCATTTTCTTATTAAATTGGTAAATAAAAACCAAGTTCTGGGACTTCCGTGGTGGTCCAGTGGTTAAGAATCTGCCAGTGCAGGTGACACAGGTTCAGTATCTGGTCTGGGAAGATCCCACACGACTCAGAGCAACTAAGCCCATGCACCACAACTACTGAGCTTGTGTGCCGCCACTACCAAATCCCACGCACCTGAAGCCCATGCTCTGCAACAAGGGAAGCCACCGCAATGAGCAGCTTGCGCAAAGCAACAGAGAGTAGCCCATGCTTGCCGCCGACTAGAGAAAGCCCCCGGAGAAGGCAGTGGCAAGCCACTCCAGTGCTCTTGCCTAGAAAATCCCATGGACGGAGGAGCCTGGTAGGCTGCAGTCCGTGGGGTCGCTAAGGGTCGGACACGACTGAGCGACTTCACTTTCACTTTTCACTTTCACACATTGGAGAAGGAAATGGCAACCCACTCCAGTGTTCTTGCCTGGAGAGTCCCAGGGATGGGGGAGCCTGGTGGGCTTCCGTCTATGGGGTCACACAGAGTCGGACACGACTGAAGTAACTTAGCAGCAGCAGCAGCAGCAGCAGAGAAAGCCCCCACACAGCGAGGAACACCCAGCACAGCCAAAAATAAATCAGTAAAACTCTTTTAAAAACACAACGTTCTTTCTAATTTCCTATGAACATTGAGATCTAAATCAGCTTAATTAATACATTCACTTTAAAATGAAAATTTACTTTGAAACTCTGTAATTTTTTTTAAGGGGCAGTGAGAATAGAATAGATTTTAAAAAAAAAACCTACTGAATGCTTGGTACTGGATAAGCTGTTTAACACACATTATTTGATTTTGTGCTGAATTTAATATCTAGGAACTATCTGTACCATTTTATAAATCAAAACCAGAGACACGAGAGGAGAAGCAGCATGCCCAAGTGAGACGCAGAGTTCAGTTCCACCTGGTTCTGAGACTCCAGACACTGGGCTTCATTTCCTCAGTGTCTCACGCAATTCGGAGCTTTCAGTATATGATGTGTTAAATCCCAAATTAGACTATTCTCTGTCATTGGGTACACACCAATTTCTAATTCTTGTAAGAGCTGGTTTCAAGCATAAGAAACTTGGTATGAATGCACCGTATATTTAAAAAGATAGAGGCAACTACTGCAAGTCAGGCCTAAAAATCACAACTCTAAGGCACTTTCCAAATGAAATTCCCCTTTCCTCTTTTTTTATTTGTCTGTTTCAGTTTTTTTCTGAGCCCAGTTAAAGTAGAGTGAAAGGGAGGATCTTGGTAGACCATTCCACCAAGAAGAGTGATTTGTCTTCATTAGTATTCCAGTTTTTAGTATGCAAATTACATGCACTTTTCCTTTCTCTTATTTGTACGAGTGGCAAATTATAATTCACTCCCACTGAGGGAATGCCATTGAAAATGAAAAAAAAAAAGTCCAGTCTTTAAAATTAGCCAGACTTCCTTTGATTTAGGCAGGAGTATAGGGGCCAACCTGAATCCTTATGGTCAGCTAAAAGGACTTTCCAAAGTATTTTTTTCTAATTTTGGCTTCCGATGTGGCGCTAGTGGTAGGGAATCTGCCTGTCAATGCAGGCGGCACAGAGATGCAGGTTCAATCCCTGGGTTGGGAAGACCCCCTGGAAGAGAAAACAGCAACCCACTCCAGTATTCTTGCCTGGAAAATTCTATGAACAGAGGAACCAGGAGGGCTACAGTCCATGTGATAGCAAAGAGTCAGACATGACTGAGCGCGCGCACACACAGGTGCCATTTCATGGCTGTTTTCCTGGTTTTCCCTCCCACTTTAATGTTTCTAAAAGCAGGAAGCACTTTAATGTTAATACAGATGTCTAAGGTTTTGATATGTCTTTATTTTGCCCCATTTTGGGGGTTGTGTCTCACAGTTGATTGTCTCTTTGAACTGAGTGAGTCTAGGACCCCCGATTCACAGAGAGGGGCAGAGGCTTGGAGGGCTGCAGTCCGTGGGGTTGCAAACAGTTGGACACGACTGAGCAACTGAACAACGAAAACAGGAGGCCAAGTGAGGACTAGGCTTCCAGGGTAACCGCTCAAGAGTCTGACTGTGATCCCCAGAAGGGGGGCTGCCTCACCAGCTAGAGGCTGCACTAGCTAAAGGAAGAAGAGGAGGAGTGTGGACAGTCCCACTCGCAGGCCAGGCTTGTGCTCTGAGACGGACCTGAAGCTGAAGCTTACATTAAATTAGTGACTTAGGTCTGCTGGGGTCAAATTACAAGGACGCTCTTCTAACAACTGACACTGACCGAAAAGCTCCTTTATCTGTCTGAGATGCCCTCAGGGAGTGAGACCAGAACTCAGATGGGGCATGTTGGGAGTAAGTGACTGGAGAAAAATAAAGCCTGTTCCTGATTGAATCTCAACAAAGTTGGCTGTTCAAACGGTGATTACTCAGCTTAGGTCACAGGCTTCCCAGGTGACTCAGTGGTTAAAAAAAAAAAAGAACCAGCCCACCAATGGAGGAGACACAGGTTCAATCCCTGGGTTGGGAAGATCCCCTGAAGAAAGGAATGACAACCCACTCCAGTATTCTTGCCTGGAGAATTCCACAGACAGAGGAGCCAGGTGGGCTACAGTCCATGGGGTCACAAAGAGTCAGACATGACAGAGCAACTAAACAACAGCAGCTTAGCTCACAGATGACACTCAGGATGAGGTGCCAACATTCAGTGCACTGCTCTCCTGAGCAGCATCCACTGTTCAGGGTTTAGGGGCTGGGCAGATGGTGACTGCAGTCGTGAAATTAAAAGACGCTTGCTCCTTGGAAGAAAATTTATGACCAACCTAGAGAGCATATTAAAAAGTAGAGGCATTCCTTTGCCAACAAAGGTCCATCTAGTCAAGGCTACGGTTTTTCCAGTAGCCATGTATGGATGTGAGAGTTGGACTGTGAAGAAAGCTGAGTGCAGAAGAATTGATGCTTTTGAACTGTGGTGTTGGAGAAGACTCTTGAGAGTCCCTTGGACTGAAAAGAGATCCAACCAGTCAATCCTAAAGGAGATCAGTCCTGAATGTTCATTGGAAGGACTGATGTTGAAGCTGAAACTCCAATATTTTGGCCACCTGATGTGAAGAACTGACTCGTTGGAAAAGACCCTGATGCTGGGAAAGATTGAAGGTGGGAGGAGAAGGGGACAACAGAGGATGAGATGATAGGATGGCATCACCAACTCAATGAACATGAGTTTGCGCAAGCTCCAGGAGTTAGTGATGGACAGGGAGGCCTGGTGTGCTGCAGTCCATGGGGTCACAAAGAGTCAGACACGACTGAGCGACTGAACTGAGTCCTTTACTGGTAGGATGTTATTCATTTTTCTTAGGGTGAAGAATAGGCTTAATAATGATAAGAAATTATTATAAAATAAAGATTATAGTAAATTATAATAATAGCAACTAATATTTGGCAATATCAGAAGGATACATATTTGGTTATCCACAGTGAGGTAGAGAAGGGAACAGATTCTACTGACCCCTAGTGAGTAGAAGCCAGTACTGGACTCGGGATGGAATTAACCGTGTGCAGCCCACATTTAAGGAGAGGGGAATAGCGCTCCATCTCCTTGCAGGGGGGAGTATCTACATACATTACTTGGAATTTTAAGCACTGGAGATTTGCCTAGTCCCTCCTACTTACTTGGGAATCCCTGGTGGCTCAGATGATAAAGAATCCACCTGCAATGCAGGAGACACAAGTTTGATCCCTGGGTCGGAAAGATCCCTGGAAGAAGGAAATGGCTACCCATTCCATTATTCTTGCCTGGGAAATCCCATGGACAGAGAAACCTGGTGGGCTACAGTCCATGTGGGTCTCAAGAGTCAGACAGGATTTAGTGATTAAACAACCACCAACAACAGCCCACTTATTTACCTACATAGTCAATCATGTATTTATATTGATGAAGTGGATTGAATGGACTTCCCAGGTGGCACTAGTGGTAAAGAACCCACCTGCCAATGCAGAAGACATAAGAGATTCGGATTGGATCCCTGGGTTGGGAAGGTTTCCCTGGAGGAGGGCACAGCAACCCACTCCAGTATTCTTACCTGAACAATCCTATGCACAGAGGAGCCTGGCAGGCTACAGTCCATAAGGTCACAAAGAATCAGACAAAACTGAAGCAATTTAGCACATAAACACACACAGTGGATTGAATGGCTTCCCAGCTAGTGCTAGTGGTAAAGAACCCACCTGCCAATGCAAGAGACAAGAAACTTAGATTTGATTCCTGGATTAGGAAGCTCAGCTGGAGGAGGGCATGGCAACCCACCCCAGGATTCTTGCCTGGAGAATCCCCATGGACAAAGGAGCCTGGCGGGCTATGGTCCATAGGGTCGCACAGTTGGGACAGGACTGAAGCAACTTGGGAGGCAGACACACAGTGGATTGAATGACGGCTCCACAAAAGTTATATCCACATCATGGCCCTTGCACCCTGTGAGTGTGATATTATTTGGGAAAAGGGTCTTTGCAGATGTAATTAAATAAGGATCTTGAGATGAGATCATCCTGGGTTATCGGGGCGAGTCCTAAACCCAAGGACAAATGTTCTTACAAGAGAAAGAAGACGCAGAGGAGAAGACCACGTGAAGATGAAGGCAGTGGTTGGAAGGATGCAACCACAAGTCAAGAGCTGTGTGGAGCCACCGGGAGCTAAAAGAGACAAAGGACAGGTTCTCCACTAGATCGCACACAGAGCGCCACCCTGCTGACACCTTGAAGCCAGACCTCTAGCGTTTAGATTTTAGACTTCCTATTAAGTCCCCTAGTTTGTTACAGCAGCTGTAGGAAACTGATATAGTCAGTATGGGCTATGCAGACTCGTGTTTCTTTTTTTAAGTATGGACTTTTGTATATATAGTTAAGTTCCCTGCATTTGAATGAGTTCCTTTCTGAGGGCATGTTCATAAGTCCAATTTGTTTGTAAGTCCAACAAAGTTAGTCTAGGTACACAACTAACATGATAGGCTACATAATACTGAATGATAATAGGTCTGTAATACTTATCACACAAATAATACATTTTAAAAATGCAAAAAATAAAAATATTTTTAATCTTATGGTACAGTACCTTGAAAAGCACAGTAGTACAATCCAACAGCTGGCATACAGGGGCACATTCACATCTTTGAAAGTTCTCCAAGATGGGGGCCTCCTGTAATCCACATATAATTTTTATCTATGAGATTACTTATATGATCCAGCGCTAAAGTATTTAGTTTATGGCTCCGGTCACTGGGGACTGTCTTCGTCAGCAGCAGCAGTTTTCCCCAGGCATCTATACCTCCCACCCTGGTATGTGTTGCCAGATCTTTGAGTACCCTCTCTGAGGTCGAGGACCTGACCCTGCTCAGCAGAGTCTTTGAGTCAGTTCTGCATCGGGCCAGGCCATCTCCAAATCCTAAACCAAAAAATGACCTTTAATGTTTTACTGCTCTTTAACTATTCAGGCACCCATCAGTACACCCAGGAATGTGAGCATTGCTTACAATCCAGAAAGCTTACCACGGAGAAGAGAATTAAGCCAGAATGCTGGCACTGTGAAGGTTTTCATATGCCCCTCCCCAGTTTGGGGGGCTTCCCTGATGACTCAGAGGGTAAAGAATTGGCCTGAAATGCAGAAGACCTGGGTTGGATCCTGGTTTAGGAAGATCCCTTGGAGAAGGGAATTCTACCCATTCTAGTATTCTTGCTTGGAGAATTCCATGGATAGATTTTACATGTTTTATCCTATGTTTTATACATATCCTTGCATAGCATTAATAAGAGGAGGCAGAAGCAAAAGCATGCTTCCAGAATTCTTCAAAGTTGGCCTCTTTCACTGAAATATTTTCATGGGAAAGCAAAGGAAAGTAAAGACAAGCTTTCTGTTGGCAAATTCGAAATTCCAGGTAATCTGGGTCAGGCATATATCCAATTAACCAGGGAGCCTTTAGCTAGCCAGAATGAAAGCCAGAATCCCAGCTTCCCAGAGGAATTTCCTTGAAGAGTTGAGGATGACAATCACAGTTGTCCTTCAGCTGTCATATGAAGAAACAGAAACTTCCTTGTAACTTTAGACTTTGTCAGCTGGAAAGCACTGATATTCAGTTGCTACATGTCTCATAGAATTGTCCTTTCCTTCACAGCAGATTGATTTGTTCTGAGAACTGCTAGTGATGTGAAGAGTAGAGATGATCGAGAAACAATCAAAAGACTCAATCCCTGTTTCCCCCAACCCGCCCCCCTTCAGAGCTGCCCATGTTCATTAATGCTTCTGGTTTGTTAGTCTTGAAGCCGGGGTGTCACCCTTGGTCACTTAATGTTTCCCCTCCCCCCTTTCTCCTCCTTCTCTTCTTCACCCTCTCCCCACCCCACCCAAACACCAAGTACAGCCTACCTCTGCTTCTTGAAGACTCACATCTATATGCTTACTTTACTTCTCACAGACGTCACCCTAACCCAAACCCTCATCACTTTATTTCTGGAATATTGCAAGACTTTGGGCGGGGGGTGGCGCACTGGGTCTTCGCTGCTGAGAGGGCTTTCTCTAATTGTGGTTTCTCTACTCTTCAGTCACAGTGCGTGGACTTATGTGGCAGCTTCTCACGTCGCCGAGCATGGGCTACAGCGTGCACAGGCTTCCGTAGTTGTGGCTTAGCTGCCCAGCAGCACGTGGAAGGCTCCTCAACCAGGGGCCAAACCCACATCCCCTGCACTGGCAGGCAGACTGGACCACCGGGGAGGTCTGCGAGACTTTTAATTACTCACTTTCAACCTCCCCACTGTGTTTCCCAGTGTTCACAAGTGCACAGTCATATTTCCTAAACACAGTTCTTGTGGCTTGGTATTCCTCAGCTCGTTATCCTGTGATGTGTCCCCAAAGCCTGAGCAATAAGGTCCACACTCTTTATTGCTCCTTTTAAGTTCTCCCAAATCCCAAGTTGAGCACGCTTGTTCAACTATAATTCCTGTAACTCAAAAATGATATGAGAATTCCAAGCTTGCTGAACTGATTACAGACCTGGACAGACGCGTATTTCTGCCTGTTCCAGTTTTCTCCCATCCCCCTTTGTCTCTTCTTTTCACTAAATCATCCATCATTTAAATCTCTGCCCTAACGCTGAGCTCCTCTCTTACAGAGCCACTAATACATGTCATCAGTTTCAAGTGATGGCTTCCGTCTTTAAATTCCTGTGTTCTCACTGGCCATTCCAATATTTTCCAAACTGAATCCCACAGAAGTCTGCTATGGCAGTGTTTCTCAAATTTTGCCACGCATGAGGATTACTGGAAGGCTTCTTAAACAGAGACTGCTGAGCCTTGAACAGAATTTCTGAATCACCATGTCTGTAGTGGTACAGAATGTGTATCTCTAACAAGACCCAGGTGCTTTGAAGTACAGTTGATTTACAATGTGTTAATTTCTGCTATATAGCAAAGTGACTCAGTTACACACATTCTTTTTATTTAACATTTTTTTCCATTATGGTGCATCCCAGGAGATTGGATATAGTTCCCTGTGCTATGCAGCAGGAATTTGTTCATCCATCCTCTATGTAATAAGATCCAGGTCCTCTGGATGCTGCTGGTCTATGGACCACAGCTAGAGTACCACTATGATTTCTACTGAGCTTCTTAGGTGATGTCATGATAAAGAACATGCCTGCAAATGCAGTAGATGCTAGAGACTCGGGTTTGATCCCTGGGGTGGGAAGATTCCCTGGAGAAGGAAATGGTAACCCACTCCAGTACTCTTGCCTGGGAAATCCTATGGTTTTAAAAGTTTTTGTGTTCATCAGACTCTTCTAGGATGCTGGCAAAAAGGGTAGATTTGAGGGCACACATGTTTATGATCCGATGAAGCAAGTCTGGGCCAGGCCAGTCCTTTAAAAAAAAAAGACCAAGCCCAGGGTAATTCTTACTGAGGTGGTCCTCTTGTCTGCCCAAGAGGTTTTGTTCTGGAAACTGCAGGAGCCCTCATTTCTGAGGATAATAATGATGACCCTTTTTGGCTTTTGTCACTTAGCATCCTGTAGCCCTTCTCTCTGAGGAATTGGTCTATTGTTCTAAATAGTTCAGTTCAGTTCAGTTCAGTTCTTGGACTACAAGGAGATCCAGTCAGTCCATTCTAAAGGAGATCAGTCCTGGGTGTTCATTGGAAGGACTGATGCTAAAGCTGAAACTCCAATACTTTGGCCACCTTATGTGAAGAGTTGACTCACTGGAAAAGACTCTGATGCTGGGACGGATTGGGGCAGGAGGAGAAGGGGACAACAGAGAATGAGATGGCTGGATGGCATCACAGACTCGATGGAGGTGAGTTTGAGTGAACTCTGGGAGTTGGTGATGGACAGGGAGGCCTGGCGTGCTGTGATTCATGGGGTCGCAAAGAGTCGGACACGACTGAGCAACTGAACTGAACTGATAGTCTTTGAGAAAAAGTTTCTTTTTTTCTCAGTCTCTAGCACAGTTATCCCCATGGGGAAGAAAACTCAAATATGTTGGATATACCCTGGTTGCTGCTGCTGCTGCATCGCGTCAGTCGTGTCCGACTCTGTGCGACCCCATAGACAGCAGCCCACCAGGCTCCCCCGTCCCTGGGATTCTCCAGGCAAGAACACTGGAGTGGGTTGCCATTTCCTTCTCCAATGCATGAAAATGAAAAGCGAAAGTGAAGTCACTCAGTCATATCTGACTCTTCGCGACCCCACAGACTGCAGTCCACCAGGTTCCTCCGCCCATGGGATTCTCCAGGCAAGAGTACTGGAGTAGGTTATAACCTGGCTAGAAAAAGATAATTCCTGTGACTTATTAATTACTATGAATTCCTCTGATGCACTGTGAAAGTAAGGTAAGTATTGAATAGTGAGTAAGGGTGGGTGGCTGGGCTGGAGGGCTCAGACTGGGCTTTGTGAAATGGCCTCCGTCCGCTTTGAATTCCCAGGGTGGGCCTTGAGTTTCCCTGATGTGCAGACATGAAGGCCAGGCCTCATTTTACCCTGTTGCTTGGGAACCGACTTGTCAAATGCCTGTGTTTAAGGCACATTCTGATTTCTAAGCTCAAACTGAGCCACTTGGTCCTGTTCTTGCAGGTAGTTTCTCATGAATGATTAACAGGTGAATCCAAATGTCACTTTCATTTCGATTTAAAGAATAAAAAAAGATTGAGGGCACTGACTAAGTGAGAAGGATGATTTTTTAGTTCTGTCTTGACTGATTGCTTACTGTTTCAGCAAGGACATGTGCGTGGGACAAAGAGGAGCTGGGGGAGGGGTGGGCAGGATGCTGGAGATGCTACAGGCATCTTCCCAGGAACTCCACATGTATAGTACAGAGAGACTGCAGAGTGAGGTTCTCTCTCTTGCCATGACCAGTCTGAAGAGGTACCCTCACTGCCTAATGGAGAAACTAGTGAAAGACATAAGGAAATGATCACCTTCACAAAAAAAATTTTTTAATCAGAATTTTTAAAATTGCGTATTTAGTTTAAAATAGCATTTTCCTAAACATGTTTAATCGGAGAAGGCAATGGCAACCCACTCCAGTACTCCTGCCTGGAAAATCCCATGGATGGAGGAGCCTGGTAGGCTGCAGACCATGAGGTTGCTAAGAGTCGGACACGACTGAAGTGACTTAGCATCAGTAGCAGCAAACATGTTTAATCATTGTTAGCTTTTCCCTGGACAGTGTTCCCCAAAACAACTGGTAGAAAATGTTTGTATATAAATATATTTATTTCTGGGTCATAGTAATAGAATTGTGCCAGAACTTTCAACCCCTTAATTATTTTAAAGGAATTTCAGAAGTGTGAACATTCCCTAGTATCAAGGATGATTGTAGAGTATTCTCATGCACCTCAGGACTATCACAGTGTTTTAAAGTTCATAGTCAAAGTAGTTTCAAGAAATTGAATTAAGCAAATATTTATTAACTTTAGGGAAAAAAAGTTTAAAGAACTGGACTTTATGTCAAGTAAATTCCAAATTTTAGAAATAGAGGAAAACTTACAGTGCAAACTGAGGGTCAGAGAGAAGACATCACCTGAGTAAGTGACAAAAGTCTGAATGTTCAACAAAAGGAAACGTTGGTGGGGCAGGGGGAGATAGTGCAAAGATGTGTATCAGTTCAGTTCAGTTCAGTCGCTCAGTCATGTCCAACTCTTTGCAACCCCATGAATCACAGCACTCTAGGCCTCCCTATCCATCACCAACTCCTGGAGTTCACTCAAATTCATGTCCATTGAGTCGGTGATACCATCCAGCCATCTTATCTTCTGTCATCCCCTTCTCCTCATGCCTTCAATCTTTCCCAGCATCAGGGTCTTTTCCAATGAGTCAGCTCTTCGCATGAGGTGGCCAAAGTATTGGAGCTTCGGCTTCAGCATCAGTCCTTCCAGTGAACACCCAGGACTGATTTTCTTTAGGATGGACTGGTTGAATCTCCTTACAGTCCAAGGGACTCTCAAGAGTCTTCTCCAACACCACAGTTCAAAAGCATCCATTCTTCAGTGCTCAGCTTTCTTTATAGTCCAGCTCTCACATCCATACATGACTACTGGAAAAACCATAGCCTTGACTAGATGGACCTTTGTTGGCAAAGTAATGTCTCTGCTTTTCAATATGCTGTCTAGGTTGGTCATAACTTTCCTTCCAAGGAGTAAGTGTCTTGTAATTTCAAGGCTGCAGTCACGATCTGCAGTGATTTGGGAGCCCCAAAAAATAAAGTAAGCCACTGTTTCCATTGTTCCCATCTATTTGCCATGAAGTGATGAGACCGGATGCCATGATCTTAGTTTTCTGAATGTTGAGCTTCAAGCCAACTTTTTCACTCTCCTCTTCCACTTTCATCAAGAGGCTCTTTGGTTCTTCACTTTCTGCCATAAGGGTGGTGTCATCTGCAACTATGTGCATGCTCAGTAGCTGAATTGTGTCTGACCCTTTTGTGACGCCATGGATTGTTGCCCACCAGGTTTCTCTGTCCATGAGATTTCCCAGGCAAAAATACTGAAGTAAGTTGCCATTCCCTTCTCCAGGGGATATTCTTGACCCAGGGATCAAAGCAGCAGCTCCTGCTTTGCAGGTGGATTCTTTACCAGTGAGCCTCCTGGGAAGCCCCATACAAGGGAATATAATACAATTACTAGAAAGAAGAAGAATTAATATTTCAGTGATTTGAAGGAACATCCCCTATGCATTGCTGAGTACAAAAGAAGCAAGTTTGCAAAGGAACATGTGTCATATGATCTCAATTTTGAAAACAAAACAAGAAGCAAAACTATATGTGAATAAACATGTTTTGATATTTTTAAGCATCCGAAAAAAACCTTGAAAGAATATTTCAAACTGTTGGCACCGGATATCCAGGAATAGACAAGAATGAGTTCTTTTCTTCAGTTTTTTTTCCTTTGATGTGTCTGTGTTGGTTGCTTGGGGGCACTGACTCTGTATTGCATTTGTCGATAAATGGAAAATTCAAGTAGATATTTCTTATCAAAAGCACTCAAAAAGGAAGACTTCAAAGTGTTCCAAAAATTTTTGTTAGAAAAAACTACCAGTCTTTTTCTCCCCTTTGAGTGAGCCAGGATGAACTGTCAACTGTCAGACAGATGAGAACTTGGGAGGTTCTTGAGTGCACTTGATTTGTCCACAGGTACTGAACGCTCTTCCCTGCAATGCTGTTGAGATGATTAATCTACACATTAAGAAGGAGGGACTTTTGAGCAAAGGTGAACCTCACTGCTGCCTAAATTATATATAAAAAGTTGTTTGAAGTGTTTTAAATATTAAGAATAGAAATGCGCAATCAAAAGATCCCTTATTAGACCAATTTTATCATGTAACCAATCTACAGTATGAAAAGTGGATCAGTTACCTGATGAAATTGCTCTAATAAGGGATCTTTTTATTGGACTGATGCTTTCAATTTGTGGTAATGGAGAAGACACTTGAGAGTCCCTTGGACTGCAAGGAGATCAAACCAGTCAATCTTAAAGGAAATCAACCCTAAATAATCATTGGTAGGACTGTTGCTGAAGCTGAAGCTCCAATTCTTTGTCCACCTGACGCTAATAGCCAACTCACTGGGAAAGACCCTGATGCTGGGAAAGACTGAAGGCAGGAGGAGAAGGGGATGACAGAGGATGAGATGGTAGGACGGCATCACTGACTCAACAGACATGAGTTTGAGCAAAATCCGGGAGATAGTGATGGACAGAGAAGCCTGGTGTGCTGCAGTCCATGGGGTCGCAAAGAGTCAGACACGATTGAGCGACTGAACAGCAACAAACCGATCCACTTGAAAGCATCACTGTGAGTCCAGAGGGAAGCCAAATCAGTGCCCAGTATATTGTCATTGGTCTCTAGGGGATTTTTCATGGAGATGAAAAGTCTAAATGTACATCAAAATTAGAGAATGTAATGAGACAAAAAATAATCTCTCTGCACAGTCCTGTCTACCACTCTCAGTGCTGTAGACATTCAAGGAATGAACAAATGAATACAGACGGCCAGATTTGGATAAAGACTACAGAGAAAATGTTTGCATAATTAGAAATAAAATATAGAAATAAAAGTTTAGGTCTTTCCAAAATGTCATGATTACTTAAGGAAAATAATTCATTCAAATAACCAGAATATAAAGGAATTGAAATTTTTTTGAAATTGTGTTAAAGGACAACGTATGCCCTTTCACCTCATCCTTGAATTAATTGTGATTTTGAAGGTGGCTGCAAAGGTGGCTGAGTCTTTGATTTATTTAAGTGTTTTCTCAGTTTCTTCTTCTAAGGACTCTGAAGGGGACCTATTTTGTAAATCTGAAAATGAGGCTGCTGCTCCAAATATCCGTTAAGGAGATGTAATGATTTTTCCTTGGCAATGTTTGCATCTTCAGTGGAGCTCTCAGAAATTGTCTCAAGAGCTCTGTAGGCTTGCCTTCTTTTCTGGGCAGTCTTCCAGCCAGGGAAGGAATTGAAGCATTTAGTGCTCAGCCCTTTGGACGTTAGTGGTCTCCCTGCCAGTGCTGCCTAGGACTAAACTGCTTCCTGGATGTTGCCATTGCCTAGAGCATCGTTATTACGAATGATGGATGCTCCTGTGCTTTTCTCATTGTGCAAAGCACTCTATAGTCACAGCGCATGCTCAGTCGCGTTCAGCTCTTTGAACCCCGTGGACCGTAGCCCGCCAGGCTCCTCCCTCCATGAGACTCTCCAGACAAGAGTACCGCAGTGGGCTGCCATTTCCTCCTCTAGGGTATCTTCCCCACCCAGGGATCGGAGCCATGTCTTCTGCACTGACAGGTGGATTCTTTACCTCCACGCCACCTGAGAAGCCCACGCTTTATAATTGTATCCCCTTATTATTTTTTAGATGTTAATGCCTAATTACAGTATGCCTTGGCCAAGCCTTAAAAGGATTAGCTTCTGCGGTGGCGGATCCAGTCCTTTCCCCTACTGGGCTGAATGTACATGGACTCACTGGTGTCAGTTCATCAGGTATACCCCTATGCCCTGAGAATAGGAAGCAAACAAAGTAAATCCTGTCCTGATCCGGAGCTGTATTCAGCCTTTTTTTTTTCAGGTTACCATTTCTGCTATAAGGATTGAGTGCTTATTGCTTTTCTCAGCAGTAAAGACCACCTCCTTCCCTTGAATCTGACAAACATTTCTAGTTTCAGTCACTAGGAAATAATTCTATCAAAAGCATATGAATAGTTTAAAGGTATTTTTAATAAGATAGTGGAGGTACTTATCACACTGTACACTATAATGTACATTGTGTCAGTAAATATAGTTTTTAAAACAGTGCCATTTTTTTCTAAACAAAAACCATGGTTCTTGTCTTATTATTTATTGACATGACTTGTCAGGACTTCACAATCTAGCTGAGCCACTGAGTGAGCAAAATATTCCCTAAAGTTTTCAAAGCATTCTAAAGAAGTTTAGAAATACAGTTAGTTCTTTTCAGTTATGAAAGAGAAGCAATTAGAAGCTGAATGGCTCAGAACTAGAACAAAAATTTCACAATTCGTGTAGAAACACAAAAAAAACCAAATAGCCAAAGCGGTTTTGAGAAAGAAGAATGGAGCTGGAGGAATCAACCTTTCTGACTTCAAATTATACTACAAAGCTACAGTCATCAAGACAGTATGGCACTGGCACAAAAACAGAAATATATACCAACGGAACAAGATAGAATGCCCAGAAATAAATCCATGCACCTATGGGTACCTTATTTTTGACAAAAGAGTCAAGAATACACAATGGGACAAAGATAGCCTTTTCAATAAATAGTTCTGGGAAAACTGGACAGCTATGTGTAAAAGAATGAAATTAGAACAATTCCTAACACCACACACAAAGATAAACTCAAAATGGATTAAAGACCTAAATGGAAGACCAGACACCATAAAACTCTTACAGGAAAACATAGGCAGGACACTCAATGACATAAATCAAAGCAAGATCCTCTGTGACCCACCTCATAGAGTAAGGGAAATAAAAACAAAAGTAAACAAGTGGGACCTGATTAAACTTAAAAGCTTTTGCACAGCAAAGGAAAATATAAGCAAGGTGAAAAGACAACCCTCAGAATGGGAGAAAATAATAACAAATGAAACAACTGACAAAGGATTAATTTCCAAAATATACAAGCAGATCATACAACTCAGTGCCAGAAAAACAAATCAAAAAAATGGGAAAAAGACCTAAACAGACATTTCTCCAAAGAAGACATACAGATGGCTAATACATGAAAATATGCCCAAAATCACTCATTATTCAGTTCAGTTCAGTTCAGTCGCTCAGTCATGTCCGACTCTTTGCAACCCCATGAATCACAGCACGCCAGGCTTCCCTGTGCATCACCAACTCTCAGAGTTCACTGAAACTCATGTCCATCGAGTCGGTGATGCCATCCAGCCATCTCATTCTCTGTCGTCCCCTTCTCCTCCTGCCCCCAACCCTTCCCAGCATCAGAGTCTTTTCCAGTGAGTCAACTCTTCGCATGAGGTGGCCAAAGTATTGGAGTTTCAGCTTTAGCATCAGTCCTCCCAGTGGACACCCAGGACTGATCTCCTTTAATGCAAATCAAAATTACAGTGAGATATCACCTCACACCAGTCAGAATGGCCATCATTAAAATGTCTACAAACAATAAATGCTGGAGAAGGTGTGGAGGAAAGGGAATGCTCTTGCACTGTTGGTGGGAATGTAAACTGATACAGCCATTATGGAAGACAGTATGGAGATTCCTTAAAAAACTAATAAGACCACCATATGACCCATCAATCCCACTCCTAGGCATATACCCTTAGGAAATCAAAATTGAAAAAGCCACATGTATCCCACTGTTCATTGCAGCCCAATTTACAATAGCTAGAACATGAAAGCAACCTAGATGTCCATCGACAGATGAGTGGATAAAGAAGTGGTGGTATATATACACAAAGGAATACTACTCAGCCATAAAAATGAATGCATTTGAGTCAGTTCTAATGAGGTGGATGAACCTAGAATCTATTATACAGAGTGAAGTAAGTCAGAAAGAGAAAGATAAAAATCGTATTCTAATGCACATATACAGAGTCTAGAAAAATGGTTCTGAAGAATTTATCTACAGAGCAGCAGTGGAGAAACAGACATAGAGAAGGGACTTATGGACATGGGGGAGGGGAGGAGAGGGTGAGATGTGTGGAAAGTGTAACATGGAAACTTACATCACCGTATGTAAAACAGATAGCCAACAGAAATTTGCCGTATGACTCAGGAAACTCAAACAGGGGCTCTGTACCTAGAGGGGTCGAATGGCAGGGAGATGGGAGGGAGGTTCAAAAGGGAGGGGCTATCTGTACACCTGTGGCTGATTCATGTTGAGGTTTGACAAAAAAACAGCAAAATTCTGTAAAGCAACTATCCTTCAATAAAAAAATAATTAAAAAAAAAAGAAGCTGGATGGCTCTAGATTTTGATGGACCCTGCACTGTGAGGGTCCCTCGTGGAGTCTGGGGCCTCCTAGTTCAAAGTCAAAGTCTGAGAGTTGGCCTCCCATAATGGTGTCATTGATTAGCCTTCCATACCTGGACTGGTCAGGAACTGATGGACAATATTGCTATTCTGGCCATCTGCAATTGTCTCACTAGTTAGGGATGCTCCCATTGTGAATCTCCCTGTTCCTGTGGAGTTGAAGCTAAAGGCTCCACAAAATTCTCTTCACACACTTCATTGTTGGGGTGAATGTGGACACTAAGACCTCTCCTCCTTTCCCTGAGACCGAATCCCCCTGCCATCCTCTACTGTCCCCCCAGACTTACCCAAATGGCCACAGCCCAGTGGAACTGGGGTGCCCGCAGCAGGTGGCTGTAGAAGGGTGTGAGGAAAGGACTTTGGTACCTTTCTCGTCGGCTGCAGTTCCAGAAAAACTAGAGCAACATGCAGAAGTGCAGTGAAGCGCCCTCTCCCTGTGAGGACTGGCCATGGCGCAGTCGTGTGTCCTAGAGTCACAGTATCTCATGTTTACCCCCTCCCATGCGTAATAGTGATGTCTGTGTCTGTTCCGCACTTCCTTGCAAAAGGGGAGGACAACTAGAAGGATGTCAGTCTCACATCTGAAAACCATCCTTATTTTGAAGGAAGCTTAAGATAAGGGGAAGCGTGGGACTTTCCTGGTGCTCCAGAGGTTAAGGATCTGCGTTCCAGTGCGGAGGATGTGGTTCAATACCTGGTCAGGGAACCAAGATCCCACATGCTGCAGAGCTACTAAGTAAGCCTGCCTGTAGCAATGAAAGATGATACAACTAAGATCCCATATAAATAAATATTATTTAAATAAATAGTAAATATATATTATTTATTTAAATAATTAAATATTATTAATGAATAATTAATAATATTAATAAATACCTATTTAAAATATAAGACAAAACAAAAAAGATCAGGGTGAGCAGGATCTTGATTCTTATTAAGGAAATTTATTTCAAAACCTTAAAAAAAGATTTCTTAAAAAAATAAAAAAGATATTCTTATCCCATTCCCCTAATGCAAGATAGGGATTGAGTATTTGACCAAAGCAAAGCCTGCTGTCCCTGGAGAAGGAAATGGCAACCCACTCCATTATTCTTGCCTGAGAAATCCGAATGGACAGAGCAGGCTGCTGGGCCAGATACAACTTAGCAACTAAACAATAACGACAAAGTCTACTGTGTTCCTCCCATGGGCTTTGACTCTGGGGCAGTGATACAAAGAAGTGGAGGGGCATTCTCAAATTCACCTTGTAGTGGCTGCAGTGCTTTCCACTATCTACTGGTGGTAAGGATAGCAGTGATGCTGTAATAATGTGGCCACAGAAAGGTCCTACATAGCGTTCCATTGTAATGATTTTGGCTGTGGCTCTGACCTCCCGTCATTTTGCCCACTTTTGTGTCTGGATGATTAGCTCTGCCTGAATCCTGCAAATTACTCCCCATCCTTAGGAAAAATTGCTTTTTGCTTTCAAGTAATCAGAGTTGGTTTCCATTATATGGAACTGAGAACCTTGAACAGTGCCATCATTCTAGGACCCAGGACATTGATGACAAAGGCTAGTAGAATCTATTTGGCGCAATATCTCTTCTTAAGAATAAAATAAAGTTTCCTTTGAACTTGGGAGAGAGTCTTTGTGTCAGTGAACATTTACATTTTGAGTTAAGTCCCTGAAGCACAGAGACCTTTAGTCACTGTGTTTCTATTATTCTAATATTTCGTGCTCTTAGTGGCTAATTGTACATTCCATACAAATGTTGATGGTACAAGCTTTCTCTGAATTCTTACTGCAATAGGCTCTGATGATGCCTTTTGTAGATAACCCTGCTGCAATTGCCTATGAATTCATGCTGCGATGAGAAAAATTTTATAAATATTCTTGACTTTAGGAAGGAAAATAATAACTTATAGAAGAGAGTTATCCAAAGTGTGTCTTCATAATTACTTAGGAGATATGTTTTTTATTTGTCTTGTCCCCAAATGTTTACCAAATTCAATAGTTGAAAAACCATCTGTGTTGCTTCCCTACAAATTTGTTGCTTGTATATTTACAAATGGAATATATTTACTTGTCATTTTGGGGAACTATTTTCATAGTGCTCACTTCACATGACAGATCTCTTACTTCATGGAAGGCTGCTATTTGGGTGGATGTGGCCCAAATCTCTGGAATGGTTTTGGGGATCCACAGTGTGTCTATTCTGTTTCATTTGTGTATGATGAAACTTTTATGTATCACATAGTGATTGCTGTTGCTATTCAATCACTCGGTCATGTCTGACTCTTCGAACCCATGGACTGCAGCACTCCAGGCCTCCCCACCCATCACCAACTCCCGGAGTTTGTTCAAACTCATATCCACTGAGTCAGTGATGCCATCCAACATCTCATCCTCTGATATCCCCTTCTCCTCCTGCCTTCAATCTTTCCCAGCATCAGGGTCTTTGCCAATGAGTCAGCTCTTCACAACAAGTGGCCAAAGTATTGGAGCTTCAACTTCAGCATCAGTCCTTCCAATGAATATCCAGGGCTGATTTCCTTTAGCATTGCCTGGCTTGATATCTTTGCATTCCAAGGGACTCTCAAGAGTCTTCTCCAGCACCACAGTTCAAAAGCATCAGTTCTTTAGCACTCAGCCTTCTTTATGGTCCAATGTTCACATCCATACATCACTACTGGAAAAACCATAGCTTTGACTATACAGACTTTTCTTGATGGGGTTTCCCTTTACCTACATTGCTGATAAAGAATCTGCCTGCAATGTAGGAGACCACAGTTCAATTAAAGCAAATTTGGAAAACTCAGCAGTGGCCACAGGACTGGAAAAGGTCTGCTTTCATTCCAATCCCAAAGAAAGGCAATGCCAAAGAATGTTCAAACTACCACACAATTGCACACATCTCATATACTAGCAAAGTAATGTTCAAAATTCTCCAAGCCAGGCTTCAACAGTACATGAACATAGAACTTCCAAATGTTCAACCTGGATTTAGAAAAGGCAGAGGAACCAGAGATCAAATTGCCAACATCTGTTGGATCATCAAAAAAGCAAGAGAGTTCCAGAAAAACATCTATTTATGTTTTATTGACTATGCCAAAGCCTTTGACTGTGTGGATCACAACAAACTGTGGAAAGTTCTTCAAGATATGGGACTACCAGACCACCTTACCTGTCTTCTGAGAAATCTGTGTGCAGATCAAGAAGCAACAGTTAGAACCGGACATGGAACAACAGACTGGTTCCGAGTTGGGAAAGGAGTACATCAAGGGTATATATTGTCACCCTGTTTATTTAACTTCTATGCAGAGTACATCCTATGAAATGCCAGGCTGGATGAAGCACAAGCTGGAAACAAGATTGACGGAAGAAATATCAATAATCACAGATATGCTGATGACACAACCCTTATGGCAAAAAGCAAAGAGGAACTGAAGAGCCTCTTGATCAAAGTGAAAGAGGAGCGTGAAAAAGTTGGCTTAAAACTCAACATTCAAAACACTAAGATCATGACATCTGGTCCCATCACTTCATGGCAAATAGTCAGAGAAACAATGGAAACAATGACAGACTTTATCTTCTTGGGCTCCAAAACCACTGTACATGGTGACTGCAGCCATGAAATTAAAAGACGCTTGCTCCTTGAAAGAAAAGTTATGGCCAACCTAGACAGCATATTAAAAAGCAGAGACATTACTTTGCTGACAAAGGCCCATCTAGTCAAATCTATGGTTTTTCCAGTAGTTAGGTATGAATGTGAGAGTTGGACCATAAAGAAAGCTGAGCACTGAAGAATTGATGCTTTTGAATTGTGGTGTTGGAGAAGACTCTTGAGAGTCCCTTGGACTGCAAGGAGATCAAACCATTCAATTCCAAAGGAAAACAGTCCTGAATATTCATTGGAAGGACTGATGCTGAAGCTGAAGCTCCAATACTTTGGCCACCTGATTCGAAAAACTGACTCATTAGGAAAGACCCTGATGCTGGGAAAGACTGAGGCCAGGAAGAGAAGGGGACAACAGAGGATGAGATGGTTGGATGTCATCACCGACTCTATGGACATGAATTTAAGCAAGCTCCGGGAGTTGGTGATAGACTGGGAAGCTTGGGTCCCAAAAAGTCCGATGTGACTGAGTGACTGAACTAAACTGAACTGAACTGACTTTTGTTGGCAAAGTAATGTCTCTGCTTTTTAATATGCTGTCTAGGTTGGTCATAGCTTTTCTTCCAAGGAGCAAGTGTCTTTTAATTTCATGGCTGCAGTGATTTTGGAGACCAAGAAAATTGTCACTGTTTACATTTTTTCCCCATCCATTTGCCATGAAGTGATGGGACTGTGTGCCATGATCTTAGTGTTTTGAATGTTAAGTTTTAAGCCAGCTTTTTCATAGTGATGTGTGCATGCAAATGTTTACTTAATATTACCACATTAAAATGTATCATATATCCAGAATTATGTTATGAATTAACATACAAATACAACATGAAATGAAAATGTAAGCTCTGAATAAATAAAACATTTACTCAACCACTGTTCATGGTGTCATCCTACTAAATACAAGGCCCTTTGAGGAGAGCAGAAGCTGATGTGCATTCTGTCTTTGAGGAATTATCTGTTTAATGACAGGAAGTCACAGTTTCATTGGGAAGCTTTATGCTAATGGTAATTGTGTGTTGGTAGTCAGCCACAAGTATGAACTCCTTGTCGGCTTACATGAGTTTCTGACAAATCTTTGGAAGTAAGCATTTGGATATGGAAAGTTCATATCCTTTAAGTTTTCAGTCTTTATACAAAAGTCTCTGATACCCCTAACCTAATATTTTAAGGCCAACTTCTATTTTTGTAGTTATACTTAATAAGATAAGGGCAAGATTTTGAAACTCATGAAGCCTGAAAGAGAATAAAAATAGAGAGAATATCAGAGCAGTTTAGACCTAGAATGAAGCACAGATTATCTGGCTCAAACCTTAAGTTTGCCAGAAGGCTACTGTTCAACCTTTAGATCGTTAGTATGTGAGAAACGGTAAGACAACTCCCTTGATCACTTTTTCCTTCTTCTTCCATCTCCCCTCCTCACCTTATTATATTCTTCTGGAGTACTAAAGAGACCTCCCGGGGATGTTTTCATTTTGAGCAGAAGACAGATGCCAGTGCCGATCTGAAGACATCACATGACTAAGCAACTAAGCAAACATCATGGTTTTAGGAAGGGAATTGAGACGCAGCCTACTCCTTCATACTGATGCAGCCTCCTTGTCCATGCTCTTCTTAATGATCACAGAGCAGTGTTGGCAACTTTTTCTGCAAAAGGTCAGAATAAATATTCCAGCTGTTCTGCTCCCTTTCGTTTCTACCCAACCTACTCTGCTCTGCCATTGTAGTGTGAAAGCAGCCATAGACAATACAAATGCGTGTGGCAGGGTTCCATTCAACTGTGTTTATAGAAACTTAAACTTGAATTTTATACAATTTTCACAGGTCATGAAATGGTGTCTTTCTTTTCATTCTTTTCAGTCATCTGAAAACAAAAGTCATGCTTAGCTCACAGGTTGTACAAACACAGGCCATAGTCAGATTTGGCTGGTGGGCCACAGTTTTTCTGTCCCTTTTGTAGGGAACACTTATGGGATATGCCTTACATGTATTCTGATGCGTCTAACCTGGTCAGAGCCAATCTTCAATGAAAATAAACAGAAGGGGGACATAATTGCCTCAACCCAAGTTGTTCTTGCTTTTGTTTTGTCACTAAGTAACGTCCAACTCTATGTGACCCCGTGGACTCTAGCCCGCCAGGCTCCTCTGTCCACATGCTTCTCCAGGGAAGAATACTGGAGTGGGTTGCCATTTCCTTCTCCATGAGGATCTTCCCAACCCAGGGATCAAACCTGCATCTCCTGCATTGCAGGCTGATTCTTTACCACTGAGCCACCTGGGAAGCCAACACTAGTTAGGATCCCAGAATTTTAAGGATTATTTTCCTTATTTCTCTACATTTCAAGATGATCAGGTGGTGGACCAGACACATAAAACAACTACCCACCATGACCTGGTAATCAACCTTTTTTTCTATGCTTATTCAGATACTAAGTTCTGCTGGACTGTGCCCCATTTATTTCTTATTTATTTTCCTTTCCCCTCGTCTTTGGGATTCTCCACAGATGATGTCTGCCAGCATTTATGGAAGGTAGATGCCTGTCTGTCTACTGATCCCCTCAGTAATCAAGGAAGCTTCCCAGGGAAGAAGTGTGGATGAAGCTCCATATAAAGAGGTGAGGTAGTTGTTGGGAGGGCTTCAAACTGCTGAGTCATTGCTGTGTCATCATTTACAAGTTGCCATTTCTGTTACAAGGCAAATGTGAGGGTGTGTGAATTTATGTACAATTTATAACATCAAATTCAGTGAAACATTTGCCTGTAGCTTTATACAGGGTGGATCAAAGTAAAGGACAGAAGCCTAGAGACTGGAAAGAAAAATGAGATTAAGATTTCATCACAGCTCCAGATTTCAGCCACACATCAAAGGTGTTTGTTCTGTTGGCTTGTTTTAAGAACATGCTTAAATGGGTTACTGTATAATTTATTTGTCAGAGTAAGGATTTTAAATGCCGTTAAACTAAAGACATTATGAGAAAACCAATTTTCTCTCTCTTTTTTTTTTTTTGGTATTCATCCTGAGATAAAATACAAAGGTAAGTTGTATGTACGGGGCAAATAATTTCTTTTTTATTAGGACTCTTTCCTGTCTCATTTTTGGTTGAGATTCCCAGGTAAAAAGTCTCAAGCATTCCCACATTCCAAAATGAGAAACTGGACCTCCTAATCAGGACTTGTAAAGGAGAGTCAAAATCCTGTTTTGTGACTCTCAGCTGGCCGCCTACCCCAGGCTAGGAAAGAGATCAAGATTATGGTATGGACAGAAGAGCCTGAAACTTGGAGATATACCTTTGGGAAAAGTTGGGCTTTGAGTTTCATGTTTCACCCAATGTCTCATATTTCTCTCCTCAATCATGTGTCATGAAACAGCTTCTTCTTTTGATATCTTTTCAACCATTTGAGATGGTAAAGCCTTCTTAACTTGCTGGTTGTACAAAAACAAGTAGTGGGCTGGATTTGCTCCATGTGCAGTAGTTTGCAGAGCTCTGACTTGGAAACAAAAAGGGGGGAAATTAGTGTTTTCTGATCATAAAACTGTTTTAAAAATTATTGTTTGTCCCTGAAGGTTCAAGAGGAAGAATTTTTTTTACATGGCGATGACTGTAATTGTTTTTGTTCAATCATTCATTTGTGTCTGATTCTTTGTGACCCCTTGGACTGCAGCACATCAGGCCTCCCTGTCCATCACCATCGCCCAGAGTTTGCTCAAACTCACATGCATTGAGTTGGTGATGCCATCCACCATCTCATCCTCTGATAGTAATAATAATAGCTCATACTTTAATAGTGGTTTCTATGTGCCTGATGCTTTTGAAGTACTTTCTTCTATTTACTCATTTAATTCTCATGATGCAGCAATGAGTTAAATATTCAATACTATTAAATAATTTAGCCAAATTCTCAGTTTTAGTGAAAATAGCAGGGCCTAGATGCAAGTGCAAGTGACCTCATTCTAGCATGACACACTTAACTACAAGGCTAGTTTCTCACTCACATTCGTCACACACCAAGTGAGGCCCGCTATACTGTTTCTGCTTGAGTGTTCTCCACGAGGTCTAGACAGTTTAGCAGGGTGTTCTCATTTAGAACCTGTCTTCAAGGGGGTGTCTGAAGTCAGAGGGATAGAAAAATGCTGAGCAATCAATATAAGTCAACACACATTTTTCCAAATTCTTGAGTGACGTAATTTTAGCAGGCAAATTGATCATCACAGGAAGGCTTTCAGAAAAGTTTTTTTAAGATGAGGATGAAAAAAGATAGCTTTATTTGATTGGCTGGGTTCACTGGGGGCATGGTGATTCTGATTGTCCTTCGGGAACTCCATAGGCCTCCAACCAGCAGAGTGTTTTACTTTCTAATCTAATCTCCAAATCACTAATCAAAATGAGGACTGTAGCCCATAAAGAGAAAATTCGTCATGAAGGACTCCAAGTCTGTAAAAATTTTCTCATATATATGCAGTCAATTGTAATCAGTCTCTGAAACAAGTTATTTTTTGTGTGTATGTGTGTGTTTGTTGAGAAAGGACCACACTTCATTTGTGTGAGGAGGACAAGAGGTACCCTATAAAAGCCTGTGGATTCTGCAAGATTCTAGCTGTACCACTTTTGTATTAATTAACACCTGGCAAATTCCTTTCCCTCTCTAGCAGCCAGTTAGTTCTCTGAAAAAAATAAAATAGGGATGATAATATTACTAAATTCACAGAGTCATTGAAAAGATTAAGGGCAATAATATATGTGCATTGCAAACTATTAAAAAATACATTAATATCTTTTAATAAAGCCAATGGAAAAAGACAAATCAAGCTGTATCTAAAGAAACTCTATTGCTACCTGCATCAGCAAATAAGACAAAAATAAGACAGTTGCTATTTTTTTTTCAGTAATAACTCGAAGGCAACTAATAGTATAACCTCTATTGCAGGTAGTTTCTGAGAAAATACAGTTGGTACCACTTTAGAAATGTCTTAGGGGATAGATTTTCCTGGAGGATGAAATGGCAATCCACTCCAGTATTCTTTTTTTTTTTTTTTGAATGAAAAATATATTTATTTATTTTTTTTTATGTAGTTAATTTATTTTTTATTGGAGGCAAATTATTTTACAATATTATATTGGTTGGTTTTGCCATACATTGATATGTAAACCCGGGGCAAATTCACTCCAGTATTCTTGTCTGGAAAATCCCATGGACAGAGGAGTCTGACAGGCTACACTCTATGGGGTCATAGAGTCAGACACGACTGAACATGCATGCAAAAAAAGGGAGATAGATTTTATGAAAATGTTTGTTTTACCTTCCTTTTCATGAGAAGTATTTTCCCAGTTTTGGTCTAAACTTTCTATGTTTTAAAAGAAAGTCTCTCTTTTTGGGCCTAGCACAGCCATGACTCAGGGTCCCAAGAAGCGTGTAGCAGCTCCAAAATATTGGATGCTGGACAAAGTGACTGGTGTGTTTGCTCCTTGTCCATCTACCTGGCCCCAGAAGCTGAGGGAATGTTTCCCCCTAACCATTTTCTTAAGGAACAGACTTAAGCATGCCCTAACAGGAGATGAAGGAAAGAAGATTTGCATGCAGTGGTTCATTAAGATGGATGGCAAAGTCCACACCGATAAAACCTACCCTGCTGGTTTTATGGATGTCATCAGCATTGATAAGACTGGAGAGAAATTTCGTTTGATCTGTGACACCAAGGGTTGCTTTGCTGTTCATCGCATTACACCTGAGGAGGCCAAGTGTAAACTGTACAAAGTAAGAAAGATCTTTGTGGGGACAAAAGCACCATACGTTACCCTGATCCCCTCCTCAAGGTGAATGACACCATTCAGACTGACTTGGAGACTGGCAAAACTACCGATTTCATCAAATTTGACACTGGTAACCTGTGCATGGTGACTGGAGGTGGTAACCTGGGAAGAATTGGTGTGATTACCAACCAGGAGAGACATCCAGGTTCCTTTAATGTAGCTCATGTGAAAGATGCAAACAGCAACAGGTTTGCCACACAGCTCTCGAACATCTTCCTTACTGACAAAGGCAACAAACCATGGATCTCTTCCCTGTGGAAAGGGTATACGCCTTACCATCGCTGAGGAGAGAGACAAGAGACTGGCAGCCAAACAGAGCAGTGGATAAAATGATCTCAATGTGATGTGATTGGAAAAGGCTTTGTACCTAATTAAAGATAATTCCAAGTGATTAATAAAAAAAAGAAGCTCAACTACTAAAGTTAGAAATGGGTGTGGTGGCCTCTTAAGGAAAAGGCAAGCTATTTGATTAAAATCTCAGCTCTTTTGATAGTTCTTAGCTCAGGTTAACTAACATTCAAGAATAAATTGATTTTTTTTTTTCTGTTGTGTCATTTAAAACTACCAGTGTTATCCATTCCAAGGTTTACCTTTATTGTTATCAGCCCACTCTGCCATCACCCAAAATTAAATTACTGGCTTTCCTCAAAATTTTCTTATTTTTGATCAGATAAAATTTGCCTTCTTTGTGGTTTCAAGATGAATAGGGTGTACATGGGATTTGGGCTTCCTATTGATTGAAAGTATAGCTCTCTAGCAACAAGGATATTGCCGGCTGATTTCTGCTATGTGTAAACACAAGTAGAACAGAAACATGTATGTGTTAGCACATACTAGTATGTGTTCACTCAGACTACCATAACACAGTAACAGGACTTGGGTGGTTTAAACAGTAGACTGATTTCTCATAGTTCTGAAATTGGTGAAGTCCACGATCAAGGTGCTGGCTGATCTGATTCTTGATTGGGGCTTTCCTGCTAGAGTATAGATAGGTGTGTTCTCATTATTTCCTCACGTTGAAGGGAGAGAGAGGAAGAGATAAACAGAGAGCGGGGAGAGAGTGGGAGAGGGAAAGAGAAAGAGAAGCAAAGGGAGACAGGAGCAGAAGCAGGTGAGCCCCCTGGTCCTTATAAGGGCACTAATTCCACCATACGGGCTCCATCCTCATGACCTAACCAGTGCCAAAGTCCCCACCTCCTAATACCATCGCATTGGAGGTTAGGGCTTCAACATATGAATTCTAGGGGGAGAGGAGTCAGTCCATAGCACTGTAGAGACAGACAGCTTCTCTGCAGCAAATCCTCAGATGGGATTGTTCTTGCTTGCTTTGGAGAAAAAACATAAACAATTAATTATTCCAAAGCTGGCTGAACAGTAGAGGAACTGGATAGAATTTCATCAATGACTTGAAAACAAAGTGGTCTTGGGACTCCCCTGGTACAAGGATGATTTGAAGAAGGAATAGCTTGTGAAAGCTTGTAAAATCTCATTTCGATAAATTTGAGAGAGATGGAAGTGGCATTGCTACATTCCAATTATATTTAAATGAAAAGATATTAGAGCACAGAGGTGGTGTTACTGGGTTGAATTTGGTTTATCTAAGTAAAGCCAGCATTGTTTTTACGTCCTGGTTTTTCTGTTTCTTTTTCATTTTCCTCTCCTTTCCTCTGCACCATGTTGAGGTACCTGCCTTGGAGATATTCTTTCCCTGACCTCTAGTTCTGACAATTTCCTCACTCTCATTTCTTTTCAACCTCCTTTACTCCTCTGGGCCCCTAATATAACAATACTGATACAGTAGAAAGCGCTAATTCGGAGCCATAGCAGTGTTTTCATTAAGCAGATCCATTGCTGTGTGGACAGGGACTTGTGAACACATCTGTTCTACAGGAGTCTTCATTTAAAATAATTTTCTGAAACCACATCAGCAAAATACTACTATGAAAAACTATCCCCAAAGACATGGATGTAGTTTTGCTAATCACAACTCTAAATTAAAATGGTATGTCATCATGGGGTTCTACTTGTATTTATTTGTTTTCATGCATTTATGAAGTTAAACTCTGAGACAGTGTTATTTGGATGTGGATTTCATGTTTTGTCCTTACCTAATCATTGAACTGGGCCTTTATGGAGTTGCTGGATCCCTTGGCATTCAATGGCAAGGCTATTAGCCTTGGTGAGGAGGAAAGTTTGTGGAAAAACACACTGCTTTATGCTAAATTAGCTATTAACTGCTTCTTCAAAAATTGTACCATTTCTCATGTGATAACCACGATGGAGTTCATAAGATCCAAGAGCCTGAATAATATTCTAATAGTCTGCCATTGGTTGGCTTGATTAAAGAGGTTAATATTAGTCCTTGAGTAATGCTCCTTGCTTCTTTTCCAAAGTCTTATAAAGTGGAACTGAGACTAAAGGCACAATACAACTGTCTCTCTAATCCTGCCTTTCAGATGAGTAATACCCAAAGGCAGGGGTCCCCAGCCCCCGGCCATGGACTCTTCCATGCTACAGCTTGTTAGGAACCACGCTGCACAGCAGGATGTGAGCAGCAGGTGAGTGAGCGAAGTTTCACCTGTATTTACAGCCACTCCCCATCACTTGCATTGTCACATTAGCTCGGCCACCTGTCAGATCAACAATGATATAAGAAATGCAATGTGCCAGAATCACGCTGAAACCATCACATACACACCCCGGGTCCATGGAAAATTTGTCTTCCACAAAACCGGTTCCTGGTGCCAAAACTGTTGGGAACCACTGCCCAAAGGGGACTGCAGCATTTTATATCTGCCTGTAGCTAGCTCCAGGATGGTTTCCTATGAAGAGAAACTTGACTCTAGGTGGGCAGTCACTGAAATTGCTGGGATAGATTTTAGCTATGTTAGTTTAGTACAGTGACTCTTAAAATGGGGTTATTTTATCCCTCTACTCCACTGCAACCAAGGGCATTTGGTGACGTGTAGAGACATTCTGGCGGCTAGAACTTAGGGGAGGTGGTGTATCTAGTAAGCAGAGGCCACAGGTGGTGCTCAGCATGTGATAATGCCCAGGACAGTCCCACACAACAAAGAATGATCTGACCCCAAATGCTAATGGTGCTGAGACTGAGAAACCCTGGTTTCAATGAGGAGCATGTTTGGACCTTAGCAGTTAAAAGGCTGACGGGAATATGGCAGCCCAAACTACGGACTATAATGCAGCTACCAAACAGTGACTTAGAGCTATGTGTCTCAATTTGTAGAGCTGTTAAAGACGTACTAAGTGGATAAAAGCAAGTTACAAGTGATGATGATAATAATTATTATTATAACCAATCTTTATTGAGAAGTTACTCGGTCATTACATTAAATGCTTTAATTACATCATCCCATTAAATTCTTCCAACAATATGGCGTATACATTATTATTAATCCTGCCTTTATATATACTGACACTGAGGCCTGGAGAAATTAGGTGAAGTTGCCTAAAATCACACATGTTGCAGCCTCCAGAGTTCACCTGCATCATCTCTTCATGTATGCTGTGTGTGTTAAGTCACTTCAGTCATGTCTGACTCTTGGCGACGCCACCACGCTCCTCAGTCCATAGGGTTTTCCAGGCAAGAATACAGAAGTGGGTTGCTATTTCCTCCTCCAGGGGATCTTCCCGACCAGGGATCGAACTCACATCTCTTACATTTCTTGCATTGGCAGGCAGGTTCTTTACCACTGCTGCCACCTGGGAAGCATCACTTCATATATAAGCACAAATACAATGATATGATACGAAAGAGTTTAAAACAGCAATGGTTTTATCTCTACTCCCTTTCTAACTAGGGATGCTACTCCCCAAAGAAAAGCTCTTTTAATCATTTTTGCTTTAGATCTGTTTAACTTCACAACTCCAGATGATTACTAGATTTAAAAAAATAGAGGCAACATATTGGTTTGTTTATCGCATGTGTTATTTATCTCGTGTAGCTCACTCATACTATGTGATCCCCTCTCTCCCTTCTGTCTGAGCTCTCTTTTTAAAAAAAAAAAAAAAATTATCATTCTACTTCTGTTGGTCACAGTTGCAACTTTGAATAACAGTGTAGTGCTTTGCTTTTATCATTTCCTAAATTGTATCACCTAGAGCCAGACATCCTGGAATGCGAAGTCAAGTGGGCCATAGAAAGCATCACCACAAACAAAGCTAGTGGAGGTGATGGAATTCCAGTTGATCTATTTCAAATCCTCAAAGATGATGCTGTGAAAGTGCTGCACTCAATATGCCAGCAAATTTGGAAAACTCAGCAGTGGCCACAGGACTGGAAAAGGTCAGTTTTCAATCCAATCCCAAAGAAGGGCAATGCCAAAGAATGCTCAAACTACCACACAACTGCACTCATCTCACACGCTAGTAAAGTCATGCTCAAAATTCTCCAATCCAGGCTTCAACAGTAAATGAACCATGAACTTCCAGATGTTCAAGCTGGATTTAGAAAAGGCAGAGGAACCAGAGATCAAATTGCCAACATCCGCTGGATCATCAAAAAAGCAAGAGAGTTCCAGAAAGACATCTATTTCTGATTTATTGACTATGCCAAAGCCTTTGACCATGTGGATCATGAAAAACTGAGGAAAATTCTTCAAGTGATGGGAATACCAGACCACCTTACCTGCCTCTTGAGAAATCTGTATGTACTTCAGGAAGCAACAATTAGAACTGGACATGGAACAACATACTGGTTTCAAATTGGGAAAGAAGTACACCAAGGCTGTATATTGTCACTCTGCTTATTTAACTTATATGCAGAGTACATCATGAGGAATGCTGGACTTGATGAATGAAGCACAAGCTGGAATGAAGATTGGCGGCAGAAATAACAATAACCTCAGATATGCAGATGACATCACCTTTCTGGCAGAAAGTGAAGAGGAACTCAAAAGCCTCTTGATGAAAGTGAAAGAGGAGAGCAAAAATGTTAGCTTAAAACTCAACTTTCAGAAAACTAAGATCATGACATCTGGTCCCATCACTTCATGGCAAATAGATAGGGAAACAGTGGAAACAGTGACAGATCTTGTTTTGGAGGGTTCCAAAATGCACATGGTGACTGCAGCCATGAAATTAAAAGACGCTTACTCCTTGGAAGAAAAGTTATGACCAACCTCAGTTCAGTCAGTCAGTTCAGTCACTCAGTCATGTCTGACTCTTTGCAACCCCATGAATCACAGCACGCCAGACCTCCCTGTCCATCACCAACTCCCGGAGTTCACCCAAACTCATGTCCATCGAGTCGGTGATGCCATCCAGCCATCTCATTCTCTGTCGTCCCCTTCTCCTCCCGCCCCCAATCCCTCCCAGCATCAGAGTCTTTTCCAGTGAGTCAACTAGTCACATGAGGTGGCCAAAGTATTGCAGTTTCAGCTTTAGCATCAGTCCTTCCAATGAACACCCAGGATTGACCTCCTTTAGAATGGACTGGTTGGATCTCCTTGCAGTACAAGGGACTCTCAAGAGTCTTCTCCAACACCACAGTTCAAAAGCATCAATTCTTCGGCAATCAGCTTTCTTCACAGTCCAACTCTCACATCCATACATGACCACGGGAAAAGCCATAGCCTTGACTAGATGGACCTTGGTTGGCAAAGTAATGTCTCTGCTTTTTAATATACTATCTAGGTTGGTCATAACTTTCCTTCCAAGGAGTAAGCATCTTTTAATTTCCTGGCTGCAATCAGCATCTGCAGTGATTTTGGAGCCCAAAAAAATAGTCTGACACTGTTTCCCCATCTATTTCCCATGAAGTGATGGGACCAGATGCCATGATCTTCATTTTCTGAATGTTGAGCTTCAAGCCAAATTTTCACTCTCCTCTTTCACTTTAATCAAGAGGCTTTTGAGTTCCTCTTCACTTTCTGCCATAAGGGTGGTGTCATCTGCATATCTGAGGTTATTGATCTTTCTCCCGGCAATCTTGATTCCAGCTTGTGCTTCTTCCAGCCCAGCAATCCTCATGATGTACTCTGCATATAAGTTAAATAAGCAGGGTGACAATATACAGCCTTGACGTACTCCTTTTCCTATTTGGAACCAGTCTGTTGTTCCAAGCAAAATGGCTGTCTTAGGAGGCCTTACAAATAGCTGTGAAAAGAAGAGAAGCAAAAAAGCAAAGGAGAAAAGGAATGACCAACCTAGACAGCATATTAAAAAGCAGAGACATTACTTTGCTATTACATAGCTATGTCAAAGCTATGGTTTTTCCAGTAGTCATGTATGGATGTGAGAGTTGGACTACAAAGAAAGCTGAGTGCCGAAGAATTGATGCTTTTGAACTGTGGTGTTGGAGAAGACCCTTGAGAGTCCCTTGGACTGCAAGGAGATCCAACCAGTCCATCCTAAAGGAGATCAGTCCTGGGTATTCATTGGAAGGACTGATGCTGAAGCTGAAACTCTAACACTTTGGCCACCTGATGTAAAGAACTGACTCATTTGAAAAGACCCTGATGCTGGGAAAGATTGAAGGTGGGAGGAGAAGGGGAAGACAGAGGATGAGATGGTTGGATGGTATCAATCGACATGAGTTTGAGTAAACTCCAGGAGTTGATGATGGACAGGGAGGCCTGGCATGCAGCAGTCCATGGGGTCACCAAGAGTCAGACATGACTGTGTGACTGAACTGAACTGAACAGAACTGAAAATGTATCACAACCCCCTCCCCGTATACTCCTTGTATTTCTCCTCTCCTCTGTTACCATTGCCACAATCTTTAACATTTATGTAGTCTACAATGGCAACCCACTCCTGTACTCTTGCTTGGAAAATCCCATGGGTGGAGGAGCCTGGTGGGCTGCAGTCCACAGGGTCGCTGAGAGTCGGACACGACTGAGTGACTTCACTTTCACTTTTCACTTTCATGCATTGAAGAAGGAAATGACAACCCACTCCAGTGTTCTTGCCCAGAGAATCCCAGGAACAGGGGAGCCTGGTGGGCTGCCATCTATGGGGTCACACAGAGTCGCACACGACTGACGTGACTTAGCAGCAGCAGCACAAAAGTGTTCTGCAGTTGTCTTGCGGTTGATGCAAGAAGTTGAAAACTATCTCCAGGGACTTCCCTGGTAGTCCAGTGGTTAAAAGTCCAACTTGCAATGCAGGGGACATGGGTTCAATCCATAGTCAGGGAACTAAGATCCTTCATGCAGCAGAGCAACTAAAGCCCACTCGCTGCAACTACAGAGTCCACATGCTGCAACTGAAGAGTCCGTGGTCTGCAATGAAGATCTCACATTACACAGCTAGGGCACAGTACAGTCAAACAAATAAATTAACAAATGATTTTTAAAAAAAACATTAACCAGAGTTTTCATAGCTGGATCACATAGGGACTAGACTGCAATTCCTTCTCTTCAGGACGTGTATCTCCAGGCTTGAGTGGAGGTAGGTGATCAAGGTACAAGGGCCGATGAAGCTGTCGTTCTGAGTAAAGACTGTTCTCGAATCCCCTAGTTTCAACCCATTTCTCACCCCTGTTCTCTCTGCACCCAGATCTGCAGTATCCTGGATTCCAAAGAGCCGATCTCCAACTTCTTGTGTAGTCCTTCACTGATTTAGTGCTTTGAAAACCTCTACTGAAATATGTATTTTATCCATTTCTGCTGATATTTTATTTGTTCACATTTTAATTATTTTAATGGAAAACAAAGTGTGGATAAGTCAGCCGAGATCACAGCCTCCCGGGGGAAATTCAGATGTCCTTTTTCTCTATGATTGATGAGCCCAGCACAGCCTCTTTCAACACATTGGAGAGTCAGTTCCTCAGGGCCCTTTTGATCTTGGAAGAAGCCTCCTTGGAGAGTTGACAACAACACTTCTAAGATTGCTGCTCTCGGCAACCATTAAATGAAAAGCTAGAGTATTCCCTTAAGATAGCTACATATCTCTTCAGAGCACTCCCAGGTGAAGAAAATCTGGCTCTGTACAGGAAACCTGTGCAATGAGAGCCGGGGAGTCACTGAGCATCTATTCTGACTGTGGACCAGCCTCTATTTAACCCATGTCCTGCCTGGGAAGTGGAAGGAAATCTCACCAGGAAAGGACTCCTGGAATCTTTCACCAGTTTAATGTTCAAAAATAGACAAGGAGGGATTTCCCTGTTGGCCCAGTGGGTGAGACTTCACCTTCCAAAGCAGGGGGTGCGGGTTTAGCCCCTGCTTGGGGAGCTGGGATCCCACATGCCTTGCGCCAAAAAAAAAAAACATAAAAACATAAAACAGAAGCAACACTGTAACAAAGACAATAAGGACTTTAAAAATGGGCAAGTACACACTGCTATATTTAAAACGGATAACCAGCTGCACCGCACAGGGAACTCTGCTCAACATTATGTGGCAGTCCGAATGGGAGCAGTGTTTGAGGGAGAGTGGATAGATGTGTTCGTATGGCGGGGACCCTTTACCATCCACTTGCAGCTATCACACCATCATTAAAGTCTGATTTGTTTTAATGGCCCACATCAAAAACATTAAAAAAAAAAAAAAAAAACAGGGAGCCTGGAACATTTTGGTAGGACTCTGAGGAAGGAGGATTGAGAGTTCAGCTGTCCTAAAGTGGATGGTTGTAGTCATGAGAAGGGACTTTATCTGGCCAGGAGATGTTTGTGTTCCTCTTCCTCCACTCCTACTTCCAAATAATGGACCATAAGGATTCATAGGTGTTCTGTCATAATTTTCCTGATATCAGCTGGCCTTGAATAAACCCAGTTGAATGAATTTACTTTCTATTTAGAAAGATTTTCCCAAAGTCTCCTAATATATAGGAACTCTCTCTTTCCTACACGAGAGAAACTGACCATGATTCTACTATAGTCCAGTGAACCAGTGAAGGCGCTCAGTCATTTCCAGCTCTCTGCAACCCCCAGGACTGCAGCCTACCAGACTCCTCCATCCATGGAATTTTCCAGGCAACAGTACTGGAGTGGGTAGCCTTTCCCTTCTCCAGGGGATCTTCCCGACCCAGGGATTGAACCCAGATCTCCCGCATTGCAGGTAGATGCTTTCCCGTCTGAGCCACCAGGGAAGTCACCAGGATATAATGGTGGTTTGTTGTTGTCACTAAGTCTGTTCAACTCTTTGCGACCCCGTGGACTGTAGACTGCTAGGTTCCTCTGTCCATGGGGATCTCCAGGCAAGAATACTGAAGTGGATTGCCATTTCCTTCTCCAATAATGCTGGTTTACCTACTAGTTTATTTATCTAGACAACACATAGAAAGCTGTCACAAACCAACAAAACCAAACACAGAGAGAAACACAAACAGCAGGAAATTTGAAAACAGAGCACATGGGATGTGCCGTCTCCTGTGAGGGGTGTGAGTCCTGGGAGCAGCAGGGGAGGGACTCTTGCTGAGCTGGTGGTGGAGGGCCAACCGCTATCTGGGGGATCTGGGACTCTTCCAAAAAGACAGACAAATATCCAAGGGCCAGGTCTTCATCAGAAACCTCAGGTAGGGAGAGTTTATTACACCTCACACTCTGGTCTCGTGCCTGGTTATTGCTTGAAATGCACACCTGGAATATCCTTCCACCCTTGGAACTTTCCAGAGCTGCATTCATGCACCAACCTGTCCCTTCTCATTTTACTCTACATTTTCTCTCTGCTTTGGTTTTGGAACATACTCTCTAGTCACTAAAAACCCCTCTAGTGACAGAGCAGGGGGGCAGTAAAAATCTCTTCTTTCATTCTTAGGTTTTAGCATCACCTAATTAAAAGATCCCTTTAAAAAATCATTTCTCCAATATTCAGGGTCTAAAGTCCTTTTGTTAGGCTCCTAGAAAAGGAATTTTGATAAAGGCTCAGAGCAGATAGCTGCCCTAATCTCACTGAGCACTCAAAGGAGAGCTTATGAGCTTTAACTCAGATTGAGTTCTGATTTCACTTCTTAATAAGACCAACCTGGCACATTCCAAAGCAATAATTTTCTGACCTGACTACATATCAAAATGGCTTGTGGTATTTTAAAAAACCCAGAATATACCCAAGACCCAGACCTATTGCATCAAAATCTCCAGGCTGTGGGGTCAGGAATCTGCACACTCTCAAATTCCCCCAAGTGATTCTGAAATAGCTTCCCTGTAGAGGTGTGTGCAGGTCACTGTATTAATATATGTTAATCCCTGCTAGCACTGTGTTTATAAGTCTTCCAACATTTGGACACAATTTGGTAAACTTTTGAATTCTGAGGACTGGCTTTACACTTGCAGCACCCAATACAAAGTGAGTTCATGCTGGTGATAAGATTTTTGTATCTACATCAGTGTTATTGACCCTGGCTGCACATTTGAAAATCACCTGAGGAGTTGTTTTTTTTTTTTTTTTGTATGTGGGATTTTAGTTCCCTGCTGAGGGATTGAATCTGAGTTCATTGCATTGGAAGAGTACAGTCTTAACCATTGGACAGTCAGGGAAATCCCTCAAGGAGCTCTTAAAATGTCTGATGCCCAAAAGCAACCACCAAAAATTCTAAAAGAAGTGGTCTGAGGTGATGATGGGCACTGGCTATTTTTAACAAACTGTCTGGGCAATTCTCTTGTACACTTGGGGTTGATAATCACTGCTCTATGCAAAGGCTTAAGAAGTTGATGACTGTTTTGACTGTGGACAATGGATCAGTCGGCTGTTGCTGTGTAACAGACAACCGCAAAAATCCCACAATAATAAGCATCATCTATTCGTGCAATGAGTGGACTCACTGGAAAAGAGTCTGATGCTGGGAGGGATTGGGGGCGGGAGGAGACGGGAATGACAGAGAATGAGATGGCTGGATGGCATCACCGACTCGATGGACATGAGTCTGAGTGAACTCCGGGAGCTGGTGATGGACAGGGAGGCCTGGCGTGCTGTGATTCATGGGGTCGCAAAGAGTCGGACACGACTGAGCGACTGAACTGAACTGAACTGATTCGTGCTTCTCTGAGAGAGACTGGGAAGCCCTAATGATTCCAGCATGGTTGGCTGGGTGTGGCTTCAGGCCATGGGTTTAGTTTATCTTGGGCTCATGTGACTCTCACTCCTTTGGGACCAGCAGGTCACCTGGGGCAAGTTCTCTTCATGGCAGTGATAGAACTGCAAGAAAAGTGAGTGGGAACATGTAATGTCTCTTGAGGTCTAGGCTCACCTCATCACACTTTCACTTCCTCTTGTGTTCTACAAGCCAAAGTCAGTCACATGGCCAAGTCCAGCAAGGCCAGGCTCTGCAATCTAATGATTTTAAGCTACTTGCCTTGGCTCTGGTGCTCACTGGTAGTATTTTGAGCAAAGGGACAGTTGAGAATTGCTGTCTCAGGCTGCAATTTCCTCCCAGACTTAAAAATGCCAAGGTAATTTTTATTTCACCCATCTAGTGAACCTTGTAATTTTAAAATAATCTCCCAAATCACCATCTTTCTGCAGCCATGTATTCACCCTTCTTTTTTAAAGAATATTTAGAACATGTTGGGGACTACTCTGGTGGTCCAGTGGCTAAGACTCCACGCTCAGTGTAGAGGTTCCAGGTTCAATCCCTGGTTGGGGAACTAGATCCCATAGGCGGTAATTAAGAGTTCACTTACCACAAGGAAGATCGAAGATTACGTGCTGTAACCAAGATCCAGTGCAGTGAAATAAATAAATATCCAAGAAAAGAACACTTAACATATGGAATCTAGAAAAGTGGTACTGATGAGCCTATCTGCAGGGAAGGAATAGAGATGCAGATGTAGAATGGAATTACAGATACAACCAAGGAAGGCGAGAGTTGGACAAGTTAAGAAAGTAGCATTCTCTTGTGCGCTGGTGACCCACCATGAAAGACCATGAGCTTGAGAATGCATGATTGCTGCTTTAGGCCTCTGAGTTTGGGGACCATCCTGTTTTTCAGCATTATTGTGGCAAGAGCTGACTAATACCTAAGATGCCTGATTATGTGAGAAGGGCGGAGTTGCTAAAGAATGCGTGTAGTAAGCTCTTATCTAAATATAGATGTATCTGGTTGCACACGTGTGTGCTCCTGTGTGCCTGTGCACAACAGTCTTTGGATCACATGTTCATGGTGGTTTTCTATGGAGATGGGATTTTCAGAAACTGTCACAACTTTCCTTGTTGTAATGTTCTATTGTTTTAAACCAAAAAGCCTGTAATGCTTTTGTGATCACATAATAAAGACTGATCTTCTTTATAAGGAAAAAAAGAGAGAAAGCAAGCAGCATTGACATATATACACTATCCTGTGTGAAACAGATAGCTAGTAAGAAGTCGCTGTATAACACAGGGAGCCCAGCCTGGCACTCTGTGTCTTCTTAAAGGGATGGGCTGGGAAGAGAGAGGGCGTGTACGTATAATTATGACTCACACTGCCGCACGGCAGAAACCGACAGGACACTGCAAAGCCATTTTCCTCCAATTAAAAAACAAATTAGAGCAAAAAAGAACATTTCTGTTAACTCTCTGTTGGTACTGCCCAAAGTAAATCCTGACGCAAAGGAAACAGCAGTAACACCCATCCTGTTTTTACTGAACTTTGGATATGTTGTGCATCATGAACTTTTGTATCAATTTTCACTTGTTGAAGTCTTGCATTCAAATGTTTTTTATTTTGATTCCAAAGTCTTGGGCTCCCTCTTAGCTCTGGTCCCGCTCTTCACAAACATCTGTCTGAATGACGTGGCCTGCAGGGATCTGGCCCTTCTCCCTCCTCCAGAGGATGTCCCTGGATGTACCCAAGAGCTTCGTATCCCAGTTCTTCCTACAAACTGCTTTTTAGAACAAACCTCAGAGGTCTTTTCATTTGCCAAGTCAATATGCCCATGTGAATGCAGCCGCTGTTTCTGTGCTGATTAGATAAGACACTGTCCCTCATTGCTTGCCAGGCTGACCTCCAGAAGCACTGGTGTGAGCCCACCCCTGTCTCCCAGCAGTGCTTGAACCCGGGAATCCAGAGCAGTCCTCAGTCAGCTGAAAGACTTCTTCGTCTGTCCTTCCACAGGGCACCGGGGCATATGGTAGATACAAATTAAACACAGTAGCAATCTGGATATCTAATTATTCCCTGAGGCAAATATGTAAACTGAGCACGCTGCTAACTCTGAGTTATATACTTGAACACTTCATCTTCACGGAGAAAAAGGCATCTTCTTTACAATTTTTACTGGAGTGTAATTGTTTTACAGTGTTGGGTGCGTTTCTGCTGTACAGAAAAGTGAATCAGCTATGCGTGTGCGTATGCACCCCTTCTTTTCTGGATTTCTTTCCCATTTAGGTCACTGCAGAGCGCTGAGTAGGCTCCCCTGGGCTGTGCAGTCTGTTCTTGTTAGTTATTTTATACAGAGTCTCAGCAGTGCATATATGTCAATCCTAAGGTAACCCTTAGGAAGGTGACTCTGGGATAAATAAAGCTGTGTGGTATAATGACATAACACAGATTTTGGAGTTAGAAAATCAAACGTTTGTATCTTGGATCAATCAAGTAGCATATGTATGACTTAGAAAATTTCTCAAATTCTCTGAATCTCAGTTTAGTAAGGACAATGATCTTCCTCTTTGAGGTAGAGGAATATTTATATATACACTCGTGGCATATAACAGAGCTTAAGAAATAACAGGTAAGAGGTACCTGAGTTTCTGACCTAGAAAAAAATGTTGATTCAAGCATCAGAGTTTTTAAACAGTGTAACCCTTTGATAGAAATTCTTAAAAATTTATTACACAATTCACTTTCCTTCTTACCTAGGATAGACCGAGTTGACTTTATCTCAGTGTGCCAAGGCCAGTAATTGGCGCAGCTGTTCCTTCCTGAGCTCTGATGAAATGCAGAAGTGCCCCAGGACCTATTGATTCATGAAGGCCAGCTCGTCCTTGTGTCCATTGCATAAAAAGTCAGTGTGCCTATCTGTTTTTTATGCTCTTTGGTTTTTGCCCTTGCTGTCACTTCTCCTTACTACCCTGCTTGCCTCTTTTTATTTGTAAGTCCTGATCTGTGGTAGTTTGATAAACCAGATGGCTAGCTTAATAAAGATTGTGGGCACATAAAAAGCATGACTAGGTTGCGTAAACACCCAGAGAATCCTGTACTTAGTGCATGCATTTTGTGGCATCAATTTTACAATGAGTTTGCTTCTTGGCTAAGTCCTCAACAAAGTCATGAAATATCTGGATTTTGGAAGAGTGAGGTGGAATTGCAATATTTCATATTCTTTGAATAAAGGGAAGGACTTAAATATTTTCTTAGTAAAAAGGTTTGCTTCATGACAGGTAGGACTCTGCTTTGTGTGACTTGATGTCTTTCTCAACACCCAGCGTATTCAGGAGGTATCATTTGTTGCTGCTCAGTCACTCAGTTGTCTGACTCTTTGTGACCCCATGGACTGCAGCACATCAGGCTTCCCTGTCCTTGACCACCTCCCGGAACTTGCTCAAACTCACATCCATTGAATTGGTGATGCCGTCCAACCATCTCATCCTCTGTCATCCCCTTCTCCTCCTGCCCTCAATCTTTCCCAGCATCAGAGTCTTTTCCAATGAGTCAGTTCTTTGCATCAGGAGGCCAAAGTATTGGAGTTTCAGCTTCAGCATCAGTCCTTTCAATGAATATCCAGGATTGATGTCTTTTAGAATGGACTGGTTTGACCTCCTTGCAGTCCAAGGGACTCTCAAGAGTCTTCTCCAACACCACAGTTCAAAAACATCAATTCTTCAGTGCTCAGCTTTCTTTATAGTCCAACCCTCACATCCATACATGACCACTGGAAAAACCAGAGCCTTGACTAGTCGGACCTTTGTTGGCAAAGTAATATCTCTGCTTTTTAATATGCTATCTAGGTTGGTCATAACTTTCCTTCCAAGGAATAAGCGTCTTTTAATTTCCTGGCTGCAGTCACCATCTGCAGTGATTTTGAAGCCCAAAAAAATAAATTCTGACACTGTTTCCACTGTTTCCCCATCTATTTCCCATGAAATGATGGGACCAGATGCCATGATCTTAGTTTTCTGAATGTTGAGATTCAAGCCAAATTTTTCATGCTTCTCTTTCACTTTTATCAAGAGGCTTTTTAGTTCCTCTTCACTTTCTGCCATAAGGGTGGTATCATCTGCATATCTGAGTTTATTGATATTTCTTCTGACAATCTTGATTCCAGCTTGTGCTTCTTCCAGCCCCACGTTTCTCAGGAAAATCATATTAATAGTGGGTTAAAAAGAAAACCATAAGTGTTTGAAGGGGACTAGCTTCCACTTTCACACATTGGAGAAGGAAATGGCAACCCACTCCAGTGTTCTTGCCTGGAGAATCCCAGGGACGGGGGAGCCTGGTGGGCTTCCGTCTATGGGGTCGCACAGAGTCGGACATGACTGAAGTGACTTAGCAGCAGTACCAGCAGCTTCTCCTTTGGAAAATTTTTTAAGAAAATTTTCTTTGAAAAATGGTTTAAGAGAAACTCTGCTTATGAAATGACATTTAAGGATGCGGAGATGCCATATTTTAACCAAGGGGCTCAGTTTGCCACTGACTGTGTTACTGATGTGGAAACGCCCCAGGCCCAGAAAATTTTGAGAGCAACAGGTTGATCAAATATCCTGACCTTAAATTACCTCCTGCTTATATAGGTGAAGTGAAAGTTGCTTAGTTGTGTCTGACTCTTTGCAACCCCATGCATAGTAAGGGTGAGTAAAACTGAAATGAGCTGTTGAGTTAGCCTGGAATTCAGGTGAAATTCTATGACACTAAATATACTAAATTCTATGACTAAATGTACTCATACTCCTAGAAAAGAAACATAGCTATGAGTCATCCCAAATGGAACTACTTAAATGTCTATCAATTGTGGAATGACTAAATCATGCTATATTTGTGCAGTGGATTGCTATTTAGTTATGAATGTTACCTATGACATGACTGATTTTTAAAATAAAATATTGAAGAGTTGCAATAGACAATATTCACTGTGTTTGCATTCAAGATAACAGACAGGTTTATGGAAACTCTTTGCATGCTCTGACCCTGATAGCTCAGTTGGTAAAGAATCCATCTGCAATGCAGGAGACCCCTGTTCGATTCTTGGGTTGGGAAGATCCCCTAGAGAAGGGATAGGCTACCCCCTCCAGTAATCTTGGGCTTCCCTTGTGGCTCAGCTGGTAAAGAATCCGCCTGCAGTGTGAGAGACCTGGGTTCGATCCCTGCGTTGAGAAGATCCTCTGGAGAAGGGAAAGTCTACCCACTCCAGTATTCTGGCCTGGAGAATTCCTATGGATGGTATGGTCCATGGGTTCACAAAGAGTTGGACACAACTGAGTGACTTTCACTTTTTTTTTCCAGAAGTTACTCAAGATATATAGTAGGTACTAAAGCACCACTTGTCTAATATAAGGTTTCTGGTCAACCTCCTCCCTCTCTATATTAAAGAGTAATTTAGAGATTACCATGTAGCCATTATAAAAGACTGCCTACATTTTTAAACTGCATTTTGTCTTTGATACCTACTTGGGGGAAAAAAAAGGAAAATGTCCTTTAATTTTTCCAGCTTATGGGCCATGAGCAACCTGATTACATTGGAATTATTTTCTACTCATTGCCATTCATTATTTTTCCTTTTTTTTATGGTGTCATAGCTCTGTTGTTGCGCTTCCTCTCCAGGCAGAGGAGCTATACTGAAATATGTTTATTAGTTGTCGCACATATATCTTGCAGGTTGCTTATTCCTGTTTCCACTTCCATCCTGATTAGATTCAAGAAGGACTTTGGCCTTGGGTGAAAAGAGAAGCAAATCTAGCAGTGCTCCTTGAATTTATGAGACTGAGCCATGATTTGTTGGTACTGGAGATTGGACACTGCTCTGGAGAGTGGGGCTGATAAAGGAAGAAGAACTTTGCCTCTGATGTCAGCAAGCCCATGGGAGTCACAGACAGGACTTGGCCGGGCTTCCTCTAAAGAGGCTGTGTAATGTTCCTTGGGGGTCAGAAGGTTCCATTAATGTGGCATCTGCTCTTGGAGCATTGAGATGGAAAAGGAAGGGAATCTACGTTGCCTGTCATCTGTCAGTCTAGTCACCAAACTAAGCACTGGACAGTTTACCTCATTCGCACTGAGCACGGTGAATAAGTTTTCTTTCATTGGAGTACAGTTGCTTACAATGTGCATTAGTTTCTGCTGTACAACAAAGTGAATCAGCTATATGTATACATAAATCCCCTCCCATTCCCCCAGCCCTGACTCCTCTAGGTCGTCACAGAGCATTGAGCTGAGCTCCCTGTGCTATACAGCAGCCTCCCACTAGCTGTCTATGTTACACGTGGTCGTGTACATATGTCAAAGCTACTATCTCAATTGGTCCTACACTCTGATTCCGCTCACCCCATGTCCACGAGTCTGTTCTCTGCATCTGCACCTCTGTTCCTGCCCTGCAGACAGGTTCATCAATGCTATTTTTTCTAGGTTCCAGATATACGCATTGTAGGTATGTGTCAGTCACATTAATATACAATATCGTTTTTCTGTTTCTGACTTACCTCACTCTGTATGACAGATTCTAGGTTCATCCACATCACTCCAAATGACCCAATTTCATTCCCTTTTATGGCTGAGTAATATTCCATTGTATATATATACCACATTTTCTTTATCCATTCATCTGTCAGTGGGTATTTAGGTTGCTTTCACGTCCTGGCTATTGTAAATAGTGCTGCAATGAACATTGGGGTACTTGTATCTTTTTGAATTACGGTATTCCCAGGCTATATGCCCAAGAGTGGGTTTGCTGGGTCATATAGTAGTTCTATTTTAGGTTTTTAAGGACCCTCCCTACTGTTCTCCATAGTGGGTGCATCAATTTACATTCCCATCAACAGTGCAAGGGGGTTTGTTTTGGCGATAAGGAAGCAGAAGCTCGGGGAAGCTGAATAACATGCTGAAGACCACCAGCTATAAGCAGAGAAGCAGGGTGAGATCTGGAAACCACAACTGTGATTTCCAAGCATGGGTTATTTCTCTGTAGGTACCAGGAACCTAAAGAAGAGAAATGTGTTAAGCAATGAAATAAAGTTTGGAATAAAGGGCAGTGGTCCAGCTAACAGTTGTACCATTGTTGGGGGGTGGGAGCGGATCTCACAGACAATTAGCAAGGTTATGAGATTTTTTTCAGTGTGTCTCAGAAACCACAGCCAGGATGGAGAAATGATCTGATTGCTCAAGGGCTGGGGTCTGCATCATGAGTGTGGCTAAAGTTTACAAGGTGACAAATCCAAGACAGACATGAGGGCCATGATGTATACACACTGAGTCCAGACTGTGTGCAGAGCTGACGAACTCCAGAAGGGAGAGGGGACAGACTGGGGCCATGGGGAAGGGTCTGAAGTCAGAGGAAGGGTGACTTGGGGGAAATGGGGAGACAGGGAAAAGAATATCAGAGATACTCAAGGGAAAGAGTAGATGATGTCATTAAAGAGACCAGTTTCAGGGTTGGATATAATACAGACAGAACCCAGTACATATCTTATTCTCCAACAAGCTGCTCCCCTCCAGCTGTCAGACTGTGGGTAAGTCTAATGAGATAGGCTTCCAGGGTTATCTGTACTTAAACAGGAGCCTCTTCCTAGACAAAGAAATGGTACTTAAAAGATAAAGGATGCTTCGCTGATAGAATGGCAGGCTCTACAAACAGATGGTAATGATTGTGAAAGCTAGATTTCTGGGGAGGACATCCCTCAGTACTTCCTTCAAATCTTACTACACAAGCGAGGTCTAATCTGTACTCACTCTGCCTGAAGCTCATCCTGAGAATGGGTTTTGTTAAAGGGGTTATAGTCCCCAGTTTGGGATTTTCTTGCCACAGCCATTGGTTTCCAAACACTCTCTCATGCTTTTCTCTCCAGCTTCACTCAGCACTACCGCCCTGATTTCTTCTTCGTTACTAGCCCATTCCTTTCTTGCTGAAAGACTTTGCATTTACCAAGAGGTTTCCTCTTCCATCAAAGAGGTCTTCCATGGAAGAGGTCTGGAAACCTCTTCCATCAACTTTCAACTTTTCAGGAGGCAGTTCCCTCTCATGGTTCAGATCTCTGCCTAAACATCACTGCCTTAAGAAACCATACCCAACCACCGACCTCAAACACATCCTCCACCACCCACCCAGCTACACTGCTTATCCCAGTGGGTAATCACTGTGCCCCTTACCTTCTGTCACCCCAACAGGAAAGGAATCCCCATGCTGGTATATTCTCAACGTCTAGCAAACTGCCTCAGTACAGTCAGTTCAGTTCAGTTCAGTCGCTCAGTCGTGTCCGACTCTTTGTGACCCCATGAATCACAGCACGCCAGGCCTCCCTGTCCATCACCAAGTCCATTGAGTCGGTGATGCCATCCAACCATCTCATCCTCTGTCATCCCCTTCTCTTCCTGCCCTCAATCTTTCCCAGCATCGGGGTCTTTTCCAATGAGTCAGCTCTTCGCATCAGGTGGCCAAAGTATGGAGTTTCAGCTTCAACATCAGTCCTTCCAATGAACACCCAGGACTGATCTCCTTTAGGATGGACTGGTTGGATCTCCTTGCAGTCCAAGGGACTCTCAAGAGTCTTCTCCAACACCACAGTTAAAAAGCATCAATTCTTCTTCACTCAGCTTTCTTTATAGTCCAACCCTCACATCCATACATGACCACTGGAAAAACCACAGCCTTGACTAGATGGACCTTTGTAGGCAAAGTAATGTCTCTGCTTTTTAAAATGCTGTCTAGGCTGATCATAACTTTCCTTCTAAAGAGTAAGCGTCTTTTAATCCATGGCTGCAGTCACCATCTGCAGTGATTTTGGAGCCCCAAAATATAAAGTCAGCCACTGTTTCCACTGTTTCTCCATCTATTTGCCATGAAGTGATGGGACTGGATCATTGTTTTCTGAATGTTGAGCTTTAAGCCAACCTTTTCACTCTCCTCTTTCACTTTCATCAAGAGGCTCTTCGGTTCTTCACTTTCTGCCATAAGGCAGTACAATCAGGGACCAGGTAAATAATGTTTGATAAACAAATGAGTAAGTGATCAGTTAGAAAGCATCTCAGGGGCAGCAGGGGGGTGGAGGAGAGGAAGAAGTGGTTTCATCAGCTGGGATTTGATCCTTTCAAAATGAACCTTTCAACTTTTCCCTGTTGGACTGTTCTAACCAAATTTCCCAGTGTGAAAAGCTTGTATAGAAGGGGACAGAGGGACAGGCGTGGCCTTTTGGCCTGGCCCCTCGACCACAGTCTGAGGCTGGAGGCGGGCTGAGGCATGCCCCTCTGAGCAGCTCCTCCCTGTCCTTCCCTCTAAGGAAAGGCGGGAGTGTGGCCCAGCAGCCAGGCCTTCTGGAGTGTCCTGAGACTCCAGGGCCTTGAGCCCCCATGCCCTGCGGCATGGCCGTCAGGAAGATTGCCATCTTCCGCGCCACCAGCAAGATCGGGCTCACCACACTGGCACCGCCGGTGTAAGCAGGTCCTTGCCACCGTGATGTCTGAGGAGCCGGCACACTGCGGAGGCCGTGAAGACCCAGGGTGTGGACAAGGTCGTGGCCTGCACCTCGGCCTTCCTACTCTAGGACCCTTCCAAGGTGCCCCCAAGACTGCAGGATGTGATGGATGACCAAATCCGGATGCAGAAGATACTGTAGGGGTCGGGCCTAAAGTATGTGGCCAGGGATGCCACTGCCTATGGGAGACCAGCCGCTGACTGGGGCCCACACAGGGACCCTGGATGGATGAGAGCCCTCAAGGGTCATCTCCAAACAGGACCTGGGCCACTCCATGCTGCACAGCCTCACTACCGGTGAGTACAAGGGGCACAGCAGCCACCCCTCCCATGAGTTGAATAGGGCTCTGACCCCATCCAGGAGCTCAGCATCCTGCCAGACAGAGAACAAAGGAAGGGAGGCAATAATCCTGAGCCAGAAGCTTCCAAAAATAAACCAGAAGGGGACAGAGGGAGTTCATGACTTTCTTTGGATTCCTCTTGTCCCAGGGGTGGTCCTTGGCCCTACACAGCCTACAGCCACATCAACGAGATTGTACGCTGAACTGTGTCCCCCTCAAATTCCTAAGTTGAAGCCCTAACCCACAGCACCTCAGGATGTGATTGTATTTGGAGATGGTTTCCTGACACTGTTAATGTGGGCTCTAATCCACCTGGCTAGAGTCCTTACCAGAAAAGCCAGCTTGGACCCACAGAGAGACCTCAGGGATGTCCATGCACACAGGATAGACCACATGAGGACACAGTGAGGGGAGAGCTCACTGCCAGCACAGGACAGAGCACTCAGGGGAAGCCAAATCTGCCGACACCTTGACCCTGGGCTTTGGTCTCTAGAACTGAGTTAAGAACAAGTCTGTGTGCCATGTAATCCACTCAGTCTGTGGAGTTGTGTAATAGCAGCCTGAGAAGACTGATACAAACAAAGAGAAAATAGTGTTACCACCTCGTCAATAACCTTCACAGATTGACCTGACCTCATGTACAGAGAAACACTGTGGTGAGTGGGAAAATACACCGGCTGTGCGCTCACATCCCAGACACACGACTGGTCACCTCAGGACATTTGCTCAACTTCCCTGAGTCCATGCCACTAGTGGATGCATTACATGAGACAAGCTTTATGAAAATATTTGTCATAAATCTTTTTTTTTTAATCAAGAAGGTGATGTGCAATTTTTTAACTTAATTTTTTTTTAATATATTGGAGTTCTATCTCTGAGTTGGGAAAATCCCCTAGAAAAGGAAATGGCAACCCATTCCAGTACTCTTGCCTGGAAAATCCCATGGACAGAGGAGCCTTGTAGTCCACGGGGTCGTGAAGAGTCACACACGACTAAGCAACTTCACTTCACTATAGTTGATTTACGATATTGCTAGTTTCAGCGGTACAGCAAAGTGATTCAGTTATACATATATCTGTTCTTTTTCAGATTTTTTTGCCAGATAGGTTATTTGTGTATGTTAGTTGCCCAGTGGTGTCTGATTCTTTGCAACCCCATGGACTGTAGCCCACCAGGCTCCTTTGTCCCTGGGATTACAGAGCATTAAAGAGTTCCCTGTGCTATACAGTAGGTCTTTGTTGGTTTTCTACTTTATATGTAAGGGTGTGTATATGTTAATCCAAAACTCCTAATTTATCCCTTCCCCCAACTTTTCCCTGTTGGTAACTAAAAGTTTGTTTTCAAAGTCTATGAGTCCGTTTCTCTTTTCATAAATAACTTCATTTGTATCACTTTATTAGGTTCCACATAAGTGATATCATACGGTATATGTCTTTCTCTTTTTTTAGTTAGTATAACAATCTCTATGTCCATGCATATTGCTACGAATGGCATTATTTTATTCCTTCTGTGACTGAGTAATAATCCATTGTCCATTGTATATATGGACTGCATCCTCTTTATCCATTTATCACCTGATAGAAATTTAGGTTGGTTCCATGTCTTGGCCATCGTAAATAATGTTGCAACAAACATTGGGGTGCATGTATCTTTTTAAATTATGGTTTTCTCTGGATACATGCCCAGGAATGGGATTGCTAGATCATATGGTATTTTTAGTTTTATAAAGAACCTCCATACTGTTCTCCAGAATGGCTGTACCAATTTACGTTTGCACCAACAGCACAGAAGGGCTCTCTCTTCTCCACACTCCTTCCAGCATTTGGTTTTTTAATACTTATTTTTTTCCTTACCTATCTGTCTGGCTGCCTCGGGTCTTCACTGCAGCATGCAGGGTCTTTCATTGTGCATTCAGGCTTAGTTGCTCCATGGCATGCGGGATCCCAGTTCCCTGACCAGGGGTCGAACCTGTGTCCTGAGTATTGCAAAGTGGATTCTCAACCACTGGACCAGGGAAGCTCCCAGAATTTATTGTTCACAGACTTTTTGATGACAGCCATTCTGACAGGAGTCGGTGAGACTTCATTATAGTTTTGATTTGCATTTCTCTGATAATTAGTGATTGTGAGCATCTTTTCATGTTCTTCTTGGCTATCTGTATGTCTTATTTGGAGAAATGTTTATTTATATCTTCTGCCTATTTGTTGATTGAATTGTTTGCTTTTTTGATATTGAGCTGCATGAGCTGTTTGTATATTTTGGAGATTAATCCCTTGTTGGTCACATGGTTTGCAAATATTTTCTCCCATTCCATGGGTTGTCTTTTTGTTTATAGTTTCCTTTTCTGTGCAAATGCTTTTAAGTCCCATTTGTTTATTTTTGGTTTTATTTTCATTATTCTAGGGGGTGAATCCAAAAAGATATCATGGTGATTTATATCAAAGATTCTTCTTCCTATTTTTTCCTCTATGAGTTTTATACTATTTGAGCTTATGCAGGTGACCTGGGTTCAATCCCTGGGTTGGGAAGATCCCCTGGAGGAGGGAAAGGCTAACCACTCTAGTATTCTGGCCTGGAGAATTCCATAGACTGTATAGTTCATGGGGTCACAAAGAGTTGGATACGACTGAGTAACTTTTATTTTCACTTTTCACTTTAGGTTGTTAATCCATTTTGAGTTTATTCAGTGTTAGAGAATGCTTCAATTTCATTCTTTTACATGTGACAAAGAATTGATGCTTTTGAACTGTGGTGCTGGAGAAGACTCTTGAGAGTCCCTTGGATTGCAAGGAAATCCAACCAGTCCATTCTAAAGGAGATCAGTCCTGGGTGTTCATTGGAAGGACTGATGCTAAAGCTGAAACTCCAATACTTTGGCCACCTCATGCGACTAGTTGACTCACTGGAAAAGACTCTGATGCTGGGAGGGATTGGGGGCAGGAGGAGAAGGGGACAACAGAGGATGAGATGGCTGGATGGCATCACTGACTCGATGGACATGAGTTTGAGTGAACTCCAGGAGTTGGTGATGGACAGGGAGGCCTGGCGTGCTGTGATTCATGGGGTCACAAAGAGTCGGACACAACCAAGTGACTGAACTGAACTGATACAGTTTACCAGCACTACTTATTGAAGACATTGTCTTTTCTCCATTATATATTCTTATCTCCTTTGTAATAGATTAATTGACCATAGGTACATGAAAACAGTCAGTGTCAAGGTGTTCCTCCACCATACAGCCCCTTTGTCCATTTGCTGGAAATTTTATGTCCTTCTAGTGCTTAAAATATCATGGTTTGCTGCATTTCTTCCTGCAGGGTGATTCAAACATCCATAAGGAACTGTCAGGAGAAAGTAAACTAGTCCCATTTAGAAAAATAATAATGGATTTCATAGGAGAAACTCAGGAATGAATGAATTTGTCTGAAAAATAAATAAATAAATAAAAATAGAAGACCCTACTCTAACTCCGTGGGTAAAATTTCCTTATTTCTATATCATTAACTTTCATACTATGAATCATTTTAACAATTAAATATAGATCACCTAGCTGGGGGTTGACATGACAGAGAATGAGATAGTTGGATGGCATCACCGATTCCATGGGCATGAGTTTGAGCAAACTCTGGGAGGTGGTGATGGACAGGGAAGCCTGATGCACAGTACATCATGAGAAATGCTGGGCTGGAAGAAGCACAAGCTTCAATCAAGATTGCCAGGAGAAATATCAATAACCTCAGATCTGCAGATGACACCACATTTAGGGCAGAAAGTGAAGAACTAAAGAGCCTCTTGAAAGTGAAAAAGTAGACTGAAAAAGTTGGCTCATCATTCAGAAAACTAAGATCATGGCATCCAGTCCCATCACTTCATGCAAATAGATGGGGAAACAGTGGAAACAGTGGCTGACTTTATTTTGGGGGGCTCCAAAATCACTGTGGATGCTGATTGAAGCCATGAAATTAGAAGACACTTACTCCTTGGAAGAGAAGTCATGACCAACCTAAACAGCACATTAAAAAGCAGAGACATTACTTTGTCAACAAAGGTCCATATAGTCAAGGCTATGGTTTTCCAATAGTCATGTATGATGTGAGAGTTGGACTATAAAGAAAGCTGAGCACAGAAGAATTGATGCTTTTGAACTATGTGGTGTTGGAGGAGACTCTTGAGAGTCCCTTGGACTGCAAGGAGACCCAACCAGTCCATCCTAAAGGAGACCAGTCCTGGGTGTTCATTGGAAGGACTGATGTTGAAGCTTAAACTCCAATACTTTGGCCACCTGATACAAAGGGCTGACTCATTGGAAAAGACCCTGATGCTAGGAAAGATTAAGGGCAGGAGGAGAAGGGGACAACAGAGGATGAGATGGTTGGATGGCATCACCGACTCGATGGACATGAGTTTGGCTAAACTCCGGGGGTTGGTGATGGACAGGGAAGCATGGTGTGCTGTGGTTCAAGGGATCACAAAGAGTCGGATATGACTGGGTGACTGAACTGAATTGAAGATGCTGCTGACAAAGGAATTCTTACTTTTAATTTTCATGTTTTTTCCAGATTTCATTCATCCTGAAATTAATTGGGGAAAAAATCATCTTTCAGTTTACAACTGCAGGAATTGCTTTCCATGGGTAATTTCATATTTCTAAATGTCACTGCATTTTAATTTTTGTAAACCTATTCATTTGCTGTCTTGGAGTTCTTCCCTGTGGCCTCAGCTGAGCCCGCATTACTAATGGTAGGTGATGTACTTTTACATTTATAGCCTTAAGTTGTTACAGTTGATTTGGGTGAGGGAAAGAGAGAGGAAGAGTCTTAAATGACCATTGGCATCTACAATGGACCAGGTGTGAGCAGTCTATACCCACGTGTAATGAGTAAACCCCTCAGATAAACAGGAGCATAATTTTACTCACTTCTCTTTAAGTAAAATCAGCTTGGTTCCTGAACGCTCAATTCTCTTTGGCAGTTAAAACACCTACTCTTGCCACTCAAGGTGAACTCTGTCATGGCCATTTTTAAAAGTAGCAATTCAAGATTTAAACTTGGTCATATCGAGTCTTTTCTCCAGCCCCTTTCTCCCTTGGAATGATCTATGAGAGTGGGTGGGGTTCATTGCCTTGCCGGGTGGAAGAGGCGACTAGAGTCAGCCTCCATGGCTGACTTCCTCTAGACCCAACTCAGGTCTCTAGGTCCAATACTCTGTTCCAGAATGCCCCAGTCCACCTTGGACAGAGGCAGCAGGCAGACAGAAAGGTAGCAGACAACTCTCAGTGGCTTTTTCCTACCCCACACACAGGAGCTCTTGACTCGGGCTTTCTCAGCTCATCCGCTGGACACCTCAGCAGATGACTTGTAGGACATCATTGGAGTAAAATATAGTGAACGAGGCTACAGAGCGGTATCTCCAGCACCCACCAGCATCCAAATCATATCCATTTTCTCTCTGAATCTCCTCTTCACACCAGCTGGGTGAATTTTTACTCATTTTATTGAAATATAATTTACATGTAGTGCAGTTTGATTAGTTTTAACAAATGCATACATCTGTGTAACCTGTACACTTACATGAGAATACTCTATCACCCAGAAATTTTTCTTATGCCCCTTCCCAGTCAACCCCACCCCCAAGAAAACACTCTGGTGATTTCTACCATCAAAGATTACTTTTGTGTGTTTTAGAGTTCCATGTAAGTGAAATCATGTAGTCCATACTCTTTGGGGTCTGGCTTCATTCACTCAGCATTGTGTTGTTTTGCATTAGTAGTTTGTTCCATTCTGTTGTATTTTATGAATATTGTGCCCTTTGTTGACCAGCTAGAACGGGGAGAGGAAGAAGAAAATTGTAAACACCAGTCAGGCCCACCTGAGTTGTGATAGAAACACAGTAATTTGACCACTGCTTTTCTTACTTTGATATGTTTGTGCATATATTAACCAATTATTTCCCCCCCTCTCATTACCTTAATATCTATCATCAGACATTCAATAGTTGGTTAGCCTTTTATCTCAGTATTTAACTTACAGTATATCAAAGTAAGAGTGTGCTGCAGCTTGAAAAGGAATAACATCACCTGGAGATGGATTAAGTGTATCCTTTTGGGGATAATAATATGGGTGGGCCTCATCAATCAGTTGAAGGCTTGAGTGGAATAAAAAGACTGGCCTCTTTTGTTGAGGAACTTTTAAAAAGAGGAAATTCTCCAGCAGATTGCCTTAGGACTGGGATGGTACCATCGGCTCCCGTGGGTCTCAAGCCTGCTGACACACTGAAGATTTTAGACTTCCCAGTATCCACAATTATGTGAGCCAATTCCTTATAATAAACCTTTTTATATAAGTATATTATATATATAATATACTTATTACATACATTATATATACATATACATATATTCTCCCATTGGTTCTGTTTCTTTGGAGAACACTTACTAATACACTGACCCACTGACCAACAGTGAATCCAGGCCACCTACCAGATGCAGAGGTGACAGCCTGCCTTCGACTCCTCCACCAGGTCCCCGTCCCAGGCTCCCTCCTCAGGTGACACTCCTCATATTCCTTTTCAGCCCTGCATGGTCCACTTGTGCCAGTGTTTCAGAAGGTCAGGTGAGTGATGTTTCTCTGATCCTCCAACTCCTCCCTTCAAATTCTTATATTTCCAGCTTCTTCCACAACTGTGTACAGCCTTGTTCCTATAATAAATATTAACGTTATTCTTCTATAAAATTCATACTGTTCATGAGGTTCTCTCTGAGCACTGAAGAATTGATGCTTTTGAACTGTGGTGTTGGAGAAGACTCTTGAGAGTACCTTGGACTGAAAGGAGATCCAACCAGTCCATCCTAAAGGAGATCAGTCCTGAATATTCATTGGAAGGACTGATGCTGAAACTCCAATGCTTTGGCCACTTGATGCAAAGAGCTGACTCACGGGAAAGCCCCTGATGCCAGGAAAGATTGGGGGCAGGAGGAGAAGGGGATGACAGAGGATGAGATGGCTGAATGGCATCACCGACTCGATGGACATGAGTTTGAGTAAGCTCCGGGAGTTGATGATGGCCAGGGAGGCCTGGCGTGCTGCAGTCCATAGAGTTGCAAAGAGTTGGACCCGACTGATCAACTGAACTGAACTAATAAAACTCAAAGATTTTACTTTCCTTATTGTTCCATGAACTATACCATATAATTTAATGCAAAAGAAAGCATGCTAACATTCCCCAAATGGGCGGTAAAGCAGGAAGACTGTCAACGGCTGTCATTTCTCGTCTCATTCATTTGTTCGCTCAGGGAATATTCAATCAGGCCAGGTGCTACTCTGTGAGAGCAGACCTGAAATGTGCCAAGGGCGCGTCAGGGTCTGGAACTCTGGCTAGCGAGGGGAAATTGCCAAGAGGAGGTTTCAGTTCAATACAGAGAACTTTCTGCCTGTAAATGAACAGCCTCTCCTTTCCAAGGTAATGACGGTCTAGCTACCAGAGAAATTAACAATTTACTTAACCAGGATGCTTCAAAAGGTATTGGCACATCAATTCATGGTGTTTACATTTTCACCCAATTTACTTTTAAATTTTATATTCTGCAATTGTCTGGTATGCCATTTGTAAGATTCTATGTGCTGTCCATATTCTCATGTGACTATGAGATATAACAGGATTATGATAGTCTCCGAATAATACCATAGGAGAAAAGAACTAGTGTTTATTGCATCCTCCATATACTCAGAAAATTTTCGTTGGTTATTTCATAATAATCCCAAAACTCTAAGCTTTTTTATACCCTCTGAGATCAGCAAGCTATAGTGACTTGCCTAAACCCCTCAGTTCCCAAACAGAAGAGGCTGAAATCTGTCTGCCCCGAAGAGCCCTTGTTTTTTCTTTTATGCTGTATCACATTAAGGTTCAGCATTAGTATGTGGAAAACTAATAAGATTATCAATTATATGCAATTGCATCATTTTCAAGTATATACTTAATGAATGCATATTTTGTATCCTAGAACACATATCTTATTTCATGTATTAAATTAGTTCCATGGCATCAGTTATCAATGTTTTGCCTCTTCTGATCACTCCAGTCCCTTACCTTCCCACTTAATCCTCACAATAACCTTGTAAATACAGTTATTATTAATATTTAGCCTCACTTTCCAGATGAGAACAATGAAAATCAGAGAGGCTGAGAAATATATCCAGACCCAATATATCAAGGCTAGAATTCAAATACTATTATATTCCGATGTTGAAGGCCATTCTCTATGCACTGGGTCCCCTGGGGTTAATTTCTGCCAAGGGTAGGGGCTGAGGGGTGAATTTTGTTTACTGTTATTTTCCAAGATGGCTCATTCTTCCTCCTACATGTCCCAATACTATTTCTTCCTTCTTCTCCCTCCAGAGGCTTCTGTAAACAGCTTCTTATTTATTTCTATGCCAATTTCTACTTTCAGCCTCATTTAAACATTTGGAAGACTCACCTCAACAAGGCACTGGTTGAGCAAATAAAAAGAAATCCTTTAGTATACTTAAACTGTGATGAAAGACACAAAATTCCATTCAGTGCAATTTAGGTCTTCTAAGACATTTCTTCTATTTTGCCCAACCATGCACTCATAACTAGATGATTTTGCTTCTAGGTATGATAAAAATCCACAGAGGATTTCATTTTGCCTTTAAACTATAGCTGGTCATTCCTATTTGAGATGTTTAAAGCAACCAGGTATATAAATAGCCTCATCTACAATTAAGGGAAAGATGACTGTATCTTTGTAATATGAATCCTGGGATAGACACAGCCTCATCTGCTATTTGCAGCAGTTACCAACAACAGCTCTAAAACAGAAAAATAAAATGGAAGAGAATTGCTTTGCAGCTCACTACAGGAAAAGGAAAACTACGTAGTACATGTGATTCATATAAAAAGAGAAACATAGACATGCAAAAGAGACATAGGCATATAGAACAGTCTTTGGGACTCTGTGGGAGAGGGTGAAGGTGGGATGACTGGGGAGAACGGCATTGTAGCATGTATATTATCATAAGTGACCAGTCCAGGTTCGACGCATGATACAGGATGCTTGGGGCTGGTGCACGGGGATGACGTGGAGGGAGGATATGGGGAAGAGGGAGGTGGGAGGGGGGTTCGGGAGGGAGAGCACATGTACACCCGGGGCGGATTCATGTCATTGTGTGACAAAACCAACCAATATATTAATGTAAGGTAATTTGCCTCCAATAAAATAAATTTTAAAAAAAAGACATACAGTGGGAGAAGAAGGAAGCTAATACTTATTAAAGGTTTAATATATACCAAGAGCTTCACATGTCTTACAAAGTCCCTATGAAATATCATTTCCTATTCTTAATTTCATATTATAAAGGAAAGAACTGATCCCAAAAAACAAACTCAGCTTGATAAATCCCTCCACCCCAAAAGTCCAGGCTTTTCTCACTATAATACATTGACTCTGTACAGTCTGATGCAAATTTCTCATAGAAACTTGGAACTTGTTACATAAGATGTCATTTACCTCTCTGTGCTTCAGAATGAAGATAAAGTCATGAATCAGAGTCCTCACAGTCTCTGTTCTAGTGTTCACTGCCCAGTTTACAAGCACTCTCATGCTTTAGCCTTGACAAATGTGTTCAGAAACCCTGAAGTTTATGATGAAAGTGAGTACACAAAGCTGTCCTCCCGTTTGAAACACTGGAGGACTTCTAGCTGTCTGGAGATGCTGTCATCTTGCCGATTTGGGAAACAATGCCTTGCCTTCACTCCTCCCTTGGGATAGAAGTTGTCTAGGGTTGATGCTTTTGACAAAGCTGTTTATCATTCAAGGTCCCATTCCCTCCCTGGACCAAGGTGAGTTACACCAAAAACAGGCTCTCCCCACTCCAACTCAAGACTCCCGACTCTGTGCGACCCCATAGATGGCAGCCCACCAGGCTCCCCCATCCCTGAGATTCTCCAGGCAAGAACACTGGAGTGGGTTGCCATTTCCTTCTCCAATGCATGAAAGTGAAAAGTGAAAGTGAAGTCGCTCAGTCGTGTCCGATTCTTTGTGACCCCATGGACTGCAGCCTGCCAGGTTCCTCCATCCATGGGATTTCCCAGGCAAGAGTACTGGAGTGGGTTGCCATTGCCTTCTCTGCAGATTTTGTGCAGAGAGATTCAAAGACAGAAAACAATTGAAACAACAGGTGGTGCCCCCATAGACACTGCCTATCACTTCTCCAACCCTGCTCAGAGTTTGTCCTGCTTATGATTTACTTTATCCTTTCCTTTAGTTCTGTGGGCATCCCATATCTTTCCAACACATTTCCCCTTTATTACCTACAGTCATTTTCTGCTGCCAGCCACCTAACTCCCTGAAATGATAAGCCATTCAAGCCTTGAACTATGATGTAGGGCCACAGTCATGTTCTCCTGTCACGGCCAACACTGAGCTCCACATCTCCTTCTCTCCCAGATGCCCGACTCCTTTCAGCTATGTTTGCAGACTGTGCGTTTCCCTTATAGATTTGCCATCGTCAGCTGAGCCCATTGAAAAAATGGTCATGACTCCCAGTAGCTCAGATCATATCCCCTACTGAAAGAGATGTTCATTCAGTAGGAAACCCAAGAAGCTAAACAATATTGTAGACAAGGAGGAGTGAGATCATAAAAGTGGGATCACACACACACTAAGAAAAAGAAAGGAAATACCTACAGTAGACTGTTCTATAAAAATCTGTTCTAGCCCAGTCTATAACAATTACTGTTCTGTCATGTGAACAGTGTCACCCCTGACAATCTGCCCCAGAATATTTCCCTAGTTTATGAAATCTCACACCCAGGGAATCTATGTAGATTCTTAATTACTGAATATTTTACTTAAGACTACAACAGCTTACACTCAGATGTGCCACGCATGTGTGTGCTCAGTTGTGTCCGACTCTTGGCAATCCCATGGACTGTAGCCCACCAGCTTCCTCTGTCCATGGGATTTCCCAGGCAAGAATACTGGAGTGGGTTGCCATTTCCTCCTCCAGGGGATCTTCCTGACTCAGGGATCAAACCTGCATCCTCCTGTATCGACAGGCATATTCTTTACCACTGAGCCACCTGGAAATCCACACTCAGATGTATTGGGGTTTAATTCAAATTTTTAGAAGAAAAATCTACTAATATTAAAAGTCTACACATCATCTACCCTTTCACTACTAGGAGCAGGCGTTATTGCACACTACTCAGAGAATAAATTTTGGGGATCTGAGTCCATCTGCTTTATCTCCTGCTGCTGGTTATAGTAAAATTATTGCAAACCACCGAAACCCTCACCACCATGCAGATGTTTCATTATTCAATTAATATCTGTCCATTTAAAATGCAGGTGAATAAAGGACCGGAGACAGCTGTATTCCCTCAGGGGCTTCCAATTAAAAAGGATTAAGAGCATATCTATACCCCAATTGTCCCCGATTTCTCAGCATAATCATGTTTTACTCCATCTAAATATGTCAGCTACAGAACTATCCTATAAATAGTCATGTTTTCAAAAAGACTCAAATCAGATAAGAAAATATGCATTTGCAGAGTCACATAAAAATAGTTTAGGATCAGGACACTAAGTGATACAGATTCCCACTTTTGTACCTGTGAACACACACCCCCTCATCTCTGCTCAATTATACTTCCCTATCCTTTGAGCACAGGTCATTCGCTTCCTCCATGAAAGCTTTGGTGGTCTGCCCACCTCCTGATAGATCCCCACTCCAGGGGTCCATTCCTCTCTGAAATTTCAGGAGCCTCTCAGGGCACTTAGCATAATTGGCCATACACATTCTGACCTCTAAAGGGAGCCCAAGGCTCCTCTTCTCCCATTCGGACCCTGGTAAGGTCCAGTTCAGTTCAGTCACCCAGTCGGGTCTGACTCTTTGCAACCCCATGGTCTGCAGCACGCCAGGCCTCCCTGTCCATCACCAACTCCCAAAATTTACTCAGACTCATGTCCATTGAGTCGGTGATGCCATCCAACCATCTCATCCTCTGTCATCCCCTTCTCCTCCTGCCTCCAATCTTTCCCAGAATCAGGGTCTTTTCCAATGAGTCAGTTCTTCACATCGGGTGGCCAAAGTAGTGGAATTTCAGCTTCAACATCAGTCTTTCCAATGAATATTCAGAACTGGTCTCCTTTAGGATGGACTGGTTGGATCTCCTTGCAGTCCAAAGGACTCAAGAGTCTTCTCCAACACCACAGTTCAAAAGCATCAATTCTTTGATGCTCAGCTTTTATAGTCCAACTCTCACATCCATGCATGACTACTGGAAAAACCATAGCTTTGACTAGACGGACCTTTGTTGGCAAAGTAACGTCTCTGCTTTTTAATATGCTATCTAGGTTGGTCATAGCTTTTCTTCCAAGGAGCAAGCATCTTTTAATTTCATGGCTGCAGTCACCATCTGCAGTGATTTTGGAGCCCCAAAAAATAAAGTCCAAGGTAAGGTCCAAGGACGTAATAAAGCACTGAAGCACAGTTGGGCCACAGAGCTGATTAGGGCACAGAGAGTGATGCTTTGCTGGAGGAATAAAAATGAGGTGAGTGGGATGCTTTGAGAAGGATTTCCCTCCCACATTTGTGGTGGGAGCTAGTAAGCCTTTGGAGCCATCTTGACCTACCTTTAGTCTGTGTCCACATTTATAAAGTACAGGGAGTTCTTGAAGCTGGGTATGTTCGTTCTGGACACTCAGGGGAAGCCCGGAAAGTTTTCTTGCCTTTCCCAACTCCTAAAGGATTGCAGGCCTTCATGGACTCATGGCCATTTCCTCCATCTTCACAGCCAGCAGCATAACACCATCAAATCTCTCTCACTCTGATACTCCTGACTCCCTCTCAGGAGGACACCTGTGATTGCATTTAGGGCTCACCTGAGCAATCCAAGACAGCCTTCGCATCACAGGGTCCTCAACTCAACCACAACTACAAAGCCCCTTGTGCCGTGTAAGCTTAAGTCACAGGTTGCAGGGATTCAGACATAGATATTTTGGAAGGCCATTATTCTACCTACCACACTGCGTCCCCCACCCCCTTGCTGTCATACGTCCACGCGCGTGCACACACACACACACACAAGTGGCTATGTAGCCACATCAAACATTTACAAAGGGCCCCAGTGCTAAAATGGAAGGGATTTTTTTTAGAGTATTTAGCACTGCTTTCACCACAGAGGCACTGGGAGAGCAAAGGAAAACCAGCACCCCCTGCACCTTCCAGTGAGGAGTAGGAAGAGCATCTCTGCCTTATTTTTAGGGCAGCAGCCCTCAGACAGCAGCAACCTCCTCCTGATCTCTTATACTAAGGTTACGGCTGCAAAGCTCACCGACAGTTGAAAACGTATGAATCAAATCATCATATGTGATAGAAGTCTGTGTGAACTCTTTGGTAAAGAAAAGAATGACTCTCAATTATTCTTTGGAGCCAATATGAACTTTTATACAAAGGATTGCTTCAAGTTGAGTGCACTCACATTACTTTATTAAGCTCGGCATCCTGCATCCCACTCAGAAAGCTACTGCCCCACCTTGACTCCGTAGGACATCAGCCCCAAAGATGAAGAAGCACTGGGACTCCTCCCCAGAATTCTTGTTTAAAATAAAGGGATTGAAGGGAACAGAGGAGACATGAAGAACAGAGGAGAGGCCAGGAAAGAAGAGAAAAATGATAAGAGTAAAGTTTCCCAATAGGGTTCCCTAGGAAAGAAACGGGCAAAGTTTGCACCGTGTTACTTGGGGAATGAAATGCGTTGGAAGTCAGAGGGAGGGGGAAAGGAGAGTGGAATAGAAAACATGCCAAGTAGGAAGTGGACCTTTACTTACAAAGGCCATTCTGCCCACTGGCCAGGACCGCCTCCCCATGCTGCATGCAAACTGGGACCAAGAACCCAATGAGGGAGGGAAGGAGAACAGTTTCTCTGCAGGCTCATTCCTGCCTCCTGCCTCTTGCTGGTCCAAGTTCACCCACATTGTACCACCTGGCCCCTCTGGGCAGCAAATCTCATGTCATCAGTCTCTCCTCTTAGTTCTGAAGCAACAGACCCAGAACAGAGCAGTGTCCTGCGAGTCTGGTCTTGACCAGCTCCAAGTCCAAACTCTGGGACCCTCTGTCTCTAGGGCCACCTTTGCAGGACACGGGCTGGGGCTTGGGACCACAAACCGCCCTGGCCTAACTCTTTGGTGACTACATTCAGGGCTTCAGCTATTTAAGACAACTCTTTCCCAGAAAAACTAGGCTGTGTCTCCGTCTTGTCCCTTCTTAGCCATGGGGCTGTCTCTGCATCCCTGGAGCCTGGAATCTACCCTGGCTCTTGCTTCCATGAGCACATTGGTGGTCACGATAGCCATGCTATATAGCCACGGCCAAGGTAAGCCAGGGCCCAGAAAGCCCTTCCCACAGAGGAGGTTGTAGTCTGAGACATATTGAAAAGAAAAAATAAAGATACAGCACAAGGGAATCTGAAGCTTAACAAATTAGAAAAAAACACAAATTGGACTTGATACAAACTCTAAGTTCAGGATAATTTTTACGTAATTCTAAATTATAATGAGGGCTTCCCAGATGGCTCAGCAGGTAAAGAATCTGCCTGTGGTGCAGGAGACACAGGAGACGCGGGTTCAGTCCCTGGGCAGGAAGATCTCTTGGAGAAGGAAATGGCAACCCACTCCAGTATTCTTACCTGGAGAATCCCATGAACGGAGGAGCCTGGAGGGCTACCGTCAAAAGGGTTGCAACGAGTCAGACACGACTGAGCACACTATTGTAATGTGGAGACCGAGCATTTTGAGATTTCAGTGGAAGGAGAAGATCCCCAAGGCCAAGGACTCAGACTGAGAGAAAGTCGCTCAGTCACGCCTCACTCTTTGTGACCCCAGGGACCATACAGTCCATGGGGTTCTCCAGGCCAGAATACTGGAGTGGGTAGCCTTTCCCTTCTCCAGGGCATCTTCCCAACCCGGGAATCGAACCCAGGTCTCCAGCTGAGCCACAAGGGCAGCCCACCAGCCCCAAGAGAACACCATCCGAAAAGAAACAGTTCTCAGGCTAAGCCATGAAGGAGAGACTATAACGACGACGATCATTATTTTGCAATCACATGAAGGCGCCAGGCACTGTACTAGACCCTTCCTATAAGCTATTCCATTTAACCAAGTGCTTTTTCCAGATGAGATAAGTATTGTTGCCTTATTACACAAGCAAGGAAAATGACACCGAGTTAGTGAAGGGTCATTCAAAGTAGCAGAAACAGCCTAACCAGGTAGGAGAGTAGAGACTTCATTAAGGAGAAAAGAAAAAGATACTTTTAAGAGAACGGTAACTCCCAAACTCAGGAGGGTCTTCAGAGCCAGGCTATAGAGTTGGGCTGTTATTTGGTAGCCCTGGGGCCAGCAGGGGAGGGTCATCTGCCAAGGAATGACCTATGTACACATTTTCAGAAGATAATCCTTCTGTAGCCAGGACTTCCCTGGTGGTCCAGTGGCTCACACTCTGCGCTCCCAGTGCAAGGGGACCCAGGTTCCATCCCTGGTCAGGGAACTAGATCCCACGTGCCACAACTAAAGATTCCTCATGCCACAACTAAGACTCAGCACAGCCAAATAAAAGTAAATAATAACAGAAGATAATCCTTGTGTGGTAAGAAGAGTCGTGGGCGCTCAGTTGCTCCAGTCGTGTCCAACTCTTCAGGACCCTCTAGACTGTAGCCTACCAATCTCCTCTGTCCCTGGGATTCTCCAGGCAAGAATACTAGAGTGGGTTGCCATGCCCTCCTCCAGGGAATCTTCCCCACTCAGGGATCGAACCTGGGTCTACCAACATTGCAGGTGGACTCTTTACCCACTGAGCCACCAGGGAAGTCCCATTAAGAAGGGGGTCAGAGACAACAAAGAGATTGTGAGACTTCTGCAGTCCATGTGGAAGGAGGCAGGGCACTGGCAGGTTTAATGCCTTGACCGCGGGTGACAAGGTGGCGGAAAGACTGAACCAGGGCCCTGAGGTTCTCCTGGGAGCAAACAGACGGGTCAGGGCTGCTGAGGAGGACCTCATTCCTCAGTCGCTCATCTGAGCTGACTGCACACACAGGGCCCTGCAAAGCTCCTGCCCCGAGACCTTACTCACCCAAATGCTGCAGACAAAGGCGAAACTTTCCATGAGGAAGGGGCCCATTCCCAGAGGCGGAGGGTGCGGGAGGCATCAAGAGCAGCCCCACCTTGTTATCCGCCTTCCTTTCAAGTCACAGAGTGATATCACTCGGCACTTGAATTTTCAAGGGGCACTTATTGCTTTCCAGGTGCTCTTGCTAATTACCGCAGAACCACAGGGAACCGGGAGAAGCAGCGAGAGTGAAGGTGCCAATGTCAGCGCAGGTGGGCTCGGCACTAAGTGGCCGAAGGAAAATAAAATGCACGTGACCTGCTGCCTCACCTGCCCCAGTGCAGACAGGTGAGCTGCGGATTCTCTTTCATCCGGCGAAATGAGCAACTCTTAGGAAATGATGACCAGCCTGGGATGGGAGAAAATTTAAATTTATGATAAGTGAAACATGCAACTCTACCTGCAGATACTTACAGGAACAGCAGCTTCTGAGCGTTGTGTCATTGGGTGCTAAGTCGCTTCAGTCGTGCGCGACTCTCTGCGACCCCAAGGACTGTAGCCCACCAGGCTCCCCCGTTCATGGGATTCTCCAGGCAAGAATACTGGAGTGCATTGCCCTACCCTCCTCCAGGGGATCTTCCCCACCCAAGGATCGAACCGGCATCTCTATCTCCTGCACTGACAGGCAGGTTTTTTAACACTTGTGTCACGTGGGAGGACCTTTGCATCATTGGGGACCTAATAGTTTGGCCACCTCATGCGACGAGTTGACTCACTGGAAAAGACTCTGATGCTGGGAGGGATTGGGGGTGGGAGGAGACGGGGACGACAGAGAATGAGATGGCTGGATGGCATCACCAACTCTGTGGACATGAGTTTGAGTGAACTCCGGGAGTTGGTGACGGACAGGGAGGCCTGGTGTGCTGTGATTCATGGGGTCGCAAAGAGTCGGACATGACTGAGCGACTGAACTGAACTGAACTGAAGTTTTCCTGGAGACCCTGGCAAGGTTATCACATGTGGTTTCTCCTTGTTTGCCTGTAAGGAATGGTGTCAGGCAGTGTCTAAGGCAATTGTCTTTCAGTGCAACGGGTGACTGGATGGGGGTGCTGATAGCCTTCTTGGGACCTCAGAGGGACATGAGAAGAGATGACCAGGGCAGCAAGGGAACTAGTCAAGCCCTGAGACATCCTTGGAGCCCCTGAATCCAGCTTATCTACCCTCGAGCTTTCCGGTTAAGTGCAGGAAACGTGTTCTTTTCTTTGAGTTGGTCAACTTTCATTTGCAACTGATGAATTCTGGACTCTAAACATCCCAGATCTGGGACTTCCTTGGTGGTCCAGTGGCTAAGACTCTGTGCTCCCAATACAGGGGGTCTGGGTTCGATTCCTGGTCAGGGAGCTAGATCCCACATGCTGCCACTAAGGGTCCCATGGGACGCAACCAAGGCCCAGTACAGCCAAATAAATAAATAAAATGCTTTCAAAAACCCAAATCCCAAGAATATAAATAACTGGAACTGTCTGTAAGAACAGCCTGAAAGCCAATATTCATTTGATTAAGAATACCTATCATTTTGTGGTTTTGAAAGTAGACAAAGAAAAAGTGAGAGAACAAAGCCTTCATTTTACTTGTGCTACAGTTTCCTATGACTTCACACCCCAGTACCGGCTACTAAGGTATTGAGCTGTCTCATCTTTGGGGCTCAATGTCGGTGATTAAATCTGACTCCTATCAGCATCTCTAAATCATTCCTCTAGCCTTCGGGGAAATGCTGTACAAAATAATAGTTCTGTTGACATGAAAGAGCAGAGTGTACGGAACATCGAGTTAACTAGCTAAGAACATTGCCTCATGTCCTGCTGGAAACAGTGACCAAGTCCCATTCATCTTCCCTAGAGGAACGATCTGCTCAGGCTGCAGACAAAGGTATAATGATTTTTTGAGGCTTATACAGCACTTTATAGGCTTCCCAGGTGGCTCAGTGGTAGAGAATCTGCCTGCCAACTCTGGAGATGATGCAGGAGATCCCTGGGTCAGAAAGATCCCCTGGAGGAGGAAATGGCAACCCAGCCCAGTATTCTTGCCTGGAGAATCCCATGGACAGAGGAGCCTGGCGGGCTACAGCCCACAGGGTTGCAGAGTCGGACATGACTGAGCACGCATGCATACCTACAGTTCATAAATGCTTTCTCATCCGCCTTGTCATTCCACATCCCGAGTGGTAGGCTGGGACAGAACGGCATCCTGCCTTGTTACAGATGACGGAACTATGGCTTCGAAAAGTCGAGAGACCAAGCAGCTCTCCTTCCAAACCAGGACTCGTTCCTTTAAAGCACAGCTGCTGAATCTGACTACTGTCTGCTTGGCCTCAAAAAGAGAAAAATGAAGCTTTGCCTTTGCTCAGCTATCTCCCAAGTCAACCTATAAAGGCCTGGGTAGGCGTCTCCTTTTTTGATGGGATTGACTACATGTATAGGTGACAAGGCCACGAGGAGAAGGGAGCAACAGAGGAAGAGATAGTTGGATGCACCATCGACTCAACAGACGCAAGTCTGAGCAAACCCTGGGAGACAGTGAAGGACAGGGAAGCCTGGCATGCTGCAGTTCAGGGGATCGCAAAGAGCCGGACACGACTCAGCAGCTGAACACCAACAGATGACAAGGGAACCAGGCTGGGCTATGAGTCCACAGCCGGGAAAGGCCTCTGTCCCCAGCACCCACCATCCCAGAAACTGGAGCAAGACAGCCTTTGATTCCATAATTAGAGGTCAGCTTCTGTGAAACCTGGGCCACTGGGTGACAGCAGGCAGTAACTCGCCATGACCACCACAGAGCCGCACAGCCTCCCCCCTCGCCTGTACGCCGACCTCCCTTGCAGCCTTCTGCTTCACTCCTCCCGTTCCTCCTCCCACCTGCTCCCAGTTAAAACCCTCCTGCCGGCAGGTTCGGGTGAGTGAGGAAGAGAATAAAAGCTACAGGGCCCCAGGGGGTTGGAGGGTCTGTGCTTTGGGGAGGGTTGGGGAAAAGGAGGAGTGAGCCAGGTGCCCCATAGAGCAGGGGCCGCCTTCTCGCCATCATCTTACTAATGCTGACTCAGCTTCTTGATGGAGGGCATCCCCCCGCACTTTGCATCTACTCAAAGCCCGTAGACGTACAGTGAATTACCCAAAGCCACACAACCAGGATCAAAAGAAAGCAGGTCTAACTGCAGAGCTCACGTTCGATCTGCTAGACCACGTTGCCCCACACACACACCCAGCTCCCTCACCTTACACTAGGAGCTGGGAAACACGGGTCAAGAGAATTCCCAGATATAAACATCCCTTTTTCAGATTTGCCTCCTTCAACTAGAAACTCTGTGGTCAATTCGTATCCATTTTCAATCATTCTAAAGCTAGAATCTCTAAATTATAATCATACAAGAAGTGAACTCCAGTCAATCCTTTCGGCTTGCTTGGGAGCACTGCTAAGTCTAACCCAATTCAAAGGAAGGGAGAGGGTGGATTGTGTTACACCAGAAAAGTGAAAGTCACTCAGTTGTGTCCAACTCTTTCTGACACCATGGTCTGTATAGTCCATGGAATTCTCCAAGCCAGAACACTGGAGTGGGTAGCCTTTCCCTTCTCCAGGGTATCTTCCCAACCCAGGGATTGAATCCAGGTCTCCCACATTGCAGGTGGATTCTTTACCAGCTGAGCCACCAGGGAAGCCCAAGAATACTGGAGTGGGTAGCCTATCCCTTCTCCATGGGATCTTCCCAACCCAGGAATCAAACCGGGGTCTCCTGAATTGCAGGCAGATTCTTTACCAATTGAGCTATGAGGGAAGCCCAAGCAACGTGTAAAGGGTTACCTCTGGAAAAAATTAGTGTGTTTAAGCAACGTCATAGAGCTTTTGCATGTGCCTTGTCAGCTATACTTGCCTTTTGAATGCAAGCCCCTGAGTTCAGTCCCTTCCTCCAAAGCCTCAGGCTTTCAAGGGGAGTCATAAATGTTACGTGTGTAATGTCCATCAGATGGAGGTCAGCCCATGGGCTGCAGAGCCTCTCAGGTAAGATGCCAGTGAAAGACACCACTTGCTTTCCAGGCAGGTTTGCGAAGGCTGGCTGAGGAGGAGAGGTTAACACTTCAAGTTAATGAAGATCGTTGTGATAACCAACATTCTGGAGTCACCTGTAATGACGTGCCAAGTTGAAGTACAGCACCATCGGATAACTGGTGTCTCTGAGTGGGGCCGGCAGGTAGAGAGGCACACTTAGAGGTTGAAGAGCCGAAAAATGGCATTGCAGCCTCATCCTCAGGGTGAACACTGCAAACAGAAAGAGGCTGTGACCCGAGAGGCAGGGACAGTGAGGCCAGAAGGGGAAGAGCCTTTCCTGCAGGGTGCTGCAGGCCAGCTGCAGAGAGACCAGCGAGCACTGATCTGCAGCTCCTAATCTTGCTTATGTTGATTTTTTTTAATTTACATTGTAAAATATTTCCATCATACAGAATAGAAAGGACGGCACACTGAACCTCTGGGACCAACCACTGGGTCAATCAAGTCCTAAGAGTCTTCCATACTTGCTCCCCATCTTTTTAAGACCCAAGTCATGAGGTTGAGGCTCCCCCCTACCCTCTCCCTGTCTTCTCTCCTTCCCCAGAAATAACCAATATTCTGAACATTAATGGTCATTCCCACGCATGCTCCCAACTATTATTATACATAAATTTAGCATTGTTTAGATTTCTAATTTTACCTGTGGCATTGTCTTTGCTGTTTCCCTAAACTTTAGGTTTCTGAGCTGTATCCACTTTTCACTACTGTATTCTATTGGATAATAGGCCAATATGTATTTATTCAGTCTTGTTCTGGACAGCTAGATTGCTTTATGATCTTTTTTTATACAAACAGTGTCGCAATCTCTCTCTTTAGTCGCTAAGCCATGTCTGACTCTTGCAACACCATGGACTGTAGGCTGCCAGGCTCCTCGGTCGATGGGATTCTCCAGGCAAAAATACTGGAGTGGGTTGCCATTTCCTTCTCCACTCTTATACATTTATCTCTCTGCGTATCCAATGTGTGAACTTTCTAGGGAATATTTCTAGAAGCAGGGCTGATATTCATATCTTGAGCAAGAAACATACACCCACTGGGGACAGGAAGCCTCCATTCTGATTGGAGAAGGTGCAAATTCTGATTAGTGGGTGGCTTGCCCTCTGGGATGTTAAGTATGTCGAGTATCATCCCTGCCTAGAAGTGGACTGATTGGGTTGAAGAGCACAAAACCTTTAACTTTGCTAAATCATCTCAAATATCTCTCTGAAGTTACTAATGACACAGTCTTATCAGTCATGACTGATAACCCCCATTTGTCAAGATCCTTGTCAACACTTGGTATTGTCAGCCTTTATTTTTTGCTCAACTGATGGCATGAAGTATTATCTCACTGTGCAAATAATTTGTGCATCCCTCATCCCTAGCGAGGTTGAAGATACTTTCATGCTGACTAGACATTTAGCTTTCATCTTTAGTGAATCACCAATTTGAAATGTCCATTTTTTTAGTTTGAGTTTTTCTCTCATATTGATTTGATAATTCTTTATCAGATACACAGTAATGTATTATAAGATGTGTATTATGACTATATATCAATACAACATACTGTATAAATACTTTTTCCTGTCTGGTTGCATGGTTTTCAGCCTTTAATACCTGGTGGTTTGGTTCACTCCAGCTCCTCTTCACCCTGGCCTTCTTGCTCTCTGAGGGAGTATCAGCAAAATCACGCCCACGGGAGACCCACAGGTGTGACCTGTGACCTCTAAAACACAGTCTTGCCGCAATCTCCTCTCAGACTATTTGTTTAGAATTACTACTATGTTGAGATTTCCTTTCACCTTGATGGTAAATTTTATGAAGGCAAGAACCTGGGTCTAGGACAGTGTTTTTCACAGAAATTAATGTCCTTACTACTGACGGCTTATAAGTGAGCAGGAAGAAGCTGATCTCCTAAAAAGCATAGTTAAAAGCTGGCAAGAATAATAATTATTGTGGTGAGAGCTGTCATCACTTATTAAACACAAACATATAAATTTAAACCATCTACTCTTCTCCGCAACCCCACAGGGTGATCTTTTTATCCAATTTTTTGAGATGAGAAAAAATTTTTAAAGTGTGCCCTGTTATAAATGGGAGAATTGGCCCTGAAACCCAGGAAGTTGGGCTTCAGGAACAAGAACTCTTGTTCTTTCGTTTTATTGATTCACTTTTTTTTTTCCATTCCTGTCCAAATAAAATCTTGGCATAACTGGCAAAGGTTTTCCAAAACCAAGAGAAAAGCAAAGACAGATCCTGTGATTACTGCTAGTCTGAAACCCATTTCTTCTCACTCCAGCTTTGCCTCTTTATGGTTTCCTCCAGAAGCCCTTTTTTTGACAGGGCAGCAAGCCTGGGGAAGCTGTTGGCTCTAGGCATTGCTGGCCGGGTGCTCTGTGAGCCCTTGAGATTCAGAGAGAAAAGAATGGTGCAATGTTTCTGATAGAGATGATAGATAGACAGACAGACTGAAATATATTACACTGCTTTTATATAAAGTTACCTGCCTTTCATTGGTTGAAGTGTTAGAGTTGTGTTAAGTTATAATATGATACGTTCAATTGGTGGGCTTCCCAGGTGGCTCACTGGATACAGAATCCGTCTGCAATGCAGGAGACACAAGCAGAGGCGAGTTCACTCACCAGGTCGGGAAGATCCCCTGAAGGACGGCATGGCAACCCACTCCAGTATTCTTGCCTGGAAAGTCTCACGGACAGAGGAGCCCAGTGGGCTGCAGTCCGTGGGGTCGCAAAGAGTTGGACACCACTGAAGTGACTGAGCACATGTGCACGGACACACATTCATTGGTTAGCTCCCAAGGGCAAGAATTATGCCTTTTCTTCCTTTTACGTTCTGACAATGAATAAATGTACATTGATTCAACTGAAGCAATTCGCATGCCTTCATCTCCTTCAGAGCAGAATCTATTCCTGTTTCGTGCAGGGACGTTTGGTCAACACGGATTCTCCAATCCTATAGGCATAAGAGCATATAGGAACAAATAAAATAAATACTAATTCCTTCCTTTCCTCTACCTGTTTGAAGTTGTATTTTTTATTGTAATAATTTTGTTGCTGCCCTATTTCAGGTGGGAGAGTCCTATACATAGTTTGCAATCAGATTATAAAGAAATAAATAGAGTCTGCCATCCTGCAGTCCATGGGATCACAAAAAGTCAGATACGACTTCGCCACTGAAAATAAACAGCAAAATGGAGCGCGTTTCAGGATGAAGGATTCTAAGTAAATGTAAATTACTGTATGTGTTCACAGAGAAAAATTGTAATAACTGACTGCTATCTCCGCTTTTACTCTAATGTGAGACAGCTGCTTGGCGTGATGGTTGATTTTCTGTATCAGTCTCTCTGGCCTAAGTGGTGTCCAGATACAGCTGGTAGATCATTATTTCGGGGTGCGACTGTGTTTCTAGAAGAGATCTGAATTGCTGAACTGAGCAAGCAGATGGTCCTCCCCATCGTGTGCAGGCACCGTCCAATCCTCAGGGGGCCTGAACAGAACAGAGACACCGCAGGGCACGGCCGCCCTCTCTGCGTGAGCTGGATGCCCGTCCGCTCCGGCCCTCGGACCTCAGTGCCCCTGGTTCTCTGTCTGTGAACTTGAACTCAGTGACCCAGCCTTCCTGGGTCTCCAGGTTGAAGACAGTGTATCAGACAACTGCTCACCTTCCATAATTGTGTGGGAAATACACATATTCTTACATGATGTTACATATGCGCTTTCTCGGTTCACTCAGTTGCATCCGATGCGTTGCGACCCCGTGGACCGTAGCCCGCCAGGATCCCCTGTCCAAGGCATTCTTCAGGCAAGAATACTGGGACAGCTTGCCGTTTGCTCTTTCAACCCAGGGATCAAACCCGTGTCTCCTGGGTCTCCTCCACTGGCAGGTGATTCTTTACCACTGAGCCACCTGGGAAGCCCCCATTTTATATATATATAAAATACAGATTTATTTATACAAAATACATAAAAGACATATATATGTTCTTCACCATGCGAGCCACCAGGGAAGCTCACATAATATATACATACGTATATATAATATTTGTATACGTATATTATATATGTTTTTATATATAATATTTATGTATGTATATAATACATTGATATACAACATAATATATTATAAAATATATATAATTATTTATATATACAAAATTCCTATTAGTTCCATTTCTCTGGAGAACCCTAACTAATACAATTAGGATAGTAGATCAGATGTGAGATCATGGCACCACAAAGATTAAGACAGTAAGATTCCTATGATGGCATTTGAACCCCTATCAGACGACATGCCTCCACATGGTCGTTCGTGCCTGGGACAACTGAAGCCTGGGCGGAGGAGGAGACTGGCTCCAGGTCACACAAGTTGAGACCTATTTGGTGGGCAGGATCCTCTTGCGGGTTTAAACAGCCAAGTGGGAAGGAAAAGCAGGGATAGAATTGACCAGAACAGGGAAGCCTGTCTCCCTCCTGACCCCCACCCCCAGGACATTTCACGTCCTTAGAAATCATGGAGTCCAGGAACGACCCTGGTGGTCCAGGGGCCAAGACTCTGAGCTCCCAAAGCAGGGGGCCTGGGTTTGACCCCTGGTCCCCTAGCTAGAGCCCACTTGCCACGGCTGAAGATCCCATGTGCTGCAACTAAGAGCTGGCACAACCAAATACACAAGCAAATATTTTTTTAAAAACTGTGGAATTCAGGACACAAGGGCCAAGTCCGCGGAAGGTTTCACTAACCAAGTAGAGGATGAAGCACCTCTGCAGACAGGCAACACTCGCTTGGAACTCTGGTCACCTCACACTTAAATAATTACTTTTCCTCACACCAAGGTAATTTAGAGAACAGACGGCATTTGTATTCACAACACACCTCTCCCTTAACACACACAGATCTGCTCCCTTGTTTCTCAGGCTCCTAGGTTCTTTTTATTTTAGTATTTAATCGTGTTCTTCTGGCTTCCCTGGTGGCTCAGCTGGTAAAGAATCCGCCTGCAATGCAGGAGACCGGGGTTCAATCCTTGGGTTGGGAAGATCCCCTGGAGAAGGGAACAGCTACCCACTCCAGAATTCTGGCCTGGAGAACTCCAAGGATTGTATAGTCCATGGGGTCACAAAGAGTCGGACACAACTGAGCGACTGTCACTCACGTTCTTCTACCTGATCTAATTTGAATTTGACTGATAAAACTCCCAATTGATACCTTAAGTGGATATGTCTCTTGAATAACTTGGGTGGAGATATGGAAAAAGAAGCCTGAGTGAAAAAAAAAAAAAACTGAAAAATATTTTTTCTAAAATTATTAATTACTGATTAGTTTTTCAGAAAAAAAACTAATTTTCCTGTGAATTGCTTAACAAAAGAACTTCTGGAAAGCTAGTCTCCAAGCAGAAAAATGAGTTTTACGGATCAAATGGCAAAAATCTCAGGCTTCCTAGATTTGGCAGAGGATTTTTCTAAACAGTTCCCACCGTTGCCCTCTCTGAGGCCAGGACAGTGAGAAAAAGAAGCGCTGAACCTCAGCCCCGTGGCTGTTCCACTGTTCATATACAAAAACGAAAGCCCATTTCCATCCTTAGAAGTTAGTAAAGGGGACGGTTCAGTGTCTGTGCCATTCGGTGCTTTCCCTCGAGTCTGTCACTAGGCAGGATTGCACTCGGTCAGCACGAGGTGAGTGTTCAGAGAATGTGATGGACACATCCAGCTATCACGTCTGATACTGACTGACTGACATAATGGAGGTGAGGGATTAAAAAAAGGGAGAGGTGGTTGGAAGAAGGGATGGAGGAAAGGAGAGAGAGAAAATGAGAATAAGAAGGATGATTTTTGGTCAGAACACTTCTTGAGTTTGTCTTGGACCATCAAAATATACATGGTGAAACAGCGACCTCTTCTGGTCAATACAGGAAAATTCAAGAACTTTTCTCCCAAAAAAGGTCTAACTTCAAAGACGGATAAATTACTACACTGAAAAAGAATTACAATCAAAGTTTAATAAATCTGTTGTTGCGCTCGAAAATAAGCTCCATAAACTAGCAAGCTGAGCTCACAGTCAGTGCCCCGAGGGTGATGGGTTCCGACAAATCCAATGAGAAAGCAGGCTTAGATATGATCTTTTTCACAATCTAACCCTCTTCACAGTGATCTTCCCCCTGTTAAATTACAGAAGGCCAGATCAAACTGATCGTCTTACAGTAAAGCAACTTTTCCAAAATAGAATTCAAGAGTAAAGACTACACTTACTGTTCCAAGTGGCTGAACATCTAAGGTCGCCAGATCATGATGGCTCACAGATAGATTTAAGAGCTGCTGCTGCTGCTGCTGCTGCTAAGTCACTTCAGTCGTGTCCGACTCTGTGTGACCCCATAGATGGGAGCCCACCAGGCTCCCCCGTCCCTGGGATTCTCCAGGCAAGAACACTGGAGTGGGTTGCCATTTCCTCCTCCAATGTGTGAAAGTGGAAAGTGAAAAGTGAAAGTGAAGTCACTCAGTCGTGTCTGACCCTTAGTGACCCCACGGACTGCAGCCTCCCAGGCTCCTCCATCCATGGGATTTTCTAGGCAGGAGTACTGGAGTGGCTTGCCATTGCCTTCTCCGAGATTTAAGAGCTATGTTTATATAAATAGGAGACGAGGCTAAGGCTTAACAGTCTGTTTTCCCAACTATAACATGGGCAGAGTAACCTATTCAGGGTTTTTCTGAGGACTGCATGAACGAGTTTGCGAAGCATTAGCCATGTAGGACAAGCTTGGCAAAGTGAGGAGCCCCGCCTGTGTGGGTGGCTATCACTGAGTACACTACAGCTATAATTAAATTGTACAGCTGACATTTGTGTATCAGCTCTTCTGCTTTTACATTTAATCTTTTTTTTTTTAAGAAACTGAAGATAAACATCTCTTTTACATTTCTTTTTTTTGTGGTAGAGTATGGGCATCTCGAACTGTGGTGCTGGAGAAGACTCTTGAGAGTCCCTTGGACTGCAAGGAGATCCAACCAGTCCATTCTAAAAGAGATCAATCCTGGGTGTTCATTGGAAGGACTGATGCTGAAGCTGAAACTCCCATACTTTGGCCACCTCATGCGACTCACTGGAAAAGAGTCTGATGCTGGGAGGAATTGGGGGTGGGAGGAGACGGGGACGACAGAGAATGAGATGGCTGGATGGCATCACCAACTCGATGGACATGAGTTTGAGTGAACTCCGGGAGTTGGTGATAGACAGGGAGGCCTGGCGTGCTGTGATTCATGGGGTCGCAAAGAGTCGGACACGACTGAGCGACTGAACTGAACTGAACTGATGGGCATCACAGAGAAGGCAATGGCACCCCACTCCAGTACTCTTGCCTGGAAAATCCCATGGATGGAGAAGCCTGGTAGGCTGCAGTCCATGGGGTCACTAAGAGTCAGACACGACTGAGCGACTTCACTTTCACTTTTCACTTTCACACATTGGAGAAGGAAATGGCAACCCACTCCAGTGTTCTTGCCTGGAGAATCCCAGGGACGGGGGAGCCTGGAAGGAGGCCGTCTATGGGGTCGCACAGAGTCAGACACAACTGAAGTGACTTAGCAGCATGAGCATCCGGTCCTATCACTTCATGGCAAATAGATGGCGAAACAATGGAAACAGTGAGAGATGTTCTTTTCTTAGGCTCCAAAATCACTGCAGATGGTGACTGCAGCCATGAAATTAAAAGGCGCTTGGTCCTTGGAAGAAAAGCTATGACCAACATAGACAGCATATTAATAAGCAGAGACATGACTTTGCCGACAAAGGTCCATCTAGTCAAAGCTATGGTTTTTCCAGCAGTCATGTATGGATGTGAGAATTGAACCATAAAGAAGGCTGAGTGCTGAAGAATTGATGCTTTTGAACTGCGGTGCTGAAGATGACTCTTGAGAGTTCCTTGGACTGCAAGGAGATCAAACCAGTCAATCATAAAGGAAATCAGTCCTGAATATTCATTCATTGGAAGGACTGATGCTGAAGCTCCAATACCTTGGCCACCTGAGGTGAAAAACTGTCTCATTGGAAAAGACCCTGATGCTGGGAAAGATTGCAGGCAGGAGAAGGGGATGACAGAGGATGAGATGGTTGGATGGCATCACTGACTTGATGGACATGAACTGGAGCACACTCCAGGAGATGGTGAGGGCCAGGGAAGCCTTGCATGCTGCAATCCACGGGCTTGCAAAGAGTTGGACACGACTTATTGACTGAACAACAATGGCACTACTGTTTAACTTTTTGAGAAACTGACAATTTTTCAGAGCATCTGCACCATTTTACATTCTTATCTGAGAGTTGGACTATAGAGAAAGCTGATCGCTGAAGAACTGATGCTTCTGAACTGTGGTGCTGCAGAAGACTCTTGAGAGTCCCTTGACTGCAAGGAGATCCAACCAGTCCATCCTAAAGGAGATCAGTCTTGGGTGTTCATTGGAAGGACTGATGCTGAAGCTGAAACTCCAGTACTTTGACCACCTCATGCGAAGAGTTGACTCACTGGAAAAGACCCTGATGCTGGGAGAGACTGAAGGATGGAGGAGACGGGGAAGACAGAGGATGCGATTGTTGGATGGCATCACCGATTCAATGGACATGAGTTTGAGTGAACTCCGGGAGTGGGTGATGGACAGGGAGGCCTGGCGTGCTGCAGTCCATGGGGTCGCGGAGAGTCGGACGCGACTGAGTGACTGAACAGATCTGACCCACAACATATACCTGCTTCACTCTACCCACACTCTTGTTGTTGTTTTCTGTCTTTTGAGTGTCGCCATCCTTCACAACAGCATCTTCACATCGCAGGTGTGAAGCAGTGTCTTGTTATGATTCTGATTTGCATCCCCTAATAACTAAAGATGTTGAGCATCCTTTCATGTGCTGATTGGCCATTCATATATGTTTTTTGGAGAAATGCCTCTTCAAGTCCTTTGTCCATTTTTAAAGTGAGGTTTGTCTTTTGTTGTGGCGTTGTAGGTGTTCTTATAGTCACGATATTGAACAGTTATGATTTGCAAATGTTTTCTCTCATTCTGTAGTTTGTCTTTTCACTTTCTTAATTTGCAAAAACAACTCCTTTGTTGTAGATCAAGCAAAGACTCCAAGCAGAACTGATGAGCTGGCAAGGCCAGCACAGGAGTTTCGGACTGTAGGGGCCGGCCTGGGCCGATTGTGTCTGGAAGCAGAGCCCCACATGTAAGACAAGAAAGCCGATGTAGGAAGTGATAACTAATACACTAAATTGATTCCTTTTTTTTTTTCCAAATTCAAGCGACTTCCCCGGCAGTCCCAGTGGTTAAGACTTGGCCTTCCATTGCAGGAGGTGCAGGTTCAGTATCTGGTTGGGAAACTAAGACCCCATGCCCCTCACAGCCAAAAACCAAAACATAAGACAGAAGTGTTATTATAAGAAATTCAGTAACGGCTTCCCAAAAAACATGTGTTTTGCAAAAACCGAAGTTCAAGAGAAGGACTCGGTGATGGAGTGGATCACAGAGACATAATATTTGTGCAGCCTGATCAGCCCAATAGAAGGTGATGCCATCTACTAAGAGAATACACGGTGGAGGATGATAAAGTGAGGGTGGACGTAATGAATCAATTTGGGGATCGGTTTGAGGGACTCGCAGGTCTACAGCTCTAACGATTTCAGATTTTCAGGCTCAGTGAGTGGCACCAAGCATCACCGGGGGGGGGGGGGGGGGGAGCCTGTGTGTGACCCCCAGGAACTGTTCTAACTCACCATCACCCCGATTCTCGTCTCCAAGGCTCTGGTCTCCAGAAGGCCTGAGTCACCGTCTCCTACCCATGAACAATGCACCCCAGCTAAACCCACACTAAACTCGGTTACCACGTGTGTGGGCCTGGGAAATCCACACCACCACGCAGGGCCTCGGTTCCTCATCTGTAAAACCAGAGCGGGTTAGAAAAGAAGGCCTCCGAGCGCCCGTCATATTCGCGGAGCTCTGCTTCCAGAGTAACACTGGGCGCTTCACTAATCCATCACCAGGGGGCGCCAGATGCCACCGAGTCTAAGCTCATACCGCTCCCTGCACAGCAGGTCGACAAACGCAGAGCCGAGCTGCTGGGGACAAGGAATGTGTGCTGTGCTTAGTCGTTCAGTCGTGTCCAACTCTGTGACCGCGTGGACTGAGGCCCACCAGGCTCCTCTGTCCATGGGATTTCCCAGTCAAGAATGCTGGAGTAAATTGCCATTTTGTTCTCCAGGGGATCTTCCCGACCCAGGGATCGAACCCAGGTCTCCCGTATCGTAGGCGGATTCTTTATTGTCTGAGCCACCAGGGAAGCCCAAGAATACTAGAGTGGGTAGCCTACCCCTTCGCCAGGGATCTTCCCAACCCAGGAATCAAACCAGGGTCTCCTGCATTGCAGGCAGCTTCTTTACCAGCTGAGCTACCAGACTTTATTTGGAAAGTCAATAGAGCAAGAAGGTAGTGGACTAGCATCCCAAAGAATCATCTTCTCCAAGTAAGAATTCACACTCCTTTATATTAACAGGGGAGGGTGTTAAGTCCTGTCTCCCCTCTGCCTCCGGAGGAGATGTGTTAATTTCTATTTTCTGCAGCCATTAACAAAGGTATTTTAGCTTAGCACTTATTACATGGGAGGCACAGTTCCCAGAGATGGGCCATTAGGTATAATTTAAGTTTATAGGCAACATCCTTGTAGTCATTAACTTGTAGCCAAAGCAGTAGAATACAAAGGTTAAAACAAAAGGAACAGATCCAGAACTTCCCTAGTGGTGCAGTGGATAAGAATCCGCTGCCACAAAGACAGAAACATAGATCAATGGAACAAAACAGAAAGCCCAGAGATAAACCCACGGACCTATGGACACCTTATGTTTGACAAAAGAGGCAAGAATATACAATGGGGAAAAGACAATCTCTTTAACAAATGGTGCTGGGAAAACTGGTCAACCACTTGTAAAGGAATGAAACTAGAACAGTTTCTAACATCATACACAAAAACAAACTCAAAATGGATTAAAGATCTAAAAGTAAGACCAGAAACTATAAAACTCCTAGAGGAGAACACAGGCAAGACACTCTCCAACATAAATCACAGCAGGATCCTCTATGACCCACCTCCCAGAGTAATGGAAATAAAAGCAAAAATAAACAAATGGGACCTAATTAAACTTAAAAGCTTTTGCACAATGAAGGAAACTATAAGCAAGGTGAAAAGACAGCCTTCAGAATGGGAGAAAATAATAGCAAATGAAGCAACTGACAAAGAATTAATCTCAAAAATATACAAGCAGCTCCTGCAGCTCAATTCCAGAAAGATAAGCAACCCAATCAAAAAATGGGCCAAAAAACTAAACAGACATTTCTCCAAAGAAAACATACAAGTGGCTAACAAACACATGAAAAGATGCTCAACATCACTCATAATCAGAGAAACGCAAATCAAAACCACAATGAGGTACCATTACACGCCAGTCAGAATGGCTGCTATCCAAACGTCTACATGCAATAAATGCTGGAGAGGGTGTGGAGAGAAGGGAACCCTCTTACACTGTTGGTGGGAATGCAAACTAGTACAGTCACTATGGAGAACACTGTGGAGATTCCTTATAAAACTGGAAATAGAACTGCCATACGACCCAGCAATCCCACTCCCGGGCATACACACCGAGGAAACCAGAATTGAAAGAGACACGTGTGCCCCAGTGTTCATCACAGCACTGTTTATAATAGCCAGGACATGGAAGCAACCTAGATGTCCATCTTCAGACAAATGGATAAGAAAGCTTTGGTACATATACACAATGGAGTATTACTCAGCCATTAAAAAGAATGCATTTGAATCAATTCTAATGAGGTCGATGAAACTGGAGCCTATTATACAGAGTGAAGTAAGCCAGAAAGAAAAACACCAATACAGTATACTAACGCATATATATGGAATTTAGAAAGATGGTAATGACAACCCTATATGCAAGACAGCAAAAGAGACACAGATGTATAGAACAGTCTTTTGGACTCTGTGTGAGAAGGCGAGGGTGGGATGGTTTGAAAAAATAGCATTGTAACATGTACATTATCATATGTGAAACGAATCACCAGTCCAGGTTCGATGCATGAGACAGGGTGCTCAGGGCTGGTGCACTGGGATGACCCTGAGGGATGGGATGGGGAGGGAGGTGGGAGGGGGTTTCAGGATGAGGAACACATGTACACCCATGGCTGATTCATGTGAATGTATGGCAAAACCACCACAATATTGTAATCAGCCTCCAGTTAAAATAAAAATTTAAAAAATAAAAAAAGTAAAATATAAAATACAGGAAAAAAAAAAAAGAATACGCCTGCCAATGCTGGGAACACAAGTTCGATTCCTGCTCCAGGAAGATTCCACATGCCTCAGAGCAGCTAAGCCCATGCATCACTACTCAGTCTGAGTTCTAGAGCCCATGAGCGGCAACTTTTGAAGCCCATGCACCTAGAACCTATGCTTCACAACAAAAGAAGTCACTGCAATGAGAATGTCCACACCGCAACTAGAGACAGCCCCCTCCTCTGCAACTAGAGAGAGCCCACTCACAATAATGAAGACTCAGTGCAGCGAAAAATAAATAAAACTATTTTTTAAAAAAAGAAATTCAATACAGTTTCAATTTTTTTTTAAGGCAACAGATTCGATGTGGACTCAGGTTTGTTCTTCCCTACTACATGAAGAGGTGCCCTCACACGGGGCTACGATGAAAATGCCCTCATCCAGCCAGAAGACACACAGGATGCTGTGGTGGAGGTAAAAAAGAATTGGAGACTTTTCTAGTGGTCTAGTGGCTAAGATTTCGCACTCCCAATGCAAGGGGCCTGGGTTCAATCCCTGGTCAGAGAACTAGATCCCATATGCTGCAACTAAAGCATTGCAGGCGGATTCTTTACCAGCTGAGCACAAGGGAAACTGAAGAACACTGGACTGGGTAGCCTGTCCCTTCTCCAGTGGATCTTCCTGACCCAGGAATCGAACCGGGGTCTCCTGCATTGCAGGCGGGTTCTTTACCAACTGAGCTATCAGGGAAGCCTCAATTAAGACCTGACACCACCAAATAAATATTTTTTTAAAAGAGAGAACTGGAATGCAATCCTTCCAAACCCTCCTTACTCAGGCAAACACTTAGCTCTGATTTTTAAAAAAAAAAAATGTTCAATGAACAGCACTAGCAGCCAACTTTCTATCTTTACCAGTTTCTTAAGGTGAAAAACATTGTCCTGCTCTTCACAGCCAGAGTAAGACTCAGTTGGGTGCTCAGTCGTGTCCGACTCTTTGTGACCCCATGGTCTGTAGCCTGCCAGGCTCCTCTGTCCATGGCATTCTCCAGGCAAGAATACTGGAGTGCGTTGCCATTTCCCTCTCCAGGGGATCTTTTCGTCCCAGGGATTGAACTCGTCTCTTGTGTCTCCTGCATGGCAGGTGGATTTACCACTAGCGCCACCTGGGAAGCCCTTGAATCAGTTAGATGTATGCACTTCCAAAGCAAATTAGATCCAGTAATTTTCAGTCCAATTATATAACAGACAAGGACAAAGGGATTCGCTTTCCTGTCCATGGTTGATACAGAAATGTAGTTCACGGCTCTACTGATACATTAGAATCACTGAGCATTCATGCTAAGTTGCTTCAGTCGTGTCCGACTCTTTGCACCCTATGTTCCATAGCCCACCAGGCTCCTCTGTCCATAGAATTTCCCAGGCGAGAATACTAGAGTGGGTTGCCATTCCCACTTCCAGGGCATCTTCCCAACCCAGGGATGGAACCCGTGTCTCTTAGGTCTCCTGCACTGGCAGGCAGGCTCTTTACCACTAGTGTCACCTGGAAAGCCCTAGGATGCTTTTAAAAATACTGATGCCCTAATCCCACCGCAGAGCAACAGCAACCCCTTCTAAAGACGCAGCTCTCCCTTCAGTTGAAAGACGAACCTGGGACACATTCCAGCTCCCTCCATCACCTCTCACTCCCCCACCCCGACCTTACTCCTTCAAACTCACAGTCTAGCTGCTAAATCAAGTTCAGCTCCTCCCTTTTTCAATCCTACAAAAGAAAAATTTGAGACCATTCTGCAGGTCTCCAGCAGGGGGCAGTGGTGTATACATGGGACATTCATAGCTGCTTTGGCTAAAAAGCTTTTAAGGAGGGGGTTAATATAGATCCTGTCCTGTTATCATCCTTATTAACAAGGTAAACCCGTAAAGAGAATGCCATTGGAGACTTTAGAGGCTAAAACATTTTGTTTGTTCTTTTTCAAAAAGCGGAACAGTGGCTTTGATCGCTGTAATTCTGTCATTGTTATTACAGCCAGTCATGAATTTTCTGGCTGGAAATCCATGGCTTTGCCAATCTGTCCTTCTTTGTGGGTTCTAATCCTAGTCATTAACACCTAACAGAAAAGCTCCTAGAGTGCAAGTAACAATTCCTTTGAGCTTTCTTTTTCACTTCTAATAAAGCAGTAAAGATATCTGCCCAAACCATCTCACAGGATTTATTGCAAAGGTCAGGTAGAATAGCAACTAACAAGATGCTCTGAAATATATAAAAGGAATGCAAATGCCAGATGAAACTACTTTAGAGGTGAGGGTCACCTCACAATATTTTATTTACAATTAGCCAAAACATAAACAACTCAAACATCCAAAATTATCAAATTAGAGACTCTCATTTTTTCAGCAAGTATTTGAGGGCACTAGTGGTGTGACAATTCAAAAGAGATTTTTATAACCACTAAAAAGTATATGATGTATATATTTGTATTGAAGTGGAGTTGATGTACAATGTTAATTTCTGCTGTACAGCATAGGGACTCAGTTATACATACATACGTATACTTTCTTTTTCACATTCTTTTCCATTATGGTTTATCACAGAATATTTAATACAGTTCTCTGTGCTATACAGTAGGATCTTGTTTGCACATTCTGTATATACCAGTCTGCACCTGCTAACTCCCAACTCATCCTTCCCCCAAGGCCTCTTCCCCTTGGCAACCCCAAGTCTGCTGTCTATGTCTCTGCTTCTGTTTCTGTTGCATGCAGGCATGCATGCTTAGTAGCTTCTTTGTGACCCCATGGATGATAGCCTGCCAGGCTCCTGGGTCCACAGCAAGAATTTCCCAGGCAGATTTCCCAGAAAATTTACCCGGCAGGAATACTGGAGTGGATCGCCATTTGTTTCATACACAGGTTCATTAGTCATAGCTTCGATTCCACGTGTAAGTTACACTTTACGGCCTTTCTCTGTCTGATTTACTTCACTTCAGTTCACCCCAGTCATCCAACTCCTTGCAGCCCCATGGACTACAGCATGCCGGGCTCCCCCGTCCATCACCAACTCCCGGAGCTCACTCAAACTCATGTTCACTGAGTCAGTGATTCCATCCAACCTTCTCATCCTCTGTCATCCCCTTCTCCTCCTGCCTTCAGTCTTGCCCAGCCTCAGGGTCTTTTCAAATGAATCAGCTCTTCGCATCAGGTGGCCAAAGAATTGGAGTTTCAGCTTCAGCATCAGTTCTTTCAATGAACACCCAAAACTGATTTCCTTTAGGATGGACTGGTTGGATCTCCTTGCAGTCCAAGGGACTCTCAAAGAGTCTTCTCCAGCACCACAGTTCAAAAGCATCAATTCTTGGGTGCTCAGATTTCTTTGTAGTCCGACTCTCACATCTATACATGACCACAGGAAAAACCATAGCTTTAACTAGATGGACTTTTGTCAGCACAGTAATGTCTCTCCTTTTTTATATGCTGTATAGGTTAGTCATAGCATTTCTTCCAAGGAGCAAGCATCTTTTAATTTCATGCCTGCAGTTACCATCTGCAGTGATTTTGGAGCCCAACAAATAAAGTCTCTCACTTTCCATTTTTTTCCCCATCTATTTCCTATGAAGTGATGGGACCAGATGCCATGATCTTTGTTTTCTGAATGTGGAGTTTTAAGCTAATTTTTTCACTCTCCTCTTTCACTTTCATCAAGAGGCTCTTTAGTTCTTCACTTTCTGCCATAAGGGTGGTGTCATCTGCATATCTGAGGTGCTTGATATTTCTCCTGGCAATCTTGATTCCAGCTTGTGCTTCCTCCAGCCCAGCATTTCTCATGATGTACTCTGCATATAAGTTAAATAAGTAGGGTGACAATATACAGCCTTGACATACTCCTTTCCCAATTTGGAACCAGTCTGTTGTTCCATGTCCTAACTGTTGCTTCTTGACCTGCATACAGATTTCTCAGAAGGCAGGTCAGGTGGTTGGATATTCCCATCTCTTTAAGAATTTTCCACAGTTTATGGTGATCCACACGGTCAAAGGCTTTGGCATAGTCAATAAAGCAGATGTTTTTTGGAACTCTCCCGCTTTTTCCATGATCCAGCGGATGTTGGCAATTTGATCTCTGGTTCCTCTGCCTTTTCTTAATCCAGCTTGAATATCTGGAAGTTCACGGTTCACGTACTGTTGAAGCCTGGCTTGGAGAATTTTGAGCATTACTTTTCTAGCGTGTGAAATGACTGCAATTGGGTGGTACTTTAAATATTCTTTGGCATTGTTCTTTGGGATTGGAATGAAGACTGACCTTTTCCAGTCCTATGGCCACTGTTGAGTTTTCCAAATTTGCTGGCATATTGAGTGCAGCACTTTCACAGCATCATCTTTTAGGATTTGAAATAGCTCAATATGAATTCCATCAGCTCCACTAGCTTTGTTCATGGTGATGCTTCCTAAGGCCCATTTGACTTCCCATTCCAGGATGTCTGGCTCCAGGTGAGTGATCACGCCATCATGATTATCTTCGTCGTGAAGAACTTTTTTGTACAGTTCTTCTGTGTATTCTTGCCACCTCTTCTTAATATCTTCTGCTTCTGTTAGGTCCATACCATTTCTGTCCTTTATTGAGCCCATCTTTTCATGAAATGTTCCCTTGGTATCTCTAATTTTCTTGAAGAGATCTCTAGTCTTTCCCATTCTATCGTTTTCCTCTATTTCTTTGCGTTGATCACTGAAGAAGGCTTTCTTATCTCTCCTTGCTGTTCTCTGGAACTCTGCATTCAAATGGGTTTATCTTTCCTTTTGTCCTTTGCCTTTAGCTTCTCTTCTTTGCTCAGATATTTGTAAGGCCTCCTTAGACAGCTGTTTTGCCTTTTTTCTTTCTTGCATTTCTCGCATTTCATTTCTTACTTCACTCCTTCCTTATAATAATCTCTATTATAATGTCCATATTAATAATGCCCATGTTGCTGCAAATGGCGTTTTTTCGTTCTTTTTAACAGTGGACTGAGTAAGAGTCCACTGTTTCCGTATACCATGTCTTTTTTATCCGTTCACCTGTGCATGGACACACAGTCTGTCTCCACGCCTTGGCTATTGTTAATAGTGCCACTATGAACACAGGGGTGCATGTATCTTTTAGAATCACAGTTTTGTCTGTATACATGCCCAGGAGTGGGATTGATGGATCATATGGTAATTTTATTTTCAGATTTTAGAGGAACCTCCATACTGTTTTCTACAGTGGCTGCACCAACTTACATTCCCACCAACAGTGTAGCAGAGTTCCCTTAAAGAGTATGTTAGAAGATGTACCCCAAAGTTCATAGCCAAGACACAGAAACATCCTAAATGTCAGTCAACAGAGGAATGGATAAAAAAGATGTGGGGGGGGGGTGTGTGTGTATTCCATATACATATATAAGGGAATTATGTATGGTTAAGTAATATTCCATTATATTGCTTAGCCATAAAAAAGGATAAAATATTGTCATTTGGAGCAACATGGATGGACCTAGAGATTATCATACAAAGTGAAACAAGTCAGGCAGAGAAAGACAAATATTATATGATATCATTTATATGTGGAATCTAAAAATAATACAAATGAATCTTTACAAAACAGAAACAGAGTCACAGACTTAGAAAACAAACTATGGTCACCAAAGAGGAAAGGCAGTGGGATTAATTAGGAGTATGAGGTTAACAGATGCAAATTACTCTCTATATAAAATGGATAAACAACAAGGATTGACTGTATAGCACAATGAATTACATTCAATATCTCATAACAACCTATAATGGAAAATAATCTTTTAAAAATGTAAATATATATATATACACACATATATGTAACCAAATTACTTTACTGTATACCTGAAACTAACACAATATTTTTAAATCAACTATACTTCAGTTTTTTAAAAAATCAATAAACATTTGTCAAATAAATGAATAACATCTCTGAGGCAGGCAGTGGAGTCTAGTCCCACGAGTCACTTTGCAGTCTTGATGGTGGGTGTCATCCATTCACTTGGGCAGCTTAAGACCCATCAACTGATGGACAGACCAGTTTGGGGTTATTCACACAATAAAATCCAGCAACAGCAATGTACACAGTGTACGACTAGGACACACAGATGAATCTCCCCAACTTCAGATGAGTAAAGGAAGCTAGCCACCAGAGTATGCACACTATCTGCTCCCATTTATGTTATGTTCAAAAGCAAGCAGAACTAACTGATTATGACAATCTTAGTCTGTGAGAGCTTCTATAAAAAAAGAGCAGAGACCAAGAGGTTTAAACAATTAAAACCTGTTTCTCACAGTTTTGGAGGCTGAGCCCAAGATCAAGGTGCCAACAGATTTAGTGTCTAGTGAGGGCTCCCTTCTCTGTTTGCAGATGGCTATTTCCCTACATTGGCTTGTGGATTCTTTACCACTGAGCCACCAGGGAAGCCCCTGTACATCTGTAGTGAAGTATTTGTATTAGTCTTGTGCCCATTCTTTTGGCCAGACTCCAGGAGATGGTGAAGGGAAAACTGGCATGCTGCAATTCATGGGATCACAGAGTCAGACACGACTGAAGTGACTCAGCATGCACACACATCTTCTGGCTAGGTTTTCAAGTGGTGGAAATGATCTAGTTCATGCCTTGTGGCACTAATAAGGGCACTAATTGCATTCATGAGGGCCCCACCCTTATAACCTAATCCCCTCCCAAAGGCCCCACCTCCTAAGACCATCCCATTGGGAACTGGGATTTCAACATATGATTGCGGGGGGGGGGGGTGGGGTGGGGGCAGAACACAAACACTCAGTCCCCACAATGATGGAAGTCATAATATTGGTGACCTGAGGAAGGAGGTGGGTTTTGACTGAAAGAGATAAAGGGAACTTTATGAGGGTCAGGAAATGTTCTGTATCTTGCCCTGAGTAGCGGGGAAAGAAAGTGAAAGTGTCAGTCACTCAGTCACGCCTGATTCTTTGCAACCCCATGGACTTTAACCTACCAGGCTCCTCTGTCCACGGAATTCTCCAGGCAAGAATACTGGAGTGGGTTGCCATTCCCTTCTGCACATGATCTTCCCAACCCAGGGGTGGAACCCAGGTCCCTGAGCAGTGATAATGCAGGACAAATATAAGAAAATCAATGGCCAAAGGATCCACCTATGTAGTGCAATTGACTGTATATCTGCTATAGCTCAATTTTAAAATTCACTTTTAAGAACATACCTCTCCCTCTCAGAAACTGCAAGTGTGTGTCTCTTACCTAGTTCTCAGATAATTAGTAAAGCAAAACTGCTTGTCATTCCAGAACCTAACAAAGAATTTGCCCTTTTCTAGCCTGAAACACCAGCTTTCTTTCCACCTCCCTAAGGGAATTTTATTTTTGTAATGTCAAGATTTCTTACATATAATATCCATCAAGGTAGAATACAGACATTTCCTAGAGGAAAGGCATTACCATTTACTTACTTATGAAAACAAGAGCCAAGGCAGAGGGTGCCAGGCACACACGAAATTCCACTCCCAGAGAAGTGTCAGTAGGTCAGCTGCGTCTGACTCTTTACTACCCCCATGGACTGCAGCCTGCCTGGCTCCTCTGTCCACTGGATTCTCCAGGTAAGAATACTGGAGTGGGATGCCATTCCCTTTGCCAGGGGATCTTCCCAACCCAGGGATTGAACCCAGTTCTCCTGCATTGCAGGTGATTCTTTACCATCTCTGAGCCACTAGGGGAGATATTGCTGAAGGGTGTTAGGTCTTCAGAAGACAGCTCTCCATAAACAAAACCACATCATCTCTTTCAGGTTAAGAATAATGAGCAGAAGTCAAGTCAACCGCAATTTTTAAAACTCAAATATCAATTAAAAAGTAATAATTTCAAGAACCATCAACTGATTGAAGATTTGCGGGGGGAGGAAATGGGGAAGCAAAGTATCAATAAAACTATGGTTCAGTTCAGTTCAGTTGCTCAGTGGTGTCCAACTCTTTGAGACCCCGTGAATCACAGCACGCCAGGCCTCCCTGTCCATCACCAACTCCTGGAGTTAAATTCCTAAATGTGTTTCTTATAAAAATTGAGTCAAGGATATGATTTTAACTGAGAGAAAGTACATATGCCCTGGATAAGATTTAGTAAGAAAAAGAAGGAAAAACATTAGTGTGTGGAATTCTATGCATATTCGTGTTTTAGATTTCTTCATATGTGTAGAGTTATCTGAGTAACATAAAAGTCAAGGAGAAAAAAGACTTTAGTAAATTTTTTCCTATCCTAGATAAGACAAACTGTGTAATGGGTTTTCATTCTCTTTTAATCTTAAAATCAGGGTATATCAGACTCAGCCATCCAAATATGAATTACTGAGTAATATGGTAAGTGGCACAGGACTTTTTTGTTTAATCTCTTATTTCCTTCTCCAGGGGATCTTCCCATAGGTTACATCCACTAATTGCTATTTTGATCAAAGCTACTGTGTTTGTTTCAAAAATCAAGTACATAAATTAAATGCACTTTCAAGGTCACTTTTCCATTTAAGTTCTATATAAAAACTTTCTTGTTCTAATCAGTTATATCACTAGTTGGTCTAAGTTTACTCTCACATATTGAACAGGATGATGAATAAGTTTGCAAGTGAATCAGTTCAGTTCAGTTCAGTCGCTCAGTCGTGTCCGACTCTCCGCGACCCCGTGAATCACAGCACGCCAGGCCTCCCTGTCCATCACCAACTCCCGGAGTTCACTCAAACTCATGTCCACAGAGTCGGTGATGCCATCCAGCCATCTCATTCTCCGTCGTCCCCTTCTCCTCCCGCCCCCAACCTTTCCCAGCATCAGAGTCTTTTCCAGTGAGTCAACTCATCGCATGAGGTGGCCAAAGTATTGCAGTTTCAGCTTTAGCATCAGTCCCTCCAATGAATATCCAGGATTGATCTCCTTCAGAATGGACTGGTTGGATCTCCTTGCAGTATAAGGGACTCTCAAGAGTCTTCTCCACCACCACAGTTCAAAAGCATCGATTCTTCAGCGATCAGCTTTCTTCACAGTCCAACTCTCACATCCATACATGACCACGGGAAAAACCATTGCCTTGACTAGACAAATCCCTAATAAAAACATTTTCCAGATGCTTCTCTACAAAGATCATTTTTCACTTGAAGGTTTCAAAGCACACTTGGTACAAGGTCATTATCTCATCGATAAATTGATATGTACATGAGATTGACTGAGGTCCTAGTTAAGGAGTAGGAGGAGGTAGAAAGTGACCATTAACTGAGTCACAGAGTAAAGTAGCTATTGTTAACCCACATTAGAGAGGAAACAGACTCAGAAGTGTTTGGTGTCTTGCCCAGGATGATGCAGGTGGTAGACAAAAATGTCACGGTTCAGCACAAGGCATCTGTGCCAAAATCCATCCCTTTCCATCCATTCAGCTTCCCTGGTGCTCAGTGGAGAAGGGAAGTGAGAAAGTGTGGAGTGCCGTCTAGAATAATCCCACTTTCTCAAGCAACTGTTTTTAATTTTTTTCACAGCAGCTTCCCAAGACAATTTTCAAAATTCGTGTAACCTATTTGACATCTAAATGTTTCCATTATTAAATCATTTCAAAGGATGTCATTTCTGGCTACGTAGATTGTTTCAGCAATGGTCCCTAATGAATCTCACCTCCCTGGATCCAAGCATTTGGGCAGATCCTTCCCAACCTGCCTCTGGATTTGGTGACATGACTTGTTTTAGCCAATGGGATAGAAGCAAACACATCAGGAAAGGGCTTGCAAGTGGAGCTTGGCCCCCATGCAGTTTGGAATCCTGAGGGCACCACCATTTGTTATAGACTGAATGTCTATGTCCCAACCTCACCCCAAACCCCTGAAATTCATACGCTGATGCCCTAACACCCAATGTGATGGTATTAAGAGGTGGGGCCTTTGAGAAGTGATGGGGTTTAGATTAGTTCAAGGGGGTGGGACACTTGTGAGAGAATTAGTGCCTATTAGGAGAAGGAAATGGCAACCCACTCCAGTATTCTTGCCTAGAGAATCCTGTGGCCAGAGGAGCCTGGGGGGCTGCTGTCCACAGGGTCGCAGAGTCGGACACGACTGAAGTGACTTAGCATTAGCAAGGGCACTAACAGAAGAGAGAGGAGCTCCCATTGCATGTGCTTAGAGGAAAGGCCCTGTTCATTGCTCTGCCGCGTCTGATTCATCTCTCTCGTGGTGAGAAACTCCCTGAGACCTGAAATCCACCAGTTAGTCACCCTTCCCCATTCTAAAAAATAAAATTCTTTTTCCACAGTGGCTTTTAAAAAGACATCATGGAGACGCCCAGCTCCGGCGGCACAGGCGCAGACGCGGGAGACACCCGGCTCCGGCGGCGCAGGCGCAGACGCGGGAGACGCCCGGCTCCGGCGGCGCAGGCGCGGGAGACGCCCGGCTCCGGCGGCGCAGGCGCGGGAGACGCCCGGCTCCGGCGGCGCAGGCGCGGGAGACGCCCGGCTCCGGCGGCGCAGGCGCCGGAGACGCCCGGCTCCGGCGGCGCAGGCGCCGGAGACGCCTGGCTCCGGCGCAACCGACCACGTGCAGAATCGTGGCTGAGATGAGCTACCCCGCGCCCAGGGTTAGGGCGGTGGCCTAGAGGAGCTGTACCACGTCCAGGAGGCGGTGGCTGCTTGGGCACTGGAGGGCCGAGAGGAGCTGATCCACATTCAAAGCAGGAGGGGCGGCCTTGAGGAGATACCCCTCGTCCGAGGTAAGGTACAGCGGCTGCGCCTTGCTGGAGCAGCTGGGAAGAGATACTCGACGACCAAGTGGAATATAAGAATCCAGTGTTCTGGGGAGCAAGGAACAAGATGGCGGAGGGATAAGATGGCAAGACCACTTTCTCCCCCACAAATTCATCAAAAGAACATTTGAACGCGGAGTAAAGTCCACAAAACAACTTCTGAATACTGGCAGAGGACATCAGGCTCCCAGAAAAGCAGCCCATTGTCTTCTAAAGGAGAGAGAAGAAATCCAGCTGCACCCACCAGAACACTGACACATGCTTCCCTAACCAGGGAACCGGACAAGTCACCCGTCCAACCCCACACACAGCGAAGAAACTACATAATAAAGAGAACTCCACAAACTGCAAGAAGAGGGAAAGGCCACCCCAAGCAAAGCAATATAAGCAAGATGAAGAGGCAGAGAAATATCCAGCAAGTAAAGGAACAAGATAATTGCCCACCAACACAAACAAAAGAAGAAGATATAGGGAATTTACCTGATAAAGAATTTCAAATTTTGATGGTGAAAATGATTCAAAATCTTGAAAGCAAAATGGAGTTACAGATAAATAACCTGGAGAAAAGGATTGAGAAGATGGAAGAAAGATTTAATAAGGACTTAGAAGAAATAAAAAAGAGTCAATATACAATGAATAATGCAATAGATGAGATCAGAAACACTCTGGAGGGAACAAACAGTAGAATAACAGGGGCAGAAGACAGGATAAGCGAACTAGAAGACAGAATTGTAGAAATAAATGAAACAGAGAGGAAAAAAGAAAAACGAATTAAAAGAAATGAGGACAATATTAGAGACCTCTGGGACAATGTTAAACGCTCCAACATTCGAATCATAGGAGTCCCAGAAGAAGAAGACAAAAAGAAAGACCATGAGAGAATATTTGAGGAGATAATAGTTGAAAACTTCCCTAAAATGGAGAAAGAAATAATTACCCAAGTCCAAGAAACCCAGAGAGTCCCCAACAGGATAAACCCAAGGCGAAATACTCCAAGACACATATTAATCAAATTAACAAAGATCAAACACAAAGAACAAATATTAAAAGCAGCAAGGGAAAAGCAGCAAATAACACATAAGGGGATTCCCATAAGGATAACAGCTGATATTTCAACAGAAACTCTTCAGGCCAGAAGGGAGTGGCAAGACATACTTAAAGTGATGAAAGAAAATACCCTACAGCCCAGATTACTATACCCAGCAAGGATCTCATTCAAATATGAAGGAGAAATCAAAAGCTTTACAGACAAGCAAAAGCTGAGGGAATTCAGCATCACCAAACCAGCTCTCCAACAAATGCTAAAGGATCTTCTATAGATAGGAAACACAGAAAAAGTGTATAAACTTGAACCCAAAGCAATAAAGAAAATGGCTACGGGATCGTACTTATCAATAATTACCTTAAACGTAAATGGGTTGAAATTTTCAAAAAGGCTAGGAAACAATTCTCATAGCCATCAATAGTTCAGTGTTGAATTCATGAATAGTTTTTAAAGTTTGGGACAAACTGTAGTATTTGCTATTTGAAGTACTATTTGTAATTGGCATATTATGATGTAACATTGGTCTTCATTTCCAACTTAAAACGCCTAAAAATGCCTAACAGGTTTTTAGATTTGTGAATTTTAATTGAAATGTATTTTACGATGTTACTAAACCTGCAGAAATATTGAAATATTTCAGAGAACTTATTCACTGTACATTTAATTTATTTATTAAAGTTATGAACTGTAGGAAGTTTTACTTGTTGGGTCAAATGCTTGTTGCTTCAAATGCTTGTTGCATTTGAAGTGCTAGTTACAAGAAAATCAAATACCTTCAATGTATAAATGCTATTAAGTTTTTAAAGGACTCTGGAGTATAAGTAAGTTTGTTTAAAGAAATTTAGTCTGTTCAACTTGAAAAAAATAAATAAATAAAATTGGATTATTTGATTTAAAAAAAAATAAAAAATAAACAGCACAGTCTTTTATATATTGTTAAAAGTTTAAAAAAAAAATTCATTACAGCAAGGTTAGTTAGACGCATGATGGATGCAGCTTTAATCCTGCCATATATTATTACAGTTAAAATGTAAATGATGAAAAATATTTTGTGCTTATCAGCATTTATGTGGAAATGTGTTTTACAGTGATATATGGTGTTATATTTCTATTATTGTGATGAAAAAGAAAACAATACAAAAAGACGAAGTGTTTATTAAAACATGAAAAAAGAAAAAGAAATAAATGGTTTTGCAGCACTGAAGAGATTATAGAAAGTAAATAAGCTAGATCAGACCTGTTTTATGTAGTAATTTTATAGTTTATTTTAATTATTTCAGTTGTAAAATATTGTTATACTGTTAATTAGTTCTGATTGTTCATATTAAACTATTGTAAATAAATAAATAAGGGGAAAAAAAAAAAGACATCATGATTTTTTGCAAGTGAAAAAAAAATTTCGTCCACCACGCCTACCATGATTTTCTATTCATTCCCCAAACTTAAGTAATCCTGTTCTTGGAGTTGTACCCACTTTCCCACCTGCTAGATTTCATTAATGAGTTGTTGGATTCTTGTCCACTTGAGCCAGAGCTTGATCCTGTGACATCTCCGTTTCAACTATTAAGTCTTATTTAAACCTAAGAAAAGGTCTATAAGCCCTTAGTTCTTTCAAAATGTCATTTCATCCATTAGGATGTGCTGGGAAGAATGGATTGCCCAAGCACGTCTGTGATATAAAACTGATTTTATCACCACTATAAAAGCTCAACTTTCATTTAAATCTGGAGGCAAAACAAGAAGCAGCATGTATGGGGTGAGGGATAGTTAAGCTCCTGGGGTTTTGAGAGGGAGAGTGCTTTGATGTTCAACTCACGTTACCCTAAATAGCCCAAATCCGAGAATGACCAAGTATTCCAGTAAAACTGCATGTGGGCTGGAGGATGGAACACAGAGAAGGTCCAGCTCACCAGGTATATCCAGCCCAAGAATCTAAACACATGCTCAGGTGAAACAGCCAGTTTCCCACGACAAAGCCATAGGCATTTCTGTGACAAAGTGAAGACATCAAATAGGAATTAGAATCTTGACCAGAAGACTCACCAGAAGTCAAACAGGTGTACAGTGTCCTACAATTCAGAAATGTGCATCAAAACCTTTCAAATGCATATAAATGTACACAAAGCTTTTTCTATGACTGTACTCGAGGAACATAACTGGACTCCTGCACAAAGAATATGCAACATGACTGTTCACGGTACTTTTACAGTGATAAAAACTAGAATTCTTACTGTCCTTCAGCAGGGAATTGGGTATATAAGTTACAGTAAATCACAGTCCATCCATTAAGATGAATTACTCTGCAGTTATGACTCAGTGATACAGATCTATTTATAATGTGATAGGAAAATGTCCACAAATTGTATCATAAAAGCTAAAAATCAGATTAATAAAACACCATGAATTAATAAAATAGTATAAACCCACTGTGTATGTGTGTCTGCATATATGCATATATTCAAGAAACCAGTCAGGAGTTCACAAGCCAAAATGCTAACATCTTAATTGAAAGTGAGAGTGTAATAATTAACCAGTGTCTTAAGCTCAAGGCAAGGATACCGGGCAGAAAACACCAGCACAGATTAGAACACAACACAGGATGTTCTGTTTAAGATGAAGACACTGAAATTACAAATGAAGGCGCTCTTAGGAACAGCCCAGGAAACCCCAAATGGCTCTCAGAAAAAGAGATTAAGTCCTGAAGCTAAAGAGGAGGGAGCAACTCTCTTAGGATCCCACTGGATTAAAAAACCCAACTTTGGTCTGGTCTGAGTGTAGAGCACATTGAAACTACATGAAAAGTCAGGGTTATGTTCTATAGTAGGTCCTGATTTTAAAATAAGAATAATCCAGGTTTTTAAACATGTGCCATGCCTCCCCCTGTGCTGTGCTTAGTCACTCAGTCGTGTCTGACTCTTTGTGATCCCGTGGACTGTAGCCTGCCAGGCTCCTCTGTCCATGGGGATTCTCCTCCAGGCAAGAAAACTGGAGAGGGTTGCCATGCTCTCCTCCAGGGGATCTTCCCCACCCAGGGATCAAACCCAGGTCTCCCACATTGCAGGCGGGTTCTTTACCCCCTGAGCCACCAAGGAAGCCCAAACTGAGAGTAACTGGCTAAACAGATGAATGCTATGTGAGCACATGGAGATGTGAGCTGCTGAGGAACTGCAACGTGTGTTTGTTGCTGTTAAAGCTTCAGACTCCACCGACAAATATATCACTCATATACGAATCTAATTTAAAAAAAAAAATAACACAAATGAACTTATTTACAAAGCAGACTCACAGATTTCAAAAACAAACTTATGGTTACTTAAGGGGAAATGTGACAGGGAGGGATAAATTAGGAGCTTGGGATTAACATACACACTAAGTGTTACTCGCTCAGTCGTGCCCGACTCTTTGCAACCCCATGGACTGCAGCCCACCAGGCTCCTCTGTCCATGAGACTTTACAGGCAAGGATACTGGAGTGGCTGCCCCACCTCTTCATGGGAAGGTCAATTTCACTGATTGGAAGTAAGAGACAGTAGAACCCTCGTAGAACCCTTGTGTGGGTTCTTCTCTCCTTCTCCAGGGAGATCTTCCCGACCCAGGGATCAAATCTAGGTCTCCTGCACTGCAGGCAGATTCTTTACCGACTGAGCTACAAGGGAAGCCCATAATCATAGATAATCAACAAGGACCTAATGTATAGCATTGGGAACTCTACTCAGTGTTCTGTAATAACCTGTAAGGGAAAAGAATCTTAAAAAGAATGAATATGTGTACGACTGAATCACTTTGCTGTACACTGGAAACTAACACAACGTTGTACATCAACTATACGCCAATAAAATTTTTTTTTAAGTCTCAAGCTCTACCAACAGCAAAAGATAAATGCCATCATCATCTCACGGGTAAGTGGAATCTAGAAAACAAACAATAAACCAAGCTCAAGGATACAGAGAACCGACTGGTGGTTGCCTGAGGTCGGGTGGAAGATGGGCAAAACAGGTAAAGGACATCAAACAGTACAACTTTCAGTTGCAAAATAAGTCATGGGGATGCGATGTACAACATGGTGACCACAGTTAATGATATTATACTGCCTATTTGGAAGTAGCGAGGAGAGTGGATCTTGAAGATTTTCGGCACAAGAAAAAAAATTTTATAACTATAGATGGTGATGATGTTAACCAGACTTACTGTAGTGATCACTTTGCAATATACATATTATGTTCTGTACCTAAAATTAACATAAAGTTATATGTCAATTACACCTCAATTTAAAAATACACTAAAAATCTTAAAGGACCACCAAGTCAGCTTTCTCTTGATGGTCATGATAATTATTTAGAAAAACAAAAAGGCATCCTTAGGTATCTTCTCCCACAAACTCTACAGTTCATATCCATCCTTCCATCCAAAAAAGCACAGGACCGTCCACTTTTCAATATTTTTTATTGTTTGACAGGCATTTACAACGTTCCATTCATAGACCTAAAAACATAAAAATAGACCTTCTTTCAGCTTATAAAAGAAATATATAAGAACTTTTGACATAGACACGTCATGACCTTATGTACAAGAGACAATGGCACCCTCTCCAAGCACCAGACTTTCCAGCATTTTCAGACAAACCCGTTGCACTGGGACTGGTCAGTGGGACTATTAGAAGCCTCCGCTTCAGTTTTCCACCCAGACACAATCGAATTAGAGATGATATGGAACAATGCAGTGATACAAAGGGTATAGAAACCATTCTAAAGCTCTTTAAGAAAATCAGAAGATATAGCAAAAATTTAATAGAATAAAACTCTCAAAAGATCAAGCTCAAAGCCCTGGAAACCCGAAAGGGAAGGGACACAGGGTGGGGAAGCAGGTAAAGCAAGCAGGGGCACAAGAGCGTGATGTTCTGAACTCTCTATTGTCTGGAAATATAAATTCATAACTGATTTTTACAAAATATAATTCCTAAAGCTACTATAAAATTCAGGTCTTTAAAGTACCTACTGATGTGTCAAACACCAAATAGATATTTTCCCCAAAAAGAAAGTTTTCATATTATTTAAACCTTTTTTAGGAAGTGGACATTGTGAAATGGGAAGAAAAAAAAAAAAGCTATAAACCTTTAAAAAAATTTTTTTGAAAGTGCTTTAAATTGTTTTTGTTCATCCTGTTTGGAAACCTGTTTAGAACATTAGTTGTTTTCTTTTTTTTTTAGCATGTTTACCCTGTTTGTTGGCATGAAGAAAGTGTTAAATACAAGACATGTTTTTGAAAAGGTTGTTTTGTTAAGAGGTTTGGTTATGGACTATCAGGGAAGGGGTAGGTCATCTGTGGATGGAGATGTAACTATGATGGGAAAACCAATGATCACCATGGCAACCCCATGAAAAGGAGTCTCCCCTCCCCCGCCATGTGCAACAGACACACACACTGCCCATTCTGGTGTCACGTTTAATCCAACCAAGCTCCCATCTCAAATAGAGATTCAAACATTAAAAAAAGAAGAAAAAGAAAAACTGCTTCTTGGGAAAAAAGCTTCTCCTAAGCATCTTGTTGGCCTTTCATATATAAATATAAAATCACCACACCTCACTCTCTCTGTAAAAGGTAAAATCCTCATTCTTTAAACTCAGAGTTACACTAATACTGTAAAAGTCTCATCTGTTTGTGCCCCCCTGCATCTCAGATAAAATACAAAAAATAGTGTTTTTTTTAAAGTGATAAATTTGGATCTCTTTTCAAGGAGTTTGGCATCTTTATAATTCTATGCAAAACTAGAACTTCCGAACACCGACATCAAGTAAGACCAGCCATAGACTAAAACAGAAGAGGAAAAACGGAAAAATTTTAAAAGGCTCATCAAAACATAAATCTTCACCCTCTCCTCACACATTCTTAAAATACAGATATTCTCGGACATTTAAGAGGGAAAGGAGAAAGAACACTGCGAGCTATACAGTTGCTTTGTTTTCCCAACTAGGAAGTGGCTCCTGGATTAATTTCGGATAGAGTCCTTATTAATTTTTCGTGTGTTATCCCTTAAGCTAATCTGTTGTACATAGTTCAACTCCTGGGGTAATTTGCTTTCCAGTGCTATAGAATTTTTCTTTCTTTTTTCTTTTTAAATTCTTTTAGGCCCTGATTAATTGAGAATAAATAAAAGCCCTTAGTAATATACAGAAGCTCAAGCTGATTTGGGATTCTTGAACAGTTCCTTCCGATGTGGTTAAAAATGATCAAGTTGGGTGGCTACATGGCTTCAGAACAAAGTCAGCTGCCAAAACTGTTTGTGTGCAAGAGTGCGACTTAAAGGGAGCTTTTTTCCCCCCATCGAGGGTCCCGTGGGGGGGAGCGTGGGGGGCGGTGGAGTGGGGTGGGGGGCCGGAGACGTATCTACACGGACTCGCTACGGATGGGGGAACGTGGCACAGTCAGATCTCAGTGTTCAGCTTGCGGGAGGGGGCAAAGTCTTCGCGCCTAACCCAGATGACCTCCTCGCTCGTCCTCTCCGGGGCTCCGTTGACGCCCGACAGGGCAGCTTGCTTCTTGAGCTGCGCCATGCGGGACGCGTGGCTGTCCAGGGGCTTCCGGCCCCGCTCCCGCTGAGTGATGCAGGCGGCCTGAAGCCGCTCCTGCAGGTCTCTGTCCGCCGCGGCGCCCTTGGCCGACTCACAGAACTCGTCATCGTCACTGAGGATGTCTGTCTCCTTGATGTCATCCTGCTCTTCATACTGAGCAAGATCAAACTGTTCCTCCACCCAGCGGTCAGTGTCCCCGCCACCGGGTGGCTGCTGGGGGTCTTTCTCCGGGCTGCTGGCGGAGATGGCATCGGAATCAATGGTAAACCTGTTTCGGGCCAGTCGCCGCCTCCTCCTCCCAAGAGACTTGCTTGGGGCGGACACTGCACACACACACAAAAATATAACAATAAAACCCCCACATGCTTTACGTGTGATGAAAATCCAGAAAGCAAATACAAGCTAAAGGAAAGGAAAAGATTAGGAGATATGCATTTAGGGCCTGGGTATCATTTGGGGCTTAGAGTCCAGGCTGTCTCGGCAGGCTGGGAGGGGGGCTTTACCTGGCACAGATGTCTGGGCTTAAGAGGATATTCTAGTCAGTGAATGGAGGGCAAGGAGGCGGTGGGGTGGTGATAGGGACATGGGTGGGTTGTAGGTTATGGGGAAAAGGGGATTTGACTCCCTCTGAAATAATCCAATTCTCTACCTGTGTACCTGGGAGGCAAGTAATAAGGATTCCTGCTGTTGTCAAGTCCACCACTGACCCTGGGATTGACTAGTGCCCTCCTTCCTGACCATGGCCTGCGGCACAGTGCTCTGAGGATCCCCCAGGGGCTGTCCTAGAGTCATTTAGTAAGGGTGGAGATGCTTTCAGCATTTCACTGTCTTTAGAGAAATCACCATGATGTACCAAGGAGGGGGAAATACTGGTCCAAGTTATATTGCTTTTTTTTTTTATTGCTTTCTGAATGTCACATTTCTTGAGGATCTTCAGGTACCTTAAGGGTGCACCATTGTTTTTGGAGCAACTACAGAAAAGACGGGGTCTCAGAGATGTCAAGTCCTCTTTCTGACAAAGCCTCAGGTGAAACTGAGGCTAAAGCAACTTTGAGCCTTAGTCCCTTCCTGACTCTGTTCTATGTATCCCCAATTTCTCTTCCACAAAGCGATTAAACTACTAGTGCTTGAGTGGAATGAGAAACGAATAATACAACACTCAAGCAGCTGATGAGCAAAGTGCAAAATAAAGTGACTAACAGTTAAGAAAAACAAATCTCTGTATTCTGTATTTTCACCTCACTGCCCTCTAGGAAGTCACTATTACTAAAAACAAACAAAATATGCCACCCAGTCAAGCAAACAATCACACAGACACACACACACACACACACAAAGACACATGGAAACACTGCCACTTCTCCACGGACAGTGAAATGTACCATGTGCTTTCCCATTGGAGTGGGGAGCCTAGACACCAATAAGGAGCTGCCTTTCTGAAATCTATGCCCCGAAATTCATTAAACTGCTTCAGGGCTACAAGAAGTAAGATGACTGTTCATAATTACTGCCAAATATAGCCTTGACTTCAAATACAGCAGGTGCAAGGTCAGTAAGCCGGACAGTGGTCTAAATTGGCTCCCATTCTGACCATCCTCTGTCTCAGATCCCTGTGTTTCCATCATCATTCCTCTCATTCAAGGCAGGGAATGAGAATCACTCCCGGAAAAACAGAAAACAGAATTAAAAAAATAGTACTACTCCATTGGAAAGAAGCAAAAATTATTGTTCAGTTTTACCTCAATATCATCACAGTGGAGCCTGACAGTCTCCACTCACTATATTAGAAGTACCTTAATTCCAAACTGGGATACTGGAAATATTTGTCAAGGATGTGCTGGCTGAAGTATTTAGGGGTAAGAAGTGCTACTGTCTGTATTCTGAAAACGTGTCAAAAGCAAGATGAGTTGGTGGATGATGGATGGATATGTGTTAATGAAAATATATAAAAATGTTAATTACAGACAGCAGGTAGGAATGTGTATAATTCTTTCATTTGTTCTATATGTCTAAGAATTTCCATAAGAAAATGTTGAAACAACATAAAAATGTCTAGTTGGATCACTGGCAGACATTTGGTGAAGGGAGGCAGAATATTTGCCGTTACAGTTCTATTCAAACAAGAGAAAAAGGAAAAATAAACTAGCAGGGTGTCATGAATCACGACAATGAGTAATGGAGCATAAGAATCTATCCTTTACTAAAAGAATAAATAATAACCCAGCCAGCCTTATGGGGTTCCAAGAGACAATCTTTGACTTGAGTACTGCCATTACTCACTGTTAAGACTGATTAGCTAGTACAGTGCTGACCCACTCAAACACAATTTTCAAATCATCTAATGTAATGATGAGAGTGAGGGACTTCAAAAGTAAAGACTTTCTTTAGCCAAAAATGAGCCATTGGGCTCTGAAATCAAGGCTTTCTCTCTTGATATTCAAGATAATAGGGCAGGTTGTAGCAACTCTGTCTTCTTTCCAAAGGGATCTCAGCAGGGAAACTTCTTAGTATCCCACAGACTACAAATGCTTAGTGAATGGAGCTCTAACTTTAGGTTCATCAATTAACAACTAAAACATGGCCAATGACAGGTGGGTTTTCCTGAGGTTGGGACACATAGCCCCAATCCTAATTACATATATCTTGAAAGTAAAAGAAACAAATGAGATAATTCCAAGGTGAAATTCTCTGCTATGAGCTCTAAAGGGATGAGCAAAGCTATTTAATATATGAGGACTCCAGGAGAAATCGTGGATGGGGAAGTATGGATACTGGCAAGCCCAGAAGAGTGCTAGGTGTTCACCGTACCAGGTTTCCAATAAACACTTAGCAATTGATTGAAGGATAGATGTAACTAGTCCCTTTAACATTAGCTAAACTTAAGGTACTTGGAGTGTAATATACCCTGTCAAGCTAGGCAGGTTATGTCTATGAAAACCTTCAGCCATTCACAGTGCCATTCCTGCCTCTTCAACACAATTGAGAACAGGCGGAAAATTCACCAGAACAGAAGGCGTTTTGGCGAATACAAAGGAAGCCTCTTTTATTGGAATGTTCCCTGCAAAATTTTGGACTACTTCTTAAGAAAGGAGTGATAAAAACGTTAAATCTTGATGTCTTTAATACCCAAGTGTTATGAAAATATCTTTCTTCCTAGATAGATTTTAATGCCATTTACAGATAGTAGTATTGATTTTTACTGCTTTAAGGTGATAGAATAAGTCCTAAAAGAGTATTTACTCTGGGACCATTTAAATTCCATATTCTTCTTTTCTAATAGCAGCTCAAGGCTGCCCCAAATCAACACAGAAGCTAAAATTAACATTGCAGGCACAGGTGAGGGTAACATCTGACGGGTCATCTGGTCTACCAAACATGGCCTCCCTACTGAGGACAGGCCTGGCCGTGTTTCTGGAGAACAAAGCCACCATGTTCTCAGAATGGTGGGCTGTGACCTTGCTGAGACATCACACACTGCTTTTTTTTTTTGCTGGACAAAGCTGGCTGTCATGCAAAGCAGCAACTCTCATTCGGCAAGCAGGCTAAGACAGCTCCTCCAAGTAGGAGAAGGCGCTCACTTCCTGGCTTGGCGACTGAGAGGGGGAGCTCACCAGCCAGGAGGAGGAGGGAAGCCAAGGGAGAGTTTGAGGGCGGGCGAGAGGCTTAAATCAGCGGAGGGAGGCAAAGGCAGGGAACCTCACACCAGGGAAGAATGGACTCCGACATTAGCCCCCACAAGGCCACATCTAAGCCTTGCTCAACGAGCACGTCAGTTCTACAGTGGAGTGGGGGTGACGGGGATTTTGAATGTCTGAATCCCCACAGTACCTGCCCTGCTCATGGCCGGCCTGGCCCCTTTCAGCGCACACAACCGCTTTCCTCCGAAAGGGACATATTGCTGGGACGAGGGAAGGCTCTCGGTCTTCAGGAGCTGTCTTCTGTGCTTATCTCGCAGGATGGAATGCACGGCCTTCAGGAAATCCTTTCGGCTCTCTGGGGAGCTATGAAAAGAAGATTTACACGTGTTAGGGAAACAGCACTTAACACACGGTGAACTTCTGATGCTATCAGGTACAGTCAAACAAATATCCCCGAGGACCAAAGTTAAAGATGGGAGGCCACCACTCCAATTTCACTGCCGAGGAGCGTTTTCATCACTGGAGATAAAGAACACATATTCCTTTCACTTTATGCTTTGTGACTCATCTCCTGCATCCAATCTGGGACAGAGCACCCCATTACTGAATAGATTGATGGAGAGATGGATTTTACGGACAGAGTTGCCAGATTCTGCTCTCAGTACTTAAGGCAGAGCCTTTCATTCCACAGTGTTTTTACAGACAAAGGAACCAAGAGATTCTTGCAGCTCTGCAGCGCCCCTGAAATAATGTCCCAACACCCTGAGCTTCCTCTAATTTGGCCTCCTTGTTAACACATTACTGACTGGGGAATTTCTACAGAACCTAACATCTGTGGCCAGTCATTTACTAGGTTGGCCAAAAAGTTCATTCAGGTTTTTCATCGTATCTTAGAGAAAACTTGAACGAACTTTTTCGCCAACTCAATATTATGTAAGCGAAAATTGAAACAACTCCGGTCAACAACATTTGGATGACAAAAAAGACATATTAATACATCTCTAGTCAGTAATGTTTTAAATATATCAATGCCTCCCACAGCACATGTCAACAGGAAAATATTAAAGTTACATTGTTAAGAACTGGAAAATCTTCCCAAGTCCCAATTCCCAAAGTACATCCTAGGTCAGTTATTTTTCTTGCCAAGATCTCAATATTTTTACCCAGGTAACTTTTACCTGGTATTCCCTATTAACAATAAATACGGCATCTCTGGGGCAGGTTCATTGGACCCTGGTGGATTTAACAACAACAACAACAACAAAATCACAAGTATATTAGCCTAAATGGATAATGTGGTAAAGGAGGGCTACATGCGGAAAGGGTGGTGCTAAACCACACATAGATTATTTGAAAAAAATTTCTGTTCTAGTTCCAACAGGTTCCCCGGATTTGGATTTATTGTTTCCTGTCATCCAACACAAACAGGTGAAGCAGAAATACAGGATACAGGCTTTGAAGTCAAACCCACTGAGTTTGAACCCAGAGTTCATTTGCTATAAGGTTTTAGCAAAGTAGCCTCTGTGAGCCTTGACACCTCATTTGTAAAAATGGAATAAATACCTCAGGCTGATTAACTGAAATAATGCATGAAAAGTGCTTAGCCTAGTGGATGTTTGGGAAATGTGTCTTCTTACTGTATCAGCAGTCACACTGTAAAATATTATTAACAACCATAAAATATTCTGTTCAGAGTTTGGGCTGCACTTGAGAAAAGTGCAATTCTCAAATTCTCAAGAGCCCAAAGAGAAGGAGGTGACGGAGGAGCAGAGGGGAATGGGGAGGGAAGGGTAAGAATAAGAAGAAATAAGTAGACGCCCACATCCTAACTTCTGCTTCCACTCCAGATCTGCAGGTGAACCCGAGTCACCTGCGCCAGCCTCCCTGGGCTGAACTTGCCCTGCGTGATGATGAATCCCTGCAACACGGCTCCGCGCTCCCCTCCTCCCCGCTGACTCTCCCATCTGGTGCATCTCAGCGATGTTATAGTACAAACCCCAAAACCAAACGTTAAAAGACAACCATGTCCTTCTAACCCACCAAACGTACACAGGGGAAGGACGCCCTCGTCCAAATGTTGGATATGTACGAAAACTCCCATTTCCTTTTAGACAGATACTAAATTGACCAGTTTACTGTCTGTATTCTAATAAAATTAATTGATCCGATGACTCTTACTCAATTAAGTGTTAAGTACTTTCTCAAATGTACAGGAAAAAGAATATAGCTTCTAAGGACTCACAGGCTGGTCCAGAGAACCCAGGGGAGTTGGGGACACCAAGCACAGTCATATTCCTTCCCCCTGGGCAGCACAGCCCACACTGCACAGCTCCAGGCTCACCTGCAACACAGGTGGAAGACCCTCTCCGGCCTCCCTTCGGACTCCGACTTGACATGGACGATTTCACACACGGCATTTGCCTCCGCATCTAGGTAAAGTAAAATGAGGATGAATGAGAGTATGTTTCAAAGAAATTTATTTGCATTTTTATAAAAGCATCTTGCATGCTTTGGTGTCAAGATTAAATAGTGCAGAGCCGCCTAAGACCAAAGCAACTTCATTCCTGGCCCACGATCTCAAAAGGCTAAGTGATTGAGAGCTTAATGGGTGCAAAAGAAAAGAACGCTTGGAAATTTTCCAGTTGCTAAAATCTCCCTCTGGATGGTCTAAAAGGACAATCAGTCAATCATACTGATGGAAGAACTGACCCTTTCAGCTTCACCGCCTATTTGGCTGAACTATTTTAATTAAGTAATTCGTTGTTTTGGCAACAGTTGGACGAGATGGAACCCAAGATTCCAATGTAGGCCAGTGATAAAGAGAGGCAGGCCCTTTCCATCAGCAGGACAGCCTTCCCACTGTGACCAGGCCTGGTGCCCTGGACAGGCATGTCCTGGGAATAAATGGGGCTCTTCTTTCTCAGTCCACCCATAGAGCCCAATCTGAGTGAAGCAAAAGTGGTATCTGAGAAGGTAAGAATAAGCTATATGTAGAAGTAATTTCTAAGTCTTTCAGTGCCTGAATATCATATTATTTTACCATGTTATTCATTATTAGTGTTTATAAAAGAGACAGTTCATTGTAGGTACTCTGCACATTGTGAAGTCTCACGCTTACCTAGTGGTTCCACACCCTGGTCACAACAAATCCTCATCATGCCCACATTATTTAAACCCAACCAGGACCCATATAAAGTAAGTTTCACAAGTTCTCCCAAATGCAGACAAAAATCTAGAAATTTCCATCTTCTGATTCTCAAATCCATTGGCATGTACTTCATAAGAAGATGTGTGGGCTAGTCTTTACAACTCCATGAAAATAAGCTTTCATCTTGATGATTTTAAAGTTGATTTGAGTGAAAACCCGAGGATGAGAATGCAATGTCACATTCACAAAGATGGCTTTGTTTTCCAAACTTATGATCTTCACGTACAGTCCTCAAGGAAAGCGAAATTCCTGCCTGAGAAGGGCTTTACAGTGTGCTGCAAACATGGGCTTTTCCGGATACAAACCAGGCGCAAGGAAACACAGGAACCAGATAATTCAGAACCTGAGACTGTAAAGACAATACTAGTATTTAAGAGCCCAAACTTCAAAACACTATTAGAGTTGTTCGTAGACCTAAGATTTCTAGGTTCCTGAAAATTCATCCGTAATCAATTTTACTAATCAAATCAGAGTAAAAAAGCAACAGGGTAAATCTCTGGACCGGAAGGTTTGCCAGACAAATATTCATAAGGTAAATAGTCACCCTCAATGCATTTACCTGTCGTAATTTTTGCATTTGAGTTCTCTTTATGCGACGCTTAAGAGCTGTGAAGGAAGCGATTTCCAGTTTAACTTGGGTGAGTAACTGAAGGTTTACCAAATACTGCAGGTGGTCTGTCCTCATGACACAGGATTAGGAAAGACTTGGTTCTATAAGGACTAGAGGCACTTTTGCCTGATGGAGGGGACAAGTGCAAACCAGGAGAAGAGGAGAGATGCCAATCAGACACAAAGAACTGTGCACTCATACTAGATGCCAGTGAGAAACGGCCATCTCCTGCCATGTTAATAAACAAGAAATGTCACAGCCATCAGTGATTTTTGGCCTCCAAAGGTGAATGAGGGCTCCCAAAACTGCATTCCACAGGATGCTGCCAGCCCCTACAGTGACTGCTGAGGAGCTGGGGGAACGCAAGAAGCAAGGTGAACAGGGAAACAGGATTGACCCCAGACAGCTGAGGTGCATATGAAAGGAATGATCCCTTACACAGAATGCTAAATTCTTAACTTGATACCTGATCTTTGATGTTTAGACTGCCTGTTCCCTTTGTGGCAAACTTGTATATAGCCTGACCTCCCCTCCTGCCTCCTTGGAGCAGGTTTCTCAGAGCTACTGAGATGCTGTCTCCTGGGCTCGGAGTCCTAAACTTTCCCACCAAATAAGATAACTCTGCTTTCAGGTTGTGACTGTACTTTTTCGTCGACACCAGCAACACAATACAGAGAAGTGCAGATGACTGTGCACCTGCAGAGGTCCACTTTCCCAGCCTCTCTTTACTACCAGAAAGCCGCACCTGCTATCCAGGTGGGACAGGGATTAGCATGTTCCAAGAGTTTCCACTTGACCCCAAAGCTGCTCCCCGCAGGGTGTGCCCGGGAGAACCACCGCTAATTGCTCCTTCCTAATACAGCCTCCAATGAAACCCTGGATGGGCCCCGAGTCACAGAAACACTGCTATTCTAAGTCAGTACCATGCTGACATTCGCCTCTCTTCTCATGCACTAAAGCACCATCTAATCAAGTACTGAGTTGGCCAAAACGTTCAGGACTGTCCATAGCATCTTACTGAAAATCCTGAACAAACCATTTGGCCAACCCAATACATTCATCACTACCTGACAACTGGCTTCACGGATATTTGGGTTCTATTACCCAAAGAAGTGACATTTCATGCTTATACAAAGATAAAGGTTTTTAATGTTTCAGGGGGTAAAAAAATGTATTCAATGTTTTTTTGTGTGTGCTTTGGAGGCCTTTCGGGGTCTCTCAGTTAAAAGTTCAGTAAGTTATTTACATGGGCTTTATCTGCTCACGGTCTCAAAGGTTCTTTCCAGAAGCACAAGACTCACTGCTTCTTAGATGTGTCACTGTAAAGTTATTAATATATATAACAGAATGAATAGAATCCCTTGGAACAGGAGTAAAGGCATGACGTCCATTCACTTGGATCATTTAACAAATAGTTGGGCAAATAAGAGGCAATGAGGAGACTGAGGGAAAGGAGAAAAAAGATGGTGGAGTGGTTGGAGCCAAGAGTGTGGATTGAGAAACAGCTCATACATAGAAAGATGTACCCAGCCCATTTCAGAGTTTACCTGCACTTGCCAAAGCGCGAACCTGCAGAGCTTCAGTAGGAATCATGTGTCGAAATCGGAAGGGGTCCCAATCCTCATAAATTGAAAGCCTGTGTGAGCCTACCTGTAGGGAGAGAAGGAACCAGGCGCATGAGATCCATGTCTCAGTCTGGACCAGACCCTCATACTTTCTAAACCAGGGATGCTGCAGACACAGAACAGCCCTGTGGTTGCCAAGGGGGAGAGGGGGTGAGGGACTAGGAGTCCAGCATTAGCAGAGGCAAAGTGTTATATACAGGATGGATAAACAACAAGGTCCTAGAGTATGGTACAGGGAGCTGTGTTCAATAGCCTGTGATAAACCATATGGAATAGAATAAAAAGAGGAATATCTATATGCATATAACTGAGTCGCTTTGCTGTACAGTAGACACTGGCACAATACTGGACTCCAATTGTACTTCAAAAAATAATAAAACTTAAAACATTACTAAAACTAAATTATTTTTATTTAAAAAGTTAAATTGTTTTAATTTTCAAAATAAAAACAGCAGTGCGGGAATCCTGGGCTGCCCCTTACCAGCCCCGTGAGCACTTCTGTTCACCCACAGCAGCAAGCCAGAGGCCAGGTGACAAATCTGCTGAGGGTGTGCAAATGAGCTTGCTAACCAAATTCAGGCAAAAGAGAGACAAAAGGAAAAGGAGAGAAGGGTCCCCAAAACAAGAACAGAGGGGGGACAGGAAGAACAGGGAGGGGATAAAACTGGTGTTGGAAAGTTCTGGCCATGGTAGGTTCAATAGTTATTTACTGGGTTGGCCAAAAAGTTCACTCAGGTTTCCCCATGTTATGGAAAAACCCCAACGAACTTTTTGGCTAACCCAGTATTTTTATGCTCTAAATGTGAGCCACCTACAGGATGGCCAATTTCCTCAAATGCTCAGTTAACACCACAGAAAAAGAAACAGATCATAAAACACTCATGCCTGACAAAGGTTCAGAATTATAACTGCACAGAGCCAACTGAGAAGCAGATAGAAAGGGGAGATGCTTGGAAACTGTGTCTTACGAGTTTCTTCTTCTGTTTGGTACCATCTTTATAGACAAGGACCACGGCAGTTTTGAAGACTGGAAAAACATAAAATGAAGGCGGTTACGGCACGGAAGGCGTTGGGTTTTCCCCTTTGCTTCAATAACTTGTGGTAACAAACACTACGGTTATGAAGAGAACACAGTCCCCATGAATGAGCTCCCCTTCCACCCGCCACTCCCCCAGCACATCTCAGAGGCACAACAGCCTGCTCAGACACAATTTTCCAGGTCCCAGAAAAATACAGGAAGCCTGTATAGATGGAAATAAACCCTCCTGCCCCGCTGGAAACTTTGGGGGTAAATATATCTTTTAACTACGCAATCTCTTCAAGCTTCAAACTTCAGCTTACACACATTTAACAAAAGTACCAGTTTAGCAGCTGAAGGAACAATGCAAACATCAATAATCATAACAGTGCTTAAGGTAATGCCTATTGCTGTAAATCAAAATGATATTACACAGTGCTCATAATTCACAAAATATAATTCATCTTCTTGACCCGAATAAATAAAAATTGGTTTACTAAGAAGAATGCAATTCTACTTCTTCCAAACAGGATGAATCTTAAGCCATTTCAGGACTTCTCTAGGAGTCCAGTGGTGGAGACTTAGCCTGTCAACTGCAGGGGGTGCACGTTCGACCCCTGGTAGGGGAGCTAAGATTCCACATGCCTCCATGGCCAAAAAACCAAAACATAAAACAGGAACAACATTGTAACAAATTTAATAGACTTTGGAGAAGGTGGATCAAACTGAGAGAGTAGCACTGAAATATATACATTACCATATGTAAAACAGAGAGCTCACGGGAAGCTGCTATATAACACAGGGAGCTCAACCTTGTGCTCTGTGACAACCTAGAGGGGTGGGGTGAGGTGGGAGGGAAGTTTAAGAGGGAGGGGACACATGTAGGCCTATGGCTGATTTATATTGATGTATGGCAGAAATCAACAAAACATTGTAAAGCAACTGTCCTGAATTAAAAATAAATTTTTAAAAAAGATTTTAAAAATGGTCCACATCAGAAAAAAAAAATCTTAAAAAAAAAATAAGCTGTTTTTAGAAGCTAGGAGTGTGTTGTTTTATTCTTATATTCTTTGGGGGCGAGGCGGAGGGGAGGCAGTGGAATGGTGTCACGCATAATCTTCCATAGAATACCTTAAGCAATGCCAAGCACATTTAACACTCAGTGATTCTAACTCCTCCTGGAAGAAGAACCCGTGGCCAGCACAACAGGGGTGCCCCCAGTCCATCGCTGGCTCTCTGAATCAGGGTCTCTATCTCCCTTTACCCCCTGACCCCGAGTCAGACTAGGGACCCTGTCAGTCACACAGAGGGGGCACCCCTGGGGTACCAGAAACAGAATTCTCAGGGACAGGCCCCAGGCTCTCTACAGACCAACCCAACGTGTCTGGCCCCTTTTCATCCTACCCAGTTAGGATGGGTCAGGTTCCCGATGTTTAAGACTGCTCTCATCTCCGCTGTGGGAAAAGAGGTGATAGGGCACAAAGAGAGCTATCCCAGCACTGAGTCTGGGCTGTCTAAGCACCTGACATCATAAAAACCCCAGCGGCCAGACCGTGAGGTTCCCACTGACCCCAGGAGGCCACAGCAGCTCTGACGGCGGACATGCACCAGTGCCTGAGGAGGCCCTGGGTCCCGACCACGAAACCTTCAGAAACCACAGTGGCCAGGACAGCAGGGCCCTTTAAAAGCGAGGGAGCTCCCCTCCAGGAGAGGGCAAGGATGCCAGTGACCCACCACCTCCTTGGGACCAGAACTCAGTGAAACTGTTGTCATATTACTGGCCTGCCTTGGTTTACCTGGACCATCTAGGATCATCGTGGGAGGACCACAGTGGACCTCAGCCTGGCCTATGAATACCTCTGCCTTGATCCCTCCCTGGGGTGACTCTCACTCAACCAACTCCAAGTGTTGCCCATCCCATTGGACACAGCCTTGACCTTCAAAACTCCTGGCTGCCCTGGCCAGCCTAAAACACTTGCTCTATATCCCAAAGGATGAGCATCTAACACCCTTCCAGGGTTAAGTCTGAACAGACGATGTCTGTTCTTTTTTTAAAGGTGATGATCATCAACCCTGAGCACAGGCTAGCCTTCCTGAGAGTAAAACATCAAGGTGCTATGTTGGCAGCCGGTCAACTTCAGTTTCAGAAGAAAAGCAGCACCATTTCCTGAGATCAGAGGTTCCAACGGAAACAAGCCCAAAGCTGCCTGCTCAGTGCTAACTACTTCCCTCATAGCAACTCTTCCTTGTTTCAAAATGCATTTCTAAGGCTCTGTTAGTTCTGCCTTGCTACTTAAAAATCACACCGAAACTGCCAACATGTCACCTTTTAAGGACTGGGAATTGTAAAAAAAAAAAAAAAAAAAAAAAAGCTCATTATGATGACAATAGTCTGTTTATGCGTGCTCAGTTGCTTCAGTCATGTCTGACTCATTGTTACCATGTGGATTGTAACCCACTAGGCTCCTCTGTCCATGGGATTCTCCAGGCAAGAATACTGGAGTGGGTTGCCATGCCCTCCTTCAGAGCCAAACACACACATACTGCCCCTGACCTGGGCTTGTGTCACGAAAGCCCCAAACCTTAAAACTGGCATTTTCCTGGACCTTTTCTATCACAGATTGGCAAGCTAGGGCCCACCCGTTTCTGCTCAACCCACCAAAATGGTGCCCATTTGTTTACATACTGTCTATGGTTGCATCTGGCTACATATGGCCTCTGGGTCTGCGAAGCCGAAAATATTTACTCTGTGGCCTTTCACAGAGCAAGTTGCCAACCTCCTGGTTTCTCCCACTCATATGATTTTCTTATTCTAAATCTGTTGATTTCTAACAGCAGGGAATCTGTAAAATATAGGAGATAGATATGAAAAATTCCAATCCTAACCTCTGGTATGGCTCATCTGTGCCCAGAATCAGAGACAGGGAGAGAGAAGGTTTGGGTCATTTCCTTCAGAATCCTACATCCCATAAATGACCTACTAAGAAGTATCAGGAAGCTCCCAGACCTCTCCGCACAGTGGATCAGAATCTGCCAATGCAGGGGGCACGGGTTCAGTCTCTGGTCCAGGAAGATTCCACATGCCAAGGAACTTCTTAGCCTATGTGCCACAAGGCTTGAGCCTTTGCTTGAGAGCCTTGGAGCTGAAACCTGCACGCCCTAGAGCCTGTGCTCTGCAACAAGAGAAGCCACTGAAATGAGAAGCCCATGCACTGCAACTAGAGAGTAACCCCTGCTCTCCACAACTAGAGAAAAAGCCTGCATAGCAGCAAAGACCCAGTGCAGTCAAAAATAAATCAATATTTAAAAAAAAAAAAGAAATTGCAATATTAGAAACAGAACTTCTAAGGATGGGAAATGAAACAAACAGTATCCCTCCCCCTGCCAAAAATATCCACCCCTATCAAAAATCACCAGCGTATAAAACTACCCCACTAACTCCTCGGAATATCATACTTAGTGATATGCTTTTCCTTTACACTTATATGCTTATTACTTTTAATTAGATGGCATCAACAGCTACAATAATGGCTCTTTGGAATTTTTAGGGATACCACTAAGGTTTTCAAAGAAGGCTGAGGGACCTAATTAGGAAATCCAATGAATCTTTGTACAAAACTTTCTGATTTTAATACCACTGGGATGTTCCACTTGGGTATGTACTGTTTACATTATACAAGAAAAGAACAGTTCAGTTTAAAAAGCAGTAAACAGAGAGAACAAGATGGCGGAGGAGTTGGTCGATGTGGAGTTCATCTCTCTCCATGGATTCATCAGGAATACACCTTCAGACCCAGAAGTGCATGCAGAACACCAGCTGAGAGCGGGCAGGAGTACCTGACCAGTGGAAGAGAATATATAGAACCACGCAAAACTCGGTAGGACGAAGGAACTAGGAGGAAAAACAGGAGTGTTAGAAGGACTGGACCTGCCCTTGGTGGGTGGGGGAACTGAACCAGGGTCCAGTCCCCACATGGGAGCAATTGTCAGAAGAGAAACATTTAAGGGTGAGAGCAAAAGAGCTGATCTGTGGCAGCCTAAATGGAATGAGAATAAGACAGTCCTTGCCACAGCCATGCATACCCCGGACAGGGACGCAGATCCCCTGGAAGGCGCAGCAGCTGGGAGCTGGAGTTTAGGGATTGTGGAGCAATCCTGCTCTCTGTGGAGCAGGGTGAGGGCTGCTGTTGACTGCGGAGAGACAGATGGATTGAAGGGATGTGAGGGAGGAGACTGTGGTGGGAAATGCCTGTGGAGGAAAGCTGGGCAGCCATGGAAGCAAGGCGATACTGCTGAGTCAGCGTAGGGGGTGGCATCATCACCATAGCCTGTCTCTCCTCACACGCCAGCATTGGTAGCTGAACAATAGAGAGGCTGCCCCAACAAACGCCTGATGCTCTGAACTACAGAGTAGGACCCCAGCCAGGGTGCTCCTTTAAGTGCCTGACATGCCGATCTACAGAGTCGTTCCCCAGCCAGGGGGGCCCCTCTGTGTGCCTGACACGCCGAAAAACAGAAGGACCCTAGACAAGGGAGCCCTTTAAGTGCCTGAACTGGTGGAGCCACGGAGAAAGACTGGCCAAAGAAGCATTCTGATCACCATGTACAAGAGGCTTGGAAAAAGACTCTGATAGGGCCATAACTCCTGTGGCGGAGGCAGTCCATGTCCCTGCACACTTGATGCCGCCAGGGTCCCTGCAAGCCAAGCAGCTGCGCCACCTTCATGCTCAACTCTCACTGGGGCAGAGCTGCCACAGGCAAAAAAAGTCTTGCATCTATGCACGTAGGGTCACTTCAGTTGTGTCCAACTCTTTGCGATCCTGCAGAGTGTGGCCTGCCAGGTTTCTCTGTCAGGGGGGTTCTCCAGGCAAGACTCCTGGAGCATACTGGCCAATACTGGTTTCCATACCCTTCTAGAGCACTATATTTCCTGCTGCCCTAGCTCCAAATGCCACCCCCTCCACCCCGTGCCTGGTGTTGCCAGAACCCCCTTGACCCAAGCAGCTGCACCACCTCCACACCTGGCCCCCACGGGGCACACCCACGTCCTCCAGGGCAGCCTCAGGACCAAACGCCAGTGAACGACCCACATGCAGAGGTGGAAATAAAACCACAATTGAAACCCAGGGGCAGTGTGGCTAAGGAAGAAGACCCAAACATTCCCACCAGCTGTACAAGCTGCAGATTAAATGCACATGATCAACTAGGCAGACTCTGTGTCTATGGAATATATAAAAGGTCACTGAGAGCTCCCACAGAAGAAAACTCACTAGTTCTGATAGCTGTGGACACTGGAGGCAAGAACACACAGGAGGAGGACCAGGTTAGAATCTGAGCTGCCCCCACAGCAGGTCCAGAGATCAGCACACTGGTGGAGGGCATCCTAGGGAGGTGAGGTGGACTGTGACTCCCAGCGAGAGAAGGGACTCTGACAGCAGTGACAAGAAAACCATTATTATTCTTACATTGTGACTTGTTCTGTTGAATCTTTAGGATTTTTTTTTTTTCCTATTTTTCCCCCTCTGTTATAGCTGTCGATTTTATTGGCACTATGAAATCTAACTAAGCTTTTGAGTTTTTTTTTTTTTCTGTCACATTTTCTTTTGTTTTTATAAACCTCTGCCTCTACTTTGGGCTTTTGCAGCTCTGTAGTTTTCTTTTTTTCTCTCTCTCTCTTTTTTAATTCTTAATTTTTTAAACCTATTATTATTTTTTTACATTTATTCCTTTTTTGTTTTCCTACTGTGCTTTTCACCTTGCAGTTAACCTTTAATATATATTCATTTCAGTTCAGTCACTCAGTCATGTCTGACTCTTTACGACCCCATGAACCGCAGCACGCCAGGCCTCCCTGTCCATCACCAACACCCGGAGTTCACCCAAACCCGTGTCTACCGAGTCAGTGATGGCATCCAGCCATCTCATCCTCTGCCATCCCCTTCTCCTCCTGCCCTCAATCTTTCCCAGCATTGGGGTCTTTTCAAACGAGTGAGCTCTTCACATCAGGGAGCCAAAGTACTGGAGTTTCAGCTTCAGCATCAGTCTTTCCAATGAACACCCAGGACTGATCTCCTTTAGGATGAACTGGTTGGATCTCTTTGCAGTCCAAGGGACTCTCAAGAGTCTTCTCCAGCACCACAGTTCAAAAGCATCAATTTTTTGGCGATCAGCTTTCTTCACAGTCCAACTTTCATATCCATACATGACCACGGGAAAAACCATAGCCTTGACTAGACGGACCTTTGTTGGCAAAGTAATGTCTCTGCTTTTTAATATGCTATCTAGGTTGGTCATTACCTTCCTTCCAAGGAGTAAGCGTCTTTTAATTTCATGGCTGCAATCACCATCTGCAGTGATTCTGCAGCCCAGAAAAATAAAGTCAGCCACTGTTTCCGCTGTTTCCCCATCTATTTGCCATTAAGTGATGGGACCAGATGCCATGCATGATCTATGCTGTCTAGGTTGCTGTCTAGGTTGGTCATAACTGTCCATAAATCTTCTTTATCTACCTCTATGTAACTTTGCACATCTATTCTTTCTTTTCCTTCTTTCCTTTCCTCTCAACGCATTTGTTAGCTTTATTTTCATTGCTTAATTCCCCAATTGGCACCGTGCTTCAGTTTTTTTTTCTTCCCAGTTTGTGATTTGGTTAGTGTTGTTCTTAACTGGTATATATAATTTTTGGTTTCCTTTGTTCACCAGGTCAATCTATTGCACTTTACTTTTGTTGGACTGTTTTTGACTTTGCTCATGCGTGTATATGTATATGTGTATATTCATTATTTTAATTATCATTTGCCTGATTTTGTAACTACAATTTGTTTGGGGCTCATCTTTGGTTTCTCGTTTTGGGGTATCTGTTTTATCTCAGTTAATGTCATAACAAACCACTTGTGAAATCTTCATTCCTGACCAGAAATCAAGCCTTTGGAGTGGGAGCACTGACTCCAAGACCCTAGATTACGAGAAAACTAACTGTAGGGAGTATCAAATAGTGAGAACTCACACAAAGGAAACCACTTGAATACAAGATCCAGCATCACCCAACCACCAGTAGCACCCTGTGCAAGACACCTCATCTAAACAACAAACAAAACAAAAATACAAACCCAATCATCAGGAGACAGGATTACCACCTCACTCAGCCTTGCCCAAAAGAATAAAAACAAGCAAACAAAAAAACTCAGCACAAATCTCACCCTACAGGAAGCTTACACAAACCACTGGACCAACTTTGCTGTTGCTAAGTCACTTCAGTCGTGTCCGACTCTGTGTGACCCCACAGACAGAAGCCCACCAGGCTCCCCTGTCCCTGGGATTCTCCAGGCAAGAACACTGGAGTGGGTTGCCATTTCCTTCTCCAATGCATGAAAGTGAAAAGTGAAAGTGAAGTCGCTCAGTCATGTCCGACTCTTAGCAACCCCACAGACTGCAGCCTACCAGGCTCCTCCATCCATGGGATTTTCCAGGCAAGAGTACTGGAGTGGCTTGCCATTGCCTTCTCCGGGACCAATCTTAGCAGGGCATAAATCAAAAGGAAGAAAGAATTCAACCTTAAAACCTGGGAAAAGGAGATCTCAAACACAATAAGTTAAAAAAAAAATGAAAAGGCAGAGAAATACTATACAAATGAAGGAACAAACTAGAAACACAGAAGTCCAAAGAAATGACGAGGAAATAGGCAAGCTACCTGAAAAAGAATTCAGAAAAATGATAGTAGAGATGATCAAAAACCTTGAAAACAAAATGGAGAAAACGTTAGAATCAATTAACGAAGAATTAAAGAATAAACATACAAACAACACAGTTACTGAAATTAAAAATATTCTAAAAGGAATCTATAGCAGAATATCTGAAGCAGAAGAACATATCAGTGAGCTGGAAGATTAAATGGTGGAAATAACTTCTGAAGAGCAGAATAAAGTAAAAAGAATGAAAAGAACTGAGGATAGTCTCAGAGACCTCTAAGGACAATATCAAACACACCAATATCCAAATGCAGAAGAATACACCTTCTTCTCAAGTACACATGGAACATTCTGCACGATAGACCGCATCTTGGGTCACAAATCAAACTTCAGTAAATTTAAGAAAATTGAATTCGTATCAGGCATCTTTTCTGACCACAGTGCTATGAAACTAGATATCAGTTACAAGGGAAAAAAATGTAAGAAACACAAACACATGGAGATTAAACAACATGTTTCTAAATAACCAACAGATTACTGAAGAAATCAAAAGGGAAATAAAAAAATTTCTAGAAATAAATAACAATGAAAGCTCAAAACCTATGAGGTACAGTAAAAGCAGTCCTAAGTTAATAGCAATATAATCCTACCTCAAGAAATAAGAACAACATCAAATAGACAACCTAACTTTACACGTAAAACAACTGGAAAAAGAAGAACAAAAAACCCCCAAAATTAGTAAAAAGAAAGAAATCATAATGATCTGAGCAGAAATAAATGCAAAAGAAATGAAAGAAACGACAGTTCAGTTCAGTCGCTCAGTCGTGTCTGACTCTTTGCGACCCCATGAAACATAGCACGCCAGGCCTCCCTGTCCATCACCAACTCCTGGAGTTCACTCAAACTCATGTCCATCGAGTCGGTGATGCCATCCAGCCATCTCATTCTCTGTCGTCCCCTTCTCCTCCCACCCCCAATCCCTCCCAGCATCAGACTCTTCTCCAGTGAGTCAACTCGTCGCATGAGGTGGCCAAAGTATTGGAGTTTCAGCTTCAGCATCAGTCCTTCCAATGAACACCCAGGACTGATCTCCTTTAGAATGGACTGGATGGATCTCCTTGCAGTCCAAGGGACTCTCAAGAGTCTTCTCCAGCACCACAGTTCAAAAGCATCAATTCTTCAGCGATCAGCTTTCTTCACAGTCCAACTCTCACATCCATACATGACCACTGGAAAAACCATAGCCTTGACTAGACGATAAAACTAAAAGCTGGTTCTTTGAGAAGATAAACAAAATTGACAAACCTTTAGCCAGATTTATCAAGAAAAACAGAGAGAAGAATCAAATAAACAAAATTAGAGATGAAAAAGGAGAGGTTACAGCAGACAATGCAGAAATACAAAGGATTATAAGAGACTATTATGAACAACTATATGGCAATAAAATGGATATCCTAAAGAAATGGACAGACCCTTAGAAAAGTTCAATCTTCCAAGACTGACCCAGGAAGAAATAGAAATTATGAACAACCCAATTACAAGCACTGAAACTGAAGCTGTGATTAAAAAAAAATCTCCCAAAAAACAAAAACCCAGGACAAGATGGCTTCACAGGAGAATTCTATTAACGATTTATAGAAGAGGTAATGCTTATTCTTCTAAAACTCTTTCAAAAAATTGCAAAGGAAGGAGCACTTCCAAACTCATTTTATGAGGCCACCATCACCCTGATATCAAAACCAAACAAAGACAACACAAAAAAAGAAAACTGCAGTCCAACATCACTGATGAACATAGTGCAATGCAAAAATCCTCAACAAAATGTTAGCAAACAGAATTCAGCAACACATCCAAAAGCTCATACACCATGATCAAGCTGAGTTTATTCCAGGGATGCAAGGATTCTTCAATATACGCAAATCAATCAGTGTGATACACCATGTTAACAAATTGAAAGATAAAAACCATATGATAATTTCAATAGATGCAGAAAAAGCCTTTGACAAAATTCAGCACCCATTTAAGATTAAAACTCTTCAAAAAATGGGCATAGAAGGAACCTACCTCAACATAGTAAAGGCCTACTATGATAAGCCTACAGCAAACATTTTTCTGAATGGTGAAAAACTGAAAGCATTTGCCCTAAGATCAGGAACAAGACAAGGGTGTCCACTTTCACCACTGTTATTCAACATAGTTCTGGAAGTCCAAGCTACAGCAATCAGAGAAGAAAAAGAAATAAAAGGAATGCAGATTGGAAAAGAAGTAAAGTGCTCACTGTTGGCAGATGACATGATACTGTACATAGAAAGCCTAAAAATAGTATCAGAAAATTACTAGAGCTAATCAGTGAATTCAGCAAAGTTGCAGGATACAAAATCAATACACAGAAATCACTTGCATTTCTATATACTAACAATGAAAAATCAGAAAGAGAAACTAAGGAATCAATCCCATTCACCATTGCAACAAAAAGAATTAAATATCTAGGAATAGACTTACCTAAGGAGAATGTGAAGAGGAACTAAAAAGCTTCTTGATGAAAGTGAAAGAGGAGAGTGAAAAAGTTGGCTTAAAGCTCAACATTCAGAAAACTAAGATCATGGCATCTGGTCCCATCACTTCATGGCAAATAAGACAGAGAAATAATGGAAACAATGACAGACTTTATTTTCTTGGGCTCCAAAATCACTGCAGATGGTGATTGCAACCATGAAATTAAAAGACGCTTACTCCTTGGAAGGAAAGTTATGACCAACCCACAGAGCATATTAAAAAGCAGAGACATTACTTTGCCAACAAAGATCCGTCTAGTCAAGGCTATGGTTTTTCCAGTGGTCATGTATGGATGTGAGAGTTGGACTGTGAAGAAAGCTGTTCACCAAAGAATTAATGCTTTTAAACTGTGATGCTAGAGAAGACTCTTGAGAGTCCCTTGGACTGCAAGGAGATCCAACCAGTCCATTCTAAAGGAGATCAGTCCTGGGTGTTCATTGGAAGGACTGATGCTGAAGCTGAAACTCCCATACTTTGGCCACCTCATGCAAAGAGTTGACTCACTGGAAAAGACCCTGATGCTGGGAGGGACTGGGGGCAGGAGGAGAAGGGGATGACAGAGAATGAGATGGCTGGATGGCATCACCGACTCCTTGGACATGAGTTTGAGTGAACTTTGGGTGTTGGTGATGGACAGGGAGGCCTGGCGTGCTGTGATTCATGGGGTCGCAAAGAGTCGGACACGACTGAGCAACTGAACTGAACTGAACTGAAGGAGACAAAAGAACTGTACACAGAAAATTATAAGACTCTGATGAAAGAAATCAAAGATGACATAAACAGATGGAGAGATATTCCAAGTTCCTGGGTAGGAAGAAATCAATATTGTGAGAATGACTATACTACCAAATGCAATCTACAGATTCAATACAATCCCTATCGAATTACCAATGACATTTATCACAAAATGAGTACAAAAAATTTCACAATTCATATGGAAACACAAAAGACCCTGAATAGCCAAAGCAGTTTTGAGAAAGAAGAATGGGGCTACAGGACTCAACCTTCCTGACTTCAGATTATACTACAAAGCTACAGTCATCAAGACAGTATGGCACTGGCACAAAAACAGAACTACAGACCAATGGATCAAGATAAAAGTACAGAAATAAACCCATGCACACATGGGTACCTTATTTTTGACAAAGGAGGCAAGAATATACAATGGGGCAAAGACAGCCTCTTCAGTAAATGGTGCTGGGAAAACTGAACAGCTACATGTCAAAGAATGAAATTAGAACACTTCCTAACACCATACACCAAGATAACTCAAAATGGATTAAAGACCTAAATGGAAGACCAGAAACTATAAGACTCTTAGAGGAAACATAGGCAGAACATTTGATGACATAAATCAAAGCAAGATCCTCTATGGCTCACCTTCTAGAGTAATGGAAATAAAAACAAAATAAACAAGTGGGACCTGATTAAACTTAAAAGCTTTTGCACAGCAAAGGAAACTACAAGCAAGGTGAAAAGACAACCCGCAGAATGGGAGAAAATAATAGCAAATGAAACAACTGACAAAGGATTAATTTCCAAAATATACAAGCAGCTCATACAACTTAAAGCTAGAAAAACAACCCAATCAAATTGTGGGGAAAAGACCTAAACAGACATTTCTCCAAAGAAGACATACAGATGGCTAACAAACACATGAAAGATGCTCAACATCGCTCATTAGAGAAATGCAAATCAAAACTACAATGAGATATCACCTCACAGCAGTCGGAATGGTCATCATCAAAAAATCTACAAACAATAAATGCTGGAGAGGGTGTGGAGAAAAGGGAACACTCTTCCACTGTTGGTGGGGATGTAAACTGATACAGCCATTATGGAAGACGGTATGGAGATTCCTTAAAAAACTATGAATAAAACCACATATGACCCAGCAATCACACTCCTAGGCATATCCCCTGAGGAAACCAAAATTGAAAAAAAACGCATGTATCCCATTGTTCATTGCAGCACTATTTACAATAGCTAGAACATGGAAGCAATCTAGATGCCCATCAACAGATGAATGGATAAAGAAGTTGTGGTACATACACACAATGGAATATTACTCAGTCATAAAAAGGAACACCTTTGAGTCAGTTCTAATAAGGTGGATGAACCTAGAATCTATTAGGCAGAGGGAAGTGAGTCAGAAAGAGAAAGATAAATATTGTATTCTAACACATATATACGGAATCTAGAAGAATGGTTCTGAAGAACTTATTTACCGGGCAGCAACGGATAAACAGACACAGAGAAGGGACTTATGGACGTGGGGAGAGGGGAGCAGAGGGTGAGATGTATGGATAGAGTAACATGGAAACTCACATCACCATATGTAAAATAGATAGCCAACGGGAATTTGCTGTGTGACTCAGGAAACTCAAACAGGGGCTCTGTATCAGCCTAGAGGGGTCGAATGGCGGGGAGATGGGAGGGAGGTTCAAAAGGGAGAAGATATATGTGTACCTATGGCTGATTCATGTTGAGGTTTGACAGAAAACAACAAAATTCTATAAAACAATTATCCTTTAATTAAAAAATAAATTTTAGAAAACAAAATAAAAAAAACAGTAAACAGCAACACTTTCCCTCTTCCATCCGAAGAAAGATAAGAGAAGGAAGGTGAATGGAAATACTAATATGAGACTTCATTTATACTACTACTCGCCTATGAATCTTCTAGGGGGAGGCTAGGACGTGACACAGCCTACAACAGAAGCAAGAATACTGGTCGCTGATCATCGCTGATCATTTTATACTTAGGAACAACACGCATGCTGTACAAGCATTCACACACAACACAACAGTGAGCCATATTTCCTGCATTACGCACAGCGGGCTAACTCACAGTTTTTCTCTTTCAAAAAAGCATTTTCCAGTAAAACAACATGAGATTTCTAATCATGGCAACTACATCCATCAGAACGAGTTTATTGCAAAAATAATCCTTGACTCAGGGAACTCAAACTGGGACTCTGTGACAACCTAGAGAGGTGGAATGTGGAAGGGAGGCTCGGGAGGGAGGGAACATGTGTATACCCATGGCTGATTGATATTGATGCATGCAGTGGACACGAACTTGGGCAAACTTTGGGAGATGGTGATGAACAGGGAGGCCTGGCGTGCTGCAGTCCATAGGGGCGCAAAGAGTTGGACACGACGGGGCAACAGTCATGAACAACAACGTGGCAGAGACCAAAACAATATCATAATGTGACAACCCTTCAGTTCAAAATAAATAAAAGAAAATAATCCATATAAACATCTTACCCGTGTGATTGACAAGCACCTTGTAACTGATCAAGGCACCCAGTGGCGCCAAAACAGATGAGCTGAGAACCATGCCCTGAACCCTGGCTTCACAAACAGCAACACAGAGTCAGGGAGAAAACAGATGATATCAGATTGGGGGGCTCAGGGACAGACAGTTTTGATGTGTTGATTTTTCTTTGGTTTATTACTAACTCATCATTTTCAAATGATATTCGGAGCAGCAGCTTAAAAAAGCATCTTTTTCCACCTGTGTGTCTACACCTGGGTGAGACCTGAACAGCCATCCCCTCTCTCTCAGTAGCAGGGGGCCACGCTGGTCATACTTAACTGGAAGGTGTGATTTAGTATCGGTGACACGTTAGTGGCCACAGCAAGAAGACAACGCAGATAACTTATGTAACTATACTTTAATAAACTGTGTCTTGGAAAAGAAATGTTAACTTATTTCAAAAAATAAGCCAGCCTCCCTCTGCCCCTCCAAGCCCTTTGGTGACACATACCAAATGCTGCCAATTCGGGTTCCTTTTTCCACTTGCCCAGCGAGGCGGGAGGGTTTGGCCAGATGACGGTGGTATGCAACAGCAGGTCTCCCATGCTCAGATCTGCAACCTGAAATCCAGGGCAAAACTTACTGGGTAATGTCATAAACACTCAAGATATTCATGACATTTTAAAATTCGACAGGCTGCTATCAATATGACTTCATGAAAAATGCCTCTAAATAATGTCTTCCATCTGGTCATCTTTTCCCCCTTTATTCTGTGCTTGCATACCAGAACTCCAAGAATATGGTGGCCAAAAGATACAAATAGGGCTTCTGAAATTCACATGCAGTAAAGCTATCAAAGGGCTTCCCTAGTGGCTCAACGGTAAAGAATCCGCCCACAATGCAGGAGACTGGGGTTCAATCCCTGGGTCAGGAAGATCCGCTGGAGAACAAAATGGCAACCCACTCCAGTATTCTTGCCTGGGAAATCCCATGGACAGAGGAGTCTGGCAGATACAGTCCATGGGGTCGCAAGAGTTGAATACAACTTAGCAGTTCAACAACAAAAAGACCTGTCAAACTGATGAATAAAATCACAGAGGTTTGGTGTTTAAACAGACAGTTACCCAAGGGGAACCAACGGTCATCCATGACAAAGATCCAGGAAACGACAGACACTGCCACCTGAGAATTTAAGTCCCTTTGGAGCAAGGGTCTCCTGGAATGCAGTGCAATCTTTTCATTTCTTCTTCTTCTGACTCATGTTAACAAAGATTTCATTTCACTTTACAGGAGGAAAAAGAAGGCAACTGAGGTGCTGGGAGATTGTTCTTTAAGCTTGTACAATGTGAGCTCTGGGGTCCCTAGAAACTGCAAGGTCTACTCCTGCAGCCTCAAAGGTCAAATGCTAAGCCATCTCATGATGGACAAGGTCCTCTTCTCCTTACGGAAGCATGATAATCTTCAGATTCCACCGGTGTCCGTGCCCAACTGTCATGCATGTCTTTTTCACTGGAGCTGTTGACCACTTCCACGTCTATCAAAATCCCATCTGCCCACCCACTCAGCAACCTAATCACAGGTGCGAAGATCACCTGGTCCCTCCATGTGGCTCCCTGTGCTAACATGTCAGAAGACAAGGCTTTGCAACAACCAGAGTCCAAAGTCCATCCCACTGGGCAACCCCATCAATTGTGAGGAGGGTTTTCTTCCAGTATGCCTCCCTGGAGCCCTCGCCCACCAGCCCCTCACTACTCTGTGTCCATAGAAAGCAAGCCTGAGTCTTTCTCCCTCAAAGCAGCAATGTGAATATTTGAAAACTTGATGTTGAATTTCTCAAGGACAGATGGCTCTGGTTTATCTTGCTGCTTTTGATGTGACCGAGTTTCTAGATATGCCAGCCACCAAGCAGCCCTCCACCGAATAAGGTGCCATTTAATCACCACTCGGGGCTGCAATGCTGGAAATGGGGCTCCAGCAGTGTACAACACAGCGGTACTATTGCCATTATAATGGTCAAGATCTTTACAGTGATAATAATTACTCTCATTACTAGTGAGCTATATTATTAGTCATATGGTCAGCCCTTAAAACCATTAAGCAATTATATTACTTTGTTCATATTAAATAACTAGCCAACCACACCCCCAGGGCAGCATCCACTAAGGGAACAATACTGCTTTCTCTAAGTATTGTTACAGACTTATCACTGATCTTGGCGCAGTACATACTATTTGCCCAGGACCAGTCTCCCTAGGGTTATACTTCTGTGGATTCAAGACCACTCCATCCTTTCCAGTTTGAAGGCCATTCTTTTCAGTGGAGGAAAAAAAGACATCAAGTGGATTTGAGTCATTTTCTCTGGGTCATCAAATGTCTTTGGTTATGATACTTCCAGCCCCTGGTAGTGGTCTTTTTCTTTCTTATTCTTCCTATTGTGCTAAGACATAATCTTCTGTTGCTCTATTTGCATCTTCTCCAAGCTTTCATTTTCGTGTTCTTCAGACATGCTACTACCGACACAGGACCTTCCTACCCTGTAATACTGGTATGTGGTCAAAGGTCCCTCCTTCCATCTTTTGCACATTTTTACCCTAACAAAATTTCTGCTCAAGAGACTGCTTTGCATAGCACTGCATCTTTTTGTTCCTTGCTGGAAAGATGTCTTACTTGGTTGGCAGAATTTTATTTTGGAGGTTGGGCAGTTCCACCAAAGCCATATGCCCTTTTATAGCCTGACTTGTGAACCATATTCAGCTTTTTGTCTAAAGTCTCTGCAATCTGCTATCCATATTACCTTCTGGTCTTTGGCATAACAGTCCTTTGCTCTCAAGATCATTAAAATTCAGAAATCAATTCAGAATATAATGAAATGCACTGAAATTGTTCATTTCCATGACTCAATAAAATTAACTTGTCAAAATGAAATAAACGAAAATACAGGATAGAAGCCTTATAACTCTGAAGTATTATTCATAGCCGTCAAATGAAGCCAAGAGAAGTACTTGACAATAGGAATTAGGCAAGTCACTGTTCACTCACACAGTAAAATATTACACAATCATTTCAATGATCCTTTTGAATCATTTAAAGTAACGTGAAAATTAAATAACTCTTTGTTCAACATAAAAAAACTCAAGGTATAAAATAATTTCCAAAATATTCAAGAATATATATGGAATCATATTCAATATTAAAGTATATAATAAACGTATTTTTAAAAAAATAAATACCCAAACATCAAGAGTTAAGTTTTGTGTTCTGAGACTGTTCAGTTCAGTTCAGTTCAGTCGCTCAGTCGTGTTCGACTCTCCGCGACCCCATGAATCACAGCACGCCAGGCCTCCCTATCCATCACCAACTCCCGGAGTTCACTCAAACTCATGTCCACAGAGTCGGTGATGCCATCCAGCCATCTCATTCTCGGTCGTCCCCTTCTCCTCCCGACCCCAACCTTTCCCAGCGTCAGAGTCTTTTCCAGTGAGTCAACTCGTCGCATGAGGTGGCCAAAGTATTGCAGTTTCAGCTTTAGCATCAGTCCTTCCAATGAACACCCTGGATCGATCTCCCTTAGAATGGACTGGTTGGATCTCCTTGCTGAGACTGTAGGTAGTTTCAATTCTTGCCTTTTTCTGTAGCTTGCTCTTTTCTTTAATAAACATAGTGTATTTTCCTTACCATAAATTTTTACAAGAAGATGAAAACAAAATCCAGAGAGGCATGACTGTCTCTTCCGCATTCTGATAGATTAAATTATCTGCCTGGTAGACTAAGAATATTCACATATTCTTCCTGAAATACCATGGTGAATAAAAATTATGTTTCAGTGGAAAACTAAGCAGCCTTTATAGCACACCCTCTGGGGTTATCAGAGTCCAACTCCACATCTACGTGTCTTTGAACTCCTTCGTAAGGTGCAGGTAACAGATAAATGTGTACATTCTCTCCAGCCTGGTACTGACTTTAATTGATTCCTCCCGCTGTGGAAAAACCAATTTGTCTGCATTTACAAATCATCTCGCCGTTTCTTCACTCATACATACACCTGCTATTTTGACTGTCAGGTTCCCTCACATCATCTGAGTAAAATACACTTCTTCATATTTGTTCGCTTTACATCTCTATGAGATGTCATGATTTTACCTTTTTCTGAAAATTATCTTTTTACAGTCCAAAACTTCTTTGGTTTCACTGAGGACATAAATGGGAACCTGTTAGACAATAACCCTTTACACCTCCAAAGAGAAGGCTGTTTTCTTTTCCAGACTAACAACCAGGTCTTATCCCCACCACCCCTCTGCCTTTCCCTCCTTCTAATCACAGAAAGAGAGTTTCTCTTCATAGCTGGCTTGTCTCCTTTTTTGAGGCAGAAAGCATTCCAATTAAACCAGGAGGTACAGCAGCATTGGTGAGTATCATTCCATATCATACCCATCTGATCCATCTCAGTATTACCCGCACTGTATTCACATAAGCTCTCCTCAATAACCAGACACAACTTAGAGTTCATTTTACATTTTTCCCAAGCGTATCTGTTCCTGTGGCTCTTTATTCTAAGTAGAGTTTCACGCAGACTTAAAATAAAACATTCAGAGTCATTTGAAACTTTCACTCTTTCAGTAAATATTCACCGAGCATCTACCACATGGCAATTATTAGTCTAGTCTCTGGAGATGCAGCCATGACCTTTAACAGTGTTCAGAGACAGTCCAGGCTACGGTCAAGGAAATTCACTCTCACACTTAACAGAGAACAAAATCAGAGGTCTAAAGGGCGAAGAGAAAGAATCAGGATATGTTTCCTAAACTAAGAAATAATTCAGCTGAGAAAGAAAATTCACAGTGTAGCCTTGGGTAAAAGACAGAAGTTCTACCAACGTGGGAATGTACATTGTTTTAGCCACTATGGAAAATAGTTTGGAAGTTCCTTAAAAACCTAAAAACAGAATTGCCATATGGTCCAGCAAGTTCACTCCAGGCACATACCTGGAGAAAACTCTAATTTGAAAAGATATACACACCCCAATGTTCATAGCAGCACTGTTTACAAAAATCAAGACATGGAAGCAACCTAAGTGTCTATTGAAAGATGAATGGATAAGAAGATGTGTATACATATATGTACACATATATACACTTATATAATATACATAATATTCCAGTGTGATATTACTTAGCCATATTAAAGGATGAAATAATGCCATTTGCAGCAAAATGGATGGACCTGAGATTATCATGCTAATTGAAGTAAATCAGAGAAAGACAAATATCATATGATATCACTTATATGTAGAACCTAAAGTATGATACAAATAAACTTATCTATGAAAGAAAAAGAGACTCAGAGACATAGAAAACAAACTTATAGTTATCAAAGGGGAAAGGGGAAGGATAAATTAGGAGTCTGAAACTAACAGACAGAAACTACTATATATGAAATAGATAAATGACAAGGTCTTACTGTACAGCACAGGGCAATATATTCAATATTGTGTAATAAACTATAATGGAAAAGAATCTGTAAAAGAATACACATATATAAACTGAATCACTTTGCTGTACATCAGAAACTAACACAATACTGTAAATAAACTATGCTTCAATTAAAAAAAATGCCACCAACAAAAATACTATCCTTGTTACTATTTTACTTATAAATAACACCTTAGAAAGAAACAAACCAACCCAGCTCTACGGACAAGCATGCTGGGCAGAAGAGGGGTCCTTACCTCTTTTTTCTCACCAGTCTGCTCAGCGATCAGCTGGTCAAAGACAGCCCCGAATTCCTCATGGATTTTCTGCATTTCATTGATATGACTTGCAACCTTGTTCATAGTCTTGATAGCCACTGGGGGAAAACAGGTCAGGAAATAAACGAAAAGACCATGTAAAGGCTCCGGGAGAGACGTGAGCAAGGGGCAGCTGTCAGGGGTCACGGCTCACCGTCCAGATGGTAATGCTCCTCGCTCTCTGCGTCCGTCAGAGCAAAAAGCTCCTTCAGCAGAAGCGGATACTTAAGGATCCTCTGGATGGGCTTGATGAGGTAAGACTCCAGGGTGGACGAGTGCTGCTGCTTTGGGTTCTGGGCGTCCAGGAACGCCTTGAAAGCTGCGTCCGTCTTGGCTGGAAGAGTTTAAATACAGACTGAGCGGAACAGCCAAATGACTCCCTTCTCACAATTGCACTAATTCCAAGGTGCCTTTTCACAGGATTGAGAATAAGTGAGTGGTCAGAGAAGGCCTGCCCATCAGATTTATCTGTTTATTAGGAGGAGTGAGCAGAGGTCCAAGGAGTTAGCAGTGGTCTCCAACCTTTTTTGGACCAGAGACTGATTTTTGAGGAAGACCATTTTTCCCGAGACTGGGGAGGAGGGGACGGTTTGGGGTGATTCAAGTACGTTACATTTACTGTGCACTTTGTTTCTATCATGATTTCATCAGTCCCGCCTCAGATAACCCGGCGTGAGATCCTGGAGGCTGATGACCCATGCGTGGAGGGATAACAGTGTCAGCAAGTCCTATGCACAAAGGTTTTCAAGGGTTGCTGTTGAATGTCTTCTTAATCTGATGTTTTGAAATCAAAGGCCTTACAGACCCAGGAGAGCCTGTCCGAGAGCTAGTCAGTCCCTACAGATAGTCCAGGAATCACCTGGAAGCATGCCTTTCACACACAAACCAACCAATCCAGAGCCCCCACCTGCATCTCTCTTCTGTGAGGCTTTTACAACTCTAGGCCAATATGCCCCCTGCCCTAAGCATCCCAGAGCCAGGTCCCAGAGAACTCAGGACAGCCCTCCCACCCCAGAGCCCGCTGAGATTATTCAAATTAGCCAACCCTGAACCTGCTTGCCCTGCTTCACCCATTCCTTCCTGCAGACGCCACAACAGAGCATCTTGCCTGTGTCTTCGCCTCACTCATTCTGCCTCCTGGTGGACCCCGGTGCTTCCTCTCATGGCCCTGCAGTGTGTGACCCTCTCCCCTCCTCCTGGGAACCACAATAACAAGCAGTCTTTCTTTTAAATTAAAAAAAATAATATTTATCTGGCTGTGCTGTGATCTTTACTCATAGAACTCTTAGCTGCAGCATGTGGGATCTAGATCCCTGACCAGGGATCAAACCTGGTTCCCTGCATTGGAACTGCAGAATCTTAGCTACTGGACTACGAGGGAAGTCCCACAAATTCTGATGGCAATTGTTTCCTGATCTGTTGGCCTCGCCATCTCTGAATAATACAAAAGCCTGCATCTTCCAACAGTGCTTACCCCAGTTTTTCTAATCTCTCAAACATTTCATTGCTGATAGAACCTCTTTTGAGAAGAGGAAGGGGAAAAAAAGCAGCAGTAGTACCTTGCAGCTGGGTAAGTGGAGCAGTGCTATCTCCTGCAGGGAACGCCTGTTTAAGATCTGTTTTGTGTTAATGCAGTGCTACCAGCTATCAGGATTTAGCTCAGAGGGAAACATACAACTGACCTAACATAACACAGGCAGCAATTTCCTCACGGGCTGGGCTTTTATCTGTGTCCCAGCTAGGCTGAAAATCAGCCCTGGGGAGTTGTGGGCCCCCAGACAATCAGAAAGGTATCTGCCAGTGGACAGTCAGGAAGACACGACATGTCTTTCCAAAGAAATGGGGAAAGAGAGGCTGAACTGAGGGCAAAAATGGGAAGAAGCATGGACAATATATTAAAATGACTAACTGTAGGCATATACTTTTTTAAGCTTCTGATACAATATATTTCCATCTCTAAAAATTAGGACTATGAGCTAAGAACAAAAGATAGAACTTCCCTGGTGGTCCAATGGTTAAGAATCCACCCTGCAATGCAAGGGACATGGGTTCAGTCCCTGGTCAAGGAAGACCCCACATGCTAAGGGGCCACAACTTCGGAGCCCACGCACTGCAACTACTGAAGCCCTCTCACCCAGCGCCTGAGCTCCGCAACTAATGAAGCCACCGCAATGAGAAGTCTGCTCACCAATGAGAGAAAGTCCTCACCCAGCAAGGAAGACCCAGCACAGCCAAAGGGCAAGCAAGAGCAGAAGAGACTGTGAAAGGACACCGTGGAATCACAGAATGAGTCTTCCCACTCTCTTTACTCAAGCAAGAAAAACAGCAGTCATGGGGGAAGGCCTTGTAAAGACTACCATCTTCTCAGCCATTTTAAGGCCCATCAAGAGGAGTCAGAGTCCATGGATCCAGCCACCAAATCCATGAAGAGAAAGGGGACTGGAAATGCAGTGGTTGCAAAGCAGCCCAGGTGGGTACTTCCTGTTCTCAAAGAGTTCTCTTCATCCTATTTGCACATTGGGCCATCAGAAAAATGTGAGTCATACCTAACAGTTTAAAGGATGATTCTGAAAGACTCTAATATTTTTCAGGTGCAAAATATAATGATTTTGAATTTCTGAAAATCTACAGGGGCAGAATTTAATCAAGTGAGTAAAAATAACACAAACTGCTTTAAGGACTGTGATGAGCATATAATTTCACCAGAGAGCAAAGTGCTCTGAAACTGTTAACACAGCACTCAGTTAGAGTTTTAAAAGAAATACATACACAGAACTATATGACCAGTGTAGTTTACATAAAACCACACAGCAGGACAATTTCCTTGTCATACAACTGGACAAGGAAATTCCCAGGTTCCCTTTAAGTTTTTATGCTGAAGTAGAACTCTTTTGCCTGGACTGGAACTATCATTAAGTATGTCATTAAGTATGTCATTATCTGGGACAGGATCTTTTGCTATCCAGAGATGTGTTGTATTCATCTTTATTATAATAAGTTTTGAATTAAATCAAGCTAGTTCTCTTTGGCAGCAAACACAAATGTAAGTAAATTACTTACATATTCAGCAGTTGTTTGCATGGAAGCCATATGGTAAGGTGTAAAAAGAGCAGGCTGATTTCGAGAGATCCTTTGAAATTGACCTTTTTATAGATTCTACTGTTTACCAAGGCCATATTTCTCTAGTCCCTTAACCTATCAAAGTCACATGCAGAAGTGTGGAAGAGAAACAGCTTTTTAGTGACTCCCAGAACACCCACCATCTTCTTAGGAACAGGAGCTTGCCAATATAGAATTTCTGTTCTTCTCTGTGCAAAATGGAATTACAGCTGGACTTTTGTAAATAATTGAAGCAATTTTAGTAGTGATGGTGGTGACTATTATCACACACCTGAGAACAAAAATAGGTGAGGGAAAGATGAAATGACACAAAAAGGTATATGAAGTGTGGTAGGTTATAATGAAATTAAAGAAAATACAAATAAAGTAGGGAACTTCTAAATCTCCTATGTTTTTGCATAGTTGCAAAACAACTTATCAATTCTGGCCCTGAAGAGCTGGTCAAAACTTTCATGATAAGAAAATTGACAACACTATTAATTCAAGATATTAATGCATTTAATTTCTCAGTACAGTCAGCACTCCATATCTAAGGATTCTATATCCACAGGCTCTGCATTGTGGATTCAACCAACAATGAAGAGGAAATAGTTGGGAGAAAACATTCCAGAAAGTTCCAAAAGGCAAAACCAATTCGCTGCATATCAACAACTATTTACATGGCACTTATACTGTACTGGGCTTCCCTGGTGGCTCAGATGGTAAAGAATCCGCCCGTAATGTTGGAAACCTGGGTTCTATCCCTGGGTTGCGAAGATCCCCTGGAGGAGGGCATGGCAACCCACTTCAGTATTCTTGCCTGGAGAATCACCATGGACAGACGCGAAGCTGACAGGCAACAGTCCACGGGGTTGCAAAGAATCGGACACAACTGAGCGACTAAGCACAGCACACATATACTATATCAGGGCTTCTCAGGCAGCACTAGTGGTAAAGAACCCACCTGCCAATGTGGGTGGAGAAGGCAATGGCAACCCACTCCAGTATTCTTGCCTGGAAAATCCCGTGGACAGAGGAGCCTGGTGGGCTGCTGTCTATGGGGTCACACGGAGTCGGACACGACTGAAGTGACTTAGCAGCAGCAGCAGCCAGTGCAGGAGACATAAGTTTGATCCCTGGGGTGGGAAGATCCCTGGAGGAGGACATGGCAACCACTCCAGTATTCTTGCCTGGAGAATTCCAGGGACAGAGGAGCCTGGTGGGCTGTGGTCCATAGGTTCGCACAGAGTCGGACAAGACTGCAGTGACTTGGCATGTGTGCATATACTGTATTAGGCATTCCAAGTAACCTAGAGATGTTTGGTGGTGCTAGTGATAAAGAGACTTGGGGGTTCGATCCCTGGGTTGGAAAGATCCCCTACAGTAGGAAATGGTTACCCACTCCAGTATTCTTGCCTGAAAACATCCCTGGACAGAGGAGCCTGGCGGGCTACAGTTCAGGGGTTTACAAAAGAGTTGGACACGACTGAACAACTGAGCACACACACATATGGGGACATATGCAGAGGTTATGTGCAAACAGTATGCATTTTATATAAGAGACTTGAGCATCTCGGAAATTTGGTGTCCATGGGGGATCCTAAAACCAATACCCCACAGACACCGAGAGACAAGTGTACTCTCACTTGTAGCTTGCTGGAATATCTATCTGGCACAACAATGACTCTTAGATTTCCATCCAAAAGCCCCCAACCACGGTCAGCCACACAAATGTGAATTGACAATTAACACGCCCACCTGCTGCCCGGGCCTCCTAGGCCTTACCTTTCACCAGGACCTTGGGGACCTTCGTGTGGCTGGCGCAGAAGGCACTGTAGAGCTTGAAGCGGTCAGCGTAATACAGAAAGGATCCCCCCAGAGAGAACAGCACTTTCTGGACACAGTGAGAAACAGTGCAGTTAGTTTGCGGTCCTCCTCACCCAGAAACATCAGCAGGATGGAGCCGGGAGCTCACACCTGCCCGAGTCTCCCCACAAATCAGCACCATTCACACCTGTCACCACCTGTCATTGCTCACTGATGGCCTATTTGGAAGTCAATGGGCTCACCTATTTGTGTAATAGACGCTGTATTTGGCTCTCTCAGTAATTACAGCCAGTGTCACTGGTTTTGCTGGTTTGTGTCTTTCAATGACCTAGCTGGGATGTCTGACTGTTAATGAGAAAGTAGATATGGCATTTTGGAAAAGACAGAAATCTCCTGAATTCCCTCATTAGATTCTGCTGGGATGCAGAAGTGACAAACCAAATAAAGGCAAGAAATGCATAAATCCCCCAAAATAGAAAACACCTTTCCTGATCACCAATTCCACCCTCTCCAACACCATACTCTTTTCTAGCAGGAGTAGATAAGAACAGAAGAAACAGACTCACCTATGGGAATTAGGTAACATCTCCAAGCCCATAGCCTCTGCCTGAACTGGATCAAAACTAGGTGGAGGCCTTCCCCATTAGGGCTTCCGTGACAGCTCTGTTGGTAAGGAATCTGCTTGCAATGCAGGAGACCCCAGTTTGATTTCTGAGCCAGGAAGATCCACTAGAGAAGGGATAGGCTACCCACTCCAGCATTGTTGGGCTCCCCTTGTGGCTCAGCTGGGAAAGATTCTGCCTGCAATGCGGGAGACCTGGGTTTGATCCGAAGGGAAAGGCTGCCCACTCTGGCCTGGAGAATTCCATGGACTATATAGTCCATGGGGTCACAAAGAGTCGGACACGAGTGAGCGACTTTCACTTTCTTCCCTATTAGGAATTTAATATAGCTCAGCTGGGATGCTTTTATCCTACATTTTCTATAAATACATGAAACAGGCCTCAGAAAAATATCTTCTATAGGTTTCACACTGTTGTAGTCTAGTTCGAAAAGAGGTATGGCTTATTTAGGTTTAGAATTTTGAAGTTGGATTCCAAGCCAAAAAAAAAAAAGAAAGGCTTTGGATTCGACTGATAAATTGGATTCCACAAAATGCAATTTACTTTAATTAACAATGTAGAAAATTCTGATAGTCTAATTAAAAGAAAACAAAGGTTTATTATGAACCATACATAATTGGTAATTAGAGGCCTAAATTCATTTCCTACATGATCTACTTTTCCTCCTTTACTTTTTCAGCTACACGCCTCCCCAAATCTCATCCCCCTGACCCTGTACAGACAGTCATCCTTTGAACCATATCCAATAATCAAACGAGAAAAGTTGTGTAAGAAAAAGCTCTAAATGTAACCCCTCACTTTAGCCACATCAAGTCATTCATTTGTTTAACTTCATATAAATTCACTAGGCATCTACCATATAGGAAACACAGACAGAACATTAATATGTTCATTTATTCTTCCAGCCTTAAAAAATAATCTCAGAGCACCAACTGTGCACAAGCATTGCAGGTGAACACACACAGACTGCATTTACCCTGTGTTTCTATCCAGGAGGACCTCACAGAGCCTCTCACTGGCTGACAGACACTGCAACTTCCCAAGAGGAAATTTTATCAAAACTTATTTGATCTCAGAACCAATTTTTTTTTTTGCTAATCCTGTTGTAGGGCTAGTGTTCTACGCAACACAATTTGCACCTTTTTAACAAGCTTTTTAATTTTTGGCAAATACATAATCAGGATTTAAAGAAAACAGCAATCTCAGAAATCAAGAGCAACAACAGGCTTAGTGATGAACACCGACCGAGAAACCAACTCAGAAGCGCCAGAGCGCAGCCCCGGGGCCAAGTGCACGCAGCGAGCACCAACCGGCGCGGCTTACAGACGGAGGGAGACTGTCAGATCACGCAGGAACTCAGCGCGATGAAGGCCGGAGAGAGGGTACCACTTCAGTGATATCTGCAACAGTGACTGCTCCAGCGTGAGCGCGCTCAAAGGATCATGCGCTGATCCCTCCCTAATAACACCTCTGCTTGCAACACCATCATGTCTGTGTCACAGTTCTGATAACTAAACACACCTAAAGTGATCAACACAATCTAAACACAAAGAACTGATGCCACGGGAAAAGCACACTAAATGAAGGTCACGAATGTTAGGTATTTTAGATTAAAACCAAGCATTTTCAGGTCTGTATGGATTTTTATCATGGTCCACAGTAAGCAACTTTTTTGATTAACTGACAAACTACTAGCCCTTATCATGGTGTTCTAACACTGTCCTATTAATTAATTTACCAACGAGCCAAGCTGTATTTCAAATGGACAGTATGACCAACCACCCTGAGGAGAGAAAAAATGAACTAACCCAAGCAATTCCACACAAAAAACACAAAAATTATATTTAGTAGTTAAAGGGGTATTATGCCTATAATTTACTCAAATCGTTCATGAGAAAAAATTATACCTCTTGTACACACAGACACACACAACACAACACACACATACACATTAGGTAGTCAGAGAAAGGATAAAGCAAACATGGTCAAATGTTAGCATTTGGAAAATGTGGGAGAAGGATAGCTTAGAAGTCTTTGTGCTATTCTTGTAACCTTTCTGTAAGTCTGAAATTATATCCAAATAAAAATAGAGAACTATATATAAATATAGGTCCATAAGCTTATGTGCATGAAAGTGTGTGTGCATTCTAAATGACTCCTGTTGCAGAGAGGGACTGTAAAGAGATGACACACACAAAAATACATCGAAGGGTAGTCTTCATCTCATCCTAGAAACCTATCAGGTGTACTAACATGACACAGCCAGATTTCCACACCTGTTAGAAGACAGTCACAGTACGGGAGCCATGCCTGTACGGACAACTGAACCCAAGCTCTACCCAAGTGCAAAAGTGGCTCACTGGGAAAATACCGAAAGATAGTCATTTCAGAAACTAGTGCTGGGAAAATTAAATATTCATATACAAAAAATTGACTTTGATTCCCCCCTCACACCAGATAAGAGACTAATACATAAGTCCCCAAGTCACAAAACTTCTAGGAGAAAACCTTTATGACCCTGCTTTAGGCAAAGATTCCATAGATAAGACACCAAAAGAATGACCCAGAAAAGAAAAAATTTGAAAAACTGGATTTCATTAAAAAACAAAAATTTCTGGGGACATCCTTGGAGATCGAGTGGTTAAGAATCCAGGCTTCCACTGCAGGGGCTGTGGATTTGATCCCTGATCAGGGAACTAAAGAGTCTGCATGCCATGCGGTGTAGCCAAAAAAAATTTTTTTAAATAAAATTTGTGGGGAGAAATAAATTAGGAGCTTGAAATGAACATATATATACCACTACACATAAAACAATAGCCAGCAAGAACCTACAACATAGCACAGGGAACTATACTCAATATCTGGTAATAACCTATAAGGGAAAAGAATCTGAAAATAATTATATGTCTATATATAAACTAAATCTGGAGAAGGAAATGACAACCCACTCCAGTATTCTTGGCTGGAGAACTCCATGGACAGAGGAGCCTGGCAGGTTGCAGTCCATGGGATTGCAAAGAGTTAGACATGACTAAGCGATTTTCACTTATAAACCAAACCACTTTGTTATATACCTGAAACTAACAAACCGTAAATAAACTATATTCAATTTAAAAAAAGAAATCAACTTGAAAAAAAATTCTGCTCTTTGAGAGATACTGTATGACAAAAGAAAATATTTATAAATCATATATATGGTAATAAACTTCTACACAAAATTTTCAAAGAACTCTCAAGACTCAATAATAAGATAACAATCCAATATAATACATGGGTGAATGATCTGAACAGACATTTCACCAAAGAGGCTATAATGAAAGCAAATTAGCACATAGAAAGATATTCATCATCATATCATTAGAGAAATTAAAATAAAGCTGTAATGAAGTGCCACCACATATTTGCTAAACTGGCTAAGTATAAAAAGAGTGACCTGACCCTGCTGAAAGAAAGAGGAGGAACAGCTGGTGGAACTGCACACTGGCACAACCATTCTGGAAAACAGTTCAGCAGTTTCTTAAATATACACTTTCCATACTATCCAACCATTCCATTCTCAAGTATTCATCCATGAGAAACAAAAGCATATATTCATGGCTCAGCTGGTAAAGAATCCGCCTGCAATGCGGGAGTCCTCGGTTTGATACCTGGGTTGGGAAGATCCCCTGGAGAAGGGAAAGGCTGCCCACTCCAGTATTCTGGCCTGGAGAATTCCCTGGATCTCTTAATTTCATGGATCTCTTAATACATTCATACTAAAACTTGCACACAAATGTTCATAGCAACTTTATTTGTAATTACCAAAAGCTGGAAAAAACCCAAATGCCCAAGAAAGGAGAAAGGATCACAAAGTATATCAATAGTACTGATACATCCACACAATGCAATTACTACTCAGCAATTAAAAAGTATGAATTATGGGTATATGAAACAACATGGGTGGAACTCACTATAATTATGCATAAAAGATGCCACATAAGAAAATGTCTGGGCTGTATGATTTCATTTATATAAAATGCCAGAATGCAAACTCGTCTTTGGTAACAGAAAGCAGACACAGTTGCCCGTGGCTGAGAGGCCAGAAGAAAAAGAAGACAAGAATCACAAAAGAACAGGAAAAACGACTGGAGGTGATAATTATGCCCATTATCCTGATTGAGGTGATGGCTTCAGAGGTGTACACATATGTCAGATTTCATCTAACTATACCTTGAAATAAAACAGTGTGTTGTATGTCAATTATACTTCCATTAACCTTTTTAAGCGTCCATGAGTGTGACACATAAGCTAAAACCACTGTGCATGAATCAGTGAGCTTCGCTGGTTGGAAACACAGCGCAGGAAATCTTTGCAAGGGGAAGCCAACAAGGAGGAGGAAGCCCGCTGTAAGCACCCTCCCTGAGTGCTCTAGTCATAAATCCTCATTAAGGCTACGAGGACACTGTGTGCTGGAAGGCCGTCTTCCTCCTGGATAACAATAAGCATTTCTATTAACCAGTTCCCCAGAACAAGATAAATTAATTTGTTTATCGGAAAACCAAGACTGCTCGTCGAATTTTGCTAACGCCAAGTGTCGAAGGCCCCCAAATAAACAGAACAAAAGGTAGGTGCATCTTCCTAAATAGAAGTCAGCAGATACTCCAGTTAAATGGAAGTCAGCGGAACTGGTTCTACCTTAGCCAGACCAGCAAGACACAGTGCATTCCCCTCTCTGACTCCCTTTAGGAACTGACCCCACTGGATATCCAATGAAGACTGAACACCACAGCAACAACGCCTCCTGCGATGTATTTTCAGAGATTCAACTGGACCTACAGGATACCTCACTCCTGACATTAGGAGGCAGCTTGACACTATTTGAGGATGAGACTTACCTTAAATTGATCAACTCTCTCAAGCTTTTCCAGATCAGGTACCAATCTCACTCCATCTTCCAGAGTTTTAAGGAATTCTACTTGAAACTCTACCATTTCAGTTAAATTTCCAAAGAGCACATCAAGCTGGAAAATGCAAAAGAATTTCATCAACTGTCTATTTCATTAGAGTGTGGATCCTTCATTTGCTTCTGATTTTAAAGTTTTTCTCCCCATATGGTAATGCTCCCACCATCCGAAGGTGAGCCAACTCTTTCCTCTTGAAGTGCATGCCAAGAGCTCACCAGGCAATAACTTGACCTATTTACTACAATTAAATGAATTCAAAAAGCTCCCAGTATTGTGTGAGGTCCTCAGTTCTTCCCCATCACCAGGTCAAACTAAAGTTCAGACGATAGCCACCATACCTCATCCTGGGTGAGAAAAGTTTCTTTTTGAAGAGGTTTTAGGTATCTCTCCATGAGACAGTTTAAGTCCTAAGGGTTGAAAGAATATCAGATTAGCACATCTGAAAGTCTATAAAGAATATAAAAGGAAAAAAAAATTATGTCCCAAAGGCTAACATTTCAGTCTTTAGGTCCCTGAGGTTCACTGAAGCAGAAGTGAGCCAACCGCTTCTCAAAATATTTCAGGCTTTGTAGCCATATGGTCTCTGTCACAACTATTTAATTCTACTGCTGCAGCAGGAAAGCAGTATAAATGATACTGGGTTGGCCAAAAAAATGGCCATGAGATGTTACAGAAGAATGCAAACAAACTTTTTGGCCAACCGAATACATAAATGAATGTGTGTGACTGTTTTTCAATAAAACTTTATTTGTAAAAGCAGGCAGAGAGCCGGATTCGGTCCAAGGGCCATACTTGCTGGCCTCTGACTTAAAGACTAAGATAGATCATTAAAAACAGATCACACAGTTGTAACACAGATTCAACATAACTAAATTATACAGAGGCATATGTATAATTATACAGAGGCATATGTATATGATCATACACTGATCATAGTTAGGTTAATTATATCATTATAGGAATATATTGTAGATTATATAGTGTTGAAATAACTTTCCAAGCCCCAGATGGAGCCTCTCTTGCCTGGGGTGCCATGTCAGTAAACCAAAACTTAAATGATTTTTATGTCCCTGTCAATATACCACTTGACCAGAAGTGCAGTATATATCTAGTCAACCAATATCCAAACGCCAAGCCAATTCTGGGCCTTCTCATCCCAACCAAGGTTGACTTTGTGGCCCTAGCCAATTAGATATTTTCTACTTTTCTCTTCCTTGTTCTTGATTCTTTGTTATAAAAGCGTCTTGCCTTCTGCCCCATCTTGCAACTCTACAAAAGAAGACTGTCCACTTCATGAATAAAGTTTTAAATAAAGTTTGTATCACTTACAAGTTGTGTTCTTTAATCATTTTTAAACAACCATTGTATATATTATAAATTATATAGGAATATAAGATCTAGTTCCAAGAATATAACTAAATGTCAGAACAAATTATAACACAAAACAGACCTGATACCCTTCTGCCTCGACTCAAAGTAGATTGTGAAGTTACCACTACTTAAATCCATCAAAACTGAATTCAATTTTAGTATGCGCTCAATAGCCTATTTAGAAAGGTCAGAAGGTTCACTTAATATTCACCATCATCTCCTTTTGGAGTCAATCAATCAGCTATTTCCATCAATGAATTGCTATAAGAATAGGTATGCCTCCCAAAAACCCAAAGGAAACTGTAACATTTGGAATCAAGGCCAAGTTTCATAGGAGAGACAAGGCACTCTTCATGACCGTGATCTGGCTTTGTCATCAGCCGACATCTGTATACAAACACCCAGCATGCATCCTTCAGAATGACGACAAGAAGAACGCAGGAGGGAGAACAGGAGAAGACGTACCTTCACGTAGGTGCGCTCTGTCTCCAGGAGCTCGCAGATGACCTTGCGCAGCTTATCGGCATCCGTGAGCTGTCTCATGGTGGCCAGCTGAGGCCCAGTGGAGTCCTGAGGGGACGGGCTCGGGTCAGAGGGGTTCATCTCGTGCAGACTGCGGCAGAGCGCGGCCACCTGTTCCGTGCTCTTCAGAGCACAGTCGGAAAGGCGAGACAGACGAAGTCATTCCTCACCAGAGACTTGCCTGACACCTGTCCTTCTGACAACGTTCAGCCTGGTTAATGAACTGCCATTCATGAATCACCGCACCCATTTCCCCAGACTGCTCCACACATCTGAGCACCCACTGAATGCTTCAAACAACCATAATAACAACTCCTGGCATAGACTGAGTGATTACTGCCTATGAGGCACTGGTTTGATGCATTTAATCTGCCCATGTGATAAGTAAGGGCTGTGATCATACCTACATAACAGTTGAGACACGGGAAGTCCAGAGTAGTTAAGTAACTCATTCAAGACTGCACAGCTCAGACCTGAACCAGGCAGCATGGCTCAAAGCCTGTGTTCTTAACTATTCTGCAAGAAGCTCACCAATCAGAGGAAGATACAGCCAAAGGCATGTCACCTAAAATACAAAGCTAATTCATTACTGGACTCTCAGTTCAGTGCACGATACATATTTACTTTGCAAAGCTGAAAGATGATTTGATAAGCTTGGTGTCTCCCTGTCTCTATTAAAAACTGACATGGAGGCAACTTTCTAGATAACCATAGATACTCGTATATATGTATTTTAAAGTTTCCATCTCTCCAGCTTCTCCAAGGCAGAAAGATTCCACGACCAACCCCACTACTACCCCGTGCCTCCCCACTCCTCCAACTAAAACTAAGGGGCACTGGACCCTGAACAAGACCTCAATAGCTCAGTCCCCACCCAATTGTCCAGGAAGGGTCAAGTGGAAGTTTGGGATTCTAGAATTCCAAAATTCCAAGTCTCCAAGTTAGGCAAAACAGTTCTTCAAAGCAAGGGCCGAAGACAGAGCACCAAAAACCCCAAGGCATCAGTAGCTCTCCACCTTGGCTGCATGGAGGAAATCACCTGGGGAGTTCTGAAAACCACTCCCAATGCCCAGCACACCCTCCAGATCACTTCAGTCAGAGTCTCTGGGGACTTCTCTGGTGGTCCACTGGTTAAGAATTTCGCCTACCGAGGCCAGGGACACAGGTTTGTGCCCTGGTCTGAAAAGAGCCCACACTCCATGAGGTAACTAAGCCTGTGTGCTGCAACTACTGAATCCTGAACAGCCTAGAGTCCGTGCTCCACAACCAGAGAAGCCACTGCAATGAGAAGGCCAAGCACCGCAACCAGAGTAGCCCCTGCTCATCGCAACTAGGGAGAGCCCATGTGGAGCAGCGAAGGCCAAGCGCAGCCAAGACTTTTGTTAAAAATCAGAATCTCTAAGAAGGGATGTGCAAGTGTTTGCATATTTAAAGCTCTCCATGGTATTACTCTACAGGATATTATTTTGTAGCACAGAATCTATTGGTAATTTATTAACATTTGCTCAAAATGTGCCACTCTAGGGATATTTGATGCATATCTCTTTAAAACTGGTGGCTGCTTTCTTGGACTTCTCTTTCCCGCTTCTCCTGTCCAGTTTATGCCCAGGAAATACAAAGAAAGCATTTCCAATAGAGCACATAAAGAACTACTTTCTCCATCACCCGTCTACTCACTCCTAAGAGTGAGCATTCTGAGAAGAACATCCTTCCAAAAACAACCGTGGGTGCACAGAGCTGGAAGTCATGGTTGGCATTTTGTGGAGAGCACAGGAGCCAAACCAAGTGTATCCCATGGGGGCAACATCACTCATTATCAGTTCAGTTCAGTTCAGTTCAGTTCAGTTCAGTCGCTCAGTCGTGTCCGACTCTCCGCGACCCCATGAATCACAGCACGCCAGGCCTCCCTGTCCATCACCAACTCCCGGAGTACACTCAAACTCATGTCCACAGAGTCGGTGATGCCATCCAGCCATCTCATTCTCCGTCGTCCCCTTCTCCTCCCACCCCCAGAGACATGCAAATCAAAACCACAATGAGGTACCATCTCATGCCGGTCAGAATGGCTGCTATCAAAAAGTCTACAAACAATAAATGCTGGAGAGGGTGCGGAGAAAAAGGAACCCACTTACACTATTGGTGAGAATGCAAACTAGTACAGCCACTATGAAGAAAAGTGTATTACCTAAAAAACTGGAAATAGAACTGCCATACGACCCAGTAATCCCACTGCTGGGCACATACACCCAGGAAACCAGAATTGAAAAGAGACACGTGTACCCCAATGTTCATCTCAGCACTGTTTATAATAGCCAGGACATGGAAGCAACCTAGATGTCCACTGGCAGACGAATGGATAAGAAAGCTGTGGTACACATACACAATTGTTAAGCACAGAGAAAGGCTACAGCAGCTAACTTTAACCTGCCTTCCCCTTATTAGCATACTGCCTTCTGCTTATTAGCATAGCCCAACGGGAAGGGAGCCCAAAATAAAGACAGGACAAGGACACAGGAAATCAGAACCTAACAAGGATGCATTAGTAGCAATGTCATGACAGGAAAGGGCAGAGCCAGGACCCAAATCCACATGATCATTGATCCAAATCTCTTAAGGTTACACAGCTTATTTATTGATAGCACAAACTCTGGTCTTCTCTTACATGCCAGGATGTATCAGTAACCTGTCAATGGCACTATTAAATGCTTCCTATGGAATCAATGTTTCCAACAATGAATATCCCCCAAAGAATTCTCCCTTTGGTGACTGATGAAAAGCTCATCAAAATGGGCTGAACTCTATGACATGTGAATTATATTCTAATAAGACTGTTAAAAAAGAAAGACTACTAGTTTTTCATCAAAGCCTGTTTCAGTAGAAATAAAGTTTTATCTAGTTATCTTAGGATTCTACAAACTCAATGTCATCATTAAATATTAACAGTAAAATATGGATTTGTCTTAATAATTAAAAAGGAACGAGTAGATCCATTTTGACAAAAATGTCCACATCTTCGAGATAATCTTATGGTAACTGTAATAGGCAATTATAACAGGCATTATAACAGAGACGTTATGGAAGTGGGGAGGGTGTGCCTCACCAAAATGAAAATTCCATGGAAAGAGAATGATCACAGCTGACAGTTTAAGTGCCATGCCCTCCAGCTGATCCCAAACTCTCCTCTGTCACTTTGATTTGTCACTCGCCAACACAACAAATGTATAACTGGCACCTTCGCTTACACAATGCTTTTCTAACTGTCCCAGCTCTAACCGCAGCTGCCTGCCATTTACAGGCAAATTAATATCCTAGCTATTATTCACGATATGTAAATCCATCACCGTATTCCCATCAGAGACATGGTAGACCTTTCTGCAGTTTAATCATTTAGACAAGTCGTCATGCAAAATCCAATGTCCTCATTAACTATACCGGGGATGCCCCATGCCAAGTTATAACCTGGGGACTGTGACACACATCAAAAACAGGACACTTCCCTTGGTACCCCCAATTCACACCATGCAGACTTGCCATTCTCAGCAATATTTGATTATAATAATGAAAGGCATGACATGGAGTTTATGGGTTTTCATTCTCTCTGCTCCTTCATAAATACTCGGAGGTTTCCATTTTTAAGAGTGTGAGTTTCAAGGAGGGTCATCCAGGTGATAATTGCTTTGCAGAGAGCAGAACACTACACTTTGTCCTCAGCATCTGAGCTCTGTGGGGTCCCAGGTTGCTTGAATTCCTGTCTCTGCTGCTAGGAGATGGGTCAGCTTGCTCATACCAATATGGGAACTGAGAAGATGAGAGCAGAATTGATGAATCTGCTGCGGTTTTGCAGTTGATAGCAGAGCTGACTGAATCCCGGGCTCCCTGTGTCCCAGGTCTGCAGACCCACTGTCAGCAGATCATCAGAAGACACAAGTCTCACCATTTAGACCTTCTGTAACCTGGACGCTTGTCTGTCTTCAGTTCCATCTCCCTTCTCAATCCCACAGTCCATACTCTCGTGATAACCTTTTCTTCACGAAAGTATAATTGACTTTTTTTGTGTGTGAAGTTGCTCAGTCATATCTGACTCTTTGCGAACCCATGGACTGAGGCCTACCAGGCTCTTCCGTCCATGGAACTTTCCAGTGCTGGAGTGGGTTGCCATTTCCTTCTCCAGGGGAATCTTCCTGACCCAGGGATTGAACCCAGGTCTCCTGCATTGCAGGCAGATGCTTTATCGTCTGAGCCACCAAGGAATTATATTGTGTCTGTTTCAGGTATACAGCAAAATGATTTAATTATACATATATATGTGCGTGCATGCATGCTAAGTCACTTCACTCATGTCTGACTCTTTGCAACCCTATGGACTGTAGCCCGCCAGGCTCCTCTGTCCATGGGATTCTCCAGGCAGGAATACTGGAGTGGGTTGCCATTTCCTCCTTCAGGGGGTCTTCCTGACCCAGGAATCAAACCTGCATCTTGTGTGGTTCCTGCATTGCAGGCAGATTTTTTACCGCTGAGCCACCTAGGAATCCCATAGTTCCTTGTGCTATACAATAAATTCTTGCTGTTTATTTTATATTAAAAAAAAAAAAGACTGTGAGTAGAGTTCTTGGCTTGGCCTATGTCAAGTCCACCACATCTAAGGCTTGGTATCCTGAGTTTTAATCAAGCCCACTGGGGAAGCTCAGGTCATGTCGGCCAGGGCTCTGGTGCTCTACGCCTAGCCATCTCCTACCAGTATCACCTCAAACAGCCAGCTTCCTCACCTTCCTTGACACACCCCTCCTGAGCCAGATCCTGGGTTATAATAGGAAAGGAAGTACCTTTAGCATCCCAGGAGACACCACATTTCCTTGAGATCTCTTCTGAGATTTCAGAGCCTTGGGTGTCCCTTGATTATAAGATACCTTCTTCCGATGCTAAGACAGATTTATCCAGTGGAGTCTCTGAAGTTGACGGGGTTAGGGGGGACAGGTTCTCCATGGGCAACCCTGTTCTCTGATTCAAGGTATAAACTCTCAGGTTTATCACAAGGAAATGGGTCAACATAGCCATACTCTTTCTACTGTCGACTCCAGGGTATCTAACTAACTAATAAATTTAATAAACTTAAATAAGAACACACAGACTAACCAGCTATATTGTACATGTGGGCTTTCCAGGTGGCACTAGTGGGATATTGCCAAGGGGTGTTATTTATAATGCTCTTAGTAAAATTTTTGCTTGGAAACAATTATTTTCAAAGGATGTCATCAAGTTTGAGAATTCTGTTTCACTAAAATATTACCCACCCCCCAAAAAAAGCCTTAGAAGGAAGTGTGAAATGCAGGTTGTCTTTGAAAGTGAAAGTTGCTCAGTCATGTCCAACTCTTTGCAACCCCATGGACTATGCAGTCTATGGAATTCTCCAGACCAAAACAGTGAAATGAGTAGTCTTTCGCTTCTCCAGGGGATCTCCCCAACCCAGGGATTGAACCCAGGTCTCCAACACTGCAGTGGATTCTTTAGCAGCTGAGCCACCAGGGAAGCCCAAGAATACTGGAGTGGGTAGCCTATCCCTTCCCTTCCCCAGCGGATCTTCCCAACCCAGGAATAGAACCAGGTTCTCCCCCATTGCAGGTCGTCTTTAGAATATCTCTAATCTAGGGATTTTCCACGTGGTGGTAGCCCAGTTCTTAAGTCTCCCTGTCCCCACACTGGGGTCAAACTTCTTTGCATCAAACTCTGATAGGACCTTCTCCAGAAGGTCGCTCAGCCAGAACACAGGAGGCAGGAGTCTTTGAATGCGGTGCTTTCCCCGCTCTATCGCTAAGTGTTACGTGGCATCCTGATCACTTACACATCAAGCACTATAGCCCAGAAAGAGAGCTGCATGAGAGGTCCTCAGCACACCCCTAAAATCCAAGTTTCCAAGAACTGGTACAAGTAGTGAAAGGATTGCTGGAAAGGAGAAGTCAGACACGGCTTCTCTGAATCCAAACCTCTCTCCCCTGCTTGAGGACTGCCATCAGTCACCTTAGAAACGGAAAGCTCTTATGGGCATTTCCAAGCTGCCCGTTTAAACCTGTTAAAGGGTGGCAGAGCCATTCCCACTGTCAGGACGAAGAATTATCCACCCAAGGTACGAAGATGAACAGGACAATGGCAGGAAGAAATGGGCTCCTTTCCTGAGGTCTGCCTGAAGTGCAGTGTTTATAATATCGCTTTCTTCCTGTGGGAGATGAAAAGAAAGTACAAAAAGGGGGTAGGCTTTTAAGTGCACACTATCAACTCAGGCTACCCAGCTGTTAAAGCTCTTCCTGTTATGCAACCACTGAAGGCAATTTCTATCTCAGGGTGAGTTCAGAGTTCTAAAACTATCCTTTGAGTCTGCCTGATTTAACACTCCCCACAGGTTTAAAAGGGGCCAGGGTGGCCTAAAATCTTGCAGACTTTATTTAAGCTTTTGTGACAAACAAAACACCAAAGTAACATACTCCATCATTTCAGAGACCATCATATACAACGATAGTCCCTCGAGTTCTCTGTTACTTCTTCCATCTCCTTTTGAACAAACTCTGAAGAAGAAAAATTCAAGAAGGTGAAGGCTCATTTGAGTAAAGCAGGTGTACTCACTGTCCAAGTTCAAATCTCAGTACATGACACAAAATCTAATAGTCAATAGGCTCTGATATTAATAGTAAACTATTACAGTGCTTGATTTGATTTTAAGTTATTCCTCCACATTAACACACCAAAAATATTTATTAAAAGAGGTAAGGAAGGGTGGGATGGATTGGGAGACTGGGACTGGCATATATACACTGCTATGCAAAAAACAGGTAACTAATGAGAACCTACTGTATAACACAGGAAACTCTACTCTGTGCTGTCTTGACCTAAATGGAAGGAAATCTAAAAAAGAGGGTGGATATGTGTGTGTGTGTGTGTGTGTATAAAACTGATTCACTTTCTTATACAACAGAACTAACATAACACTGTAAAGCAACAATACTCCAATATAAACTATATTTAGAAAAGAGGCAACAATTACCATAGGAATTGGCATACACAATATAGGTCAAATGACGTTAAATCATTAACACATACCTGGAGCCAACACTAATAAATCCACCTCCTTCTCAAGTAAGCAGAAATAGTCAAAATCACTTAAAATTTTATAGGAGACAAACTAAACATCCATCTTCCAGAAACACTTGCTGAATACTTAGGCTAACTTATGGGGGGTAAGGGAGGGAAAGGGAGACAAACATCTTCAAACTCTCAACATCCAAAAGAAAGAGGGAGCAATTCAGATAATTATGAATAATAACAATCCATCTTTCCATCATTTAAAAATGAAAAACCAGACACACATAAAGATTCCAGCAAAACTGACTTCACACCAACTACTGATGCCCCACCCCCATGCTAAAAGACAAAATTCTCTCTCAACAAAGGGATCTAAAGGGCAGAAGGATGAAGGATGCAGGCATGGGACAGGCGTATCACCATCATGTGAACTAGGAAAACAGACCAGCTAGAAAGTCGTAACATAAACAAAGGCTGGCAAGAAAGCCAGAATTCAAACAGTGCTCACCAGATGAAGCGTCCGGTATACAGAATCGCTGGACTTGCCATTGTTTTCAATCCTGGGCTTGCGCTTTATTTTCCACAACGCAGACATCATCAGGAATGTATTCTCATGATAATTCTACCTCCTGACACGTTCAGCACAGAGACAGAAGTTTCTTAAAATACTTGGAGAGCACCAAGTGCCTTCAGGCTCCCGAGCAAGCATCCTTCATCCAGAGAGCCCAAGCCGGCTCTGCCATGAGGACCTACCTACAGCTGCATCTCTTTATAGAGAGGACAGCAGCAGCGCGATCCCAACAGCAGCTCCGCTGCCCAGCAGTGCCCTCTGGGAGGGTGGCAAGGGCTACCCGATGGACGAGAAAGCTTTGATTTCACCTGGCTAAACAGCAGAAGTTCCAGAAATGGAGAGCCAAGAGGCAAAAAAACAATGCAAAAAAAAAAAAGAGAGAGAAAAAAAAAAAACGCCTCTCTGGCATGTGAGCATCTCTACTCTGCGGACTGAGATCAGCTGATTGGCCAGCAGCCTGCACTGCACAGGAATACTAAACCCGCTCAGTTCAAACAACTTCGAAGACACCCCTCGAAGAGTCGAGTCAGGAGCAGGCACTAAAAATCCAATTCATTATTTAAAAAAAAAAATTGTTGACTTCACGGTTTCCCTGAACGCTTTATTACAAAAGCAAACATTTCCAAGACAATCACACTGTGAGTTAAAAAGATAAAAGAAGGCTTTCCCATCGGAAATGCTCTGAAAATGAATGACTCTCATATGTGGAAAACAAAATCACAGCTGCCAGGGGTCTGGAATGCAGGACGGGACTGCCCAGAGCTAATTAGCATTCATTTCAAGGGACAAGAGTTTTTGATTAGAAGCAGGGAAAAAAGGGGGTGGGGGGCAGAGGTGGTGGTGAAGAGGTCCTTTGAGGTTGTCACCCACAGTCACAAGAGCAAGCAGGCGGCTTACAGAGAGAAAGGATGCCCCTGCAGCGTGAAAGTCCCACCCACCTCCCCATGGATGTGACATTCCCCTGTCACCACCGCTCAGCAAGAAAACTCACAATTATCTATTTGTTTAACCCCAAAAGACCACATATAGCAAGAACTGCAATCAGAAAAATTTGTAAAAACAAAACTCCAACATACATTCTCCTTATCCTGCCCACTGTTTCATTAAGACAATTCACTTAGGAAGAGCAGCAAAAACATTAAATAAAAATCAACAGTCTTCATGTATTCAGCCAGAATTTGTAAAAAATGATTACTTGTTTCATTTCACTTGTTCACGTGTTTGTTTCTCTTTACTTTTATATTCTACACCCAGTCTGGAGCGTTCAAATAAAGGCAAAATTGTCCTTCCACTTTTAGGCACCTTACAACTTAAATTTTGATGCTTTTGAATTGTGGTGTTGGAGAAGACTTTTGTCCCTTGGACTGCAAGGAGATCAAACCAGTTCATCCTAAGGAAACCACCCTGGAATATTCATTGGAAGGATGATGCTGAAGCTGAAGCTCCAATACTTTGGCCACCTGATACAAAGAGCCGACTCACTGGAAAAGACCCTGATGCTGGGAAAGATTGAGGGCAGGAGCAGAAGGGGGCAACAGAGGATGTGGTGGCTGGATGGCATCACTGACCCGATGGACATGAATCTGAGCAAACTCCAGGAGACAGTGAAAGGGAGGGCAGCCTGGCGTGCTGCGGTCCATGGGGCCACAGAGTCAGACACGACGGAGCGACTGAACAGCAACTTAAAAATGAACGTTCGCTTTTTTCTCAAGAAAAATCACACAATGATATAGGAGACAGATTAAAAGAATATTTAACCTTAATCAAGAAACTTAAAATATACACTTGCTGTTACTTTAAATCATGACAAAAGATACTCACAAAGCTTAATAAGCATTAGAAAAATACTTAAGTGGCTAATGAGCACACAGCTGACTCTTGAACACCTGAGGGGTTAGAGGTGCCAAACATCCTCAAAGCCAAAAATCTACATATAACTTACATTTCCCGTCACCCCCATGAACATAGTTCTTACGTATCCACGTTCTTCCTCTGCATCCATGGTTCTGCATCTGCAGATCAAGTCCAGATTGGTAGTACTGTGGACTACTGGAAAAATATCCACCTATAAACAGACTCTCCCAATTCAACCCCATGTTGTTCAGGGTTCAACTGCATCTAAACTGGCTTATTAATTAATTACTTCAGTCATTAACTACTTCTTTCATTTTTTGAAACCTGCTATTTACTACCAGACCATACCCATCTGGCCAGGAGGCCATTTCAGGAAAGCAGTGAACAACACAGCACTGTGTTTTGCCCTCTCAGAGCTGAGTGACCTTCAGCAAGTTTCTTAACCTCTCTGTTCCAAAGTCATCATCTATAAAATAGGGGGAATAACAGTGTCTCTTTCTCAGGGGTATTTTGAGGATGAGACGGGTTAATATAGAGTAACACCCAATATATACAAGATACTATAGACGGTAGAGAATCTGCCCACAATGCAGGAGACCTGGATTTGATTCCTGGGTTGGGAAGATCCCCTGGAGAAGGGCATGGCAACCCACTCCAGTGTTCTTGCCTGGAGAATCCCATGGACAGAGGAGCCTGGCGGGGTCCATGGGGTCACAAAGAGTCAGACACAACTGAACAACTAACTAACACACGTAAGTATTGTGTGTTAGCCACTCAGTTGTGTCCGACTCTTTGCGACCCCATGGATTAGCTCTCATTTATTACTAATAACAAAACTGTTCAAATAAAGATAAAATCTGAAATCAACTCAACACTAGGAAGTAGTATTTTCAAGTACAGGATCATGGTGCTTCCTACATCCAACCTGGAAAAAAAGGGACCATGATCCTAACCTATGGTGTCAATGAGGCCACTGTATGATCTTTAAAAATACTCAGATCATCACCCAAACTTGTCAATAACTGTGAAGAAATTCTCTTTCATGAGAGCCGACTATGCATTTCTACAGTGAACTCCAGGAATAGCATCTCCTGCTGCTTTATTTGACCCTGTCTGTTCCCGGCAAGTTTCAGGGCCTTGTTCTCAGGAGAAAGAGCCATGACATCAGAGGGGCACCTGGGATGAGGCGACAAAACCCTGGGCCTCTTCCTTCCTCCCCGCTACCAGGATCTCATATTATAGAGGGCCCTGCTAAGGACTCCGTGACTCACTGTATGTAAAACGGAAACAGTCTCTTAAAGTCCACAAAGGCAGGGGAACACTGGGCTATTGGAGCGAGGTAAAAGTGATCCAAGTTTAAAAGTTTTCAAAAATGAATGTCTTAGATACAGGAAAAATAACTGCATTCCCAGATCAAATTAGAGACTGAAAATAACATTTTCAGCTTAATAACAGAATGATTTAATAAATAGCCTTCAAAATATCTTATCTCGCATGGAAATATCTATTTCTCTCAAAGGCCCTCACCCTCCCACACCTTCCCAAGAAAGTAGGTAAAAGGCCACATAAATAAAAAGGAACTATAAACAAGCCTTTGTCTGTGTTTTTGGCTTTAAATGAAACGTATATTTCCATTTACTGGCTTTTAAATTAATAACTGACAACATAAAGCCTTTCAGTCTATAAATACTAAATTTATAAATGTTACAATTACTTTCAAATACTGAAATTTACAGTGTTTAACCTAGACACCGAGAATGATCACCCTATGACGGCAAAAGAGAAACATACGGGTAAAAAAGATACTGAAGAGAGTCAAACCCAGGCACTCAAGAAAGTCCTACATGTGGATGCGGGACTTGTGTATACCTATCCACTCCAGTATTCTTGCCTGGAAAATCCCACGGATGAAGAAACCTGGTATACAGTCTATGGGGTCACAAACAGTCGGACATGACTGAGCAACTTGACTTGATGGGCACATATGTATACCTATGGGGACATATGTATACCTATGGCTGATTCATGCTGAGGTTCAACAGAAAACAAGAAAATTCTGCAAAGCAACTATCATTCAATTAAAAAATAAATAAATTTTTTTAAAAAAGGAAGTCCTACAAAGATATATGAAGACAAAAAGAGACGCAGACATATGCACATAGAAATGCAGGTTTTTAAAACAATCTTTCATGTTTGAAGTCTAATTCCAGTAACAGTATCAGTTATATTTTTTGACCCACTGCATCATCCAATGACTGGACAAGGGCAAGAAGCACCCTGATATTGTAGATGAGAAAACAAAGGTATAATTTAAAGTTATATGATTTGTTCAGGTTAAATGACTGGTAAACGTCAAGCAATATTAGATAAGCAAGGGAACCAACATACATTCTCAAAAAAAAAGATGAATGAATACGGACATAATCACACATGCTTGTCTTTGCCACAGAGGCGTCTTTCGGCTATAGGTAATAGAGGTTTTAAATTGTGACACTGTGACGAAAAGAGGTTACTGACACATGGAACTCTTTAGGAAGTGGAAATAAGGCATGATGAATTATGGAAAACAAATTCACAGCAGCACCCAAGAGTCAGAATAAGAACATCATCACAGTGCTAGACCAACTGAGCACGCTGTATTTGGATGGACAAATCGATGGTCTCTTTCCCTTTAATATAAAAGATGTTCGCCCTTCACAAGAGCTAAACAGAGATCATGCAAATGCGGTTCCTTATAGAAACTGCGAGTAGCAGGGAAGTATAACTGACCCAGTTACGCTCATTTTGGATGCCTTTTCCTCATAGAGAAAGGGGGGACATAGGAAGGAAACAGGACAGACGCAGACTTTAATTCAGTAAGCAAGCTCTGCCTTATATTGTCACATCTGGGTTTGTTCTCACGGCTATCATTAGGATGCCATGTCCTATTTAGTGACCTCTCAGAAGTAAAAACACTTTCAGCCCGTGGAGGGGCCTTCCCACCCCACACAGCTGCAGAGGTGACACGTCAGCTGTGATTCTTTGGTGGTTCGAGACATGGGATGTGAAAATGGAAATCTCTCACCTTGCTGCTATGATCAGTATCATCTGAGGATTCCAGGTCCGGCCCTTCAACCTCCTCCGGAGCAGCCTCAGCACCGCTTCCCTGCTCACTGCAGAGGCTGTGGCCTGGAAGATGAAATCAGAAGGACACACGGGTCAGCACATACAGCCACCGCTACAAGGGCAAGGGAGCATGGCATCAAGCTCATGTGTGCTCAGTCATGTCCCACTCTTTGCAACCCCATGGACTGCAGCTCGCCAGGCTCCTCTGTCCATAGGATTTCCCAGGCAAGAATATGGGAGCAGGTTGCCATTTGCTGCTCCAGGGGATCTTCTGGACCCACAGATGGAACCCACATCTCCCTGGCACCAAGCCAGCTGGATAGCTTCAAGCTTATGATGTGTCCATATATTGTTAAACCCTCCAAGTATGGGTGCCATGACCTTGGTTCAATACATGCTAGTTTAGCTGTCTTTATCGTTACCAATATTATTATTACTTTATAATACACTTTTATTATTTATAATATATATTTTATAATATACAATATTTGCTATGGACTGAATGTTTATCAGCCCTGAATATTCATTGGAAGGACTGATGTTGAAGCTGAAACTCCAATACTTTGGGCACCTGATGCAAAGAACTGACTCATTGGAAAAGACCCTGATGCTGGGAAAGACTGAAGGCAGGAAGAAAAGGGGATGACAGAGGATGAGATGGCTGGATGGCATCACCGACTCAGTGGACACAAGTTTGGGTAAACTCTGGGAGTTGGTGATGGACATGGAGGCCTGGCGTGCTGCAGTTCATGGGGTTGCAAAGAGTTGGCCACAACTGAGCGATTGAACTGAACTGAATGCTTACCGCCCCTCCCCACACCCTGCCATATTCCTATGTAAAGCCCTAACCCCCAGTGGGACTGTATTTGGATATGACGCATTTGGGAGCTAAGGAGGCTTAGAGGAGGTCTTGAGAGTGGACCTCCATGATGGGATTAGTGTCATTATAAGAGGAAGAAAAACCAGAACTCCCCTCCTCTCCTGTGAGGACACTGAAAAGCCACCTGCAAGCCTGGAAGGGAGCCCTCAGCAACAACGCTGGTCTTGGACTTCGCTGCTCCAAAACTATGAGAAATAAATGTCTGTTGTTTAAGTCACTCAGTCCAAGGTGTCTGTCATCACAGGCCCAGCTAAGACAATAATTTATAACATACATGCGTGCATGCTAATCTGCTTCAGTCATGTCAGACTCTTTACAACCCTATGGACTGTAGCCCACGAGGCTCCTCTGTCCATGCGATTCTCCAGGTAAGAATACTGAAGTGGGTTGCCATGCCCTCCTCCAGGGGATCTTCCTAAACCCAGGGACAGAACCCATGTCTCCTGGAGCTCCCGGATTGCAGACGGGTTCTTTACCACTGAGCCACTGGGGAAGCCCATAATACATATAATAAAACTTAAATAAAATTAAATTCAGTGGTTTGATTGGTTTATAATCAACAAATTAATCGTCAGATCAATTAATTGCTGCTGCTGCTAAGTCACTTCAGTCGTGTCCGACTCTGTGTGACCCCACAGACGGAAGCCCACCAGGCTCCCCCGTCCCTGGGACTCTCCAGGCAAGAACACTGGAGTGGGTTGCCATTTCCTTCTCCAAGTGTGAAAGTGAAAAGTGAAAGTGAAGTCACTCAGTCGTGTCCGACCCTCAGCGACCCCACGGACTGCAGCCTACCAGGCTGCCCCATCCATGGGATTTTCCAGGCAAGAGCACTGGAGTGGCTTGCCATTGCCCCCTCCGAATTAATTGCTAGGACAACTGAATAAAGCATTTTGAGAAAAACATTTTAAAAATAACTGTTTGGGGGCATCCCCGGTGGCTCTAAGAATCCGCCTGCCAATGCAGGAGATGCAGGTTCAATTCTGGGCCGGAAGCATCCCACACGCTGTGGAGCAACCGAGGCCATGAGCCACAACTACAGAACCTGCACTCCAGAGTCTGGGGGTGGCAACTGTTGGGCCCCCACGCCAGAACTACTGAAGCCCGCGCGCCCTAGAGCCCTTGCCCTGCACCAAGAAGCCACCTCAATGAAAGGCCTGTGCCCTGTGATGAAGAGTAGCCCCCACTGACTGCAACTACAGAAAAGCCCATACAGCAACGAAGATACAACACAGCCAAAAATGAATAAATAAAATCATTTTAAAAAACTAATAACTGCTTCATAGACATGATCTGGCAAACTTCAAACATAACACCCACTCTTTCCACCATATTCCATGCAAAAGTGCAGGCAACTTTCTTTCCTATTTTACCGAGTCCCAGCTCCAGTATTCTTGCCTGGAGAATCCCATAGACAGAGGAGCCTCGCAGGCTACAGTCTATGGGGTCGCAAGAGTCAGACACGACTTAGTGACTAAACCGTTGACTACAATGGTTGGCTATGGTAAGCCTTGCACTGGGGAAGACAACATTAAGATCCCTTTCCTCTGGGAGGCTTCTCACATTTAAAGAGCATCTGAGCTGCCTGGGGATTTCTGTCATGCAGATTCAAACAGAATAGGGCCAGAACTATGATTCTGCATTTCTTACATACTCCATGATACCAATCAACACTGCAGGTCCATGGACCAGACTAGGAGCAAGAAGTCTCTCGGATATTTACAAACCTCTAGCTAGTCTCATAGGAAACTGGTTTGATGACTATTAGAATATTCCAGGCACTAGGTCAGGGACTACAGCACCATACTGTAACTAGATAAGAGAAAAGGGAAGAAAAAGAAGAAACGCTGGTAGAAGGAGCCACTTTCTGACTCATGGGATGAAAGCTTCAGTCTGAAAAGAGGATACCTTACCCCAGTGACACCATCACGGTCATAAGCCTGTGTTTGGCATCACATTCTGATCAAATTCTAGGTTGACTGGGAAACTAAGGGAAGAAGCCAATCCCTGAGCAAACCTTGCTCCAGAACTGCATTCTGTGGTCCCCTTTCCTTCCTCTGGAAAGAAGCACCAAGGAAGCAAAGCTTGCATGGTTTGTAAGTTTCTATCTGTGCCCACCCTTCCTGAGCCCTTGTTCTGGCTCTACAATTTTCCTGAACTTCTTTTAATTACTAACTCACTATAAATCCCACGGATAGAGGAGCCAGGGGGCTACAGTCCATTGGGTCGCAAGAATTGGACACGACTTAGCAACTAAACCACCACCACCACTCAATAATATGGTGGAAGCCGCCAAAGAAAGAAGTTCAGTTAACTTAGTAGACATGAACTATGTCACACCGTCACCACCAGAGTGGGGAAAAAATAGTGATTGAATACTTGAAATGGAGGCAATGATCTAGATGCTGGGGCCAGAGAGAAGAGGAAGATTTGAACAGCGTTAAGCTCTGAAATGGCAGGAACCATGGCTCCCTCAGCAGCAAGCTGACAGGCAGGCTGTAAGACACACGAGGTCACCTTCGTGCTGCAGTCTGCACCACGGCAGCCCCCATTCTGTACAGCCAGATGCCGTGACCCTGCATATCCCCCCTGCACATTATAATGCCTGGGGTCAGAGGATGCTCACAAAACAGTGGGAAAACGAATGAAAGGGTTTTCATTGCTAACATGGGCCAGGTATCCTGAAAAGGAAGCAACCCTCCCGCCCAGTTCTACAAAAACACTTACAAATGCTAAGCAGAATAGAACAGAATCCTTTTTATTTAATTTTTATTATTTTTTTTTTCCTCACACTGCACAGCACGTGGGCAGTTCCCCAACCAGGGATCGAACCTGTGCTCCCTGCAGTGGAAGCAGGGAGTGGTAACTACTGGACCACCAGGGAAGGCCCCCTGAATCCTTTTTAAATGTAAAGCTGAGCTCTAAGAAATCCCAGAGTCCAAAATGAAGACACAAGAAGCTGGAGCAGTGGGCCAGTCCCAAAGCCACGCAGGGCTAGATAACTCACATCTACCTCCAAGCTCCATACCGCAGCTCAGTGTTTCCTAAAGGGAGTGGGACCCTGTTGGCACCAGGAAGGGACAACGTTTGGGAAGAAAACTGTACATAGGGCACTAACCTCCGTGGGCCTGGGCAAGAAACACCTTCTGCATTCCCCAGTCACTGTCACAATCAAAAAGATGCCCAAACACAGTCCAACAGCTGAATCTTAAGACCACCTGGGAACACAGCCCTGGACGTCTTGGTTTTAACTGAAGTCATAAGACAGAAAACAGGGGCTGGGTCAGTACAAGTCGGGGAGTTAGAACCAAATCTTCCACGTTCATAGGGTTCTCTTGAAAGGCTATACTCTCATCCCAAAAGACAGAAAAAGACTTTTTTTTCAAAGTACTGTGTACTCAATTGGAAGGAGTGATGAAGCTACAATACTTTGGCCACCTGATGTGAAGAGCTGACTCACTGGGAAAGACCCTGATGCTGGGAAAGACTGAAGGGAGAATGAGAAGGGGACGACAGAGGAGGAGATGGCTGGACGGCAGCACCAACTCGATGGACATGGGTTTGAATAAACTCTGGGAGACATTGAAGCGCAGGGAAGCCTGGCATGCTTCAGTCCATGGGGGTCACGGAGAGTCAGACACGACTGAGCTACTGAACAACAAACGACAAATGTATAAAATAGGTACAACTAATGAGAACACACTGTAGAGCACAGGAAGCTCCACTTAATGCACTGTTGTGACCTGAATGGGAAGGAAATACACAAGGCAGGGGACACGTTAACATGTTTATGGACGGCCACTTCATTGTGCTATATAGTAGAAACTAACGCAACATTATAAAGCAACTATATTCCAACAAAAATTTTAAAATAAATAAAAAATTAAAGAAAGTACTCACATGTGAAAGAGAAAAAAGAAAGAAAAAGAAGCTGATCTAACTCTGCCTATACTCTGGGATACAAGAGCGGGGAGAGAGAAAGAGGGGCTTCTTCCTGGAGACGAGACCCACAGGCTGGCCCCACAGGTGCTGGAGATTCAAATTTACACCATGGCCTCCATTCTGGAGACTCCGACGTCTTCGTCTACTCGGGCTGGTGGAACTAAGACCGCAGACTGGGTGGCTTAAACAACAGACAGTTATTTGTCCCAGTTCTGGAGACTGGAAGTCAAAGATCAAGGTGCCAATGGATTCCTTCCATGGTGAGGCCCTTCCCCAGGCTGGCAGATGGCTGCCACCACCCTGGTACCTACACGACCTCTCCTTGTGTGTGCAAGGTGAGAGGGGTGAGCCCTGGTCTCTCTTCCTCTTCTTACAAGGACACTAATCCCATTATGGGAGCCCCAGCCACTAACTTCATCTAAACCTAATTACCGCCCAATGGCCCCCAACTCCTAATAAACCTCCCATTGGGGGTTAGGACTTCAATGTAGAAATTCTGGCAGAACACAAACATTCAGTACGTGATACCCAAGATGAAAAATTGCCTTAAAGTCGCCCTAAATTTGTATTCCAAGGGCATCTGGCAGAAGGCAAAAAACAAGCCTGTTCTGGAGGGAATCACCCTTAATGATGGTTTCATATTAATGGTCAGGCATAAGCTTGATCCGACAAGAACCACAATCCATCATTACACAACACAAGGAGAACCCATGATGGAGACGCAGCAGCCACAATAAGCAGGAGGAGATTTCCTAGGAATAATACCGTAATTATCAGATTGTCAAATGAGCATGCTTCAAAAAAAAAGAAAGAAAAAGGAACAACAAAAGACATACTTTCAAAAGAGATTAGGTAAATTTGTAAAATTTTTAGAAATGAGAGCTATAAACACTGAAATTAAGCACTCAATAGATAAGAATAAAAGCTGAAGAAAGACGTTTGAAAGCCCTATTTGAAGACATTACCTCACTAAAGCACAGACATCCTCAACTTCTCAAACTGTCAACATAAAACTGACATAATTTCAAGTCAAAATAGTATTCAAGAAGAAAAATTTACAATAAGAAACATTTGACAAAGAGTGAGAAAGCTTACTAATACAGAACCTTCCTTAAAAAATTCTCTAAAGGATGTATTTTGGGTGGGAAAATATGTATACACACACACACGCATAATCTGGTATACAAGGTGAAATGATAAACAAGAGCTGATATACACACAAGACAGGCTCCAGGAGATGGTGAAGGACAGGGAAGCCTGGAGTGCTGCTGTCCACAAGGTCACAACTGAGCGGCTGAACACAACAATACAAACAGGCAAGTCTAACACTCCACACACACACCCAAAAAGGCATTTGTTCCAAAAACACAAGATGAAACTAAAGCAATGGTGGGTGACTGTGTTTAAATATTTCACGATCCTTTTATGCTTCAGGAGAAGTAAAAAGAATTTGGTCTTATTTTGTTAGAAATCATGTTAAAATTTTAAGGGCAAAAAAAAATTAAGAGCAACCACTGAATAGAATATAATTAGATTGTATAAGTTGAAAGGAGAAAATGGAATTTAGAAATTCAACCCAAAAGAGGACTAGAAAGGGCAGGAAGAATAAACATCAAGACAGCAAAATATGATGAGAGAAACGAGCCAAGATGCATGGATCTTCTAAATAAATGTGATATAGACTAAACTCAGTATTATACTTCATGTTTAGATAAAAACCAAAAAAATGTCATACAAAGCCTCACCTACATGCTATACCTAAGAAATAGACTAAACAAAGAAGACAAAGGAGACTGAAAGCATCAGGGTATAAATTAGGCAAATGTAAAGAATGCTCTTCAAATGCCAGACAAAACAGATTCAGTCAGACTACAGAGGAGGTAAACATCAAGAATTACTAAGCGTGATCCACGAGTATATTTTAAACCCTATTCACAAGAATTTGAGAATGCATGTTTTTTCCAAGGATTAGCAATGCAGGCAAACAGGCCACATATGAGGCTATAATATAAATCTCAACAAATAGCGAGGAATCTGAATTCAGACAGACCACTCTGGCAGCATTATTTCGGGAGCAAAATGTGCTGTGAAAGAGCAAAAGGTCAGTAATACCAAAGACAGTTTTGGGGGGCGTGCAGGAAAAAAAAAGCAACACTGGGATACTTTCCCTACCAGATAATAGAATGCATTTAAAGTTAACAGTAATACAAAGCAGTGCAGAATTAGCAAGAAGACAGGCTAACAGAACAGAGAGTCCCAGAAACAGCCCCACCCATGTGTGGAAGTGTGATGCACAGCAGATGTGGCACTGCAGATCCGGGGGAAAAGAATGGAACATTTGATAATGTAGCTAAGACAGCAGACTACCCACATGGGGAAACAAAAAGCTGGACTTTATCTCCCATCATTCACAAGAATCAGTGCCAGGGAGGTATAAACCAGAAAGGGAAAAGTTCAAAATATAAATCCTTCAGCAGGAAATAACAGAAGAAAATGTTCGTTACCCAGGGAAGTGAGAGAAGGATTTCTTAAACAAGAGAAAAAAAGCACAAATCCTAGGAAACAGAAAATCAGATTTTACTAAAATTAAAAACTTTTCTTTGTCAAAAGGCAAACGAAGGCAACAAGATACACTGTAGACTGAGAAAGGTTATCTTCAACACATATAACTGGCAAAAGTACGAATATCTAGAATATAAAAGAAGTCTTATGAATCAATAAGTGTGGGTCTATCTGATTCTAAAGCATATCTTCTTTTTTACCCCGTTGGCTCGGCTCCTGCCCTTAACTGAAGATAAAATTAATGAAAGAGGAGAGAGAGAGAAAAGGCAAGGCAGCTGTGGTTAGACAGTCAGCAAAGACGACAGAGATGATTCCTCCTGTTCCTGTAAGCAAGGATCTCTGAGTCTCTCTCCACACCTGCATGAATTTGGGTTGGTCTTGTGACTTGATTTGAATAGCAGCATGTGACCCAAGTGGTGATATGTGAATTCTGAGCTAAGGTCTCATGTGGCTTTACAGTTTCGGGTGTGATCCCCCAGGAATGCTGGACCATCATACGATGAAACCCCCATGGTAGCTTCTTGAGAATGAAAGACCTCAAAGGAAGAGGGGTCCAGCCAACCAATCACCAAATACGTGAGAAAGGCCAGCTTAACCTAGTCCAAGTCAGCCCAATGGCACAGCCAACAAGAGTGACCGAGGCAAGCAGGGCAGAACAACCACCCAGCTGAGCCCGGCCCAAAGTGCCGAGCGCGGAGAGCTAATTAAACGGTGGTTTCCCGCGCTTTGTTACAAGGCAGGAAATGACCCATACGTGGTCAGGGGAACTAAGTCATCAAAGAAAGCCAGAGAGGCAGGAATTGACAGTGGCGCCCTTTAAGAGAGCTGGAGAGAGATACCAGCAAGGCAGGGACAGGGAATCAAACCAGGAAAAGCCACATTCTTGCTCCCACACTTCAAGGCTTTCTCTGAACACCTCCCAGAGGAAGAGGTTTATAGAACACCATTGTTGAGTTTCTACGCAACCCCATACAAACAGAATTTTGCAACTTCCTACTCTAGCTTCCTTCACCACAAGAGACTTCAACAGACGCTGAAGGAATTATTTTCTTTGTCCCATTTACGTACCAGTGGGTGGCTCAGAAGGTAGAGCATCTGCCTACAATGCCTACCTTGTGGGAGACCCAGGTTCAATCCCTGGGTCAGGAGGATCTCCTAGAGAAGGAAATGGCAACCCACTCCAGTATTCTTGCCTGGAGAATCCCATGGATGGTGGAACCTGGTAGGCTATAGTCCATGGGGTCGCAGAGAGTCGGACACGACTGAGCGACTTCACTTTCTTTCTTTCTCCTTAGCAGCGCACATGCAGACAGCTCCAGAGAACTGAGAGCGGGTTGAGGAAGCAAGAAGAACAGGAAACAGCCTGTCCCTCCTGCACTCTTCCCATCACCCAGTACATCACTACGTGGCACAAAGGAGGCGCTAGTGATACCTGGAACCACAGACGGAACAGGGCCAAAACTAAGGAGACAAAGGATGAGCAGAGGTAGGCAATGGAGGATTATTCAGCTCTAAAACCAAAGGACGACACAGGATGAGACGGCTGAATGGCATCACCGACTCGATGGACGTTGAGTTTCAGCAAGCGTCAGGAGTTCGTGGTGGACAGGGAGGCCTGGCATGCTGCAGTCCAAGGGGTCGCAAAGAGTCAGACACGACTGAGCGACTGAACTGAACTGACCTGAAAACCAAAGGAAATCTACTATTTGTAACAACATGGACTGACCTTGAGGGCATTATGCTAAGTGAAATAAGTCAGAGAAAGAAAATACTGTATGATGTCATTTACATGTAGAATCTAAAAACAAAGCAAAAACCCTCACAGACACAGATTGGAACAGACACAGAACAGATTGGAGATTGCCAGAGGTAGGGGGTGGTGGGGCAGGTAGGTGAAATGGGTAAAAAGGTAAAACTGTATAGTTATAAAATAAATAAGTCATGGAGATGTACAACATTTATTGTTGTCTAGTCGCAAAGTCATGTACAACTCTTTGTGAACCCATGGACTGCAGCCCGCCAGGCTCCTCTGTCCGTGGGATTTCTCAGGCAAGAGTACTGGAGTGGGTTGCCACTTCCTTCTCCAGGGGATCTTCCCAACCCAGGGACAGAACCTGCGTCTCCCATGTTTCCTGTATTGCAGGCAAATTCTTTACTGCTGAGCCACCTGGGAAGCCATACACAAACACACACACACACACACTAATTAATAATACTGTATTGTATTTTAAGAAAGTAAACCTCAAAAGTTCTCATCATCAGGAAAAAAAAAAGGAAGTATGTGTCCTGGTGGATGTTAACTAGACACAGTGCAGATCATATAGCAATATATACAAACGTAGAATCATTTTGCTGCACTCCTGAAACTAATGTTATACATCAATTACACCCCAAATTTTAAAAACAGGATAAGCAGGGTGTGTGGCTCAGTAAAGAATCCATCTGCAATGCAGGAGATCTGGGTCGGGCAGATCCCCTGGAGGAGGGCACGGCAACCCACTCCAGTACTCTTGCCTGGAGAATCCGATGGACAGAGGAGCCTGGTAGCCTGCAAGAGTTGCACACAACTGAGTGACTAAGCACAGGGTGGCCTCAGAGAATGGGGAACCTCAGGGCAGAGCTGAGCCCAGCAGGACAGAACCCGTAGGCCATCACAAAAGCTGCCATAAATAACATTCAATGTTGTGAACAGGTGTGATCATTTCTCTGCTTCTTAAAATTATTTTCACATCATAATGGAACTGTTTCTGTAACCAAGGAAACCTTTGCTGCTAGCACAATCCACTCACCATTATCAGGATAGAAAACAATGAGGTTAGGAGAAGTACAAACACATGCACGTAAGCTTACATTTCAATTAATCTTTGATTTACTCGGATGAGGTACCTTCACTCAGGTTCCATTCAAGCCCATTAGAGACTTAACAGAGGAAGGCAAAAAAGATCTTTGCCTTATGAGATGTATTAACAATGTTCGTTAAACTAAGAGATACTCCAAACATTTCCAAAGAAGAACCAATCATAACTGACTTTTTAAAGGTCTTTATTAACACCTAAGTTTCAATCTCAGTGAAAAACAACTGAGGGGAAGGGAAAAGGAAAGGTTAGACATGGCCAGTAAAGACACTGGGGCTTCCCAGTGCAGGAGACATGGGTGCCATCCCTGGGTTGGGAGGACCCCCTGGAGGGGGAAATGGCAACACAGTCCAGTATTCTTGTCTGGATGGATGGAGAAGCCTGGCGGGCCACAGTCCATGGGTCACAGAGTCAGATGTGACTAAATGTGCAAGTGCACGCAAGCACGCGCACACACACACACACACACTACAGACACACACACACACACTACAGACAGACAGACACACACACACAGTACAGACACCGAGCTGGAATCCAATCCTTGGGATATGATTTTGCTTTGCTTTTCAGCCATTTTACTGTCATATAAGAATTCCATCTGTTCTGTCTGTTCTGTTCAGTCGCTCAGTCGTGTCCGACTCTTTGCGACCCCGTGGACTGTAGCCTACCAGGCTTCTCCATCCATGGGATTCTCCAAGCAAGAATACTGGAGTGGGTTACCATTTTCCTTCTCCAGGGGATCTTCCCGACCCAGGGATCGAACCCGGGTCAAAACACTCATAAGATATAAGTGAAAGTGAAGTCGCTCAGTCATGTTCAACTCTTTGCGACCCTGTGGACTGTGTCCATGGGATTTCCCAGGCGTGAGTACTGGAGTGGGCTGCCATTTCCTTCTCCAGGGGATCTTCCCAACCCAGGGATCAAACCCAGGTCTCCGGCATTGTAGGCAGATGCTTTACCGTCTGAGCCACCAGGGAAGTTTCATAATATATAAGATCAACATACACACTCACCCCTCCCCTAAGCTAAGAAAATAAAATCAAAACAATTATAAACGGGAAAAAAAATGCCTCAGGTGAGCTATATATACTCTACAGGGGGCGGGGGAGGAAAAACACTACAATTTTAACTTGAAAGACAATTTCTTTCCAACCACATTTCACAAAATCCCAGACTCTTGTTTCTCTACACAAAACAGTTTTTTAACCCATAAAAACTGTACATATAGTTCTTCCCAATCCTATCAGCTTGTTGTGAAAGTCAAACTATAATCCACGAATGTTCTTTAAAATTATACAAATGAAGGCTTTTAATCTCCGAAGCAACACTGTTTTTCCACACACAGGACCTGATGGTGTCATTAATCAGAACCAGCAGGAGGCAGGACGAGGCGTTGGGGTTTCCCCAGCAGGGCCCTCGGGAACGGGCCCTGTGCTGGGTGACAGTAAGCATCGCACACAGCAGTTTACAAAAAGGACACGATCCCACATTTTCCCAACAGACACCTAGAAGGCCATGTGCTGCTGGCTATCTGTGAGTCTGGAGAATGCGACCCCGCCTGTCTGCAGGAAGACAGGTCTGGGCAGCTCCTCTATGTCGCCCCTCCCTGCTGTCTGCAGAATGGAGCTGCAGACAATGTGCGTGGAACGCTGACCAGAAACAGAACCTTGCATTTCACGGACACAGCGGGGAAGCCTGCCCTACTGGGCAAATCAAAGGAGTCTTAACGGCTTCCCCAACTCTGACCAAGATGCCTTGACTCTCCTGGCTATCACAGAAGCCTTTCCTGTTACAGCAAAGGCTGCTTAATCTACTTCCTGCAGGTGGGCTACCGGTGCCCACCACAGATGGCCATATTTCCACTCAGCATCAGATCCAGGGGGCTGACTCTCCAAACCCAAGGCTCACCCTAATCGTCTTTAATGGGTAGGGGCCAGGGCGGGCCACAGCCACTTAACCCACCCAGCTCAACTTCTGGAAAGACCATTTTTCAAATTAGAAGCAATGGCAGCCCACTCCAATATTCTTGCCTGGAGAATCCCATGGACAGAGGAGCCTGGCAGGCTTCAGTCTATGGGGTCACAAAGGGTCGGACATGACTGTGTGACTAACACTTTTTAGTTCACTGAGCTTTCTTCGTAACTGTTGATTAGTAAGTTAGAAGTGTCTGATGCTTTGCGATCCCACGGACTGTAGCCTGCCAGACCCCTCTGTGTATGGGATTCCCCAGGCAAGAATACTGGAGTGGGTTGCCATTTCCTTCTCCAGATCTTCCTGACCCAGGGCTTGAACCAGTGTCTCCTGCTTTGGCATGCAGATTCTTTACCACTGAGCCCCCAGGGAAGCCCTTCATTGTAATATCATAAACTATTTGCTGATCTAAGCAAGGGCATCTGTTTAATGCCAACTGGTCAAGTGAATTTTAGGGATGATAAAGCCAAGCTGCCTCCATCACAAAAGTCAAATGTACTTGAACCTTAAGGACAGAACTTAAAGTAAGACAAACTGACGTTTTGAAGTCCTAAAGAAATCACGGATGCCCTCTGAATTATGATTCTTATAGCTGGCATGATATCAGCAGCTTTTGTTTCATCAAACTTATTTCAAAAATTATTTTAGATTAGATTTGCTTTCCTATATTAATGTTCATATAATACTTCGCTAACTGAGGAGTGAAGGTATACATTCCAATAAACCAGGCCAGTGGTTTCACCTGGAAAGATTTCGCCCTGGGGGAACACTTAGCAATGTCTGAAGATTATTTTTGATTGACACAATTTGGGAAGAGGGTTACAAGGACTAGTTGAGAGTGGTTTGTTGGAAAACTGCTAACATCAAGGCGGAGAACAGCCCCCTACAACAAAGAATTTTCTGGTCCGAAATGGCAGTAGCACCAGATGAGATCATAATTCAAAATAAATCACACAGGAGCATGAGAAAGGCTTTCTGGGAAGCTCAAAGAAACTAAAGTTTTGCAACTTCCTATGCCAGCTTCCCCTTCACTTCAAGGCTCTTTCCAAAACAAGAGCCACTGAAGCAACAAGCTTTCTGTCTGGACCTCCTTCCCCATTTTCTTACTGGTATGGACCTAAACAACTGTTGAAAAAAAAAAAAGGACGAAGAACAGCCCCGAGCAGATTTCCATAAGGACACATGGATGGCCAATGGCCAAGAATGGAAACTGAGTCTTAGAGAGAACCCTGAGGATGGAATCTATTTTCCAGTCCCTGACATTCCAAACCAACACAGCAGCCCACATTGGGAAGTGTCCTTCCCATACTGAGGAAGAGGAGCATAAAGAAGATCACCTAACAGGTTGTCATTACAGAAATGTCAATGAAGCAGACAATAGAAAGTTATCCACAAACACCCCAGTTACAGTCTGCATGGGACTGTAACATTCCCATCATCTTACCATTTCACCCAGACAAACAAGAGGACCAAGAACCAAGGAGAGATCTGGTGACCCAAGAGAGTAACCTCCCATCTTGATTGCACATTAGAATCACCTAAAAGTTTTGAAGCAACCAGGCACCCTAACAAATGCATACCCAAGCCCTGCCCCAGACCAAGGGAATCCATATTTCTGAAAAGGGGCCCGGCAGTCTCAGCATCGAGTCAGTGGAATCTACTTCTTTCTACTCAGGGAAGGAAACTGCTTTAAGCATATGTCATAAACTCAGTTCTCAGACAACACTGCTGGTGCAGACAGAAGTGGGGTACAGTAGTAAAGAGAGTAACACCCGGCAGCCGCTGGTCAACAGTCAGAGAACCGTCCCATCTCCACTAAGACACTGTGTATTGAATGGTATTCACTGAGCACCCCTAGGACTTACTCTGAACACTTTAATTACTCAATCATTCCTCACAACCGCCTCATTTGATAGTAGCGTGGTATGATCCCCACTGTAGGCACGAGGTCACGGGGCACAGATTAAGCATCATCTGTTCAAAGTCATGAAGCTAATAAAGATAAACATGGGACTCATTCCCAAGGAACCTGGTTCCACAGCCCACTTAAGCCATTAGGCAGTGAGGTTTCTACATTGAGGAAACAAACCTCTCCATGAAAAAGGCTTCAGAAAGAATCCAGCCCTGAAAGTTAATCACCTCTTTCCGTCAGAATTCTCAGGGCAGGATCAGGACCAAGCTTGCGGACTTGGACTTGCTACAAGGGGCGATTCACCAGGTAAAACCTCCCGCAGATAGGCACCAGCTGGGACGCCTGTAACACGGCCAGGCCCTCGGTCCACGTGACCTCACATTCACTGTGGCCACCCTAAAACAGTCTCCACGTCAAATCTCACATCTGTCACTCAGGATGCTTCTTATTTTTAGTTACTTCTCAATTTAGACTAGGGCTATAGTCCAGCCTGCCCACTGTGCACAGTTTCTCCGTTGTTTTCTATCGTCACTGACGCCGTCTGTGGACACAGCTTGGTCTCGGCTTCACCGCGGACCATCTTTCGGGCCGTGTTATCCTGTTTACTTGCCCCTCTTTCATCTTCCCCTGTTACATGCGGACAAGGAAACGGTAACAACCAGGAAGCAAACGGGCTGGGCCCAGCTGGGGACCTGAGTGTCCTGCTGCCCTCTGGCCAAGCGGACGGGGCTGCAGCTGCTGAGAGTGTTTGAGAGTACTTCTGGAACTTACGATGTTGAAACCAACTTAGAAAACATCCAGGAAACCCACACTTTGATGTTACCTTCACGCTGTATTTTTGAACCAGGTTGATTATCTAACCTGACCAAGCACACTTGATTCTGAAGGGTTTTTGATCACTACAAAATAGTAAAAGGTGAAGCGATTAAAAGCACAAAGAGCTACACTAGAATGTTAAAGTATAAGGACAGAACCATGCCACAGTCAACAATATAACTTTCAGCATCCAACTTAATTATTAAGAGCAAATACTTAAATGTTGATTCCAAGACATGATTTGTGTGTGTGTGTTAGTCACTCAGTCTTATCCAATTCTTTGTGACCCTGTGAACTGTAGCCCTCGGGGCTCCTTGGTCCATGGGATTCTCCCGGAAAGAAGACTGGAATGAATTGTCATTTCCTTCTCCAGTGGATCTTCTCAACCAGGGATCGGACCTGGATCTCTTGCATTGTAGACATATTTTTTACTGTCTGAGCCACCAGAGGAGCCCAGTTACAATTTGGAAACAAACAAATAAATAAATAAATCATCTAAGAATGATTCCAAAATAAAAAAAGTTTTAATGGGGTTTAAACAACAGTAGGTTCTGTATATTTAGCACACAGATTTCAAAGGCATCTGGTCTGAAGGAGAGGATGTATGGTCAGCTGTGGACAGGGTAGAGCTGTGTACACAGAATATACCCAGATATTCTCAAAATAGGCACTTATGTGCCTATTTTAAAATAAAAAAAATTTAATATAAAAAGTCTTAAAACTTCGCAAACTGTGTATATGCACATACACAAAGACACACACAAATCTTTTCTCAAAAGAAAGAAATACGTCAAAACAGTGATTGTGTTTAAAGAAACAAATCACGAGCAATTTCAATCACACTTTATATGAGAGGTCTGTAAAGGGCCAGATAGTATTTTCAGCTTTGCAGACCATGCATCCCAGTCATAACTACTTAAATCTGCCACTGAAATGGGAAAGCAGCCAGAGACGACAAAACATCAACAAATGGGTGTGACTGTGTTCCAATAAAGCTTTATTTATAAAAAGAGGCCACAGCCTGGATTTGGCCAGTGCGTCGTAATTTGCCAACCCTTACTTTATACCCATAACCTACAGGAAAAACTGAGATAGAAGATATCCAAAAAACGGTTGAGCACACACTGTGATTTGTAGTAGGTATGCCCAGACCTTATAAAACCCTTCCACTAACCTAATGTAACCCAACACGCCTCACTCGGGTCATTTTACAGAAACCACTGTGAACGAAGTTTCATGGAGCTGAGCCTGCCATCTTGTGGTCACATAAAAGAACAACCTTCGTGGTATTCATTTCCCTATCATTTAAGCATACACAGCTCCCCGGTCAGAAAGAGAAAAACAAATACCATTTGATATCACTTATATGTGGAGTCTAAAATACAATAGCAACGAACCTATCTACGAAATAGAACAAAAGCAGAGACAGAGAAGAGACTGGTGGTTATCTTCCACCAGGGGAAGGGGTGGGAGAGGGCAGGAGTGGGTGTTTTGGATTAGCAGATGCAAACGGGCATATGCAGAATGGATAATCAATAAGGTCCTACTATAGCGCAGAGGGCACTATATTCCATATCTTGTGATGAGCCATAATGGAAGAGAATATGAAAAAGCACATATATATATGTATGTTGCTGTTCAGTCATCCAGTCATATCCAACTCTTTGTGACTCCATGCACTGCAGCACGCCAGGCCTCTTATATATTATTATATATATAGGCTTCCCAAGTGGCCCCAATGGTAAAGAATCTGCCTGCCAATGCAGGAGACATGGGTTCAATCCCTGAGTTGGGAAGATCCCCAGAAGTAGGAAATGGCAACCCACTCTAGTATTCTTGCCTGGAAAATGCCATCGACAGAGGAGCCTGGCAGGTTATACAGTCCATGGAGTCACAAAGAGTTAGACAGGACTAAGCACTCATGCTATATATATAACTGAGTCACTTTGCTGTATAGTGGTAAGTAATGCAACACTGGAATTCAACTATACTTCAATTAAACAAACAAACAAACAAAAAAGGTACACAGCTCCCTGGAATGCTTTCCTAAAGATATGATGGGCATATGGGTACTACAATTGATTGGGATTGATTCTCTCAAGACTCAACTTGTCAAATTCTCCCAGGGAACCATTCAATAAAAGGAACTATCAGCAGGCATCTGTTGTGATCTATTCTTATCGAGCCGAGCTTCAGAAGGGACTTTGCAAAACAGGAATACTCACAGTACTTACACTCAGAGGTGGGAAAGGAAGACCTTTTTTAACCCAACTTTTAAAAATAAGTCCCCAGCCCCAGCTTACTAAAAGCCACCCCAGCTCTAGAACAGGTCACAGCAAGATTAAGCGAGAGCCATATCTATTCACCTGTGGGCTTGTTCCCGGATTCTCCTGCCGAACAAGGACGGACACCTGAAAGCGAAGAAACTCTAAGCCCAGTCCCAGGAAACAAACTCAGGAGATGGAGAGAAGCAAGCAGGAACAGTGCTGCAGGAAGAGAGCCCACATGAAAGAGTCTGGGGAGCTAGAGGATGGGGCCTAGTGGGGGTCCCAGGAAGGCTTCCTGGGGCAGGTAGCATCCAAGCTGCTCCTTCGAGAGTGAGCATAAGGTTGTCAGAGGGAGTGGGAGGAAAGGCATAAACAGGAAAAACAGCAGATGGCGCAGGGGAGGGGGTTTCTGCCAATGGGCTCATCTCCAGACTCGAGGTCAGAAGAGCCCCAGGGAAAAGCAGACCAAACACCAGCTCTGGGCATATTTCCACCCCAGGCTTCTCAGTCCACACCCTCTCCCCTACCACACAAGGAAACACAGGACTGGGGTGACATAGGAGATGGTGCCGTGAAAGCAGGGGCAGGACCAAAGCCCCAGCATCTTCAGTGACTCCTGGCACATCAGCGTCTCGACATCTCCGCCCACAGTCAAGAGACAGTGGCCTCTATCTACGTATCTTTCCCCCAAAGGACAAACAGCAGCAGCACGGCAGAGCTTTCCACTGCAGCCAAGCGGCAATTCCACCAGCATGTAAGTTTCCCAGCCCCTTTACACCTCGACGTGGGAGCGCAGTAATCTGTTCATCTTCCTCACGCATCTCACAGGACCTGCCAGACGCAGGAAATCCACAGAAAGACGCAAGCCGCGAGGGCACCCCAGGGCACAGCCATACCTGTGTCGCTGCTGAGAAAGGCGAGCGGGCTCTCGCCGAGGTCGGCCAGGCCGTCCAGCCGATGGGGCGGGTTCTCCAGCAGTTCTGCTCCTCCCTCCAGCTCGGGGCAGGTCCTCACCAGGAGGCCCAGGGACGGCTGTGTGAGGAAATCTCTGAGCACAGAGGAGTTCAGGGCGCCTGCAGCCCGCTTATTGATCTCGAGAATCTCATCTCCCGCCTTCAGGCCTGCCAACGCAAGATGGAAAAATGTTTAATCTCTCTCTCTCTCTCTCACACACACACACACAAGCAGCAGCGGCGTCGAATCAGATCACAGTAGCAGAGAAGCCCTGCTTCTAAAGGGCACACCGAGCTTGCCTGTTAGAAGTGCCGCTGCTGCACACAGTCTGGCATTCGCCAAGGGGCTCCTCAGGTGACCACGTGGGCTTCGGTTCTGGAAGGTTCTAGACTGGGATGCCACAGCAGGCCTGAGCTGCCCTGAACACACTGACCAAACAACCATACCCCTTCTTGAATCTATGTGCTCTACTGTTAGCCGCTCCGTCCTAACTCTTTGTGACCCCATGGTCTGTGGCCCGCCAGACTCCTCTGTCCATGGGATTCTTTGGGTAAGAATACTGGAGTGGGTTGCCATGCCCTTCTCCAGGGGATCTTCCCAACCCAGAGATTGAACCTGGGTCTCCTGCACGGCAGGCGGATTCTTTACCATCTGAGCCACCGGGAAAGCCCACGTGTTCTATTCTAGCTATTGTCCCACCATATGGAGGGGAAACATGGCAATGCGCCCTGATTTCAGCAATGCGTGTGTCATGTACATGCTTGTCTACCAGGGACACAAGTGCACAGTCAGCTAGAGCCTAAAAATCACTGCTATGGAAACAAAATGCAGGCATCTCCTCGGCTACAGTCACTGAAGGTCATCTCATCCCAAACACATTCAGGGTAAGAGTTTACAGATCCAAATGCAATCACATTTGCTCCCGACACCCTGTCTCCCCCCGCCCCACACACCCAACCACCTTTTATATGGGCTTCCGAGGTGCTCCTATGGTAAAGAATCCACCTGCCAATGCAGGAGATACAAGAGACGCAGGCTCGATTCCTGGGTCAGGCAGATCCCCTCGAAGAGGAAATGGCAATCCATTCCAGTGTTCTTGCCTGGAGAATTCCATGGGCAGAGGAGCCTGGTGGGCTACAGTCCATGGGGTCACAAAGAGTCAGGCACGACTGAGGGACTGAACCACCACCACCACCACCACCTTTTATATAAGACTACATCAGAACCTTGGGGAGAGTAGCCTTCTGAAGGTCCTGAAAGGTTCTGCTACTTTTGCAAAGCATTCTGGGGAGCTGCCAAAGCTTGGGACCCAGAAGAATAGCTGTGAACCAGCCCAGCCTCAGAGAACAGGAACTTGACTCGGGACAGGTCTGCCTGACATTTAAAGAACTTTGTAGCAGTGTGAGAAAGGGAGAGGTTAGGGAAGAACAGGAGACAAAACACAGGTTCCTTTCAGCTAAGAAGAAAAGAGGGATGATTTCTATTTTCTAGACTAATGTGGAAAAACAAATCTGCAAAAAGGGAGTGACTGAAGGGCAAAGGCAAAGGATGATCTTCACCCAACGTGAAGCCACACAGCCCCTCAGGCATCCGCAAGTCTCACTCTGATTCCACAGAGAAGTTCTCACTTCCCAGCTTCGCCGGGTCACACCTCTAGGCCAGCTTTACTCAGGTTCCCAAGACACTTGAAATCAACTCTCTGTCATAAAAATTCTCGAAGAAACATCACAGGTGAGAAGGCAATGGGAGAGAAATGAGAAAGTTTCTCTCCATGCCAGAGGTGGAATTCTAGGAGACTAACCATTCCACTTCTGGGTGAAAGATTCTGGCATTACAACGTTTGAATCGAAAATACCAAACTTCCACATGTGAAAGGCAGTAGTCATCTTTGCAGTCTTCTCTTGGAGACAACTCCTTTGGTTAGGCATCAGAGGCCATGATATAAGGAGAAAAAGAAGAAAAGACAAAAACTAAACTGCAAGTTTTGTTTGTTTTTTAAAATAAATCACTAGGTTGGCTGGAATTCCCTGGTGGTCCAGTGGTTAGGACACCACACTCTCACTGCCAAGGGCCTGGGTTCAATCCCTGGTTGGGGAACGAAAGCCCACAAGCCATGCAGCCAAAAAATAAATTGATTTCTTTAAATAACTTTTTTAAAAAAGAATTTCTAGGATTCTATGACTGTTTGAATACAAGGGTATAGTGGGTTAAAGGGTAACCCCTGAAAAAGTATGTCCATGTTCTAGAACCTGGGAATGGGACCTGATTTGGGAACAGGATCTCTGCAGCTGTAATTCAGTAAAAGCTCTTAAGATCAGACCATGCTGGATCACCTAATGGGTCCTAAACCCAGTGACAGCCATCCTTGTGGGACAGACACAAAAGAGAGACACAGAAAGCAGAGGAGAAAGTCGGGGGGGGACGGAGAGTGAGGCTGAGCGATGCTGCCACAAGCCAGCAGACACCTGAGGGAAAAGGCCAGAAAGGGCCCTACACACCGACCTCCCCAGAGCCTCCCAGGGACCCCAGCCCTGCAGACACCCTGGCTTCAGACTCTGTCCTCCAGAACTGTGGCAGAAAACAGTTCTGCTTCTTGAAGAAAGTGTGTTAGTCGCTCAGTCGTGTCTGACTCTTTTTGATCCCATGGACTGTAGCCCGCCAGGCTCCTCTGTCCATGGGGATTCTCCAGGCAAGAACACTGGTAATGGTTTAAATGAGATTAAACAAAATAATCCATGTAGAACTCCTCACGTTGCACTTGGCACGTTGCAGATATTCAACAGACACTAACTCTCATTATTAATGTCTGGTAGCAGAAAGAGGAAAACTTTGTTTTTCATTTTGAGCCCACTCAAAAACACTCCCCACTAGCCCACAGGTAAAAGCTGTGAAATATCCCATCTGTCTAAAGAGTTCTAGTCCATGGCCTTCTCAGCCAGGCTCTGTCTTATGGAGCCATCAGGAAGACACTTAGACGGCAGCAATAAAAGATGCCTGATCCCAACCTCAGAGGATTCCAAGAGCAGAACAGGCCCAAGATGAGCAGAGACACATGTAAACACACTCTGGTTTCAGAAGTCAATTCTACAAGGACAGTCAGTGTGAGATCCAACACGGAGCAGAGGGTGAGAAAGAGAGCAGGAATACGGGAGCTAATGGTCAGCCCAGTCCAGGCCAAGAGCCCACGGTGACCAACAACAATAAAGTGGAGGCTCAGTGAATGACAGAACTTTCTGTTCTAACTAGGCTGCAAGCCACCAGACTCCTCTTGGCGTGCAGCACATTCTGGTCATTTTAAGAAACACTGGCATCGGGATAGTGTCCAGAGGGCAATGACCAGGGTTCATTCTACCTTCTAATGAGTGGTTGAAGGATCTGTAAGTGTCCAATGTGGAAAAGACTTAGCAGCTGCAACACAACAGATATCATGAACTCTTCTGGCTGGCTATAAAGAAGGAGGCTAAATGGAGAATGGAAGCTGAAGGAGAAGGATGTTTAGTCATCAGAGTCTGTATGGTCTACCTGGAGCTCTCCAACACTGGCTAGCTCTCCATCACCTTCACATAGAGGCTACGCTTTATCATCAAATATCCCGAGTACCGCAATAGCATCCCTGACTCATGGGACATGAACCTGAGCAAACTCCAGGAGACAGTGAAGGACAGAGGAGCCTGGCAGGCTGCAGTCCCTGCATTCACAAAGAGTTGGACACGACTTCGCGATTGAACAACCACCACGACCCCAAATCTCACTCCCGACACAGCCCGCTGCAGGCCGGGTACTGGGATAGTTTGATACCCACGTGGAAGAATGGACATCCATCTTGCATCTGTAGAGAAGAGCGTCAGAGGGGGCAAGGGGGTTGCAGCACTCAACCGTTTGTTTTCATCTAACACCAGGGTTCTTGGATTCAAAGGACTAAAACAGGATGTGACTGAAACCAGGGCAGCGTATTTCCCCACCCCCGCACCCAGCACCGTCACTGCAGGGCTGAAAGAGATAAAAATCAGTTTGGGGTTCAAAGGGGAATAAACCCCGCCACCTCTGCTCTTAGCTGAGATACCCTCAGTGCAGGCACCAAACCGGCTGCCTCTGGTCTCGAAAACACAGAAGGAAAATGAAGGAACAGTCACACCCGTGGCAGTTAGCAGTGGATAAATTACTTGGACTTTATTTCCCATGGGTCACACCCTTGTCATCTCTGTGCACAGCCAAGACTGCAGGGAGCACTTCTCTGATGCTGACAGCACAGGGCTAGGTCAGCAGAACAGGGGCCCTGCCAGCTCAACACCCAGGACTAAGCTGCCCCAGCACGTGGAAGGAGGGAGAAAGGTCAGTCCGCCTTCCATCTGTTCCCAGCTGCTCCATTCGGCCGTCCTTGACCAGAACTGGACACAGGCATCACGTCCAAGCAGAACTGACCGAGACACGTTTAACTTGTACATTCAGTGGGTGTGAATTTGCCACTGCCTGAAAGAAGCCAAAATTCCATAGCAAGAAGAATGAAATGAAGGTGGAGTTTAAGCCCTACCTACCTGCCCAATTAATTTACAATGAGTATAGTGACTTGAAGAAAAAGCGAGAAGAAAGTTAGTCACTCTGTCGTTTCTGACTCTTTGCAATCCCATGTACTGTAGCCCACCAGGTTCCTCTGTCCAAGGAATTCTCCAGGCAAGAATCCTGGAGTGGCTTGCCATTTCCTTCTGCAGCGAATCTACCTGACACAGGGATTGAACCTGGGTCTCCTGCATTGCAGGCAGATTCTTTACCACTTGAGCCACCAGGGAAGCCCAAGAATGTCTCCCCAAAAGGTCATGTCCACTCAGAATGTGACCTTATTGGAAAATAGGGTCTTTGCAGGTGTAATGAGGTCAGGATGAAGCCATACTAGAGTGCGTCCTAAACCCAATGACTGGTGAATGTCATGTGAAGACAGGGAGACACACAGGAAAGACCACCCTGTGAGGACAGAGGAGGAAATCAGTGATGCAGCTACAAGCCAAGGATGCCCTGTGCTATTAGCAGCCAGCAGAATCTAGAGAGAACCATGGAAGAGGTTCTTCCTGCAGGGGCTCGGAAGGAAATGACCCTGCCAATACTTTGATTTCAAACTTCTAGCCTCCTGATCTGTCTGAGAATACATTTCTATTGGTTTGAATCACCCAGTTTGTGGTAATTTGTTCCTGCAGTCCTAGGAAACTAACATAGGAAGCCAAAAAAGAAAGAAAATCTAGGATGAGAAGATTTTCTCAATAGAAAAAGGATGGAGTGCTGGGGTTCCACAAGTAGCCTAGACAGACAGTACTAGGAGCTCTTGTAGAGGGGCAGGCAGGTAGAGCAGACAAGAGCTCTCTACGGAGGGCAAGAAGTCTGGATCCTGAATCCCGAGGTTCTCAGCTTCTACAAAGATCCCCCCATGAATGACAGCAACAGAACATAAAGGAGCTTCGCAAGCTAAGGTGAAGATCAGTGTCAGCTTTGAGCAGTGCGCACCAAAGCACAAAAGGGTCTTCCCAAGCAGCTCCAACCAGAACCCCCAAGACCTTCATTCCACCCCAGATGGTAGGGAAAGACAACCCCTTCTGATTCAAAGGGAATTTCCCACCAACCCCATGGAAATAGGTTCAGGATTAGATTTAAAATCCAGGAAGGCAACATTCCTTGCACAATTGAGCTGATGGAAAAAATACTCATGTTCCCTGGAAGTGTTTTCACTGCGACAACATTTAAATACTCTTAACAGGTGAACATTTGGAGCTGATCTTTCTCATTCACCAACCAGAGAAATCCAAAAGGGAATTGAAAACAGACAAGTCAAGACAAGATGGTTAATAACTTACCTTTCTTGGAAGCTAAGCCAGTTTCTTTTACACTATTCACGTAAAGCCTTCGAACACCATCCTCTTCCACAGAAGAAAGTGAAAACCCTGGGAAACAGAGACAGCAGGGTAAGACAGCAGGTGACACTCATACCCTCTGAGTGTTGAGCAAACAACTGAGGGAATCCGGGGTGAACCTGGTATGCTCACTGTTCTGGGTTACAGTCCTTCCTTGTTTGTACTGTGTCACAAAGCAGAAAAAAATGTATTTTTAGACAACTCTAAATGAAGCCACAGTAAAAATTAATATTACCAAGTACATCTATCTCCATATGACCAACTATCAACTCAAATGGAAAAAAAAATGACCTCGTTTTTTGCCTTGCTTCATAGTTAATGCCACAGTTTTGCTTTTTTTCACTGTTAGCTTATCTCATTTGGGTCCCCTTGGCCTTTTCTTAAGTCAATCTATGTCCTAGGACATGTCAGAACAGAACACCTGCACAGTGTGTGTTCACCTATATAGTGCTGTGTGGATACTGCTTTAATTTAGTAAAATTCTGCAAACAGGGATAAGAAACAACACATTTTACAAATCCTTTTCATATTGAAACTGATGGATCGCATATTCTCCTAATGTCAGATCATAAGATTATCTTATACTCATCTAGGCTTTCAGAGCTCTGTTAGTTAATTAACCTTGGGCTTTGCAACATCCGTCAAAAAATAAGGCAGAACAAGGCCTTGAAGTTCTAAGTGCTCCCAATCCCATGGCTGCAAGCCTTGGTCACATCTGTTTTTCATATAAAACTCTTTCTGATCAATCAACGGAAAATCGATAACCAAAACCTACTTTCTCTCAGGATAAAATACTTTGCCAGATAATTCTAAAAGGGCAATGGAAATTAATGCAACTGTAAATATCGGACATGTTTTCTGCTCTGGGAGAAAAATAAGGCTTAGGCAGAGAAAAATATAGTGGTTTAAAAAAAAAAACCAAAGAACAGAATAGAATAATTAATTAATGGACTGGGGCCCAGGGATTCACTGAGACTTCTCAGACTGTGTCAAATGAACACATTTTTTTGTTTTTTTTTTTTTTTTTGGTACCATTCACAGAACCAGGAAATAGATACCCACAGGTAGGCAAAACTACCAAATGCCATCACCCACGAGGGGACCATAACTCCCTCAGATAGAAAACAAGACAAGCTCACCCCTGAGGACTTTCCAGAGTCTTTACTTTATTCTCTTATTTTCAATTCCATTCTTACAGCAACTTCTAACTTTCAGAAGACTCTTTGAGAAGTCCCACTTGGGTCTTCCCCAGGGGTCCAGTGGTTAAGAATCCACTGTGCAATGCGGGGGACATAGGTTCAATCTCTTGTCTGGGAAGATCCCACATGCCTCAAGGAACTAAACCTGGGAGCCACCACTGTGGAAAGCTGCGTGCCTCGAGCCTCTGCTCCACAACAATAGAAGCCCCCCAATGAGAAGCCTGTCTATCACAACTAGAAAGCAGCCCCGCTCTCCACAACTAGAAAGTACCTGAACAGCACCAAAACCCAACACAGCCAAAATTAAAGAACTAAGTTCTACTCAAATAAAAATAATCTTAGACACAAGCCATTTAAATGACATTAGCCTTAACACAGCGGTATTTATCTGCATTTCAACAGAGACATTCTTTTCCTTTTATCTGTTAGAATAGATACAGAATCAAGGATGCTATCAGGGAAAAGATGAATAGAATCCATTAAAATACAGGCATTTCCTTTCTAAAATGCTATCATTTTATAAAATTCTGAGACCAAATTTTTTAATTATACTTCTAATTCAAATTTTCTTCTATTAAGTATAAAATGAACACACTGTCCAGAGAGGTGATGTGTTGACAGCCTACAGCAAGTCACCTTAAACCAGAGTCAGAGCAGGAGGCTGAGGTATTCCTTTGTTGCTTGCTTTCTTCACCACTAAAGGTGTCAAGAATCCCAAGGAGCAGCCTCTATTTCAAGATGACAACAGTCTGCACACTGGGGGGAAGGTGGGAATTATAAGTGTTTCCTACAGTAACAAATGTATTCGCCTGCATTAGCTTTTAGATTCCATATAGAAGTTATCATATTGTATTTTTCTCTGTCTGACTTATTTCACTAAGCACAATATTCTCCAGGTCATCCATGTTGCTACAAATGGAAACAGTTCATTCTTTACATGGCTGAATATTATTTCATTGTATCTATATCCTACAATAAATACTGCGGCTATGAACACTGAGGTGCATGTATCTTTTTCAATCAGAGTTTTCCTTTTTTCCAGATATATATAACCAGGAGTGGGATTGCTGGATCCCTGGTAGTTCGGTTGGTAAAGAATCCACAAGCAACACAGGAGAACCTGGTTCGATTTCTGGGTCGGGAAGATCTTCTGGAGAAGGGAGAGGCTACCTACTCTAGTATTCTTGGGCTTCCCTGATGGTTCAAACAGTAAAGAATCTGCCTGCAATGTGGGAGAGCAGGTTCGATTCCTGGGTTGGGAAGATCCTGCAGAGGAGGACATGGAAACCCACTCCAGTATTCCTGCCTGGAGAATTCCCATGGACAGAGGAGCTTGGCGGGCTACAGTCCATGGGGTCACAAAGAGTCAGACACAACTGAGCAACCAAACACAGCACAGCACAAGGTAGTTCTATTTTTAGTTTTTTAAGGATAGCAACAATCTAATTTGAAGAAAACACATGCAGTACAGTCCAAAATGACTGCCACAGGAAACAGAAGGAGTTAGTCCATATAAAGCCAAAGCGCCCACCCCACCGAAAGGCTTAGAGTTGCAGAGACCAGGAGGCACCACGAGTGGCATATGGTCATGAAAATGAAGGAGGTGATTAAAACTAAGTGAAGAAACCAAAAACACAGGCTCTTTTCCTGAATAACCAGAAGCTTCTTCATACTGAAATGGAGGACCAAAGAAAATCATGACAACACAGTAAACAAAACAGACAGACTCAAAACCAGAGTCCAGGACACAGCGAAATGGAGAAAGTGAGAAAAACGTACACTCCACTGACACAGAGAAGGGGGCTTCCCAGGTGGCTCAGTAGTAAAGAACCTGTTAGACAATGCAGGAGGTGTGGGTTTGACCTCTGCTTGTGAACATCTCCTGGAGGAGGAAATGGCAACCCATTCCAGTACTATTGCCTGGAAAACTCCAAGGACAGAGGAGCCTGGTGGGCTCTAGTCCATGGGGTCGCAAAAAGCTGGACATGACTTAGCAACTGAGCAGGCATGCTTGCTGACATAGAGGGGACACAAGACCAAAAATCTAATGGTCGAAGAAGTCCCCAGAGAAAAACAACTAGTTGCTGAAATGATGCATTCTTCCACTTCAAGGCTGCCTAGATGATCATGCTTAGTCTATTACAAAACTATGTGAACTAACTTCAACAACAAGGTCTGATAGAGTCCTGAGGGTTGAGGTGGAGGAAAGGATGAGAAATTAGGCAAGTGCTAAATCTTTCCATTTGTTTCGTCAGTGGGATTATTAAGTCATATTTTCCTCCCTGAAGTGTTCTACAATAGAAAGCAGTATCTGGTTTGTATGCTGATGTGTGCTAGTAACTTACATACACTGAAACTGAAGTACAGCAGGAAGCTGCTCTTAGATGCAAGTGTCGGAGAAAGATAAGCTGGCTTTAGACCCCTTAGTACCTTTGAGGTCAGAGACTCTCAGTTCTCTTAGGACTCAGGGACTCTTTAACTTCTGTGGAAACACCTCTGCCAACATGAACTGGACAATGAGAATACATGGCTTAGCTGAGCTTATTAGCTATGCATCTTGAGAGTCCCTTGCACTGCAAGAAGATCCATCCAGTCCATCCTAAAGGAAATCAGTCCTGAATATTCATTGGAAGGACTGATGCTGAAGCTGAAACTCCAGTTCTTTGGCCACCTGATGCGAAGAACTGACTCCTTTGAAAAGACCCTGATGCTGGGAAAGACTGAAGGTGGGAGGAGAAGGGGACGACAGAGAATGAGATGGCTGGATGACATCACCGACTCAATGGACATGAGTTTGAGTGACCTCCGGGAGTTGGTGATGGACAGGGAGGCCTGGCATGCTGTGGTCCATGGGGTGGCAAAGAGTCAGACACGACTGAGCGACTGAACTGAACTGAACTGGAGGCTGTCCAAGGTAAAGTCCAGGAACTAGTAGAGACAGGATGCAACTGACAGCAATATAAGGATGGAAAGCAAGACTAAGCATCAAGAAACTCATCGTTTGATACCACCATGCTCTCCAAGCATGGGGCTTTGCCATTTACAAAAGCAGGGGAGGTCCAGGACAGGACCCCTGCTTCTTTATGTCAGGTCATGCGAGAACTACAGCTGACAATACCTTCTGGGTTGATTTCTGATGCCCTGTAACCCCTTTGGTGTGGAAATGGAAACAGGTTCTGTAACTACTTCAGTCACTTTAATAAAAGTATAGGGACTCCCCAGACAGTCCAGTGGTTAAGACTTCACACTCCGAATACAAGGGGCGTGGGTTTGATCCATGGTCAGGGAAGTGAGATCCAAAATGCTGTGCAGCACAGCCAAAGAAACAGAAAGAACTTTAAAGAAATAAAATTTTTTAAAATATAAAAATATGGGCTTCCCTGGTGGCTCACTGGTGAAGAATCTGTCTGACAGCGCAAGTGACATGGGTTTGATCCCTGTTAAGGGAAGATACCCTGGAGAAGGAAATGACAACCCACTCCAGTATTCTTGCCTGGGAAATCTCAAAGACCCAGAAGCCTCATAAGCTATGTAGTCCATGGGATAGCAAAGAGTCAGACATGACTTATAGCAACTGAACAAAAACACAAAAATACAACAGTTTTAGGCCCAGTTTCTGTTTTGGAGGCCCCCAAACCAGTGCATCTTGGAGTTTGATTCCAAGAACTTTGAAACTCAGCTCTCTTGCTTTCTGCTATGTTTCACTCTTACTCAAGAGAAATAAAATAAACCAAAGAGAAAAGAGTAACTGACATGGTGCATTTCAGTTCGGAGGACCCAGACACTTATTTGTAGCACTGCTGCCAATTACTACTTTTATTCCTGAGGTCATGCTTCTGCTACAATAAAAAGCATTTCATACACATGTATCCCTTGCCATCAAAAACATCTGCTAGCTTGATGATGTCTTTCGTTTTAAGGTCAAGAAGTAAAATAGCATGAAAAATAACTCAAGTGGCCAGGGGATGGAAGTTAGGTTTTCTTCATTAGGACAAAGCACTCCAGTGAAAGTGGTCTGAGAGGTTCAAATAAGCCTCTGCCTGTGGGAGGGGCTATAGAAGGAATATTGAAGGTGTTGCTGCCTAGTAAAGGATCTGTAGATTTTCAAATGCTAAAAAGCCCAATAAGTTAATTCAGAGAGAAATGGTAAGCAAGCATACGGAGTAAACTTTGTATCTGTTCACCAGGTATTCTGTTGTTGCTCTTCAGTTGCTAAGTCATGTCCGACTCTTTGAGACCCCATGGACTGCAGCCAGGCCCTTGTCCTCCACTATCTCCTGGAGCTTGCTCAAACTCATGTCCACTGAGTCGGTGATGCCATTCAACCATCTCATCCTCTGTCGCCCCTTCTCCTCCTGCTCTCAATCTTCCCCAGCATCAGGGTCTTTTCCAGTGAGTCAGCTCTTCACATCACGTGGCGGAAAGTATTCGAACTTCAGCATCAATCCTTCCAATAAATATTCAGGATTGATTTCCTTTAGAATTGACTGGTTTGATTTCCCTGCTGTCCAAGACTCTCAAGAGTCTTTTCCAGCACCACAATTCAAAAGCATCAATTCTTCAGCACGCAGCCTCCTTTATGGTTTTCTAGTTCTTCTCTTTAAAAAAAAAAAAAAGAAAGTATATATTTATTTGGCCGCACTGGGTCTTTGTTGCACCAGGCGGGCTCTCTAGTGACACATGGGTTTAATTGCCCGGTATGTGTGGGATCTTAGTTCCCTGACCAAGGATCAGACCAGGGTCCCCTGTATTGCAAGGAGGATACCTAACCACCAGGGAAGTCCCCTAGTCCTCCTTCTATCCAGCACCTAATAGGCCTACACTTCTCTGCCTACCCACCCAATCCCCAGCTCCAGCCACTTGCTTTGACGAGAATACTGGCAATGAGCCAGTGACTGGTTCACCACCTCCCCTCTTTGCCTTCTGCCAAGAAACAGACAATGTCCCAAGTGGCAGTTGCTCCAGGCCTAGGTCCTGGCGTGAGGACAACAGAAAGACAGGGTCGCAGAGGAGGCAGGGTGAACAGGAGAAAGAATTCCACTGTTCGGAGCCAGGGGGCTTTGGTGACTGCCATTGCCTCAGCTAACCTCGCCCCGCCTGACTAATCTACCCCGATAGAGTATGGGTTCCCCTACAAATTGTATTCAAGCAATTCAAATCTTCTGCTGTCCAAGTCATCAAGTGTAACGCTAAGCAGACCGGTGTTGAATCCATGGAAAAATACTACATCTTTAACGACACCAGAATCAGACAACTGTGTGGGAAAGCACTAATTGACTGCTGTTCTTTGAAAAAAGGCCTGATTACAAGTTTGACTCCTGCCTGAAATCTGGGATCTTGGATTTTGGGAGGGTTCCCAACACCCTAATGGAGCTCATTGTATCTAAAAATCTGTAGAGACAGTGTGGGTTATGCTGAACACCTGCTTTCCTCCTGGAAGGCTGAGTCCTGGTACATGCAAGGCAGAGGGTGCCTATGTGAACAGCCTCCTAATCAAAACCCTGGGCATTAAACCCTAACAAACCTCCTACCAGACAATGTAGTTCACAACATTGTCACAGCTCGCTGCTGAGAGAACTGCAGACTTGCCGTGTGACTGGGATGGACTTTTGGAGGTCTGCACCTGGTGTCCTAGCACCTCACCCCACATGCCTCTCCCTTTTACTGATGCTATTTTGTATAGTTTTGCTGTAATAAATCATGGCCATGAACACGACTCTAAGTGCAGTGACTGTTCTTAGTGAATCAGCAAACCTAACAGTGGTCTCAGTTCAGTTCAGTTCAGCCACTCAGCCATGTCCAACTCTTTGTGACCCCATGAATCGCAGCACACCAGGCCCCCCTGTCCATCACCAACTCCCGGAGTTCACTCAAACTCATGTCCATCAACTCGGTGATGCCATCCGGCCATCTTATTCTCTATCATCCCCTTCTCCTCCCGCCCCCAATCCTTCCCAGCATCAGGGTCTTTTCCAATGAGTCAACTCTTCGCATGAGGTGGCCAAAGTACTGGAGTTTCAGTTTTAGCATCAGTCCTTCCAATGAACACCCAGGATTGATCTCCTTTAGAATGGACTGGTTGGATCTCCTTGCAGTATAAGGGATTCTCAAGAGTCTTCTCCAGCACCACAGTTCAAAAGCATCAATTCTTCGGTGCTCAGCTTTCTCCACAATCCAACTCTCACATCCATACATGACCATGGGAAAAACCGGACCTTGCTTGGCAAAGTAATGTCTCTGCTTTTTAATATACTATCTAGGTTGGTCATAACTTTCCTTCCAAGGAGTAAGCATCTTTTAATTTCATGGCTGCAATCACCATCTGCAGTGATTTTGGAACCCCCCAAAATAAAGTCTGACAGTGTTTCCACTGTTTTCCCATCTATTTCCCATGAAGTGATGGGACCAGATGCCATGATCTTTGTTTTCTGAATGTTGAGCTTCAAGCCAACCTTTTCACTCTCCTCTTTCACTTTCATCAAGAGACTTTTGAGTTCCTCTTCACTTTCTGCCATAAGGGTGGTGTCATCTGCATATCTGAGGTTATCGATATTTCTCCCAGCAATCTTGATTCCAGCTTGTGCTTCTTCCAGCCCAGCATTCCTCATGATGTACTCTGCATATAAGTTAAATAAGCAGGGTGACAATACACAGCCTTGACGCACTCCTTTTCCTATTTGGAACCAGTCCATTGCTCCATGGGTGCCCCAGCTCACATCAATGTAAGCTCCTTTAACACCATCTGCGAGGGATGGAGAACAATACTATTTGGGGGGACAGAGGTGCGAAAGGATAGTTTCTTCACAACTTGGAATTGTTGTTCAGTTACTCAGTCGTGTCTGACTCTTTTGCAACTCCATGGACTGTTGCCCTCTAGGCTCCTCTGTCCATGGGATTTTCCTGGCAAGAATACTGAGTGGATTGCCATTTCCATCTCCAGGGGATCTTCCTGACCCAGGGATCAAATTCATGTCTCCTATAGTGGCAGGCGGATTCTGTTACCACTGAGCCATCTAGGAAGCCCTTCTTCATTACTCAGTTCAGTTCAGTTCAGTCGTTCAGTCATGTCCGACTCTTTGCGACCCCATGAATAACAGCACGCCAGGCATCCCTGTCCATCACCAACTCCCGGAGTTCACTCAAACTCATGACCATCAAGTCGGTGATGCCATCCAGCCATCTCACTCTCTGTCGTCCCTGTCTCCTCCCGCCCCCAATCCTTCCCAGCAGGCTACATTATAATATAAAATTATCTATTCTCAATAAATCCACTCCTTTTTTATGACAGAAAAATCCAGAAGATTAAAGTCACAAAATTTAAAGCTAAAGTCGTCATCATACAGAGGGTAAATATCTTTTTTTTTCCCCCTTAGTTCCGCTGAGCTGCAAAGCACAGAAGCCAGATGGGTTATCTGTTTTAAATGGTCCCCAAAGGTTTTATTGAATTGTAAATAAGTACATATTTATGCAAGAATTGTTTTCACGTGAAGAACACCAAAGATCAAAGAAAAATAAACATACCATAATTATCACCAGCTGTATCTGACTTCTCAATCTGGATGTTCTGAGTGACTTTTGGACAAATTTCAATTTCTTTGTACAGCTGAAAATGACAAAGAGAAACCTAATTAGGACTACATTATAAATAACTTATTAGAAACAGTCATCAATTTGTAAATCTATTTTTTCACAACTGACACTTGACATCAAATTCGCATCACATCCCAGTTATTTTTCTTGAACTGACCCCATTAAGACTTAACATGGAAACTTTTAAAAACTTATATTCCAAAATTTAGCTACAGTTCCGGTTTCTTAATGATTCCTTGGCATACTTTATATACAATTTTTTCCCACCCTATATCTATCACAGACCTGAAAAATAATGCTAAGGTAATCAAAAATCTCCAGTACTAGGGAAAAACATTAACATCAAGAAAATGCTATAAAGATCTTGATATGGAATCCACAGAAATAGGAGAAATCCCTGTGCTTCTGTTCATATGCCAGTTTTGCTCAAAAAGTCCACAATATGCAGAGAAAAATTACAGCACTGAGACAAAAAAATCATATAAATGACAATATTCTCTTCTAGTCATTGAATTATACAAAAGTATTGAGAAAACTTGAGTACATAAATCAATCAAATCTCTTGGAAACCCAAGAAAAACTGGGAAAAGAGATAAGAGAAATTAGTGGTTTATTAAGAAATTTTATTATAATTAATTAAATTGATACTTCATATTTCAATGGGCTTCCCCTGTGGCTCAGCTGATAAAGAATCCGCCTGCAATGTGGGAGACCTGGATTTGATTTCTGAGTTGGGAAGATCCCCTGGAGAAGGGAATCGCTACCCACTCCAGTATTCTGGCCTGGAGAATTCCATGGACTGTAGTCCATGGGGTCACAAAGAGTTGCACAACTGAGCGACTTTCACTTCACTTCTTTTAAGACTGACTGGTTTGATCTCCTTGCTGTCCAAGGTACTCTCAGGAGTCTTCTCCAGCACCACAGTTTGAAGGCATCAATTCTCTGGCTCTCTGCCTTCTTTGCTTCTGCTGCTAAGTCGCTTCAGTCGTGTCCGACTCTGTGCAACCCCATAGACAGCAGCCCACCAGGCTCTGCCATCCCTGGGATTCTCCAGGCAAGAATGGGTTGCCATTTCCTTCTCCTCTGCCTTCTTTGCTGCTGCTGCTGTTGCTAAGTCGCTCCAGTCGTGTCCGACTCTGTGCGACCCCATAGACGGCAGCCCACCAGGCTCCCCCGTCCCTGGGATTCTCCAGGCAAGAGTACTGGAGTGGGGTGCCATTGCCTTCTCCGTCTGCCTTCTTTAGGGTTATCTAAATCATAAATAGCTTTCCTCGTGGCTCAGATGGTAAAGAATCGACTTGCACGGTGAAGACCTGGGTTTGATCCCTGGCTTGGCAAGATCCCCTGGAGAAGGGAACAGCTACTCACCCCAGTATTCTGGCCTGGAGAATTCCAAGGACTTTATAGTCCATGGGGTTGCGAAGAGTCACACAAGTGAACAACTTTCACTTTCATGTTTCAGTGTCTGGACTTGGCATCATCATGGCCATAACTTATGAAGGTTTTATTTACCACATGTTCTCACCCTTCACATGTTCTCTATGAGATTTTACAAAGGAAGAGAAAAAGGCGCAGAGAAAGTACTTTCCTAAGATCAGAAAGCCAGCCTGGGCAGAGCTAGGATTTGAATGCAGGTTTCCCTGGTTCCAGCACTGAAGTGCTCCCCACTACACTATAACGCCTCCCAGACTGCCTCCTGGTGGAACTCAGGGGTACCACAGTGAAGGATACAAGCCTTCCTTCCATGGAACGAACTGGGAGTGTGTCACTGACATGCAGACACTGCTGTGTGTAAAACAGATAGCTGTGGGAAGCTGCTGTACAGCACTGGAGCCCAGCTCGGCGCCCTGTGATGACCTAGGCGGGTGGGATGGGGGCGGGGGTGGAGATATATGTATTCATATGGCTGATTCGCGTTGCTGTAGAGCAGAAACCAACATAATCGTAAACCAATTATATTCCCCCACACCCCCCCAAAAAAATCTCATTTCTTAGGTAAGCAAGCAGTAGTAGTATTAGTCGCTCAGTCATGTCTGACTCTTTGGGACCCCATGGATTGTGGCTCGCCAGGCTCCTCTGTTCATGGAACTCTCCAGGCAAAGATACTGGAGGGGGTTGCCATTTCCTACTCCAGGAGGTCTTCCTGACCCAGGGATCGAACCTGGGTCTCCTGCACTGCAGGCAGATTCTTTACCATCTGAGCCACCAGGGAATCCCAAAGTAAGTAAGCCAAAGGACATCTCCAAAAATTTATGACAGAAGTTCCAAAAAAAATAAACGTGTCAGAGGTGCATATGGAATTTTTAAAACTGTCATTTAATTTCAAAAGGAAAATCTCTTTTGAGCCAAAGTCAGTAAGAGAAAGCTCTTCTTGGGCACTGAAGAGAAGTCTCAAGGGATTATTTTAACTTGCTCCCATCTTAGTCATCTGTCCAGGAATAATTTCATTCATGCCAAGAATGAAAAGAAAACACAGGTTTCTTTCTGTTCACTGTCTTAGGGCAGTTGACAGGTAGGAGAGGTAAGCCGAATGAACACTTAGGAATCAGGAGCCTGGAAACAGGTTAAGTCAAGAGGCTGGGGTGGAAGAGGGGCTGGAAATGTTGACCCTACAAGCCCAGAGCCTCTGCTGCTGCTGCTGCTGCTGATAAGTCACTTCAGTCGTGTCCGACTCTGTGTGACCCCATAGACGGAAGCCCACCAGGCTCCCCCGTCCCTGGGATTCTCCAGGCTAGACCACTGGAGTGGGTTGCCATTTCCTTCTCCAATGTGTGAAAGTGAAGTCGCTCAGTCGTGTCCGACCAGAGCCTCTAGAACACCCTAATTTAATGCAACTTCCATCAAATGCAAAGTGCTGAGGGCATAACTTAATATCATTTTCTGTCTATATACTTCAGAAAAAGTTCCATACCAATGCATTCTGCATTTAGAAGACATCAGTTCTAACACTGATCTTTAGTTCAGAAAATACAGTCACAAAAATTATACATTACCAAATATAATCAATGCTATGATGTATTTTACAATGTCATGGAATGCTCTATAAAATGTTATGAAATGTACTTATTACTTCAACTTCTTTGGAACCTTAGTTTGATTTTTTTCAATTTCCTTGAAAGCCAAACTCTCTCCCCTAGGTGGCAGTATATCACCATTTGTTTTAGTCATCTCCGGCACGTTCCAAATGGCTCTCTACAGATCCAGTGGGAGTTTAGCTTCGTAAATAAGCTTTCCTATTCTTTCATAGTATTGCCTCCTACTCTTCTTTGTAATTGGTGTGAAAGTCTTTGTGTTTTTCCACCAGTCTCAGACAGTAACTTCGTATAATACTGGACCCTTGATTGTGTGGTCCTTAGGCCAGGTGAACAAAAACTGGATTTTTTAAACCTCTAAAGTATGTAAAATTTCAAGAAGGATCTGCACTTTAAAATACATTTTTGATGAAATCAGAATATCTGACACCAGAAATTTTCAAATTCCACAGTTTTAAACATATCTTTAGCAAAAATGTATCACACACACTCCCTATGCTATTAAATCAACAATGATGCATATTATCCTTCTTTTCAAAAACCAGATTAAAGACCATCAGATGTCAAAAAATGATCTGATTACCCCGGAACTTGAGTTGTCAAGTGAATGTCACATTCATTTCTTACCAGGTCTTCTTGGGGTGCTGGGTCCAAGCCACTATCATGCATTGCCTGAATGACAGCTCACCAGCCTCCTGCTCTCCCAGCCCCTTCCCCAAGGCTCATGGGCCACACATTAGCCACAGTGAGCCTATTAAGACAGGAGTCAAATGAAGCCCTTGTCTCTTGGGGTTTCACCTCTCACTTGGGCCTGACAAGCCCTCCTGCTCCCCTTCTCCCTCACCTCCTGAATTCAACACCCCCTCACCACCCCGCCACTGATCCTCCTCAAACACGAGTAAACCACCTCCACCACCACCCCCCTTCCCCTGGCAGGCCTCACCCGGCTTGGTTCCCTGACCCTAGAACACATTCCCCCAAAATACCTCTATGACTCACTTTCTCACCTCGCTCACCACCTGCTCAAACATCACGTCTAAAAGGAGAAGCATGATCACCTTCAGATGTCCATTTTTCTCTTTCCATTTATATCCTGACCTTTGCTTTCCCAGCACTTAGCATCCCCGGAAATACTACCCATTTGCCTGTTTTGTCAAAAATATTTACATGTTTTATATCAGTCTTCACAACCTGGACGTATTTTCCATAAACAGTAGAAACTTTCCTGTTGTTCTCAGTGCCTAGAACAGCGAGCATGGTGCCAGGCACATAACAAATGCTAAATAAATATCTGCTGGATGAATCCATCGATCGATTGATCAGGGTTGTTGCAAACTCTATTCCTAGTTGTCTTTTTAAGAAAAACATATTTAATTATGGGTTTTCAAAAAAACAAGTGCCTCCATATTCATTATCAGTCTACAGATTGGACCAAATAACCACCTAATTATGAAAAAGTAGCCAAGCAGGTATTGCTTATATTTAAACGTAATTATCAAGTGAAAGTGAAAGTCGCTCAGTTGTGTCCGACTTTATACAGTTCATGAATTCTCCAGGCCAGAATACTGGAGTGGGTAGCTGTTCCCTTTTCCAGGTCATCTTCCCGACCCAGGAATTGAACTGGGGTTTCCTGCATTGCAGGTGGATTCTTTACCAGCTGAGCTACCAGGGAAGCCCATAATTAGCAAAGCAGGTAAGTATAATACATAAGTAGAAGACTGACTATTCATGGCTTTTCTTAAGCAAAGGAATCCCCAGCCCCACAAAATAAATCTACTAGATGCCCCCTGCAAAAAAAAGATCTTTAAAATACAGTACACAGTTTTGCTAATAAATATTGATCTTCTAACTCAAGAATTTTTGACAAAACAATGGCAGAGAATAAGATGTTTCGGGACAGTCATCTATGAATGAGTCACTTTTCAGGACAGGACTCTAAACATCTTGAGTTTCGTTCATTCATCAGAAATACAATGGAGGCGGGTTATGGAAACCAGTTAGCCATGAGTGGGCTGATGCTTGTTCAGTAAGGGTCAATAAATAAAATATCTGTAAAATCTCAAAAGCATCCAGAACATTGTGTGTTCAGAAACCCTCTGCCCCAGAATAACATCTCACCCAGCTTAATGGCCAAAAGCAGAGATTGGAAACCATGGATGTATGGACATAATTCGAGGGGTCTGTGAACTGGGATGCTGAAAAAGCCTGAAATCTTTATATTCACTAATCTGTAACTGAAACGTAGCATTTCCTTCAATTATTAATGAACGGAAGCAACAGACACGGCAATATAAGCAGTGTGTCTGTGACCTTGTCACAACCAGAAATCACAGTTATTTTTACACCACATTCTAGTTGCTGCTAATATTTCAAAATATTATTTATGCTCATCACTACTTCAGAACAGCGGCAGGTGTCAGACCAACCACTGTCTGATTATTTAATGAGCTATTAAGTAAGCATGTGTATTATCTATAATTTTTTAAATATCTTTCATAACCAATTCAACACAATAAGGCCATGGGTAATCCTATGTATTCCATTTCATGGGACTGAAAACATTATTCTGAAATGGGATCCGCAGGCTGTACCAGGGTGCCAAAGATATCCCAAGAACAAAAAGTTTAAAATCTTGGTAAAAATAGAGGTGCCCATTAGCAGTATTCACTCACAGTCTGAACAGCGGAGTGAGTAAGAGTTTGGCATTTACTTCCTCAGGAATCTCAGCTAGAGACCTTCTGCAACTGGGCAAGGAAGAATACCATGATCTCCCTGTATTTCAGGTTCCTGTTTTTAAATGGCAATTGTAATAGGTACATAGCAATTGTTAGTCTCCTGTACTGGATGAGACCACACAATGGCCAAGACTTAAAAATAATAAGGAAGTCAATATAATTTCAAAAGATGTGCCTTAAGCATTCTCCTGTGTATAAGATATGAAGGACATGAAAGTTCCTTAGGCTTGATCCCCGTCATTTAGGATATAAAAGATTCATTAATTACACGATACAAACTACATGATCTAATAGCTATTTCAGTGTTAACAGCAAAGCACTCTCCTTTCTTAAGTAAGAAAATGGATTTTCTTTCTTCTACTCACAGAGCACAAAGTCAGGGCTTTCCTCATGCCAGAGAAAAAAATAAATCAGCCACTGTTAAAAGTACCTTTCTCTGCATTAAACTTTATGATTTAAGTGATGGTTGAAAAATAGTCATTTTGTTCTTCTTCTATTTCATGACATGATAGCCAAAGCAATCTTGAATAGCCAAAGCAATCTTGAGGAAGAAGAATGGAACTGGGGGAATTAACCTGCCGGACTTCAGGCTCTATTACAAAGCCACAGTCATCAAGACAGTATGGTACTGGCATAAAGACAGAAATATAGATCAATGGAACAAAATAGAAAGCCCAGAGATAAACCCACGCTCCTATGGACACCTTATCTTCGACAAAGGAGGCAAGAATATAAAATGGAGAAAAGACAGTCTCTTTAACAAGTGGTGCTGGGAAAACTGGTCAGCCACTTGTAAAAGAATGAAACTAGAACACTTCCTAACACCATACACCAAAATAAACTCAAAATGGATTAAAGATCTAAATGTAAGACCAGAAACTATAAAACTCCTAGAGGAGAACGTAGGCAAAACACTCTCCGACATAAATCACAGCAGGATCCTCCAAGACCCACCTCCCAGAATATTGGAAATAAAAGCAAAAATAAACAAATGGGACCTAATTAAAATCAAAAGCTTCTGTACAGCAAAGGAAACTCTAAGCAAGGTGAGAAGACAACCTGCAGAATGGGAGACAATAATAGCAAATGAAGCAACTGATAAAGGATTAATCTCCAAATTATACAAGCAGCTCCTGCAGCTCAATTCCAGAAAACTAAGTGACCCAATCAAAAAATGGGCCAAAGAACTAAACAGACATTTCTCCAAAGAAGACATAAAGATGGCTAATAAACACATGAAAAAATGCTCAACATCCCTCATCATCAGAGAAATGCAAATCAAAACCACAATGAGATACCATTTCACACCAGTCAGAATGGCTGCTATCCAAAAGTCTACATGCAATAAGTGCTGGAGAGGGTGTGGAGAGAAGGGAACCCTCTTACACTGTTGGTGGGAATGCAAACTAGTACAGCCACTATGGAGAACAGTGTGGAGATTCCTCAGAAAACTGGAAATAGAACTGCCATATGATCCAGCGATCGCACTCCTGGGCATACACACCGAGGAAACCAGAATTGAAAGAGACACGTGTACTCCAATGTTCATTGCAGCACTGTTTATAATAGCCAGGACATGGAAGCAACCTAGATGTCCATCTGCAGATGAATGGATAAGAAAGCTTTGGTACATAGACACAATGGAGTATTTCTCAGCCATCAAAAAGAATGCATTTGAATCAGTTTTAATGAGGTGGGTGAAATTGGAGCCAACTATACAGAGTGAAGTAAGCCAGAAAGAAGAACATCAATACCGTATATTAACGCATACATATGGAATTTAGAAAAATGGTAACCTGAACCCTGTATAAGAGACTGCAAAAGAGACATAGGCATTTAGAACAGTCTTTGGGACTCTGTGGGAGAGGGTGAAGGTGGAATGACTGGGGAGAATGGAATTGTAGCATGTATATTATCATAAGTGACCAGTCCAGGTTCGACGCATAAATTTTCCTCTGTTCATTTCTTTGCATTTGTGCTTTTTCAATAAAATTCTTTTTTAGATATTGAAAAAAAAAAAAACCAGACCCTCACAGTATGTATAAGGTATTAAAGAAGAGCTATGGCGGGAAATCTAGGATAGAGGAGTCTAGCAATGGAGGGTGGGAGTGTGTATTTCAGGTGGGGCCTCCTGGGAAGACCGTACAATAATGGGCTTGTGAGCAGAGGCTTTCGTGGGGAAGTGAGCCACAGCGATGCTGGCCGAAATGACCCGTGGAGATGCACCTTGAGGAGGATCTGCTTGGGGTGCTCAAACAGCAGTGCGGGCTCGGTGTGGCCGGAACAGAGTAAACTCGGTAGGAGATGCCTCGGGGAGGCAGCTGGAGCCCACGGAGAGCTTCAAGGGCCTCTGTTAGGACTTCACATTTCCTTCTGGCCCTGTGGAAGGTCTTGAAGGGGCAAGGGCGGAAGCAGGGAAACCCGCTGGGAACTGTTGAAGGAAGTTCCTTGTTTCCTGACTGTCTCCCTCTGTGAGAACTTGCTGCCTGTCTGGTGTCTGCTTCCTCGTTAGACTAGAGACTTCGGGGGAAGGAACTTTTCTCTGCTGCATTCCCAGCATCTGCGCTCATGCCCAGGACTCAGCAGGATTCTGAGCAATGTTTTATAGTGAATTTGACAGAATTACACATTTAGTCTTCCCCAAACCCTATAAGACTGGTAAAAAAAAAAAAAAAAAAGACATGATAAGAACACTATAAAAAGCACACCCTCTCTTATATTTCATTAAAAACACTTAAAGGGACACAAGGGAAGTTTTTAAGATGACAGAAATGTAAATTATGACTACAGTGGTGGAAACACAACAGTCTGTATACATTTGCCAAAACGCACCAAACCATGTGCTCAAAACTGATGTTTTATTGTCGAGAAAGCAAACCTCAAGAAAAGTTGATTAGAAACAGAATTCCCTAGTAAACGGACTAAATTTTAAATCAAGCTTCCCTTTTTCAAAAGGAGACTTTTCAGGTCTAAATTTTCAGTTCTGTTTTCCGTGGTGAAAGGTTGTCTGAAGTCATACTGTTATCATTCACAGATCCATGGCAAGCAGTTTGGTGACCCCCAGAGAAATGACTAAGTATAGGAAAGAAGAACAAACTCCAAGAGAAGGGGCCTGGCTCCCAAAATGTTTCTTTTCTGGAACTGAAAAAAGCACCCGTTGGCTAACAAAAAAGGAACTGATCATCATTTTACCGTATTACCATGACCACCATTTATTGAGCATCTACTATATGAACCATGATCTTTAATCTTTGCAAAATCCTACGAAGTATTAGTCACCACATTTGGGGGGCGGGGCGGGGTTGGCCAAGACAGAGCCAGAATAAAAGTCCAGATCCAGTTCAGAACCCAAATCCCATCATGAAACTCAAACCTACATAAGCATGCCCAAGAATCTATATAAATACAATTCCAGAAGGCCAGGACATATAATTAGTTAGCAGCTTTTTTCCACCTAACAGGATTTTACCCATCAATTTCAACATGCAGGGGGAAGTCATACAAAATTGGAGCTAGTACTTTTTCTCTGACAACAGCCAGCTCTTCTTTGAGTCACCCATTTAAAACAAAAGACTGTCAACACAGCAAGGAAAGCTAGGAACAATAACTAAAATTCTATCTGAGAGTCAGTTCTGGATTTCAATTTTTCATGATAGCACAGAACTGCTCCCTGCATAAACTAAGGTGGCATTTCCACTCTGCAAAAAATATTGTGATAGGTTAAGGCCATCTCCACAAATATAAGAGCACGGAATGAGGCTCATTTATTTTAGAATCTGTTCCACCCCACCAACCACAATTAGCATGAGCATACATATAATTTAAAAATAGTCTCCTACAGAGTGTACGTGGACAAGTCATAAACATTACCAGCTCATAAATGTCCTCCTCGGGCTTCGGCACATAATGCTGCATTTTGTTTTCTATCAGAAATTTCAGGCGCAGGTAATGAGCAGAATGATCCAGTTTATGTGCCTAGGAACCAAAAAAAAGAGAAGAGAAGAGAAAATGTCTGTTCAATAGTAAATAGATATAATTAGTTCTCCACTGACATATTGTCATGTATCCCTGAGAATAACAGGGATTGATTACTGGAGGGGGAAGTAACATTTCTGTATTTATTAAAATGTTTATATTCCAAACCCAAATTATATTCATTGAACATATTTGAACATATTAATAACATCTCATGAGTATCTTACATTCACTGGAAATAAATAAGCCACACATTCACTTCTGCTTATCTGACTCATTCCGTTCTTCAACACCGGGTTTGCAAGAAAACCTACCAGTCCAAAAGGCTTTTAAACATAATTTCCAACAAACATAGGTGATTAGAGAAGAAAAGAAACAAGAAAGGCCAGAGAGGATTTACAGTGATAGCAGAAAGCTGTGCCCAGGCAAAGTTGTTTTCTTAGCCACATGGGGACCCTGGGGATAGTTGTTAACAGTTCATTTGCAAACGAGTCAGTGTACAGACAAGGCATTTGGATTCAGTCTTATTTATATACACCCCAAGTGAGACTCCCTCCAGGCACCGCAGACAGGCGTGTATCCAACTCGGGAAACACCCTGAATGACTCGCCCAAAGAAAACAATTCTAAAACAGATCGAATTTTCCAGGATCGAAATTTCCAGGCCTCCTGCACTGGTCAGAATGGGTCAAATCATTCTTTTCTACCTAAAAAGTCATTCGTGAATGAACTTTGTGAAAAAGGCAATGGTAGCTCTCTGGTTTTATAAATAACATCCTCAATTCACATTCAGGAAGATGTGAAGGAAAAAGGGGGGAAAAAAACGTTCTTCAAAAGTTACAAGGCAACAAGAAAATGTATTGCTAGAGAGAAAATGCTTCCCTCGGGTCTTTTTTTTTTCAAAGCATCCTTATCTTTTAGAGATTCATCTGAAAGTACTACTAGTGGATAAAGATATGATGTCTGGAATTTGCTTCCCAAACCATTCAGAGCAGGGGGTGGGCATCAGTGAGTAAATGGATGAAACATAATTTGATATTCTAGAACCCAGGAGTTAATTGCATGATCGCTACTGTTTTGTAAGTCTGAAATTTTTCATAAATACAACATCATCTCTTCACAACAGAAACTCAACTAAGGAGAATTCTTTCAAAGTGAAATTATTTTTCACTGGCTTAATACTCTATCTACCTTCTCCCTCAACCAAAATTTGCTGGGAAAGATTGAAGGCAGGAGGAGAAGGGGACAACAGAGCGTGAGATAGTTGGATGGCCTCACCGACTCGATGGACATGAGTCTGAGTAAGCGCCGGGAGTTGGTGATGGACAGTGAAGCCTGGCGTGCTGCAATTCATGGGGTTGCAAAGAGTCGGACACAACTGAGAGACTGAATGGAACTCAACCAAGATTTTAAGGCCAAAGTAAGAACATTTCTGATAATTATTGCAGTAAATATTCAGTTACACCCAACAAACTCTGAAGTGTGCCAGACACCGTGAGAAGCACTGCCAGTAGGGAAATTGATCAAACATAAGTGCGGTCATCAGGCGTGTGGAGGGCACGCAGAACGCAGGAGGTGGGGACACTGGCGACTTTGCTTCGTAAATAAACATACATGCAAGACAGTGATCCTGTTTCGTCAAGAAAGCACAGTTACAGACAGTAGGAGGGACTTTGTTCTAAACACCTAGCCGAATGATAAAGATCTTTTCTACAGCGATTCTTGGGAACCTCCAATGTGCATCCTCTTCCTAGTCATGTGACGACTTGAAGCCACAGCCTGAACACAGGCACCGCGGAGCCAGCATCTTCCAAGGACAGGCTTCTGGGCTTTTGCTGTGGGTTGCTGTTGTTTGGTCACTCAGTTGTGCCTGACTCCTCCAAAACCCCCTGGACTCTCGCCCACCCGGCTCCTCCATCCACGGGATTTCCCAGGCAAGAACACTGGATGGGTTGTGCCATTTCTTCTTCCATTGCTGTGGGTGCTGAAAACCAAACGCTCAATGACTCCCAGACCCAGACTGTTCTTGCAAAATAACCAGGGTGGATGGGGAAACCCGGGAAACAAAGGCAGGGGAGCTTCAAAGTGTGTTAGCTACTACTTCTCAGAGAGCCACAGAGACAAACAACAAAGTAATAATACTGAAGAGTGCTGTGATATGCAAGAAAAGTTTACCTCATGGAGACAGAAGCTGCAAATGCTTCCCATGGACCAAGACACCCACGGAAATCTTTAATTATTAATGGAAGCAAAATATTTTGCTTCGCCATCTGTTTCTAACTGAGGTAGGAGGGAAAGAGAAATGAAACTTCATGGGGTCTTGATCAACAGGAACAAACCCACTGGGAAATCTTATCGACATCATCAATAAATATTTTGTGGACATTCCCAACAGAGCTGCCACTTAGAGAGTCTTCTGGAAACCAGACCCAAATAGCAACCTCATCCAAGACTCCTGAAACCTCAGCGTGAGAGACAGTCCACTGGCAGACCCCAAAGGTCTTAAGGTGGTTTTGATGGAGAGACCATCCCTTAAATGCTACCATGCTGAGCACATTTACACAGAGGCACAGAGGACAGTAAACAAGAGCCTGCACTGTTTAACAAAGAGAACAGAGCGGCGGTAACAGGGTGGTGCCCGCCGCATTCCCTCCTCCACCCCAGTTTCAAACTTCTTTAAGTTACAATAACGCCTGATAACACAGGAAGACAAAGCTGAGCACACACAACAAACACAAAAATGATAATGGTCTTACTTGCAACCCAGGAGTCTGCGGTTCGATCAGTAAATAGTTACCCTAAAAATGGGACTTTGACTCAATATACCAGTGTGTCTTCTCATTTGGGGAAATGTTTCTCAATTATGAGCCCTAGTGAGTCATGGCTGGTCTAACATAAAGAGAAAATCTTAATGAATTAAGATTATCAGCAGTCTTAAGAATTTCAAGATCCTCCACTATTTGCAAGTCAATATCAAGGTGTTTTTTTTTAAAAAAAAAAAAAAACAACAACTTACCATGTTTGTAACACATCTATGTGCAAGAATTCCAAATATTAATGAATATTTTAAGACAGTAATTCTAAGATGTGGCCTGCATTATTTGTTATTGTTGCTGTTCAGTCACTAAGCCGTGCCCTGTATTAGACTCATAAAATTTTCAAGAGAAAATTTCCTAACTCGGGAGAAATTCAGACAGGAAAAAACTTAAAACAGTCCAAATTAGTTTTCCAACATTTACTTACTTAAGTTACTTAGCATTTGATTCATTTTGAGACAATGAAGCCACAAATTATACCATAAAACAAGTATTATTCAGTGTAGTTAGCATACTTCTTAAAAATTGACATGTTTCTATGACTCCTCCAAAGGATGAAATTTTAAAACATAAGGTAGGTATTTTCAATAAGTAATCTGAGCCCATTAAAACAGATTCTTCAAATCCATCAACATTTGGCTCTTTTCTGCTCATATTCTTCCATTTGAGTCAAACTTCTTCGGAAAACATAAATGCATGCAGTTAGGACATACAGATCCACGCGTGCACACACACACAGTGCTACTGCGGGATTTCTAAGATATTTATTCCGCCCTTCAAGATGATCTTCGTATTTTTTTTAATGCCCACGTTCATTAGGAAAAAGTCACAGGTCTACATGGTGAAGGCATGAAAAAGATGCCCACGGTCACACGTGAATAGTAACAGCTGAGTATGAATGACTGAATTTCTTTGTAATTACTTTAGTGATGGCAATGATCAGAATATATTCACAACCCACAGGCCAACATGCTTCCTGCTATATTTAGTAACAATCACTTTCATAACATTCAAAGCATGAATTGCACATGAAATGTAGATCTTGAAACAGTTACTATACCAGAACTGGACTGGTGCTCGGATGGCAGATGACAGACTGATGTGAAATGATGTGGATCAGACAGAATAGGAAAGAGAATGAGCTGAATGCAAGAGAGAGAAGAAAAAGATTGATTATTAAATATTAGTGAGAGCACCCATCACCAGCATCGAGAACAGCAATAAAGAAATAAAAGACAGACAGTTCTGACAATCACCGTTGTTTTCTGGTGCCTCCTCTAAGGGGGGAAAAATTACTCAATGTTAATTAGATCATTAATAACATGTGGCACTGTTTTCCCTATTATCTCTTTCCCTCTGAAGAATAAAATCGGCTCCACTAATTACAATAAAGTGTTTCCTAAAGAAGCAGTCAGCTTTAGAAGGCACATGGCTCTGGGCACACTATATAATTTACCCTACACAAATGCTTTTCTGGGGACCATCAATTTCTTAAAGTACACACCAAAGTTTTCTGTTTTTAAACTCAAGAGATGTAAGCGTGTTCCACACCATATTGCTTTTATCTCTAGTTCTATGTTTTGGAGGGGAAAAAAAGTCTGAGGATTCAAGAAAAACAATAAAAACACTTTATTGTTAGAGAAAGGGATGTATGTCACAATGACACCATTAAAATCCCATCAAGTGATAAAACCCTTTATAAGGGCAGCTGGTCTAACTCATTAATTAAAGATGGTCTCTAAGTTGCCCTGGAAGTTGTCCTTCATCCCCTTAGTTTCTGTCAAAGCAAAAGCTTGAAAAGTACCTAAAATCACTATTTTTCCCACTCACTGTTTAATTTTTCAACAATGTTTATTGCTAAACTCTGACATAACCTCCGATTCCTGATGGAGTCTAATGTCAGTGTATACAGGAGGCGCCAGAACAATGCTACTCTTTGGAAGGCCCCTCCAGAGCTCAGCTAATATGAAAAACCCAGAGCCCTACTTCTGACACCTTCAGCTGCAGTTCTGAGAATAACTCCCACAGCTCGGCAGAACATTAATGGGTCTCTAAAGAATCGTGCTCATCTATAAATAGAATGATGCAGAAATCCTCAATAGACTAATTTCGTTAAGTAATTAAAATAAAAAATGTGAACAGAAATGCCATTATCTCTAAAAAGCTAGAATTCGTGTACATGAAGGAGTAGAAGCATGCAATGGTGTATCACTTATTTTTAACACCCATGTGGGGGCTGATTTTCAGCTTTGCCCTGAAACAAATGGTCCTTCTACTTTTCCTCCAGAGAGATGATCTGATAGGCTTATTTGAGCCACAGTGTTCTATTTCTCCTTCACATGAAGCCAGATTTTTCCCTTACCAAGTCCTAGTGATTTGTACTTTTTGTTAAGTACAAAAATTGCTGATGGCAGAACAACTGAGTTACTAGTTGAGACAGTGAAAGCTATTCCATATCTATAAACCACTTGAACTGAACAAGGGCTTCCCAGGCGGTGCTAGTGGTAAAGAATCCGCCTGCCAATGCAGGAGACGTAAGAGAGTTGGGTTTAATCCCTGGGTGGGGAAGATCCCCTGGAGGAGGGCATGGCAACCCACTCCAGTATTCTTGCCTGAAGAATCCCATGGACAAAGGAGCCTGGCGGGCTGCAGCCCACAGGACTCCACAGTCCACAGAGCTGGACAAGACTGAAGCGACTTAGCACGCATGTGTCAAATGAGAAGGTTCAAAACATCACTGGATCCATCCAGCTTCTTCTAGGATAAAATTATGACAAGGCTTCCACCTTCCCTTTACTGGTCTCAGGGAAGACCATTTCACACCCCTAAGAATATATTCCAGGCTCTTCCACCCCTTACGGACCATCCTTCCAGATGACTGACAGTTCTTGCAACCATCTACTTGGCACAAAGGAAGCCATCCAAGTTTGGAGCGGCCAGATAGAGATTAGAAACCTCCTTTGCAGGCCTCCCTGCTGACTCAGTGGTAAAGAACCCACATGCCAAAGCAGGAGACGTAGGTTCGATCCCTGATCTGGGAAGAAACCACATGCTACGGAACAACAGAGCCGAGGCGCCTCAACTACTGAGCCTGTGCTCTAGAGCCTGGGAGCAGCTACTGACCCAAGTGCCCTAGAGCCCGTGCTCCACAACGAGACGCCACTGCAATGGGAAGCCTGCACACTGCAACTAGAGAGTAGCCTCTGCTTGCCGCAACTAGAGAAAAGCCCAAGGAGCACCGAAGACCCAGCACAGCCAAAAAGTAAATAAATATATAAAAGTATTGAAAGGGAAAAAAAGTGACTATGACTGTGGTGTGAGCTCAGGCAAGGAACCAGGGCTTTCTGAGCCTCACCTTCTCATCTGTACAATGGGGACGTACCATTTCTTCTCAGACTCAACATGACTACCAAATAAGACCATTAATGCTACTAATTAGGGAAAAGAAAAACCCGACATGTAAGAAAAGTCCCGTTCTTTCCTCTTTCCCTTCTCTCAAGGCAATCCAGTTCATCTAGCTGTCACTCAAGGAGGACCAAAAAAATGAAACTGGGCTTACCGTGAAAACAATCATGGAGTTTCTATAACTTAAGGTGTAAGCAGAGGAAGGGAGCTCAATCACTTGCCACTTTAAAAGAAAAAAGAGGCTAACTGTGTGTTCACAGGAAGGAGAATTTCTCATCATGGACCGCAAATTTGGCATCTATTTCAGTGTTTTCCTACCCTACAGAGGCCCATGGTGAATTAGAAACTGTCAAAGAGCAGGTTACAAATAGTGCACGTGATAAAGTGGGGTGTTGACCGCTCAGTCGAGTCCAGCTCTTTGCAACCTCACGGACTATAGCTCACCAGGCTCCTCTGTCCATGGGATTCTTCAGGCAAGAATACTGGAGAGGGTAGCCATTCCCTCCTCCAGGGGATCTTCCTGACCCAGGCATTGAACCTGGGTCTCCTGCATTGCAGGCAGATTCCTTACCATCTGAGACACCTGGGAAGCTCCGTGCACACAATATGATGCCACTGAACACATGTGTGTGTGCTTGTGGCAAACAGAAAGCAGGGACCAACACCCACATGTTCACCGAGGCAACTTCTGAATTTTTTGAGCAAGGGTGCTTTAATTTTCAGCTTTGTTCTTTACCTAAATTCTCTACAACTTGAGCAATGAACACATAATAGGCTTTGCACAAATCTAGCAAGAACACATGTTGCAAGAAGCTACTAAGAGAATCCCTCTCCTCCTAGTGTGGAAGAATTCACACCCATCCATCATGCATATTATCACAAAGGGATCCAACACTGCTCTGGAATGAAATGAAGGTTTTCCTTCAAGAACCCTCCTCTGCCACCAGTGTCTGAGTGTCCATGGAGTCCTCCAATGCAAATAACCCCCAGTGGCCTCATACCTTGCAGATCAGCTCCAAGGTGTCCCGGGCCGTGTCCCCCGGCCGGATGACCGTCAGGGCTGGCTGATTGTTCGGTAGGCAGAACCAGGACGGGGAGAAATACTCGTGGACCCAAATGTCACAGTCGGGATTGTGCTGGTGGACGGCGGGTAAGACCATTTCTTTCTCCCTCTAGGATAAGAAATAAAGTTAGCAGAGCACAAGTCAGTCTCTGGGGATCTCAGACCCCGAGAGCACACAGGGATTATCTATTCCGAAGAAAAGGGCCCGGTGGCAGAAGTGTGGTGGCAGTGGTGAAGGATAGAGGGGACCCTCAGAGAGAGGAAAATTATACAGAAAGGAGCTTTCTAGGGGTGGGCGAGATGTCGCAGCTGAGACGCAGACCCCACACCTGACCCATGCATCCACAGGTGGGCACTGCATGACTGAGTGGGTATCAAAGTTTGGAAGAAAGAAAGAAATGGACCGTCCATTCACTTTGGCTTTCTTGCTATGATTTCTTCCATAAAGCCACTTCCAATTTAGAGCTGAGAGTCCTCCGGGAAGACTCTGTACCCTTATGAGCTGTACGCTTCAAAGGCAACCAGGAGGCTCCAAGGAAATTCTTAAAGATGGTGTTCCAAACCAAGCTGCTGACAACCAGCATCATTTCTGTGCTCACATTTAACCCCTGGCACAGCTCTGGGAGAGACGGAGAGCTGCATTTCCCTTCTGAGGAACAGAGAACTCCACAGATGAGCTTTCTGCCTTTCCTCAGGCTGCTGCCATCAGCCCATCCTCTGAATCAGGGAACAGTACCAAGTTTCTAAGAGTGGGAGGAGCCAGGTCCTACCTAGGTACTCAGCAGCTGGGTTATATCTAAGCCAGCTAAACAGCTAAAGAAAAAACACTCCACAGGTTGATGAAATATTAGGAACCTAGTCTCTCTGGAGTAAGCAAAGAAATAATTTCTTTAGATTTCAGCAAGGTAAAAATAATGCTGATGCTCAACAGGTAGTAAGAAATAAGCCTTGGTTATTGGTTTATATCCACGGACTGGTAAACATGTACCTATAGATTACTGAAACTGTGCTGCCATCAGCAGAGTATAAGAACAAACAAGAGAGGTAGTAATGTAACACCTTCCATATGTAAAAAGATCAGATCCCGGAATAGGGGACATGTTTCTGTAAAGGCTACTAAACTAAATCCTACAATGGAGAAGACAACTTCAGCTCTGCCTTTGAATGGTTTGGCTTTCACTGATAAATTGAACCCCAGGGAAGGCACTGTCAAAACGCAACCAACTTGCCCAAATCCCATTAACTATAATTGGAATCTTCCCACTCTGTCCCCACCCGCCACCTTAAAGAAATGGTCCTAGCACGAGATCAGCCCAAATTCTGCATCTAAACTGCTCTTTGAGTACAAGGCATTCCAGCCAAGGAGTAAAAATAAAGGGGTATCTCGGAAAAACGAGAAGAGTGACAGAAATCCAAAGGAACAATTTTTGCAGTTTCCAGGATCTGTGTGCCTGGGGAAAACATGCCTACGTTAAAAGTGTACTAATTATGGTATTCAAGATGAATTACCTAACTTCAGACATGAAAACATGAACACAGAAACTGTGCTAGGATTGCACATAAGGACAGTGATTTAACTTCATGAGATTTCATCAGAGAGAGACAGTGATTACTGATGAGTATTTCCAAGGACAGCTATCTTGATATCTACAATGACAAAATCCAAAAGTAGTTAGGTATCAAAGGGAGAAAAAGGCCCCTCCGTGACCACACTCCCCCCCACTCCCCCCAGTAGCCAGAACTCTGATTTCAGAAGCTGGGCTCTATCTAGAACATGGGACAAGCCACTGCCTGGTTGCATGGCAACTGAAAGCTGAACTCCATCATATTGATTCTGAGTCAGCGAACAGAAGGATCATACCAAGGTCACATTATCAACACCAGAACTCCCACCCCTTCCCCCAACAAAGAGCCTGTTGGTATCACCATTAGGGTCTTTCAAATGAGGGATGTCCATTCATTTAGAGGCTAAAAATAGCAGCCTAGGGAAAAAAAAATCAATATTCTTTATGGGCTTTCAATCAGAGCAGTTTGAAAGACCCTTTTAAATCCAAGTACAAGGTTAAACCAAGTCTGGAGATTTATAACTGGATACTTGCCTTGGGAGGCAAATGTATTTTTATTTTTAAAAGAACATACCATTAGAACAGTTCTTTGAAATTAATCGAAGCAAAATAGCATGTGTGGGTACAGAGGGAGACCAGTACAAACTCACCTCTTGAGAAGGAAGTTGTTTAAGAGAGGAACTTACAATGGCATAAAATATTCTGCTACCCAGAACCCCAACTTCCCCCCATATTCTAAATGGAAACATTCACATGATAATTACTGAAAATGTTATGTCAGCAGGTGAATGTCTTACTGTAATCAAGTTTTCCATCTCTTCTCAACCAGTTACATACTTTTAAAGGACTGATTATTTCAGTTTCTAATACTGAGTCTACTTAATTTTAGGATCCCAAGAATCCACTGTGAAATGTTGATGTATTTGTGGTACTTTTAGAAAAGGAACATGTGTTTATTTTTACCTTGCCATCTGGAACAGTGTCATCAAATATTCCCTCTAAAGATTTCTTTACAGCCTCAGTTCCCTCACCGAACACCTGCATATACAAAAGCATCATCTTAAAAAGGAATTTGGGCAAAAGGGCAAATGAAGCGTGAGAAGGGGATGGAAATGGGCATGGCTATTAGAAAACATTACAAAAGTTTCACATACTCTCACATCAAACTCTCAAGTAGGTAAAACAATTTATAAGCTAGCAGACCATGAAAACCATTCCTCTGTCGGGATCACTCCCTAACTCTCGGACAATTTTTTAAAATTGGCTTATAGAACTAGATTCTTTTCTTTAAATTTAGATGAATTAGATGGAGGAGACTGGTAGGCTGCAGTCCGTGGGGTCGCTAAGGGTCGGACACGACTGAGCGACTTCACTTTCACTTTTCACTTTCACACATTGGAGAAGGAAATGGCAACCCGCTCCAGTGGTCTTGCTTGGAGAATCCCAGGGACGGGGGAGCCTGGTGGGCTTCCGTCTATGGGGTCACACAGAGTCGGACACAACTGAAGTGACTTAGCACCAGCAGCAGCAGCAGCTTACAAATGCAATGGACCAGATTCTTTCACAATGAACAGTTTCAGCTACAGTGCCACACACCTAATCATATATTTACCAATAATAATTAGTTTATGTTTTAATCCTCAGAACTAAGGGGACTTCCCTGACGGTCCAGCGGTTAAGACTCCACATTTGCAACGCAGGGGGCATGGGTTCGATCCCCAGTTTGAGAACTGAGGTCCCAAATGCCACGAGGTGTGGCCAAAGTATTTAAAAATAAACAAATACATAAGTAAAAAACTTAAAAAATCCTCAAAACCTGAGAACATACATTTAGAATTGTATTACCACAACACCATGGAAAAGTTTCTTATTTAAAAAATAGAAATATGTCTACCCTTGGAAATTTACTGAATCCTAGAAACTTACATATATGACTGCGAATTGGGAGATTAGGTTTGACAAATACATAGTACCGTGTGTGAAAATAAATAGCTAGTGGGAAGCTGGTGTATCGTGCAGGGAGCTCAGTTCGGTCCTCCGTAATGACCTAGATGGGTGGGATGAGAGATGGATGGAAAGAGGTCCAAAAGGAGATATATGTATGTATATAGCTGACTCACTTCATTGCACAGCAGATACTAATACACCATTGCACAGCAATTATAATTCAACTTTAAAAAGATATGACTAAAACCACATCAGGGTACCAATGCCACTAGGTAGTCAAAACCTGAACACGTGAACGTGAGAAATTTTATATACTGGCTCTCAACTGATAGTGTACTGTTGGTACAAAGTATGTAATCAAGAAAAAGCTTTTGCCCCAAAACAAATGAGATATATAGAAGCATACAATTTTCATCTGTTTCAAAGTACTAAATTAACAAGTAAATTTCTATTGGTATGCTTATGGCTAAGAGGTTTTTTAAAACTCCTACTATAAGAGAGAATAACAAGAATTGGTTATATAACATCACATGATCCTTTGATTAAAAGAAATAGCTAAAACTTCTTTTGGATTCGTTTAAATCCAGGCATATATTTCAGCAGCAATGGACTATAACATAAGCAGGCACCCATAAAGTAGAAGCACATGAAAGAACTAAAGCTCCTTTATTAAGATATCTTTTATTTTATTATTTTATTTATTGGCTGCTCCGTGTGGCATGTGGGATCTCTGTTCCCAAATCAAGGATCGAACCCATGCCCTTTGCAGTGGAAGCACAGTCTTGACCACTGGATCGCCAGTGAAGTCCCTGAAATAAGGCTTTTAACAGAAGAGAAATGCAAGTCGAGTTGCCAACTACAAATCTTGGCATATATTTATAGTGATGGTCTGAGTCACCTGTAAGGATGCACACAAAACAATACCAGCACCTCCCAAAACGAGGCAAGAAATGCTGACTGCTAAGGTCACCTTTTTGCATGTTTAATCAAGAGTCATCACATCTTGTGTGTGATTTTTTCCACTGAAATATTGACTTTCCTCCAGTTTATTCTTCGAATTTACACAGAAGCAAGACTCTAGGCAGCCAACTTGACGCGCTTCTCTCCCCCAAAGACCAGAGAACAAACAGCATGACTGCTCAGGGTCTCCCCATCTGCTCATTGTTTCTACATCCCAGGCCAAATTTCTCTTTTAAATGTCGTTCCTAAGTAAACTAATGGCTGAACTAGCCAAATAAACAAGATCTTTTTTTACTGAGTCAGTCAATGGATCTGTCTCAATTTGCATAAGGGCTCAGAGAGAACAGGTCAAATTGGCAATCCTAATCACAAACTCCAAATGCTCAGTGCCTCTACAGCTCACGAACTGGACATTCTCCCCTTCCTATGTTCTTTCCACGCCCATCATCAGAGCAGCTCTGGGGCCACTTGTTTTCCAAAGCCAAGGAAGGAGGATGACAACGGAAAGAGAGTTCCCCAGAAGTAACTCCGGCAGGAAAGTGGTCTTCACTAGTAAAAGTCAAAAGTGATGAGGCCAGAGCATTTGGGTGTTAGGGACCCAGTGATGCAGCACCCTACGGGATACCACTCATGACACACTGAGACAGGTCCCCTCAAGCCCTGCTACCTCGGGAGATGGAAGTCACGGTGGTGAGTACGTGCTCTCAGACGCCTGGCTCCTCATATTGGTAGGCAGCCATTTTAATGTCAACCCCAAATAGTCAAGGGCAAAGAAATAATCAGATTGCCCTGGAGGAGGCCTTTGATCCAACGCCAGAGGAAGCATAAAAAGACTGCTCAGGTGCCCACTTGGCTTCATCATCAAGCCCTGCTCTTTTCCGGAAGACTCAGGAAGAAGTGCACTTTCAGTACGTCTGTAATTAACCAGGGTTTGGAAAGGATGCAGGTGGGAGACAGGAGCTTGGTGATAGACTAATAGCAGAGTTCAGTGTTATGGGTGTACATTATCTATTTAAAGCATCTAGCACAACTATCTTTGCTTCAGCTAGTTGAAGTGGTGTAACACTGGGCATCAAGCAAGAAGCAATGCACAGATGCACGCACATCCCAAAGTGACGTGTCCGTGGAAGTAACCTACGCTTGCTTTCTCATCCACCCTGGAACCCACCTGATTGATGCTTGGGCGTCCCTGCTTCTTTTTAGAGGTAGTGTCCAGACCCCAAAGAGAAGAAAACCTGCTCCTTCTCTTGCTTGCGGATCGGGACATGGCCTGAGTACGTCTTCTGACTCCAGTTTCACCAGTGCGGGCAGCCACCTAAGGACGGCAAGAGGGAATCAACAAGAGGTAGTCAGGACCAGTGGCCTGCTCCCCACAGTCCCCACTAAGTCCCACCCTCCAAAAGTCACGTCAGCCAACACCGAGCCCACCTCCCAAAGCATTTCATCCATGGCTCACATGCATGGGAACTTTGAGGGTCCTTTCTAGATTCAAACTATAAACGAAAGCAGGGCAAACGCGATCGCTGTCTGAAATAATCAGTCGCTGTTGCTGTTCAGTTACTCAGGCACGTCTGACCCTTTGCAACCCCATGGACGGCAACACACCAGGTTTCCCTGTCCTTCACTGTCTTCCGGAGTTTGCTCAGACTTTCATCCACTGAGTCGGTGATATCCAACCATCTCATGCTACGCCACCCCCTTTGCCTCCCACCCTGTCTTTCCCAGCACCAGGGTCTTTTCCAATGAGTCGGCTCAGTAAAAATACATAATAATAGTAACAGAATGTATGCCAGGTCTCCAAGGAATCAGATGTCCTTCTGGTCACAGTCCCAAACTCTAGCATCAGGTTACACCGATTTCTTGAGATTCTCTCTAAATGATACAGCGTTGTTCCTACAGCCTAACAAAGAACAGTGAATGAGTGTCAATGAAAACAGCACGTTTGGGTGCCTGTGGTTTCGTCCTGAATCTAAATTTACCCATCTCTTCTATTTCGTTTTCTCAGAATTACATAACATTACTTTCCTCATTAAGCAAGTGATGGTCGTCCCCCAGTATTAATCACTCCTTGGGCCTTAGTCAGAGAACTCTCAAAAATAGTGGAGCATCTGGCTGCCCCAAGTGGACTTATTTTCCTTGGAGCAGGGCGTGGGATAGTGACGAAGTTCTGGTCAAGAGGAAGTAGAAAGGTTATTTATCATTTCCAGGAAGGATCCTCAGGAGGGGGTTCTCCACTATCCTTCACTCCCCTCTTTCCTGAAAGGTCACGTTAGCTAGTTCAGGACACTTGGATGGAAGCATTTTCAAGGATTACAGAATAAGACAGAAGGGATCCAGGTCCATGAAAGATGGTGAAACTACATTATAGCCTTGCATGTCCTACATTTAGGTGAAAGAGGAATAAGAGTTGTATTTCCTCAAACATGATTTTGTAAAATATTTAATTTCAAATATGCATAGAAAAGGCTAGAAGACATTTTCCTCCTTATTTTCATAGGATATATTTTACACAGCAAAAGAGAGCAAAAAAATGTTTCCCAAAACATGAAAACTACCACTGTTAATATTTGGTTACATCCTTCCTGACTTTATTTCCAAGCAAGTATGTATATAATCTTTTTATAAAAATGGAAATGTACTAAATGCATTTGGCAATTTTGTCATCTACACTTAAAATATGACACTCATCCTTTTATTAAAACAAATTTTAACTCTGGAGGGGAAAACGTTTTTTTTTAAAGGAAGCTAACCTTCATTGAGATATTCGCGAGGTGCCAGTGTGCATGCTCAGTAATTCAGCTGGGTTCAACTCTCTGCCACCCCTACGGACTGCAGCCCACTGTAGCCTACCAGGCTCCTCTGTTCATGGGATTTTTCCAAGCAAGAATACTGAAGTGGCTTGCCATTTTCTCCTCCAAGGGGATCTTCCTGACCCGGGAATTGAACCCACATCTCCTGCGTTACAGGTGGATTCCTTACACTTGAGCTACCAGCCAGGAACCCAGGCAAATACTTAAATGTTCAGGAAGGGACCACACCAAACCTACATCCGCTGCTGTGATCGCCTGCATCAAGCAATAGGTGCAGGAGCTCGGAGACTTTATGGATTTTCAAATCCATAAAGTCTTTGCAGGCAATCCTTGGGCTTGAACTTTATCCCACAGGTGGCAAGCAGAGTCCCAAGAACCTAAGGGAACTTCTGCCAGGAGGTCTCAACAGGCCACCCACGGGCTCTCCTTTCAAACGAGGGAGTGCCAGGAGGTACAGCGAGTTGGGCTTGAAATGAAACTTCCCCATCCACTCTTTGTTGCCGGAGGTAAATATCTCAGAACCTACTTGTCATAGATTCCCACACGGGCAACTCCCCATGTGATGGCTGCCAAACGGCCGCCTTCTCGTAGATGAACACTGTTGGGTAACACCCGGGGGCCCCCCTCAGCAGTGACTACACTGGTTACAAGGCATACCTTCCTGAGGTTTTTAGCATTGACAGGGTAAACACCCTGGAAGCCCCAGTGGCAAAGACCCCCACGTCCATCAGAAACAAGAATCAATACAGCTTCTCTGCAAGGGTATCAGGGGGAAAGTTTTGGTCCCAAACAAAAAGAAGAGGAGGGAGCTTGAAAGGTCTTGCATTTTCTCAGCTTCAGACATAAGCAAACCTAGACAGGGGCAGGTAAAACTGTGGCACTCAAGACAACGGTGGGAAAACTCTCCCAGAGAGAGCTCTTACCACAAAAATACTCAAGGTGTTAGGGGAGCAAAAGTCACACAACAACAAAGGACACATTGTCATGTTAAATATGTAAACATTTTTTCTTCTCCATTTTATCACTTTCTAAGCTGCTGCTGCTGCTAAGTCACTTCAGTCATGTCCGACTCTGTGCGACCCCATAGAGGGCAGCCCACCAGGCTCCCCCGTCCCTGGGATTCTCCAGGCAAGAACACTGGAGTGGGTTGCCATTTCCTTCTCCAATGTGTGAAAGTGAAAAGTGAAAGTGAAGTCGCTCAGTCGTGTCCGACTCTTCGCGGCCCCATGGACTGCAGCCCACCAGGCTCCTCCGTCCATGGGATTTTCTAGGCAAGAGTACTGGAGTGGCTTGCCATTGCCTTCTCCGATACAGTCACTAGCTAAAGGTAAACAATGGTTGTAAAAGGAATAAATGATAATGTGCTAACATACAAAGATGCTCACATAACTATGTCAAAATCAGTTAAGCTTATGGTCACAAAATGAGGCTAAGAACCACCGAATAAATGGCATTAAAGGTAAAAATTCTAGAGAAAAAATGTTCATGTGGTCTCATATTTATAAAGATATATATACAGACATTTACAGGCAGATACACATGCATGCACAAACACTCACACAACTGTCCATCAACATCCATGGGAAACTGGTTCTTTAGGACCCCCAAGGAACCAAAATCCTCCCACGCTCAAGACCTTACATAAAATGACATAGTATTTATATATAACCTACATACCATCTCCAACATATTTGTGTGTGTGTGTGTGTGTGTGTGTGTGTATCACAGCACCCATCAATATCTGAACTTCTGTATTTATCTGGTGTTGCTGTTCAGTCACTAAGGCATGTCCAACGCTTGTGACCCCATAAACTGTAGCCCTCCAGGCTCCTCTGTCCATGGAATTTCCCAGACAAAAATAACTAGGGTGGGGTGCCATTTCCTTCTCCAGAGGATCTTCCTGACCCAGGGATGGAACCCACGACTCTTGGGTCTCCTGCATTGCAGGCAGATCCTTTACCGCCGAGACACCTGGGAAGTCCTTCTGTTTATCTGATTCCTTACTTATTATCCATCTCTCCCACAAGAATATAAGCTCCAATGGGACAAGAACTCTGGATTCGTTCACTGCTATAACGCTACTCAAAGGACAGTACGGACATATGCCAGGCACTCACATTTATTTGTTAACTGAATGAATAAATAAACAACAAAGAAACAAGAAAAAGCAGAAGCAGAGATCCTACACAATGCAGTTACAACAATTAAACGGTAACTCCAGTTTCTAATTTTGGAAAAACAGAGTCCAGAAGAGAAACTCAAACAACCACAAACGCGTTTGGTTCCCAGCCGACCAGTTGGTTTAGTTCTGTTTAACAAATGCACTGTTTTATTTAAGGTTCTGATAGTAACTACTCTAAACTGTTGGGGACCTCATAAACTGCAAAAGTTACTGCTACTCCCAAGACAATAATGACTCAAAATGAGCAAAGAGATCTAGATGGAAGAAAAAAAAAAGCTGGCAAAAGAACCACTGGACAAGAGCTCAAGAGTTTCCAAACGATCTTTGCTCACACAATGCCTCTCTTTGTGGCCCGTACCTGATTACTCTATCATTCTGTTCATCTGTGCAAACAAGAACAACGACAACCTTCTTTCAAAGAGTACAGTGGGGACCCTCAGTTAATTACTGAAAATCACTGAGCATGATGAGAAGTCGTCCTGGTCAATGGAACTTAAACTGTGCTCGAATCTCCTCCCCTGGCCCCGTTGCCCTGACACCTCCTCCTTCCATGCTCCCCATTTAAAAGAAGAAGAAGAAAAAAACAGTCTGGACAAAGGCTAAATTGAAGAATGTTTCAACCCCAAGGGAAAAAACATTCTCTGGGGTCAAACAACAAGGAGAGAAGGAAAAAAATAAGTATCCAGTAAATAAGACAGTAAAAACTCCCTGCCCAGAACCTTCTGTAGAACATACAGCAACAAATATGAACAGATACCCAACAGGCTTGCTTAACTGATGCGGTCCCACTGAAACCCCTCATGGAAAAGAGAAGTTTGCAATGACACACAAACACCCAGATACACGTCACAGATGTAGCTAGCAAAAAAAAAAGAACAAAGGAACAGAGACTGGCACAGATGGAATTAAACATTCTCCTTTAAAATCATGGACTGAATAAAGCTAAAAGCTACTAACCATTCCACTCCCATTGTCAGCTGGTCAGATTTTAAAAGCCTGCCCATCAAGAGAAAAGCACACACAAATGATAGATATTGAGATAGAGGAGATTAGAAGGTCTGGAGATAAATTACAGAAGGATAATTTAGTGGCTTTTATTTCATCATCTCATTTTAGAGGGACTTCCCAGGTGGCACTAGTGGTAAAGAATCTGCCTGACCAATGCAAGAGATTCGGGGGTGGGTGGGTGGGTGGGTGTGTGTGTGTGTGTGGGTGGGTGTGGGGGTGTGTGTGTGTGTGTATGTGTGTGTGTGTGTAATAAAGTTTTATTAAAGTATAAAGGAGATAGAGAAAGCTTCTGACATAGACATCAGAAGGGGGCAGAAACAGTACCCCCCTGCTAGTCTTCAGCTGGATGTTATATAGTCACTGCTGCTGCTGCTACTAAGTCGCTTCAGTCGTGTCCGACTCTGTGTGACCCCACAGACAGCAGCCCACCAGGCTTCCCCGTCCCTGGGATTCTCCAGGCAAGAACACTGGGGTGGGTTGCCATTTCCTTCTCCAATGCATGAAAGTGAAAACGGAAACTGAAGTCGCTTAGTCGTGTCCGACCCTCAGCGACCCCATGGACTGCAGCCTACCAGGCTCCTCCATCCATGGGATTTTCCAGGCAAGAGTACTGGAGTGGCTTGCCATTGCCTTCTTCGAAGAGATGTAGGTTTGAACCCTGAGTTGGGAAGACTCCCCTGGAGGAGGAAATGGCAAACTGCTCCAGTATTTTTGCCTGAAAAATTCAGAGGACAAGAGAAGCCTGGCGGGATAGGGCCACGGAGTTGCAAAGAGTTAGACACAGCTGAGCAACTAAGCACACATGGGAGGGGTTAGCGTCAGTGGCTTTGAAGAAAATAACAGAAGCACAGAAGTTCTAGATAGACAGCAAAATTATTTTCTCCAAAGTTTATCAAGACCAGGAGAAGGAAACAGCCATTTGTATGGCTTGGGATTTAGTACTGGGTTGGCTGAAAAGTTCATTCAGGTTTTTCCATTAAGAACTCAAACATACTTTTTGGCCAACCCAGTAATAACCCTGATGCACCGTCACGGGTATCAAACTTCCTACATAAGAAAGCGAAATAAAGTGTTAGTTGCTCAGTCATGGCCCAGTCTTTGCAACCCCATGACTGTAACTCATCAGGCTCCTCTGTCCATGGTATTCTCCAGGCAAGAATACTGGAGTGGGTAACCATTTCCTACTCCAGAGGACCATCCTGACACAGGGATCAAACCGAGGTCTCCGGCATGCAGGCAGATTCTTTACCGTCTGAACCACCAGGGAAGCCCTTTCCTTAAAATGACTGCTCCTTCAATTGATGACATTCTCACAGTGTGGTAAACAAGAATTTTTCTCGCAATTATTTTGCAGAACAGGCAAACTAAGATTTGGTTAAGTTACAAAGCAGTGACCAGGTCTCACAGAAACAAACCAAGAGCCACAAACTGAAGACCGTTTGCAAGATTAATTGATCACAGCCCTTGGACCCAGTGCCACTAAAAAAAATAAGACTTAATAGCTCTACGGAGAGGTGGTAGCCAGGAGACCAAGAGCTGAGCTGTAATTAGTAGAACAAATCAGGATGCCAGTTCTAATAACTCCAGAAATTGGCTTAAGACTTCTTTAAAAATGTAAATCTACCCTAATTATCCGAACGATGACGCTAATCTATTTATAAAGAACACAAACGCCTCTGAGTGAATTACAGCTCTGAATCAATTGAAAAGTGCAGCTGACACAGTGAGCCCAGAGCCCCACAGCAAAGGTTCTCCAAGGCGGTTTCTGGAACCTGGGACTTCACATTCAGTTTCACAGTAAATGTGCTAAGGTGCAGTACATTTTCAGTGGGTGTTCATTTGGATAGGCAAAAGCTGTGTTGCTCGCATAGCAATTTTTGAGAAGAAAGGAAACCAAAGTACATAAAGCTGTTTGCAATTTAGCAAGTACATGAAATTACAGATTGCAAACATGCAACTACACAATCTGCCACTCTGGAGGTCAGATGAAAATTCTCTTCCTCAAGCAACTACCTATGTCGGGCTGAGAAACACAGAAACTCTTGACCTTCTTGAAATGAATCAGGTATTTATGGTCACCCAAAACTATGATGGGGGCTTCCCTGGTGGCTCAGACAGTAAAGAATCTGCCTGCAGTGTAGAAGACCTGGGTTCAATCCCTGGGTTGGGAAGATCCCTGGAGGAGGGCATGGCAACTCACTCCAGTATTCTTGCCTGGAGAAACTCCATGGACAGAGAAGCCTGGTGAGTCCATGGGGTGGCAAAGAGTCAGACATGACTGAGCGACTAACACTTCCACTTTCAAAACTATGACGAAAAAGTGAGAAGGAAGATTTTTAAAGAAATCTATTCAATATATGGTGTATGTGTCTTCACGTGAGAAACTGAGAGACAGACACATTTGTATTTGAGAGAGCAAGCTCTCCACTTATTATATCCACAAGAGTAACAGAAAAAAGATGTATTGGGGTTGACAGCACGACATCACCTAAAAATGACGTGAGTTATCCACCAGTACCCCACGCAAAGATCTCTGGAGGTAATACCTTTCATATTCTCTTTGCACAATAATTTAGGGCCCATGAAGACCAGCTTAAGTAACAAATGTCAAAAGAGATTCAAACGAAGATTTGCATCCATGGCCGAGAGAGGTCGCATCAGAAAGCCACACGGAACAGTAAAACTGGAAAACCACTTCAGAGACTCTTGTCAAGGCGTGCTCAGGAGTAACAGTCAAGATGAATATTTATCAAAAACACACTAGCTTCTACTCACCAGGGCATGAAAAGATGACACGGAAAAAATTCCAAGGCGGCCCATTGCCACTTTGGTTGGTCGGCTTGCAAAGGCAAGTAACCTTTTGGGGTTGGGCAGCTCCCCACCTTGGAGGCTGGCTAGGTAACAGCGGTAGCGAAACAGGTCCATTTGGAACTGCTCAAGATTCTGCTCCCAGACAAAGATCTACAGAGGTGAAAACACGGAAAAAGTGAAAGAATAAAAAGAGAAGGCAAATGTTAACAATTTATCCCACAGAAATGTTACAAGTCCACATGTTGCAATGGTATTAATTTTAATCCTAAAAGGTAAACAACGGGTACCCTAACTTTCTTAGGTAATAACAAGTCCCATTTTGCTGTTTCCATAGCTTACATGTTTTTCTGCGATCTACAGTCATACATTCAGTATGATACACAGAACATACAGCTTTAGTTGCTCTGCTCCCTCCCATCACAGATTCCACGTTTGCAACCATGACAAACCATCAGCTCCAGGCTCAGAACCACAAACCTGACAGAGAAGTGAAAAAGCAGAGGAATTCCAGCCCTGGAGAATTATAAGACTTACCTAGGTAGGGGTGGTTTTTCAGAGGAAGATAGAGAAGAAGAAAAGTAAAGTGATTTCAAAATCAGAGACAAACAGGCCAAGAGTTTTGGGAGCAGGTGGGTGGTTGAATGTACAGGATGGGACCACAGAAAATACTAAACGTGAAGATCCACATTCTGGAAAGCATAGTTTCAACCACAGAATAGATCCTAGATGTTTCCACATTTTTCAAAGTGGCAAAATAATACCCACCTCCTGAGGCTGATGTGACGGTTGAACAAAGTAATGCAAGAGTAGGAGTTGGAACAGGTATATTGTGAAGGCTCAGGGATCTTGGCTGTGATGTGGATATTAATCAGTGGTTGACAACTACCTTTTTACTTCAGCTTAAAATATGGTGTTAGTATAAACACACATTCATAACACTATTCACAACAGCCAAATAATGGAAATAGCCCAAATATCTATCAAAAGATGAATGGGTAAACAAACTGTGGTGTAAACACACAATGGAATAATATACAGTCATAAAAGGAATTAAGTGTGCATACCACAATGTGGACCAGTCTGTAAGACATCATGCTAACTCAAAGACGTTGACACAAAAGGTCACATATTATGCTACTCCATTTATACAAAACATCCGAAACTGGCAAACCCAGAGACAGAACGCCAGGGGCAGAGAGGAACAACAGCTTAAAAGATACGAGTTTCCTTTCGAGGTAGACAGTGTTTGGGATTAGACATAGATAACGGTTACTCAACATTATACATGTACGCAATGCCACTGAATTGTACACTTTAAAGTCTTAAGTTTGTGTTATGTGAATTTCACCTCTGGTTAAAAAATACATAGAACAGACTTAACAGAGGGAAAGAACAGACAGAGAGGAATATGGAAAATCATATGCTGCTCATACTTAAATAGCGTTTATTGACATGCTTATTTCCTACATACTAGGCAAAGTTTCAAAATGCTGCTAAATGGCTATCACTGACTTTAATTTTTTTTTTTTTTCCTTTTGGGCAATACCACATGGCATGTGGGATCTCAGTTCCCTGACAGGGATCAAACTGGTACCGTCTGCATTGGAAGGGCAGAGTCTTAACCTTTGAACCCCCAGGGAAGTCTCTATCACTGACTTTAAAACAACTGCATAGAAGGCAAAATGTCCTCTGTTATCTCACTAAATCTTTCCTTTTTAGCATGAAATACACTTACCTGCATATACGGCAATTACACACGTATTTTTAAAGCACACTCTACCTTTACTAAATATAGAAATTTAACTTTATTGAGGAGTCAGGGATGAAGTTAGTCCCATCACAGTGGGATGTTACCAGGTCAACCTGGTAACACAGGGAATGAAATCGCAGACATGCCAATCACCCAGATCCCCGAGAACAGCTTGCCACTGGCAGGAGCAGGAGGGCTCTTCTATTAGATTTCTGTTTTTCCTCCAATGTGAGACTATTCCCTTCAGCTATAACCACCAACTCTGAACAAGGGTGAGGAGAACTGACAGTCAAAATAAAGAATCTAGCAGCCTCGGTGACAGGCTGACAAGGAGGAGATAACCAAGGATATGTCTCGCTCGGTTCCAGCAAAAACACCCCTCTCCAGACCTAAGGATCAGCCCACGTCTGCACACGGGAGCAGAATTACCTGATCTAAGATGGTTTTCTTCTTCTTTGAATCCGTGACGGACGACAGCTGCATCTCGCCCATTTTCTTCATCTTCTCGTCCATGTCAATCTTCTGCTCCAGCTTTTTGATCTCCGACTTCAGCAGCCGGAGCGTGTCTTCTTTGTGGTGCTGCCTGGCGACTGCGGCCGCGCAGGCAGAGTGGACGGCGGTGATCCAGTTCTCCAGCTCCGTCTGGCTGGTGGTCTGTGTGGGGCGGGCAGGGCCGGGAAGAAACGGCCCCCACAGAGGTCAGCAGAGAGGCACCAGCGCAAGCCCTGGGAGTCAAGCAGATGGGTCTACACACCCCGGGGAGAAGGCTGACCCTTCTGACCGCCTTGTTCAGACAGCAGATGAAACAAGGGCGGCTCGGGTCAGACATCACTCCACCCAGCCCTCGCTGGCAAGGGCTGTCGGGAATGAGGCCTCCATGTCAGCTCACTCTTGCACTTGCTGAGCTCACTTATAGACTGAAGGGTTGTGTCCAGCCCCCGCCCCAGACTCAAACATGGAAGACCTAACCCCCAGTGTGATGGCACTGTGTGCTCAGTCATGTTTGACTAATTGCGACCCCATGAAATGAAGCCCACCATGGAATTTTCCAGGCAAGAATATTGGAGTGGATTGCCATTTCCTTCTCCAAGTGTGATGGTATTAGTAGGTAATGAGGTCATGGGAGTGGAGGCTTCATACAGGGGATCGGTGCCCTTATAAAAAGAAGCCAAAGAGCTGGCTAGCTCCCTTCCACCATGTAAGGACACAAGAAGACTGCCATCTATGAATCAGGGAACGCGCCCGATCAGACCCCAACCATGTTCCCACCCTCATCTCACACTTCCAGCCTCCAGAATGTTTATAAAGTCACCCAGTCTCGGGTAGTTTGGATAGCAGCCCAAACCAAAACACTGGCATACGTGCCAATTCTATCTGCCATGGTCGTTTAGTCACTAAGTCATGTCTGCCTCTTTGTGACCCCACAGACCACAGCATGCCAGGCTCCTCTACCTTCCACCGTCTCCTGAAATTTGTTCAGATTCACGCCCATTGAGTCTGTGGACAGTTCCATACAGAGAGCTTAGTTTGGGTTTCTTTTTTAACTTCTAATTTTTCTAAATAATGAAAGTATGATAACACATATACAGGAGACTGGGAAAATACAGAACAAAGTGACACACAGCTCCACTGTATAATTATTTTTATAAGTAGATAAATTAAGGTTTTTAGTAAGTGTTTCAGACAGCTTGGTTTCTTATTGACAGTTGCTATGAAGCAAAGGTCAGTTTCCAGAGGGGACAGGTCAGTTCAGAGGTGACAGTGAAGCCAAGGGATATTATAGCCAAGGAAAATGCGATAACCCTGCCCCCAGGGAACCGCTGTGACCCCAATCCTCAGGTCCCCTGTCTGAGCCAAGGAGCCATAACACGACTAGGGCTGGGACGGAGATCCAGGAGCTAGAAGTATTACCGACTCAGGAACACAGGGAAGAGTCTAAAAACAGCGACCACCCAGGAGACCTCCAGCCACTAAGAACGACCAGGTCAAAGGGGTTTTAAAGACATTTGACACTGGCGGGAGACACACGCCAATGAGCAGATTACTTCAAAATGGGCTTGCTGTAACACCAGGTGCTCTGAAAGGCAAAAGCTGGGGGGACAGCTCATGTGTCATCATACGCGATGATTAATTCTCTAGGAACTCAATCAATGGGTATCTCCTTAGAGAAGTTTAGTAAATGCTCAGAAGTTAGCTCAGAACCCAACCATGCTTCACCTGAACAGAGGATCTCTTTGGCTCAGTTCAGTTCAGTCGCTCAGTCGTGTCCGACTCTCTGCGACCCCATGAATCACAGCACGCCAGGCCTCCCTGTCCATCACCAACTCCCGGAGTTCACTTAAACCCACGTCCACAGAGTCAGTGATGCCATCCAGCCATCTCATTCTCCGTCGTCCCCTTCTCCTCCCGCCCCCAGCCATTCCCAGCATCAGAGTCTTTTCCAGTGAGTCAACTCGTCGCATGAGGTGGCCAAAGTATTGCAGTTTCAGCTTTAGCATCAGTCCCTCCAATGAACACCCAGGATTGATCTCCTTTAGAATAGACTGGTTGGATCTCCTTGCAGTATAAGGGACTCTCAAGAGTCTTCTCCAACACCACAGTTCAAAAGCATCAATTCTTCGGCGATCAGCTTTCTTCACAGTCCAACTCTCACATCCATACATGACCACGGGAAAAACCACAGCCTTGACTAGACGGACCTTGGTTGGCAAAGTAATGTCTCTGCTTTTTAATATACTATCAAGGTTGGTCATAACTTTCCTTCCAAGGAGCAAGCGTCTTTTGATTTCATGGCTGCAATCAGCATCTGCAGTGATTCTGGAGCCCAAAAAAATAAAGTCTGACACTGTTTCCACTGTTTTTCCATCGATTTCCCATGAAGTGATGGGACCAGATGCCATGATCTTTGTTTTCTGAATGTTGAGCTTCAAGCCAACCTTTTCACTCTCCTCTTTCACTTTCATCAAGAGGCTTTTGAGTTGCTCTTCACTTTCTGCCATAAGGGTAGTGTCATCTGCATATCTGAGGTTATTGATATTTCTCCCAGCAATCTTGATTCCAGCTTGTGCTTCTTCCAGCCCAGCGTTCCTCATGATGTACTCTGCATATAAGTTAAATAAGCAAGGTGACAATATACAGCCTTGATGTACTCCTTTTCCTATTTGGAACCAGTCTGTTGTTCCATGTCCAGTTCTGACTGTTGCTTCCTGACCTGCATACAGGTTTCTCAAGAGGCAGGTCAGGTGGTCTGGGATTCCCATCTCTTTCAGAATGTTCCACAGTTTATTGTGATCCACACAGTCAAAGGCTTTGGCATAATCAATGAATCAGAAATAGTTGTTTTTCTGAAACTCTCTTGCTTTCTCCATGATCCAGCGGATGTTGGCAATTTGATCTCTGGTGCCTCTGCCTTTTCTAAAACCTGCTTGAACATCTGGGAGTTCACAGTTTACATACTGCTGAAGCCTGGCTTGGAGAATTTTGAGCATGACTTTACTAGCGTGTGAGATGAGTGCAATTGTGCGGTAGTTTGAGCATTCTTTGGCCTTGCCTTTCTTTGGGATTGGAATGAAGACTGACCTCTTCCAGTCCTGTGGCCAGCGCTGAGTTTTCCAAATCTGCTGGCATATTGAGTGCAGCACTTTCACAGCATCATCTTTCAAGACTTGAAATAGCTCCACTGGAATTCCATCACCTCCACTAGCTTTGTTCGTAGTGATGCTTTCTAAGGCCCACTTGACTTCACGTTCCACATTCTCTTTGGCTACTTCAATATTAAACTGGCAGACAGCATCATTTTTCAGTCACAAAACATTGTTACTTTATTTTTTCTCTCATGCATCTTCTTACTTTTCTCACTCATTTGAGCCATGGTTTGAAAATATATTCTTCTCACAGGACTCTACCCACAGAACTGAAATTTAAGTGAAGGCACCACCGCTGTGGTTTATGTTATTTCTGAATCTCATCAGATTCATATCCCACAAAAGAAACGGCATCAAATATTACAGTGTCTGCCAGCAGAGACACCACACACCAGACTAACCTAGGCAATCTGGCAGTTGTTATGTTTACAACAAAACACTTGCCTGTATCTAAGGAAGACTTCAATAAGCTAGACATTCTCCTAAAGAAACAGCACCTGATAAAGCAAATGGAATCATCTCGGTGGGAAAAGAAGAAGAGATAAATATACTGGAAGTCAAAGGTAAATACTTGTAGGTAGAAAAAGGGAAAAATGCAATGTGCGTATATGAGATTCATCTTTTTATTACATACCTAGGACTTAATCATCTTATAATTGGAAGCTTGTAACTGACTACCTTTATCCATTTTACTTCCCACTCCCCCCTTTAATTCTTTAAGAGTTAAAGACTCAGCTGCAAATTTTTAATCTTTAATCTCCTCTCGGAAAGCAATTACCTTCCATTTTGTCTTTATGTATCACTTTAAAGTTATTCCAGAAAAACAGAGTTTAAGATCCTCCCACATATAAAACCACCACACTTCCTCGCTTAGTGCAACTGAAATGTTTGCTGTCTCTCGGTTTCTCAACCTCACTGGGTAATTTGCCAGGTGCAGTTATCCCCCCAACCCCCACCCCTGTAAAAAGTTTGACTAGAGAAGGAGTCAATTCAGATGGGAAGACAATTGAAGTAAGGATGCTTTTTGAAAAGAAAAATTCCCACGAAGAAAATACCAAGTACTGGCGAAGATATGGAGCAACCAGAATATTCTTATGAGCTGCTGGATAGTAAACTGGTGTAACTGGCTTCGAAAACTATTGGCACTACCTCCTAAAGTAGAAGGTCTGCACAGCTTGTGACTCCCAAAATGCACTTGTGGGTATGTTCTCAAGAGAAATCCATTCCTGTGTTCACCAAAACATATGTCCTGAAAGGTTTATAGCAGTATAGTTTGCAACGGACAAAACTAAAAACTAGCCCAACACCTGTCAACAGGAGAATGAATTAAAAACATACTTAATCACATAGTGACACATAACACAGCAACGAGAATGAAAGGCCGGTAACTACACACTACAATACAGGCAAAGTTTCACACGTGCCATGTGCTTAGTCACTCAGTCGTGTCTGACTCTGTGACCCCATGGACGTAGCCTGCCAGGCTCCTCTATCCGGGGGATTCTCCAGGCAAGAACACTGGAGTGGGTTGCAATGCCGTCGTCCAGGGGATCTTCCCAACCCAGGGATCAAACCCAGGTCTCCCGCATTGCAGGCAGATTCTTTCTGTCTGAGCCACCAGGGAAGCCCCACATAAGACAGGAAAAGAAGCCAAACACAAAAGAGTTTAAAGAGTCCCTTTATATAAAGTACAAATGCAGGAAAACTAATGTACACTGTTAGAAGTCAGAAGCATTGTTTGATGGGAATTGGGGGGCGGAGGGAGGTGGCATCTTGAGGGAAGCACAGGCTGTCTCTCGGGTGCCGGCCACGTTCTGCTTCTTGATCTGGTGCCAGCTATGTGAGTGTGTCACGGGTATGCCATGAAACACCATCGAAGAGTACTCTTCTGTGTACACGTGATCCTTAAACAGAGAGTTTTTAAAAGATCCTTCCGAGATACATCACCCTAATACTGAAGTCTAATTTTTCTCTAACTATCCTAAAAATGTTACACTTCAGACTCTTATTTTTCAGGAAACAGTGTCGCTGGAGGGTTGTAGTGGAAGTTCCCAACAGCATGACCTTTGCCAGCATCACCTTCTTTGTCCTGCAAAATGCCTGGCAGCATCTGATGAACAGCGAGTCCCTTGAGCCAAAATATGCTTTTCCCCTTTGTACACACAGCTCAATGGAAACAAGGAGCTTTCAGATGTGAAGGGAGCTGGTGTTTTAACCCATATGAAAAGGATATTGTGGGGCTCTTTCAGATGGAACCCATGCAGAGGTAGCTCGTGTCACTAAGGAGGAGAGGACATGCTTCCAGTAAAAACAGCTGGTGCACCAGTGTTCTGTGAAAGGTCAGCATCTATTCCCCCAAGACCATCTTCATCCATCTCTGCCTCCCTTCCCCCACCCCAGAGGAAGAAAAGCAAATATCTACAACCCTGATGTAACACCTAAGGAATAGTCAGAAATAGCTTAAAATTCCTGATACAAACTCTGCTAAATCCAGTTACAAACCTTACTTTTTAAATAAATATATTCATCAAGAAGGGGGTCCGTGGGATGACTTTACAAATGAAGAAACTAAAGCCTGGTCAAAGCAGGGATGACACTGTCATTTAGCATAAACCCTGATCTCTTTCCATCCTATTTTTGTTTTTCTTTAAATTTTAACACGCTACGTACACCACTCCAGACCCCTTCAGCTCTCACCAATTGCTGTAAAAGCCTAGCTGTGGGGTCTTTAGTGCTGCCCACTTATTTTGAGCTCTCCTTAGAGACACAGGGGGATGGAATTTTCCTGCTGCCTTTGAAGTTAGGTGTGGTCACGTCACTTGGTCTATGGATCTGAGTAGAAGTGAAACCGAGTACAAGCCCCTGTGCCCTTGTCTTTTTGTTCTTTTTTAATTGGAGGATAATCGCTTTACAATATTGTGCTGGCCTCTGCCATACCAGCATGAATCAGCCACAGGTACACATACATCCCCTCCCTCCTGAACCCCTCTCCCCACTCCCACCCCATCCCACCCCTCTAGGTTGCCCAGAGCAGCAAGGTGAGCTCCTGTGTCGCAGAGCAAATTCCCACCAGCTGTGCATATGAGTTTGAGTGGACTCTGGGAGCTGGTGATGGACAGGGAGGCCTGCTGTGCTGCGGTTCATGGGGTCGCAGAGTCGGACACAACTGAGCGACTGAACTGAACTGAATATGTATGTTTCCATGCAACTCCCTCAGTTCGTCCCACGCTCCCCAGAGTGAAGTCAGTCAGAAAGACAACGATTGCATATTACCACGTGTGTCTGGAATCTAGAAAGATGATATTGATGAATCTATTTGCAGGGCAGCAATGGAGACGCAGGGGCTTCCCAGGTGGCACCAGTGGTAAAGAATCAGCCTGCTAATGCAGGAGGCTTAGGAGATGCAGGTTCGATCCCTGGGTGGGGAAGATCCCCTGGAGGAGGGCATGGCCACCCACTCCAGTATTCTTGCCTGGAGAATCCCAAGCACTGAGGAGCCTAGAGGGCTACAGTTCATAGGGTCACAAGGAGACGGGCAGGATGGAAGTGACTCAGCACTGTAATGGAGGCACAAAAATAGACTTGTGCCCTTGTCTTTTGAAGCAAAATGCTGACTCAAGAGTTAATGATTGGGAAAGATGAAAATGTAGAAACAAAGAATAGCTGTCAGGCTGGGGAACTGGTAACAATTTAGACTAAAATGCTGCCAGAGGACAGAATCACTCGAACTCCCAGTTCCCTGAAATATCTAGATAAAGGCCTGACACACATTTCAAGTTGTTTTTACAGGAAGCAGACCCCCCTCCAGATGAAAACTGCTGACACAAAAACACAAACCCAAGACTAGGTGAAACCAGAAGACTGATGATGCTTGAAACTTCACCTTGATATATCAGCCAATCTGAGAACCATCCACGAGCTAATCACACCCTGCTCCCTGAACACTATAAAACTCCTCCTCACTATCCCCCCCACCCCACCAGGTGAGTCACACAGTCTCGAGGCAATTAGCCCCCTGTGGCCCCCTTTGCCTGGCAAAGCAATAAAAGCTCCTCTTGTACTTTGCCCAAAACTCTGTTTTCCATGTTTCTATTCGGCAACAATGAGCAGAGGCTGAGTTTCCGCAACAGAAGCAACGTTACTAGTAAACGTGTTACTAGTAAACAAAAGCCTGCTTCACCCTATTCTGGTCCCTTGGCCTACAGTCCTGGAAGTCCTGGAGGAACAAGACGCAGCTTCTGTCCGCCCGGGTGCCTATGTGCCTAGGATGAGAAGAGCATCATAGCCAATGTCTTAGCAGACACATGGCAGGAACGAAAAGTTATGTTAAGAGATGTGAGGGTTGCTCCTTACTGCAGTATAACCTAACCTGTCCTGACTGATAAACTAGCAAAGTAAGAAATTCATTTTGAAATAAGTGATGCTTTTAATTTTTTTTTTAATTTCTTATTGGAGTTCAGTTGCTTTACAATGTTGTGTTCGTTTTCACCGTACAGCCCAGTGACTCAGCTGTATAGGCCCTCTTTTCTGGATTTCCTTCACTTTGAGGTCGCTATAGAGCACTGAGCAGGGTCCCCTGAGCTAATTGGTAGGTTCTCATCGGTTATCTCTTCTTTACATAGTATCGGTAGTGTATATATGTCAATCCCAATGCCTTTTTAAGAGTCTGTATAATATACTCCAAGAGGAGCCATAGGCCGATAGGTTCTGCAGAACAACAGTTCTTCCCTCTCTTCACTTAATGAAAAGAGAATGCCATCCTCCTTCCACATGTGAGATTCTCCATCAAGCTCAGTCAAGGGCAACACACTCCATTCTCATGTCAGAGAGTTTATGTTTGCCTCCCAGTTAAGATATGGAAATGAAGGAAACTGATACCAATTGATGAAGCCAAACATCCTTTGAAAGGTGTATATTTAATTCTGACAAAGCAGCTATCCTGGAATTAATTTATTTAAGAGAAAGAAGATGGTGACTGCCAGGGGTTCAGGAAAGTGGAGTATGGAGAGTTCAGTGGGCACAGAGTTTCAGTTCTGCAAGATGAAACGAGTTCTGGAAAGGGATGGTGGTAACAGCTGCAAAACACTGAATTGCCTAATGCTGCTGAACTGGGCACTTGGAAACGGTTGGTATGTTCTGTATCTTCTACCATAACGGGAGTGCTTTTCTAAAACAGACAAAAGAAAGGGGAAAAACCTACCAAGTCTCATAATCTGGAGAAAGATGTTAAGAAAATGCGATCACAGCTTTATGAAAAATTTAACAAGCAGCCCTTTTAACTATTAAGGACGCTCACGCCACCAACCACCTTTGAAAGCTGTCAGATGGAAGGCAGCTCCATTAGCGAGAAATTTTGCTCCTGCTGTCCTGTCTAAACAAAACAGTGGTCTCTGCCATTCTCCATCATTCAGTTCAGTCCAGTTCAGTCGCTCAGTCGTGTCCGGCTCTTTGCGACCCCATGAACCGCAGCACACCAGGCCTCCCTGTCCATCACCAACTCCCGGAGTTCACTCAAACTCACGTCCAACGAGTCGGTGGTGCCATCCAGCCATCTCATTCTCTGTCGTCCCCATCTCCTCCCACCCCCAATCCTACGCAGCATTAGACTCTTTTCCAGTGAGTCAACTCATCGCATGAGGTGGCCAAAGTATTGGAGTTTCAGCTTTAGCATCAGTCCTTCCAGTGAACACCCAGGATTGATCTCCTTTAGGATGGACTGGTTGGATCTCCTTGCAGTCCAAGGGACTCCCAAGAGTCTTCTCCAGCACCACAGTTCAAAAGCATCCATTCTTTGACGATCAGCTTTCTTCACAGTCCAACTCTCACATCCATACATGACCACGGGAAAAACCATAGCCTTGACTAGACAGACCTTTGTTGGCAAAGTAGTGTCTCGGCTTTTTAATATGCTATCTGTCATTAGGACAAATCAATTTCTAAGAAGGACAATCATTCAATGAGCTTTTCAGCAGTCTGTCCCTAGGCAGTGGCATACACAGGGCTACGGGTGGAAGAGAGGGTGGGTACAGACCGCGCTGACTGCCGTCAACAGCAAGTTAAGTAGAGACGATTGGTTTCTGGCCATATTACAGGCTGGACACTTCTGACTTGATCACAGCAGACCACTCACTTGATACAATGTTTTCCAGTGTGGCCATGCCAGGATCTAAGCTCTGACATACTAGAAAAAGCTTTTCAAAGCTGCTCACCTTGCATCACTTTCTTGAACCAGGCAAGTTTAATTAGGGACACCAGGTCCACTCGAGAGCCCTCCATTAGAGGCAGGAAGGAGCCCACCGAGTGGTACCCTCTCAACTTCTTCCACACCCATCACCTCTCATTAAACACGCAGCAGCAGACAGGTAGAGAGAGGGAATTGTGTGCTTTTTCCTTCGCCTGCTGGGGATGCTATAAATACTGCACAAAGTTCAGTGAAGGAAATAGTAGAGTTCTTGCCAAAAGAGGAATATAATCAACAAAAAAAATACATTCTGCATAAGAGCCCCATTTGAGTACAGAGTTCCCCTTTGAGCAGAGTTAAGATGAAGCCCAGGGCTTCATTATGTATTTAAATAGATCCAGCTTCAATTATCCAACTGAATGGAGGATACTTTGTGATTTCAGATAGTCAATGGTTTACGCGAGTGGCAGGAGAAGGGAAATTCATTCTAAACAAGAGAAGGACTAGAGAATATATGCCGGGTCTAGGAAACTAACATTTCACATCATTTGAGTTTACAGAAGTACAGGAAAAATTGTAAAGTAGGTTGATCTTTTTTCCTCTTTAAAAGAAGAAAAAGGAAAAAGAATAAAGTTATGTATTTTTGAGAGGCTAATTGGGAACGAAGTTCCTGTGCAAGTTCCTAAAAAGTCTTTTTTCTCATTGATTTTTCTGTTTAACACATTTTAGAGTTTTATTATATAAGGGTTTATTAAACTATCATTGTTAACACTTATAAAGAAAATTATAGATATTACCCCATAATTGTAACCTGAGGCTCATCTCATCTACTGGAGAAAGTCATTTAACTGGGCAACCGTCCCACCCAAGGTGAACTCTTTAAAGAAGAGAGGCTTCAGGCCCCAGGAAACCAGACCCAAAAAGACGAAGGAACTGTTTACTGCAAACAAAGGAATACCGGCAAACCTGACCCAGTGAATGGCTACAGCAGGATCCATCTCTGGCCAACTGAGTAACCCCCAGGAGAGGCCAACAAATATTGTCAACTGGGGCTCCCTTCACCAAAAGACTCCCCATCTGTTCATGCTGCAGAAGCCTCCAGTAGGTGTCAACATGCACCAGTGAGACCCAAGTACTTCTCTGGTACCTCGTGTTTAAACGTGATCAGACAATGGAGGATCAGCAGACGTGAGCTGAAAAGCCTCCCGCAGGAAAGGCAGACACCGAAGCACACGGAAGAGTTCACATGGTGACCGTGACACCGGGGCCTTGAAAGAGACGAGACTGGAGCCAAAGGACCAAGAGCTAGGGGAGGGAAGACTCCAGGGAAACCACAGTATTCATCAACTACCCAAGAAACCGGAGAATATTAAAAATGCTGTGAAGTAACCAAAAAATAAGCAAATTAAGCAGAAAAAAAAGACAGTCACTAACAACAGGCAAAAAAATAAATAAAATGACAGTACACTATTTGGCTCAGAAGCTAATACTATTTATATGGTCATACAGCATGGGGACGTCAAAAGAGCGTTCACAGGGACTGTTGGATGAATTTTAAACTTTCATGTAAGGAAGGATAAGAGGAGAGCTTCACTGTTGGTCTTTTAAGGTTAACTGAATTCTTCAAAACTATGCATTCAGCACAGAAACAGACTCACAGACAAAGAAAACACACTCATGGTTCTCAAAGGGGAAAGGCAGGGTGGAAGGGGAGAATAAATTAGGAGTTTGGGATACAGACTATTATATACACAAACCATCTACATAAACAACAGGTCCTACTGTGTAGAACAGAGAACTACAGTCAATATCTTGTAATAAACTATCATGGAAAAGAATCTGGAAAAGAATACATACATACACGTATGTATACCTGAATCACTTTGCTGGCACTCAAAACAAATGCAGCATTGTAAATTAACTATACTTCAAATAAAAAAAATTATCTGTTTGTATTAACTTAATACAAATTTAAAATGTAAAAAGGAAGCGGAACATGGGCAGTGACATATTACTTGGATGACAGAGAACATTATACTAGGCTACAGTCGAGCTCAGCCACAATTGCACCCCTCCACTGTGCTGCTAACATTAAGTGGAGAAACCTGTGAATACACTGACAGCAGGCTTGCACTGTAAACAGGGACCAGCCCAGTGCACTTATTTTGCACCTCAACACCCATACTCTCCAACAATACTCTCCTTAGAGCTGGGCCAGTGGGCCCTCATGCTTTGAAAAGGCCCCCTCTGGTGCATAAAATGGGCAGGGTCCAGCAGGCACCCCTTCAGGGAGCTCTATGATCCTCTATCCCAAAGCGGGCATTAATAAGAGGCCCAAAGGAGCTCTTGGACACAAGTCTATGGCTCACAGGTCATACCTGCTATTTCTTTTCACCAGATTGCATGATATTGAGCCACCAGAATAGTACTGACAAGCTTATCTGGGTTGAGTCCAATCCTTCACAGAGATTAAAACAATCTGGCATAGGGATCCACACATGCTAGAAGTGACCCTTCAACACAACGAGCCTGTGCCAGAACCAAAGGGAAGTATTCCTAAAGTGGCTGGCTAGAGGTAGGAAAATGATCTACAGTGGTGGGAAAACAAGCCTTAGCTAGAAACCAAGCCAACACTTAACGAAGACCAAACTTGAAGTCTGTCATATCCGCATATTTTAGCTCAAAGTTAAGAAGGATATAAACACCACCGAAGATCAAATTAGCATCCTAGATGATTTCATTAGAAGGACAAAAACCACAAAGACAAAATTTTGAAGAGCTAACTTTAAGTTCTGCAATTTGGAGTTTTCAGAAATCTACTAAAATAAGATGACAAGGATCCTGACACTGAGGGTTTATAGACCACAAGCTGGGTGTGAGTCAAGGGATCATTGTGGTTTCTAATAAATTAAGGAATTGACACCAGCATCATGGAAGAAATGAGAGAGCAGGAACGGAAATGCAGGAGGCACAGGGCGGGCCTCACGAGGACAGGGCGTGGGGTCCTGGGCCACAGTTACAAGGGAGAACGTTCAGGAAAGGACTGGACCATTGGGAGCCTGGCTTGGAAACCTTGGGTAGGGAGACCTAAACAGGAGACATGGCGGAGGGAAATGAGAGCGCTTTTCAAGTAGTTAGACGGTTATGAGGAAGAATAAGCATGAAAAGCTTACTTGAAACTCTGGGGAAAATATGGAAGCAAACAGAAATGGCAAATGTCGCCAGAAAGAATGTATCATCGCAACACTACAAAGAACTTTCTAGAACGTGGAGCCAACTAACCAAGTAGATGGGCTCTTCCCAGGGGTGGCAGCCGTCCAGACTGGCCAGACTGACCAGCTGTCAGGAGCCTTGTAGGAATGGTACCAGCCTTGAGAAGGAGGCGTGATGCTAATCTGCTCAAGTTCAATTACGAAATCTGTTCTACGGGGTTTTCTAACAAGTCCACTTGATGCTCCTGGTGAAAGATGATTTCCAGATCATTTTCTAACTTGGCTGTCCTTGTCCAGGGCATGTGACACTGACTTTCATTGAGTCTGATACACAGAGTCAAATGGGGCACTTGAAGGTAATTATTCCTCAGAAGCTGATAAAACTAAAAGCTTTAGTCTTTCCTCAGAGAAGCCATACTCAACTTCTGTAAAGATACTTCTTTTAGAGAAGCACAGGGAACTAGTCCCTTTTTCTTCTAGTTAAAAATGCTAACTATAACATTTAGTGAGCATTTGCTATCTATTAGACAGTTGACTTGCATTACCATATCTAATACCCAATTCAACATAAAGGTGTAAATACTATTTTTTTTAAAGTCTTTTTAAAATGTGCATGCTTTATAGGTTAGGAGCTTGGGATCGAAAAAAAAATATATATATATATATACGCATGCTATACAAGTGACAGTATAAATGATAAGAAACTTTCTATGGAAAGGCAATGACCCCTTAGAGATAATATTTCCTACACTTCTTTTCTTGTTCGTTTGGTTTTTGTCTGTTTGCTTTTGCCTGCACTGGGTCTTCGTCGCAGTGCACAGGCTCCTCTAATTGTGGCGCTTGGCTTAGCTGCCCCTCGGCACATAAGGGACTGAACCCACACCCCCTGCATCGGGAAGATCCCCTGGAGGAGGAAATGGCAACCCACTCCAGGATTCTTGCCTGGGAAATCCCGTGGACAGAAAAGCCTGGTGGGCTACAGTTCACGGGGTCACAAAGAGTCAGCCACAACCAGGCAAACGAGCACCCCTGCATTGGAAGGCAGATTCTTAACCACTGGACCACTTCTTCAGAAACATGATTCTAAATGATTTTCTGTCTACTAACTATGTTCCCAAGGCACTGAATACAGAAGTTGAAAACTAATATCAGGATATGTTACCATAAAAGTCACCAAGATTGTTGGAACAGTATGCAATATCCTCCAGTAATGGATGAAGAAAGGGCCAAGAGGAAACTGTGCTTTGCAGGTGATGGTGTCTTTCTGGCTTCCAGTTGGAGGGAAGAACACTAATTAAAATATTAATAGTTGAAATGCAGAAGCTCTAGCTTCCCCTTTGTAAACAGCATAGCACTTCTCCTATATAAACTCTCTAACGTTCACATCCATTCCCACCCCCATCTTGGACACAAAACCCCTTTTCTACTTCTGCTGGTAACATGACTCTCTTTTCCATGGGCAGCAAATCTGAATAACAGCATCAGATCAGCAGCATACGGGCTCTGGAAACGGTGTGCACTGAATTGAGCCCCGGGGCTGAAATAACCTACAAATTATTTCCATAATCATGCTCGCTCTCCCTCGCTTTCGCCTCGCCCCTGCACACACAGGTTCCTTTCAAATTCAGCCCCTCTAGAGTCATGTGGATTACAATAAGTAGAAGGTGGAAAATGCCCTCATGGATCCCAAAGAGCAGTAATTTCCTCTGAAAAGGTTCACTTTGTGCTCTGTCCCACGTAAGCAGCATAAAAATTTCACCAAAACAAGAGGACACAGTGGTTTTCATGAATAAGGTCCCATGCTGCCACAAAAGAATTTTATTCAATGTGACTTATTGAGTATTCAGATTCTAATAGCAATTTTACAGCCAGGAAAGTCCTTTCAAAGGGAATTCACATGAGGGGTGTGTAGGTAAAAAAGAAGAACATCCTGAAACCAACCAAATTATCATCTAACTTGTACAGTGAAGCAAGGATGGCCAAAATCAAGTTACAATTTTCAAATATTCCAAGTTAGTGGCTTAATTATAAAAAGGAGAAAAAGTCACTTTTTACCATAATCAGTGATTCTCGCAAATGTTCTTCTGAGCGTAAAAAGTAACAGTAATGGGATAAATAATATGCTTAGACAATAAGGGGCTTCGGAAAACAAGAGGCTTGGTTTGAACCCAGCCCCAACACTCAGGAACTGTGACCTGGCATCCAATAACCAGCCTTTGCAGCCTTAGCTTCCACAGAGGGGTACACAATCCATACCAACTGGTTAAAAGATGGATACCGCTCTAAGACTTAAGTGGACTCACACTGTAAAACGTGTTCAATGTGGTGGCGTACAGTGAGGGTTCAGTAAATGTTTGCTTACCATTGTTATCATCGGAGTAGTTAAGCATTTTATCATTTGCAAGATATCCAATTAATTAATAAAAAGCTATTCCAGATTCGGAAACACAATGGTTTATAAGTCATACAGAAGAATATGTTAATAAGACAGCATGGAGATTTTTCAATACATAAAGATACATAAAGAACTACCCATTAGTTCCCTTCCAACTTGAGAGATGAGACTACAGTAAAATTAAAGTTTTGGTTTAACAAAGAATACCTTTAAGAGAGTAGAAAGCAAGCCACAGGCAGGAAAAAAGACATTTGAATGCCTATAATTAACAAGAGATGAGGTACAAAACATGTAACAAACTGCCGTGAATCATCACGAGGAGATGGACACCTCAATGGAGAAGTAGGCGAGAGACGTAAAAACTTCACAGAAGATGACACCGAAGTGGTCATCAGACCCAGAAAAGTGTGCGCAACTTCACGCTGACAGCTTAAAGAAAGAAGAGAAAAAGATCTGACAATAACACTTGTGCACAAGGATGCGAAAGAGCTGGAGCTCGCCAGGGCTGCTGATGCGAGGGGGACAAGCAATTTCATTCATTTTGGAAACTGACAGTATCTAGTACACCTGAACGTATGCACATACCCCATGACCCAGCACTGCCGCTCCTACCAAAACAAATGCAGACAAATGTATCATGAACTGACACAAGAGACCGGCGCGGGTTTGATCCCTGGGCCGGGAAAATCCCCGGAGTGGAAAACGGCAACCCACTCCGGCATTCTTGCCTAGAAACTTCCACGGACAGAGGAGCCTGGTGGGCCACAGGTGAAATAACCTATTACTCTCTTCCATGCCTTTATTTCAACTCTCTCTTCGCATGGCATATCCTCACCATCAATTTCACTCAATTCATCCCTGTTCTTCCTTTAACATTCATGGTCAAGGTTTACCACATCATGAAGTTCCATTTATTCCAGGGTCTGCCTCCCATATTATATGTGAACACTTTCACTCATAGGAACTATGTTAAAATCTTCCTGGTATTCTCCATATCACTATCCACAGCACGGAGGAAACATGGAATAAAGACTTGAGAATTTCCTACATTATTCCTGTATTATAAAATGGAGAAAGCTTACCTAACACACTAACACTCCAAAAAGTATGTCACAACTGACCTAATTCAAAGGATTCCCTAAAAAGCAAATGTTAACCCTGAAGTGATACATAGGTTAGTATTTTTAATACAATTAACAGTCAGAATTCAATAACTTTAAGCACAAGGTTCAGAAAAGATGAGGAAGAGAAGCTGGTTGGGAAGAGACTATTTCCAGGATGTCATGATTTTACTTTATGAGAATATATTATGATAAAAAATTTTGACAGCGCAAATCAAGTCTAAATCAAGGAATTCATGATCCTTGCTCTAAAGTGCTACACAAATCATATGGAGATTTCAGTGCACAATCTCTCAATCTACACCCCTCCCTCGGGCTTCACTGAGGTGACCTCTAGGTGAGTTCAATCATTCCTGGAGCTCAGCAGAGATGTTTATTTTGTCATTTATTATGGTGACTCAATGGACAGGAGCAAACTCTGGGCGATAGTGAAGGACAGGAAGGCGGGGCGTGCTGCGGTCCATGGGGTGGCAAAGAGTCGGGCACGACTGAGCGACTAAACAAGAATCACAGCACCTATTGCTTCTATAATGTGCAAAGGCTAGGACCTCCCCCTCCGCCACTCAACAGAACACAGGATGAAATACTTGGGCAGGAGAGGAAGGTATCTGATAAGCCATGTGAAACACTCTGCAAAGGAGGAGCCACACACCTGGAAGAGGAAGGCATCGCCCAGGGAATTGCTGAGGCAGAAGACGAAGTCCTTCTTGGGGTGCTCAGGAACTGCCTGTACAATGCTGTTCTCCACCCAGACGGCGTGCTTGGGGACGCTGTTGTGGTCTATCCCGGACCTGCCATCGCCCTCGTAGAAGAAGAGTGTGCACCCTGGGGAAACAAAGCAGCATCTACGTGAGTGCTTGGTGCAAAAGAAAGTCTGGAGTGAAAACTGTGGCTTGTGCGCTGTTACTAGCAAAGGGCTGGAAATTAGCATGGAACAGAGGAAGTAGAAGGGGCCTATGCTTGTGCTAAGTCTTGGATAGGCTTGTATAAACAGAGGATCTTTCTTTTTTTTCCCCCTAATTGAAGTATAGTTGATTTACAATGTTATGCTAATACTTCCTTTTTTCCAAGTCTTCATGGAATTTGTACTATATTGCTTCTGTTTTATGTTTTGGTTTTTGGCCCAGAGGTACCATGGGATTCTTAGTTCTCTGACCAGGGATGGAACCCACACCGCCTGCAGTGGAAGGCACAGTCTTAACCACTGGACCACCAGGGAAGTCTCCTGTTAAGACTCAAACCTCAGTGTCATCACACACGCCGTCCAGTTCTTCGAGATCTTACTTTCCACTTCAGAATGTTTTGTTTCAGGTATCCTCAGAGGCATGTGGGGATCTGAAGGCTCCTCTGACCAGTACCATGTACCATGTGCTCGGTCGCTCAACAGTGTCTGACTCTGTGGTCCCAGGTGGGGCTGTAAATTCAGCTCCACAGGTCCGAAGAGCAAGCAGTGCTGAGTGAGGCCTGGCAGTCGGGACTGTCCCCCTACAGCCTCCTCCCAATATATCTCACAGGAAATGCAACCAGGAAACACCATCTATTGGGTTTCTTGACTGTGCCCTTGGCGAAAACAAAATACAATAGTGACTTCAGGTGCTTTCAGGATAAGGAAAGAAATGATGGACTTTTGAGTCTCAGATCCTCTCTATAAAATGTTTTCCTAGAAATCAACCAAGTGCTTGTTCCTCCTGGAAGAACAAACACATGACACAGGTATGAAGGTCTAGGGGAAGCTGGAGGCCTGGGCCACACTTAATTAAACGATAAAAGAGAGAGACAGCAGCAGAAGAAACCTGGCCTAGATCTAAGGCCAGCTGGGTTCCACAGATACCCACCAACCATGGCCTGCAAGTGAGATGCGCTTTATTAGTAATTACTCACTGAGGACTTACTCTAAAGTCATCAAATTCAATTTCAGGGGCGGCTGGGGCCCAACTTTCTAATTCTTTTAACTTCAACATAAGCCACTTGGTCAGTTTTCAACATCTTCCTTACCACAAGCAAGGGCCACCACAGATGTGAATCACAAAGCCCTTCCAAGTACCATCTCTTCGGCTGCAATATGAACTTCCACAAAGCAAATTTCTAATTGACAGTGTACAACGATGGGGATCAATGAAAAAGTCACACGAGTGCAAAGGCCATTTTCTCCTAGCCCTTAATATTTCCCAGGACAGCTTCCTTGGTAGCTCAGCAGTAAAGAAATCTGCCTGCCAATGCAGGAGATACAGGTTCCATCCCTGGGTTGAAAAGATGCCCTGGAGGAGGAAATGGCAACCCACTCCAATATTCTCGCCTGGAAAATTCCATGGACAGAGGAGCCTGGTGGAATGCAGTCCATGGGGTTGTCAAAGAGTCAGATATGACTTAGAAAATTAGCCTGACTAATATTTCACAGGAGCATGTGACAGCTGCTAGATGCAGCGCCTCCAGCACAAATGCACACCACATACTGGCTGGCAAGCCCCGCTGGTTTTCTGGCACTTCCTGTGGTACCGCCTGACCACGAGATCAGCCAGAAAGTCTACTGCGTGGTGTTGCTGAGCATCACGGTGTTATAACTGCTGTCCTTGTATCAGTAGTTCAAGAGTTTCAGTTCTCCCTCCAACCCATTCAAGTTATATTCACCTTTTTCCACCCTCCGAGGATAAAGCCCTATGTTTTCTATGACACTTATTGTTGGAAATGTATAGTGTCATGTAATTTTAGTAAGGTTTTATTTTGTTATGTTTTGGGGGTATAAGTTACATACATATAATTTAACTATAGACCTATTACCCCTACACTATTTTTTTTTTAATAATCCTTCTTATTTTGAAGAGCTCAAGTTTTTACAGGAACACAGAGGTCACATTCAGAAACATCTGACTCTCCTCTTTTCATGTCTTAAGCTAGCATAGATTCAGAGATAGCAAAAGAAAATAAATGGAAAGAAGAGGGTATTTTCCTTGAAATCTTAGGTTCCCAAGGTGGGGGCATTTTTGCTGAATGAGGGACATTTGGTGAAGTCTAGAGACATTTTAGGTTGTCACAACTTGGGGGTGGGGAACAGAAGCAGGTGGGTAATACAGGGGTCCCCAACCTCCAGGATCTAAAGCCAGATAATCTGAGGTGGATCTGATACAATAAAAGAAATAAAGTGCACCATAAATGTACTAAACTTGAATCATCCCCAAACCGTCCCCCCACTTCCCCATGGAAAAACTGTCTTCAGTGAAACCCGGTCCCTGGTGCCAAACAGGTGGGGGACCACTGACTGGACAAGGATGCTCCTAAACATCCTGCAATGCCCAGGACAAGCCTCACAACAAAGAATTATCCAGAAAACGTCAGCAGTCCGGCTGCTGAGAAACCTGACTCTAAATAATCCTTAGGACTAATATTACACTAATGATGAACAGATTCTGAACAGAAAAGGGACAATGCAGCTTTACCATAGTTAGAACAGAAACCGAAGCCTGCGGATAATGGATATGCAATGTCCACACACTGAACACTTGATGTCTCCCCAAATTGCCATTTCTATCATTTTTCAACTTTGGTTTACAATCGCCCATAACAGTGGGTGGCTGAAAATCAACTTCTCCTCAATTATCGACATGTTCCAACTTTAAGACTAATGTGAAACAGCAAGTCTGGGTACCACGTGCTCCCTGGTAACATCTTCTTTACCTTCATCTTGAATGTAATCTGTTTGCTTTTCAGTCACGGATGGAGACACTCCAGAGTCCAATTCTAAATAAAACTTTTTAAAAATTAATTATTCTGTCGAAAGTGAAAGAATCTTTGAAGAATTCTCTAGCCCACGGTCTCCAGGTATCCTGCTTTTTATTTCTCCATCTCCAAGCCCAAGTCAGCAGCAAGCCCTGCCTGTGAGTGGCAGTGACAAGCCCCAAGTTTGTCGATCTATAATGGGACCCGTCAGGAGCCAGAAGGAAAAGACTCGGCAGCTGTGTGTTCCAGTCTGGATCCTGACAGACTGTTTCATTCAGATCTGGGTCACCAAACAAGTGCAGGCTCCCTCCTCTAATGGGCGTGTGGGCTGGGCTCCTGAGTGCCCACATCCTGCCTTCCTTGATCATTTATTCTCTAAAGGAACAGCAGAAACAAAACAGCCCCCGCTTCCATGTCCCAAGTAAAAAAATCACCTAATTATTTTTATCCTATGCCATTAACAGTGTTATTCTCAAACTGAGTCTAAGCATCACCTGGGAACTTTGTTTAAACCACAGATTCAGGGCCTGTTATGGGCTGATTCCTATTCCCCCAGGTTCCTAGGCTGAAGTCATAGCCTAGGGCCTCAGAATTTCGCTATATTGGGAGATAAGGGCTTTACCGAGGTAATTAAAATAAAAGGAGGTTGTTCAGGTGGGCACTAAGCCACTAGGTCCACTGTCTTTACGAGAAGGCGGAATCTGGACACAGACAGCTACAGACAGAGGACAGGAGAGAACAGCACACCTGCTGACACCTGACCTCAGGCTTCTAGGCTCCAGGACTGTGAGACAGTCCATCTCTTTTGCTGAAGCCACCCAGCCTGTGGTACTTGGTTACAGCAGGTCCAATGCAGGGATTAATACAGGGCCCAACTCCAATCCTTTGGCCACCTGATGCAAAGAACTGACTCATTTGAAAAGACCCTGATGCTGGGAAAGATGGAAGGCAGGAGGAGAAGGGGACGACAGAGGATGAGATGGCTGGATGGCATCACCGACTCAATGGACATGGGTTTGAGTAGACTCCGGAAGTTGGCAATGGACAAGGAGGCCTGGCATCCTGCAGTCCATGGGGTCGCAAAGAGTCAGACACAACTGAGTGACTGAACTAAACTGAACCAGCTTCAGACTTTGAGATTCAGCAGGTATGGATATAACACAGGAAGCGACTCAGGCAACTGCGATGCAGGTGGTCTTCTAATCATGTTGTTAAAAACTCAACATTAAGTAATAAAATGAAAGATAGGACAGGCTGCTAAAGGGAACAGAGGCTGCGGGGTCCAGTGCTGTGGACCTTTGGGGAGGAGCAGGAGGTGGAAGAAGGGGTCTTTCTCCCTCATGTCATCTCATCCCACCCCCAACAGCAAGACAGTGGATATGATCCAGGGCCCCTTAGACACGACCCGATACTGCCTTCAAATTAAGCCAAGGCAGGTCTCACGTGAAAAACAATGGTCAAAATGCTCCCACAGGAAGAACAACTGTGTTTCACAAGCAGAACCATAACATCAAATAGCCTTTTTGCAATTCACAATGGAAAATGAAAAGCAAAATGTGCTTTGTGTATGTGTGTGTGTGTGTGTGAACTGATAAAATTAGCTCAAATCCAACGTTCCTGTGTTTTGAACACAGATACTTCACATCTGTGTTCAAAATTTTATATGCACTTTATGTAGACTATAGTATGGTATCCGATTTTGTATAGACAACAAAATATTAAAGTTTAATATCAATATTTTCTGAGGTTTTCCACAGAAGATACTATGGGTACCAGAACTCCACATCTGTTCAAACTTTGAAACCACTAAGGCAGACTTTCAGAACGAGAAGAGGACATGAGAAAAGAACCCGTGGCTGACTCATGTCGCTGTATGGCAAAAACCACCACAATATTGTAAAGTAATTATCCTCCAATTAAAATAAATTAATCAAAAAAAAAAAAAAAGAAGAACCTGACTCTTTCCAAGACATCCTTAGAAGTGGAGCAATAAGATGTAATAACCCAACAATTCTTAAAAACTAAAGACAGCATCCTATGCTAAACGTGCAGGAACATTAGACACATAGCTCTTGGCAGAAAGGAGGAGGAAACTGCCCTGCACTGGCTGACAAGTGCAAAGACTCCTCTATGGGACAGTTGGTTGTTCCCCAATATGCCCAAATTCCTTTGCTCTGTAGTAATAGCAACCCCAGTGCTTGGTTGAGTCCATTCCTGCCTCCCTTGCAGCTGGGTCGGACTCATTTCTGGCCTATGCAGTGGAAGCAGAAGAGATTCAGTCAACTTCCAGGCTGTACTCTCAGTGCAGAGGGATTCACCCTCCACACCTCCATATTTCCACTGGAACTGGACCTGCTGGTGAGCTCTCCTGATCGTTCAGATGAAAACAATCCTCTAGGAACAGTTAAGCAGTAAGACAAAAGGAACCCCGGCTTCTGGATGACTTCACAGCAAACAGTCACCCCATCACCCTTAGATTGTCCAGCTCTGCTAGGTGGGAGGGAATTTAAGTCCTGTCGTGCTTGAGGCATTGTCACTATAGGTCTCTGTGACATGCAACAAGACCTGCAACCCAATTAACATCTCCCTCCTTGTTTCGCCAGGTATTGAAGCAATAGCAGGCACCACTAGTAATGCAACCCACCCAAACTTTGCACAGGGGTTGAACTGCACATCACTGAACAGAGCTCTAGGCTGTTGTGTGCCTCTAGGACACACCAGCCACAGGTGATAAAACCCAGGATCAGATGGTGTAATGGGTGCACCACACCAGGTAAGCCCAGGCTTGTTTCTCCGGGACCCATCCTTCATGCTTAGTAATCTCAATAACCTCTCCTACATTGACCTGCTTCAAATCCAGCTTCTGTTAAGGATTCTAAGTGGGCTTGAGAATTGTCTTTTCTTTTAAGACACAGAGCTCACAAATATGCTACAATTTATACACCATCAAGCCATGCAGACATGGGCAAAAACATGTGCACATACTTCGAAACTGTATGCAAAACATTAATGAACAGCAGACATCAAAGCATCGTGCTTATTGATGAAAAGGCAGTGCATATACACACATGCATGCATATATGTACACACACTCAAATATTCAAAGTGTGACTGCAAAAAAGTGACTTTTTCACAAACGTAGATGGCTCAGACATCCCATTAAACACGAGGTTAAATTCTGTGAAATTAACAACATTCCATCATTCCTTATGAAAAAAAAAAAAGAAGGCAATTTCATAAGATTCAAGCTACTGATTTTTCCCTCCAAAACAGTTACTCTGGGAGGCACATTTTTTGGGACGATTTCAAAACAATATTTCTTGGAACTGAAGGCACTGCAACTGTCATCACAACCAGCTGTACATAAGAAAACAAGGCACGAGAGGCTCTAATAGCTTACATGTGAAAAAGCAAAGACTATAAAACTGACGGGAAAAGGAAATGGGGAGTGACTATCAAGGGACATAAAGTTTCAGCTCAGTAAGATCATTACCTTCTAGAGATGCGCTGTACAACCGTGTGCCTGCGTCAACTACACTGTAACATACACCTAAAAGCGTGCTAAGAGGGTAATGCGCGTGTGTGTGTAGTATGTGGGTGCACGCTCAGTCATGTCTGACTGTTTGCTACCCCATGGACTCTAGCCCACCAGGCTCCTCTGTCCATGGGATTCTCCAGGCAAGAATACTGGAGTGGGTTGCCACTTTCTCCTCCAGGGGCTCTTTCCGACCCAGGGATCAAACCCGTGCCTCCTGTGTCTCCTGTATTAGCAGGAAGATTCTTTACCACTGTGCCACCTGGGAAGCCTAAGAGAGTAGGTCTCACATTAAGTACTCTTAGCACCATAAAACAACAATTTTGAAATCAGCATGAAATAGAAATTCCGTGTAATTAAAAACCACCACGTGTCAGGGGTGCCACGGAGCGCAGGGTCACCCGGCATGGCAGGAAGGCTGGCTGTGTCTCTCACCTTTCAAGGACACCCAGTAGTGCTTCCACTTCCTCCGCGTGGCCGACTCCACCTTCTTGTTCTTCTTGTGCACCAGGAAGTTCTTGACGGCCAGGGCGCCGGCCTTGCGCACCGTGCCCCGGGCGGCCGTGAGCAGGACGTCGGACTGGCCCGGGGAGCTCAGGGTGCCGCTGCTCTGCTCGTCGCTGTGCGCGGAGCCCGCCTCCTCCAGGCTCTCGCTGTTCGCGGTGCTCATCTCCAGCTCCCGGCGAAAGTTCTCATACACCCCCTGGCGGGCCGCGTCCCCGGTGGAGCTGCTGCCGCTGTCGCTGCCCACAAAGGCGCGGCCGGTGGGGGGCGAGTAGCTGGAGTTAGTGGCATTGGATCGCCGGGACAGGAGGTCCGTGTCGGCGGTGGCCCCTTCGATCCCGCTGTCTGCAAACTCGCTACCCTCGCCCGCGTTAACATCCTGGGGAGCAGGAAAGGGAGAAGAAAGATGTGCCTCACACAGAGAAGTAACCCCAGGCTCCTGTCGCTCTAGCCGGGGGCTGTGGAGCTGCTGGCAACCTGCAGCGTGTCACTGCTCCCCACCTTCCCAGGACCAATCATCCTTCAACCCCAACCCCCTCAAAACCAACTTGCCTGCTGAGGAGCTCAGGAAAACCATGAAGCCACCCCAGTATGAATGTCAACAATTCAGAACATTCAAAACACACACACACACACACAAAGCAAGAAACATTTCAAAGAACTTATGAATGATCTGACTTAGATAATTAAGTAACGGGCAAATCAGCTATTCAGAGTCCCCCCACTGCCCTGCTGAATGAACTCAGCACCCTGGCCCTCATCAGCAAGCCTGGCGCTCCAGGAAAATTCTGCTGGCTGATAGGTAGTTTATTCTGGAGGGAGGGGGTTCCAAGGGAATAATGATGTCTGTATAGCTCATACTTAAAATAAAGGCTGAGTTAGGAGTCTAATTTATGATCTGGTGACTAGAAAGATAACTAGCGTACCACCCCATCCACTCACCCAGCAAGGACCCAGAGCCCAGGAGCAGGGGAGAGCCCTCATGCTCCAATCAGCTTTGTTTCTTGAAAACAAGTAGCTTCTCACTCTGCACTTGAGCTGAACAAGTCTGTGGGGCCCACGGCTCCAGTGCAGACTCTCCAGTTACCCTGCCCTTTCAAAGCTTGGATGTGAGGAGCCTGAGCAAGCTACTCAGTGCCCCGGGGGCCAAGTGACAGCTTGGGGCAACTGCCAAGATGTGGGGGGTATCCATCCCTCGGTTAAAAACATTTGGAACTTCCAAAGCGCTGGCGCTGATCTCAGGCTCAACGGACACAGACAGGTCTGTTCTTAAATCACAATCTGGATTGCTCAGAAGTGCTAAAGGCATTTCCACAAACAATAATTAAGGAAGGGTAGTCCTCAAGCGAGAATAATGACAGCAGAATACGGCAGGCCAGCTCAGCAGTCTCAGGGATAAGGAATGGGTCTGGTTTTCTCCAAGGGAAAGTATGGCAACGTGAAACTGACATGCGAGTACTACGTGGTTTGGAGACTTAACCGTGTTTTAAGCCTTCAGTCTCATAGTTCATTACAGTTTGAAAACGTAAAAGCTAACAGGATATTCCAGTTGCCATATAAATGATTTGAATGCTGTGCTCTCAAATCTCTGCTGCCAGGTAATGGAGAATGAACCAAGCCACAAACTATTGGGCTGGCCAAAAAGTTAATTCCAGGTTTTCATACGATGCTACAGAAACACCAGAATGAACTTTTCAGCCCCAATAATACTGTCCTGCATGAGGCCCAAACAGGTGTTGGGCCCACATCTCTGCACATCTCATGTGGTCAATTCTAAGTTAAGTCCCTCAGAGTACACCTTCATCACAAATAGATCCTAAGTTAGCAACTAAAAGATGGGCAGAGCCAGACATGAAAACCATCATGGGAGGCACAGAAAGGCAGATACTGTAGGATTCACTTCTATGTGGAATGGAAAAACGCCAAACCCATAGAATCAGAGAGCAGAATGGTAGTTGACAGACTAGGGGAAATGGGGAGATACTGCTCAAGGTTACACATTTTCAGTTACAAGACCAAATAAGTTCTGGGGATCTGATATACAGGCAGATGACTCTAGTTAATGATACTGTATTGTATCCTTGAAATCTGCTAGGAGGGTAGACCTGTAAGTGTTCTCACCACAAAAAAAGGAAGGAAATGAGGGAGGGTGGGAGGGAAGAAGGAAGAGAGGAGTAATTACATGAGTGATGGACATGTTAATTAACTTGATTGTGGCAATCATTTCACAATACATACATACATTAAGCTCCGGGAGTTGGTGATGGACAGGGAAGCCTGGCGTGCTGCAGTCCATGGGGTCACAAAGAGTCGGACACGACTGAGTAACTGCACTGAACTGAAACCATCACAGTCATCTTCAAAAATACAAAAAACACAAGGAAGTACAGTGTGCAAAGCACAGAAACTTGACAGTGGAGACACCGGCCAAGTACTGCCTCGACCAAGCGTTCAAGGTTAACTGAGCGCAGGGCACACGGGGACCCTTTGTACTATGTTTGCAACGTTTCCTTGATTCTAAAACTGTTCTAAAATAAAAAGTTTATTTTAAAAAAAGGAAGAAACGAGGGCAAGGTAAGACGGGAAGACAGTAGCAGGCAGTGCTGAAGCAAGTTTCTTGAATAATGACACTTGCAACGGAGTTTAGGTCCCTGGGATACAGAGGGACTTAAGAGGGTCAAAGGAACCATGTACACAGCTAAGATGCACACCCTGTGACCGTCGGTCCTGTCATTTTCCTGCCTGTTACCCACCACCAATGGTCATCAAGGACACAGATATGGAAGGTATGTGATATATATATTGTGCCATTGAGTGAGCATACATACTCAGTCGTTTCAGTCACGTCCAACTCTTTGTGATTCCATGGAGCCCACCAGGCTCCTCTGCCAATGGGATTTTTTTGGCAAGAATATTGGAGTGCATTGTCATGCCCTCCTCCAGGGGATCTTCCCAACCCAGGGATCCAGTAGGTAAAAAAAACTCCCCAATACAAACAGGAAAGCGCTGTTACCAACCCACGTTTCTCCCTGGCAGGAACATTTACCATATGTCCCTTTTGATAACAATAAGTAAAGTCAGTCATCACTGATTATTCAAGATAACCACGGGTGGTGGGAGATGAGGAGTTTGTATGAATCTCCCCAGTATCTGGACTCGTTTTCACATCTCAGTCCTTCTCTGGGAGAAGGGACAAAAACCAGCTACAAATTTGCCTCAAAGATGAAAAATGATGAGCTGCTTCTCCGTAAGACAGGGAATGACCAGCTACACAGGGGTAACCTCCCTGGATCATAAGAAAAAGACTTCAGAACAAAAAAGAAGATATTGATAGCAGGCACCTGATAATTTCCTGAGCTGGGGAACAGGAAGGAACCTTGCAAAACCATCCCCTTGGTGAATGCCTCGGGATGCTAAGGCTCAGAAAGTCACAGGCCTGGTGGGTGGCAGACTGGAGGTGAGGGCCCATGCCTCCAAGGCCCTCTTCTACTCTTACAAGGCAGCCCCACGGCTCAGCCGCAGGCAGCACCTGATTGGGTCCTGCCTCAGCAGTCAACACCACGCCTTCCCCTCTGTCTGCCAACAGTGCCTCCTCTAGGGTTTCCCAGCAAAACTGCGTGACTGGGCATCTGTATGCCTTGACTTTCCGGCAAAGAGCTCAGACTCAAAAGTGACGGGAAGGGGAAGGAGGAGACGAAAGAATCTGAGTGAAACAAGCAGAGAAGGGACAGGCATGTCTCTTAACATCCCTTAACATCTACTGGGCTTAGTTGCTCAGTCGTGTCTGACTCTTTGCGACCCCATGGATTGTAGCCCGCCAGGCTCCTCTGTCTGTGGGATTCTCCAAGCAAGAATACTGGAAGGGGTTGCCATTCCCCTCTCCATTTAACATTTCCTACATCCCCACAAACCATGAACCCCTACAGACGCCCTGACGTCCCTAATGGAACTAAGAGTTAAGGACTCGATAGACACGCCCCTCTTTGTCATATTAAACATGTGCTCGTGCCAGCTCATGCTGCAACTCTGCAATGGCTCAGGCTGCGCAGGTTCAACTCTGGGACAGTCACTGAACTGAGCAGTGATTTCTCCAGGTAACAGGCCTGCTGGCCCCAGAGGAGCCGACATACTTCAGGAGAGTAACCGCCAGGGAATGCTCCCCATCTGTGACCCAAGGCAGCTCCACCTTGTCTCCACAAGTGGTTAAGCAGGCTCAGTGGTACACATCCCCCTTCTGATATGTGACCCAGCCTGCCCGGAAACGAAAGCTGCCTGCCCAGCCCCAGCCTCTATATGGCCATGAAGCATGGGATGTTCCCAGATACCCAGAAATCCTTGCTCTAGCACCGTGGGAAATGCTGTCCACCCAGCCAGAGGCATTACTCAAGACCTGAATGGTCAATAGGACTCCACATCCCCTACACCAGCCATCTCCAATTTTAGTAAAGTAGTCATCTACAATGGGGCTGTTTTATCCAGCTTGCTCCTTGGAGGAAAAACAATGACAAAACTAGACAGCATATTAAAAAGCAGAGACATCACTTTGCTGACAAAGGTCTATATATTCAAAGCTATGGCTTTTCTAGTAGTCATGTATGGATGTGAGAGTTGGATCATAAAGAAAGCTGAGCACCGAAGAATTGATGCTTTTGAACTGTAGTGTTGGAGAAGACTCCTGAGAGTCCCTTGAACTGCAAGAAGACCCAACCAGTCAATACAAAGGAAATCAACCCCAAATGTTCATTGGAAGGACTGATGCTGAAGCCAAAGCTCCAATACTTTGGCCACCAGAAGCAAAGAGCCAACTCATTGGAAAAACCCTGATACTGGGAAAGATTGAAGGCAGCAGGAGAAGGGGATGACAGAGGATGCGATGGTTGGATGGCATCACCGCCTCGACGGACATGAGTTTGAGGAAGCTCCGGGAGATGGGAAGGACAGGGAGGCCTGGCGAGCTGCAGTCCATGGGGTTGGACACCACTTAGCGACTGAACAACGAACAACAAAGTACCACACAGTTAGAACTTAGAAGCCTCCAGGGCACAGAGTCTCCAGAAGAAACCCAAGTCAGATACACGGATGTAGAGGCTCTGGGTTTACACACGGAAAGATCGCTCTGAGGCTGCATCCCAAATGCCCAGCCTTCTCAAATGCCAGGTGCACGCCACTGCCACGTGGTTTCATAGCGCAGAAGACAGCGTCACTGCGATGCAAACAATCCCGGTGCGTGTTTTCAAAGGGCTCCTCCTCCGACTACCTCCATCTCAGGGACACTTCATACCTGAGAAACCCGATTCTCCCCACACTCAAAAGCATCTGTGAACCACCCCCACTCTTTCAGTGGTCAACCTCAGGTAAGAGTTCCGTGGGAGCTCAAGAGTCTTTATTCCCAATGCAAGGCATGTTCCTTCTTATCTAGTTAGATGCCTTAGCATATGATCAGTCCTAGAATATCAAACCAAATGCACTGAAATTTAAAGCAAAAGTCAGAGGAGATCAAGGGAAATAGTAAGACCCTAGCTAAACAGAGAAGTAACTCTCATCATGATGCATGATCTGGCCAGAGATTTCCTGAAAATAGCTCAAAATAAACTCCCCGTGTTAGAACCACTCCACTGAAGTGGCTTCCAATTATAAATAACATTCATGGAATATAGAGGCTCTTAAGCCCTGCTCTTCCTGGATGAATCCTCCCAAGCCGGATTTTTCAAACACTCACCAGCTTCCATTCCACCGGCAGAAATCAACGCACGCACTTTCCCACTGGATGTACAAGTGGCCAGCTGTCACGCAAAACATTCAACAGTGCGAGTTTTCTTAGTCATTTCAGCCAGGCAACAAAGCTTAAATGAGCTCTGGTACTAAAGCAGAGGGGGTGAGAGGCAAATTCAAAGCCTGTTTGCACAGCCTTGAAAACTAGAGGGTCCCCAGCATGAACATGGACAAACGACACACTGTGGCAAAGCTCACAGGGTTTCCACCAGGGACTCAGAAATACCCCAAGGAACAGGTCTGCTGTGCTAATGATGTGTGGACACAATTCTGAAGAGGTCATTAGCCACAAAGTTCAAGGGCCCTGGGAGAAGTTTTAAGTGGAATGCAATTAGAAACTGTTATGTTGGCCACTTTCTTTAATTTCCCTGATGAATCCAGCTTTGTGTCAATACACCTGTATAGAGATGGTTAATGCAGCAGAGCAGAGTTCACGGGATTTGTGATGGGAGGAGATTCTGACCCGTGGTGGTGGTGGCAGTTTAGTCGCTAAGTCATGTCCGACTCTGGTGACCCCATGCACTTTTTAGCCTGCCAGGCTCCTCTCTCCTCTGTCCACAGATTTCCCAAGCAAGAGTACTGGAGTGGGTTGCCATTTCCTTCTCCAGGGGATCATCCCAACCCAGGGATCGAACCCAGGTCTCCTGCATTGGCAGGGAGATCCTTTACTGACTATATGATTAAGCGATCCCATTCCTGGGCATATATCTGTGGACCTGTTCAATTCAGTTCAGTTCAGTCGCTCAGTCGTGTCCGACTCTCCGCGACCCCATGAATCACAGCACGCCAGGCCTCCCTGTCCATCACCAACTCCTGGAGTTCACTCAAACTCATGTCCACAGAGTCGGTGATGCTATCCAGCCATCTCACTCTCTGTCGTCCCCGTCTCCTCCCGCCCCCAATCCTTCGAAGCCTTGAATTAGAACAATTTCTGACTTACTAAATTCTAAAGTATTCCTCCTGTGGTTTCTCATCTTCTGATCCCCCAATCTGAGTACCTCCACCCCCCATGCATGCATACACGTGCACACTGTCTTTGGTTTGGTTTCCAACACTCTCTCCGTGGTACGTACATCTCAGCACAGCAAATATCATGTCTAGGCATGTCATTCTGAACCAATCTGTGCCTCAGTCTCCTCACCTGTATAATGGGAGCGGCAATAATACCTACTTTGTAAGACACACTGTGGGCTTCCCTGGTGGCTCAGAGGTTAAAGCGTCTGCCTCCAATGCGGGAGACCCAGGTTCGATCCCTGGGTCGGGAAGATCCCCTGGAGAAGGAAATGGTAACCCACTCCAGTATTCTTGCCTGGAAAATCCCATGGACGGAGAAGCCTGGTAGGCTACAGTCCATGGGGTCGCAAAGAGTCGGACACGACTGAGCGACTGAACGGAACGGAACGGAAGACACACTGTAAGATGTGATATAAAGTTAACTCACTTTTCTAGAATTCTGCCCAGCACACAGCACTTGCACAGGTCATGTCCCTCTCAGCCCAAGGAGGGAAGTCACTGCCTGACCTCACTCCCTAGCTTCCTGCACTAACACAGAAGAAAGTGTTTTGCTGAGCCATGTGGGAAAAGCAAGGCCTTATGGGAAAAAAGACAGGCACACCAAGGTTGGTGTGAGCCAGTGCAATCCCTCTGAATCCTCTTCAGATGCATAACACTGCACAATAAACGAAGAAAATGATGCTTCCTATGCTGTATAAGTAATTGCCAGGCACTGTTATAATAATCACCTTTCTTGATTTACAGAAATATTGCAGTCTCCAGTATCCATTATTTTAAGATTTTCCCCCCGTCTCTATAAACAAATGTCCAGTGTCTTTTTGAGTTCGTGATTCAGAAGTTTGTCAATTTCAGCTCCTGGGCCTCCTACTCTTCACCCCTTGACACGTGTCCCGGCTCCCTCTGAGACATTTCTAAAAACCAGCTCCATTTCCCACTTCTTCCTTTCCCAAGGCAAAGACTCCATGCCCTTTCAAGTTTCCAGCACTCAGTCCCATCCTCGCTAATGATTCCCAACAGGAGTGACTCAAAATTTCTCTCAATTACAACTGTTGGAAGTGAATTTCTTACTGCTGCTCACAAGGGACTCAGAAGTTATCTAACGCTTGAAATGCTGCTCCAGGTAACTCCAGACTGGAGTCGGCACTGTGCTGAGGTCAGTGAATCATCTTCTCTCCCTTCATCTGTTTTCTGCGTGTGTGTCTCAGACCCTGTTCTCACTCCCCACCCCCCGCCCAGCCCTCACCTCAGGATATACCACATCTCCAGTCATCGGCTCTTTTCTAACTACCTTTCTCCCATAAGCATCCTGTACAGGAAGTCTCCCAGCAACACGGCGGAGGGCTCCTGAGGCTGCCCATCAAGGTCCTTCACTGACGTCCAGCCTTAGCACCGGACCTTTGGAGGCACCCTGCCACCAGTGAAAGTGAAGGGTTCCTGCCAGTGCACACTCCCAGCCCTTCGTGCTTCCAGGAATCCTGATCCTTCAAGGCTCAGCTGGAAGCCTTCTTTTAATCTCCTTTGATCCCCATGAAACTTCTCAACACCCACCCCGCTGCCACCACCCCAGCCACACTGGCCTCTTTGCTCTTTCTCAAAAGTGCAGGGCATGACCTCAGCTTCCAAATCAGTGGTCGACTCCCATCTCCCGTTCCAATCCCTAGCAAGCCTGCCCTTTCTAGGGGCCTGACTTGACCGCGTGACCTGGAATCGCCACGTCCACCACTGCCCACTCCCCCCATCTCCCTCTCTTTCTCCCATGGCAAGTCCTCTGCTTGTTATGCTGATTGTGTGCTGTGGACGCACCCATGCTCCACCCCTAAGCTCAGCGATCTTTTCTTGACACCTCCCAAGAGCCAAGAATAGTGCCTGGCATGGCATAGGCACCTTGAAAACAAGCAAACAAACAAAAACCCACACTGTTGAACAACTTCACTGCTGTTCATTTTCCACCTTCCTCTCACAACAGGAAAATCGTTTCTCATGGAATACACTTGAGTTTGATTTAAAGATCTAGTCATTTGCAGGCTCAGCTCATGCTCAACCCCAGCTGAAGTCACAACTGGAAAGCCTGACTTCGCCACCTTCCAGCGAAGATCCGGGTTTATGATGTCTTTTATGGAGACAACCAGAGCTCATTTACATGTCTTTTTCTTTCATCTTTTTAAAAGGAGAGAAAGTGAGAAAGATATATTGGGCTGTTTTATGGCCCACACTAGATATTCTGTCAACAGGAGGTTCAAAGCAAATGGGGCCCCAACCACACAGTGAAAACCTTGTGGGTGTTCCCTGCCCCGGGCTCCGTGGAGACGCTCCCAGGGCAGCAAGGCAGGCTGGTTGGGAGGCTCCAAGCTCCCATCACAGCACTTTATCCTTCCCAGTTATGTTGAGAAACCAGTAATTAATTACACAGCATTGCAGGACACGATTTATGTTGAGGGACACTGACTCGCCTCTCCTCATGGACTAAATGGAGAAAGTGGTTTTCAAAGGTTTGGACCTCCCCAAGCTATATTAGCATAAATGAGCTGCTCTCTGAACGGGGACCAGGGTTCCTTAAATAATTTCAGGGAGCCCCTAAAGTCCTCCCTTTTCCAACTACCTATCTGAAGTAAGACTTGCCCCAAATAGTCCAACAAAAGAGCATATCACAAGAGAGGGAATGCAAAGCAGCTGCAAGACTCCAGTCTCTCCTGATAGGTTAGAAATTGTGGAGAGTTGCAAAAACACAAAAATGGGACTTCCCTGGAGGTACAGTGGATAAGAATCCACCTGCCAGTGCAGGGGACATGGGTTTGATTCCTGGACTGGAAAGATTCCACGTGCCATGGGGCAACTGAGCTCATGTGCCACGACCGAGCCCAGGAATTGCAACAAGAAAGGCCATGCACCCAACAGAGCAGCCCCCACTTGCAAGAGAGAGCCTGTCGCAGGACAAAGACCCAGCGCCACCAAAATAAATTTCTCTTAATTTTAGAAGATAAAATTTAACAATTAAAGTTATTTATGCGAACATATAATGCTTTACTGCTGTTATTTTAAGATGAATTAATGAGTATTTTTTACATTTCTAGTTCAGTTCCTAATGTGATAAATATTTATAGATATAAACATGAATAGCAGCTCCTTGGAGACTATAATACTTTTTAAGAGTAGAAAGGAGTCTGAGATCTGCTAATACAAGCCATCTCTTGGCTACCTACTCCCACTCCTCAAAAGAAGATCTTGGCAAAGGAGATGGATATTCATGTTGAAAATGGATGGGCTATTTTTCAAAACAAATATCTCACTGCTTAACTTACGTGCCAGAAAAAGAAAGAAAAAAGAAGCATCAAAAAGGAGAAGTGAAGGAAGAGGTTGTCTTAAGTGGAGTGTATATAAAAATATTTTGTTTCATGAAGAATTAACCTGAGGTTCTTAACCAGAAGCTTCTCAATGGATGCTGGAAGACCCATGGATCCCCTGAAATGATACACAGCAGGGTGGTCCCTGTGTTTGATCCAAAACAATCCAATTTTTTCATCTGATTCTCATAGGAATCTGTGACCAAAGGTTAGGAATCTCTTGGAGGCTGATGCCAATTCTCAGCTCAGGGAATATATTATCCTTGAACCATTTAAGCTAAGTATAAAACAAAACAACATTTTAAGCACCAACACAGTTTATTATGGGAACTCAAGATCTTTTTCTGACCATGCCACACCCTGTATCTGGCTGAAATCACCAATCCTATTACCTGTTTATCCAAGCAAGAAAGTTTTATCAGAGACAGAGCCTACGAAAGTCATCTTTGGCATTTCTCCAAAAAAAGACACAGATGGCCAACAGGTATCTGAAAAGATGCTCAACACCACTAATTACTGCTGCTGCTGCTGCTGCTAAGTCGCTTCAGTCGTGTCCGACTCTGTGCGACCCCACAGACGGCAGCCCACCAGGCTCCCCCGTCCCTGGGATTCTCCAAGCAAGAACACTGGAGTGGGTTGCCATTTCCTTCTCCCCACTAATTACTAGAGAAATGCAAATCAAAACTAGGATGAGGTATGACCTCACACCAGTCAGAATGGCCATCATTAAAATGTCCACAAATAAAAAATGCTAGAGAGGGTGGGGAGAAAAGAGAACCCTCCTACACTATTGGTGGGAATGTAAGTTCATGGAAAATAGTATGGAGGTGCCTCAAAAAACTAAAAATAAAGCTACCCTATGATCCAGCAGCCCCTCTCCTGGGCATGTATCCAGATAAAACTGTGATTTGAAAAGGTACACACACCTCTATGTTCACAGCAGCACTACTCACAATAGCCAAGACACGGAAAACAACCTAAATATCCATTTACAGATGAATGCACACAGAAACTGTTGTGTGTACACAATGAAATACCACTCAGCCATAAAAAAGAACAAACGAGTGCTACTTGCAGCAGCATGGATGTGCTAGAGATCCTCAGACAATGCGAAGTGAGAAAGAGAAAGACAAACACTGTGTGATATACGTGGAGTCTAAAATATGGCACAAATGAGCCTATCTACAAAGCAGAAGTAGACTCACAGACACAGAGAACAGACCTGTAGTTGCTGGCGCGGGGGGATGGTAAGGCCTGGAGTGGGAATTTGGAGTTAGCAATGTAGACTGTTATATATATGATGGATAAACAAAAGGTCCTACTGTATAGCATAGGGAACTATATTTCACATCCTGTGATAAACCATAAGGAAAAGAATTTTTAAAAGAATATGTATATATACACACATATAATATATAACTGAATATGTATGGTGTATATATATATAACGGAATTACTTTGCGGCACAGTAGCAGAAATTAACTGTAAATCAACTATACTTCAATTAAAAAAATAAAAATGAAGTCATCTTTGGTGATCTCTCTCAGGCACCACTCTTTTGGGCCATAGTAGTAGACAGTTACTTTTTTTCTTCTCAGCCCACCACCCCTTTGGGCTTCTGTACCAGAACTGAGGGTTTGTATGTTAAACTCTGAAGGCACAGGAGCTAAAACCTGTTTGAACATGGGGAGACAGTGTGGTGTCTACTTCTACTCTGGATGCCATGGGGCAAATTAACACTGAGATGTGACTTCTGCTCCTGCACACTCATGTCACAAATTATGGGCAAACTGGAAGAGTAGATGGAAGAGAATTCCTGGAAGCCATCACCACACAAGGATGGCTAAAAACAGCCTAATTAGACACAAAATCTATCCCCCATAACCAAACTCCACTGGATGTCAGACTGGATGAAGCACAAGCTGGGATCAAGATTGCCAGGAGAAATATCAATAACCTCAGATACACATATGACACCACACTTATGGCAGAAAGCGAAGAAGAACTAAAGAGCCTCGTGATGAAAGTGAAAGAGGACAGTGAAAAAGTTGGCTTAAAACTCAACACTCAGAAAACTAATAAGATCATGGCATCCGGTCCCATCACTTCATGGCAAATAGATGGGGAAACAATGGAAACAGTGACAGACTTTATTTTGGGGGGCTCCAAAATCATTGCAGATGGTGATTGCAACCATGAAATTAAAAGATGCTTGCTTGTTGGAAGAAAAGCTATGACAAACCTAGACAGCATATTAAAAAGCAGAGATGTTACTTTGCCAACAAAGGTCTATCTAGTCAAATCTATGTTTTTTCCAGTAGTCATGTATGGATGTGAGAGTTGGACTATAAAGAAAGCTGAGCGCCAAAGAATTGATGCTTTTGAACTGTGGTGTTGGAGAAGACTCTTGAGAGTCCGTTGGACTCTCCAACCAGTCCATCCTAAAGGAGATCAGTCCTGAATATTCATTGGAAGAACTGATGCTGAAGCTGAAACTCCAATCCTTTGGCCACCTGATGTGAAGAACTGACTCATTTGAAAAGACACTGATGCTGGGAAAGATTGAAGGCAGGAGGAGAAGGGGACGACAGAGGATGAGATGGTTGGATGGCATTACCTACTTGACGGACATGAGTTTGAGGCTCCAGGAGTTGGTGACGGACAGGGAAGCCTGGTGTGCTGCAGTCCATGGGGTCGCAAAGAGTTGGACACGCCTGAGCAACTGAACTGAACTGATTACATGCAAGACATTATGCCAGGAGTTCTACATTCATTCCTGTGTGGATCCCTCACATTAGCCTCATTCAAGAGGCACTGAGATCCTTCTGGGTTACACGGCCAATAGGGAACAGGGTTCCAACTTGCAAGCTCAGACCTGCCGTACTTCAGAATCTCTTCTTTGCAAGACGGCAGGCTGCCCCTCCTCTATCCATTAACCATAGGAACAGCAAGAGAGTAAAGTTTAGGCCAAGAAACCAAAGAGGCATTCATTAAATCAAGAGGCAATCTATTGGGATGTCACAGCAGTCAATCCAAATAAACTCTGTTTTACAGAGTCTGGGTAAATCCCCCTAACAAATGAGCAGCAGACTGACTCTCAAGACACAGTCTTACGCACACGGCACACACACATATTCACATGTACTGAATTCAACAGACAGAATTCCTCAGCACTTACTGGGTAGCAGACCCATGAAATGTGCCACTTTTTAAAACAGAAATGTGAACTCCACTGCCTTCAGATTCATAGCTCAGTAACATGTCCAACTACTACTCAAATACAAAAGTAGGAAGAATGGTTCCAAACTCTGTTTTGATCATTTGCAAATAAAAATATGTTCTTCATGTTTGTTCAGATAAAACATTGTCCCCCAGGCTCAGAGGCCAGGCCCTTGGGCCAAATGCCTGCCAGGAACTCTTTTCTGGGGAGTAAAACTGCTGACAAGACTATTACAGATTCGACTACATCACCAGGGCAAACAAGGAGACTGTTAATATCTATGATCCGAACTCATGGGAGAGGGCCCCTGGGTCAGAAACTTTCACTAACAAAAGAAAAGGAAAAAAGAATTACTTTCAAAGAAGACTCCACACCCACTGTCTCTTAAAATACACTGCTTGGAACATAGTGGGTTCTCAAAAAATCGCGTTGGATGAACACGCCAAACTTAAGATGAGGAAGCATGGGTGGGTGGATAGTGTTGTGCATAATTCTGGGGTTTGTTTCAAGTCATTAAAGATCCTCACTCAACACGTAACGTTAAGACCAAAATAAGACTTCCGTTCATTTTATAGACTGCAGAAGGCTTCTATGTATGGAATCCCACTTCGTTCTCCTACTGGCCCCGTCGGAGGCTGGTGTCACTCACCCTGGACACAAGGAGCCAGTGATGAAGTGACTCGCCCAATATCACTGGTCGATAAGCACTGAGCCAGAAGCAAATGTACGTCTCAGGATTCCCGGTCCCCTGTACTCTGCGCTACGTTAAGCTACCAGCGTGCTTTAAGAGACAGCACTCCGAGATGATCTCACTTGCATATCTTAACAATTTTAGAAGGCAACAAGCCAAAGAGTGGAAGTGGCATGCAACAAGTACACATGAGAACTTCCTATGACACCAGCTGGGCCCCTCTCCCGGGGACGGCCAAGGCTCAAAGGCTCACAGCTCCACCAGTGAAGGGCTGGGAAGCAGGAGTCCACCAGTCCCCCAGGGTCGGAGACAGAGAGCCAGAATGCCACCCAGCACCCCCGCAAATCTTATATAGAATGGATGCTAACTTAGCGTTGTTCCAGGTAAAAGCAACAGAGGCGAGGTTTCTTTTAAGAGTCTGGATCAATGGACCCTTGTGGAGCTGCCAAGACCATCTCTGCAATCAGGCCTGCAGTGCCAATCTGGTGATGTCTAAGGACAAAGCCTGCAGTGCCTTTCAGGGGATCCTTTAAAAGGACCTCCGTCTCACCTGTGTCCTGACTCGTCAAGTTGCCAATGCAAGCTGAGTCCTGCCCGGGGCAGGCAGAGGGACCACAGCAGGGTCATTTCTATCATTACAATCATGCTTCAGAAAAGAGACAGGTCAGGACTCCCCCGCGGGTGGTCCAGTGCTGAAGAATCCACTTGCCAATGCAGAGGACATGGGTTCAATCCCTAGTCCACCAGGAGGATCCCACGTGCCTTGGAGCTACGAAAGCCCTGTTGTCACAACTCCTGAAGCTTCCCCTCGCCGCAGCTAGAGAAAGCCTGCGCACAGCACACTCAAAAACAAGTTAATTAATTAAAGATACTTTTTAAAAAGAAAAGAGATAGGTCAAAATTCAAGGAGTGCATCTGAATGCAATATCTACACTCACCTTCTCACACCTCCGAATCAGCCTTTTTTATCATTTTGTTTCCAAGACACAAAGTTTGATACAAATACCAAACTACCTGGGGTCCTCAACTCATAGAATACCATTCAGGATACTGAAAATCACAGGTAACAAGATTGTCCCTCACTGGTGGCTTCTAAGTACCAAGCACTAGCCTTTACCTTCCATTTTCTCAAAAACCTTATTACTCTGTCCATTTGACAGATTAAGAAATTAAGGCTTCAAGAGACTGAAAAAACTGTGCCCAAAGCTACTCAATTAAAAGGAGCTTGGACACCAGCCAAACTTGTCCTTCAACGAATGAATGGCTGGGGTGGGGGGGGGGTGCTGTTTGGGGAGGGTGAAGTGTTAGTGGAATATTATTCAGCCTGAAAAAGGAAGGAAATTCTGACACCTGCTACAGCGTGTGAACCCTGAGGCTATCAACCTAAGTGAAATAAGTGAAAGTGAAGTCGCTAAGTCATGTCCGACTCTTCACAACCCCATGGACTGTAGCCCACCCCGCTCCTAAGTCCATGGGATTTTCCAGGCAAGAGTACTGGAGTGGGCTGCCATGACCTTCTCAAGGGGATCTTCCCAACCCAGGGACCGAACCCCAGTCTCCCGCATTGCAGGCAGACGCTTTACCATCGGAGCCACCAGGGAAGCCTGTCACAAAAAGACAAACACTGTATGATTCGCTTTAGATGAGGTATCCGGAGTCAAGTTCACTGCGGCAGAAAGCAGAATGGCAGTGCCGGGGCTGAGGAGAGGGTCAGAGGGGAACGCCTGTTCAAGGGGGATGAAGTTCCAGTCCCACAAGATGAGCAGAGTTCTGAAGGCAAAGCGCAGTGATGGCTACACGACCATGTGAACGTATCTAATACCCCTCAACCACGCACTGGGAAACGGTCAAGATGACCATCTGCCCATTATACTCAGACACCCTTCCCAAGACAGCTGAACCTCACACTACCCCCCTGACCAGCACTGAAGCAAGACCGGAGGCGCAGCATCCCCCTGCTGGCCAGGCCAGAGCACACCTGCTGATTCCCAGCTGACCTCAGTGGCGTTCACTGCTCACTCTGGGGGCCAATACACCTTTCAGGGCAAAGGAGCCCCACCTGGATTCCGGATCTGAAACACCATCCTGTAAACTACCAAGCCATCCTCAGAGCCAGGACTCCTGGAACCCTGCTCCAAGGAACAGGAGGACCAGAAAAGGACTGACACAGGCAGGATCGCTCGACACGTCATTATCCTGGTGATACTGCGTTGGTCACAAAGTTTGTACAGGGGTGACCAGACCCCCAAACGAACTTTTTGGCCCACCCAATAATTATCAGTAATGATTAGGGAATATGAGGGCAGTCTTCCTTTCATTAGCAAGCCACATTTTAAATCTCTGAAAACACTTTCACACACACACCGTCAGGCCCCAGACCCTGAAGCAGGTGGGTCAAGTATCTTCACCCCAGTGTTCTGAGAGCACCTGAAGTCGGGGTTGTGCCCAAGGTCAGAAGCCAGTTGGCTGCAGAGCAGACCTGGCACCCACCCATGATATTCCTCCTGCAACACCTCCCTCCAGAGAGAGAGGGCTGGCCAGCATCGCAAAGGAACAGGAAATTGAAATGGCTCCCGGGAAGGCAGTCAGCGTGCCAACCTCGGACAGAAGCTGACAAATGACCAGAGCCGGCCCCACATCAAAAAAGGCTTCCTCCAAGAAGCCGCCTGCCGACTAACCTCTTCCCACCTGCGGCGCGGAAGAAATAAGCTCCAAGAGTCCACAGCCCACCATCCCCATCTGTCCACGGAGAGAAAACCACGTTAGGAAGGAAGCGCAGAACCAGTGAGATGCTGCTAAGAGCCGAACTGGAGAGGCAGTTTCCCGATACGAACTTATCAGCTTCATTCCCACTCCTGTCACCTTACACACACACACACATACACACACACATACACACACACACACTCGCTTCTTCCTGAATTCCCACCCCTTCAGCGACAGAACTGCAAGAGGGGCGAAGCAGCAGACAGATGAATCTTCAGAGAGGCAGCACCCACCAGGGAAAAACTGTTTAACACACAGCTACAAGATGGGAACCTTCTAGGAGCCCAACCATGCACTTCGAGTCATGCACCAGTTTCCAAAATACCGAAACAGATTCCAGGCACTTTACCTGAGTGGTTTTTGCTCTTCTGCCTTGCATACTGCTGCTATGGCTAATCTGTGGGTTGGTGGCACCTTCAGAGAGACAGTGAGATTTCCTACAGGGGAGTGTGTTATAATTACTGAAGGGGAGAGCCTCTTCAGCGGCAGCTGGTGGCATCTTATGGTTCGCGAGATCGGGGATGTCAGACACCAAATTCCGACAGTAGCCTGCAAGTTTGCTCCTGGGCCCCCCGTTTGCCGTCACCCCGGAGTTCTGAGCGTACAAGTCCCCCAGCGAATTGGCCCGTTGACAGGCACTGAGCTGCCGCGGACTCGCCCGGGTTTCCATCGCCCGAGCCTCCTCGCAGTCTTTCTCCTCGGCGGAACCCAAGATCTCTTCGTTGCTTGTTAAATGTTCTTGGCTCAGATCAGAGAGTGAGAATTCCAGGCTGTCCTCCCGCCAGATGTCTGCGGATTTGGAGCGTTTCTTCTTAAAGCTCGCCGTCTCCATGAACGCGGGCCCGTTGGAGGCATAGGGGCGCTGCCGCCTGCCGCCCTCCGCCAAGTACGTCGCGTCATCCCCGTAAAGCCGGCTGTCCTCCGAGTCTGGCATGCTTTGCACGGAGGCTGCTGTGAGGACGATGCTGCTGTCCACGCTGGGAGCGACGGAAGAATCGGTGTAAGACACGGGCCTCAAGCCCATATCCACTCGGTCCACCCAGATGGGGCTCCCGAAGTCCTCGAGGGCGCCTTCCTGGGAGAAGGGCTCCAGGCCATTTTCGGCCAGGGACTGGGGGATGCTGGGGGTGCTGCTGGACCGGGTACTCACTTCGGAGTTCCTGTGGATCACCTTGCCGGAGGAGGCGTGCCTGCTCCGCCGCGCCTTGTGCGACAGGCGCAGGGAACGCGACGTGTGCTTGCGCCCCAGGACGGCGTGCTTGTCTCCATAGAACTCATGCACGACATTTTGGCTTTCTGCGTTCCCCATGGTTTTATGGTCTGTAGCAAGAAAAAAAAAAAAAGGAGAGGATCACTGAGTCACCCATGGGCACGGGCGGTTGACGGAAAGAGCTCAGTACCTGCGGAGGGCAGACAGCTTGGAGGTGACAGCAGCGCCTGTATGCACCTGGCAGGTACTCAGACTCTTAACGCGGCAGCAGGTGAGAACTAGCATCACTCCTGAGACTACTCCTGCGGAGACGTGAGATAAGAACATAAATAAGGTCACTGGGGGATGACACGGGTCTCTGCCCGGGGAGGCGGGCAGCACACCAGGCATGGCACAGAGTTGCTTTCATCAAGCTGGCAACACCGGCTTTCTTCTCCCTAACCTCTAGAGTTGTCTATTTAAAGCTCTATGCCTCTCCATCAACGAAAAACTCTAAAAGGTACAAACCAAGGTGTCTACTCCAAATGAGTAACGTTCTGTTTGAAATGACATATTTCAAAACACCAGGAGAAACTCTGCACTGGATAAAGGCGCTTCCTCCCCATAGGTTTCCGTTTCATCCTGACTTCATCTACACTTCAAAATCAATCAGAAACGGGAAAGCGCAAGATGTGAAGTCCAATCAACTCTTCCTGATAAAGTCAAAAAGAAAAGGGGCTTTTTACCTGTAATGCCACAGCTTTCTGAAAACCTTAATGGGGGGGGGGGGGCCAAAGTGGGAGGGGGAGAGGGAGATGCACAAAACAAAACAGAAACCCCACTCTCTGCCCAGCAGCAAACTAACGAGTTTATTTCTGGGAGCAAATCCAACCGGAGAACATTAATCTGGTACAGAGTGCCCTGCACACAGAAATTCACATGATGAAATCACTAAAGGTGATTCAGCCTTTTGGAGCTACCCAGGTTAATTCAAGTCCTCTCCTTAACATTTTTCCAGTCTCTCTCATTGGTCTGAGGGCTGTTACCCACAGTAAGAAATCAAAACATCCTCAAAGCTCAACAAGTATAATTCTATTTAGCCTTATTCTCCCTGCTCTGCAGTGAGGTTTCTCTACACCATTTCAACTGTATACACTTTGGATCCACACATGAAAATGGTCAGAAAGGAGAGAATAAAAATAGAATAGCCAAGCGCATCCCTGAGTTGAGGTGTACACGGTCATTCATTCAGAAAATATATATACTAGGACTTCCCTGGTGGTCCAGTGGCTAAAATTCCATGCTTCCAATGCAGAGGGCCCAGGTCTGATCCCAGGTCAGGGAACCCAGTGGCTCAGACGGTAGAGAATCTACCTGGCAATGCAGGAGACACAGGTGGGGAAGATCCCTGGGAGGAGGGAATGGTTACCTACTGCAGTATTCTTCCCTGGAGAATCCCCATGGACAGAGGAGCCTGGAGGGCTACAGCTCATGGATAGGTCACAAAGGGTCAGACAGGACTGAACAGCTAACGCTTTCACTTTCACAGGGAACTAGATCCCACAGTGGCAACTAAGATGCCAGCAACTAAAAGATTCAGAGTGCCAAAACTGAAGACCTGATGTAGCCAAATAAATAAATAAGTTTAAAAAAAAAAAACAAAGAGGTGGGGATGGAGCCCCGATGCTCATGCCAACTTCTGCCCTGACTGGCTGAGCAATCTTGAAAACTGTTTAAAAGAAGAAAAAAAAGAAAGAAAGAAAATAAATACTGCTTAGCTACCATGTTCCAGAAACCAGAAATACAGCAGAGAAAAAAAGATACACATTTTCCACTCTCATGAAACTGATACTCCATGCCAGGGAAGGGATACAATAAACAAAAAAGCAAAAGGTACAAAGGGAAACAGGAACAAATTTATTGTACCCATTACAGTTTGAAACCCCTTGCAATATAATATATTCCTTCCCAATGCTCTAGAACCACTCTACAATCCTACTCTTCAGTCTCAAATGTTGCTTAAACTCCTACAAGCACATCTTTACTGAAATGAAATTTGTGGCAACAAGAAGGGAAAAACCTCCATTGAATGTTCCGATGAGTTCAGAGGTAACTCATACAGACACCAGATGTGAAGCTATTCCCATACTGGAATATTCCCTACCAGGTCACACATCATATGATTCTGAGAGCAAAGTTTCCAAGAAAGAGAATCGTCCTTTTACTAGTAGCAAATGTATTTCAAAGCAATAAGTTCACGCCTCTCTGGCTGGTACCTTTAAGAAGCAAGAAAAAAACATAGAGACTCAACTCAGTACAGGGAAATGAAAAGATTCATGGTCCATATGTGACCATTTATGTGATCTATATTCCTAAGAATATCATGTGCTACATTTTTACAAGTAAAATATTGTAACAAGCATCTAAAGTAAGGCTAAAAGCCATGACCAGCGTCTCAGGGTTCTTGATTTTTTAACGGCACAGCTTTCCTGATAATTCAGTTGGTAAGGAATCCGCTTGCAATGCAGGAGACGCTAGTTCAATTCCAGGTCGGGAAGGTCCCCTGGAAAAGGGAAAGGCTACCGACTCCAGTATTCTTGCCTGGGAAATCCCATGGACAGAGAGAGGAGCAAGGCAGGCTACAATCCATGGGGTCGCAAAGAGTCAGACTATCACTTGAAGATACATAGATGGGGACTTCTCTGGTGGTCCAATGGTTAAGAATCTGCCTGCTAATGCAGGGGACACGGGTTCCAGCCCTGGTCCAGGAACTAAGATTCTACATGCAGCAGGGCAATTAAGCCTGCATACCACAACTACCGAAGCATGCGTGCCTAGAGTCCGCAAGAAGAGAGAAGCGCACCCCCAGCAAAGAGCAGTCCCCACTCAAAACAACTAGAGAAAGCCTGAACACAGTCTCGAGAAGACCCAGCACAGCTCAGGAAAATAAAAGAAAAAAAGATACCTGAATGTATCTATGTATCTATATGTTTTGCCAAGGAGTAATTAAAAGTGTTAGCCACAGTCCCATTTTAAGAATCACATAGATTTAAACTCAAAAGAGGGAAAGAATGGAGGCAACAGAAACCGCGGTGTAGAAGGGCAATGCTGTCACCCCAAATATGCTCGAATGGACCCCCCAAAATGCTCGGATGGAGCCCCCCCTTCTGCTGTATACAAAAGTTTGCAAATATAAATTGACAGACATATTCTCAAAAACAAATTTCTGGTTAGGCTTGTTTCTGCCAACAGAAAACCAATCAAGTTAAAAGCCTCAGGAGCGGTTTCCTAAAGCAAATGGCCCAAGCCTTCAAGAATTACAGCGTTCCCTGCATCGCTCTGACGGGTCTGTTATATAAATAGCATTTTTAGTAGCAAGATTCTTTTCAGCCAGCCAAGGTAGGAAAGAAGCCATTTTTATCTTCAGAACTAGAATTTAGAGATGAATGCCAAATCTCTTAAATCCTACCAAGAACGATTCTCAGGGGATGATCTAAGTCGAGTTAGCAGGAAGTTTGAAGCAACTCAAGTTAAGAGAAAAATGTTCCTAGGGACTGCCGAAACACCCCTTCCTTGAAGAGCTTTCCCCCAAAGGTCAGTGAGACTCATGAAGGCCCATGTGGGGGTCAGTGGGGGACCCTGAAACAACACAAGCATGAAAAATGAAAATTGCTCACTGCATAAAACAGACACAATCTCCCCTTTCAGGGACAACCCCATCCCACAGGCAACCCCAGAACATTGATGACTTGAAAGTCCTAATCCTCTCCACACACAAATGGGAATGCCAGCCACTTTCACCATCTTCACATTTCCCCGCTCTCTCCTACTTAACCCTTATCATTTACTTATAACAAACCAAAAAAGCCTGGTTTATACTTTACACACAGTCTTTATTTGTTTCTCTGAGTCTGGAAGTAACTTTGGGCAGAAAGTGGTTTACACTTCCTTTTTGAAGCCTCTATCGAGAGTGCTTCCCTGGTTGTTCAGAAGGTAAAAGAATCTGCCTGCAATGCAAGAGACCTGGATTGGATGACTGGGTTGGGAAGATCCCCTGAAGGAGGAAATGACAAACCACTCCAATTATTATTCCCTGGGAAAAATCCATGGACAGAAGAGCCTGGCTGAGCTACAGTCTGTGGGGTTGCAAAGAGTCAGACACGCCTGAGCGATGTACACTCATACTCATAGAGACTACAAGTGTTCTACGCATGATAAGGAGTCAAAAAATGCTCATGCACTTTAGAAACAAAAGTACAAGGTAGTGATCAGTATTTAGCCAACATAATCACCACACAGTCACTAGGAAAGAGAGGAAAGATTAAGGGGGGAGAGGACAGGCTGAAATGCAAAAACTGGGCTAGAAATTGACAAGCAGGGGCTTCCCCTGGTGGTTCCCTGGTTAATTCGCCTTCCACCACAGGGGGTGGGGTTCGGATCCTTGGTCATGGAGCTAGGATCCCACATGCCTCTGAAGCCAAAAAACCAAAATATAAAACAGAAGAAATATGGTAACAAATTCAAAATTGTAAGAAACTCAATTTGTAACAACTTGAAAAGCAGAGTCTCAGAATACAGGTACTTGATGGCAAGCTAGAAAATGTTACCATTTTTAAACTCATTCAACTCCCTATTGACTTCCTGTTGGAAAATAGTAGTGGCCTCAAACAGCGTGCACTTGCAGAGAGTAGTTAGTGGGAGACCTATTAAGCAGGAGGTGGTGGGCAAGACTGTACCACAGAAACAACTGTCCGAATCTAAACCTCAAATCGTAAACTTTCTTTCCAATCCTCTAAGGCACAGCTTCCTGGCTTCCCCACAGCCTTTGTTCCTGCTCTTTCCTTGGCCTCCACCTCTCCAGCCTTCAGGCAGCTACACCTGGCTCTCTCTTTCCAGATCCTGACTCACATGTCACCTTCTTAAAGAGACCTTTCCTAGCATCTCTATCCAAAATGACCCCTCAGAGCTCAACCCTTCCCACCCCTCTTGTTTGCTTCCCCCTGCTCCTTAACATTTGTCACAATTGTCTCAAAAAATGCTTTTCATTTACTTATATTTTTTATTCTCTATCTTTCCCCACTAGAATCTAATTAAGCATCAGGGAGGCTGAAAGTTTGTCTCGTGTCCTGCTATATTCTCGGTGCCTAAAACACTGCCTGAAAGGCAGGAGGTGCTCAGTAGAAAAATACAGAATGAATGAATGACAAAATCTAATCTAGAATGTAAAACCACACACTCACACAACTGCAAGAGAAAAGCGAAGAGGGCGTTAGCATAACGTGAACTAGAGAAAAGATACGCTGGCCTTAAAATGCCAGCTCTCCTACATGAGAGTGCCTAGAAAGGTACCCGTTTCCAGTCTGCGTGCCGTTCTCTAGGGCTCCACCTGCAGACCCGTGTAGGTCCCTCAGCCCAGGCCACTGGGTTTGCGATCACCCTGGTTCTGTGAGCTGAGTTAACGGGTCCACTGCTCTCCCCGACCTCAGTCACCCAGGCAGAGACTCATGGCCTTGCCTCTGTCTCATCTCACTTAACTCCTCCACCCCTCCTCCTTCTGCAGGTTTAGGAAAGGGGGTTGGAATTGAGAGAGGACCGCTCCTCCTGGGTGGGGAGACAGCTCAGGACTGAGCAGCCTGAGATCATCCAGAGAAAATACAAGCAAAGGAGACACAGCGACATGATGGGCAGGCGTCATCTGAAAGTAGAAACGGTCCAAAAAAAAAATCAAGAGATTCTTAGGGTCAGAGACCAAGGACACTAGAGAGAGGATGAGTCCTCCGTTCTTCCCAACACCATGACCTTTCTCCTTAAGTCATGAGTTAAACTTTTCATAGTCACTTCCTTTAAATCCTGTCAAAGTAAATACACAGCGAAAGAGTAAAAAAGTACTGCCATCAAAATAAATGCACAGTGAAAGTACTTAAAGGAAGTTCATCAGACAAGACATGGAAGCGGCCCAAAGCTGCGCTGACAGATGAATGGACAGGGGTGTGCCAGACATGTCCAATGGAGCACTACTCAGGGGTGTGCCAGACATGTCCAATGGAGCACTACTCAGGGGTGTGCCAGACATGTCCAATGGAGCACTACTCAGGGGTGTGCCAGACATGTCCAATGGGGCACTACTCAGGGGTGTGCCAGACATGTCCAATGGGGCACTACTCAGGGGTGTGCCAGACATGTCCAATGGGGCACTACTCAGGGGTGTGCCAGACATGTCCAATGGGGCACTACTCAGGGGTGTGCCAGACATGTCCAATGGGGCACTACTCAGGGGTGTGCCAGACACGTCCAATGGGGCACTACTCAGGGGTGTGCCAGACATGTCCAATGGGGCACTACTCAGGGGTGTGCCAGACATGTCCAATGGGGCACTACTCAGGGGTGTGCCAGACATGTCCAATGGAGCACTACTCAGCCATGAGAAGGGGTGAAACGAGGCCGTGTGCAGCAGCAGGGATGGACCGAGAGACCATGATCCTAAAGGAAGTGAGCAAAGACAAATATTAGGCTATTGCTTATGTGCTGCTGCTGCTGCTGCTGCTAAGTCACTTCAGTCGTGTCCGACTCCGTGTGACCCCATAGACGGAAGCCCACCAGGCTCCCCCATCCCTGGGATTGGATCTGAGTAAAAGAACACACAAATGAACTTATTTACAAAACAGAAATAGACCCACAGGCACAGAAAATAAACCCATGGTCACCAAAGGGGAAAGGAGGGAAGAGATAAATTAGGAGTTTGGGATGAATATATACACACCAAGTGAAAGTGAAGGGAAGTCGCTCAGTCGTGTCCGACTCTTAGCGACCCCATGGACTGCAGCCCACCAGGCGCCTCCATCCATGGGATTTTCCAGGCAAGAGCACTACTATACATAAAATAGATAACCAAGAAGGACCTGCTGTATGATACAAGAAACTATATTCAATATTTTGATACAACCTTTAAGGGGAAAGAATCTGAAAAGTAATATAACTTTACCACTATGCTATATACCCTAAACGAACACAATTTAACACACACACAAAAAAAGCACAGTCATTAGGGTGGTTCGTAGATACATCAGATAGGCGATTCTTTCTCAGGGACTGCTTTTATAGACTTATTAGCCTAATAAGCCTTATGTAATAAGGCTATTTACACACTTTAAAAAAAAGTGTCAAGTCCCTGGCTTTGGTAGTTTATGGAAATTAAGTAAGACGCAACCATTAAGGGAAGCTAGGTGAAGAGTATGCTTACTGTGTTCAATTTCATGTGGATCTATAATTATTTCAAAATAAAAAGTTAAAGCTGTCACTCACTGGGAGTTTCTGGTTGAGGGAAATTTTTGTTTAAAAGTGACAATGCTGCTGAATGAAGCTTTTTTGAATCCTCTTTTTCAACAAATTATGCAATAAGACAATAAGTACACACTGGGCATTATCTAGCACAATGTCATCAGGAAACAGCAAACACAAAACAAGGGCCCAACATGAGATTCAATAGAGAAGTAGGGTTGATTAACTAGGGATGGGGCTTCTGTCTTTAATACAGTAGTGAACAAAACTGAAATACAGTTTATAGTATCTGGTGCCAGCCAAGATGATGTAAGACACAGTGGCTGGTCTTTCTTCCATTGATAAAGATTAAAAAACTCTGAACCAAAGTAAAAAGCAATTACCTGAGGATTCCAAAGAGTAAGCAAAAGCAGGTAAGTTGGGGATGGGAATCAAAAACGGAAGAAACACAAGGACTTCCCTGGTGCTTCAGTGGTTAAGAATTCACCTGCGAGTGCAGGGAGCCTGGGTTCAATACCTGCTCTGGGACGATCCTGCGCGCAGAGGGGCGACTAAGCCAGCACATCACAACCAGAGAGTAAGCCCCCACTTGTGGGAGCTAGCAGTGAAGACCAGCGCAGCCAAAGTAAATAAACAAGCAAACAAAACTGAAGAAGCCACTCGAACAAGAGTGAGTGTCCCATTTCGGTTTTATTATTCTCATTTCTCTTCCAGCCTTGCACGGAGGGTGAGCACACAGTCTGTACATACGTGCTGGGTCACTTCAGTTGATCCAACTCTTGGCGACCCCGTGGACTGCAGCCTACCAGGCTCCTCTGCCCATGGGATTCTCCAAACAAGAATACTGGAATGGGTGGCCATACCCTCCTCCAGGGGATCTTCCTGATCGAACCCTCATCTCTTCTGTCTCCTGCATTGGCAGGCAGGTTGTTTACCACTGGTGCCACCTGGGAAGCCTGAGCACACATCTAAATGTGACAAAAGCAAAAACTCACAAGGCATGCCCTGTCATTCTGGCCAAAGAAATCGATAATAGTGATCCCTGCAAGCCAGAGTGAGGGCAATCTCAGAAAAGACAGAGCTGGAGGAAACAAATCAGCTAATGTTGTGTATATATCTACCCAAGTCCAAGACTCACTCCTCAGGTGCATGTGCCCGGGACTGACCCAAAGAAAGACAGCAAAGGCTTGGGGAACTGAGCTATGATAAAAACCCAGCTCACCTCTCAGTCTAACTCCCAAGTGGTGCACGTGTGGAGTAAAGGCTTTGAAAACTGAACTGACATCAGACCTACCACCCATAGGAGGTCAAACAGAACTTGCCATCTGAACCTAGCCAGGTTGATTGCTTACTAAAATAGGAAAAAAAGAAAATTCAACATTCTCCGGATGATTTTAACAGGACCTAGATTCTCCCAATGTAATACTCGAAAGTGTCCACAATGCATCCCAAAGAACCAGGAAAATCTAATCAGTTCTCAGGGGAAAAGACAATCAATAGATGCCAACCCCAAAGTGACCCAGATGTTGGAATTATCAAGCTTTTAAAACAACTAGTATAACTGTGTTCTCTGAGTGATGATAAACACTCCTGAAATAAATGAAAAACTTAACTCCTTGGAACATCTATGCAAGATCACCGTGAACATCAATTATTATACATGAGTGGAGAAGGAGAATACAAATTAAAAAGAAAAGTAAAATATTTTTAATTTGATAAAAAATACAAAATGAGCTGCATTTTTTTAATCATCAGACATGAAGTTTTCTTGGTAGTGCATGAGAAAACATTCCAGTTAACAGAAACTCACCCATGGTCAAGGTCTCTGGGCAGAGAGAACAGAGAAAAATACTCCTATAACTACAGACTGTTCAGAGGGAAAAAGGGGGAAAGGAAGAAGATACAAGTGAAACAAGAATTTAACCTCATCACCTTGCAGACTAAGGAGGTTATAATAATATTTTTATGGTTTAGGATGTCTAATTCCCTAGATGAGACCAGAAGTTCAAGCGGTACTCCAGACAGCAAAATGCCCCACCCTTTAGCTGAACAACAGGAAAGCACCACATGATTAAAGCCCAGCCTTGCGGGTCAGCTTGCTGGGGCTTGCCCTGTTCAGAAGTAGATAATCAAAAAGATAATTATATTATTAGGGTCAATCACCTCTGGAGCAAAACTCTTATTCTCAGGAAGTAAAAACTTATATTTGAGATGCACATCCAAGATACTGACTCTGAGGAGATTAAAACTCTAAAGATGTTAATATTTTACCTCCTTTCTCTCTCTCATAAACACACACACACACACAGGGAGGGAGGGAGAGACACACACACGGAGAATATACAGACCTGTGGAAAAATGTTTAAAGTTAGAATCCTAGATAGAGATTATGCGATAATTTAATTTTCAAAAGTATACTTTGCTTTTTGAATTTTCCAAAGCTATTATTCTGAAGCTGTAATTCACCGTTTTGACCAGGCTGCATGTGAGATCTCAGTTCTCTGATCAGGGCTAGAACCTGCACACCCTGCCGTGCAAGCACACAGCCTTAATCGACTGCCAGGCAGGCCCCTTACTAGAGTTCAGTTACGGGGAAGAAAAGAATCAGGCTTTAAGTCCCTAGGTTTCTTGGGTAACTCTTGGAGAGTGAGGATGGGGACACCAGGCCAACAGCTACAGCAAAAAAGCACCAAACCCAAACTTAAAGCAGATGACTTGGGAAAATCACCTAAGATAAAGAAGAAAATACTACCGAGCTTAGATTTAACCATCCTTTCTCAACATTCCAGTGGCACCCTGCTTGATCTCCTCCCAGTCCGTCTGTGGCATGGTTATTTGTACACTGACACACTTGTCTTTCTTTGCATAAACCCCTTCTTATTTTATTACAATCTCCCAATGGCAGGGACCATGCCTTACTCATTATATTGACCATCTAAATGAGCTAAAGTTTTAGTACTGCTTTCTTCAATGGGATGTTCATCTCTCAGATTGTCTATAACAAGAATGTTTCAAAAATATAAAACATTAGAGCCCATAAGTGTGCACAAGATGACCCAACTTATATTCAAGTCAAAGTTAACTATTAAACCAAGGTTTCTCTTGCTGGTAAGGGTGCTGTGGAATATGAACATAAGGCATCTAATGATGTACATAAATTATAATTGTTAACAATAAAATTTTTCACTCCCTCCTGAGGTATTTAAGAACTTATTAAAATAAACACAATGATTACCCTTCTATGATTTGAAAACAGACCTCCAAAATTGCAGGAAAAAGGATGAAATGTATTTATTTCAAAGTTAAATTTGAAGCAAAAATCACAAGACAACAGATTGCACATTTAAAATTAGATTCTAGTGGGAGGGCTTGGTTTCAAGCCTGTTTTTTCCCTACTGGAGGCTGAGCCTGAAGACAGGGTAGGGGGTTGGGGGGGGTGGGGAGGAGAGCTAAGATTAAACTGAGACAAAGCTCTGAAAGTTTTAGCTACATCTTTACAAACCCATGAAAAGCATTTTGCCAAGTCACACACAAATACCCCTAACACAGAAGACTAAACAGGAAAGTTTTGCAACAAATAAAAGATGATCTTTGATTTAGAAAGATTATTATTTTGGCTGCATTTATTTTGCTTTTTAAAAGATTATCCAAACCAGAAACAAAACATATCATTGTTCTGAAGTAAGATTTTTGAAGTCAGGTATACCTTTTTCAAACATAATCCCATCTAAAGATGTAAAGCTTGGGAATATATTTCAAAGATCCCTGACAGCAATTCACAGAGGGAAAAAGATAGGTACCTGCTTTTTTTTTTTTTTTTAGTTTTAATGCTAATACTTTTGAATTGCTAGATGGGTGTAACCTTAACCCAAAAAAGTGAGTCCAAATTCTTTTTCCCATAAGCTGCAAACACCATGGCAATGCCATGGTACCTGTCTCACCACCTCTGAAGCATTACGTTTAATTCATGGAGGTATACACAGGCTCAAGCACTCTTTCACAAACTTACCTTACAAGGCAACAACGGTTCCCAGCCCAACTTGCCCCAAGAGCACTGTGGCATTTAGATATGGAGCCGGTGATGACGTCAGGATGAACAGTGACGGTGGCTGGGAAGTATGTCAGCACCTGCCCCTGGAGCTGGCCATCACAGTCTCATCTGCGTCTATGCAGCTGTGCCAAAAACCTGGAGAGGGCAGAGAAAGGAAAGCCACTATTCAGCCAGAACACAGGAAACAGGAACTTTCCATCAAACCCATTTGCATAAGTTCTCCAACATCCATTTCGTGTGAAATAGCTCACCCCAGATCAAACAATGCAACATTCAGCCACAGGTCTAAAATGACAGGCATAGATCCATAGGCATAAGCATGCTCACGTTCACAGTAGTAAATCGCTCCACAAACTCAGTAATATTTTATCATTTCATTCTGTCCCTACAGATGAAGGTGTCAGGTAACAGAAATTGATTCCAGTGGAATGACTTCATGGTTCCCTCTTCTTTTTAAAGTGTTAACTGGAGTACAGGTGCTTTACAATGTTGTGTTAGTTTCTGCTGTAGAGCCATGATCAAAAACATACAGAAACAATAAACACTGGAGAAGGCGCGGAGCAAAGGGGTGTCGGTGGGTGGAGATGTAGACTGGGGCAGCCACTGTGGCGAACAGCATGGGGGCTCTTAAAAACTAAAAACAGAACTACCATACGACCCAGCAATCCCACTCCTGGGCAGAGACTTGGAGAAAACCGTACTTGCAAAAGGTACCTGCGCCCCTACACTCGTGATTCCCTTTGAATCTTTCAAAAGTCTCAACAAACAGAAATGAGTGACAGGCAGTCAGGGAGTCTCAAAGCAGAGCTATAGCTATCACAGAAGTTGAAGAACATGCTAAAAGACAGTAAAACAAAAGATCAAATTCAATATGATAGACCTTTTCATCGTATACACGGGGTATTGCTGAGCATTTGTGCTCAGGAATTCTCATGTTTTCAAAATAAGCTCCATGAACAGGCATTGTGAGTGGTCTTTGTTTTCTAAAACCTGGCTTCTGGTGAGATTGGAGATGCTAAGACAGGAGAGGGGCTTCTAATGGATCAGTGGTAAAGGATCCGCCTGCCAATGCAGGAGATGCAGGTTCAATCCTTGGGTCGGGAAGATCTCCTGGAGAAGCAAACGGCAACCCACTCCAGTATTCTTGCCTAGAAAATTCCATGAACAGAGGAGCCTGGTGAGCTACAGTCCATGGTGTCGCAAAAGAGTCGGACACAACATAGTGACTAAACTACAAGACGGGAGAAAGCCCCGAGGGCTTCCTGGGGGTGGCTGCCTCTCATTCCTCTCCTACAGATCATTCCTGTGGGGCTGCCCACGACTAGCACCTATAACTTGGTAGCCTCATTAAGGTGGAACTCAAGATGACAAACAGCTTGCAGAGAAACATAGAGAAAATTGCCTACTGCTGTGGAAGGCGGTCCCATCAAGACAGTAAATAAATAAATATCCATATCCATAGAAGACAGCACAGTAAGTGAAGCTACCGTTCACCCTATCTTGGAAAACATGCTACTCTGCCGTGAACCTGGTGACCCACGCTTGCCAGGAGAGGAACACGAGTTCTCACAATACGCCATTATCACCCTGCAGTACATGTCCTTGCCATAACTCCCCCACTGCTGTCCTGTCCCCTCTTTTCCCAGGCATCCTCCTTAAGCTGCTCTTTGCAAAGTTTTCAATTTTCAAAGCGGTTCCTGAATTGCTTAGGAACTGGCAGAAATTAATAAGCAACAGCCCATTTATATTGAAATGGACTCATTACAGTGCCAGCTGCCAATAATTTGCAAGGGCTGGATTCTTGCTGGCAAGTCAGGCCTGCAGGCAGCCGTCCTCCACCTGCACATGGAGGCTGATAATGCATTTTTTATACTTTAAAAATAAAAGTACATATTCTGCTACCAGAACTGAAATGTTTCTCTATTATAGTCTTCTATTCCCTGAGCAGAAAAACACTATGGGGAAGAAAGTGAAAGTTATCAGGCATTGTTTAAAAAATATGGAAGACAAAACCCAGTCTATCTGGGATCCTTTTTTTCTCCCCCTGATTCTGATGGAAAAAGTATTTTGACCCGTGACCTGTAGAACTGTCCCCATGATGTAAACAGATGAAGAGAACATATTTGTTCTTTGTGATCAGCAGATATGCTAAGGTTGCAACGAGTCACCAAGGATTCAATCTGCATCACGGTGGACTGATTAACTCCACCATGGCAACCTGGGAACCATCAGGACTCTGGGTTTTCTTTAAGAGCCACAAAGAATCCACCTTCAACAGGAGTTAGACAGGCTTCCCAGGTGGCTCAGTGGTAAAGAATCTGCCTGCCAATGCAGGAGACACAGGTTTGAGCCCAGGTCTGGGAAGACCCCACATGCCACGGAGCAGCCGAGCCAGTGCGTCACAAGTCCTGAGCCCACGAGCCGCAACCACTGGGGCCTGCACGCCCAAGAGCCCAGGCTCCACAACAGGAGGAGCCACTGCAGGAGAAACCCGCACACCGCAAGGGGGAAGAAGCCCCTGCTCACTGCAACCAGAGAAACACCTGCGCGGCACCAAGGACCCGGCACAGCCAAAAACAGACAAACAAACCAGCGGCAGGTACACAGCTGACTCAGTGATGGGAGTTTGAGCCTGGAGTCCCACTGAGTGCATCAATCAGGTCAAAACTCAGCTTTGTCACTTACTTGCAAGGTGATTTGCGGCAAACATTAATCATCAGTTTGAGTGAGTGAGTGAAGTCGCTCAGTCGTGTCCAACTCTTTGCGACCCATGGACTATAGTCCACCAGGCTCCTCCGTCCATGGGATTCTCCAGGCAAGAATACTGGAGTGGGCTGCCATTTCCTTCTCCAGGGAATCTTCCCGACCCAGGGATCAAACCCAGGTCTCCCACATTGCAGGCGGACACTTTAACCTCTGAGCCACCAGGGAAGCCCAATTATCAGTTTACCCCTCCACTTTCAGTTCAGTTCAGTTCAGTTCAGTCGCTCAGTCGTGTCCGACTCTCTGCAACCCCATGAATCACAGCACGCCAGGCCTCCCTGTCCATCACCAACTCCTAGAGTTCACTCAAACTCATGTCCACAGAGTCGGCGATGCCATCCAGCCATCTCATTCTCTGTTGTCCCCTTCTCCTCCCGCCCCCAATCCCTCCTAGCATCAGAGTCTTTTCCAGTGAGTCAACTCGTCGCATGAGGTGGCCAAAGTATTGGAGTTTCAGCTTTAGCATCAGTCCCTCCAATGAACTCCCAGGATTGATCTCCTTTAGGATGGACTGGTTGGATCTCCTTGCAGTCCAAGGGACTCTCAAGAGTCTTCTCCAGCACCACAGTTCAAAAGCACTTTACCCCTCCACAAATAGGGACAAGAATTCGCAAACCATTCTACTGAAATAAGCATAAATGACACCATCTATGTGACATGATTATCAGTGCCTACTCCTTGGTCAGTTCTCAATAACAATACTACATTCTTTTCACTGTTATGCAGCATTTGTAAACCATAAGGAAGATGCTACAAGAAGGGCCACTATTAAGGGGAATTCCTTAAAACATGGTACCTAACTCACTGAAACGGGGTCTACAGTCTAAGTTGGATGAAACAGATCGCCTCAAATGTGTCATGAGACCAAAGGGGAATTCATTAACCCAGCTGGAAGACATGATTGACTCAATTTGCCACAGTGCATGCACACACGCAAACCACGCTGACAAAATCTGGCAGGACCAGTTGGACAGCTTGCATTGCATCAAGATGACCCCCAGTGAAGTGAACGATAAATGTGCCAAGTTTTACGGTCTCATTCTGATTCATCTCAACGCATAAAGTCAATTTCTGCATCAGGTGTCAAATAACCAGTTTTCACAGGGAAGTGTCTGTGCTGGAGAAGGGGCGGGAATTACCAAGCTAATCCAAGGCTTCAAATACCTCAAAAATAGACAGGGCTCAGAAGTTTCATCACTCCAACCCGAGAGGAAATATGACAATGTCAGAAATACTGTGTTCATGGCAGTTAATCCATGGCTTTCCCTAAAATGTCTGCCACACCAGAACTTTCTTTTTCGCCTCAGAAAACACTCATGAGAGGCATCCTGTCACTTTTAAGGCCTTGCAAGTTCCAGGGATCCAAGTGTACAGAGAAAAGGGTATTCTACTTGCCATCAAAGTACCCCCATCTACACCCCAAGCTCTATTACTTACTAACTGACGTGAGCATGGGCAAGCAAACTACCTATTCCAAAACTTAACAGGAAAAATACAGATGCGTAATATTATCTGCTTTACTCAACATCTACCTGAAAGTTCAGTTCAGTCGCTCAGTCGTGTCCGACTCCTTGCGACCCCATGAATCACAGCACACCAGGCCTCCCTGTCCGTCACCAACTCCCGGAGTTCACTCAAACTCATATCCATCGAGTCGGTGATGCCATCCAGCCATCTCACTCTCTGTCGTCCCCTTCTCCTCCCGCCCCCAATCCTTCCAAGCATCAGGGTCTTTTCCAGTGAGTCAACTCGTCGCATTAGGTGGCCAAAGTATTGCAGTTTCAGCTTCCACATAAGTCCTTCCAATGAACACCCAGGACTGATCTCCTTTAGAATGGACTGGCTGGATCTCCTTGCAGTCCAAGGGACTCACAAGAGTCTTCTCCAGCACCGCAGTTCAAAAGCATCAATTCTTCGGCGATCAGCTTTCTTCACAGTCCATCTCTCACATCTATACATGACCACTGGAAAAACCACAGCTTTGACTACATGGACCTTTGTTGAAGGTTGTTTTAAAACAGAAATTAGAGAATCAACATGAAACACTATAAAAGACTACAGAAGTACATTCATTCTTACTCTGTTCATCATAAGTGCCCCCAAAGTGTTTCATAATTACTAAATGAATGAGAACCAGAACATTTCCCTTCACCCTGAAACTTAAAACCGTAAGGGAGCAGTAGTTTTGGGTCAAAATCCTAAACAAATCAGAAATCCTGAATATTTTTTATATGCAATAAGCACCAAAAGAATGTAGATTGTAGTATTCACATTTAGTCCAAAAATCAGCCTGGGGTGAATAGATGGACAGATGAATCCAGGACACTGAAAATTGTTTATTGGTTCAGAAATTTAAGAAAATTCATCAGTCATTTTGTTTGCTGACGTTTTTTAACTATTATTATGTTTGAGAAAGGACTTAGCAGTGACTTCCAAAGATGCATGATCGAAAATCGAATAGGAGAAATAATCACTGGAAAATTAAAAGGACCCAAAGATTAAGACCGGAGAAGGCAATGGCACCCCACTCCAGTACTCTTGCCTGGAAAATCCCATGGACGGAGGAGCCTGGTAGGCTGCAGTCCGTGGGGTCGCTAAGGGTCGGACACGACTGAGCGACTTCACTTTCACTTTTCACTTTCACACATTGGAGAAGGAAATGGCAACCCACTCCAGTGTTCTTGCCTGGAGAATCCCAGGGACAGGGGAGCCTGGTAGGCTGCCGCCTATGGGGTCGCACAGAGTCAGACATGACTGAAGTGACTTAGCAGCAGCAAAGATTAAGACGAAGTACAAGGGAACAGAATAAGGGTAATGAATTTACCTGGGTATCAATTTACCCAGCTGGCTCAATTGGACTGTAAAGTTTTGGTAACAGCCAAACAGATGGGGAAAACAGAGTAGTTGTAAGACTCACAAGGTACTAATCAAATGTTCAGAAAAAGGACAAACATTCTCGGTGCTAAGATCAGACAGGAATTTCCACCAGTAGTCCTCTGAGACCACTGTGATACAATGAGCCACGGGTTCCAGTTTTTGGTTTTGGCTATGCTGGGTCTTCGCTGCAGCACGTGGGCTTTCTCCAGCTGCAGCACGTGGGGGCTTCTCCCGAGTTGCAATGCACAGGCTTCTGTTGCTCTAAAGAGTGCAGGCTCAGAGTTCTGGCCCACGGGCTTAGGTGCCCCCACAACATGTGGGATCTTAATTCCCCAAGCAGGGATCGAACCCTCGTCCCCTGCATTGGAAGGCAGATTCTTAATCACTGGACCACCAGGGAAGTCCCTGAGTCATATTTTTAGAACCACATCCTTTCAAAGGCAAACTTCATATGACTGTTTCCTGTCTTGATAATTGATTCAATGAAAAAAAAAAATCACAGTTCAGGGACAGAAAGGCTGAAGAGGTATGATCCTGCTGAGTTGTAGCAACTGCTTACCAGGAAGATCTCTTGGGACGCACGCTTGCTCTCCAGGGTACTGGGCTGAGGAGGGGTAACCCAAGTGAGATGGGGCCCCGTGCCCAAGTGTGGCTGGTTCCTCCTGCTGCCTGGCCACCCCTCATCTGGCATAAAGGGACGATTCCATCAGGGGTGAGTGTGTCTGGCTTGTGGGAACACTGAGGCTGTGACAAGCACTCCTGAACAAAGAGGAACCCAGGTACACCATGTGACTACAGGGGGCCCTCGGGCAGGATCAAGATTCTCCATGAAAAACTAATTCCTCCACACAGATGGGGTCTTCGCAGGTAACACAGTGGTAAAGAATCTGCCTGCCAATGCAGGAGATTGGGGTTCGATCCCTCAGTCAGGAGGATCCCCTGTAGCAGGAAATGGCCACCCCCTCAGTACTCTTGCCTAGAGAATTCCATGGACAGAGGAGCCTGGCGGGCTACAGTCCATGGGGTCACCAAGAGTCGGACACGGCTGAGCACACGTCTCCCCCCTCATCTCAACAGAGATGAATGAAACATGACAGGGTTTCCAAATTCCTCCTCCCTAAAGCTTGGATGAAATGGTTTTAGCCCAACCATGTTTTCCAAGGCGAGTAAAAAATAGACATCCAAATCGGCCAAACAAAATTCCTGAAAGTTCCCCTATCCAAAGACTGCCCTGATTTTGAGCAACTTCTCAGCATATCCAAATGCAACCCAAGGTAACTGGGAAAAACATGTTCATAGAATTGATATTCTTAAGCCAGCTAAGTCAGTTGGGAAATTTCCCCTAAAATGATAACTTCAATTTTAGAACAGTGAATCTTTGGCAATACTTAACCAACAGGTTCAGCTGGAACAGACATGACTGTGGTTTCCTAGGAGTCAAGGCCTTGCACTGCAAAATGAAGTAATATATTCTCCCCCGGCTCAGGGAGATCTACCATTTTTGGAATGCTTACTATCCGGCTGGCACCATGTAAGTGACTTCAGACCAAAATACTACTAAGTTTCCCTTGATTCTTGGTATTTATCATCTTGCAACTATACTTGGATACAGACAAGTGCCAATGCGTACAACTCAACTCCAGCATTGCATCAGCCACTACGAAGTGTTTGGAAACCGCCAGTCCCAAAGGACAGAGTTACACAGCTGGTCATCAGATCTTTCCAAACACCCCCATACAGCCTGGCTCTGAGAGGGGCTCCAATGAAGTCCCAGCTTACTGAAATGGATGAGCTTTTTCAGGACAGACCCCAAGAATCGCGTAATTTTTCAAGATTCTAAGCAGCATCATTCCTACTCTAAAGGCATGAAGCTACTAAACCCTTGAGAATTCCACCCAACATTCCAAGAGGAGTGACCACAGGACACGAGAGAGCTCAACTCCGGGCTCCCAGCTCAATTTCAAGTCTGAGTCACATCAAAAAAGCACACCCATGTCATTGTAAGAGAGCACTGAAAAAACTGATCTCAAAAGAAAATGGGAATGGAGCTGGCTGACTGCAGCTAACTTCTACTGCTGAAATCCTTCTTTCACGACTTCTCCATGTCACGGCTTAAGAGCTCCTAGTGAGAGAAGGAGGTCATCCCATAGAAGGCAGTGAGAGGAGACGGTACTCTGTTGAAACTGCTTCTGTAACTCCTGTGAAATATATCAGACTATTTCAGCTTTGAACTGCACTCCCCAACAATCTTCTTGAAAATACATCAATGCCTGAAGTTTGGAAGAGACTGCAACATACAATCGTGTCCCCCAACAACATCTTTTCCAAGCCACTCGGCAGACATGACCACCATATCCCCACCAGCCTCTCCAGGCACATTTCCTGAGACCCCCACAGAGTGTAGGAAGGCAGCTACTCTTTCACCATCCAAGAAGAAGCTCAAGGGGACAGAATCTGGTTTTCAAGGCAGAAGTTGAACCGTGAACAGAGACAGGGGTGTCTCCATCTTAAAGGACACGGCCTTGGCCTTGAGTGAGTCCTGCAGAGGAAGGGCACCACAAGAGAAAGGACGGTCGCACCCAGCAGCAGATGCCTACCTCCAAAGACGGTCCCCCCGGCTCATCCAAGAGGACCCAAACGTAGGAAAATTGCCATTTCCGTGATGCTCTCCAGCCCCTAACAACCTGGCCTCTCCCTTCACCTGTTCTCCAGCAGCCAAGAAGGAAGTCTTTCAGACCAAAAGACAGTCAGGACGTCAAGCAATCCTTTTTTTCTTCATCATGAAGCAAAGCAGGACCCAATCATCCCGGCGATTTCAACCCTTCACCACCGCATAAGCCACCGCTGTGCGCCTGGGAGCTGCCTTTCCCGCTAAGAATGGGTGGATCACTCTGTGAATCAGACAAGCACTCCCTGGACTGAGGCCACGCATGCAGGTGGCTGGTGTGGCAACTCTGCCTGCCAGCAAGGAGGGCTGGGACCGTCTTTGTCAGAGGACAGGGAGAGGCCACCAGGCTGGGGTGCGTCCGATTCGTGCTGCTGATCCCTGACACTCTGAGGCTAAAGGGCCCCCCAGAAGGCAACACGCCCCCTCCCCAACGGCGACCTGCTCCGTCCTCCCTGGGTTCTGTTCCTGCCACTGTGGGATCTGTGTTGGCAGAAGGTGTATGCGAGATGGCAAAATTCTCCAGGAGAAAAGCTTACAGAGAGAACTGGTAGCCTGGATGCTAAGGAGGGAGAGGAAGGAAGAACAGCTAGAAACGTTAAGTTTCTGCACACATGTGCCTCTCTGATAGCAAGTGGATTTAATAACTAAAAGTCAAGGAGCAAGTATGACAGCTGGAAAACAGAGCCGTGGGACATAAAAATGGAAGCTGTAATGGGGTCCCCTGCAACACTGTTGCTAGGGGGATCCCAGGAACTTCAATTTCGGTATGTGTTTAGGTGGAAAGATAGGATCTGCAGGGGGGGTGGGATGGGGGGTGACGTGGGTAACTGCTTTACAGTGTGGTGTTACTTTTTGCTGTATGACAAAGTGAATCAGCTCTCTGTTTACACACACTCCCTCCCTCAAGGGCCTCCCTCGCACCCCCACCCCTCTTCCTACCCATCAAGGTCATCACAGAGCACCCAGCTGAGCTCCCCTTGCTTTACAGCAGGTTCCTATCAGCTATCTGTTTCACACAACAGTTCAGTTCAGTACAGCCGCTCAGCCGTGTCCGACTCCCGAGATACTGTATATACGTCAACACTCATCTCCCTGTTCATCCCACCGTCCCCTTCCCCACTATATCCGCGCGGTACAGATGAACCTATTTGCTGGGCAGGAAGAGAAATGCAGACATAAAGAACACGCGTGGGAAGACAGGATTTTAATCAAATTTCAATCTTCTGCTGAAAGAATCGTCCGCTTGAAAGTCAAATAAAATAATTTTTACAAAAATGTCAAAGAAATGCTTCCCAAAGATTTCAAAACTGGGGTGATTCTCTACCTGTAAGTCCTCATCTTTTCAAAGAAAAGAGACTCTCAGTCGTCAGACAGGATGACAGCACACTGGTTCCCAAGTCAATCCCTGAACACATCATCCAAAACACCCCTTAATGCGCTCCTCAGTTTATAATGAAAAACATCTCAGTTTTACATTTTCAAATCAATTCAAATTGTTTTCCAGTTAGGCATTCAAGACTACAGCTGTAACAGGAAAAAACACAAGTTCTTATGTCACTGACTCTAACAAATACATTTTTCACATTGAATGTCTCTGCAATTGACTATATCTTACAATCACAAAGGTGTGATGAAAATTAGCACCATTTTCTTTCCTGGTTGGTGGCGTTTAAGAGTGGTTTGTCTTAGAATGGTTAGCAAGTCATGAAAGAGGGGATATAAAAATAGATGTTTAAATAGATAAGATAGTCATAACTGCGTGGTGAATTACTGGGGTACAGCAGAGTGTCTACATAAGAACCTAGATTGTTAACAATTCAGTTCAACTCAACTATTATTTACTGAGCACCCATTTTATGTTTGGGATAAGGAAACTAGACAGTTTCTTTATATCCCCACAACCTAAGAAAATGGTGGACACTTTTCCACTCTGAGATAGGGCTGTAAAGGCTAATCAGACCTTATTAATAGTGAATGACAGGGGAGGGGATGAAGCGGAACTTTGGGATTAACAGATGCACTCTACCATATATAAAATAAACGAGAATCTACACGTAGCACAGGTAACCATATTGAATGTCTTAAAAGAACCTATGATGGAAACCATCTGAAAAAGCGGGTGTGTGTGTAACTGAGTCAGTGTGCTGTGTGTGTGCGTGTAACTGAGTCAGTGTGCTGTGTGTGTGCGTGTAACTGAGTCAGTGTGCTGTGTGTGTGTGTGTAACTGAGTCAGTGTGCTGTGTGTGTGTAACTGAGTCAGTGTGCTGTGTGTGTGTGTGTAACTGAGTCAGTGTGCTGTGTGTGTGTAACTGAGTCAGTGTGCTGTGTGTGTATGTGTAACTGAGTCAGTGTGCTGTGTGTGTGTGTGTAACTGAGTCAGTGTGCTGTGTGTGTGTGTAACTGAGTCAGTGTGCTGTGTGTGTGTGTGTAACTGCATCAGTGTGCTGTGTGTGTGTGTGTGTGTGTAACTGAGTCAGTGTGCTGTGTGTGTGTGTGTAACTGAGTCAGTGTGCTGTGTGTGTGTGTGTAACTGCATCAGTGTGCTGTGTGTGTGTGTGTGTGTGTGTGTGTAACTGAGTCAGTGTGCTGTGTGTGTGTGTAACTGCATCAGTGTGCTGTGTGTGTGTGTGTAACTGAGTCAGTGTGCTGTGTGTGTGTGTGTGTGTGTAACTGAGTCAGTGTGCTGTGTGTGTGTAACTGAGTCAGTGTGCTGTGTGTGTGTGTGTGTGTAACTGAGTCAGTGTGCTGTGTGTGTGTGTGTGTGTAACTGAGTCAGTGTGCTGTGTGTGTGTGTAACTGCATCAGTGTGCTGTGTGTGTGTGTGTAACTGAGTCAGTGTGCTGTGTGTGTGTGTGTGTGTAACTGAGTCAGTGTGCTGTGTGTGTGTAACTGAGTCAGTGTGCTGTGTGTGTGTGTGTGTGTAACTGAGTCAGTGTGCTGTGTGTGTGTGTGTGTGTAACTGAGTCAGTGTGCTGTGTGTGTGTGTGTGTGTAACTGAGTCAGTGTGCTCTGTGTGTGTGTGTGTAACTGCATCAGTGTGCTGTGTGTGTGTGTGTGTAACTGAGTCAGTGTGCTCTGTGTGTGTGTGTGTAACTGCATCGGTGTGCTGTGTGTGTGTGTGTGTAACTGAGTCGGTGTGCTGTGTGTGTGTGTAACTGAGTCAGTGTGCTGTGTGTGTGTGTGTGTGTAACTGAGTCAGTGTGCTGTGTGTGTGTGTGTGTAACTGAGTCAGTGTGCTATGTGTGTGTAACTGAGTCAGTGTCTGTGTGTGTGTGTAACTGCATCAGTGTGCTCTGTGTGTGTGTGTGTGTAACTGCATCAGTGTGCTGTGTGTGTGTGGGTGTGTAACTGAGTCAGTGTCTGTGTGTGTGTGTGTAACTGAGTCAGTGTCTGTGTGTGTGTGTGTAACTGCATCAGTGTGCTGTGTGCTGTGTGTGTGTGTGTGCAACTGAGTCAGTGTGCTGTGTGTGTGTGTGTAACTGAGTCAGTGTGCTGTGTGTGTATGTGTGTGTAACTGAGTCAGTGTGCTATGTGTGTGTAACTGAGTGAGTGTGCTGTGTGTGTATGTGTAACTGAGTCAGTGTGCTGTGTGTGTGTAACTGAGTCAGTGTGCTGTGTGTGTATGTGTGTGTAACTGAGTCAGTGTGCTATGTGTGTGTAACTGAGTCAGTGTCTGTGTGTGTGTGTAACTGCATCAGTGTGCTCTGTGTGTGTGTGTGTGTAACTGAGTCAGTGTGCTGTGTGTGTGTGTGTGTGTAACTGAGTCAGTGTGCTGTGTGTGTGTGTGTGTGTAACTGAGTCAGTGTGCTGTGTGTGTGTGTGTGTGTAACTGAGTCAGTGTGCTCTGTGTGTGTGTGTGTAACTGCATCAGTGTGCTGTGTGTGTGTGTGTGTAACTGAGTCAGTGTGCTCTGTGTGTGTGTGTGTAACTGCATCAGTGTGCTGTGTGTGTGTGTGTGTAACTGAGTCGGTGTGCTGTGTGTGTGTGTAACTGAGTCAGTGTGCTGTGTGTGTGTGTGTGTGTAACTGAGTCAGTGTGCTGTGTGTGTGTGTGTGTAACTGAGTCAGTGTGCTATGTGTGTGTAACTGAGTCAGTGTCTGTGTGTGTGTGTAACTGCATCAGTGTGCTCTGTGTGTGTGTGTGTGTAACTGCATCAGTGTGCTGTGTGTGTGTGTGTGTGTGTGCAACTGAGTCAGTGTGCTGTGTGTGTGTGTGTAACTGAGTCAGTGTGCTGTGTGTGTATGTGTGTGTAACTGAGTCAGTGTGCTATGTGTGTGTAACTGAGTGAGTGTGCTGTGTGTGTATGTGTAACTGAGTCAGTGTGCTGTGTGTGTGTAACTGAGTCAGTGTGCTGTGTGTGTATGTGTGTGTAACTGAGTCAGTGTGCTATGTGTGTGTAACTGAGTCAGTGTCTGTGTGTGTGTGTAACTGCATCAGTGTGCTCTGTGTGTGTGTGTGTGTAACTGAGTCAGTGTGCTGTGTGTGTGTGTGTAACTGAGTCAGTGTGCTCTGTGTGTGTGTGTAACTGCATCAGTGTGCTGTGTGTGTGTGTGTGTGTAACTGAGTCAGTGTCTGTGTGTGTGTGTGTAACTGAGTCAGTGTCTGTGTGTGTGTGTGTAACTGCATCAGTGTGCTGTGTGCTGTGTGTGTGTGTGTGCAACTGAGTCAGTGTGCTGTGTGTGTGTGTGTAACTGAGTCAGTGTGCTGTGTGTGTGTGTGTAACTGAGTCAGTGTGCTGTGTGTGTGTGTGTGTAACTGAGTCAGTGTGCTGTGTGTGTATGTGTGTGTAACTGAGTCAGTGTGCTATGTGTGTGTAACTGAGTCAGTGTGCTGTGTGTGTATGTGTGTGTAACTGAGTCAGTGTGCTGTGTGTGTGTAACTGAGTGAGTGTGCTGTGTGTGTATGTGTGTAACTGCATCAGTGTGCTGTGTGTGTGTAACTGAGTCAGTGTGCTGTGTGTGTATGTGTGTAACTGCATCAGTGTGCTGTGTGTGTGTAACTGAGTCAGTGTGCTGTGTGTGTGTAGGTAACTGAGTCAGTGTGCTGTGTGTGTGTAACTGAGTCAGTGTGCTCTGTGTGTGTGTGTGTAACTGAGTCAGTGTGCTGTGTGTGTGTGTGTAACTGAGTCAGTGTGCTGTGTGTGTGTGTGTGTGTGTAACTGAGTCAGTGTGCTGTGTGTGTGTGTGTGTGTGTGTAACTGAGTCAGTGTACTCTGTGTGTGTGTAACTGAGTCAGTGTGCTGTGTGTGTATGTGTAACTGAGTCAGTGTTCTGTGTGTGTGTGTAACTGAATCAGTGTGCTGTGCGCCTGAAACGTCGTGTATCAACTGTGTGCTCTGCTCAGTCGTATCCTACACTTTGCAACCCCATGCACTATAGCCCACCAGGCTCCTCTGTCCATGGGATTTTCCCAGCAAGAATACTGGAATGGGTTGCCATTTTCTCCTCCATATAAATCAACTATATATGTCAATTTTAAAAATAAATAATTTTTTAAAATAGTGAATGATGGAAAGAAACAGAAAAATTCTGCAAGGGGGAGCTATGGATCCAATCTGGTTCTGAAAGGTTCGCTGGATTTGGCTTGGCTTGTGAGGATGGGAGGAAATGAACAGGGATAGGAGAGAGCTTGCAAAAAAAGGGCAGAACATTCCAGGAAAAGAGCAAAGACTCAGGCATGAAAGCATTAGTCCAACGCTGTACAGAAGTACATGGAAAAGAGCTCGAGGTGATGGGGCTTTTAGAAAGATAGATTGGGGTTATGGATGCAACACAGAGAAATTAGATGTTATTAAGTGTAATGAAGTCTGTGATAGGATTTGATTAGGGGAGTTACCTGATCAAATATGTTCTCCCCCAACCCCTCCCTACCCTCTGGGGTAACATGAAAGAGAAGGTAAAGGCTTGTTGCAACCAAGGCATCAGGCAGTGCCTGGAGAAAATAATGAGTTGTTGTCCAAACCCTAAATCATGTCTGACTCTTTGTGACCCCATGGACTGCAGCACACCAGGCTTCCCTATCCTTCACCATCTCCCAGAATTTGTTCAGATTCATGTCCATTGAATCAGTGATGCTATGTAACCATTTCATCCTTTGTCGTCCCCTTCCCCTCCTGCCTTCGATCTTATCCAGCCTCAGGATCGTTTCTAATGACTCCGTTCTTCGCATCGGGTGGCCAAAATATTGGAGCTTCAGCATCAGTCCTTCCAATGAATACTCAGAGTTTATTTCCTTTAGGATGGACAGGTGAGCCTTGGGATAAGAAATAAGGCTGTTCCGTATCCCATTGTTCAGTCACTCTGTTCTGTGAATGGAGTCCCTAGGACTTGGTGGCCGCACATACACCTGCGAGAAATAAGGAGGGAAGGAGAAAAAGATGGAAGAGACACTTCTGGCGTTTCTGGTCTAGTAACTCACGAAAGAGAAGGGGACAATAACACCTTCCACTGTGAGGACAAATGTAGCCTCCAATTCAAAAGCTGCACACGGGGAGGCCGGAAGTCCCTGCCAGCGACCTTGCTGGAAAATTGGTGTCCATTCCACACAAGGCCTCAAGCCCAAAGGAAAGAAGCAAGTCTGGAACACACCAGCTCAGCCATAAAAGAAAGAAAGAAAAATATCCTCCCAAAATGCTTAGATCAGGAAGGATACCAAAACAGAGACACAAACACTGGCCAATACTACAATCAAAGACCTTAAAATCAACAACAAACACCCACACATCTCATAACCTATGAGAGGCCACAGGTTAAAAAACAGTCTCACTCCACTTTTACTGACCAAGGCAGGATCTGTAATAATAAATGGATGCAATACCACAGACAATTTCACACAAAAGTAAAAGCTTGATGCTTCAGGTTTGGTACCACAAAATTAAAATGTAAATCAGGTTTGAGTGCAGCCCCCAAAACTCCCAAGGGCAGCACGAACACCCACTGTGCTCTGAACTCACACCTTGGGACTGGGGTTATAATTTAAATAAGCTCACTGACTGCAAGGCTGACGTTCCAAAACTGTACAAACCACAGTGGAATGTACCTGGACTGTACAAGTAAGTGTGGCCGAGCACCACTTCCAAGAAAGGTAGCACCTAAGGACAATCACTTCACCTTTTCCCGAGTGAGTGGAATGAGAAGCTGACAGCTATGAACACCAGGTCCATGTCAGGTGAGGCTCCACCCTAGTGACGCTCTGCTACTGACCATGATAAAGATGGTGGGAGCAGGCCACATGGCAAAGGGGACAGAGAGATGGCAGGAAAGGCACACACTAACTGGTTGTTGTTGTTCAGTCACTAAGTCATGTCCATTGTTTTGAGACCCCATGGACTGCAGCACGCCAGGCATCCGTATCCTTCACTGTCTCCCAGAGTTTGCTCAAACTCATATACCTTGAATTGGTGATGCCATCCAACCATCTCATCCTCTGTCACCCCTTCTCCTCCTGCCTTCAACCTTTCCCAGCACCGAATTCTTTTCCAAAGAGTCAGCTCTTTGCATCAGGTGGCCAAAGTATTGGAGCTTCAGCATCAGTCCTTCCAGTGAACTATGGGGCCACTAACTTTTGAACTCAATCGGACTTTACTAAGAGGATCATTCAGAAGTTTTTATGGCCCTACAGAGAATGAGATGGCTGGATGGCATCACCGACTCGATGGACATGAGTTTGAGTGAACTCCGGGAGTTGGTGATGGACAGGGAGGTCTGGCGTGCTGTGATTCATGGGGTCGCAAAGAGTCAGACACGACTGAGCGACTGAACTGAACTGAACACTTAAAAAGAACTGCACAAGTCTTTAAGTTGCTTAAGTCAAAACCCATAAATATCATAATGGGAACCATCAGGAGATTTTCTCTGCTGAGGATTCTTTTTACAGTAAATAGGTGATTCAACTAAGGCAACAAGTACCACTGAGGTAAACTCCAGAAATTCAAGATGGAGCACAAATCCGTACTTTATTTTTTTTAAGATTTATTTATTAGTTTATTTTTTGGCTATGGTGGCTCTTCACTGCTGCACGCAGGCTTTCTCTAGTCTTGACAAGCGAGGGCTACTCTCCAGACACAGGATGCGGGCTTCTCGTTGCAGTGGCTTCTCTGCTTGTGGAGCACTAGCTCTAGGGCTTGTGGGCTTCAATAGTTGTGGCTCGTGAGCTCTAGAGCATTGGCTCAGTAGTTGTGGCACAAAGCCTTTGCTGCCCTGCAGCAAATGGGACCTTCCCAGACCAGGGACCGAACCTATGTCCCTTGCATTGCAAGGCGGATTCTTAGCCACTGGACAAGCAGGGAAACTCCCAAATTCTGACTTTAAAGGCTGACTCAAGATCTTTTTGGCTGAATAATGACTAATATTCATCCCAGCCAAATAACAAATTGGAAGAGAAATAAAAAGCAGCCAAAGTCATTGCACACTAGATTTTTGAAAGGAGAAGAAAAAGAATTATTAAACAAAGCACATACACCCCTCCCTGAAGTCATAAGAGGATAATCAACCTCTTTCAACATAAAGACAGTTCCTGGGAGGTCATGAGAACATTTCTAAAACAATGACACATGAAAGTCCCAGAAAAACCGATACACACAATCACAAAGTAAATCTGTTCCCTGTATGACAGCAAGGAGCTTAAAAAGCTTGACATTCACTGCCAAGTAATATCTATGAGACCACACACAAGGCGAGTGAAACACACACCAGGCCACGCCTTCTAAGAATTAATGAGGACGTTCCTATCCAGGGCACTAATGTGCAAAAGGTTTAACGAGAATCCTCACTCAATGAAACCATTCCGACCATGCCCACCCAAAACACAGTGAGTGTGTGCCATCACTTATTTAATCAACGAGTAAATTACATGTATGTGCTCTTGTGCAAATACATATGCACATTTTTAATTTCTGTGTATGTTTATAATTTTCCTCATTTATTTGAACTGAAGTACACAGAAATTTAAATGCATAACAGAGAAATTCTGAAATTCCCTTCCTACGCCCTCATGAAATCATCTTGCACATATACCCAGTATAAAAGACCACTGTTCTGGGACAGGGAAAGGTGATCTGGAAACTAAGAAAAAATAAGGTAAGACAGTGGAAAACCCATAGGGATGCCTCCTTCATTTTACCAACATCTCAGGCTTACTGTGAAGCAGTAGTATAGCAATGTCAAAACCTCCCAGAATCTTCAAGAAGGTAATGCAACCATTCAGAAGACCAAGTCAGTAGACACATATGGAAAACTGACGCCTGCTCTGAAACTGTCCGCTGACAGCACCAGCTCTAGAGGGCCCATTAACTTGTGTTTTTGCAATCAAGACAGTTAACAATATCCCTTCGGTTCAGTTCAGTTGCTCATTCACCAGTCATCAATAAAACAATGCCATGTGCAGAAAACGAGAATGATATAAAAAAGAAGGACTCATTTTTGCAACTTCCTCATCTCCAATCCCTGGAAGACAATATAACAACGGGCCAAGAAGCAGTAAGCGAAAACACATTTGCAACCATCACTGTGTTGTTCAGTGTGGGTAATCTCACACACAGCCAGGATAAGTAGCCAAGAAATTTCAGTTAAATAATCTGGAAGAAGGCTAGCAATAACACATGCAAAGGAAAATTATTTTTAAAAAGGTTTTTGTGAGTCTGTTTCTATTTTATAAATAAATTCATATGCATCACTTCTTTTGAGATTCTGCACAAAAGTCATATGATACTTCCCCTCTGTCTGACACACTTCACTCAGTATGACAGTCTCTGGGTCCATCCATGTTGCTGCAACTGGCATTGTTTCATTCTTTTCAATGGCTGAGTAATGTTCCTTTGTATATTGAACGTATGGTTGCCAGGGGGAGAAGGGATACGTGTACTGGCAGTTTCAGATCAACAGGCAGACACTGCTATATTTAAATGGATAACCAACAAGGCCCTACTGTGCAGCACAAGGAACTCTGCTCAGTGTTGCATGGCAGCCTGGATGGGAGAGGCGTTCGAGGGAGCATGGATGCATGTATATGCATGGCTGAGTCCCTTTGCTGTCCACCTGAAACTATCACAACACTGTTAATCTGTTGTATTCCATTATAAAGAGTTTAAAAAAGAAATCAATGAATGAATAAATTAATTTTTGAAAATATTTTTAAACAAAATTTTCATCCTGAAGTGGGAAATAAAGGTTTCCTCTTCTGGGAGAAATTCTCTCTCTCTCTAGCTTCCAATCCAAGTAACAAAAGGAGTTGTCACTGGGGGCCCTTCACCAGCATTTGACCTTGCTGATTTCTCCCCCTAAAAACAAAAAAACAAAAAACAATGCTCCCTCCCTGTGGGCTCCCTTATACAGTTCTCACATGCCCTCCTCACCCCAACTGTAGTTTCTGCCCTCAGCCTTCTACCTAACTCTCCAGACCGAGTACTTTCCTCTTTAACAGACTTCTTCACTTCCTTCCACACTGTCGTCTACCTTAATCTCCATCTGCAGTACAAATCCCTCTTCCTAAGCCCCTCTGGACACCTCCACAGGGTAAGCCTGCTGGGTGAGCCATAGGGTGAGCTCAAATCTGACACACCATTTAGGGTCAAAACTTTCCACACGTACGATCCCTCCCAGAAGGCAGCAAGATTTATAAATGTAACAGAGTCGGGAGGAAGTCAGAACTAGCCTTCACCTGCCCATGAATGTTCCCATGACCTTGAATGAAACAAGAAACATCCCCATGGACCACCTCCTCCATCTGCAAATTGGAAATCTGCCTTGGAGGTCTGTGCTGGGGACGAAAGGAGGCAATGTGTGAGAAGACACCCTTCTGCTGTGTTTACTTAGGGCTTCATAAACGTTCATCTCTGGACTTGCTGGTGGCAGAGTGGATAAGAATCCACCTGCCAGTGCAGGGGACATGGGTTCGATCCCTGGTCCAGAAGATTCCACATTCCGTGGAGCAAGTAAGCCCATGAGCCACAACTACTGAGCCTGTGTGCCCAAGGGCCACACACTGCAACTACTGAGCCCGTGTGCAACAACCATGAAAGCCCACATTCAAGACACACTCAGCGTCCCTCAAGAATGCCACGACATCAGTCCTGCACTGCTAAATGATATGCAAACACCCCTGGCACACCCAGCAGACACAAATCAAAGGACTAAAGGAACAACACTCAGAAGAGTCGGTTTTACTCAAAGATTTACTCAGGAGGTTAGAGAGAACAGGAGCGTTGGGATAGATTAATAATGGAATACAAACTTTAATGTATATGATTTTCTACAGGAAAAAATAGACTGGGAAAGACTAGAGATATCTTCAAGAAAATTAGAGATAGCAAGGGATCATTTCACGCAACACAGTGCAAAATAAAGGACAGAAATGGCACGGACCTAACAAAAGCAGGAAATATTAAGAAGAGGTGGCAAGAATACACAGAAGAACTGTACAAAAAAGATCTTCATGACCCAGATAACCACAAAGGTGTGATCACTCACCTAAAGTCAGATACCCTGGAATGTAAAGTCAAGTGGGCCTTAGGAAGCATCACCATGAACAAAGCTAGTGGAGGTGATGGAATTCCAGTTGAGCTATTTCAAATCCTGAAAGATGATGCTATGAAAGTGCTGCACTCAATATGCCAGCAAATTTGGAAAACTCAGCAGTGGTCACAGGACTGGAAAAGGTCAGTTTTCATTATAATCCCAAAGAAAGGCAATGCCAAAGCATGTTCAAACTACCGCACAATTTCATTCATCTCACACGCTAGCAACGTAATGCTAAAAATTCTCCAAGCCAGGCTTCAATAGTACGTGAACCGTGAACTTCCAAATGTTCAAGCTGGATTTAGAAAAGGCAGAGGAAACCAGAGATCAAATTGCCAATCGCCGAAGAATTGATGCTTTTGAACTGTGGTGCTGGAGAAGACTCTTGAGAGTCCCTTGTACTGCAAGGAGATCCAACCAGTCCATTCTAAAGGAGATCAATCCTGGGTGTTCATTGGAAGGACTGATGCTAAAGTTGAAACTCCAGTACTTTGGCCACCTCATGCAACGAGTTGACTCACTGGAAAAGACTCTGATGCTGGGAAAGGTTGGGGGCGGGAGGAGAAGGGAACGACAGAGAATGAGATGGCTGGATGGCATCACCGACTCTGTGGACATGAGTTTGAGTGAATTCCGGGAGTTGGTGATGGACAGGGAGGCCTGGCATGCTGTGATTCATGGGGTCGCGGAGAGTCGGACACGACTGAGCGACTGAACTGAACTGATAGGATCATGGAAAAAGCAAGAGAATTCCAGAAAAACATCTACTTCTGCTTTATTGACTACACCAAAGCCTTTGACTGTGTAGATCACAACAAACTGGAAAATTCTTAAAGAGATGGGAGTATCAGACCACCTGACCTACCTCCTGTATGCAGGTCAAGAAGCAACAGTTAGAACCTGACATGGCACAACAGACTGGTTCCAAATTGGTAAAGGAGTACAACAAGGCTGTATATTGTCACCTTGCTTATTTCACTTACATGCAGAGTACATCATGCGAAATGCCAGGCTGGATGAAGCACAAGCTGGAATCAAGATTGCCAGGAGAAATATCAATAAACTCAGTTATGCAGATGATACCACCCTTATGACAGAAAGCAAAGAGGAACTAAAGAGCCTTCTGATGGAAGTCAAAGAAGACAGTGAAATAGTTGGCTTAAAACTGAACATTCAAAAAACTAAGATCATGGTATCTGGTCCCATCACTTCATGGCAAATAGACAGAGAAACAATGGAAATAATGGCAGACTATTTTCTTGGGCTCCAAAATCACTGCAGATGGTGACTGCAGCCATGAAATTAAAAGATGCTTGCTCCTTGGAGGAAAAGTTATGACCAACCTAGATAGCATATTAAGAAGCAGACACATTACTTTGCTGACAAAGGTCTATATAGTCAAGGCTATGGTTTTTCCAGTGGTCATGTATGGATGTGAGAGTTGGACTATAAAGAAAGCTGAGTGCAGAAGAATTGATGCTTTTGAACTGTGGTGTTGGAGAAGACTCTTGACTCCTTGGACTGCAAGGAGATCCAACCAGTCCATCCTAAAGATCAGTCCTGGGTGTTCATTGGAAGGACTGACATTTAAGCTGAAACTCCAATACTTTGGTCACCTGATGGGAAGAGCTGACTCACTGGAAAAGACCCTGATGCTGGGAAAGATTGAAGGCAGGAGAAGGGGACGACAGAGGACGAGATGGTTGGATAGCATCACCAACTCGATGCACATGAGTTTGAGCAAACTCTGAGAGTTGGTGATGGACAGGGAAGCCTGGTGTGCTGCAGTTCATGGGGTAGCAAAGTCAGACACGGCTGAGCAACTGAACTAAACTGAACTGATGATTTTCTAAGATGAAATACCCGTCTTCCTCCCAAAATAAAATGGCATGTGAAGTGGTTAGAAATTAATTCTCTTTTTGTGGAGCATTTCATTGAAAAATTTTACAAAGCTCCTTCTTTCAAGATATGCTTCATCCCTCTTCTCCTCTGAATCCCTGTAGTAATCAGTTATTTGAAAACTTGTCTTAATCCTCTCCTCTATTAAGATGACAGCTTCCATGCGGGAAAAAAACGGCAGTGCATTACTCTTTTATCATATGGTTCCACGGCGCATGGCCCCTGCATCAGTCACAGTTCTCCAGAGAAACTAAACCAACAGGATATGGATGCATGGATGAATGACTATTTTAAAATACCAGCTCACAAGCTTGTAGAGCCTGGCAAATCTACAATCTGCAGGGCAAACCAGCAGTCTGCAGACCCAGGAAGAATTCATGCTGCTGTCCTGAGTTCAAAGGCTCCAGGAGAAGAATCCCTTCATTTTAGATGACCTCAGACTACTTTTAAGATCTTCAAGTGAATGGATAAGACCCACCCACATTATGGAGGATAACCTGCTTTACTCCATGTCTGATTTAAATGCTAAATAATGTTTTTAAAAATGCCTGGCAAAAGAACACAGTGAGGAAAGAAGGAAAAGAAAGAACAAACTACTATATGATCCTAAAATCCCACCCCCGGGCAGAAGAAACTATACTTCAAAATGACACATGCACCCAGTGTTCACTGCAGCAAGATTCACAACAGCCAAGACACGGAAGCGACCTAAGAGTCCAGCGGGCCTCCGTGGTGGCTCAGACAGTGAAGGCCTGCCTGTAATGCAGGAAACATGTGTTCGATCCTGGGTTGGGAAGATCCCCTGGAGGAGGGAATGACTACCCAATCCAGCATTTGTGCCTGGAGAATCCCATGGACAGAGGAGCCTGGCGGGCTACAGTTCATGGGGTCACAAAGAATCGGACACAACTGAGCAACTACCACTTTCACTTCTTTCAAGTATTCACCAACAGGAGAATGGATAAATAAGATGTGGTACATATAAAAAATGGAATACTACTCAACCATTAAAAAAAACAATGAAATAATGCCATTTGCAGCAACATGAATAAACCTAGAGATTGCCATACTGAGTGAAGTTAGACTGAGAAAGACAAATATCACATGGTATCAGTTACATGTGGAATCTTAAAAGAAAAAGTACACGTGAGCTTATTTACAAAACAGAGACCGAGTGACAGATGGAGAAAACAAAATTACGGTTGCCAGTGGGGAAAGAAGCGGGAGGGATAAATTTGAAGATTGGGATCGACATATACACACTCCTATATATAAGACAGGTTACTAATCAGGACCTCCTATATGGCACAGAGAACGCGACTCAAGACTCTGTAGTGACTTACACGGGAAAAGAGTCTACAAAGGGTGGATGTGTGTACACGCCTGAAAGTAACACAGTGTCATAACTCAACTCTATGCCAAGAAAAATTGTTTTTCAAAAAGAGCACATGAAGAATGCCTGGCATATAAAACAAACAGACCTCGCAGCAACTTGCGAGGTATTTAACCGAATTACTGGGCACCGTAGCCAAGTTCACGTATAATATTAACCATCCCGTGTCCCAGGAGAGTTTTTCTCTAGTACCGAGTAACGGCATCAATACCAGCCAAAGGAACAAAAGGAATAAAACATGTTGCCACACAGAATGTTCACAACAGAATATCCAGCAGGTGTTTAGACAACCCAGTCCACAATTCTACCTGATTTCGGCCCTGGGGAAAAAAAGAAAAAAAAGGTCTTCTTGGGGTGCTAGTGCTAACTGCAGGCTTTGGGGCATCAAGGGGTCATGGAGAGAGTGGTCTGACTTTCAAGATGTCATCTTTACCACTTATTTCTCGGGGAAAGCACCTTCCAAGCTTAGGTCTCCTAGCAGCCAACATCATCAAGAGTTGTGGCTCTCTTTTACGTTATGGAAAACAGTATCAAAATATATTTGAAGATTGGACAACACAAGTACAGCAGCCGCCCCCCGCAACGTGAGTCCTCCCCCACCCCTCACACATATATACAAATAACGCATCCTAGGTACACAAGCTTCCCTGTGGCGACATTTCTGCTATAGCCCTGGATCTGAAATTACCACCTTCTCCCACCTCTGAGCCAAGATTTCAAGCACACAGCAGGGTGGGGGTGGAGGGATGTCCCCAGCAAGTCCTCAGTTCCGATGCAGCTGGGTTTAAAATTGAGCTTGCAAGCCCAGGGATGGAGCGGGGAGGGCAGAGTGATTGTTCAACACCCTCCTACACTCAGCTCATGACTAATGCATCACATTGGGAAAGCGATTCCTCCCAGCTAGCTGGAACCGACAAGTCCACATTTAAACCAAACCACCCCTCGGAAGGCTCAGCACAGCCCTCCCAAGCCCGAAGCGTGCCCATTTCTGAAAATATTCACCTTAACAGAAAACAGAGAGATTAGGCTTAGGACTTCTAATTCTGAATGCTCCCCTTCAGCACTTGTTGCCGTTCAGTCAGTCATTAAGTCATGTCTGACTCTGCGAACCCATGGACTGCAGCACGCCAGACTTCCCTGTCCTTCACTATCTCCCGGAGCTTGCACAAACTCATGTCCATTGGATGCTATCTAATCATCTCATCTTCTGCCGCCCCCTTCTCCTTCTGCCAGGGAGCTTGAATTTTCAAGGACAAAATAAAACAACATGCCCTTCTTCTTTGAGCTCCATGAGAACCTGTTAACTCGGGAGCAAATCACCTCATTTCTCGGTGGTTTCAGATTCTGCCTCAGTAAAATTCAGCACACAGTCAGCACTTTCAAAAGTAGAAAACAAGAGCCCAAAGTTAGGTGTGGTATGTCACAGGGAGAAAAAAGGTACTGTGTACATCATCCATGCAGGGATTTGATACCCTATTCAAAATAGCATCCAGGAGAAGGAGGAGGAGGACTAATCAAGCGTATTCACTAAACAGAGCTCGGTGATCAAAATAACATCAGCCTTCTGCTTCTGCTGATGCCTCGCTCACACGAGCACAGCAAAGTGTGGCCCGAGCTGATGCTGACGCCAGGGTGCCAGCTCCAGGGCCACCTGTTTGTTCTGCTTCACTCCGTCCCCACACTCTCAGGAACAGGGTGCCATCTGTGCTGTGCCAGTTCGGCCTGGCTCTCCATAAAGGTAAATAAGATCCTGACGTTGTTTTTCAACCAAAAAAAAAAAACTCCAATTTTGGCTTCCAGACCTCAATCTCAATTTAACTCAACCCAGCTCAATTTAAAAGTGTGCAAAGCACCTTCTCGGTGGCTGGTTCCACCCAAGATTCCATGAGGATTCTAAGATAGGGAAGGCTCAGGGCACCTTAATAAGGATCTTGGAGGTGGGGATATAAGATGAGACAAGGACCCCCGTAAACAGGCGTCTATGATGAGCTCAGAGGGGTATGAAAAATGAAGGGTGCAATTCAATGAAAATTTAATGCTAAAGCCTGCTGATGCAGCTAATACTCTTTACAATGAAAAATATGCTCTTAACAGGGCAAAGGCAAAAAATACATTTAGATTACAAGAATATGCATAGCAAGACAAGACAGCAGATTAATTTGACTGTGATTTTTTAAAGTCATGCTTACTCAGGAAAAAAGTATAATGACCATTTCGGCACCATTTAATGGGGATTAAGAACGGGTATTTCAAAATACTTTTGCTATAAAATCATGGTATAGAAGAGAATGTTCACTCTAACAAACTCATGCATTCCAAAGGCTTTATTTAAATAAGAATGGGTCATTCCGAATTTTAGGCTATTTAATTTTGAAATATATGCTATCTTTCATCCTAAAAGTTACAGAGGATTTCCCCAAAAGAGCCTTATATCAAGAGCCACCATTTTAAGACAAGTAAAAATGATGAAATATTACGGTTAAAAATCCTTGTGCATAAATCTAGATAATAAAGATATGATACTTAGGTGTTGAAACTCATGCCTCCCGTATTTCAAACACTGATTTAAGAAGCAACAAGGGCTCTCTGCTTGTCAGTGAGAGCCCTGGGTCACTTTAGTTCTTATTTGAGGACGGACTAGATTCTTTTCCTGAACTTTTAAAAATGTATTTGTCTTCAAGTTTTATTAAGATATAACTGACACACAGCACTGTATCAGTTTAAGGTGTACGGCACAATGATCTGACTTGCATACCGCATGAAATGATCACAGTAAGTTTAGTGAACATCTATCACCTCATACAGATACAAAATTAATGAAACAGAAGCATTTTTCTCCTCGTGATGAGAATGCTGAGGAGTTACTCTACGCAGTTTTCTTCTATAAGCACAGCAGTGTTAATTATATTCATCATGTTGCACATTACATCTTTAGTACTTATTGATCTTATAACTAGAAGTGTGTACCTTTTGATCGCTTCGAGGATGGAATAGACTCCTGATCAGCTTTTCTTAAAGGCGCATCCTTAAAAGACCCCCTCCTAAAATTGTGGGTACTGCCTAGCACCAGGGGGACTTCCCTGGCAGTGCGGTAGCTAAGACTCCATGCTTCCACTGCCGGGCGCGCAGGTCCGATCCCTGGCCGGGGAACTAAGACCCCATGTGATGCATGGGGCAGCCATGTGATTCATGCTGATGTATGGCAGAAACCAAGAGAATACTGTAAAGCGCTTATCCTCCAGTTGAAAACAAACAAACAAAGAATGGCATCAAGGGTGAGTGAATGAAGAAAATAAAATCTCACATCTTAAAAAAATCAGAGACTATGCCTGAAGACACTATGCCAAGTCAAATAGGACAATATCGTATGATCCCACTTATATGAGGTACGTACAATAGTCACTGAGAGAGAAAGCAGCACGGTGGTTGCCAGGGGCTGGGGGAAAAGGAGGAGGTGATGGTTCAGTTTGGAAAGAAACAAGACAGAAGTTCTGGAGATGGACTTCGGCAATGATTGCAAAACAATGTACAAAACATTGCAAAACATTAGCCATTAGCAATATACTTAATGGCATTGAACTGTACACCTAAAAATGGTTAAAATGATAAATTTTATGTTATATATGTAATATCACAATTTTAAAAGTAGAGGCTTTATTAATATTTCCAGAGTGCTTCAAATCTGAAAAGCACCTCTGTATGCATTACATCATTTGAAGATCACAGCACCTTGGAGGAAAGATATGTGTATAAACTCTTACACTTGTTTCTAAGTGACATGCCTGTTGTCTAGTGGGTGGAAGAGTGGCTTGATCCGAACCCAGTCCTACATCCTTCACATATGCATTCTAAGTCGCTTCAGTGGTGTCTGATTCTTTGTGACCCCATGGACTGTAGCCCACCAGGCTCCTCTGTCCATGGGATTCTCCAGGCAAGAATACTGGAATGGGTTGCCATGCCCTGCTCCAGGGGATTGTCCTGACCCAGGGATCGAACCTGCATCTCTTAATCTCCTGTATTGGCAGGCAGGTTCTTGACCACTAGCGCCCCGACTCCCCACGTCCTTCATCAGTTCAGTTCAGTTCAGTCACTCAGTCTCAATTCTCAACCCCACGCTGTAGTCCACTATCTGTACACATGCTGGAGACACACAGGGAATGCTGACAGATGCTTTAAGAGATACGCATTCCAGGGTCAAACTTGGGAACTCCAGCTCTTCCAGTCAAGAGTGGATTTCATTTTATTTAACCCAGTGGTACCCAAACTTTCTTAACCGTGCAACTTTATTTTGCAGAATATCCGTGAGCAACCTGTGAGAAAGTGAGTATTTGATGGGTTACTGCTGTGTGAACTCATCTAATGAAATGCGCTCATGTATACAGTATTCAGCCGCCTCACAGAAGAAAGAGCCAAGTAATCAAGCTGTTTACTTAATTGGCAATTCCAAGGACCAATATCATCACCAGCAGTATCCTCATCTCGTAATGTTCCCTCTCTAATTTTCTATCTTCCCTCATCCAGATCTTTCCATCAACCATAAAAGTGCAACAAAGACCATGAGAACGATAATAGTGACTAACTGAGCATCATCCTTGGCTCTCAGACTTCTTACTCACTGGGCGTGGATCAGAACAGCACGGGTCCATTGAAGGTTCACGTATAAGTGTATGAGGGGTGGTGTGTATAAGCATACATGTCTATGTGTATACATGATACCTAGAATGCAAGCTTCAAAAACTTAAAACTATAACGATATACCCCCCCAAATTCTTCTTTATCAGTTCTGGAATAAATAAGTCAGACAAAGACACAAACAGCTACTTTACATGCAATACAGTTTTTTATTTTATATAGCAACAATACTTCAACTTGGAGTTTAATGTACCACATGAGTGGTTTCTTCCCATTCATTAAAACAAAAACATCAACCACAAACCAAAATCTCCAATCACAGGTTTGGTGTTTCTATTGTGTTTTTAGATGCAATCAAAACTAAATCTCCTCCATGCCTTTCAAAATGAAGGAAAATACAGCCAGGTTTTAAGGTGTAAACCTGGTCACGTGACCACAACACCACCCTCCCCGACTTCCATGATATTTCTGAGAATGCAATTAACCACTGACACTGGCCCAGGCTTCCTCAGAGCAAATGCTAAGCCTGCCAACTGTCAGTTCTTGTTGGGGCTTGTGCGGTTTGTTTGTTACGCGGGCTCAATTTATACTGGGAGTTTGTCAGCTTCTTTTGGTTGAACTTGACACAATGGGAAAAGCCCTTAAGGGTTAATTAATTAATCTCACAATGAAATCTGAAACAGATAATGAATAGGTCTTGAGCAACTGTGAACGTCAGGCAACAGCATCAGCCAAAATAAGGGCTGTTCCCAGATCAGACACATCTCAAACTCAACTGCATTTCATTGCTTCATTAGCCATCAAATGGCTGGGACTCAGAGATTAGGGCTCAGAGAATGGGTGGTGGAGCCACACAGAGCTCGGTGGGAATTTTGCTCCTGCTACTGAATACCCAAATCACCAGTAAAGTTACTTCATATCACAAAGACTCAGTTTGCTCACTGGTAGAAATGGGAATAATACGAGTAAATGGAACAATCCACTGGAAACCAGGCAGGCCACTGTCTGAGCCAAGGAAATGATCAATAAACTATACCCTCGAGGAAAGACTTCAGACAATACTGCAAAGCTACAGTAATCAAAACAGTACGGTACTGACACAAAAACAGACATATGGGTCAGCAGAACAGAATAAAGAGCCCAGAAATAAACCCACACACCTACAGTCAAGTAATCCTTATCAAAGGAGACAAGATTATACAATGGAAAAAAAAGTCTCTTCAGCAAATGATGCTGAGAAAGATGGACAGTGGAATGTAAATTGACAAAGTTAGAACACTCTCTCACATCCTATAGCAAAATTAACTCAATATGGCTTAAAAACTTAAACAAGAGACATCACACCATAAATGATTCCCTGGGGGGAAAAATATGGGATCTTTCATTACATCTAAGTATTGATTAGTAATTATAATCTCCAGGATTGTGTATCACTATTAGAAGCTTTCCCAAAAAAGTAAGAAAACTAATATTAGTGAAATCAGTGCTTGAATTTATGAAATTTCTTTTCTTACTGATTATAGTGAAAACATATGACGCCTTCACATGGAGCAGGAAGGCACAACTCAGAAGGGCAGTATCCCTGTTGGGGACATTTGGTATCTTCCTTCAGTGATAAAGTATCAGGATGAGAAGTGACAACTCAAAAGACCATCACTTTGTAAAATAATACACCCACTCTCTTCCTCTTATATGCCTTTGCAAGCTTTTTGAAAAGATTATTGTTCACAGCAAATGTACCTTCTAAATATAAGTAACCATGCTGATTGAAAATAACCAGAGGCAAAACTTTTAATATCTGGGAAAAAACACTGTCAATGGTAAAACATTATTTATTACCCCAGAACCTGTCAGGAAGGCACAAAGCAAATCAGACTTACTAAATAAAAATACACTGAAGTATAGATATACTATTTAGATTAAAAAGATCACAGTTTTGAGGGATAAAAACCAAATACCTGTTATCTCATGGTAGGAGGTGCCAATAATAAAATGTGCTGGCTGTGAAACTGACTCCGAAAAGCCAGCACCAAAAGTATGACTCACATGTTTGAGTAGAAACTCTTGAGTTATGGTTGGAAGTAACAGTAAGGTCAGATCTGAGCTGTGAATTTTAGAGCAGAGTTCATCTAGAGAGTGAGATTATACAGCAAGATCACTTTCTGTTAACAAGCATAAACAAAAGTTACACTTCTGAGACACTCCACGCTTAGTACTTAGGGTTGGGAAAAGGTTGGGGTCTCCAATGAACTCTGACCCCATGAGCCGAGGCCTAGAAACGAATGTCCTGTTTCCACAGGGCCTCAAGAGCTAGATTAATTCAGTGGAATTTAAAACTACATAATAAAAACCCTGGGTTCAATTTCTTATTCTTCTCCAGACTCTTACTATACAACCCTTAAAACTATGGAATACAGAAAAGGGCATTAACCCAGGACACTATTAGAACTGAGAAGCATAAAAAGGAAGATCAGATAAGAATTATCCTCTAGGTAAAATCATCAAACTATGCCAGACATATATAGTTGATCTGTTCCTGCTATCCAGGCAAGACAGCAGGCTCAGAGAACAAAAACACTGTTATTCAACAAACAGTTGAGATGTCAAATAGCTCACAAAACTCTCCATACTCAATCTTAAGTTAAATCCTGGATTATAGAGCAGCATGGCACTGTCGTCCCAGCCATTAGCATCAAAATGATTTCTAATTGTTAAAACAAAAAACGGCCTTCAAAAAAAAAAAAAACACTCTTTGAGGAAGAATGACTAAAATAAAGCCAGAAGCAAATGATATAGTGAATACATATGACACTCGATCCCAAGGTACAACTCACCAAGAGCAATGAAACGTAAGACTTTCGTCTGGTGGGATTCCTGAGCGTTTTGACCTCTGTTTGACTGTGAAAACTACAGATGCATTTGTGTACTCTATATACTCCTCTAAAGCAATGTCCTTTTTTCCATTTCCTCAGAAACTCTAAGCCAACCTAAAGGTCTCTTATCTAAGTTATTAGTATGAGAAATGGTAAAAAGCAACCATGGAAATAATAGCAGCCTGTGGAGTGAAGGAAAACAGAGAAGACAAAAAAAGAAGAAAAGAGAAATCTTGGAAACTTAGGGCCCAGAAGGAATCAGGATATACCGATTAAATCCCAGTCTTAAGTTTCAAATGTTCTTTGTTTCTGGGAAGCCATCAGGAGAATTTATTTTTAAGAAACTTACCTTACCAGCCTGAAAACTGGGCTGTAACTCAGCCAAACGATTATCATAGGTTAAAGGTAAGAATGATGCTCTAAAATGAGAATAATGTGGGTGTGGCCACTGAAAATTCAGGACCAAGACTTTTCCAGTCCTAGCAGATTTTAATAACATTGGAATATTATATCCAACAGTCCAATAATTAATATAAAGTATATCCCTGACATGTTGTAAATTTCAAAACTTACCCAACTCCTGCCACAGGTAACTATCTTTCATCACACTGGGGGGTGTGTGTGTGTCTGTGTACACGCGCGTACACACATGCACGTGCGTTAAATGGGGGGGAGGCAGAGAAGACATTTATAAAATAAACAGTATAAATTTAAAATATTTTACTTAACAAGGAGGTGCAACTGAACATGTTCATACTAATCATCATTTCATTAAAATCTCACTTTAAAACAGGCTATTGTAAACAACTTTTAAAAATTAAACTCAGGGCCAAGAATTTTAGTTGATGATTCTGAGAGTGGAAAATTCAAGAAGTCATATGGAGAAGTGGTGACGAGTGAGTGAGTGGATCCCCAGCTGAGCACAGGACTGGGCAGCGTGGCTGAGGGCAGCAAAGTGGGGGAGAGCGCGGAAAAGAGACAAGCGCAGACACTTAAAAGAGAGAGGTTCTCATTCTTTCCCTTCCTTCCAGAACCCTGCGTGCATGTGCGCTCAGTCCATTCAGTCATGCTCCGCTCTTTACAAGCCCACCAGGCTCCTCTGTCCATGGCATTCTCCAGGCAAGGATACTGGAGTGGGTTACCATGCCCTCTTCCAGGAGATCTTCCCGACTCCGGGATTGAACCAGCATCTCCTGCACTGCAGACAGAATTTTGACCCACTGAGCCACGTGGGAAGCCCCTCCAGTACCATGTGTAACAGGTTCCTCTGTGAGCTGCCACAGACCTCCTTGAGAAGTTGTCCTTCTAACACCTTGGAAACCCTATCAACACTCAGTAGTGTAGAAAAAAAGTGATAACAGTTTAAAACTTGGGTTTTTAACATGACTGAACTGCTCCTGCAGCTTTCAATAATTTGTGTAAGAATGTGCCTGGAGACACGGAATCTCCCCTTCCACACTAGCTAAAATACTAAAAGGCCCCACTGGGATTTTTTGCAGTTTTGAAACAAAACCATTTCTCCCCTGAAAACTTCATCTAAATGTCCATAGTATATTGGCCCCAAGTTAACCTGAAAGACATGTGATGTCATCTGATATTTGTCTTTTCTCTTATTTCACTTAGTATGATCATCTCTAGGCCCATCCATGTTGCTGCAAATGACATGATTTCACTCTTCTTAACGACTGAAGAGTATTCCACTGTACATATGTACCACATCTTCTTCATCCACGTCTCTGTCGATGAACATTTGGTTTCTTTCCATGTCTTGGCTATCGTAAACAGTGTAAATGAACATAGGGGTGCATGCAGCTTTCGGAATTATAGTTTTGTCTGGGTAAATGCCCAAGAGTGGGATTGCTGGATCATATGGTAACTCTATTTTTAGTTTTCTTGAGGAAATTCCATTCTGTTTTCCATAGTGGCTGCACCGATTTACATACCCACAAACAGTGTAGGAGGGTTCCCTTTTCTCCATACCCTCTTTGGAAATATACTTTTTAAAAAAAATATGAATTAAAAAAAAAAACTAGAGTGGGAAAGATATCGACTCATGGGAGTGGCCTGGCACGGGGGTTTTAGAGACCATGCAGGTCGGGTCGGGGGACAACAACAGAAACAAACGTCCAGGGCGTCTGAAAGTCCAGCCAGAGTGAGAAAGGGGACAGAAGAGCACAGAGGACCCCTCTTGGAGGGACCCCGACAGATCCAACCAGGGAAGACCTGAATAGCAAAATAGAGACCACCACTAATAGATTATCAGTAGAAGTATTAGTCGCTCAGTCATGTCTGACTCTGTGACCCCATGGGCTGAGCCCACCAGACCCCTCAGTGCATGGGATTCTCCAGGCCAGAATACTGGAGGGGCTAGCCATTCCCTCCTCCAAGGGATCTTCCCAACCCAGGAATCGAAAATGGGTCTCCCGCCTTGTAGGCAGATTCTTTACCATCTGAGCTACCAGGGAAGCCTAACAGATTATAGCCACTGACTAAAATAGGCAACCATGAGCCCTTACAGATATAAATAAACTGAAAGATTGATGAGATATGGGGAATCTACATCAGAGTACCTCTCTATAAAAAGCTTACTAATTACAAAAGGGAAAAAGGGAAAAGAATCACTTCCCAGCAGGGAAGGCTGGCAGGAGCCATCTAAACCAAGGGACAAATGAGTGAGCATCAGCAGCAACGGGATGGGTTCGCATCAAGAGCTCTCAGTGAAGACACAGAGGGAGGGTCACGCGTCACCACTGAGGGTGTCTGCCGACGACGCGGAATGTGGATCCAGTCTCCAGAACACATCGAGTAAAGCCACACTGAACGACACTCAACAAAACAGTGGCCTGGGTTCTTCAAAAGAGTCAGGGTCGTGACTCTTGACGGGCAGCTGCTTCTGAACGAAGAAATCTGAAGACACGTGACAACTCAGAGCAACACATGCGGCTTGCTGGAAACATCTGTTATTTGAAATGGAGCTAGGGACAGGGGACAAAGAGAGGGTGTGACAAGGAGCTGGTGGTAAGGCATCATGATTTTGAGCCCTGTAGAGTGGTTTTGTAGAAGACTGTCTTTGTTTACGGGGGAAAAAAACACTAATGCCTGAGGGTAATAGTAATTTACTCCCAAAAAACTTAGAGAAAACAACCTTCTTTATACTATAAGGTCAACTTCTCCAGAAGTTTGCAACAATTTCAAATCAAAAACTAAAGTTGTGGCCTGATCGTTTCTTTATGCTAAGTTACATACACAGGTGCAGAATCGTTATGGATAACGTGTACAAGGAGACATCATTTAGCAAGTGATTCCCTATATCAAACATGAGAATTCATGAGAGAATATATAAAATTTGTTAGTTTCAGCTTGCTGCTGCTGCTGCTGCTAAGTCACTTCAGTCGTGTCCGACTCTGTGTGACCCCATAGACGGAAGCCCACCAGGCTCCCCCGTCCCCAGGATTCTCCAGGCAAGAACACTAGAGTGGGTTGCCATTTCCTTCTCCAATGTGTGAAAGTGAAAAGTGAAAGTGAAGTCGCTCAGTCGTGTCCGACCCTTAGCGACCCCACGGGGGGGAAAAAAAATCAAACAAAATCCCTTCAGCCACACATATACAAGAGCCCTTCTGGACTCACCAGAATACGTGAATCCTCAGTCAGCAGGCTGTTTAAACTCGGGTCCTGCTTGGACTTTTCATGCCAAGCCACTCCTACGACTGTTGTCACCACTCCGAGTACACGATTAAGTACACGGTATGCTCAGAAACACATCCTGCCAGCCAGAACCCTGCCAGGAACTAAGCAACCAGACCGAAATAACTGCACAAGTGTTCTGCTTTCAAAGTCCACATTGCCAGAGACTCAGGAAAACAACAGTACTCATCCCAGATCCTCGCTCAGACGGCTCTGTGATGCAAGCACGCCGGGCCTCGGCTTTGCCATCTGGAAAATGGGGAGATGGCACGATCATCTCTAACGCTGATGGATTCCACCAGCATTTCACACAGGCCTCCCCAGCCCTGGCCCCAGCCTCAAGGAGCGCCAATAGAGGGGTGCGGGAAGGAGGGTGTTGGACAGATGGAAGGTGTAATGACCTTATTTCTGAGCACGGATTTCACTCTGTTCAGGAAAGGGACAGTATGACACAAGGGACATGTCACAGGACGATGTTGAGTCCCACTGCATTTTGAGCAGAGAAATGAGGGACTACCCCAAGTAGAATGAGTGGCTGGGGAGGGGATTTACAGCCATGACAGTCTGGCCACTTGGTAACACTACACAATGGATAGCTGTGGCACCCCCAAGCTGTGTGACTTTGGCCAGCTTACACAACCTCTGCATTTCCCTTTCCCATCTGTTAAAGGGAGAGGAGAACAATTATCCAGCCTGTCTTTGAGACGGTTAAATGCTTTCATGTATCCATATGCCCATAAAGTTATAGCTAATAATAATAATAATAATTAACTTAATTACACTTAAATACACTCGGGCTTCCCTCGTGGCTCCACCTGCAGTGTGGGAGACCTGGGTTTGATCCCTGGGTTGAGAAGATCCCGTGGAGGAGGGCATGGCCACCTACTCCAGTATTCCTTCCCTGGAGAATCCCCATGGACAGAGGAACCTAGCCAGCAACAGTCCCTGGGGTTGCAAAGAGTCGAACACAACTGAGCGACTAAGCACAGCATGATTATTAAAATATTAATATGTGATATGTCACGTGTGTGGGCTCACTTACGTGGAACTCTTTCTGACCCCCCAGGACTGTAGCACACCAGACTCCTCTGCCCACGGAATTTCCCAGAATACTGAATTTCCCAAGAATACTGGAGCGGGTTGCCATTTCCTACTCCAGGGGATCTTTCTGATCCAGGAATCTAACCCACATCTCTTGTGCCTCCTGCATTGGTAGGTGGGTTCTTTACCACTGTGCCACTTAGAAAGCCCATGTGATATGTAATAGTATAGTAATAATAGCTAACTGTTTTAAATATTTAATATTTTTGTCTATATTTAGCATACTCTAAATGCTTTGGTCTCTTGGAGGGTTTAACACTTTAATATATTCTACAAAAGACCCTGGCACATAAGGACTCAATTAACTTTCACTGATATTTATTACGATTATACGATTTATGAAGATTATGACTTGGTGTGGCTCAGGAAGAGGGTGCAGTGTGCTGTGCGATGAGGGTGGGGTTGCTGCAACTTGTGCAACCAGCTCGGACCAGATGAGCCGGCTGCCAAAGGCTGTAGAGGGCGAGATGAGGAGTTTGCACTTGACTCTGTCAATAGTGGGAGTCTCTCTGTTGTAGTCATCGTTAAGAATCTATTGATTCTCAATTTAACTCGCTCATTATCCGGCTTGACAGCCAACAGTAAACTAAAGGCAGAGAGTTTGTGGGGAGGAGGAAGGAGGGACAGAAAACCACACCAGATGTGACGGGACGAAACAAAGCAACTATGAGAAAAACGGAGAGGCAAGCTCCACGACCTCACCTTTCGGGGCCTTCCAAACTCAATTAACTTGTAACTGACCAAATCCAGCTTAGGAGAAAAAAAAAATTGACTAAAAAGATTCAACCATGTTGAACATACTGTGTTGAAGATGCTGGGAAAAGTATGAAATGTTTTAAATGCTTCCAAAGTTATTATTAAAGATGAAAGCTTTCGGATTTATAGGGGGGAAAATCTCCTAGGAGGGAAAACTGCATGACTGGAATTCTACACTCCTGGACAGGAAAGTCTGGCTGGAGTCCTCCTGAAATCCAAGAGACCTGCTTCTCAAAGGAGGAAACACAACAATGTGGCCTTCTAACTCTGAAAACTCATGGCAAAGTGAAGTACAAACATGGACGTCAGGGAGTCTTGAAGTCAGCACAGATCCACAAAGGAACCATCTAAAAAACCCCAATCATCTGATTATTACTAGATTGCATCATGCATGTTTTTTGCTGTTTAGTTGCTCAGTCCTGTCCGACTCTTTCTAGCCGTCCCGGCTCTTCTGTCCATGGGATTTCCCAGGCAAGAATACTGGAGTGGGTTGCCATGCCCTTCTCCAGGGGATCTTCCTAACCCAGGGATCAAACCCACATCTCCTGCACTGCAGGAGGATTTCTTTTTTTACCACTGAGCCACCAGGGAGACATGCATCATTCATCAGTTCAGTTCAGTTCAGTTCAGTCGCTCAGTCATGTCCGACTCTTTGCGACCCCATGAATCACAGCACGCCAGGCCTCCCTGTCCATCACCAACTCCCGGAGTTCACTCAAACTCATGTCCATCGAGTCGGTGATGCCGTCCAGCCATCTCATTCTCTGTTGGCCCCGTCTCCTCCCACCCCCAATCCCTCACTCTTTTCCAGTGAGTCAACTCGACGAGGTGGCCAAAGTATTAGAGTTTCAGCTTTAGCATCAGTTCTTCCAATGAACACCCAGGATTGATCTCCTTTAGAATGGACTGGTTGGATCTCCTTGCAGTCCAAGGGACTCTCAAGAGTCTTCTCTAGCACCACAGTTCAAAACCAGCAATTCTTCGGCGATCATGACCGGACATTAATTCTGGATCTTTAGGTAGGCTATAAGTACATCATCAGGCAAAAAGGGGAAAGTATCCAGTACAGCACTTTTTTAAATAAAAATCCCCTTCTTTGCCATTTGTGGAAAACTCGTGAAGCTTAAAGTAAAAATGAACTTAGAATTCAGAACAAATACGTAGCTACCAAGTCAATCCCCTGTCAAGGTTTTCCTAATAGACACACTCACCTTCAGAACCCTTAAGTTTACAATATGCAACTGTGCCAGAGACATTACATGAGTTCCTTTCTCACATGGGAAGTTAGGAAATGTAGCTTTTCAACCCAGTCACACCTATATGGGAGCCACATGCCTGCATCACGGAAAATAGAATACAAATTCCTACCATGCTGGCCACTTCCAGAATCTAGCCCTGACGCTTTCGTGGAGACCCTCCTTGTCCTCCCCATTCGCTTCCATACACACCAAGTGCAAAGAAGCCTGAAGACAAGCAGGTTGAGCAGCCCTGGGTCTTTGAATGATCTTGTAGAGAAAGAGAATCTACAGGAGACTGGCAAGAGCAGTCGTAAACCTCCCAGTATACGCAGCAGCTTAAATTTGGGGTTGTACATGAAAGGAGTCAGTCTATCTCGATGAAAAACTGAATTGGGTTAAAGAACTTTGGGGAAAACCTGCTGGATGGTCACAAAGACACCAGCTCCAAAAAAAGCCTAAAATCTTGGAAATTTACCATCATGGAGGTTAAATTAATTTCACAGGCTTACAATCAAGACGTACTAGATTCCTGAAGACCCCAGACTCATCAGCTACCTCTCAGAATTAGAAGTTAACCACTTCCACATGGAAACTCCAAGCGACTGCATTCTCTCCTTACAATTTCAGTTCAGTTCAGTTCAGCTGCTCAGCTGTGTCTGACTTTTTGCGACCCCATGGACCGCAGCACGCCAGGCCTCCCTATGCATCACCAAACCCATGTCCATTGAGTCGGTGATGCCATCCAACCATCTCATCCTCTGTCATCCCCTTCTCCTCCTGCCCTCAATCTTTCCCAGTCTTTTCAAATGAGTCAGCCCTTTGCATCAGGTGGCCAAAGTACTGGAGTTTCAGTTTCAACATCAGTCCTTCCAATGAACACCCAGGACTGATTTCCTTTAAGATGGACTGGTTGGATCTCCTTGCAGTCTAAGGGACTTGCAAGAGTCTTCTCCAACACCACAGTTCAAAAGCATCAGTTCTTCGGTGCCCACCTTTCTTTACAGACAATTTAGTTGACACCAAAATGACAAAAGCAAAGAAAGTGGTATCGTGAGCACAGCCAACAACCTTAAAGCAAGGGCCACCCAACAATGTGGGCTGTGAGATGGAAGGAGAATGATATTCACTGAAAGAAAAACCTGCTCAAGGCAGTGTATCAAACTGTTTTACTTCTACAGTGAAATGCAAAGTGAAATCTGCATTTTTATACACTGACATATATCTCGGTGACTGGCACAGCTAGGTCCCTCTGACAAAGGGCAGCATTCCAACCTTTCTTTAGAGCAAGAGTCAACGTGTCTTCACAAGTCAGCAACACCTGCATCGGCTTGGCAGGCCTCTCAGCATATGTAAATAATGAACCACCATACGCTAAGGCTGGAACCAAGGAGGAAAACCTGGATGTTTGCACTGTTGGAAAATGTTTTCCGACACTGCTTTGTTGACACAGTAAGAAGAATAGCATCAAAAATTGCTCACTCTCGGGAATTAATATCCTCCAGTGCGAGAGAGGAGGTCCTGAACTGAGCTGACAGTTTTTTAAAATGGGGAAGGACCCCACCAAGAAAACCGACAATATTAGTAAGAAATTGTTTTCTCTGATTGTCTAATAATACCACCCAGTGAAAGACGGAAGCTTTAAACACGGAAATGAAATCATTCCAAAAATGCCCACCAGGATTCCCTGGGGACTTGAGATACCGATTTTGGCCCAAACAGCCACCGGAGGTGGTTTAACCATGACCTTTGACCCAACTTCGTGAGTAATTTCTTAAAAAACTCATCCTCCCACACCTGGGTCTATGTGCCCGTTTCAGAACAGGTCCATTTCCACTGTATTGGAATGCATCAGTATTTGAAGGGCAGTCCTTGACTGGGAAGGCAGGAGAGACACCCTACTCTTGACCCAGCTATCTAAAGATCTCTGTCCATCTCTTCACGAAGAAAGAGAGGACTGAACAGTGATTGAGAAGTTAGGTTCAAGGGCCAGGAAGACTATGGACTGATTCTCATAACATCACGGAATTTCAAGTTTCCATCTGTGAATGAAGCTACTAGACCAAGATCCCACCCCCAAGTAGCAATGATGATTCAACGTAATAAACGCAAAAGCACATATGAGGCTGAGAACATAAAAAATGATCAATATAAGCTATCATCACTAGCATCTACCACTCAGCATGTCATGTCAGAGACCTTGCAAATAGTAGGGAAACAGAAATTTCCAGGTGGCACAGTGGTAAAGAATCTGCCTGCCAATGCAGGAGACACAAGAGACACAGATTCGATCCCTGGGTAGGAAGATCCCCTGGAGGAGGAGCTGGCAACCCACTCCAGTATTCTTGCCTGGGAAATCCCACGGACAGAGGAGCCTGGCGGGCTACATACAGTCCATGGGGTTGAAGAGAGTCAAACACAACAGAGCACACATGCACACGATGAGATTTCAGGGCTTCCAAGAAGACCCTCCTTGCTCACAAAACACATTTCCTACCCAGCAATAACAACAACAACAAAAATCTACAATTAGCTGTTGATTTTTAATTATTTCTCTGAAACACATACCTGTCAGAGAAGTAAGCTTATCAGTGTAAAGTGCTCACTGAAGCCACAGATAAGAGGCCCCTTTTATAAACAACAAATCAAAGCTCAGAGAGGTCAACATTGTTGCCCAAATACCTGAAAGTAGCTGAGTGGCAAGGCCAACGTAGGTCCATTTGACACTGCTGCTGCTGCTGCTGCTGCTGCTGCTAAGTCGCTTCAGTCGTGTCCGACTCTGTGCGACTCCACAGACAGCAGCCCACCAGGCTCCCCCATCCCTGGGATTCTCCAGGCAAGAACACTGGAGTGGGTTGCCATTTCCTTCTCCACCATTTGACACTAGAGATGTCTTTTCCTACAGAATTCTGCCAAATACTAGTAACTGCATTCCTTCTGATAGGAAAGCTTTTATTGCTAGAGAGAGTGAAAGGAAGAAAAGAGAATGTGAAAACATTATGTAAATGGAAGGAATGAACAGGGCAGGGTATGAAAGAGAAAGCAGAGTCAGGAAGCATTTTAATGACGGTAGGCCTGCCCTACAAGAGACAGCTCAGCAATCCTCACAAACCCACATCACACACAACCTTTAAATTACAGCAGCTACTCACCGACCTGGTGCTAAAAAGAGTGTTTACATGCATAGAGTACGTCCTATATATTATTTTAAAAGACACCACAAGGTTTAATTTAAATCTCCTCACACTACTCTAAGAGTGGTAGAGAAGCAAGATTTTCATGCATGAATTATCTCTTCTAAGAATTTGAATTCATTTATTTGCTCTGAGTATTGCTGATAATTCTGTAAATTCAATAAATTTCTTTAAGACTAACACAGTACCTACAAAAGTACTTCTAAGGGGGGAAAACACCAGGAAAATCACTTAGCTTTTCTTGTGAATTTTTTTTTATCACATTTACTTTATAACATAATCTGGCAATTGAGTTTTAATAGTATTCTGAGTTTTCGTAGAGACTCCATCTGGGTTCCAAAAAAATCAACATATGCAACATTTGTAAGTGAACAGAATGTTGATTCAAAATATAAAGAAAGAGAGATTGTTCTCTTAATGTCATTTATAATGAGAGGGGGCTAAATAATTTATACCAAAAAATGGAGTTAAATAGACTAGATTTTTTTAAAAAAAGTTTAGAGAGATGTTCCTGAAACAAGAATATTACCACACCCAGAGCACTCTTGTGCTTAGTAAACGCAGCCTGAATGGACTGATTCTAAGAAATTCTAAGGGAAGTATAAAACACAATTCCTTTATGGTATACCAACAATTCAACAAGACTCTTCAGAGTCCCTTGGACTGCAAGGAGATCCAACCAGTCCATCCTAAAGGAGATCAGTGCTGGGTGTTCATTGGAAGGACTGATGTTGACGCTGAAGCTCCAATACTTTGGCCACCTGAGGAGAAGAGCTGACCCATTTGAAAAGACCCTGATGCTGGGAAAGATTGAGGGCAGGAGGAGAAGGGGACGAGAGAGGATGAGACGGTTGGATGGCATCACCAACTCAATGGACATGGGTTTGGGTGGACTCCGGCAGTTGGCGATGGACAGGGACACCTGGCATGCTGCGGTTCATGGCATCGCAAAGAGTCGGACACGACTGAGCGACTAAACTGAACTGAACTGAAGGATTTAAGCTATGCATTCTATCTATGTAAACTCATAATCTTCCCAACAATCCTAGAAGAAGGAAAATTTCATTATCAGGATCATTTCACAGATGAGAAAACCAAGTTTAGGGAATGTTGTCTAAAAGTGGAGAAGTGGTGGCCTGGTGGGGATCACACTGATTTTTACTTTTCTGGAAAGGAGGAAAATTAAATATAAAGAAAAATCACGAGAGCATTCAAGAGCCAGATTTAAGTTTATTTTCACAACTGTGAGTAAGTGATGACTTGGGATAGGCTGTTAAGACATTAAAATGTTAGTGGAACCAGTGGACTCTTGGACCGTTTTTTAATAAGGAAGAAAAAGGGCCAACACAGTCAAAACAGACCATGAAAAGAAAGCATGCATTTCTTTAAATTGCTCCCACTGCCCTAAATATTAAGTAACACAAGCAGAGCAGACATCAGTTTTCTCAAACAGGGACCCATATTTTTCATCTCAACTCAGTATATGGACATATAGCCTGGTTTCTTTTCCATTCCATTCCATTGGTTTGATAATGCTGGCCCCAAACTACTAACATTATTTCATAAATCCCAAAAGGGTCTCAACCCTCAGTTAAAAATCACAGACCAGATGGAAATTATAAGTTTCCACATGAAGTTATTTATATATTTTAAAAATATTCATTCAGGCAGGGGTCATACAGTCTTGCTCACTTTAGCAATTTCACATAGGCCCTGGGAGTTGACCCAATACAAAGGTGCTCAGCATAGGGTCCCTGGAGAACTTTCAAAGGTCTTTGAACCTTCTGGAATTGGAGACAAAATTGCGTGCATAGGCACATCTGCATTTGTGTAAAAAGCAGTTCTATGCCTTTTTCCAGTAGTCATGCATGGATGTAAGAGTTGGACCATAAAGAAGGCTGAGCGCCAAAGAACTGATGCTTTCGAACTGTGGTGCTGGAGAATATTCGAGAGCCCCTTGAACTGCAAGGAGATCCAACCAGTCAATCCTAAAGGAAATCAGTCCTGAATATTCATTGGAAGTACTGATGCTAAAGCTGAAACTCCAATACTTTGACCAACTGATGCGAAGAACTGGCTCACTGGAAAAGACCCTGATGCTGGGAAAGATTGAGGGCAGGAGGAGAAGGGGACGACAGAGGATGAGATGGTTGAATGATATCACCAACTCAATGGACATGAGTTTGAGCAAGCTCCTGGTGAGCCTGGTGAAGGACAGGGAAGCCTGGTGTGCTGAGGTCCCTGGGGTCGCAAAAAGTCAGACACAACTGAGCGACTGAACAACAATGGCTTTTTTACCAGCTTTTCAAATAAGTGGGACCCACAGAAGTTTGTATATGATGAACGCATTTATTCTGTGAAGGTCACTAAACCTGGCAACAAAATCACATACAGTTTCTCCCATTAATAAATAAAATGTACAGACAAGCAGAGCAGATCATCCCCACCAAGAAGGCCACGAAATGATGTCACAACACCCAGTAGCCACACAGCAGAATATATATTTCATTCATTTATTCCACAAACTGAATGCCTACCAAGGAAGATTAACCATATTAAAATTCTGAGTTTTAATTAGGAGAGGGGTGAAACTAGAGGGCCTCTGATCCCCTGGTGGTATTCCAGTGCTCAGACACTAGGATTCTAAAAATCTACAAAATTAAAGACTGTCACCTACATACTGCGGGAGACACAGGTTCGATCCCTGGGTCGGAAAGATCCTCTGGAGTAGGAAATGGCAACCCACGCCAGTATTCTTGCCTGGAGAATCCCATGGACAGAGGAGTCTGGCATAGGGTCACAAAGAGTCAGAAAAAACTGAGCATGCTCGCTTGCATGCACAAACATACACACTTACCTACATTTCCTATCCAACAGACAACCGACAGAATGTCAGGCTGCTGCTGCTGCTGCTAAGTCGCATCAGCCGTGTCCGACTCTGTGCGACCCCACAGACGGCCACCCACCATGCTCCTCTGACCCTGGAATTCTCCAGGCAAGAACAGTGGAGTGGGTTGGCAATGTTAGGCTAGTTACTTTTAAAATCACTGGCTTTATCATTGCTCACTCCTAGTTTAAAAGCCAAAATACTTTCAGAAAAGGTTTGCACTGATTTAGACAACTGAGAAGAGTAGCCGCTCTCAGATGAAAAGAGGTGTCCACATTTTACAAAGGGGAGTATTTTATGGGGAGTAAACATCTAAATGCCTATTCAATAGACACAAACATGGCCTTCTATTCACCGTATGGTAGGGGGCAGAATACACCATCTTGCTGCAAATGAATCAAGACTCTGAGTGGCTCACTTTTATCAGATCAAAGGTGATAAAAGAAATGTGTTTTGGAACAACAATAGTATTCAGCTTGATGGAGCATGTGGGCCACATCCCTGGAGAGGATCTGGGTACAGTAAGCCACAGAAAACCCCCTGGCTTTGCTGACAGCTTGGACTGCTCTGGCAGGGGCAGAGTCACTCACTGGATTTGGGGGAACAAGCCCCGCAGGTCTAACTCAAGTCTGTCTCTTCCCTCTCTCTTGGGATCTTCCAGGCCCATGGAGCACCCAAGGTCTGACCTGCTCTGGATCATGTGGCAGGTAATTTTAGTAGAGAGGATGCCTACTGGTGTCCAGGGCTGGGTCGGCATAGGTGGGCAAGTTGTGCTAACATACCAACTGTACCACATATTTCTGTTCTCAAGCAGTTCCCAACCAGCAGCGAAATCAAAACCTGTAACCACTAACCCAGTTCAAGAGAGGATTTCAGAGAGAAGGTCTGTTTCTTTAGGTTAATGCCCAGTCACAGAACAAATGACAAGGCTGTAGAGTGGAGTTAAACCAGAACTTGAGCTGTTAACAGCTCCTAAGTCTTTGCAGAGTATATTTCATTTTATAATTCAAAGTGAATTTCCAGAACAACAAGTACTCAAGTGTGAGTATTCTGATGCACCCACTAAGGCTTTAAGTTCATGATGAATTATCACTGGTTAATAGGTGGTCAAGAGACTCAACCCTGGGAATATGGAATAAATATCCACGAACTCAAATGTTCTAAGCTGATTTTCTATTCTCAACTGTGATTAGCAAGACTTATCAATTTCGTTATGGAACACTCAAAAAAATTTAATACTTGGGAAATATATCTTTGGGGCTCTGCAGCTGGAAGAAAAATATTCTGTAGATGAATCTTCTTGACATTATTTTATCACTATCTTGACAATGTTTTTAAACAGAAGAAATCTGACTCAGCGTGGATTCTCCTTCAAAATGTTTCCTTTGTGTCTTGACATTGTAAGATGGCCTCCGTGGCTGAGCCAAACTTTCTGTGTCTCAAGGGCTTCGGTTTCAACTAACATGGCTTGCATTATGTGCGTGGGGCTCTTTTCTGGAGTTCTAATTTCTGCTCTATTACATGCTAAATGCCCAGATGGCAACATAAGTAAATCGTCCTTCACTTAAGTTCAGTTCAGTTCAGTTCAGTCGCTCAGTCGTGTCCGACTCTTTGCGACCCCATGAATCACAGCACGCCAGGCCTCCCTGTCCATCACCAACTCCCGGAGTTCACTCAAACTCATGTCCACAGAGTCGGTGATGCCATCCAGCCATCTCATTCTCTGTTGTCCCCTTCTCCTCCTGCCCCCAATCCCTCCCAGCATCAGAGTCTTTTCCAGTGAGTCAACTCGTTGCATGAGGTGACCAAAGTATTGCAGTTTCAGCTTTAGCAACAGTCCTTCCAATGAACACCCAGGATCGATCTCCTTTAGGATGGACTGGTTGGATCTCCTTGCAGTCCAAGGGACTCTCAAGAGTCTTCTCCGGCACCACAGTTCAAAAGCATCAATTCTTCGGCGATCAGCTTTCTTCACAGTCCAACTCTCACATCCATACATGACCGCGGGAAAAACCATAGCCTTGACTAGATGGACCTTTGTTGGCCTTAGGAAAGATTAATTGACACACAATAGTAACAATGCGGGAGAAGGCAATGGCACCCCACTCCAGTACTCTTGCCTGGAAAATCCCATGGGCGGAAGAGCCTGGTAGGCTGCAGTCCATGGGATTGCTAAGAGTCAGACACGACTGAGCAACTTCACTTTCACTTTTCACTTTCATGCATTGGAGAAGGAAATGGCAACCCACTCCAGTGTTCTTGCCTGGAGAATCCCAGGGATGGGGGAACCTGGTGGGCTGCCATTTTGGGGGTCGCACAAAGTCGGACACGACTGAAGCAACTTAGCAGCAGCAGCAACAGCAGTAACAACACATATTCAAATGTAGCCCAGTTGGTATGCGAGTATGTGTTTGTATGAGTCCCTATTTTCAAATTCTTGGGACACATACCTAGGAGCAGAATTGCTGAATCATATGGTAATTTTATGCTTAACAATTTGAGGAAGCATCAAACATTTTTCCGCAGCAGGTGCACCATTTTGCATTCTCCAGAGCAGTGCACAAGGTTCCAATCTCTCCACATGGCTCCGATTTCTCCATATACTCATCCGATTTTCCCTTTTTCTCTCCCCATTTATAGCTGCTTTAGTGGGTGGGCAGTGATCTCACTGTGGTTTTCATATACATGTCCCAAATGATTAATGATGCTGAGTAGCTTTCCATGAGCTTATTGGTCACATGTAAGTCTTCTTCGGAGAAATGTCGCTTGGTCTTCTTTTACCCTTTGGTTTTTTGTTGTTGTCATTGAGTTGCATTATGATTCAATGCTCAAAGCAAGACTATTCACGACAGTCAAAAGGTGAAAATATAAATGTCCACGGGCAGATTAATGGATAAACAAAATGCAGTATGTAGAATGTATATATACTGAAATGTTATTCAGTAAAAAAAAAAAAAGATTTCTGATGCATGCTACAACAGGAATGAACCTTGGAAACACGCCAAGTAAAATATACCAGTCACAAAAGGACAAATATTTTACTTACATGATGGACTGCCTATCTGGAATAAGCAAATTGATAGAGACAGAATGTAAAATAGAACTTGGGTGGGGGGATATTATTGCTTAACAAGTACAAAGTTTCTGATTGGGATGATGCAAAAGCTTTGGGAAAAGATGGTGATGAAGGTGGTGCTTTCCCTGATAGCTCAGTTGGTAAAGAATCCACCTGCAATGCAGGCCCCAATTTGAATCCTGGGTTGGGAAGATCCTCTGGAGAAGGGATAGGCTACCACTCCAGTATTCTTGGGCTTCCCTTGTGGCTCAACTGCTAAGGAATCCACCTGCAATGTGGGAGACCTGGGTTTGATTCCTGTCTTGGGAAGATCCCCTGGAGAAGGGAAAGTTTACCCACTCCAGTATTCTGGCCTGGAGAATTCCATGGACTGTATAGTTTATAGGGTCAGAAAGAGTCGGACACGACTGAGCAACTTTCAGTTAAAATTTATGTAACATCATAAATATACTCAACTTGGCTGAACTGTTCACTTTAAAATAGTAACTCTTTTGTTATATATATTTTACCACACACACAAAAAAAAATCAGTTTTGTTCACCTCATGTGTCCAAATATAATTTGGAAAAAAAAAGAAAAAGTCAAGACATAAAAGAAGGGTGGTTTTAGGTGAGGATGGTGGAGCCAGGGGGTCCTGAGGTACTCGGGGAGAGGAAACAGCATTCAGGTTAGGTGGTATCAAGCTCGTAACACTTACAGCTCTACCCTGATCCATGTGCTATGGTGTGCAAATGCTTCAGCCTCTCAGAGCCTCCTTAGTTACACAATCAAAGGTGAGGAAGTGGTGGGAATTAACCTCAGATGGTCACTGTAGGGATACAGGAAGAGGTGGCACTAGTGGTGAAGAATCCACTTGCCGGGCAGGAGACGCAAGAGACACGGGCTCCATCCCTGGGTCAGGAAGATCCCCTGGAGAAGGAATGGCAACCCACTCCAGTATACTTGCCTGGAGAATCCCATGGACAGAGGAGCCTGGAGGGCTACAGCCCATGGGATCCCAAAGAATCGGACAAGACTCAGCGACAAACGCCCAGGAAACTATCTGCCCAAAGGGCCCAATGCGGGGACAGACCTCGGGAACACTCAGTAAGTTTAGCAGGCCTGCACGCCCCCCTGCTAAGACTGCAGTCTTCTCCACGTGACTCGAGCCCAATCGAGACACTGCCCTCTCCATGCTATTCTCTGTGCTCTTCTGAGTCTTTTAAATATTTCATGACAGAATTTTAAAAGCAAGTAAAAATTGCTCCTTATATAACACACTGATGTAACCAAATTGATGGAATTAAGTGTAGGAAAACATTAACCCTCCCTGACATCCTTCAAAAAATCCACTCAGCAGAAGAGGAAAAAAGAAGTCTCAAAGGAAATAAGCTACATGTTAATCGTGGGTACCTCTGAAAGCAGGTCAAGGGATAGGTTTTGATTGTTCTCTTTTTGACTGTCTATATATTACTATTTTTCTGTAATAAATGTGCAAGGAAAAGAGAATAAAAGCCTGGCTCAGAGTCAAGTTCTCTCAAGTTTTCCTTGCCCCTTCCTGCCCTCCGCCACCAGAGGCCATCACTCACGCTCTGTGTATTCCATCTACCTTATCATGAAATGGACTTCCCTGGTGGCTCCATCAGTAAAGAGTTTGCCTACAGTGGAGGAGACCTGGGTTCAGTCTATGGGTTGGGAAGATCCCCTGGAGAAGGGAATGGCTACCACTCCAGCATTCTTGCCCGGAGGCAGAGGAGCCTGGCAGGCTACAGTCCATGGGGTCGCAAAGAGTCAGACACGACTGAGCAATTAACACATCATGATATGGAAGACGGTCCTAGCTCACATTTGCAGGAATTGTACCAGGGCTGGGCCCTCCTCTGAAAATCCTGACACATGTCAACCGATTCACTACTTGCAATAACTGGAGCTGGTGGGTACCATTACCCCCATCCTACAGGGGAAGGAGCTGAAGCCGCAAGGTCACAGTAATTTGCCCACAGTCACTGCCATCCTCTGTGATGAAGCTGGTTCTGCACCCAAACAGTATGGTCCCTGAACCCACACTCTTTCCTCGACACTCTGCCCTCTCCTAGATGTATTCTTAGGGCTGTCACTGCCTTTCTCGTTGTCCACAAGTAACGGCTTTCCTGGCTTCTCTGCCACACTGAAACAGGAGCTACGTCTGATGAATCTCGACCTACAATATCCACGCCCTACTGGGTTCTACTACTGAACCATCGGCTGAACCAGTCAGTGTTCAATGCCACATCCCAAACCGAACGGAATTCTCAAGTTTCTTACAAATAACACACACGCTGCTGCTCCTATTTCCATGAGGGTGGTGGGCGGCCACTGAAAATAAGATCAAAGCGCGGCTCACCCGCCCCCCAAATGAGCCCCTGGCCAGGAGGCGGTTAGCCAGATTCTCTTCAGGAAACTTGGCTTCCCCAGTAACATTCACGTAGATTACTAGGTGCACTTCCGACCCTCACAGTCAAAAGTAAGAAACACGAGACTAGTCGTAGAGAAGACAGGAAAGGTAGGGCTACAGACGCACCTCGAGAGGCGGTGGAAAACGGGGTCCCATAGGGACTTCACCCCTCATGACATCCACCAACTGCCATCAGTGAAGCTCCACAGGCAGGAAACTGAGGGAACGGGCTTAGAAATGGTTAAATCCAACACAGATTTAGTAGGAGAGAAAAACAGAAATCTTTTTAGAACCTCAACATTACTCATTTGGTTCCAGCCTAGGGACAGAGAAATGACGACAACAATAAAGTTGATAATTCGGAGGGACCAACCATAACTCTGGGCTTCCCTTGTAGCTCAGTCGGGTTCGATCTGCCTGCAATGCAGAAGACTAGGGTTCGATCCCTGGGTTGGGAAGATCTCCCCTGGAGAAGGAAATGGCAACCCATTCCAGTATTCTTGCCTAGAGGATCGCATGGACAGAGGAGCCTGTCAGGCTACAGTCCATGGGGTTGCAAGAGTCAGACAGGACTGAGAGACTAAACCACCAATAACAACCATAACTCAGAGGGTAAAGAATCTGCCTGCAGTGCGGGAGACCATGGGTTTGATCCCTGGGTCAGGAAGATCCCCTGGAGGAGGGATGTATTCTTGCCTGGAGACTTCCATGGACAGAGGAGCTTGGCGGGCTACAGTCCATGGGGCTGCAGAAGAGGTGGACACGACTGAGCGACTAAGCACAACCATAGCTCCAGTTTCCCAGGGGGTGCTAATGGTAAAGAATCGCCTGCAAATGCAGGACACATAGGAGATGTGGATTTGATCCCTGGGAAGATCCCCTGGAGAAGGAAACGGAAACCCACTCCAGTATTCTTGCCTGGAGAATCCCAGGAACAGAGGAGCCTGGTGAGCTGCCATCTATGGGGTCGCACAGAGTTGGACACGACTGAGCGACTTAGCAGCAGCAGCAGCATATTGGCATTTGGGAATCTTTAAAAAATAGAGCTAAAGTCTCTTTTTAAAAATAAAAAGGACCAATATATCCAGACAAAACTCCAACCCAAAAAGACACATGTACCCCTGTGTTCACAGCAGCACTATTTATAAAAGCCACGATACAGAAACAGCCTAAAAGTCCATAGACAGATGAATGGATTAAAAAAGATGTGTACATGTACACAATGGAATACCACTCAGCGATAGAAAGAACAAAATAATGCCATGTGCAGCGACGTGGATGCCACCAGAGATTATCATACTAAGTGAAATAATTCAGAAAGACAAATGCCACACAATTATCACTTACACACAGAATCTAAAATACGACACAAATGAACCGATCTACGAAACAGACACAGAATCACAGACTGGTGGTTGCCAAGGGGAGGAGGCTGAAGCCAGCAGATGTAAGCTTTTATACAGAGAGTGGACAAACAAGAAGGTCCGACTGTACAGCACGAAGAACGTATGCAGTACTCTGTGGAAAACCATCATGGAAAAGATTATTTTTTTAAAATGAACACACAGATCTATATACACACACACACACATATGACAGCAGAAGTTAATACAACGTTGTTAACCAATTATACTTCAATTTTTTTAATCAAAAAAATCAAGATAAAAATGAAATAACTCCCATCTCTCTGCCTGTGCACCTCACAGCACTCACATGTGCTGTCGAGGCTTGCCTTTCCCACCTGCCAGGCAGCGTCCCCTCATGGAATGACCCCTTCTCTGGCCGTGCCTGTGAACACCCTGATCTTGGCAGGAGCCAGACCTTTGCTTCCCTCCCGCAGGTTAGCAGCTAAATCCGCTGCCCGTCGATGACATGGCCATAACAGTCGCCCATTGGGTTTTTGTTGTCGTTCTGTCCCATCTTTTAAACCAATGTCCTCATTTATCAGGAATGAACTGAAGCAGCTTTTTCTGGAGAAAGACATGGCTCTCTACTGCCCTTCCGTTAACCCAACTCACTTGCGAAACTTTCCGGAGGAAGAAGGTAAAGGTGAGGGGGAATGTCCCAAGCTCCTAAATGAGAATTACCCATTACCCACTTGGAAGGCAACTGACATTGAAAATTGAAGTGAAGTGAAGTGAAAGTCACTCAGTCGCATGTAACTCTTCACAATCCCATGGACTATACATTCCATGGAATTCTCCAGGCCAGAATACCAAAGTGGGTAGCCTTTCCCTTCTCCAGGGGATCTTCCCAAGCCAGGGATCGATCCCAGGTCTCCTGCATTGCAAATAGGCAGATTCTTTACCAGCTGAGCCACAAGGGAAGCCCAAGAATACTGGAGTGGGTAGCCTATCCCTTCTCCAGCAGATCTTCCCAACCCAGGAATCAAACTGGGGTCTTCTGCATTGCAGGCGGATTCTTTACCAACTGAACTATTAGGGAAAGCACCACCTTTACCACCATCTTTTTCCAAAGCTATCAGGGAAGCCATTGATAAAGAAACTCCCTCTCTATTAGAATACCAAACCAAAAAGATGCAAAGAAAAGCAGACAACCTTATCAGCCAACTCTACTATGCTTCAGTCTGCACTATGAGATCCCAGACAATCCATAATAAGTCACAAGGACACGCGAACTAGGATAAAAGTCCTCTGAAATGATAGTACTGAAAAGCTAGGACAAGTTCCCCATAGGCCCCTCCCTGGAGAAGTGCAGGACAATACACTGCCCACCAGGTAATACCTGCCAAGGATTTAAGATGCTAGAGGAAAGGCATTCATGAAATGCAAAATGCCTGTGATTGTGTTGGGCCCAGAAGCTGTCCCTCTAAGTTCTCTGCAGAGGTGACTAAAACCACGCCCTCCACCTCTTCCCTACCTTCCAGTGATGGGAGGGTCACCTAATGTGCACTTGTGGATTTAAGGTCCCTAAATGAAAAAGGAACCAGATGTGAAAGTTATTACCATTCTGTTCGAAGTACATGAGAAAACCAACTGTGCACAAGTTTACCACACGCCACCTGAAATGGACAAACAAGGGTCCAGTAAAGGGTGGGAGTTTTGAAAGAGATCCCCCAATATGTTCTGGGCCATGAAGAGGAAGGTAACACACATGACAAGTGGTTCACTTTTTTAAGACTCAAAACAAGATCAGACCGGACCAAAAAGGGGTGTGTGAAATGGAAAGGCGGGTCGAACCTGAGTACAGGCAAGAAAGGGGCTCTCACAAAACAAGAGCTAAAGTAGGGAGGAGGAGTTTTCTGTTTTGGAGGTAAATGAAACATCAGACTGCAGAGAACCCTAAAGGATCCTCAAACATTTCTCGGGCACTCTCGAACTCATCATGGAACTCATCAGGTAACTATCCTGGCACGATGAAAATCCCTTTTCTCATCGACTATAAAGAAAGATATCTGCACCTATAGAAGCAGAAAAAAATTAATAGAGACCCAACAGCACCGGTGGGATTGGGGACTATGTGAACCGTTACAAAGTCTAATCACTGTTCAGACATCAGGATTACTGGCCACAAGGGTGAAAAGAAGGCTCCTGACTCACCCTCAACACTGCGGGCAGAAGGAGCCTTTTAAAAACTCCATCAGGGACAGCCACTGGTGGTCCAATGGTTAAGACTTCCAACTCCCAATGCAGGAAGCCTGGGTTTGATCCCTCATCCGGGCACTAGATCCCACATGCCACAACTAAGAGCCTGCTTGCCACAACAAAGATCTGGTGCAGCCAAACAAACACATATTTTAAAATAAAAAACCTCAATCATATCATGTCTCCCACACACTATCTTTCAAAGGCCTCCCATCTCAGTAAGTCCTACCAGCTCCTCCCCGATCATACTCACCCCCTGGAGTCTCCCTGCTTGCTCTCTCCAGCCAGGCCCCAGGGGCCTGGACCCTTTACCTGGATCACTCCCCACACGTTAACACAAGATCTCACCCTCACCCCCTCAACATCTTTGTTCCAAAGTCATCCATGCACGGAATTCCCTGGCTGCCCAGTGGCTAGGATTCTGCACATCCAGTGCAGGGGACGCAGGTTCAATCCCTGGTCCGGGAACTAAGACCTCTCATGGTATGTGACACAGCCTAATTAAAACAAAACAAAGTCACACCATGCAGTTGTTGTTATTTAGTTGCTAAGTGGTATCTGACTCTTTTGTGACCCCATGGACTGTAGCCCACCAGGCTCCTCTTTCCATAGGATTTCCCAGGCAAGAATACTGGAGTGGATTGCCACTTCCTTCTCCAGGGGATCTTCCAGAACCAGGGATGGAACCCATGTCTCCTACTTGCCAGGCAGATTCTTTACCACTGAGCCTCGTGAAATGTACAGTGTCATGTAATTACCATTAAAATGATCATACTGAACAGTTTCACTGCCCTTAAAATTCTATGCTTTACCGATCCGTCAATGCCTCCCTTCCCCAAGCTCCTAGCAACCAACAGTACTTTTACCGTCTCCACAGTTTTGCCTTTTTCAGCAAGTTATACAATTGGAATCATACAGTATGAAACTTTTTTAGATTAGCTTCTTTCACTTGGTAACATGCATTTAAGTTTCCTCCATGTACTCCATGGCTTGAAAGATAGTTTTTAGCACTGAATAAGAAAGTGAAGAGGAACTCAAAAGCCTCTTGATGAAAGTGAAAGAGGAGAGTGAAAAGGTTGGCTTGAAGCTCAACATTCAGAAAACAAAGATCATGGCATCTGGTCCCATCACTTCATGGGAAATAGATGGAAAAACAGTGGAAACAGTGTCAGACTTTGTTTTTTTGGGCTCCAAAATCACTGCAGATGCTGATTGCAGCCATGAAATTAAAAGACGCTTGCTCCTTGGAAGGAAAGTTATGACCAACCTTGATAGTATATTAAAAAGCAGAGACATTACTTTGCCGACCAAGGTCCGTCTAGTCAAGGCAATGGTTTTTCCCGTGGTCATGTATGGATGTGAGAGTTGGACTGTGAAGAAAGCTGATCGCCGAAGAATCGATGCTTTTGAACTGTGGTGTTGGAGAAGACTCTTGAGAGTCCCTTATACTGCAAGGAGATCCAACCAGTCCATTCTAGAGGAGATCAATCCTGGATGTTCATTGGAGGGACTGATGCTGAAGCTGAAACTCCAATACTTTGGCCACCTCATGAGACGAGTTGACTCACTGGAAAAGACTCTGATGCTGGGAAAGGTTGGGGGCGGGAGGAGAAGGGGACGACGGAGAATGAGATGGCTGGATGGCATCACCGACTCTGTGGACATGAGTTTGAGTGTACTCCGGGAGTTGGTGATGGACAGGGAGGCCTGGCGTGCTGTGATTCATGGGGTCGCGGAGAGTCGGACACGACTGAGCGACTGAACTGAACTGAACTGAACTGAATGTCCCATTGTCTAGATATTCCACGGTTTATTTACCCATTCACCTACTGAAGGACATCTTGGTGGCTTCCAAGTTTTGGTAATTATGAATAAAGCTTCCACAGACATCCATGTGCAAAGATTTTGTGTGGATGCTTGTATGGTTTTAATAGCATCTTACGAGGAGAGAAATGTAAAGTACAACCTTCATGAGCTGAAGACAAAATAGGCTTCACACTCTCTAAGGAAGTCCCTCTTTCTAAGAATATTGCTGAGAAGCTAAATTTGTCAAAGAAGGCTGGTTTTAGTTTTATACACACATGAATCCAACTCTAACACTATGGTTTTTTTTCATGCACTTCAAATGGATCATAAACTCAGAAACATAATATAGGTTTTGAATATTTTCTCTTGTTCCTATTAATAATGCTTCTCTGTGGGATTTTGTCATCAACTCCATTACACTTAGCCCATTTCCCGCAACTAGCACCACCAGCCCCTGAGTTCTGTTGGGGCATCTACCATACACCCCACACCCATCCATGCCTGAATCCCACAAGCCTGTCACTAAGACACATAGCAGGTATTGAGAAGAACTGTTGACTTGAAAATGCATTTTGAACATTCAACCAAGCATTCAACCAAAAATGTGACAAATTTCAAGGCAAAGACTCATAAAAGTCCCTTGGGACTTCCCTGGCAGTCCGGTGATTAAGACTCCAAGCTTCCAACGTAGGGAACATGAGTTTGATCCCTGATTGGGGAACCAAGATCCCACACACTGAGTGGCGTGGCCAAAAAATGGAAGAGAAAAAGACTCATGACAGTCCCTGGACCACAGATACAGAAAGAAAGTAGAAGAGCATTCACTGACTCAACCATGTCAAAATCTACACACTGACTGGTAAACAAAAACTAGAGAAAGGGGACATCTCAAGTCAGAGAGATCCATCTCTTCAGAAAAGGGGAGCTCACCACCTCCAAGCAGACTGCACGCAGGCTCGTGGGCCCTCGGGGCTCAAGGCCCACCAGTCACAGCACGTTGAAGGGGAAACATGAGGAAAGATGCGACCCAAGAGCCCTAACGTGTTTCAAGCCATGAAACACTAGAAACCATTTCTAAAGTCAAAACCCACACTCAACAATTTCTAAAATCAAAATGTCTTCCTACTATTGAAAACCCCCACACAACCATACTACTCAGGACTGAAATCCTGGGCTGTGTCACACCAGGTTTAAAAGCTCAAATGGCAAGGGCTTCCCTGCTGGTCCAGTGGCTAAGACTCAGGGTCCCAATGCAACCGGCCAAGATTCAATCCCTGGTCAGGGAACTAGATCCCACAGGCCACAACTAAGACTTGGCACTGCCAAAAAAATAAATATTTTTAAATTTATTTAAATAAATTTAACCAATTTAAAATTTTAAAAAATTCAAATGCAACTACAAGGCATTTCAGAAGGCCCTCCATCTTAAATTTGTAAATGCAGACGTTTACAAAATGTCTACTCAAGGCTGACATTTTGCAGACGAATTTCCCACATCCTGTATTTACCACATTCAAAGTATTCTTGGTCCTTCATACCCACCAGCACCTGTGACTTAAAAAGAGAATCAGAGAGGAGGCCAGGTGGATAAACAGACAGGGGTCACCCGAACTAAGGTGAAGAATTTCAGTCTGATTTCAGATTACAGAAGTAGAAGAGGCTGGCAATTTGAGTTTAAATGCCAACTTGATGTGTTCTTGAAAAGACAGAAATATTTAACATTCGGATATGCTTTTTTTGCTTTCTTTTAAACCATAAAGTCCCAATGAAAAAGTAATCCATGTACAATGTATCCAATTATTTGGAAAAAAGCAGGCAAGCACTCCCATGTTCCCTTGATCTAGCAACAAAATGGTGTGTTTTCCCATTTTGGTTAATTTCTCCACTGCTGAAAATTATTTCCAGATAATTGATACAAGTTGAGTCTTGATACATAATACCTCTATTACAGGTCTGTCTAGTCAAAGCTTTGGTTTATCCAGTAGTCACGTACGGATATGAGAGTTGGACCATAAAGAAGACTGAGTGCCGAAGAATTGATGCTTTTGAACTGTGGTCTTGGAGAAGACTCTTGAGAGTCCCTTGGACTGCAGGAGATCCAACCAGTCCATCCTAAAAGAGATCAGTCCTGGGTGTTCATTGGAAGGACTGATGCTGAAGCTGAAACTCCAATACTTTGGCCACCTGATACGAAGAGTTGACTCCTTGGAAAAGACCCTGATGCTGGGAAAGATTGAGGGCAGGAAGAGAAGGGGACAATAGAGGATGAGACGGTTGGATGGCATCACCGACTCAATGGACATGAGTTTGAGCAAGTTCTGGGAGATGGTGAAGGACAGGGAAGCCTGGTGTGCTGCAGTCCATGGGGTCGCAAAGAGTCAGACACAACTGAACAACTGGACAACAATATAGACAGAAACTTCTGTACATCACAAGGACCCCCAAGGATATAACGTGCTGCCCCAAGCAACTGGCTCGCCTAATGTCCAAGAGATAGGGACCGCTCAGGTAAAGACGACTTGGGTCTCTTCACTTCTAGCCCAGTGTTCTTTTCATATTTTATTGGATAAACACTAGCAAATAATAATGATAATCATTTTGCTTAAATACAAATGATTGAGCTTATTTACCTCCCTCACCTAATTTTTTTAAAAAATTAAAATGACCATTGATTTTTAAGGGCCCAAAGAGAAAACTCGCTAGACCCTAACAGGAGATCATTTTTGGCAATGTCAACACTGACACTGGACCTACCCAGAGAAAACCTTCGAACCACGACCAAAGAGCTGAGTAATAAAACTCCCACACTCATATTCATGCTATCTATACAACAATTAGAATCACTCTCCAAAGGACCTAAAACATCAGTAGGGTAGATCTGTTCATGACTAAATGGCCCATCAGGCATTTACACAAAACTAGATTCCTCTAAATACTGAAAAGAGTGGAGCAGAAACTAAGTGACCAAATTGGTTGTTTGTCGCTGACTCTTAGAAAGAAATACTGAAGATGTACTGACTGTTCCAGAAACACAGGAAAATCAGAATGGGGAAGAACCACAGAGGCCTGGGGGAGCTGAGCGTGCAGGCTGTCCGCGGGTCCACCTGGGCTTGCTGGGCAGAGCTGTCATTTTCCTCACCTGAAAAGCTGGGCTTCCCTAGTAGCTCAGATGGTAAAGAATCTGCCTGCAATGCAGGAGACCCGGGGAAGATCCTCTGAAGAAGGAAATGGCAATCCACTCCAACATTCTTGCCTGGAGAATTCCATGGATAGAGGAGCCTGGCGGGCCACAGTCCATGGGGTCGCAAAAGAGTCTGCCACAACCGAGCAAGTAACACACGCACAAAGCTGGGATGATAACAGTTCACTGGGTTACTGGGAAGATTAAATGCATTAGTCCATGTTAAGCGCTTAGAACTGAGCCAGGCACGTGACATCCCTGGTGGTCCACAAGCTATGACTCCACACTCACAATGCAGGGGGCACTGGTTTCCTCCCTGGGTGGGGAGTTAAGATCCCGGATGCAGCGTGGCATGGCCAAAAATAAAACTGTGCCAGGCAGAAAGTAAATACTTAATGTGCGTGTGTGCCAAGTCACTTCAGTTGAGCTCACCTCCTTGTGACCCTATGGACTGCAGCCCACCAGGCTCCTCTGTCCATGGGATGAGTGGGTTGCCATTTCCTTCTCCAAGGGATCCTCCCAACCCAGGGATTGAACCCAGGTCTCCTGCATTACAAACAGATTCTTTTACCCTCTGAGCCACCAGGGAAGTTGGGAATTGAATCAATGCATTAGAAAAATAAATAACAACAGTTATAACCTAGAGGCTGGAACAGGAAAAGCTTTCAATCAACCCTTGTGGCTTTTGCCTTTTCCACTCGGATTGAACTCCATGCTTGGTTTGCGTGCAGGCAACTGCAATTACCTCCAGTCTTCCTTCCAAAACTAAAACCACGAAGATCTGTCAACCCTTGATTTTTCTTCCAGGCGTGATTCTGCGGCCTCATGCCCTCCCTGTCTGGGGAGAATCTTCATTACCACGTTCCCCATTTCCATCAAAGCCTTCAGTCCTCATCACACAGACTGATGCTGTTTGACCAGCAAAGAGTCCCACAGATAACAGGGCCCCGATTGCTCCATTTGGACTCCCCTGGGATTTCAGAGACTTTCACCTGCACCTCTAGCAAAAGATAACCCAGGTCTTTGGAATGAACTTCTAGCTCTGAAAGTAATTAACTGCAATCCTCTCTCTCATCAGCACCCCATTCCCACCCCACTCCATTCCCTTTCTCATAATAAAACAGAACTCCGCTGAGCATCAGTTAGGAGCAGAGGGAAAATCCTGTGCTTCGCTGGTTTCTTCCCAAACTAAACACACTTCTGTAAACCTGACTCAGTTGCGGCCCAGCCTGCACATGTATCAGGGCACCCAGCGCTTCCGGAGATGAGCTTTTGTTTACCCACTGTCAAGTGGGTATTTCCCAGCCCGCCTCTCCTCCCATGGCGACTAGTGGCAACCACCCGGACCCCCCACCCAGGCAACCAAATGTGACATCAAAGGAGTCCCCGAGTGGCCATCTGTCCCTGCCATGCCAATGTTTATGCAATGTGGGCAGGAGAGGCACAGGACGACCAAAGAATCCAGGGTGTCTGGCTCCAACAAATCCAAGGCAGTGACAGCCCAGGCCATGTGAGCTACCGAACAGAACAGTGGTGAAAAAGCCCTCCGTCTGGCTGCAGAGGCTCCTTCTTCTTAAAAAGATGGCTGCAACTACCTTTTTAATGGCTACCTTTTTTTCTTATTGGCAGATAATTGCTTTACAATACTGTGCTGGTTTCTGCCATACATCAACATGAATCAGTCAACAACTGTTTGACTTTCTTTCCTGATGGTGTGCAAGAAACGAGCTGGATACATCTCACCTGTGGGCAGGCAGCTAAAAATAAAATCGGCTCCCTAATTTTGCAGTAATTTTGTGATATTTTTCAAATATTACGCATCCTGCCAAAAAGGTCCACTTCAGTATGGCATCTCACGCTGTGCTGACATTACCAGACTCATGAACGCTGAAGTGCTAAGGGGAACTGGCTAAGGCAGAAATGCAGAGATTAGACACGAACCCAGGAGTTTCAGAATTCTAGAATCCTCATCCTAACGCCTCTGCTTTTATCTAGAATGGCATGTCAAGAAGCATGGGAGCAGCCATGGATGTAAAAGCCAGATAAAGCACAGTTCAAGTCCAGGGTCACCATGTCAGGGTGAGTTTGGTAAAGTCACGTGGGTGCCATCAGCTGGACTTGGTCAGAATGCCATGTCCAAGGAGGTGCTGAGGTTCAATCACGGACTCTGTTGAGAGCACCGAGCAGAAAGCAAGGCACACAGCACCTGCTCGATGGACATGGACCCTTCTCTGCAGCATCTTCAGTTCCAACCCCGTCCTCGCTCCGGGACCTTGAGGTGAGACACACCCAGGAGGCAAAGCATGTCTGAATCTCTCTGCCAAAGAGGAGAGGTCACCGTGAACAGTGGGGCTGACCACCAGCTCGCACTGAACACACAAACTCTGCTGAAGCACGTCATTAGTATCCTTCAAATGGCAGGGAAGCACTTGATGAAATGCTTTCACCTACCATTTTCATGAAGTCTGTCAAACCACATCCCAAGAATTGGAAGAGAGACCGCATTATTCATCACACAAATCTGCTTCCATTCCCCCAGGGAGGGGAAGACGGCTAACCACCGTGCTTGAAGCCAAGAGATGATCCATCCACCCTGTGATTCAGCCTGAACAGCTGCAGCGTGAAAGCGCAACACGAGCTCACTCAAAAGTGGGCTGACAATTTTCAGATTTGCCCCCTCACTTATCTTATTTTTTTCAAGTGTGTTCGTTGACCTCGACTTCCCTTCATTCACAGAACCGGGAAACAACCGTGGCATTTCTCTGGACAGCGTGGGCCAGGTTATGATGCATCCCCGAAGAATCAGATCAACACACGCTTACTCTGTGGTTCCGGGCACCATCACAGCACTCAAGGATTTACAGTTGAGTTGGGAAGAAAAAAAGATTAAAAAGGCAACATCTGACTAGTAATACAGGGCTCTGAGGGGGGAAAAAATGACTCGGGGCTGGAAGAGACTGGAAAGGCAGCAAGAGAAGGTGGGCTGACACTGATTCCGAAAGACAGCCGGGGTTCGGTCACCAGAGGGGGAGACGGGACGGACACTTGTCCGGAGACAGGACTCGGAAAGGCTGTTCAGAGATCAGCTGGGCCGATTAGCCACTCATCAAACGAGGATTGACACAACAGCCTGTGGCAGTCCGAGAAGGCAATGGCACCCCACTCCAGTACTCTTGCCTGGAAAATGCCATGGACGGAGAAGCCTGGTGGACTGCAGTCCATGGGGTCACTAAGAGTTGGACACGACTGAGCGACTTCAGTTTCACTTTTCACTTTCATGCATTGGAGAAGGAAATGGCAACCCACTCCAGTGTTCTTGCCTGGAGAATCCCAGGGACGGAGGAGCCTGGTGGGCTGCCATCTGTGGGGTTGCACAGAGTTGGACACGACTGAAGCGACTTAGCAGCAGCAGCTGTGGCAGTTGCTCTAACCCACGATGAGGCAAATATACAGAAGAGGACGACCAGCCCTACCCTGGAGAGACACACCGGAGTCTTTGGGGAATCAGGCAACTGTGGTTCAGATCCTCTCTCCTCCTTTCCTAACGCTGTCACTTGGAACAAGTTCCTTAACCCAGAGATGAGAACTCACACTTAAGTTACTTAGTGGAAGCAGTTTCACAGAAAACCAGTTGGGGAGTGAGAGAAAGAGGCCACCAGAGCTCTCTGGAGACAGGACAGGGAAAACCTCAAGAGTCTGCCTGACATACCCACACCCAGCTCTGGCTAAGGATTGCCTCAAGGGACAAGGACTCCATGGTCAGAGGGGCATCAAGCCTCGAGGCTGGCTCGCCAACAAAGAGAAGGGAATGCTGGCATATGGGGCGAAAGCACGTGGGGGAAGCCGATATGCACAAACGACAACGTGGATCCAGACAGACGGGACCGAGCACAGACAGCATGCGCCTCAGGGGTGAATGTTGTTTCATTATTGTTGTTTGTATCATTTACCCCTTAACAAAGGGCCAGCAACCCAACCATGACAATGCAATGGGATTCAAAGGAGAGCAAGGGCTGCCAGTCTGGATCCAGGTGTGGCCAGGGTAACAGGTAAGACAGGAAGAACAGGTCACAGCAAGACCTGCAGAGGAGAGCCCAAGATGCTGGTAGGAAGAAAACTGCAGGGGTCAGGAGGCAAAAGCGCAGCGCCACCACAAAAGAAAGAAACAGAACGACCAGAGGATCCGGCAGCCCCACATCTGGGTATTGACCCAAAATCAATGAAAGCAGGATCTCAAAGAGACGTGCGCCGTCCCACGTCCACTGCAGCATTGCTCACAGCAGCCAAGATGGGGACGCCACCCAAAGGCCCAACAATGGAGGAAGGCGGGGAAAAGGCAGCACACACACACGTGCACACACACACACGAGTATTATTCAGCCTTAAAAAAGGAAATCCTGCATCTGCAACAGCATGGATGACCCCTAGGAACACTGCGCTGTGTGAAATAAGCCAGTCCCAGAAAGACAAATGGTGCATGCTTCCACTTCCATGAGGTTATCTGAAATAGTGAAACTCATCATGAAAGCGAAGGCTAGCATGGGGGTTGCCAGGAGCTGGAGGGAGGGGGGATGAGGAGGTGCAAATCAACGGGTATGAAATCTCAGGCATGCCGGGTGAGCAAGTTCTAGAGACTCGCTGTGAAATACCGCACCGACTGCTAATACTGTACTGAACACTTAACCTGGTCAGAGGGCAGATTGCGTGCTGTGTTCTTATTACAGTAAAAAAAAAATTTAATTGCAGGGCTCATGCCTCAGGAAGCATCGGTGATTCAGCCTCTCCATCAAGCTGGAGATCCCTTATTTGTTCAGATTCTGGATCAACTGGCATAGGACCCAAATCTGATCTGTGTTAAATAGTAGAGCATTATGTCACCTACTAACAAGGCTTGCGTGGCTACATTCATGGGAGGAAAGCAAGCTTGTTTGCGTGCTGTTTCTTACATTTGTTTGTTGTTGCTGGCCATGCCATGTGGCATGTGGGATCTTAGTTCCCCAACCCAGGATGGAACCCAAGCCCCTGCCATGGAAGCATGGAGTCTTAACCCCTGGACCACCAGGGAAGTCCCTGGAGGAAGGCAAACATGGAAAGAATAACTATACATGTATAGTTAGAAAGCCCCTTTGGGTCTAAACCATACCCGCCCAGTGACGTTAACTGGGAGATGTTACTCAGGGCAGACGGCACTGTCCCCACGTGGCAGAGGAACTTTAGAGCCACGAGTCCCCTTTTGCTGGACTTCCTAGAAAAGTCTCAGGCCACAAACGGGAGGCAGGAAAGGTGTCTGCTCCGCGGAATTCTTTTCTCCAAGTGCCTGTAAACCAGACACTTTTCCCACCTGGATCCTTCCAGCAGGAAGCCCCTTGCGTCTCAAGCAATGATGGGACCTCATCTGGGCACAGCTGTGAAGGCCACATGAAGTACCCCACTGCAACCAAACCTACTTCCCAGTTCAGGCGAAGACTCAACCTCCCTGTTCCAAGGAACCTGATCTCATGTACAACAGCCCCAGAAAAAGCCCATCTGCTACCAAGCTTTCCCCACTGCTCTCCAAATTGATTCTTTCTTCCCCTTTTCTGGTGTCTTCCCCTTTTCTGAGGGCAGGCAAAGGAAAAGTCAAGAAAACAAAGGTAGGAAGGTTATTCTGGAAAGTCTCTAAAATGATGTAATTTGAAAATCAATGGGAACCTTCTTCCTCACGACTCAAGGTGGAAGCCATCAGTGCATGTGTATGGAGGCTCCCAAAGGGCAGACCCACTCGGCTCACAGTGGCCCTGACTGGGATGCACCCCTATCACCTCCTCATCAAGCCTGAAAGATTGATCTGTCTATGTGGACGACCCAAGAAGAAAGGGGCCCTAAGTGGCCCAGACAGTAAAGAATCTGCCTGCAATGCAGGAGACCCAGGTTCAATCCCTGGGTCAGGAAGATCCCTTGGAGAAGGGAATGGCAAACCACTCCAGGATTCTTGCCTGAAGAATCCCGTGGACAGAGGACCCCGGTGAGCTACAGTCCAGGGATCCTTGAGTTGCCAAGAATAGGACACGACTGAGCGATTAACCCTTTCACTTTCAAGCATCAGAAAGTTCCCAGGAAATCCGTTTCAAAGTCTCAGTTTCTGAGCACGTAGAAATCAGAACCCCTCTTCTCATCAAAACAGTCACAGATAATGAAACTTCTATCGTCCTGGATAGGAGGATTTCAATGGATCCTAAGACAAGAAGGACTTTAAAAGCTTGCCTCCTCACGTCCCAGCCTTCCGCAAACACCCCACTTACCCCATCCCAAACAGGAGACGCTTCTCAAAATCTCTAAACGTGCCATCTGCTGGGGCAGCTCACGTCCTAGGTGAGAGGCTAGGACCCAGAGCCTTCACATCCCAAGGGACCAGCCCCCCTGCTCCTGGCTTCGGGTCGAGAGGGGTGGGGCTCAGTCCACTGTGGTTCTACCCACAAGAGCAGACACAGGAAAGCAATGGGTTCTGTGCTCACCTTTCATATTCCTCTAGAGGTTATGAGATCCTTCTCAGCAACCTCATTGTGATAACTTAGGAAAAGTACCTCATATGTTGTAGACGGGCTTCCCTCATAGATCAGTTGGTAAAGAATCTTCCTGCAATGCAGGAGACCCGGGTTCGATTCCTGGGTTGGGAAGATCCCTTGGAGAAGGAAATGGCAACCCACTCCAGTATCCTTGCCTGAAGAATCCCACTGGCAGAGGAGCCTGGCGGGCTACAGTCCATGGGGTTGCAAGAGTCGGACATGACTTGGCGACTAAACCAACAACACCACCATGTTATAGATGCTCAATAAATCAGTATTTAGTATTCATAATCTAACAAGCAATTTGTATCTGAATAATCAAAGAAGCATTTGAGTGTATGCTAAGTCGCTTCAGTCGTGTCCAACTCTGTGCAACACTATGGACTGTAGCCCACCAGAATCCTCTGTCCATGGAGTTCTCCAGGCAAGAATACCAGAGTGGGCTGCCGTGCCCTCCTCCAGATCTTCCCAACCCAGGGGTCGAGCCTTCATTTCATACGTCCCCTGCACTGGCAGGCAGGTTCTTTACCACTAGCACCGCCTTCGCTTACCAGGCCCTTATACAACTATGGCTTCATACAAAGCACTTTGGCCATGGTTATTTTTGCCCACCAAAATCTCATAATGTATGAAAGCCCGAATTGTCAAACACTAGAGCAAATGAGTCCAAGGTACCGCACGAGGCGCTATGACCCAGCTCAAGATCTTACAAATCCATCCAGAACCACTAAAAAAGACAGCTTTCCAAAAGTGATGACCTCTCACCGTCAAGTTTCACCAGTGAATGGTATGCTAATACTTTGTTCTCAAGCAAAGGAATCAAAATAAACTAGGGAAGCATTGCAGCAAAACACCTGGGAAGACTATGGGCCCTCTTGTTCTCCGTTCTCATAAAAACACCAGCTCAAACAAACAGCAGCTCCGGTGCTGTTACTCAGCCCTCGGGGTCATAGCAGACAGGCCAGGTCAAGGGCAGCTGGTTAACCAATCTGCCGACTTGGAAAATAACCCCATGGCAAAGGCCAATTCACTCTGCAAAATGTAAACCCAGACTCGCTCCTTGGGCAGAATAGCAAATGATGTTGGCACCACACCATAAAGCCTTTCTCCAGCTCACAATCCTTCCCCAGGCCCCAGCTCAGCCCATTGCAACACTGGATGGCTAAATAAATCTTAACTAATTATGCCACAGATTCTCCCAGTATCTATTCAGAGGAGAAACCCCAGGGAGAACAAACAGCTTGAGTTTGGAGACTTCAATAATGCTACAGTCCTTTGTGCAGGAATATTACCTGGCCAACCTCCTCCACCCTTTGCTCTTCATTTCCCTTCTTGGCTAAGAGGTCAGAAGTAGCATTCAACGATCCATATCTCCCCGCAAAGCACGGACGAACTCCAAGCCCGGGAAGAAGACGCTCAGAAAATGCGGCGGAAATACGCAATCAATGTGGCAATCAACCCCAAGCATCTCCCAGCTAAATTCTGTAGTAACTAAAGTTAACAAACTCTGCCTTCAAAGGAGCAACCCCCCGGACCTACATCCCAGGTTCTGAGCTTTGTTCTCATTTCATTTGTGCCCTGTGTGTGCTCAGCCGCTTCAGTCGTGTCCAACTCTTTGCAACTCCATGAGTGCAGCCCGCCAGGCTCCTCTGTCCATGGGATTCTCCAGGCAAGAATACTGGGGTGGGCTGCCATTCCCTTCTCCACATTTGTACCCTGTATGCGTTAGTCGCTTAGTCGTGTCCGACTTTGTGACCCCATGGACTGTAGCCCGCCAGGCTCCTCTGTCCATGGGATTCTCCAGGCAAAAATACCAGGGTGGGCTGCCATTTCCTCCTCCAGAGGATCTTCCTGACCCAAGGACCAAACCCAGGTCTCCTGCACTGCAGGCAAATTCTTTACCATTTGAGCTACCAGGGAAGCCCAGATGTGTACCCTAAAGACAGCCCAAAAAAAGAAAGAAAGGGAGGGAATTAGAAGAGAGCAGTGAGACTCTCAAGGGGGTGAAATGAACTGAAGGAAAATATACAATAATCCCAGGAAGGTGACGATGGTGAGAGTTGCACAACAATGTGTGTGTACTTCATGCCGCTGAACAGTACGTGTGTGTGCGTGTGCTAAGCTGCTTCAGTCGTGTCTGACTCTTTGCAACCCTTAGGGATTATAGCCTGTCAGGTTCCTTCATCCATGGGATTCTCCAGGGAGCAATACTGGAGTGAGTTGCTACGTCCTCCTCCAGGGAATCTTCCTGACCTAGGGATAGAACCAGAGTCTCCTATGTCTCCTGAATGGCAGGAGGGTTCTTTACCACTAGTGCCACCTTATAGTAGAAATATCAGAAAATGTGGTGGAAATACAAAATCAGTGTAGTATTCATCAGCCCCAACCGTCTCCCACCATTTTAAAATAGTGTGTTGTAGATTATGTCACCTTTTCCACAATTAAAAAAAATTTTTTAATTTAGAAAAAAAGTGGAGGGGGAAATGTACAGTCAGTTTACCTTCAATTTACTGGGATAAGATGAAAATATGGAAAGGGACCCTGGTAATTCCACTTGCCTGGAATTTAAAAAAAAAAAAAGATAGAAGTGGTTTGTTTCATGCTACTGCAATAACTTTTCACATTTCTGGAAGGAAGGCATTGAAAGAACTGTGACCTTGGACAACGGTAGCAGAGGAAAACACTCCACGGGCTGCAGTTTACTATCTACTTTGTGCCAAACCACGAGATAGGTACCTTACGTGAAAACTCAGAGAAATCTCACTAAGGTCCCCCAAAGTAGTTTTCACTACCTCTGTCTCACAGTAGGGGACCCACAGGCTCAGAAAGGTTAGGCAATTTTCCCAGGGCCACACAGCTAAAACTGAGAGCAGGAATTCAAATCCAGCTCTTTCTGACTCCAAAGTTATTGTTCTTACACCACCACCACCACATACTCAGAAAGATTTTCTGAGGAAACTTTAAAATGTCAAGGCTCATGCATTAAATATGAACCAAACTGAAACATTCTTCCTCAGTCATTACAACAAATTTGCTCTGTCTCAGTACAAAGTAAACTTGTATTGTTAAGTGGGTTGAAATCACCTTCAATTCACATTAAATTATCAGTAAGCCTTGGGTGAATTCTAGTAAGATGTTTCCAAAACAATTTCACAGGGTGTGTCCCAGTGAATATGCAAAACCCACCCTACAACAATTTGCTCCAACAGGTATGATACTCAAGAACACAAGGTATGCTTTAATGAAACTGGAAAACATGTCAAAGACACACAAATACACAGTATCTTCCTCCATTCAACTAGGAGACTCAGTTATTTAGTTTTAAAGGCTTTTGAAATCTTTTTTGACAGAGTTCCATAGGGCACAATTTTTTTAATGCATGTAAACTTACAAGAAGTTGTGTCTGTTTATGCTTCATTTAAAATATAAACAAAATTAAAGTTAGGTCTTTCAAAAATGAATAAAACTGATAATAAATCAGCAAGGTTGATCAAAAAGAAAAAAGGCACAAATAACCAATTCCAGAAATGAAAAAGGAAACATTTCTACAGATGCTATACTCTTGAAAAATATTATGAAAGGATATTTATTATGTGTAACTTTATATAAATAGGTTTAAGATGAAACGGGAAAATCCCTATTAAAAAGAAAACAAAACTAGTTACTAAAAACAAGATCATCTTAATAGCCTTACTTCTACGGAATAAACTGAACTTGCAATAATAAAAAAATAAAATCCAGGGACTTCCTTGGCGGTCCAAGGGTTAAGACTCCACAATACCAATGAAAGTGGGGTAGTTTCAATCCCTGGTCAGAGAACTGAGATCCCACACGCCCTGCAGCGCAGCCAAACAATATAAATAAATAAATAAGATAAAATTTAAACATCCAGAACCCATCCAGGTTACTTATGGGTGAGGTACAGAGGCCACAAGAAAACAATGATATAGAAGTTGTAACGCCTGCAAGGTCATAGAGCATAATTAATACACGTTTCAAATAGCTTCATGATGATGTCCCCTGGCAGTCCCATGCGACAGTGTCTAGAAACCTTTCTGAATAATATATTCCCCCTTCCCTAGCTGAGGATTACTGTTCCATAAAACTCCACAAACAAGGGCCTATTAGTCAGTTTGAGCAGCACTATCATGAGATCGAGTCTGGTTGTCTTTCCTGTTGAGTAAGTTACTAAAGGCTCGTTGGCGGGGTAGGAGGAATCAGCATCAAGTTCATCCCCACCTGCATGTTCTTTCCTGAGCCCACAACAAGCTAGAAAGCAGGGCTCCAGCAGCCCAGACCATGCCTCCTGTTGTTTTTCCCCGGCACGTGTGCATGCTCGTGCTCAGTAGCTAAGTCATGACTGACAGTCGGTGCAACTCCATGGACTGTAGCCCTCTGCAGCCAGGCTCCTCTGTAAGTGGGATTCTCCAGGCAAGAATACTGGAGTGGGTTGCCATTTCCTCCTCCAGGGGAATCTTCTCCACCCAGGGACTGAACCCCAGGTCTCCTACATTAGCAGGCAGATTCTTTACCACTGAACCACCTAGGAAGCCCAGCATGTGTCTAGATTGGTTTAAAAGTAACTTCATTCTACTTCTGTATCATAAACTTGGAGCAAGCTAGAAGGTGAAAGTAAACGAAGGCTAAGACTGTGGGCACAGCATTCCGTCCCCCAAGCCCCGAAGTTCAGATGGAAGGTGGGCTGGAGACGTCAGGCTGGTGCATTCTAGCATTAGGAAAATGACAGAATCGGCCACTAACATCCCCCAGTCACACACACCCCAGAACTCGGAGAAGTCCTTACAACATAAAACTTGGTTTTCGACAAATATAATAAGATCCACACATTCATTCGCTTTCGCTTCTGGCTCAGAGAGTAGGACAATTCTCTAAAAATTCTTACAAAAGATCAGCTTACAACACACACACACAGCTCCCACCGCTCCGCACTAACCTGTTGATCAGATATGAAATAGATGACACAGATAACAGTTAACCTCCAGGCCTCCACCTAACCGACCCTGCAGTGAGGAAACACTACACAGGTCAAAAGAAAGCTCCTTGAGGAGCTCAAAATAAAACCTAAAGAATGCCCGCATTTGTCCAAGCTTATCCTCTGCTGAGACAAGTGAAGTGTCTCTTGCAATCAAACCAAGCTCAGTGCCACCCTCCACCCGAACTTCCTCTCCCCACCCCACCCGAAATCGACTTGGGCAATCAATCCAAAGACAAGTCAGCTGCCACAGAAAACTAACATTTTTCAAGAAAAAAAGTTCCACATAAATAAATAACACCTCAATAGCCAGAAACCCTGGAACTGTACTCACTCAATCAGACAGAATTAATGGGAAACGTCAACTTCCCAGGCTTCACTCCAGGATTCCCACCCAGGAGCCTGTTAGCACCACAGCTTCGGAATATTCCTTCGGAAGTTTCTGTCACCTAAAATCCCGAGACTTTCACGGGGTTCATTTTCAAAGACGTGGAAACTGAACGCGCGGCAGGGCAGCCTAAGACAAGGCGCATTTTTGGTGGATAACAGGATCCCACAATCTCCTTCCAGAACCCAGATTCAGTGAGATCCTTGGTTACAGAAGGAGCGCGCGCGGAAGTGGGTGGGGGATGAAGCGCTTTCAAAACCCCGAACCCCTTTCCCCAGGAACCAGAACCCACTTGGGTGGTGTCCCCGGGCAGCCCCAGCGCAGCGCCGAGACGCGCCCCGCGGACCCCGGCGCACAGGTCCCCGCGCGGCGGCTGCGGAGCCCGGGCTCCCACCGGGCCTCTCGCCGCCCAGGGCTGGCCCACACCTCCCAACACAAAGAAATCTGCCGGCGAAAAGAACCGGGTTTGAAATTCAAGCTCACCGCCAGTCAGCGAGGCGCACATGCCGCTCGCGTCCTGCTTCCCATCTCTCAGAACTTCCAGTAACAGAAATGAGGAAGCAGCCAGCCTTCCCCGGGCTCCAGGCGGTGGGAGTGGGCGTTCCCTTGTGAAGTTTCGTGCTGTGATGAATCTGGTCATTCGGGTGTGTACAGGAGGGATTGTGGCTCCTCCCCGCACACCGTCGCCTCCCTCCTCTCCGCCTCCTCCGATTCAAGTCTCCCCTTTGGTGTGCGCAACGCCGTGGACTCCCCAGCGCCCAGCTCCTCGCACCCTTAGGGGAAATTAATTCCTAACAGGTTTTACCCATTTTACAGACGAACCTGGTCTCCCTGCTGAAAGTCTATTTTTCGAAAGCACGTGGCAAGAAAGCAGTGCCCCTTATCGGATTTCAGTTCAGTTCAGTCGCTCAGTCGTATCCGACTCTTTGCGACCCCATGAATCACAGCACGCCAGACCTCCCTGGCCATCACCAACTCCCGGCGTTCAGTCAAACTCATGTCCATCGAGTCGGATCTCATCCTCTGTCGTCCCCTTCTCCTCCTGTCCCCAAGCCCAGAGGCTATATATCTTAAATAACTGCACAGTACCCGCTCTTCCCCGGCAGGAATATGGGTAGTTCAGCAAGTGGAGACCTAATTTCCTGAATATCTAGTTTAAAAGAGTCGAGGAGAGAAAAAAGAAAAAAACACTTTCAGTTGCTTATTTTTCCTTTAAAGCCTATTACAAAATATTTCAGGTATACAAAAATATATTTGAAAATAATATAATAAACCAGACAACTTAAAAAAATTAAAATTACCAATCTTGTTGAAGCCATCCGTAAACTCCTCCCTGAAATGCATCCCCCTGCCCCTCCTCTTTGAAATATAACTGCTGTAAATTTGATTTCCCATGAGCAATTTCTATATCACAGTTTCTAAAATTTCTAAAGGACACAAGCCAACAAAGTTCACGTGAAAGCAGTCCAGTGGTATCTTTCAGCTGGGCTTGCTCTTGGTTCCCAAACAAAAGTTCACTTAAATAAAACTTAAAAGGACCACACGTGAAATGAAGCCTCAGGTGGCCAGTTAAAGAGAAGGAAAGAAATCACAGTATAAGAAAATATGATATCCAGAATGACAAGCAAGAGGCCCTGTCTGAAAGAGTTGAAGCATTCATGGATGAAATTGACAGATTAATAGCGCATTATCATTTTACAAGGTTAAGAGCTGTGTCAATAGCCAAGGATACTGACCCACGCTGCAAGGGACTTTTTTCAAACAAACAGGCTACAGAAATAGAAACACAACATTCATCATTAAAGAGGTCCGAATTGCTCAAGTGCCTGTCAGAGATACAGGATGGGAGCAATACTCAGAAAAGGGAATTTTCAAGATGATCATGATAAAAAATCAAAATAGTAAAAACCACGATCCGTTCAAAACTGATTCAAAAATGAGTAAGAAGTAGATGCCTAGTTGATTTTTTATTCCCAGTACCTTGCTGAGAAGCTAGCATAAGTGAACATTTAAAGACTGATAAATGAAGCAGACAACCAAAAGAATGCTCATGAACACTTCTAAAGGAGCAGAATGAAAAAAGAAGGCAGTGGTCCTGGATAGGGGATAGTGGTTTTGGTCCTGAATTTGGACAATGGTCCTTAACAAAAGGTGACTTTGCCTTGAGGGGATATTAGCATCTCATAGGTGACAGGGATGCTGCTAAGCATCCTAAAATGCACAGGAAAGCCCCCTTCAACAAAAGGTTATCCAGCCCAAGAGACCAATAGAGCTGCTAGTGAGTGACCCTGACAGAGGTCCACTGTCACTTAGTGGACATTCCCTCTATGATCACCAACATTACAAAGAGAGTCTCCTGGGATCATGACAGTGCAGAAGAGCATTTCCCCTTCCTCCCCATGGTGCAGCATTTGATGACTGGCGGCCGTCGTGTGAGCTCAGAAGAAGCTGGGCACTGGGGTCAGAATCAGGAAAAAAGGTTTACCGATCTGGGGTTCATGCAATTCACAAAACCAACTTCTGTTGAACTTGGATGAAGATAATCAAGAGAGGGTTGAGAGGAAGATGACAGAAAGCCAGGGTTATCAGCTTTAGAATCATTGCATGGTTGGGCAAGGAGGCATCAGGTGCGAAGTGAAAAAGTTGTGAAAGATACACAGGGCCGGGCTTATCCTGGTCACATCGGTCATCTCTCTATAGACAGTCATTAGCTGGAGACACTCCACTGAGAACAGGAAGGATGTTTAACCTCATTACAGTTTACCGAAAAGCAAGTTACAAATCACTTACAGGAAAAAGAATGCAAGCGTCACAAAGTCTACATCTTTTCTACAGGCTTTTCTGGTCTCATCATTACCTAAGAAGTACTGAACACCTCTTTTAACTAGGATGCTGTATGTTTTTTTTCTCCCTTCTTGAATAAGAAAGAGATTCGTTGTTGTTGTTGGGGGGGGGGGGGGGGCTGTGGGTGTGAGGGGGCAGTGGGTTTGCTCATTTTGAATCCCCCTTAAAACCTGCCAGATGGTAGGTTCTCAATAAATGGACGTGGGATTAAACTGAAGGAGTCCCCACTTTACTACCCACCTCTCAGGCCAGAAAAGAGAGTCCCCTATAAGTTGCTTCTGGCAGAAATCCACAGGGCACCAGGGGATTCAAAAGTCTGAATGATCTGACAGCACATAAAAAATCTGCTGATTTCATTCAGCGACTGACAGATTGCCAAAGACCTGACACGAGTGACAAGGGCTAGCCTGGACCAAGATCAGAACCCAAGCAGTTCCCAAGCGGTGGCCACTGGCCTCACAGAGAGATGTCTCTTTGCACCAAAGCACTTACTCCCATAACGGAAAGCCACGTGACAAACTGGAAGACACTTGAGCCCTCCTTAAGGTACCAACTTCTGAACCTGCAGTTTCTAATGTCAGTCGTTTTGCTTTTAAAAATTCATATGAATTTAGGAAAACAACAAGTAAGCACAGCTATGAGCCCTACCACAAGCAGTAAACTCAGGCATCAACATGCAAAACTTCTGTAACAGAGAATTACAACCAGTAGAGGGCACACAACTGACTTTTGTTTTTCCCAGTCATCTGGGATCAGGATAAACCTGGAGTCGATATTAAATGAAACGAGTTACAAGAGTAATCCTCCACTACCACAAGTGGGAAAAAAGAAAGATTTACCTAAAAACCAGCTTGAAAAAAATCTGCAAGCCATGACACCCTTATATGATATTTATACTGCTTATGGATATTTAAACAAGAACTAGCTAAACCGACATAATTATAATTAATTAATCAATTAATAGATGTTGGAAAACAATATTTGATATGTGGGGAAGAAAGCCACAAAGGGTTAAACGTCTCTCTTTGTCAGCTGAATTTACACTCAGAAAAAAACTAATTTTTTCTTAATTTTCCCCAAAGATTTTACTAGGTCTTTATCTTGTTATTTTGCTTATAATAGACCTATAATAGCTGGCTTTTAAAATTCCTTTGAAATTGTGTTCTCAATGACACAAATGCCCTTCTCAAACAAGATTCTTCTGGATGAGCTGTTCAAGGGTCTTCAAAAACAACTTGCTCAGGAATCAAAGCAGCTTAACCCCAAATCATTGTAATCAGCTGAGCCGAAAAGATCTGCAAAGTTGATGTTGTTGCCTGCAGTGAGCCCTCTGCCACTCTCCCCGGTCTGTATCTGGAGCTAGGAAGGAGGGCTAAGGTACCAAGAGCTCACACCAACCTGCCATCACCTGTGTCACCCTGAGTCAGCAACAAAGCTGGGGAGAAAGTGCTCCTTAAGTGAGGTGAAGCCCAACTGGGGTGTTAATTAACACCGTCAAATATTCTGAATCCAAATAAAACGATTCCCCAGAATAGGTACAGATCTAAACACAGACCCGGTTAATCCTATGATGTCACTAGGGAAACTCAGAAGCTTATTCACAAATACATTTCACAGTTGACTGCCGCCTGATTGCCAAAATCAATTTTTTATGTTTGAAAATGATTGAAAGTCTAAATATGGATCAATCTCACCCAGCCCACTTGCTGATCTGAGGATGCGTTCAGGGACACTGACATGTTTGAAAACCCTTAGCAAGGCCTTCCTTCTAAGAAGAAACTAAAGCTCACCCTTTCAACGTCTTGTCTTGATGTGCAAGTGAAAGTGTTAGTCGCTCAGTTGACTCTGTGTGATCCCATGGGACTGTAGCCCACTAGGCTGCTCTGTCCATGGGATTCTCCAGGCAAGAATACTGGAGTGGGTTACCATGGCCTCCTCCAGGGGATCTTCCCAACCCAGGGATGGAACCCAGGTCTCCTGCATTGCAGACGGATTCTTTACCATCTGAGCCACCAGGGAAGGCCATGATGTGCAAAACCCTCATTAAATTTGTTTTGATAAAAGAATGTTTTATGACTTTACACTTTGCACCAAACAAACTTTGAGACTCTCTCTTTCCTTTTACTCTTTCTTGAAGTGCTTATATTGTTGTTGTTTAGTTGCTAAATCATGTCCAACTCCTTTTGCAACTCCATGGACCCACCAGGCTCCTCTGTCCATGGGATTTCCCAGGCAAGAATACTCGAATGGGTTGCCATTTCCTTCCCCAGAAAAACTCTTAACATAGTTTTCACTATCTGAAAACTGAATTCAAAATCAGTAAGCGTAAAATATTCCTGAAAAATACACCATCTGCCGAAAGAGGCCATGCAAACTCTAATAGCCTTTAAAGAAAGGCCACCTCCAGAATACACTGCAGTGACTGTGTGGCAAGTTCCTTGAAATCCAAAGTCTTCAATTTCCTCAACCATATAAATGATGGTGTTCAAATTAATTTTCTCTGACTTCCCAGTTCTAGCTTCCAATTATATGTTTCCATGATTTTAAAATTCCCATTGGCTTTCATTGCCCCAAATTACATTTCTTTACAGAACTACTTTTATCTCACATGCCAAGGCTAAGAGTTTCAGGACTCCAGTGGTGATTGATATAACTGAACCCAGACTTGTAACTGGAAGGGTGAAGGGGAGAGGGGAGGAAGGGTAGCCAGCGGACAGAAGTAACAAGGAAGGCAGAGGATGAGCCCATGAACTCTCAGCCCCTATTAGCTTCACCCACATGGAGATCAGTGCTGTCCCGCCCCCACACACACACTGTGAGGCAGTTGGTTCCAAGGTCTCCAAGCGCCTTGCACAAGAGATGCATGTGGTTTGTGGGGGTGAGAGCATCTGGGTTCTCACTGGTGTGGGATCTTTTAGGCATCTCTCTGCTCAACAGCAATAAACAATAACAATTATTATTGACACGAAGAGTCACATCACGGCTGAGTAACCAATGTACCAAGATAAGAAGTCAAGTTCTAATTTCAGTCCTGCTATCTTTCCAAAGAACATGCAATCAGGATAATGTTACCATTCAGTACAATAGCCTCTTGCAAAAGCTGGGGCAAGGAGTGTTCTCACTGGGGAGGCCTCCTTTGCTCACAGGAGGTGCAAAAACAGGCAGTAAGAAGAACTACTTCAAGTCCAGGCTCCACTAACAACCAGATAAGCAAACCCTCCAGCGTCTTCGCTAAAATGGGAAGTTGACATAGATGCCTTTGAGAATGGGTGGGATGGGCTAACAGGCTTTGTGCGAGTACGTGCCTAATCAGTTCAGTTCAGTTCAGTTCAGTCGCTCAGTCGTGTCCGACTCCTTGTGACCCCATGAATCACAGCACGCCAGGCCTCCCTGTCCATCACCAACTCCCGGAGTTCACTCAAACTCATGTCCACAGAGTCGGTGATGCCATCCAGCCATCTCATTCTCTGTCGTCCCCTTCTCCTCCCGCCCCCAACCTTTCCTAGCATCAAAGTCTTTTCCAGTGAGTCAACTCGTCGCATGAGGTGGCCAAAGTATTGGAGCTTCAGCTTTAGCATCAGTCCTTCCAATGAACACCCAGGATTGATCTCCTTTAGAATGGACTGGTTGGCTCTCCTTGCAGTCCAAGGGACTCTCAAGAGTCTTCTCCAGCACCACAGTTCAAAAGCATCAATTCTTCGGTGCTCAGCTTTCTTCACAGTCCAACTCTCACATCCATACATGACCACTGGAAAAACCATAGCCTTGACTAGACGGACCTTTGTTGGCAAAGTAATGTCTCTGCTTTTTAATATACTATCAATGTTGGTCATAACTTTCCTTCCAAGGAGCAAGCGTCTTTTAATTTCATGGCTGCAATCAGCATCCGCAGTGATTTTGGAGTCCAAAAAAATAAAGTCTGACACTGTTTCCACTGTTTCCCCATCTATTTCCCTTGAAGTGATGGGACCAGATGCCATGATCTTTGTTTTCTGAATGTTGAGCTTCAAGCCAACCTTTTCACTCTCCTCTTTCACTTTCATCAAGAGGCCTTTGAGTTCCTCTTCACTTTCTGCCATAAGGGTGGTATCATTTGCATATCTGAGGTTATTGATATTTCTCCCGGCAATCTTGATTCCAGCTTGTGCTTCTTCCAGCCCAGCGTTCCTCATGATGTACTCTGCATATAAGTTAAATAAGCAAGGTGACAATATACAGCCTTGACGTACTCCTTTTCCTATTTGGAACCAGTCTGTTGTTCCATGTCCAGTTCTGACTGTTGCTTCCTGACCTGCATACAGGTTTCTCAAGAGGCAGGTCAGGTGGTCTGGTATTCCCATCTCTTTCAGAATTTTGCACAGTTTATTGTGATCGACATAGTCAAAGGCTTTGGCATAGTCAATGAAGCAGAAATACTTTCCCTAAACAGTAAAGGGCGCAACACAGGCAAAGATACGTCAATCAGGAAACAAGCCAAGCCTGCTTCTCAAGCTATTTTAGTGTTTAGAATGTTTTTGATGTTTTTCTGTTGATATTGTCATTTTGCTCATGGATATAGATAATACAGTTGAGACATGAGCTTCCCTGGTGACTCAGCGGTAAAGAATCCAGCTGCAAATGCAGAAGACACAGGTTCGATCCCTGGGCAGGGAAGATTCCCTGGAGAAGGGAATGGCAACCAACTCCAGTATTCTTGCCTGAGAAATCCCACAGACAGAGGAGCCTGGTGAGCTACAGTCCAAGGGGTTACAAAAGAATCAGACACACCTTAGTGACTAAACAACAACACAGCTGAGACTAGTCACATGTTGAATGAGAGAGTAGGGGCCCTTCCAAGACCCCAGGTCCACAGAGACCCCTCTTGAGCCCTTCCTATCGAGTCCCTATTATGAGGAAGCAGCATGTCCCCTCATTAGGGTCACCGCAGTGAGTCACAGCAGCCTTGGTGCTCACCAAGGACAGCCAGTAAAATAGTATTAGGTTTTGTTTTTCATGGGGCTGCTGCTGTTGCTGCTGCTAAGTCACTTCAGTCGTGTCCGACTCTGTGTGACCCCATAGACGGAAGCCCACCAGGCTCCCCCGTCCCTGGGATTCTCCAGGCAAGAAAGAACACTGGAGTGAGTTGCCATTTCCTTCTCCAATGTGTGAAAGTGAAAAGTGAAAGTGAAGTCGCTCAGTCGTGTTCGACCCTTAGCGACCCCACGGACTGCAGCCTACCAGGCTGCTCCATCCATGGGATTTTCTAGGCAAGAGTACTGGAGTGGCTTGCCATTGCCTTCTCCTTTTCATGGGGAGAGGAGCTTTTAACTTTATTTTATATTACAGGAGAATGGTGAATGTCATTTCACATTTTCTGCATTACCCAGACCATATCCAGGTGACGCTGGGCAGGAAGGACACACCTAGCACTTGGGTACAATGGTGAGGTGAAAAGGACCACACCCACAGATGCGTTTCTAACACCTGACATCTGACAGGGTTCTCTGTTAGTGAAAGGAACATGATCAATTCAAATCAGGGGACTTACAATGCCAGGAACTTGCTAATGGGAATCTGCTCATTTCGCTTTCCCTTCCAAGCACACAAGCATTGGATTTTATGGTCTCTAAGACCACACGGTGCCATTTTCCCTAGACACAGATCCAACATGCAAAGATTACTTTGAATCAGGAAAAGCAACAAGCTTATATATCAGAATAGTAAATGGCGTGAGGTAAGGCAATAGACTCATGAAGAGTCATAGACCAATGTATATAAGAGCCGAAACAAGGGTGGCAATCTTGCAGGTCAGAAAGGTTAAGTGACCTGCTCAGGCTCACAGAATAAAATGATAGCAGATTCAGCCTAGAAGCCAGATTGACTGAAACCTGCTGTACGTTCCACCAATTCAGGTATTACCTCCTTAAAATAATTCCCTAAAATAAACATTAAAGGCAGCATAAAAGTGAAAGTCGCTCAGCTGTGTCCCACTCTTTGTGACCCCAGGACTGTAGCCTGCCAGGCGCCTCTGTCCACGGAATTCTCCAGGCAAAAACACTGGAGTGGGTAGCCATTCCCTTCTCCAGGGGATCTTCCCAACCCAGGGATCGAACCCAGGTCTCCCGAATTGCAGGCAGATTCTTTACTGTCAGAGCCACCAGGGAAGCCCAAGAATGCTGGAGTGGGTAGCCTATCCCTTCTCGAAGGGATCTTCCTGACCCAGGAATCAAACTGGTGTCTCCTGTATTGCAGGTGGATTCTTTACCTGCTGAGCTACCAGGGAAGCCCAAAGGCAGCATATATATAAATAATTCTGTACCCCAACACAGTACAAAAGGCATATATAAATTAAAAAATGATACACATTGATCCCATCTACAACTAACAGCAAACCATAATAACTGGATGCACAAGAAACTTCTTGGCTCAACTCCAGACTAGCAAACAAGAGACTCAGAAACTTAGGATGGAAGGATGCAATTAAGCCAGGATGGCTGAAGGCAGGCTGATTCACCAGCAGCCAGCATCCTCCCAAACAAATTACAGTGGTAAGCTTGGCAAGAAAATGGGGAAGCCTGGTAAAGACATGGGATACTCATACATGCCCAAGGGTCAAGAGGGCCCCTGCTCAAAGACAAGGATCCCCCAATTTGAAAAGTCCTACTCCTAGAGTCCCAAGAAACTAAGATATATCTCCACAGATGATACAAACTGGCATCATTCCTAACTTGCACATGAATGTTCAATGCAGTATTATTCACAACAGGCAAAATGTGAAAACAACCGAGGTGTCCATCAGCAAGTGACTGGATAAACAGGATGCCGTCTGATCAACACAGTGGAATATTACTCAGCCATTAAACGGAATGGAGCATGACACTTGCTACAATATGGATGAACCTTGAAAATGTCCTGCTACAGTGACAAGGTCAAAGCCCACTCACATGAAAATACCTACACTAGGCAAATTCACGGATATAAAGAGGAGGTCAGAGGTTACCAGGTGCTGAAGAGCAGGGGAAATGAGTATTTACGGCTTAATGGTTACAGCGTTTCTCGGAGGTGGTGAAAAAGTTTGGGACATAGACTGATGGTCACTGCACAATCTTGTGAATGTAATTACTGTTACTGAATTGTAAACACAAAAATGGTTAAAATGACAAGTTTTATGTTACATTTTTTACCACAATTTTTTTTTAAGATTCAAAAAGAGAATTCATCACTTTCAAACTACTGGTTCAGGTACATGTAGCTTTTCACAATACTGCCATTAAAAGTCACCAAAACTTTAAGCACATTAACTAAGCTTTAATATGTGCCCATTCTCCCTGTCACATCACCATGACCTCGACCATACATCTAGCAGCATTTTTCTCTGACTGTAAGCGGTAAAATGGGATTGTCCAACCTGTAAAACTAAACCTCTTGTAATCATGAAGATAAAACGAGGCACACCTTTGCACATCAAGAGCTTCCACGGGTGCCAGGCGTCACACCTGTAGAGAACATCTCTCACCATGGCTCCACTTCCACCAACCCATCCCAGTCCCAAATTTCACAGCAGAACATGAAGCCAGAAAGGGTGGGATCTGAGCCCAGAGCAGTAAGAGGAGAAAACAACTCAAATTCAAATTATCAAATGCAAATACTAAAGGGCACACTTTTTTTTGAGAGTGATAAACAGTCTTCTGTTGGGTTTGGTTCAGTTCTAGGATGAAAGAAAATATAGCCATGGAAAATGTCTTACATTCCTAGTGTTTACTGTTTCACATTTCCATTTAGTTGAATACTGGTTGCTTTTTATTATTGAAACTTTATATTATTCTTTTTTTCTACTGCTTTATTAATACACTTTTTAATTTTTACAGAGCATGTTTTATGCATTTATCCGACACAGCAGACCCAGACTGTCCAGGAATTCCTTTTCTAGTCACAGGCCTATTTTCTAATTTTTGTAAAGCCTCAGTCCCCCATCTGTAAAACAGGTTATAATGTGGGCTGGCCAAAAGTTCCTTTGGGTTTTTCTGCAACACCTTACAGAAAAGATGGACGAACTTATTTGGCCAACCCAAACAGTATGCTACTTGTGACGCTACGGGAGGCTGAGGGCACTGAGAAAATTTATGAAGACCTGTGTCAAAACCACAGGACTGGGGTCTGCTCATCAATTTTTGTGCCTGGTCCTCATGACAGCGTAACAACGTGCTAGACCCATTTAACCGATAAAGAGACTGAGGCACACAGGGGCTACGTGAATCGCCCAAAGCTGTCCAACAGGGGCAGGTCTGGAACTCTAACGTGGCCTCACAGAGCCTGGGGGCCTGGCGCCTCCTGGCCTCAGTGCTACACTTGGCCTGTAGCCTTGTCACCCATCGTTGACCTGGCAGCCTCTCGTGCACTGCATTGGTGTTTACTGTCCCCATCACCTCCAGAAGTCACAGATTCTCACCGCCTCACAAAGTCACAGAGATGAGTCTGATTCCCGAAGCCTGTGCTTACTCACAGGGCGCCTTGCCTCCCTCCCAAGACCAAATGGGGCGGCAAGCCACATACTTCAGGGTCTGTCATGAAGTTCCTGGAAGATAAGCATCACTCCAACTGAGAAAGATGACCGAACAAGGTATCAAAAGTGAGCAAGTTCAAACTGGGCAACAGTCAAAGAATATGCATAACCCACATGAAGAAAATTCATCAGCTCAGTTCAGTCGCTCAATCATGTCCGACTCTTTGCGACCCCGTGGGCTGCAGCACACCAAGCTTTCCTGTCCATCACCAACTCCCAGAATTCACTCAAACTCATGTCCATTGAGTCGGTGATGCCATCCAACTATCCCATCCTCTATCGTCCCCTTCTCCTCCCACCTTCAATCTTTCCCAGCATCAGGGTCTTTTCAAACGAGTCAGTTCTTCGCATCAGGTGGCCAAAGTACTGGCGGTTCAGCATCAGCATCAGTCCTTCCAATGAATATTCAGGAGTGATTTCCTTTAGGATTCACAGTGTCCTTTTGCAGAACCAAGGTCCCCAGCCAGAGGCAAGTTCCAGGTCCAGGTTGAGATAATTAACCACTGGGTGGGTATTTTATACTAAGCTATTTGCAGTGTTGGTTCCCAGTCAAAAGAAATACATGATGAACAGAATCTTGCTGGCGCTCAACCAGCTCACACTCTCCCAGACTTCCCGCTAAAGCACAGCAGCTGACTCACAGGATGACACACAGCTCTTGGTGTAGGTACCAAGAGTTACGCGTGCCTCATGGTCGGAATGCAGGAGGTTTCTCTCCAAGCGGGCTGACCAACGCTTCAGCAGACCACCTGAAACCATGAAGCTCAGCCTTCCACTCCCAGCCACCTGGCTACTGAGAAAAGGAACTTCTCAGCATCAGATTACGACGATGCCCAACCTGCCAAGCTTCGAGATCTTTGCAGAAGGCTGGCGATGACCAAGATAAGCCATCTCAGCTTCAAGGCGTTCACACACCTTGCTCAAGCTCGGGTTTATGACTCAGACTCCTCCCTCCTCCCAAAGCCCTCTGCCCTGGGAGCCTTTGTTCTTCTTTGCTGGCCACAGATGAACTCAGCCCATTGGAGAACAGCCGTAATCCCTTCCCTGCTGAACTTTCCATCGGTAAAAATTAGTCAGGTTGACTGGGTGTGAGGTCAGCTGTTTCCTGAAGGAACACCCACCAGAGAGTTCCCTTTCCCACTCCAAAAAAAAATCAAATATAGCTCTTAACCAGCCTCATAGATGCTACTGGCACATACATGGAGCCTCCTGACTCAGTCGACTTCAATAACCACAAACAATACTCTTGGCTTTTGGCATTAGCATGGGGTTTTTGTTTTCATGGGAACATGGTGCCAGCTCATGCTATTTGCTCTGGTGGGAACGTGCATTCATTCTGAGTATACATGGACCCTAGATTTGAGCCCTTTATTCAAGGTATCTTCTCTGGGAGGTCCTTTCCCCTTCCTCATCTTCTTTCCCACTTTCCTGCTTTATTTCTTCCTCCTTTATACACACAGAATATGTTAACACAGATGCACTACATCAACAAGAAAAAGACCAACAACCAAACAGAAAAATGATAAGTGATTTAAACAGGTCGTTCACAAAAGAGGATGATATTCCAAATGGCCAAGAAACCCATGAGCAGGTGTTTAGCCTTCATCAGGAAAATATAAATTAAATCCAGAAAATCCCCTTATTACCAGAACAGCTAGAATGAAAATGAATGATAATGGCAGGAGTCCCCGAGAACATGAAACAAGAACTCTTTTACATTCTCAGGGAGAGTGGAACTGGCTCAACTTGCTTCTCTATTAAAGATGAAAAATCAGCAATTCCACTCCCAGAGATAAACCCAAGAAACGCATCCACATGTGCACTCAGGAAACTGTCCCCAAACATTCTCTGCAGCATTATTCACAGTAGCCAAATGTTAGAATGACCCATTTTTCACCAGCACTAGAATGGTTAGATCAGTTATAGTCTGCTTATACAATGAAACTGTGAAATAGTGAAAATGGACAAATTAGACCTACACACAAGAGAGATGAATCTCATTGTTTAAAAAGTGAGGAAATGAAACCATACCTAAAATAGTAAATAAAGAATGGGGGCTCAGACAGTAAAGAACTGCCTGCAATGTGGGAGACCTGGGTTGGATCCCTGAGTTGGGAAGATCCCCAGGAGGAGGGAAAGGCTACCCACTCCAGTATTCTCACCTGGAGTATTCCATGGGCAGAGGAGCCTGGCAGGCTACAGTCTTTGGCAGGTCTCAGAGAGTCAGACACAACTGAGTGACTTTCACTTTAACTTGAGCTTCCCTGGTGGCTCAGCTGGTAAAGAATCCACCTGCAAAGAGGGAAACCTAGGTTCCATCCCTGGATTAGGAAGACCCCCTGGAGATAGGAACGGCTACCCACTCCAGTATTCTGGCCTGGAGAATTCCATGGACTGCATAGTCTCTGAGGTCACGACTGAGCCACTAACCCTTTCACTTTCTGCTCATATAAGATTCAAAACTAAACCACAGTGCTCAAAGAGACATAACTGAGTAATAAAACTGAAGAAAAGCAAAACCATGATTCCACACAAGTCCAGCCCAGTTGTTTTCTTCAGGAGGTGGGAGGAGGTTGTGACTGCGCATAGAGGGGCAGGTCTTCTGGGGGCGCTGACACCATCCCATTTCTCAAGCTGGTGATGACCACACCCTCCTCAGAGTGTACACTCCAGCGTGCTATTCCAGACACACAGCCTGCTTCACAATTTAGAAAGAGCTTAGAAACCCCCTCCACCAGAAAATCCACATGAAAACTATCTTGGAGAAAAATATCTTTCATCAAATATTAACTCCCTTCCCAAAGGAGAAAGCCTCTTATTTTTAGGCTACAGATATAAAATCCTATATAAACAGCGGTGCTTCATAAAAAAAGATCTCTGAAAGAAAGTTCAGTGACTAAGACAATTAAGGACACATAAGATAACATTCTTATTCTAAAGGGAATACTTAGTGCGTGAAGCCATTCTTCTCCAACCATTTAAAATACTAGTAGGTCATATGGACATAGATTCCAGTAACTCTTTTCCTTAAGGACTATTGTCATAAGTGTGACTGATTAGAAAAAGAGCCTGATGCTGCGAAAGATGGAAGGCAGAAGAAGAAGGGAGTGGTAGAGAATGAGACGGTTAGAAAGCATCAACAACTCAGTAGACAAGAATCTGAGCAAACTCCGTGAGATAGTGGAGGACAGAGAAGTCTGGCGTGCTGCAGTCCATGGCGTCGAAAAGAGCCAGACACAACTTAGGGGCTGAATGATAACAACAGATAAGATCTTCCCAACCCAAGGATCGAACCCAGGTCTCCCACATCGCAGGCAGATTCTTTACCATCTGAGACACTAGGCAAGCCCAAGATATAGATAGATAGATAGATATGATGTACGTATTTATTATTAGGCACACATATACGTACATGCTTATGTATTATAGTTCAGTCAGTAAAGACTGCCTGCAGTGCAGGAGACCTGGGTTCAATCCCCACGTTGGGAAGATCACCTGGAGAAGGAAATGGTGACCCACTGCAGTATCCTTGCCTGGAAAATCTCATGGACAGAGGAGCCTGGTGGGGTGCAGTCCATGGGTTCACACAACTGAGCAACTAACACTTACTTACTTATATATTATATACAGCCAGCATAAGAATATGCCACTCAATATGCCAGCAAACTGGAAAACTCAGCAGTGGCCACGGGACTGGAAAAGGTCAGTTTTCATTCCAATTCTTTTATTGAAGAATTGGTGCTTTTGAACTGCGGTGTTGGAGAAACTCTTGAGAGTCCCTTGGATAGCAAGGACATCCAACCAGTCCATCCTAAAGGAAATCAGTCCTGAATATTCATTGGAAGGACTGATGTTGAAGCTGAAACTCCAATTCTCCACCTGATGTAAAGAGCTGACTCATTTGGAAAGACCCTGATGCTGGGAAAGATTGACGGCGGGAGGAGAAGGGAATGACAGATGAGATGGCTGGATGGCATCACCAACTCGACAGGCATGAGTTTGAGTAAACTCCAGGAGTTGGTGATGGACAGGGAGGCCTGGCGTGCTGCAGTCCATGGGGTCGCAGAGTCGGACACAACTGAGCAACTGAACTGAAGCTTGAGAATACACCTCTTGCGAGGACTTTAAAATGAAAGAAGCATGTAACAGTGGGCTCAGCACACTGACTCTCTTCCCTGCTTCTTCTAGGGAGTCACTGGAGATATGGACCTAATGCTTACAACTTGGAAGCACCAGAAAGAAAGTACAAAAGATGCAGTGGTCAGCCCCCCACTGATTCCAGCAACTCAAGCCATTCGCCCAATAGGGTTTGCCCTTGTCCTCATGATGAATCATGGAACCATTACCCTTGAATGTGCTATAATTTTTAATTTTAAAGAAATGCCCAAATGACCATTCATCTCTTAGAGCACTCTTTCTTACCCACACCATGAAGCAGTTAATTTCTTTATGTTCTGATGAGTGAAGTTAAGTCATTCAGTCGTGTCCAACTCTTTGCGACCCCATGGAAGCCACCTATAAACAGGAACATCAAGCTCTGTGACGTCATTTTGCTGAGGAGTAGTTGCAGAGACCACTCCTTTCCTCCTATATTTGTTACTATTTTTCTCTACATGCTTCACCCTTTCTTCTTCCTCCATCCCCAGACACAAAGGGTGGGATAATCATTAAACCCCAAGCCCCTGAACACAGTCATTGGCCCAGAGGTGGGTTTACCATCTATATTAGCCAATCAGAGAACTTCCTTGGGAATAATTTTTTCAAACTGAGGAAGTCAGTCCAGAGCTGCTGGCAGCCAAGTCTCTGCTGTGTTCAAGCTAGTCAGAGAAAAATCTAATTCAACTCAGGGAAAACTGGGGATGAAAGACAGAGACTCCTGATGTGCCGACGCCCCTGGGTCTAACTGTCCCCCAAACCCAGCTTCACCCTGCTGCTTACAGGGTCCAGTGTATCCACTCTGACCTTCTTTAAATCAGCTTGGGTTAGTCACTCAGTCATGTCCAACTCGTGATCTCATGGACAGTAGCCCAACCAGGCTCCTCTGTCCATGGAATTCTCCAGGCAAGAATACTGGAGTGGGTTGCCATTTCCTTCTCCAGGGAATCTTCCCCACCCAGGAATTGAACCTGGGTCTCCCACATTGTAGGCAGACTCTATACCAAGTGAGCCACCAGGGAATCAACTTGAGTTTCTAAACCTTGCAACACAAAATTCTAACTAATATTGCTGGGATCTCATTTTTCTTTTTTAAATGGTTTTATTGTTTATGTTGCTACTTTACCAATGGAAGATGAAGAAATCTGCCCCATGATCCACAGCACACCTTCACACCACATATTTGTGAAAACATCATTTGTGAGTCCTTAAGCTTACTCTCTTTTTTTAAACTTTTATTTTATATTGGAATAGAGTCGATTAACAATGTTGTGATTCATGGGGTCTCAAAGAGTCGGACACGACTGAGCAACTGAACTGAACTGAACAATGTATTAGTTTCAGGTATATAGCAAAGTGACTCTGTTATACATATACATTTATCCATTCTTTTTAAAATTCTTTTCCCATTTACATAATACTGAGCAGAGTTTTCTGTGCTATACAGTAGGTCCTTGTTGGGTAGGAGTGTGTGTGTGTGTGTGTGTGCTAGCGCGCGCACGCTAAGTCGCTTCAATATATGGACTATAGCCCGCCAAGCTCCTCTGTCCATGGGATTCTTCAGGCAAGGATACGGCTGTGGGTTGCCATGCCCTCCTCCGGATCTTCCCAACCCAGGGATCGAACCTGAGTCTCTGATGTCTCCTGTATTGGCAGGCAGGTATTTTACTACTAGTGTCAACTGGGAAGCCCCCTGTTGGTTATCCATTTTAACTATAGCAGTGTGTGGCCATGTCCATCCCAAACTCCCTAACTATCCCTTCTCCCCACCCTTTCCCCTGGTAACTAAGTTCCTTCTCTAAGTCTGTGAGTCTGTTTCTGCTTTGTAAACGTTTGCTATATGCAGAATCTAACTTTCTCTTTTTACTTCTTTTAAAACTGCACCTTAGGTGTGTTCTCCCTTTTTTATTTATTTCTTATTTAATCCTGATTTTTTTTCTTTTCCCAATGTTGAATGACACGTGGTGAATATCTTGGATTTTTCTCTGTTCCGTGAGAAGGGTGATCTCCCCCAAATTAAGACCTGAAAAGGTAGCAGCGGCTGTAGATGCTTTTGCAACATCCAGATTACGATATTAGAGCTCTTCCCAAAGAAACCTCTGTAGCTCTGAGGAAACTCCACACTTGGGGCAACCAAAGGAAGTGCCTTTGCAACCACACAACATGCAATGGAACCACAGAAAGGAAAAAAAAAAAAAAAGCCACGTCCGGTATATTTTCTGAAGCATTTCGCTTAAAAGGAGATCAAGAAAGAAACAGGAGGAAAAACACAGAGCAAAACAGCTCCTTGACAACAGAGGAGAATGTTCAGGGCTGCAGGGGTCATTTGCGTGGACTTCATACATCTCTCCATTATCCTGATAATAAAGGACATAATTTCAGCATCTTCCAAGAGGGCAAAAATGCATTCCTCCTTACCCCAGCCAACAGCTTTCTGAAGTGATTCCACGGTGGGCTCACAGGACACCCTCACCCCCTCCCCTGCCCTCACCCTGCTTCCTAGGGATGGATTAAAGGCCCCAGCACTGCACAGTTCTACGTTTCTCTGAACTACAAAAAATTAAAAGGATCCCAGGTGGAGTAAGCTTGTTTGGCAAAGAACCACATAAAAATGAAATCGCTTCTAGAGAGCTCTCTCAGAGCTTAATGAACGGGACTCCATTTCTCAATCGAAAATTCTGATCAAATGGGAAGCCCTTCAGAGGTTCCTGCTGAAAAGCCACTCTGCGGGCCTTGCAACCAGCAGCTGGAGTGGAGTACTGGGGAGCAAAGGAACCTATGTTTGGTGGTGGAATAGTGGAACTGAGAGAATACTGGGATACGAGCCACAGATGGAGAGGAAAGCTGATGCGAGCTGGGCTTCGCACGGTAAAGAGTCCGCCTGCGATGCCGCCGACCCGGGTTCAGTCCCTGGGTCGCGAAGATCCCCTGGAGAAGGGAATGGCTACCCATGAGTACTCTTGCCTGGACAACCCCACGGACAGAGGCTTGGCAGGCTACAGTCCATGGGGTCGCAGAGAGTTAGACACGCCTGAGCGACTAACACTTTCCAATTCAACACCATCTATGCTCTATAAACATATCTTGGAGCAGCTAATGCGATGGTGGCCAAAAACCGCCATGGATGGATGGATGGATGGATGGATGGTTGGACAGACCAAGAGGATGGTGACAATTACAACTAAGTGAGTGTATACTGATGGAGGGGAGAAGGAGGACAGGCAGACCACATCAAAATCGCTGAGCAGCGGCCTGGACCAGAGTGGACAGACTTTTTCTATGAAGAGCAGACAGTATGTCAGGCTCTACAGATATTATAGGCCTACTTCAGTTCAGTTCAGTTCAGTCGCTCAGTCGTGTCCGACTCTTTGAGACCCCATGGACGGCAGCACGCCAGGCCTCCCTGTCCATCACCAACTCCCGCAGTTCACCCAAACTCATGTCCATTGAGTCGGTGATGCCATCCAGCCATCTCATCCTCTGTCCTCCCCTTCTCCTCCTGCCTTCAATCTTTCCCAGCATCAGGGTCTTTTCAAATCAGTCAGCTCTTCGCATCAGATGGCCAAATTATTGGAGTTTCAGCTTCAACATCAGTCCTTCTAGTGAACATTCAGGACTGACGTCCTTTAGGGGGGTCTTACCTGGATCTCCCAAAATTCCTATGTTCTAACACTGGGCTTCCCAAGTGGCACTAGTGGTAAAGAATTCACCTGCCAATGCAAGAGACTCATGCAATACAGGCTTAATCCCCGCATTGGGAAGATCCCCTGGAGGAGGACATAGCAACCCACTCCAGTATTTTTGCCTGAAGAATCCCATGGACAGAGGAGCTTGGCAGGTTACAGTCCACGGGGTCGCAAAGAGTCAGACACGACTGAGCAACCAAGCACACAACCTCAGAATACGACAGAATACGACAATATTTGGAGACAGGATCTCTAATGAAGTAATTAAGTTAAAATTAGCTCAAACCAGGAATTCCCTGGCAGTCCAGTGGTTAAAACTCCGTGCTTCCCCTGAAGGGGGTATGGGTTCAATCCCTGGTCAGGGAAGTAAGATCCCACATACCTGGCTTCACGCCAAAAAAAAGATTACGGTGGGCCCTAATCCAATAGGACTGGCGTCCTTATAAGAAGAGGAAATTAGGACGTAAGCCATCACAAAGGGCAAAGCACGTGAGGACACAGGGAAAAGACATTCATCTACAAGCCAAGCAGGGAGGCCTCAGAAAGAATCAACTCTGCAACGTCTTGACCTCGGACCGCTTACCTCCAGGACTTAAACAAGAAAGAAGGAAAGAAGAGGAGGGAAAAAGGAAGGGTCAGTGGACGGAAAGAGGACCCCACGGTGTAACTCAAGCTGGTTCAGCCCACCCACCCCGCCGATAAAGAGACTCGGCAGAATCGGGGGTTATAAGCACTGCGGACAGCAAAGGAGGCACGGAGTTGAAAGATCATGACATCCCTTTCCTACTTCCAGGTTGGTCAGTTAAGTGCCAGATTCAAAATCAAGTCACAGGAAGACTTAGTTTCCTAGTCAGCAGAATGGAACTAGATGTACCAGGCAGACAGATTTAAATAGCAGAATACATTTTTTAAAAAATTCACTAGCTACTCATTTTAAATGGTTTTGTATTCTTTTTCTTTGTGGAGAAATCTCCATAGCAACAAAACCTGAATACCTCGCTATTCAACCCAAGCTTACCCGCCCAGTGAATTTGGCAAGAATGGTTTCTTCTTACTAAAGGCACAAAACAATTAAGGGTAGCTAGAAAATCTGACAGACCTCACACATCCTTCTTGGAGCCAGGAACAGACAACCAGGAGACATCCTCTCATTTCTCAACCAAGGTGGCAACGTTCCGATTCCTCATGGTGCAGCAACAAAATCGTTTATCACATTGCTCCGAAAGACCAGTTCACAGTTCACGTTATTTACACATCTGTCCTTGAGCTGGCATTTTCTGCATCCCTGTGGGCCACTATAATATTTTACTTTAAGTGACATCTTATTTGGAATCATATAATCAATATAACTTTATCGGTCATTGTCTTTTCTGAACTGCTTCATGGACCACAAATGAAGGGGGACAGGGAGGCCTGGCGTGCTGTGATTCATGGGGTCGCGGAGAGTCGGACACGACTGAGCGACTGAACTGAACTGAACTGAACTGAAGGAACAAGATCGGATGCCAAGTTCCAAGTAATCAATGTGCTAAACCCCCCAAAGAGGCCACCTGTAAATTACCACAGCAAGTTCATCTCAGTTTGGACACTTCATGCAAAGATTCATATTAAAAGAATTAACTCTGAAACACTTTTTTTCTGATTCACACTTATTCATACGTATTACATTCAAGGAACTTGTACCAACCTGATGGTCAGTTGGCAAAAGAAATCCACCAATTATTTTAACTTCATGAAAGATTTTCAGGGAAAACATGTAAGACATATTAATAACTCCCTACTTGGTATCTTAGGCTCCATTCTTAAAAGACCTTTAATATTTCAAAATAATTGGTTTTAAGCTTTCCAAATAACCTTTCCTAAAAATCCAAGTGAATCGCTTCAGCAGTTTATTACTGTTTGTAGCTCAACAGATTACTCACTTGAGCTGAGCCATACACATACCATTTTTGATTAGTGTGTCACAGTGTGCCTTGATTTCAAATCCAAAATATTCTAATCCAAAGTGATTCTGTAGGCTTCCTATTTGCTGCCAGGAGCTTGAAAAGTTAAAAATAGCAACCACGTTTTCACATCTCAAGGCAGCACAGAGCATTTCAGGAAAGCACACAGGCTTCAAATAGGTCCACAAAGAGATCCCAAATGCCAGCTATCGGTTGATAAGACCTTAGATCTGATTATCCTCCCCTACACTCATAAAGGAAAAAGGATGCTGGGCGGACACTGAATAGCATTCTATTGCTAGGAGGAAAACCTTATAAAGCAGGAACTTGCAGTTTAAACTCTTCAGTAGCAGGAGAAAAATAAGGCAAAACTGCTAAAGATACAAGTATATAGACTCTTCAATACTATAAAACTAAAGATGCTGGCTTTGCACGCAAAGTTTGAACAAATCCATAAAGATTCAGCCAGCAAAATCCAGAAAATGGGAAAGCAGACAGGTCAAAGACTTAAGTCACGTTTTTTAAAGTTTATTACTAGAGTCTAGCTGCTTTACAATGTTGTATCAGTTTCTAATGTACAGCAAAGTGATTCAGTTACGCACATGTGCCCTCTTTTTTGGACTACCTTCCCATTTAGGTCCCTCAGAGACTTAAGTTACTTTAATCCATAACGTGAAAGGGACAAAAAGAAAGCAAGACAGAATAAGGGGGAACTTATTGATCACATGACACGTAAGACATTATCCATCAGTGGCAACACAGGCATGCAATTTGGATCCTGATGTAAAAAAGATAAGACATTCACAAACTATGAGCCAGGAGGATAAACTTGAAAACTGACTAGATATTGGATAGTGTTAATGAGTTACAGTCAGGATGGCTTTTCATATTATCTTTTTTGCAAAATATACTGATATATTTACAGAGGAGATGAGACGGTGTCTTGGATCTGCATCAGAATAATCCAAGATCCGCGTGTGTGTGTGGTGACTGTAGAGGAAAGCAGCTTGGCCATAAATTGCCAATCCCTGAAGCTAGGCAAAACAGTTTGTATGTGGCCCAATATACTATTCTCTTGTTAATGCTTGAACTTGTCAATAAAAACTTTTTAAAAATAGTATGTACAAGAAATACTGTGGTCTGAAGGCCCAGAAAATGCCTCTGGGTGGCCTGAGGGTGTGTGTGGCCTAAAGACATATTTTGTTTGGATTGTAGGACTGTTTTTCAAAAAAGTGTTTTTTTTTTTTCTTTTCCTTTTTGATCCAACATTTAAAAATCAGAAGACTTCAGGATTTCCAACTTCTCTGAAAACACAAGAACGATCTGGCAACCCGGGACCACAGCAGCAAGGCCTGGAGTGTGGCCCATGCCACCCCCGTCTCCCTGGCACTCACGGACCAATAAGAGCCTGCCCTGGTCTGCGATCAACTGAGACCAATCCGATGCACAGCGCTCTTCAGAGCCTTGACACAGCACCAACCTGAGGGCCAGGGCCTCCAGAATTTACATGTTCCACTGATCAGCCCAAACCACTCGAGTTCTGTTTTCTGACCAGTAATCAAAAGGCCCTGACAATAACTTCAAGACAAGCGCCTGGAGAGTTTCCGTTTAGATTGCACAAAGCCGTGATTGGAAACATATGGACAGTCAGGACGCTGAGAAGAAAACTCTGGAGTTCTTAGTTGAGTGGGTTTGGGGGCCGCCCCCCCAGCCAATTCTGCCGGCCTGCCCTATCGCTGAGGACACAGGCCTGGCTGCCGTCTTGCTCCCCAGGCCCCCAGGAAGGAGTTCCTTACCTCCCCCCTCATTTTACAGCTGAGGGTGCAGCCAACGAAGGGTGAGTCACTCACCCAACTCTTTTCCAAAGGATCATCAGAGGTAAAGGACGGGGGACAAAAAGGTCCTCGGGAGACACACTCCAGAGTTCCTGGACGACTATTTGTTCCTGCTGTTTTGAGACCCTTGGAAATATTTTCCCAGTGTGGTATATAGAATGGATAAACAACAGGTCTTACGATATCACACTATATTCAATGTCCTGTCATAACCTTATGGAGAGAGAACATGAAAAAGAATGTATTCAGGTGTATAACTGGATCCCTTTGCGGTACAGGCAGAAATTAACACCACACTGGACATTAGCTATACTTCAATAAAAACAACAAATACTAAAGAAGAATACAAAAACAAAAATATATTTCCACGGTGACAATGGAATAAGTACAATGTTTCCTTGGGGCGGGGGCAGGGGGAGGGGAGAAAAAAAGAAAAGACCGTGAACCTTGAATAGAACCAAAGTTTGAACCACCTGGGTTCTGGCTTGCCTGTTTAACCAACCTATGTGGCATGATTGTTAACAAGATCTCCGAGCAACTGACAGACATTCCTCACTTGTATAGGCAGCTGTCTTCTCATCTGGCAAGAAAGCAAATAAGGTAAGTTCTTCCAACTCTTCAGGTTCTCTGAAGACCCAGATCCCAGATTCTCTGTAACACAGGCTCTCAGATTCATTCACCCCTTGGGCCCAGATCACCACGCTGAGTCAAAGGCAGCTCCCAAGGCTCAGACAGTGACTGTCATATTTTCAGATCCAGCCGTCTGTGACCTTGGGTTCTTCCCAAAGTAAGCTTCCCAGTTAACAACAGACTATTCTCAAAATTTGACTAATTCAACTGCAGACATCAAAAGCAAAAAAATCAAAACAACCTGGGGCGATCTGTACATGAGCTATGACTGTGGTGGACAAGGAACTCTCCCAGCTGTCCAGGGAGGAGATCTCGTCATCCTTTCGTAATTCCTCGTAGGTACTGGCTCACTTTGTTCACCTTCTCATAACTTTCAACATACCTAAAGGGAGCAACTCTCTGTTCCCCACTGAAAATGTAGGAAACATCATCTGGTGTTGCCATCTGAGGTCAAAAGGCACCACGGCAATCACTGGCTGGGGTTCCTGAGCATCTGAGCATGCAGACTTGAGGAAATCCTTCAGCACTCATGGTCAGTGGTTCTAGGACATTAGTCTGATAAATGCACAGGTTACAGCTCATCCTTTGCTCACCACCCCTGTAAGAGGAAAAAAGGTCTGAACTCAACCCAGTGTGAAACATGGAAGTTTGGGGGATTTAACGGGTCATGCAGAGTTGTGGAAGAACGTCCATAGCAATTGGTCTGGCAAGAAGAGGCAAAAGTCTAAACTGGGACAGAAGCCACAGAGATGAAGGGAAGGGCTGAAGGGAAGAAGGAAGGGCAGGAGAAGGGCTTGAGAAACTAGGTAGCTAGAGACACTACAAACCAAGCCAACAGAGAGAACCAACCTTTATTTTATTCATACAATAACTATTCCCTGAGCACCGAATTTGTGACAGGTACTGTGCAAAGCACTGAAGCTTCCACAGGGAGCAGAATAGAATAAGCAGGGAATGTAGAAAGAGAAGCAGGAGGGTGTCTGGGTTGTTTTTCTTGAAAGGGAAAAGTAAAGATGAGAATTGCCAGCTCATTTGGAGAGATGTTACATTTGAGGCGAACTCTAACAGGCTGAAGTCACTTGGGCTAATTCAAGGAAATGATTGACTTTAGACATTCACTACATAAATATGTTTACTATTAGTCTCCGACCTTCCAAAGTAATAGCCCCAGGACTTTCCTGATGCTCCCATAGTTAAAACTTTGCCTCCCAATGCAGGAGGTGTGGGTTTGACTCCTGGTTGAGGAGCTGAGATCCCACACGCCTCAAGGCCAAAAAAAAAAAAAAGATCAAAACATAAAACAGAAGCAAGATTGCAACAAATTCGATAAAGACTTTAAAAATGGTCCGGGGGGGCAGGGCGGGGGGAAATCTTTAAAAATAAGTAAAAACCCCTTCTCTGGTGCTACAAACCTCTCTGGTTATTGCCCAACCCCTGCCCGTGAAAGCCACGGTCGCAGAACTAACAGGTCCCTCCGGATGGTCTTTCTCTCCTCACTCTTGCTTATTCCCAGCCAAGGTCACCACACACTCCCCCAGTGGTCCCTCTGAAGGGTCTTCACCTTCCCCAACAGCTGCAGCGCACCTGAGACCATCAGAAAAGCCTCTTTACATCAATTCCGCAGCAATTACAGAAAATTCGGTGTGAACTTCAGGCCCAGTCGGATCAGCACTGCGAAGAATACCATCCCTTCCTCCCCAAATTACACAGCGTCCCATGAGCAGGGCTGGCTCCCCGAAACCATGCGCTGGGTGCTGATAAGAAGATGGGAAACGAACACTGGGGAGACAACCAAAACTGTCCACTATAGTGTCTATGCTTTCCCTCCAAAGCTGGGACCATTTCCTCTCCAACTACAGTTAAGTATACAGAATATTCTCCATGCACACATCGAGATGCCCACTGGAACCCTCTCTTTTTGCCACGCTGATAGCATCTGGGGAACTTTCAGGACCTCTCATGTACACTCCATTGCATACTGAGACAGCCTCTCAGTTGACCCAAAGTCAGAGGAGAAGGAAGAGGTGGACAAGAACAGAGGTGGGGAAAGGATGCTGTGTGTCCTGAGACTCCCAAGGTCATCCTGATACAGGATCTGTCCATCCCAGCATTACCCTGCCTCTGGTAAGAAGCCCATCCTGTCAAAGCCCTGCTGCCCAGGAAGGAAAACACCAAGTTCCCAGCAAGAAGACGTTCCCAAAGTAACGGAGGACAATAGCTGATTCCTACAGTGTATTTATTCAACCTTAAGACCAAAGCCACAATGAAACAACTGATCGTTTTGGAAAATACTCATAAAAGAAAAACAACTACTCATGATTCTTCTTGTCATTAAGCTATTTTAAATATATTTTTGCCCCCCTTCCAAAAGACTGAAACTGTTTCAAACCATTAAAAATTTCATTTGGCCTAGGTTTAAGTGGCAAGGGAACAAGAAGAAATTTAGCAAGAAATGACAGAGAAAGGGTGAAATTTCAGGTCTTTAGAAAATCACGGTTTATACTTTAAAACCAGCATAATAAATGTTTTAGTTTTCAACCTTGAACCAGAACTCTATGTTCAACTCTATGTTCAACCAGAACACAAGCAAAGAAATGTGCCCGCTTTTGAACCATTAATTTGGGCTCTTTGTTATTTATTATTTATACTCTTTACTATTAATAACATCTTCATAAACATCCACTTTGGGGTTGAATTTAACCAGCATTTCAGATAAATAAAATATCAAAAAAGCTCAATATTTAATAGAAAAGGTGACTTCAAATTACCACCAACATATTAAAAGTCACTAAAATAGCATAATCACCTGTATCCAGGTAGTTGAGGTGATTGTGTGAAAAATGGATAACATTTGTGTGTGTATGTACATATCAATATATTACATGTGTGTATCCCCGCATAATAAAGAGAAAGAATACAAAAAATATCACACTATAAGCATGACTGATATGGGTGGGAATAGACAATTATTTCCCCTTCTTCACATTTTTCTGCTTTTTCAAACTTTCTACCATAATCACTCATAAATATATAAAAGAAAAAATAACTGTCACACACATGAAGATATATATTTTTATAACATACATTTATGTCCATAGATCAAAAAATCCAGGCACTAAAAATATCCCAAGTTGCACAAACCCTCTGGCTCCAAATTAACCCACACACTTAGAAAAAAGAAAAGAAAAACTCAACTTCATTTCTAAAGTAAATCTGTTCACTGAGATAAAGAAAGGATAGCCCTTTTGTATCAATATTGGTATCATATCCTTCAAGCGCCTTTCAGTTTCACAGCTGAATGTTAATTATCTATCTCATAAACCAGAATGCCACATCCCACCCTTTGCTTTTTTTAGCTCTCTTGTTCTATGTTTCCTTAACTGTGCTTCTCCCGTAGAGCTGATACACACAGCACACTCACACGCGCCTGCAGATACACACCCGTGAGCACGCCCGCTCCCGCACCAATCCTCATATACGAGTCTGAGTCTCTGCTCAAGGCGATCACCGAGAGAAGGCTTCTCCCCGAAGCACAGCGCTCCCTTGGAACACCAGGTTTCCTTTCCTGCAGCCCGTGATGTGCAGGGGACAGCAAGCCTCCAGCAGCACCCTCTCTGTTCCACTTTTTCACCGGAAAGTCTGTACAGTGCTGAAAGCAAATTCCTGATTACGCACCCTGATGAACGCAAACGCTGAAGTAGATGCATGCTCAGCTCAGGATATCCCTAATTGCATTCTGCCCAGGCTACCCTCAGAATCAGTGTTCCCCCCAAACACTCATGCAGCAGAAGGAGGAGGACACAATGACTAGAAGAATTTCTAGGTGATGGAGAAGCGAACTGAAACATAAAACAGGCCTCAAATAATGTAGGAAGAAGAAAAAAACATGTTTCATATTCGCAACCCTGAATTGTGCTCATAAAAAACATAGATCCAAGTATGTTTCTCACACAGCTACCACCTACATATTACATTTCCATGTGGCCCAAAGCCTGCCTAAATGCTGACTAGCAACGTGATCAAATAGTATCATTAGTACAGAGGAAATCTAGAACACCATCTATAGATATAGTATCCTGAGTGAAATCAATACAGACACATCTAGAAAGCACAAAATTATACCCACTCTTTACGCTATTGCTAAAGTTTTTTCTTCAGTTCAGTTCAGTCGCTCAGTAGTGTCCGACTCTTTGCGACCACATGAATCACAGCACACCAGGCCTCCCTGTCCATCACCAACTCCCGGAGCTCACTCAAATTTGTCCATCGAGTTGGTGATGCCATCCAGCCATCTCATTCTCTGTCGTCCCCTTCTCCTCCCGCCCCCAATCCCTCCCAGAATCAGAGTCTTTTCCAGTGAGTCAACTCTTCACGTGAGGTGGCCAAAGTATTGGAGTTTCAGCTTTAGCATCAGTCCTTTCAATGAACACCCAGGACTGATCTTCAGAATTTTTTCTTAGGTGGACTTAAAACATGCCGCTCTGTAATTCCTATCTGCTGGAGAAACCAAACTAAATTTCTATCTTTTCTGTATGCTAATATTTCAAACAGCAGAAGGAAGTAAGTCTTGTCTCCTTTTTACTCTTTCTACCAGCAAGGTGTTCTGTTACCATTTCGGTTCTGCTTCTCTGACTTCATTTTCTCAAAGTTGTCCTTCCAATGCTGGTCAAGCAGCAGCTGACCTGATGAACAACCATGGGACCACAACATGACATTTTCCTTAGCCCATGAAGAGTTCATTCATAGCTAGTAACCACATCACCCTTCCTGACACACACGGTTCCAAGTCCTATCTTCCCTGTCCCATCTGTGTACAGCAGTGTCTTCTACTTTCTTCTTTCCCCTAAACCCGGGGAAGGACGTCACCTGTCCTTTAAATGCTTTTTTAAATGATTTGTCACAGGTTTTGCCTGCCATCCTGGGCTGTCGAATTTATTCAGAGTTCGTACTGAAGACCCTACAGGTTTTCTGTCGAGATGTAATATTCAAGTTCAGAACGTACCTGCAGTCACGTTTTAGCCATGTCAACTCAGGAGCAAGACAAAAATACTTTCCAGGTAGTACAGTGGTAAAAAATTCACTTGCAAATGTCGAAAACAAAGGAGACACAGGTTTGATCCCTGGGTTGGGAAGATCCCCTGGAGAATGAAATGGCGGCCCACTCCAGTATCCTTGCCTGGAAAATTCCATGGACCGAGGAGCCTGGCGGGCTACAGTCCACAGGGTTGCAAAGAGTTGGAGTCAACTGAACACACACACACACGAGAGAAAAAACGGCACAGATTAGCAAAACCAAGAGAAACCAAGTGGGCCAGGGAATCCTAACGACCTTCGCAATGAAAACAATCCCTAGACACATACATAACTACCAAACAGTCTAGGAGGTACTCTGTGTCTTCACATAAAACACCAATCTCCTTAAGAAACCAACACAAAACAAACTTATGTCATCTTGAGTTGATTTCTGTTACTTACAAACATGAGTCCTAGCTAACAAAGGGGCTTCCCTGGTGGCTCAGAGGGTAAAGAATCTTCCTGCAGTGTGGGAGACCTGGGCTCAATCTCTGAGTTGGGAAGATCACCTGGAGGAGGGCATGGCAACCCACTCTTAACATTCTTGCCTGAAGATTCCCATGGACAGAGGAGCCTGGTGGACTACAGTTCACGGCGTTGCAAAGAGTCGGACACGACTGAGCGACTAAGCACGGCACAGTACAGCTGACAAAGAAACTGTATTCTCATACAACAAGTGAGCGTCCCATGTAAGTTACCGTGCCAGGTATTTTTCAGGTATTGAGCAATTTGTGGTATAAACTACAGACATCCTCCCAGTACGGTGATGATTCATTAAGGAACATTTCAGTGTGTTCCAACCAGCTTCAAATCCAGCCCACATGAATCCCATGCTCTACCCAGAACACCTGAACTTTTAACCCTCACGGCTTTTTAACTGTTTTATTCTCATCTTCAGTTGTCTTCTGCTAGTCTGTGAGACTTATCGTTCTCCCATGCATGTTTTCATCCATACAAACTGACCAGTAAGTAGAGGGTAAATGAAGTAATGAATAATTTCTGTTTCCAAAACACCATGCCATGCCCTTGGCCAAAGTCACCCAAAGATGAACGTTAGACAAGTTAGATGCAACTCTAGGTGTAATTCTAAATTAATAATAGTAAAGGAGATGAGAAAAATGTCAACCCCAGCACAGGTATGACTTACTTTAGAAGAATAAACACACACAAATCTATATTTAAAAGTCTGTTTCACATGAAAAGATGCACACTCAGTATTAGCCGTTAAGGGTGCAAAAATCAAAACCACAATAAGATATCACTTCACACCCATGAGAATGTCTGCAGTCAAAAAGGTAAGTGTTACCAAGATTGTTAAGAAGCTTCATATGCCATTGATGAAAATGGAAAATGGTTGAGCTGCTTTGGAAAATAGTCTGGTAGTTTCTAAAAACAGTAAAAGGGTTATCATCATTGTTGTTCAGTCACTGAGTCGTGTCTGACTCCTTGTGACTCCATGGACTGCACTATGCCAGGCTTCCCTGTCCTTCACTATCTCCTGGAGTTTGCCTAGATTCATGTCCATTGAGCTGGTGATGCCATCCAAACATCTCATCCTCTGCTGCCCCCTTCTCCTCCTGCCTTCAATCTTTCCCAGAATCAGGGTCTTTTCCAACGAGTCGGCTCTTCGTATCAGGTGGCCAAAGTACTGGAGCTTCAGCATCAATCCTTTAAAGGAATAGTCAGTGTTGACTACCTTTATGATTTACTGGTTCAATCTCCTTGTTCTCCAAGGGACTCTCAGAGTCTTCTCCAGCACCACAGTTCGAAAACATTAATTCTTTGGCGCTCAGCCTTCTTTGTGGTCGAGCTCTCACATTCATACAAGACTACTGGAAAAAACCATAGCTTTGACTATACTGACTTTTGTCAGCAAAATGAAGTCTCTGCTTTTTAATGTGCTGTCTGGTAAATGACAACATATGTCCTTATAAAAGCGTGTGCATGAATGTGTCATACCAGCTAAAGAGCAGAAATGACCCAAGTGTCCATCAGCTGATGAATGGGTAAATAAAACATATGAGTCCATACAGTATGATATTCAGTTCAGTTCAGTCGCTCTGTCGTGTCCGACTCTTTGCGACCCCATGAATCACAGCATGCCAGGCCTCCCTGTCCATCACCAACTCCCAGAGTTCACTCAAACTCATATCCATCGAGTCGGTGATGCCATCCAGCCATCTCATTCTCCGTCGTCCCCTTCTCCTCCCGCCCCCAATCCCTCCCAGCATCAGAGTCTTTTCCAGTGAGTCAACTCTTCGCATGAGGTGGCCAAAGTACTGCAGTTTCAGCTTTAGCATCAGTCCTTCCAATGAACACCCAGGATTGATCTCCTCTAGAATGGACTGGTTGGATCTCCTTGCAGTCCAAGGGACTCTCAAGAGTCTTCTCCAGCACCACAGTTCAAAAGCATCAATTCTTCGGCGATCAGCTTTCTTCATGGTCCAACTCTCACATCCATACATGACCATGGGGAAAACCATAGCCTTGACTAGACAGACCTTGGTTGGCAAAGTAATGTCTCTGCTTTTTACTATGCTATCTAGGCTGGTCATAACTTTCGTTCCAAAGAGTAAGCGTCTTTTAATTTCATGACTGTAATCAGCATCTGCAGTGATTTTGGATCCCAAAAAAATAAAGTCTGACACTGTTTCCACTGTTTCCCCATCTATTTCCCTTGAAGTGATGGGACCAGATGCCATGATCTTTGTTTTCTGAATGTTGAGCTTCAAGCCAACATTTTCACTCTTTCACTTTCATCAAGAGGTTTTTGAGTTCCTCTTCACTTTCTGCCATAAGGGTGGTGCCATCTGCGTATCTGAGGTTATTGATATTTCTCCCGGCAATCTTGATTTCAGCTTGTGCTTCTTCCAGCCCAACATTCCTCATGATGTACTCTGCATAAAACTTAAATGATCAGGGTGACAATATACAACCTTGACGTACTCCTTTTCCTATTTGGAACCAGTCTGTTGTTCCATGACCAGTTCTAACTGTTGCTTCCTGACCTGCATACAGGTTTCTCAAGAGGCAGGTCAGGTGGTCTAGTATTCCCATCTCTTTCAGAATGTTCCACAGTTTCTTGTGATCCACACAGTCAAAGGCTTTGGCATAGTCAATGAAGCAGAAATAGATGTTTTTCTGGAACTCTCTTGCTTTCTCCATGATCCAGCGGATGTTGGCAATTTGATCCCTAGTGCCTCTGCCTTTTCTAAAACCTGCTTGAACATCTGGGAGTTCACGGTTCACATATTGCTGAAGCCTGGCTTGCAGAATTTTGAGCATGACTTTACTAGCGTGTGAGATGAGTGCAATTGTGCGGTAGTTTGAGGATTCTTTGGCATTGCCTTTCTTTGCGATTGGAATGAAGACTGACCTTTTCCAGTCCTGCGGCCACTGCTGAGTTTTCCAAATTTGCTGGCATATTGAGTGCAGCACTTTCACAGCATCATCTTTCAGGATTTGAAATAGTTCAATTGGAATTCCATCACCCTCCACTAGCTTTGTTCGTAGTGATCCTCTCTAAGGCATATTATTTGGCAATAAAAAGAAATGAAGTGCTGATACATGCCACAACAGGGATGAAACTTGAAAACATTAGGCTACGTGAAAGAAGCCAGACACAAAAGACCGTGCATCATATGATTCCATTCATTCGAAATGTCCAGAACAGGCAAAGCTGGAGACAAATTAGGGTAATGGTTGCCTGGGGCCAGAGACGGGTTGGGAACACTGGGGGGAAGTGAGGAGCAACTGGTAATGGTACAGAGTTTCTTTTGTTCTAAAAAATGACTGTGGGGATAGTTGTAAAACTCTGTGAATATACTGAACGCTATTGAAGTGTACATTTTAAATGGACCAATTGTATGGTATATAAATTACAGCTCACTAAAGTTGTTTAAATGAAAAATCCATTAGAAGGTAATCCATCCCATTACCAGTCATGATATAAAGAAAAGGAATGTATTTGGTGCCTTAGCTTTTCTAGCTCATTAAAATGGTCCAGATTCTAAAATTAACATATACACAGTTTTTCATAAAACAGGCTATACATTAAATTTAAAACATCTTGCATTATATCAGATTGGGTAGGAACAGGGGCTTTGGAATCAGAACTGGTGTGACTCTCAACTCCACCACTCAAAAGCTGATTGACCTTCAATGCTCCACTTAACCTCTCCAAGTCATAATTTCCCTACATGTAATGGAAGGAAAGTAACAGTGCCTCTCCCACTGGGTTATTGTGAAAGATAAAAGAAATAACTCATATAAATTTCTAAGCAAGGAACTGGCATAAAGTACCTCTCTAAAACTAGCTTTATAAATACACAAATACATACATACAAAACACTAACAACAAAACCCACAAGCTCTTATGCACCGTGTGCCAAGCCTTTCAAGAGGACAAAGATAATGTAATCCCCTTCTTCGATGATGATACCAAGGAGACCAATAAAACTCTATGAGATAAGATTTGTGCGGGAGACATTTAAACTAGGTAAGTGGAAACTCCTGACTCAGAGATTAAAAGGGAGGAAGGAAAATAACAAAATGGTAAGCATCTCTCACAGGCAATGCTTTTGTGAGATCGAATGAAAACACCGGAGACCCACACGGCTGGAAGTCTCAGCACTCATCAGTAAATTACGTGTCTATATGCAGAGCCACAAGGAAGCATGAAAGCCACTGCCTAAAAGCACTAGAGACACAGAGCATGACTGTGCAGGCTCACGCCCGTCTAGTGCCAACCTAACAGCTGGAGGAGATGAACGGCAGAAAGATTAGCTATATATTTTGACAAAGTCACACTGATGAATTAAACACATAAAATTTCCAATCTCAACATTTTTGACCACTAGCTATCTAGCTGGTCTGTATCTCATTAAAGAAATTTTTAAAAGAAAATAAATTGTCACAAAGTTTAACAGCCTCCTGACAGCTCTGTGGTCTCTTTTTTCCCGGATACAATATAACTCCGAAGGGTAGCCAACGAAAAGAATGTATTAGGCAGAATGACACAGGCTTGAAGAGTCTTTTTATGCTATTTAAAACAAAATCTTTAAAAATTGGCAGTCCATTGATGATACTTAAAATGAGATAAAAATTAAGCTATTTCCCTATGACTTCACTGGTGAATTCCACCAAATATTTAAAGAATTAATGTTAACTCATCCCAAACTTCCAAAATATTGAAGAGGAGGAAACACTTCCAAACTCATGAGACCAAAATTACCCTGATACCAAAGTCAGATAAGGACACTACAAGAGTGTTACAGACCAATATCCCTAATGAAACGGATGTAAAAGTCATCATCAAAATACTAGCAAACCAAATTCAACAGCATATTAAAAGGTTAAAAAAACGTAATCAAGTACAATTCATCCCTGGATGTAAATACAATTCAACATATGCATATATGGGATATACCACATTAACAGAATGAAGCAGAAAAAACATACAATCATCTCAACAGATGAAGGAAAAGCATTTGACAAAATTCAACATCCCTTCATGATACAAACTTTCAACAATTCAGGCATAGAAGGAAATCTGACAAGCCCTCAGCTAACACCATTTTCAGTAATGAGAAACTGAAAGCTTTTCCTCTAAGACCATGAACAAGATAAAGACGCCCACTCTTACCAACTCTAGTCAACACATTACTGGAAATCGCACACAAAGCAATTAGGTAAGAGAAAGAAATAAACAGCATCAAAATCAGAAGGGAAGCAGCTAAATCAGCTCTGCAGATGAAATGATCTTGTATACAGAAAACTCTGAAAACTCAACCAAAAAAATTGTTAGAACTCCACACATAAAAACCAGTTGCATTTCTATAAGCTAACAAAATAAACTATCCAAAATAGAAATTAAGAAGAAAACAATCCCATTTATAACCGCTTTTATCCCTTATAAAAGGAATAAAATACTTAGGAATAAATTTAAGCAAGGAGGTGAAAGATCTGTCCTTGAAGACTATAAAGTCTTGATGAAAGAAACTGCAAAAACAAATTAATGGAAAAATATCCTATGTTTTAGTAGAATTAATTCTGTTAAAATGTCCCATGACTATTCAAAACAATCTAGAGATTCAGGGCAATCCCTTTGAAAATTCCAGAATTCTAGGCATTTTTCACAGAAATAGGGGAGAAGAATCCAAAACTCATATAGAACCACGAAGGATTCCAAACAACCAAAGCAATCTTGAGCACAAAAGAACAAAACTGAAGACATCACATGTCCTGATTTTAAAATATTTTACAAAGCTACAGTAATCAAAACAGTATGATATTTGCATTAAAAGCAGATACATAGGCCAGAGGAACAAAACAGAGGGCACAGAAATAAACCCATGCATGTGTGGTTAATTAATTTGTGACAAAGGAGCCAAGAATATATAATGAAAAAAGAATATCTCTTCAATAAATGGTTTGAGGAAAACTAGATTTCCGCATTCAGAAGAATGAAACTAGACCCTTATCTCACACCATATATAAAAATCAACTCAAAACAGATTGACAACTGAAACATAAGACCTGCAACTGAAAAACTCATAGAAGAAAACATGGGGAGAAAACTTCTTTACCTTGGTCTGAGCAATGATTTTTTGGTCTGACACAGCCAAGACAGTGGGATTACATCCCACTTATTAAGTGGGATTATACTTAATAAGTGGGATGTAAGTGGGATTACATCCAACTAAAAAGGTTCTGCATAACAAAGGAAACCGTCACTAGAGTAAAAAGATGACCTATGAAGTTTTAGAAAATATTTGAAAATCATTAGCAGAGGTTAATCTTCAAAATATATAAGAAACTCAACTCAATACCAAACAAACAGAAGATAACCAAAAAATAAAAGTGAGCACAGCACCTGAATAGATACTCTCCAAAGAGGACATACACAGGGCCAGCATTCATATGAAAAGGGCGTAACATCACTCACCATCTGAGAAACGGAGATCAAAATCAAAACGACTTACCACCTCACGCCTGTTAGAACGGCTATTACCAAAAAGACAAAGGATAACAAATGTTGGAAAGGGTGCAGAAAAAAGGGAACCCTTGCATAACAAGTGAGAATTTGTACAGCCCTTATGGAAAACACTGGGGAGACTTCACAGCAAGTTAAACATAGAACTACCATATGAGCTAGCAATCCCACTTCTGGTTGTACATCTAAAGAAAATGAAACCTGGGCCTTCAAGAGATACGTATACTCCCATGTTCACTGCAGCATCATGCAAGAGCCAAGACGTGGAAATATGGATCACCCTAAGTGTCCATCAACAGAGGAATGGATAAAGGAAACTAGGTCTTATATTATGAGAAGGGAATGGCTACCCACTCCAGTAGTCTTGCCTGGAGAATGCCACGGACAGAGAAGCCAGAATTTGTACGGGCTTCTCCAGTGGCGCTAGTGGTAAAGAACCCACCAGACAATGCAGGAGACATTAAGAGACATGGGCTCCATCACTGGGTCAGGAAGATCCTGTGGAGGAGGGCACAGCAACCCACTCCAGTATTCTTGCCTGGAGAGAATCCTGTGGCCTGGCGGGCTAGTCCACAGGGTTGCAAAGAGTCAGACACAACTGAAGCAATATAGCAAGCACAAATAGTATTCAGTCTTGAAAAAGAAGGCGATTTGGTCTTGAAAAGAAGGCAGTTCTACCCTTTGCAACAACATGGATGAACTTGGTGGACATTATATGCTAAACTGAAAAAGCCAGGCACAGAAAGACACGATCTCACTTACGTGGAATCTACACGAGTTCAACTCAAAAGAACAGTAGAATGATGGTTTCCGGACCTGGGGTGGCAAATAGGGGGAGATGTTGCTCAAAGAGTAAAGTTTCAGTTATACAGTATAATAAGATTTGGATATCTAACATACAACACAGTGACTATAGTTAATAATATTGTATACTTGAAATTTGCTAAGAAAGCAGATCTTAAGTATTCATGCAGCCAGAAAAAAAAAAAAAAGAGGTTACTATGTTAGGTGATATATGGTAATCGTTTCACAATGTAAACATGCTGCTGCTGCTGCTAAGTTGCTTCAGTCGTGTCCGACTCTGTGCGACCCCATAGATGGCAGCCCACCAGGCTCCCCCGTCCCTGGGATTCTCCAGGCAAGAACACTGGAGTGGGTTGCCATTTCTTTCTCCAATGCATGAAAGTGAAAAGTGAAAGTGAAGTCGCTCAGTCGTGTCCAACTCCTGCGACCCCATGGACTGCAGCCTACCAGGCTCCGCCATCCATGGGATTTTCCAGGCAAGAGTACTGGAGTGGGTTGCCATTGCCTTCTCCGAAATATATATCAAAATACCATGTTGTATACCTTAAATACATACAATTCTTATTGGTGAATTCTATCTCAGTGAAGCTGGGGAAAAACAAAAAGACAAGGTATTTGCAATCAAAAGCATAGCAAATAACCTCGAAACTTAATAAAAGTGTATGATTCAAAATAACATAAAATACTAAAATAGTGATCCATGCAACATCTTCAGTTCAAGAATTATGCTTCTGTCTCTTCAAGACAGAAAAGTAATCATTTTGTGAAGTATTATAGTGCACTGCATGCCTAAGCCATATTTCTCAGTATCATAAACATCTTTAAAAAGTGTGGATGACCAACAGGGACCCACTGTAGAGCAGAAGGAATTCTGCCCAATATTTTGTAACAACCTAACTGGGGAAAGAATTTGAAAAAGAACAGACACGTGTATATGTAAAACTGAATCACTTCGTACACCTGAAACTAACACAGTTAAGCAACTATACTCCAATATAAAATTAAAACTTTAAAAATACATAATCACCTTTTTAATAAACTTACAGAGTAAAATGTTTGTTTTTTCAGTAAGATGTTTTAATCCTAGCCTGTCAATCAAAACATATAGTGATTCGAAGAGCCATCGTGAGCCACTGAGCAGTACAAACACTTTGCAGAATGATGTTTAGTGAACACCTATTTTGTGCCTGAGGCTGGGGAATATGTAACTCCCCAGGAACTAAAAAAATTGGTAAATGCATGCTGTATCCACACCTCTTCACACACCCAGTTTTCTCACCCTGCCTTGCAAACAAGCTCCAAATATGCTTTCACAGATCCCCCAGCTGACCTTGGCCTTGTCTGCATTCATCCCTTCCTAGTTCAGGTTGTCCTTCCCACTGGCAGCTCCAGGTATGCCACGGGAAACAACAGTTCTTATATCCACATTTGATTGCATGCTACATCGTACAGTTACACACCTACAAGTTGTGTCCCTGCAAACAAGGAATGCGTGTAAATTAGACAACTCAGAGAACATGACATCATTTGGGGCCTCTGATTTTGTTAAGACCAGCTTAATTCGCTGGAAGTTTGCATTTCCCAGAATGGAAATCTGGAACGGAAAATGAAAAGATGTTCCAAGGTTATGCTGCAAAACCTCAGAGAGATCTGGGCCAGTGGACAGACAGATTTCCTGAACTCACAGCTGCTCCTCTATCTGCTGGGACCTGCCATTTCAAAATTATCATCTGCAGTTGAATGCCTAAGGAGCAATACAAAATGATAGAATCTAAGCGGAGCGTGTGAAGACAGTGGCTGGCAGATGACTGTGTTCCTGTAAGCTCACCCTGGACCGTACATCCTGGTCTGTTCACAGACGTGCCCTCAGCCTCTAGCACAGCACAGCACTGGACACAGGAATTCCGAGTTGAATGAATGGAACAAACAGGATACTCAAGGAAACAAAGAACATCCAAAGGGGCTTAGGAAACAAAAATAATCAAAGAAACACATCAGCAAATGAAAAAAGTGTCCAAGGTCAAGAGGCAAGGTGCCTACATTCATTTTTTTAATTCTCTAACTATCTCAAGTTATTCTAGGTCTTATTTTGTACTTCAGGGCTATTTGAGTTTGTTTTAAATATAAAAATCAGAATCAGCAAAAGTCCATCTTGACTGCTCACTTGGACAGTTGCCAGTGTCTCTTATGCCTCAATTTCTTTACCTGTAAAATGAAGATAATAACTGTATCTACATCACAGAGTTATTAAAGGTTAAATAAAGTGGAAACCAGGGAGCACTATATAAGTGTTACCCATCAATATAATCAAACATCCACTTATTCATGTCTTAGAGAAAAGATAAGGAGATGGAAGGAAGGGCATGGGCCTCCGGCAGCATGCAGCTGCTCCCACTAAGCCAAGGCTCAGCAAATACGCTCTGCAAAGGGGCAGAGAGTAAATGTTCTAGGCTCTCCAGGACATACGGTCTCTCTCACACCTACTCAACTCTGCCACTGCAGAGTGACAGCCGCCAGAGGCGATACAGGAATGAAAAACCATGGCCGCATTCCAATAAAACTTTATTTGTGAACACTGAAACTTGAATTTCATCCAGTTTTCTCCTACTGCACAGTATTATTCTCCTTATGATTTTTTTCCAGCCATTTAAAAAAACGCAAAACACACTGTTAGCTTACGGGACAAACAAAAGAGGCAGTAGCCCGGATGTGGACTTCGGGTCCTCGTTTGCTTACCCCTGCCCTAAGCACTGGGCATACACGCTTCGCCCAGCTGCATTTAGAGTCATCTGAACCGGCCACTGGACGATCAAAGTCCCTTGCCGTGGACGGCAGACATTTAATCTCTTATTTCCAACCTGCAGGGAGAAAGAGAGATTTGAACCAAGATGTGATGAACTGTCTAACCTATCAATGAGAAGAAGCTTCAATTTGTCTATCTTAGCGCTGGTGTTCCTCTTTATAAATCAATTTTTAAAGTACACATCTATAACCATAAACGTCAGGCCTCCACTCTGAGTTTCGGGCTCGTCATTCTGTGCCCCACCACGCACTACATCCAACGTGACAAATTTATTTCATTACCCTCGTAGTTAGGAATACTTCTAGCAGTGGGGGGGTGGGCGGGGGACAACCCTGGAACATATCTCTTTTCTGTACAAGCTTCCTCATCTTCGATCCTTTTATTATCTTATCAGAAACATTTTTTAGAAGTTTCCCTGTCAGTCCAGTGTTTAAGACTTTGTGCTTCCACTGCAGGGGGCAAGAATTCGATAGCTGCTCAAGGAACTGAGATCCCACAAACCATACAACACAGCCAAAAAATTGTTTTTTCACTCAGGACAAGAGAAATTATTTCATAGTCTTTGAAACAAACACTTTGCAAAGCAAGAGTGAGAGAACTGGTAAGTGAGTCCTCTGGTCTTGGTGGGAAGTCACACTACCCAATCTCGACATACAGTATTCAGTTCAGTTCCGTTCAGTCTCTCAGTCGTGTCTGACTCTGCGACCCCATGGACTGCAGCACACCAGGCCTCCCTGTCCACCACCAACTCCCGGAGCTTGCTCAAACCCATGTTCATTGAGTCAGTGATGCCATCCAAAGATCTCATCTTCTGTCGGCCCCTTCTCCTCCCACCTTCAATCTTTCCCAGCATCAGGGTCTTTTCCAATGAGTCAGCTCTTCCCATCAGGTGGCCAGAGTATTGGAGTTTCAGCTTCAGCATCAGTCCTTCCAATGAATATTCAGGACTGATTTCCTTTAGGATGGACTGGTTGGATCTCCTTGCAGTCCAAGGGACTCTCAAGAGTCTTCTCTAACACCACGGTTCAAAAGCATCAATTCTATGGCGCTCAGCTTTCTTTATAATCCAACTCTCACATCCATACATGATTACTGGAAAAACCATAGCTTTGACTAGATGGACCTTTGCTGGCAAAGTAATGTCTCTGCTTTTAATGGACACTATATTTTCCATCTTGATTAAATAACTCATGATGTAAAAGCAAAGCATTGCTTTCATACACTCAAATCACCAGGAGAACAGAACCTCAGAAATCCAACCTGGTTCACCATCCACACATCTCCAAAGTATTTTGAGACCTTCACTAACTTTGTAGAACCTTTATACTATTATTACCAAAAGTCACAAATGCTTCATCATGAGAACTTCACTCTTCTACTGTTTAGAAACACCACTTCCAGTTTAAACTTGACCTTGATTTTGACTATTCCAATGTACTGAAATGAGCTCATCTCATGAGAATCCTCTTCAAAGCAAGAATTAAGAACATGGGAACATCTACACAATCACAGATGTTGCATTAAGAATACCATTAAGGAGATTTCAGGAGGTGAATCATTATATTAGCTCAAAGGAAACTGTGATCCCTGGGATCCAATGCCAAGAGTTAGTTTTTAGGCAACAACTTCATTACAGTTCCTGAAAAGTAAAACAGACAAAAAGCAAAGCAAAAAAACTTCCATCAGTGTCGACTGCAGTATCTGATCAAGTCTAGAGCTTTCGAAATGAGACTCTGCCAGAATGCAATGACATCTACCTGATAATAACAACCTTTGAAATGCATGCTGCCAAATTCCAATGAATTTAAAAGCGGGGGGTTCTATCTGCTTTCATTATGTGAAAAGTGATGGCTAACTTTTAGGGGATGACAGAGGATGAGATGGTTGGATGGCATCACCGACTCAATGGACATGAGTTTGAGTAAGCTCCAGGAGTTGGCGATGGACAGGGAGGCCTGGCATGCTGCAGTCCATAGGGTCGCAAAGAGGCGGACACGACTGAGCAACCGAACTGAACAGAACTTTTCTAAGATCAAAACCAAAGCACAAAGACTACAGTAGCAAAGACTCCAGATCCCTTTTTCCAGAATTATCTCTAATACCAGGCAAACGGCCAGACGTGGGTACTCACATCAGAGGGCCTCCTCTGACCCCCACCAGCAGCCACGGATGGATGCCAGTCCCAGCCCTCTCCAGAACACACCCAGGTACCCGGGCCCTAGTGCAAATCCCCTTCAAAGACTTTCCTGGTTCTGTCCCACCCAAGGTGGGGGCAGAGACTGTGTGGTCTACAGGACACACAGCAGAGCAGGGCAGCCATCCATGGGGTTTGCAGAGGCTGTGGTGTCCACAGTCCAAGAAGGAGCCGGGGTGGGAAGGTAATGATGGGCCATGGGCTGGAGGCTGGCTGCTCCTCACCTCCAGGATTCCTTCTGGTATTTCAAGGAGTCGAATCATTCTAAAATGTTCCCAGATCATTATGCAAGCTTATTTGTCAAGGGAGGAGTCTAAAACAACTTTTATTTTATAATTTATTAGCATGACTAACAACTTTTTATAAATTTCTATACTTAGACATAGGTTATACAAGCCTTCAGAGAAAGCAATAGCAACCCATTCCAGTACTTTTGCCTGGAGAATCCCATGGGCAGAGGAGTCTGGTAGGCTGCAGTCCATGGGGTCGCTAAGACATGACTGAGTGACTTGGCAACAGCAGCAGCAGCATACAAGCCTTCATGTATATGCTTGCTATGGACCAGCTCTTCCACAAAAAGGAACTATAGATATTTAATTTTTTAAAAAGTGGCTAGGCATATAGGCCCACTCATAGAAATCATGAAAAGATCATTTTAAGTTGACTTATGGTTTGTTTGCCTTGCTAAAAATGAATAATGAGGGAATCCCCTGGCAGCCCAGTGGGTAGGACTCTGTGCTTTCACTGCCAAGGGTCCAGGTTCAATACCCGGCCAGGGAACTAAGATCCCATATCCCACAACCTGTGAGGTGCCATCAAAACAAGATAAAGAATAATGAGGACAGATTAAAAAGAGATGATTTGTGTACACACGCACACACACACACACACACACACACACACACACACACACACACACACACACACAGAGGAATATTACTCAGCCATGAAAAAGAATGAAGTCATGCCACTTGCAGCAACAAGGATGAACCTAGAGATTGCCACACTAAGTGAAGTAAGTCAGAGAAAGAAAAATAACATAAAATATCCCTGAAACATGGAATCTAAAATACAACACAAATCTACAAAACAGAAACAGACTCATAGACAGAACAGATTGGTGATTGTCAAGGGGGAGGGGTGTTGGTGGGGGGATGGGTTGGGAGTTTGGGATTAGCAGTTTTATATTTATATATAAATACACACACACACACATATTTAGGCTGATCCAGTGGCTCAGCAGCAAAGAATCCACTTGCAATGTAGAAGACATAGGTTCAAACACTGGGTCGGGAAGATACCCTGGAGGAGGGCATGGCAGCCCACTCCAGAATTCTTGCTTGGAAAGTCCCATGGACAGAGGAGCCTGGTGGCCTCATTTAAAAAATTCACATGAAACCTATGCATGTTCTTTAAAATATATATATATATAAAGAGAACAATGAAAAGCAATAGGATACCTGGATCAACTTATGTCCCCTTCTGGAACTGCTATTGAGGTGTGACTACTCCACGAGCCCAACCTCCCCAGCAGCAGCCTCTACTCCTGCCAGAAGACACCCAGGAGAGACAAACGCTCCCACCACCCGAGCAGTGACATCAGGCACTATAAAATATACATGCAGCCAATCCACTGGATTCCACATGGATGATTCCCTTTCACCAGCCCTAAGGGTCATGGCTAATGCATATCTGGATTTTTTACAGGGGAGAATTTCAGTATCTGAAGGTCAGTTGCTCAAGGGACTTCCAAATCAGCATTCTGCAAAGCTGACAGTGTTTGTTTGAACGTTGATTATCATAAAAAGTCATGGAAACTGAGCCAGCATTTAGAATGCACCTAAATCCTGCCTGTCTTTACCACTACTATAGTATAAAATTACCACGTGTCCTACATTTTCCAAGACAGCTCCAATTTCATGTGTTTTATTACATTAAATTAATAAATGGGCTTGTACCGAATTTTTTAATTTTTCTTTTTTTAATATTTTTCAAATAGTATACCATCAATAACCTCAGAAAAAATAAAACTTCCTTAAACATATATCAAGATATGTATATATTACATCCACATAAAAATCTGCTCATGAATGTTTATGGCATCTTTATTCGTAATTGCCAAACCCTGGAAGCAACCAACGTATTCTTTACTATGTGACTGGATAAATACACTAGGGTACACCATACAATAGAATATGTATTCAGCGCTAAAGAGAAATGAGCTATCAAACTACAAAAAGACACAGAAGAGCCTGAAATGCATAAAGCAAGATGATCAAAAAAGGCTACATGCCACACGATTCCCATTCTATGACACAGAACTGGAAACTACAGAGACAATAAAAAGATCAGAGATGGCCGGGGACCGGGGAGGAGACGGGTAGTCAGGTGGAGCACAGAGGATGGTTAGGGCAGTGAAACCCGCCGGCAGGGTGCTGTAACGCTGGATGCAGATCATTACCCACTTGTCCGAACTCCCAGGATTGGGACACAGAGAATGTACAACCATGGACTCCGCGTGAGAATGACGTGCTGAGACAGGCTCTCAGATTCAGGTTCACAAATGCACCACTCTGGGGCGGGGGTGGAGGGGAGGTGTTGATGTGCTGACGATGAAAAAGGCTGGGGATTAGGGCAGCGATGAGGGCGAAGAGGTGCATGGGAACTCTCTGAGCTTTCTGTTCAGTTTAGCTGTGACCCCAAAACCACTGTGAAGAAATGCTACTGTTCACACACACACACACACGAGTCGATTCAGGGCTCACAGTGTCGATGATTTGGCTGCCAGCGCTGGGTAATCACCCCTCCACATCCTCACTTTGTAAGCCTTGGGTTTCTTCTTCCACAGTGTGCAGTGATCCCAGTTCTTACCCACCAGCTACAGACCTTATTTGAAAACTAATAAGACTGAACTGTCTGTGTGGAGACAGCCCTGCTTCTCAAGGGGCTACTTCCAGCGAAGTAACAACCCAACATAGATCACCGCTCACCTCCAGAACGAAGATGGTCCCTGGGGCAGGGATGCAGGTAACGTGTCGGTAAGAAGGGCTTTTGCAAGAACAGCAGAGAGAGGCAGGGGTTATCCAAACACGGCAAGTCACCCAATATGCCAAAGAAGCAGAGAGGAGACCCTTCCTTGTATTTTCTAGGACAGGAGAACTGACTCTTCAACCCGACTGAAAAAACAAATGTGATTACATCTCTATACATAAATGAACTTACGAGAGGATAAGAGGGCAGTAAAAGGTGGTAGACAGGAGAATAAATATTGACTGAGACATCTGTCTTGGGGAGGGGACACATGTTCCCTCGGCTGTCAGCTGAAAATGTTTGCTATCCGAATTTGAGAGGTTACCAAAAGGACGCGGGATGCACAGAATTCATTAACAGCTATCTGTGAGAGGATGTCCTAATTAGAAAAACAACACGCTACATGCTTGCATCAGCTCGCCAGCAAAAGAGGGCCTGGGCAGAGGCAGGGAGCCTTATAAACAGAAGGAAAATTAGACGAGTGGAGTGCAAATAGATGGAGCATTCTCCCCTCTGTATTTAAAATTCAATAGCAATATGCCTTTTTTTCCCCCTCCTTAACGGCTGCAAAATTGATTGGGATATAGGCTAATAGAGGTCCCCAAGGTGCTAAGCGAAATTAGAGGAAGTCCTATAATTACAGCTAGCAGTTAATTATTATATGATGGGAATTGTAATCAAAGTAACAGATACACTATTATTTTCCATCTTCTCTGCAAAACACAACTAACGAAGTCTCTTTAGAGGAGGAGAGAAGCCAGTTTTGTAGTTCAAGTATGTCGCTTACTGTCAAATGCAAATCAAATCCAAGCAAGAAGTTCCGGCAGGTGATGGGCCTGTGGCCTCAACCTCTATTCTTCCACGCCTTTCCCACACAAGCTCTTCTAGTCCTTCAACCCATTCCGAGTTCCCTATGCCCTGAGTGGAGGCCACCACAAATACAGAAGCCTGCACACAGCAAATAGAAAAAGCCTGCATGCCACAACAAAGACCTGATCTCGGTCTTTTGCTGATCTCGCAAAAGAGCGAAAAAGGACCGATATGAAAACCAGGCAGGGTCTGCGTTCAGTTCAGCTGAAGACCTGTGACGCTACAGCGAAGAGGTCCTAAATGGAAACTAGGATTGCTGAGGTATCTTATGCACTAGGCAGAGTGTTTGGCTTTTAAGAGATATTATCGCTCAACAAAGCACTACCACACTTGCTTATAAGTGTCATTTAATAGGACAAAAACTAAGGCAGGGAAGTTGGCTTGGCCAAAGCCACACAGACAGGACCAAGTTCTTACACAGGTCTTTTTGCATCAAAAAGCACTGTTAAGAGGATGTGGAAGACAGGGAACCCTCACACACTGTTGATGGGAATGTAAGTTGTAGCCGATGGGGAAAACAGTACAGAGATTTCTCAAAGAAGCAAAAGCAGAACCACCACATGATCCAGCAGTCCCATTCCTAGATATATGTTAAAAACACACACACACATACCCCAAAACACTAATACATAAAGATACGTGCACTCCAATGCTCATGGCAGCATTATTTACAACAGCCAAGACACAGAAGCAAGCTCAGCGTTCAGCAAGAGGTAAGTAACTAAGAAGATGTGGTACGTATATACAATGGAACATTACTCAGCCCTGAGAAAGAATGAAACCACACCATCTGCAACAGCATGGGTGAACTGAGGAGTATTTTAGCAACTGAGGTAAATCAGGCAGAGAAAAACAAATGCTGGATGACGTCACTTGCAGGTTGAACCTAAAAAATACAACAACTAACAAATCTAACAAAAAGGAAAAAGAATCAGAGATGTAGAGGACAAACGTGGTTACCAACGGGATCAAGAGAGTGAGGAGAAGCAAGACAGGGATGGGAAATTAGGAGAACAAACTATTATGGATAAAATAACAGATAAGGATACACTGTACAACACAAGGAATACAGCCAATATATAATAACTATAAATGGAGTATAAACTTTAAAACTGTGAATCACTATATTGTGCACTTGCAACTTATGTAACACTGTACATCAGCTATAGTCAACAAAAAATTAAAATAATTTTTAAAGCACTGTTAAGGGTCCATACATTAATCTGCTTTTTTGCTTTCTTCCTCTCTTCCCTTTTCCTCCCCCTTTTTTCCTTTGTCTTGGAAAATAGAAGTAAGGATCAATATATAAACATTTTTATACCTGCCACCTGAAATGAACACATTACATTTTGTCAGGTTTGCTTCAATTAGCTTTTTTTAAACCAGAAATTAAATCGCTCAGTCATGTCCAACTCTTTGCGACCCCATGGACTATCGAGTCCATGGAATTCTCCAGGCCAGAATATTGGAGTGGGTAGCCATTCTCTTCTCCAGGGGATCTTCCCAAGCCAGCGATCCAACTCAGGTCTCCCACACTGCAGGCAGAATCTTTACCAGCTTAGCCACCAGGGAAGCCCAAGAATACTGAAGTGGGTAGCCTTTCCTTCTCCAGAGAATCTTTCTGACCCAGGAATGGAACCGGGATCTCCTGCATTGCAGGCAGATTCTTTACCAGCTGAGCCACCACTGAAGCCCAAAAATTGCCCAGAAAGCTCAACGTCATTTCCTCTAAAATGAACCAGAAATCATACTAACCTATCCTCTTTGTCAACGTTTAGACAAAGAAAAGGTCAGCAAGAGGTCTTACCACTTGTAAAACTATACCAATGTAAAAATTTAAAGCATTCCTTAGCAGCAATTTGGACTCACTATTCCTACTCTTCAGAACACCGTGTGAGCTACCTGAGTACCTTCGGCTCACACTGTAGATCTCAACATGGTGTCTCGAATATAAAGCAGTGCGGTCACAGGGACCAGAGCAGCTTCGGGTTTCCCAGAATGTCCAGCATCCCCTGCCAGCAGTGAGGTGACATGACCAAGACTCGATGAAACCTTGTTCAAGTTACAATTTACGGCTCTGCCATGGCTGGGCGCCAACACTCCACGTTCTAAATCTGTTGAGGGAAGTCTGACCCGTCAAAGGCAGCTCTGTGTAAAACAAACCTCTCCCTACAGAAAGAAACTCTTTCACTCCACTCCAGAAGTCAGAATGTGAAGATGCCGGGGCCGCCTTCTGGCAGGGAGAATAAAAAACTCTTGGAAGAAAAGGACCCTAGAGGTAGATCAGAAGAGGCAGAGGCAACAGGTTTCAACACTGACATTGAATGGGAACAAAGGGAAGGCAGCCTTTTTTTCACTGCTGTCTTGCAGAGTAAAAGCACTAGAAAGTTCCTGATAAACATAATAATAATAATAAACATAAACATAAATAAAAAACATAAAAAAAATAATAATAATAAACATAAAAATAAAAGCAAGCTCCAGCCAGTGTACAGACGGAAACATATTCTGAGCCCCTCCTACTGCCCTGGGAGAGCAGTCACCAATGTCTCTTCTGGCCCCGCCATCCCCCCACCAGTCCCACCCCCCACCCAATGCCCCAGAAAGGGGACCCAGGGTCACAGGAAGTGCCCGATCTTCGCAAGCACATGCCAATCTTCAGGGCAAAGAGAACGTCTTTGTTCTTTAAAACCAGGGTGGAAATTGGGTTGAAATGACCACATACATTCACTCATTTAGCCCACAAAGAAAGCACCTGTTTCCACGATGGCCTGGAAATGTTCTAAAGAATCTTACTTTTTAATGCTGACCTTCTGAATGAGTATTGGGGGAGGTGGGCCTCCGAGAGCCTGGGGCCGCTTTCCCACTCAAGGGGAATGGTTTACGTGACTGGTGGGAATGTGCAGATTCTTTAAATAAACCACCGCGTAATTTTAATCCTCTAAAAAATGAAAACAAATACAGCCCTAGGAAGAAGCCTACATGCTTCCGATTCCCCCTCACATCCAAACGCCTAAGCCTGTGGCCAGGCACATGGGTAAGTGGTGGAAGTGCTAAGTCACTTCACTCATGTACGCCTTTTTGCAACCCCATGGACTGTAGCCCGCCAGGCTCCTCTGTCCATGGGAGGTCTCCAGGCAAGAATACTGGAGTGGGTTGCCATGCCCTTCTCCAGGAGATCTTCCTGACCCGGGGGTCGAACCTGGGTCTTCTGCATTGCAGGCAAATTCTTTACCGCTGAGCCACTGGGGAAGCCCAGATTCTTGCTGACATTCACTGTTCCTAGGTCTGAAGATTACTTGGTGTTGCTCAGTGCAGGAGAAAAGTTGTACCAATTACAATAACCAGGGCATTAGCCACTTGGGATAACTTGGTGTGATGTGAAACTATGGAACTGATCACTTATCCCATGTCACTGACAAAGAAAAACAGAAATGTAAACATCAGCATCTCTTGTCCCCAAGCTCTATCTCTTCTCAAACAATTAAAGACTGCAAAGAACTAGCAAAGCCAACATTAATTCCAGGAGATGGAAGTGGATGCTTTCCTCATTAAGACTTTCTCACTTCCGCATTAATACTAAGTCTGCTAATAAGTACTTCTTGATGTCATTGAGTCACTAAGTTGTGGTCGACTCTTTTGCAACACCATGGACTACAGCCCACCAGGCTTCTGCGTCCACGGGATTTCCCAGACTAGAACAATGGAATGGGCTGCCATTTCTTTCTCCAGGAAATCTTCCTGACCCAGGGATCGAACCGGAGTCTCCTGCATTGGCAGATGGATTCTTTACCACAGAGCCACCAGGGAAGCCCAATAAAAAATACTAACTTTCTATTATTATAGATCTTTAACATTTAAACATGACATTGATACCCCCACAGATATGATGTATCTATAAAACAATGAAATTATTTTTTATACTGACTTAGATAAGAACTGTCTTTAAAACTTCAACCAGCATATCCTTAAATTCTTTATACCATTTCAAACTACAGTGGATTTATGGTACACAACAAAATGCTAAACAAAGGGAATAAATTAAAATTTAGGTCAACTAGATGAAATCATTGTATCCAATATATTATTGCTTCAAATCCCAAGGCAAAGAAAGGAAATTGCTTCCTCTGACAGGGAGAATGACTTATTTGGATCCACTAGGGGGAAGAAAATATTTCCTTCCATCTAAATCAGCCTGCATCCAAAACTTTCTATTTCCCATAACAAAGGTTGCAAAATGTGAAAGTCTTAAAAAATGGAGGATTTTATGTCTTGAGAATATGCTACACAGCCCAAGAGAGGCGTAAAGCACAGCAATTAAAAAGAGGTGTTATCTGAAATTGTCTAAACTTAAATTCACTGTGACATTCAGGGTTATTAAAAGCCATTAAGATACTCAACTTTGATTTTATAAAAACAAAGTGAGTTACCTCCTGCACAAGCAGGAATATTCTTTCCCTGGGTCATCAAAGACAAGATACCTGCTCATAAAGTTCTCTCACAAATTTTATCTCCTGAACTCAAAAATAGCTCATTTAACTTTTCCCTTGAAATACAGACCTTTCTCAATGCATGCAGACATTTCATTGACTTTTTAATGGCTTTTGATCACGTTCTCACATACATATACATTCAAATACCCTGGTTTTCAAGACAGATAAGTCCACCTGGCTGCTACACAGTATTTTTAATACAAACTGGAAACTCTAAATGTTTATAGAATTGGAAAAAAGGTAAGGAGACTACTCTTTTTTTATTTCTAAATTAGAGAAGCGACAGCAGGTACTAAAATATAAGCTCCAGGGGGCAAGATCTCAGTGAATTTCACTCATATATCCTGAGTGCCTAAAAGTGAAAGTGAAGTTGCTCAGTTGTGTCCAACTCTTTGCAACCCCATGGACTGTAGCCTACCAGGCTCCTCAGTCCCTGGAAATTTTCCAGGCAAGAGTACTGGAGTGGGTTGCCATTTCCTTCTCCAGGGGATCTTCCCGACCCAGGGATTGAACCCGGGTCTCCCACATTGCAAGCACACACTTTACCGGCTGAGCCACCAGGGAAGCCCACAAGTACCTTTCAAATAATATAATAATACTGGATGATATAAAATTCAATTTAATTCAGTATAATTCTACCTCTGCTTTACTGACTATGCCAAAGCCTTTGACTCTGTGGATCACAACAGACTGCGGAAAATTCTTAAAGTGACGGGAATACCAGACCACCTGACCTGCCTCCTGAGAAACCTGTATGCAGGTCAAGAAGCGACAGTTAGAACTGGACCTGGAACAACAGACTGGTTCCAAATCGTGAAAGGAGTATGTCAAGGCTGTATATTGTCAACCTACTTATTTAACTTATATGCAGAGTACATCATGAAAAATGCCAGGCTGGATGAAGCACAAGCTGGAATCAAGATTGCTGGGAGAAATATCAATAACCTCAGATACACAGATGACACCACCCTTATGGCAGAAAGCGAAGAAGAACTAAAAAGAGCCTCTTGATGAAAGGGAAAGAGGAGAGTGAAAAACATTGGCTTAAACTCAACATTAAGAAAACTAAGATCATGGCATCTGGCCCCATCACTTCATGGCAAATAGATGGGGAAACAATGGAAACAGTGACAAGCTTTATTTGGGGGGGGACTCCAAAATCACTGCAGACGGTGACTGCAGCCATGAAATTAAAAGACACTTGCTCCTTGGAAGAAAAGCTATAACCAACTTAGACACATATGAAGAAGCAGAGACTACTTTGTCAACAAAGGTCCATTTAGTCTAGGCTATGGTTTTTCCAGTAATCAATGTGTGGATGTGAGAGTTGGACTATAAGGAAAGCTGAGCGCTGAAGAATTGATGCTTTTGAATTGTGGTCTTAGAGAAGGCTCTTGAGAGTCCCTTGGACAGCAAGGAGATCCAACCAGTACATCCTAAAGGAAATCAGTCCTGAATATTCATTGGAAGGACTGATGCTGAAGCTGAAACTCCAATACTTTGGCCACCTGATGCAAAGAACTGACTCATTGGAAAAGACCCTGATGCGGGGAAAGATCGATGGCAGGAGGAGAAGGGGACGACAGAGGATGAGATGGTGCGATGGCATCACAAACTTGATGGACATGAGTTTGAGTGAACTCCGGGAGTTGGCGTAGGACAGGGAGGCCTGGTGTGCTGCAGTCCACGGGGTCGCAAAGAGTCAGACATGACTGTGCCACTGAACTAAATTCAGTATCAATTTGATATAAAATTGCATGATATAAAATTCAATGTGATGTTATATTAAGTCAATGATGTCATATATCATTCAATATAGCATCTCATTAAATGCTCTCAACACTAAAAGATGGATGTTTTTCTTGCTCCATTTTACAGACAAAGAAACTGAGCTTCAGAGAACCAAGTACCAAGGTGGTGCAGCTGGCGGGGAAATGTGGCCTTCAAGTCTTTACCCTCCCCTTCTCTCCTTCTTGCCACTCTGTCGCTGTACCCTCGCCATCCAAAGACTTCAACCAACAATCGAAGTTCTTGGCACTAGAACTGGAATCGCTGAACAATCAGTATGAATTTTTTTTCAAGTCTAGGTTAAGAAAACAGAAAGTAAAAAATGGCATATAGAAAGACAAATTCAAATTCATTCATTTCATTCAAAAGCATGAATTAAAATACTTCTTAAGTTAAATATTGATTGGCCAGGTATCCAACTAGCCCTGGTTTTAATTAGTGTTATAACCAGCTCTTCATTACCTACAGACAAACTAGCATTTCTGTACCTCTTCCTCAGTCGACCGCCTAGACCTGAAAGTTCAACTGGGAAAAGCTGGAGGCTAAGACAAGTCCAAAAAGGTATGGGCTCTACTTTCGTAATGCAACCGAGCGCCAAACAGATACAATGGTGAATTGTTCCTTGATTGGGATACGGTAACCATGCCAATCACTGTCTCCCACCAACTCCGCCTTCTTGACAGCCTGCCTGGGCGTGTCTGGGACCACCCAAAGCACTAATGACCCCAGCATCCCAGCAAGAGCTGGGTAGACCCGAGGTACAAACAGGACCCGACATGACCCAACAGACTCCAACTTAAAAACCTGGAATTGAGACACTGGGTAAGCCTGCAAAGCCCTGAACGGGAGCGACACTGTCTTAAGTCAAGGCCATATGACTACCAGTAAACCTGAGAATCGGAGCAACCAGATCTAGCAAGGAAGTCACTCTGCTAATAGAGGTTAAAAAAAAAAAAAAGCAGAGCCTGGTAGAGAAAAGCAAAAATTACAGACTACATAGGCCTCTGAAGATTGTGAGACTGGCATCCCTCCTGATTTTTCTACCACATTCCTTGGCTACCCCATGGCATCTTCAGTAACACCATTTTACATGAGTTTCTTTGATAACTTATTTCCATTTCATTATAAGTAATGACCCCCAGGGGCTTCCCTGGTGACTCAGACCATAAAAACTCTGCCTGCCGGAGACCCAACTTTGATGCCTGGGTCGGGAAGATCCCCTGGAGAAGGGAATGCTATCCACTCTAGTATTCTTGCCTGGAGAATCCTATGGACAGAGGAGCCTGTCCTCTGGTGGGCTACAGTTCATGGGGTCACAAAGAGTCGGACATGACTGAGCAACTAACAGTTCTTCTTAAATGACCCACAAGACATAGTACTTTGCCTCACACTTACTGCCCTTTTAGGAAAGGTGACTGAAAACCTTATTTTTCCGTAGGTCTCAAAGAACACAAGGCTCCACAGCCTTGGAGAAGCCAGAGTCACAGACCCCTGTCAACTCCCTTTAAAAGTCCAACTCCCAAAGGCAGCCATCAGTCAGAAGAATTTTAAATAATTTCCCCAGGTATTAACACTGAAGCACAAAAGATGAGTATACTTTTTCAAAAATCTTTACACTATACGGAAAAACAAACAAAACTTTCCACTGCTTTCTGGAAGAAAAAAAAAAAAAATCAACGGAGCTCTCAGGCAGTTTTAATGCTGTTCCAAGAGAAGTAAGGCCAGTCTGACTCATGATGGCCCCAAATTACACAATAATCTATCAAGGATTTAGCCTTATGGGTTTCAAATGGACATACATGCCAACAGATAGATGGCTGGATAAAGAAGTGAGACTAGAAAGAGGAATAGTCTGGAAGCTGCTAGAGGCAGCAGAATACAGATCCCCCGTGCTCTAAGCATTCTGCTTGATCTGGGGAGGAAAAGTCAAAAACATGTGTGCAGTGCTCACTCGGTTTGTGACCCCTTGGACTATAGCCTGCTAGGCTCCTCTGTCCCTGGGAGTCTCCAGGCAAGAATATTAGAGTGAGGGGCCCTTTCCTCCTCCAGGGGATCTTCCCGACCCAGGGATCAAACCCGAACCTCTTGCGTATCTTGCATTGGCAGGCAGATTCTTTACCACTGGCGTCACCCGGGAAGCCCCCATTTTAGACAGTCCCTGCCCGCAAAGAATTCCTAGTCTAGTTGAGAAGACAGGCACCTCCACAAACAGCTCAGATCCGGGCAGATAGTGACAGAGGCTAATTGGAAGTCTCAACAAAGCGTGATGGGATCACGGAGGCAGAAGCACTTAATCACAGACAGCCGGACAGTTGACATTTAGCCCCAGCCTCATCCGGGGCTGTCATCTGAAAAGTAAATCCACTCTAACAGTTATCATGAAATTGCATCCATGATCTTTGAGTCCCATCAGTCCATACATTTTATCTGATTAACCAATCTCTCCCGGACCTTACCAGAGATAACAACATCTGTTTATCATTCACTCCAGGAGCTCTTCATATGACAAAATGACCTTGAACTATCCTTTATCTCTAGAAAATATCCTGCCTCTGTAAAGACAACAAAAAATGAAGCTAATATCCCCCCAAAGAGTTCAAGACCATAAATGAAAATAACCAAATGACTTGGTTTTTTTTCCAACACTCAGCTGCTGGAATTCACATTCCATTCAACTGTTTGCTGAGTTAACAACACTTTAGGCGAACAGCATTCAACTAAAAATCATGTATCTATAAAATATTTATTACAGTCTTAGTCAGACGTTCTCCAGCCTAGCAAGAAACGCTGGTCAAATTATACACACTAAGTCCCAACAACAACAGGAAAAACCAGTACACGTAAAAACGGACGAAATCCCAATATGGTCTGTAGTTTTGCTGATTGTATGGTGCCAAAATCAACTTCCTGGTTTGGATAATCCACTGCAGTGAAGTGAGACATCACCAGTGGCTGACAGGTACACGGGACCACTCTGTATTATTTTTCAGTTTCCTGTGGGTCTGTAACTGTATGAGTTAAAAAGAAAAGCCATTTATCACATTAACAGCGAATTTTGCAGGGCTTTGCCCATATTAACAGTTTCCTTTTCCTCCTGGCTTCCAACACTCTGATATTAAGACTCAAAACTTGCAGATGCAATTCCAAGAACATGTGGCCCCAGTCCTGGGAATGGCAGCCAGCAAGGGGAGATCCCACTGGAGTTGATGCTCTCTTCAAGAAATCCAAGAAAGTTAATTTCCTCAGCCTAATCCCACCATGGACTAGTTCCCTACTGACCTCCTGGCTTTGCTCTATCACTAACATCCCCTCCCCAGACTACTCTCCCCAATACACACACAAACATGCACACACGCACACACACACGCACACACGCACGCATGCACACACTCACAGGCATGCGCACGCATGCACGCATGCACACACACACACAATAGAGGGACAATCAAAAAATGATTAAGAAAAGCAAAACCAGCAGCATCTCACCCACAAAATTGACCTCCATCCTCCCAAGACTGAACCTGAATGAGCCTCAACTAGTTTGGCTCTAAGAGTCTAAAGAACTGACTCTGATGAAATTCAAAACACAAGAAGCAACTCAAAGACCCTGTCATCCTAAACGCTTCTCCAAGGTACATACAAGTACCCGCTGGAGACCACCGCCTTAGCAGCTATTTATATGGCTCATTCTCTACCTCCAGCCCACCTCAAAGTGTCAGGTAACACAAATTGAGCTCCCTGGCTTAAGACTTACAATCTTGCATGAAAATTTTATGGCCTCTAATATTGGCATTCTTGAGCAGTTTCCAAGACAAAATACAGGCATCTCTAGTGGGGCAGATGGTAAAGAACTCACCTGCCAATGCAGGACGCATAAGAGATGCGGATTTTATCCAGGGGTTGGGGAGAGTCCCTGGAGGAGGGCATGGCAACTCACCCCAGTACTCTTGCTTGGAGAATCCCATGGACTGTGATCCCTGGAGGGCTACAGTCCACAGGGTCGCAATGAGTCGGACACGACTGAAGTGACTTGGCACGCACGCAATATAATCGATTAGATTTGTGAGAACTTTAGTTCCGGGTCTGCAATGCAACGATTAAGAACAAAGAACCGAATGCTGAAGATCCCTGTAGCATCTCCCTGGATGCATGTCCTACCATTTACCACCCAAATAACCTCCAGCAAGTTACTTAAATTTTCTGTGGCAGGTTCCATCTGGAAAATGAAAATAGTAATAGGATTAGAATCCTGCCACAGAAGATTCTCTTGAGGATTCAAATCAGTTCATACATGTCAAGGGTTCAGAACAGCGCCTGCCGTACAGCAAGCACCCTTCCAGGCTGGTCTACTATCATCGCAGTTGTCATTGTTGCCGCTGCGATAATTTCATACTGAGCGCCTAGGTCCCAAAGGCGACGACTCTAAGATGAAAAGAAGGTGCTACTGTTATTCTGCAAGGGTCATATATTACCAAATATGGGGACATAGAAGGACAAGACCTTGCAGGTGTTCCCAGTTCAAAGAAACACCTTTCTTAGCTTTCAGGCTGAGTGCTACACACAGAACCTGTGAGTCACAGATGGTGAAGGCCCAAGATTGAGAAATCGAAAGCTCTGGACAAACCCCAAAAGGGCAGACGTGAAAATCATGAGGGTATGTACCACCCTGCCCTTCCCTTATTCACCTTTCACCTTAAAATCAACAAATTTCCCCAAATGGTACACAGTCTCTCATAAAACCCGGGCTGTCAGACAAGTTTTTCAAGTTCTGCAGATAATTTTATTAAAACACACCCCTGAAACACTGAAAGACCTAGTCATGCTTTTTCCAACCTGGCCCTCTTCCACAGAGGACACATTTGTGGTCCCCCACCATCAGTGTTCCTGTGATGGAGAGACATTCCTCGTAAGGAAGGTCTCACGCGGGGCAGAGTTCTGACCCATACAGACAGGGTTTGCACGACACAGTTCTAAGAAGCAGGGATCCCCGGGGTTTCTGACACATTGCAAATCACATAAAGGAAGGCTGATGTATGATTTTCAAGCCAGTTTTATGAAAAGAACAATTACAAATCCCTAAGTGTGTGAAGACAAAATTGTAAATACTTGCTAAAATCCCTGGAGCTGTCTCATATTATTTATTATGATTCTTCCTGGCACCTCAAAAGTGGGCTCACAGAGCCCCTGATTAATTTACACACCATCAGTGGGGTTCACAGATGGTGAGACCCACACATGAAAAGACTGACAGCCTTGGCCAAAATCCTAACAACATGTAAATCAATACAGCTTGGAAGGACCCAGAATGTTATTCAGCCACAAGCTGTACCACTACCACTAGGGCTGAGGCAGGGCCAAGCGAATACCCAGGGTAAAATCAAAAGTCAGTGGACTGAGTTAGAAGAAGTAGGCTCCAATTCTAAGGTCAAGGTTTTCAATGCCTTCGTTTAAAGGGAGTCACTTGTACTCACTCAAATTAACTTTCATAAAGGCTTATAAGGACTCAGTGGCTGACAGATACATCTAATGTGAACAAAGAAGGAATTAAGAGATCTTCTCAAAGTTGCACGTTTGCTTTTCAAAAGGCTTCTGGCAGTTTTGATATGTCTCTCCCTTAAAGAAAGTAGATCCTAATTTAGGGCACACACATCAGTTCTTTTAAAGACCGAGAGTTTCCATTGAAAGTGAGGATCATTTTAACAGTGCTGACTGAACAAACAAGAATAGAGAATGATTACTACCCCATAATATGCCAAACTTTAACAAAATAATTATAATTTTTAGTACCTGTATTAAAAATTTTTTGTTAACTTTTATATGATCTTGAGGCTTAGATTTTATATCTTCATGGTAAAACTCAACCTCAGAATTTGCTTCTAATGAAAAATGATTTTATTATTTGGTACTCAGCCAAAATGTATATTAGATTCATTTCCAAGATCATAGAGAAAACTTGCAGCACGGTGAAGCTACATGAAGTACAAAGGAAATGTAACTGTGGGTCATGTGAAGGTTGCAATTTTACTGAATTCCCAATAAATAATCCTCAGCTCAGGAGAAAAAAAAAAAAGGCCTAGAGCTTATTCCAGATCAATCCAGGATAATTTTGAAGCATTCAGCTATACTGTTTTTTATGTATCTGATGGTTTAGCACTTTTTTATTTATATTTTAGATGTTTTTACACTTGTGTACAAATCTTCTACCAAGTATGTTATATTCAGAATTTAAAAAACAGAAATGAGAGTCTGTCAATTGAAAATGTCATCCATCCAATGGTCTTCCTGATATTGAGACGACAAAACCAGACAGTGAAAGAAGGGAGCCACTCAGACCCCAGAATTACCTTCTTTTATAAATAAAAGTTCAAATCAGGCACTCTCTTTACTGAGTCAGCTAAAAGGATTCAAAAGTAGAAAGAGCCAAAACTCAGTTTTGAAGCACTCTTCCTGTTTATACTGAATAAATTCCCCAAATGCAGAGAGGAATTAGATTTTAATGAAAGTCTCTACTAGCATGTTCTTGCTCAATAGCATTTTGGCAAAACTAGCCTACCTCTCCCTAGAATTCAGTTCTGACACAGTGATCAACCAGACGGGGACAAGCTACTGTTCTCAAGATACAATCAGCTTTATTTTCCATCTTATAATCATATCTTAGTTTAGTTCTATTCTGTGAACACTAACAGAATTCAATGGGAACAATTGAAACAAAGACAGACTTTATTTTGGGGGGCTCCAATATCACTGCAGATGGTGACTACAGCCATGAAATTAAAAGACACTTGCTCCATGGAAGAAAAGCTATGACAAACTTAAACAGCATATTAAAAAGCAGAGTCATCACTTTGCAGACAAAGATCCATCTAGTCAAACCTATGGTTTTTCCAGTAGTCATGTATGGATGTGAGAGTTGAACCATAAAGAAACCTGAGTGCCGAAGAACTGATGTTTTTGAACTGTGGTGTTGGAGAAGACTCAAGGGTCCCTTAGACTCCAAGGAGATCCAACCAATCCATCCTAAAAGAGATCAGTCCTGAATATTCATTGGAAGGACTGATGCTGAAGCTGAAGCTCCAATACTCTGGCCACCAAATGCAAAGAACTGACTCATTTTAAAAGACCCTGAGGCTGGGAAAGATTGAAGGCAGGAGGAAAAGGGGACGACAGAGGATAATAAGCTTGGATGGCATCACCGACTCAATGGACATGAGTTTCAGCAAGCTCCGGGAGATGCTGATGGACAGGGAAGCCTGGCGTGCTGCAGTCCATGGGGTTGCAAAGGGTCAGACATGACTGAGCGACTGAATGGAACTGAACAGATTTCACCACGTCTTCTACACTTAAACAAGCAGTTCTCCATGTGTGGTTCCCAGAACCACAGCAGCAGTATCACCTGACAATATGTTCTTTTTCTTTTTTTTTTTTTTAAAAGGAAAGGGATATATTTTTTTAATATAATTTTATTTATTTATTTATTTTTGGCTGTGTTTGGTCTTCATTGCTGCACTGGCTTTTCTCTAGCTGCAGTGAGCTGGGGCTATACTCTAGGTGCATGGGCGTCTCACTGCAGTGGATTCTATTCTTTGAGAGTCCGGGCTCTAGGGCACATGAGCTTCAGTAGTTGCAGCTCCTCGACTCTATAGCACAGGCTCAGTAGCTGTGGCACAAAGGCGTAGCTGCTCTGTGGCATGTGGGATCTTCCCAGATCAGGGATACTCCTGTCTCCTTCAATGGCAGGCGGAGTCTTTACCACCAAGCCACCAGGGAAGTCCTGGGAACTTGATAAAAATGAAAATTCTTGAGCCTCCACTGGAAACCTGTTGCTGTTAGTCACTCAGTTGTGTCCGACTCTGCAATCCCGTGGACTGCAGCACTCCAGGCCTCCCTCCCAGAGCTTGCTCAAACTCAAGTCCATCAAGTCGGTGATGCCATCCAACCATCTCATCCTCTGTCGTCCCCTTCTCCTCCTGCCTTCAATCCTTCCCAGCATCAGGGTCTTTTCTAATGAGTTGGAAAAGAGTTTGGGCTCATCAGGTGGTCAAAGTATTGGAGCTTCAGTTTCAGCATCAGTCCTTCTAACGAATATTCAGGACTGATTTCCTTTAGGATTGACTGGTTTGATGAATTCTTCAACACTCAGCCTCCTTTATGGCCCAACTCTCACATCCATACATGACTACTGGAAAAACCACAGCTTTGACTAGATGGATCTTTGTCAGCAATGGTCATAGCTTTTCTTCCAAAGAGCAAGCGTCTTTTAATTTCATGGTTGCAGTCACCATCTGCAGTGATTTTGGAGCCTAAGAAAAGAAAGGCTGCCAGTGTTTCCATTGTTTCCCCATCTATTTGCCATGAAGTGATGGGACCAGATGCCATGATCTTAGTTTTCTGAATGTTCAGTTTTAAGCCAGCTTTTTCGCTCTCCTCTTTCACCTTTATCAAGAGGCTCTTGAGTTCTTCTTTGCTTTCTGCCATAAGGGTGGTCCACTGGAGAAGGGAATGGCAAACCACTTCAGCATTCTTGCCTTGAGAACCCCATGAACAGTACGAAAAGACAAAAAGATAGGACACTGAAAGATAGACCCCCCAGATCGGTATGTGGCCAATATGCTACTGGAGAAGAGCAGAGAAATGACTCCAGAAGGAATGAAGAGGCTGAGCCAAAGTGAAAACAATGCCCAGGTGTGGATGTGTCTGGCGGTGAAAGTAAAGTCCGGTGCTGTAAAGAACAATATTGCACAAGAACCTGGAATGTTAGGTCCAAGAATCAAGGTAAATTGGAAGCAGTCAAACAGGAGATGGCAAGAGGGAACATCGACACTTTAGGAATCAGTGAACTAAAATGGACTGGAATAGGAGAATTTAATTCAGATGACTGTTATATCTACTACTGTGGGCAAGAATCCCTCAGAAGAAATGGAGTAGCCATCATGGTCAACAAAAGAGTCCAAAATGCAGTACTTGGGTGCAATCTCAAAAATGACAGAATGATCTCTGTTTGTTTCCAAGGCAAACCATTCACTATCACAGTAATCCAAGTCTATGCCCCAACCAGTAATGCTGAAGTTGAACGGTTTTATGAAGATCTCTAAGACCTTCTAGAACTAACACCAAAAAATTATGTCCTTCTCATTATAGGGGACTGGAATGCAAAAGTAGAAAGTCAAGGAATAACAGGCAAGTTTGGCGTTGGAGTACAAAATAAGCAGGGCAAAGGCTAACAGAGTTTTGCTAAGAGAACGCACTGGTCACAGTAAACACTGGAAACCTACTGAATCAGAAACGCTAGGGGCAGGGCGGTCCTGGGTTTAACAAGGTGATGCTGACACATGCGCAAGTTTGAGTACCACTGCTTCAGGCCATGGAAACCCCCTTGTGTGTGTCACTCAAACAGCTTCAGCAGGGTGGTGGTCCTAAGGATGTCTCAGACATCTCACCACCCCACTCACCCATGTCAATCACCCTCCTCGCAAATGGCAGAAACTCAGACTTTCTCCTTGGTTAGGTCTCTCTGGAAGTCTTGAAATTGGTTGCCTCTCACAGGCCACCTCTGCTCCAGCTGCTACTCCACATCTCTGTGGGATGACGGAGGTCCCATGGGCCATCATCACTCTGCACTGACTCTGTATGCTACTCAGATACTGAGCACAGTGGTCCTCTACCCATGGGCCACCATCATGCCCCACTCTGAGCTCAAAAGTCCTTTTTGAGTGTGCTAAGTTGCTCAGTTGGAGAAGGCAATGGCAAGCCACTCCAGTACTGTTGCCTAGAAAATCCCATGGATGGAGGAGCCTGGTAGGCTGCAGTCCGTGGGGTCGCTAAGGGTCGGACACGACTGAGTGGCTTCACTTTCACTTTTCACTTTCACACATTGGAGAAGGAAATGGCAACCCACTCCAGTGTTCTTGCCTGGAGAATCCCAGGGACGGGGGAGCCTGGTGGGCTTCCGTCTATGGGGTCACACAGAGTCGGACACGACTGAAGTGACTTAGCAGCAGCAAGTTGCTCAGTCGTGTCTGACCCTTTGCAGCCCCTTGGACCATAGCCAGAAAGGCTCCTCTGTCCATGGAATCTCCAAGCAAGAATACTGGAGTGGGTTGTATGCCCTCCTCCAGGGGATCTTCCTGACCCTGGGATCGAACCCGCATCCCTTACGTCTCCACATTCTTTACTACTAGTGCCACGTGGAACTGCTAACTCCATCCTGCAATCACACCTCGGCCATTCTCCATCTCTGAGAGCCTCACTGCTGTCTATGGGCCAGAGGAGGTATCTACCCTCACCATGCCTCCCTGTCCAGTGGGGGCGCCCCTGCTAGCTTCCTTCCACTGAAAATAATAAACCAGGTCCCAGAAGCCAAGAGGGCCAGCTGGGGGAAGGTGAAGAGGTAGGAAGAATTTTTTTTTTTTTAAGCAGGTTTAACAAAGGCTAGCAGCAGCAGCAGCAGCAATCCTATGAGACAAAAAAGGAGATCCAAGTTTTCTCCATCCTGTCCTGGGAATTGACTGAAGCAGAGTGTTCAGAGTCACAGAAAGGAACGCTGAGGGTGTAGGCATGAATATGTGCACACGGGAGGCAGAGAGAAAAAGTGAAACGGAGAGAGAGGAGACGGGGCGGGGCTCTTCCCTGGTGGCCCAGTGGCTAAGACTCAGAGCTCCCAATGCAGGGGGCTCGGGTTTGATCCCTGGGGAACTAGATACCGTATGTTTGCAAGGAAGACGGAAGGTCACGCTGCGACTAAGACCTGGAGCAGCCAGGTCTTTACTAATATTCATTATTAAATTCATTATTAATATTCATTATTAAAATTCATTATTCTTAGTCTTTAATAATATTCATTATTAAACAAATGAATAACTTTTACATGCAAAAATAAATAAATGATAAATAAATGTTACCTCTTTGGAGAAAAGAAAAGAAAGAAACAGACGTAGTCAAAATGAGTTTCCCCTGTCACTGGCAGGCAGAAAAGTTACCAGATGGTCTCCTGTGTCTGACAGTAACTTTCACAAAAAGCATGAAAGCAGCAGGAGCAGAAAACAGTACGAATCATCTCACCCGAGAGACGGTACCAAGATCCCCTGAAAAACTTTGAGCCGCAAACAGAAACCAAAACCAGGTTAAGTACACAGTTCTAAGGACTGTGCTCTGGACACAGAGCTGGGCAGTCCTACAGTCTGGGGACTGTTTCAAACCATTTCCTGCCCCAGCAAATAGTGATGGCTCCCAACTGCAAAAGCGCCTCCCACCCCATAATTTCAAATATCCTCAAGAGGAAAACAGCATCCCACCGAAAACAAAAACTCTAAGTAATCTAAGAGCTAAGAGGAGAGGAAACCTGTGAGGGACAGAGAGGCCTGGCACGCTGCAGTGCATGGGGTCGCAGAGTCGAAACGGCTGAGCGACTGAACACAACAAGAGGAGAGGGGCGAGGAGGAACTATGAGTTGAATTGAAAATAACAAAAAGCAGCAAATATCAAAAACGAGAGATTTTAAATACAGGGCGATGTCTTACATCTTTCTGTCTAGATAAAGGTGGATAAAGAACAAAGATCAGCAACTTTCTGTAAGAAAACAGGATGGAAATCTTTCAAGCTTTGGGGCCGACTTCTTCCATCAGTTCTTCCTTAAAAAGCACACATGCAGCTGCTGAAATAAAGGAATGGGCATGGCCATGTTCCAATAAATTTAATTTATGAAAACACGCAGTAGGTCAGATTTGGTCTGCCAAGTCCTGGGTATCACGTGCACGTATGTACGTACGGAATGCAGAATTGGGCAGCATTAAAAAGTGTGTTTCATCTGCCCCTTTTAAAAAAACAAGACGCTGATCAAGACCATAATATTCCTTCCTCAGATAGTCCTGTGTTTGGCTGGTACGACTTGCTCTCGTACACTAATCTGTGCCCTTCATTTGCACACTCATCATTCTCCCTTGCATCAAGCCCTCATCCCTGTGCCCTGGAGAAAAGTGTGCGCATGTTCAGTCATGTCCAACTCTTTTGTGACCCCCATGAGCTGTAGCCCACCAGTTTCCCCTGTCCTTGGGATTCTCCAGGCAAGAATACTGGAGTGGGTAGCCATTTCCTCCTCCAAGGGATCTTCCCCACCCAGGGATCAAACCTGTGTCTCCTATGTCTCCTGTATTGCAGGTGGCCCTTGAGAAAGGGATATTATAAAACAGATTATCGTCCTGCTTCTTCAAAATAAGCTGATGAAATGTACTGTCTAGAGCTGGCAAGTCCCCTCCTCACACATGCTTACACTTGACGCCAGGGCCAGAGCTCGCTTTCAGGGAAGGCACGGGCAAGAACCAACAGACCAGGCACCATCTCCCTCCACAAGGTCCCCGACTCTAAATTCAGTGGAGACTGAATCCCAAAGTCATGAGCGTGACTCGGCCGCCCCCCCAACCCCACAACACCAGCTGCAGTTACGTCACCTGCCTAAGGTCAACATCTGGAAATCCGCAGAAGGACCCTGGTGGGATAGATGGAAGCAGGGCTCAGGGAGCTCTCTTCCAAGTTCATAGGGACTGCAAACAAGACACTGGACAGATGGCAAGGCCTAAAACAAGAGCTCTGATCTGGCTCCTCACCTCCACCCTTCAACCCACATCAGCTACCTCCTCTCCAGAGCAAAGGTCCCAGGAGCCCACGCACAAGAGAGAAAATTCCAGAGCCACAAAGTAAAACCTCTGACAAGCCTCAAAAATGGTCAGGATTCATTTGCTTGGTAACATTAGGAGGTGCGATCTGAGAATCCCAAGGTCCAGGCTCCCTTCTTTATATGGATTTCCTTAGCAGCCAGGGGAGCCGCTGAGTGTCCATAAGAAAAGCATCAATCGACCGCCGATGTACACATGTTTGGCTCAGATGGTTTTCATCAGACTTAAAAGAGAAGCTGTCCTTTTTCTTCTCAAATCCAACAGTGAAGAAGCCCAAGGGACATGAAAAGGTCTCAGAATGAATCACCCACACACGGGAAACGCTTCCTAAGAGGACCAGCTAAGGGTGGACAGAGGTGGGGAGAAACCGCTCTTCCTGTGTGTCCAGAAGAAGTGTCTTCGGGACACACAGCCTACAAGAGCAGCCCAGGTCAGCCGGGGACCCTCCCCCGCCTCCTCCTGTCTCTTGTCCAACTTGATGACTTCCAGAACCAGGATCTAAAACATCTCTGCGGCAGGAAGCGATGCCACGTAGAACAATCCGAGCCTCCAAAGGACAGGTGTCCTCGCAGTTGGACCTGAACCACAGAAAAGAGAAATTCTCTCTTCTCTTGCCACCAGTGCAGATGGATGGGATCCGAGGATCATTTCCTCAGCAGGCAAAAGCCCAGGGAAGAGGAACTGGGAAAGGTCACGTCCAAACAAATCTATCAACCGGACTGAGAGGGCCCCGGAATGTGCAAGCGGACATGCGCACCGCCCGCGAAAGGAGGAGAGAGCGAACCCTGACGTGCAGGAGCCATCTCCTTCAGGGAGCCTTCCTGCAAGGGGCCCCGAGAAAGCCCAACACGGTCAGCCGGTTCGACAGACAGCTCCGTGAAGGCAGAAAGCCGCGAGAAGAGGTGTAGCCCCCGCGAGACGGGGAATGTCCTGGGTGACTCCGCCAGCCACGAGTGACTCCCTCCACCCTTGAAACTAACTCATGAGAAATTAACACGTGATAGGAAACACATGGGAGAGCCTCGGTGTTACAAGGTCTTTCTGACCCTTTGGTCCCTAAAGTAAGAAGAGAGTCCTGTTTCATCGAAGACACCTCCTCATAACGTGCTTATGAATAAGCAGAAGGCTGGGGACTGTTAGCAAAGTTTGCTAGAATGTATATCAAATTACAGTTACTGATTATTGTATTAACAACACCAGTGATAATATTCATGGTTGTCGCCGAAGCATGTGTTCCTCCCAGACATGAACACTCACTCCCTCACAGTTAAGCACACCCATTGAGTTAGTCAGCAAATAACTTTCGAAGTACATTGGTAGATGCCAGGGGCTCGGGAGGCAGGCGGGGGGCTGGGGCGGGTGCGTGGGTCGGGCAGCGAGGACTGAAGATGGGGAGCTAGTGTTTAATGGGGACAGAGTTTCAGTTTCGGAAGGCGAAAAATCTGGGAGACGGATGATGGTGAGAGTTGCACAATGATGTGGATATAGTTAGTGCCACTAAACTGTACAATTAAATATGGTTAAAATAGTATGTGTTTTATTATGTGACTTTTACCACAATAAAAAAAACTTTTTTAAATCACTTACTGCAGTCATATCCATTGAAGATATTTTCTCAAAGTCTACACACCTATGTGTAAAAATTGGAATTTATCCTGGTCAGTACCCCTGCACCCTCCCCTCACATCCAGATTTTAAGCTATGGCACCCCCACCCTCCTGTCAACCTGCTCACCCTCAGCCTGTGGCCCAGCAAGCCCCTCCCCCACAGCAGCCCTGGGGTTTTCCTCTCCGGCCCTCACCTGCAACTGAGATGGAGACGAGCTGCGTGACTGTGGGCCAGTGGCTTCTCCTTTCCGAGCCCCAGCTTTCTCATCTGCACAGTGAGGGTAGTGGAGAGGTGAGGGTCAACGATGATTGCAGAAGAGGGCAGGCCAGGACGTGGCCCCATTCACAAGGCTCCAGCTCTGATATTGAAAATCACATACCCACCCACTTATGACAGGAGTTCCCTGTAGCTCAGGTGGTAAAGAATCGGCCTGCAAAGCAGGAGATCCAGGTTCAATCCCTGGGTCGGGAAGATCCTCTGGAGAATGGCATGGCAATCCATAGCAACATTCTTGCCTGGAGAATCCCAGGGACAGAGGACCCTGGCAGGCTACAGTCCATAAGGTCACAAAGAGCTGGACACAACTGACCGACACTATTACCCACATGTTATACTGAACTCCAAGCCACTGCTTACTCCAGCGGTGAGTGAAGGTCACTCAGTCGTGTCCGACTTTTTGGGAGCCCATGGACTGTCCATGGAATTCTCCAGGCCAGAATACTGGAGTGGGTGGCCTTTCACCTTCTCCAGGGGATCTTCCCAACCCAGGGATCGAACCCAGGTCTCCCGCATTGCAGGCAGATTCTTTACCATCTGAGCCACAGGGGACTCTGGCGGTACATTTTGTCAATAAACAGTCACTGACAGGTTAAAAAAAGTTTCTAATCCAGGAATGAGGAATGTGGGTGATCAGTTATTAATTCTAGAAACCAATGTAGCTAGAATGCACCACCTTGCCCGCTCCCAGGTTGCTTTCCCTCTTCCATCCCACGGTGCAATGGTGGGACTGTGAGACACATTCTCAGTGTCTCCGCCATGCTCTCCACCTTGCTTCCCATTCAAGGGCTCTGTGACTCATTATACTGCCCATGGAAGAGAATTTGGTCTCTTAAGCTCCTGAGTGATTTAGAGAGAATGTCAGCCTCTGTTTCTGGCCATGACCAACAAGATGCTGTCTTCACATCGCCTCTCCCACCCATCCCGTCCGTGTCTGGCCCTTGGCCACCGCCCAGGCCAAGCTCACCTCCCACCAAGCTCCTAACAAGCCTCCGTGTCATTCAGACCTTCAATGGCCAACCAGCCTTCCCAATGCTACTCAAGGGATTTCTCTACAAGACGGATGACCAGTGTCATTCTCCCCTCCTGAGTGACTCACTGGAGGTTTTTATTTTCTGCTAGTACAATTCAAATTCTTTGAAAGTGAAAGTCAATCAGTCGTGTCCAACTCTTTGCAACCCCACGGACTGTACAGTCATGGAATTCTCTAGGCCAGAATACTGCAGTGGGTAGCCATTCCCTTCTCTACCGCATCTTCCCAACCCAGGGGTCGAACCCAGGTCTCCCACATTGAAGGCAGATTCTTTACCAGCTGTGTCACCAGGGAAACCCAAGAATACTGGAATGGGTAGCCTATCCCTTCTTGAGCAGATCTTCCCAACCCAGGAATCAAACCGGGGTCTCCTGCGTTGCAGGCAGATTCTTTACCAACTGAGCGATGAGGGAAGCCCTCACCATGTTTAAAAGGCCTCCATGACACGACCCCCCTCTGAACCTTCCCTTCCCCCTCCACATTGGCCCCCACAAACCCTGTCCACCAACTGCACAGAACAAGTCCCGCCCCTCCACTGAGGCCTGAAGCTCACCTCCCATCACTGCCCTGGCGCTGTGCCCCCAGCCCTACACGCCTTCCCCGGCTCCCCGAGCCCCCCAGCCCTTGCTCATCTTCCAGTCACCCCACGGGAGTCACGTCAAGGGCTGTGCCTCCCACAAAGGGATCTCGAGTCCCCAGACAAAAGGGGCCCCGCTCAGGGCTTCTGCCCCACTTTGCTTACACTCTGATGCATGTTCATTACGTTACAATAACTGATCATCACGTTCTTCTTCTCTGGCAGATTAGAAACTCCTTGATGCAGGGATCATCCCCAGGAGGCACAGCACCCACTCTGCTGCTTCACACACAGTAAACGAACAATGGATACAGGCCAAGATCGGAAATGCAATTAAAACTGGGGAAGGGACTTCCCTGGCAGTCCAGTGGTTAAGACTCCACGCTCGCAATGCATGGGACACAGATTTGATCCCTGGCTGGAGAACTAAGATTCCACATGCTGCACAGCACAATCAAAAAAATTTTTCAAAAAAAAAATTATTTTTTAAACACTGGGAAGAACAGGGAGTCTAAATGCACCCTCCACTTCACCTTGGAACCTGATCAGACCCACTGTAAACAGCTGCTTGGAGCAGTAAGGATTTTCTTAGCCATCCGCCAGCCCCTGGGATTCATAAAGCAATGTTCTCATTTGATTTGACACCTGGACTCCTGAACCAAGGAGTACTAACCTTCTGTGGGTTTGCGAGGCTTAGAGATTTTCCATAAAGCCGAGATAAACGCAGGGATTTATTTAATACGTGTCTCACCACCAGCCATCACTAATTAGTTAAATTCCTACAAGCGGACTTAACAGCCTGAGTGGCTCTCGCAGCTGAAACTGGAGGGCTCTCCGGACACTGCTGGAACTTGGGGGACTATTTGGTGGCAGCTGGTAGTGGCCTCCTAAGTGAAACATTAAACATTAAATATGACCCAAGCGAAGGCCCCAGTCAGGGCTGAATCGCCACAAAGACTCAAATTGAGGAACGGCCTGAAACCCAAGAATGAAACGGGAACAGTCTCTGAAAGAGACTCTGCCAAAACATGCAAGATAGCCTCCTGCCACCGAGGAGGCCGGGAACAGGCGCATCCGTGCCAGAACCCACGCAGGTCGGTCCACCTCCGGGCCCCGTGGACAGTGTAGACGCTGCCAACACTCTCAGCCACGCTCTGCCTACAGAGTCAGGGATGGGGGGACACACTCACGATGGTTTTCAACGAGCTCACCTGGGCTAACAGTCTCACTGAAAAGGAGATGCAATAGGCCCATATATGCAGGGCTGGAGGGTGCCTCATGCGGTCACTAGGGGACGAGGGCTCCAGGCAGAGAGAACAGCCAGGATGAGGGCTTTGAGGCAGGGCTTTGCCCGGCATGTCTGAGCCACAGCCGGAGTGGAGGCGGCTACGGGAGAACCACGGAGGGAGAGGGCAGCTCCTGCCAGACCCCGAAAGCACTGCAAACACTGGTTTTGATGCCTTGCGGGTGGCAGGGTGGGGGTGCTGAAAAGCACAAGAATGTTTTGAGCAGAGCATCTGACCTAAAAGCTGCCCTCTAGATACTATTCAGGGGCAGATCCTGGTGGCTCAGAATCCACCTTCAATGCAGGTGAAGAATCCACCTTCAATGCAGGAGACATAGGAGACACAGGTTTGATTCCTGGGTAGCGAAGATCCCTTGGAGAAGGAAATGCAACCCACTCCAGTGTTCTTGCCTGGAGAATCCCATGGACAGAGGAAGCAGGCCAGCTACAGTCCCAAGAATTGCCCTAGGGTTGCTAAGAGTCAGACACGACTGAGCATGCATGCTAAGGTGGGAGGGCAGAGAGGCCAGTTCTAGAAAAATTTCCACAGCATCCTTAAATGGACCACACAGTTGCCATCTTGAGTGAGGGGCTTTGCACCAGCTACCAACATAGATTTAGGAGCAGCCAGGGGTGTCCCCCTCACCCACCCCAGCGGCTCCAGACAGAAGCACCAGAAATGCCCTGGCGAGGGAGAGCATGAGACTGTGGATGAAAGGAGAGGTCCCCGCAGCCCTTTCGGCATCACACGGCAGCTCCAAGCCAAAAGGCGGGCAATGAACTCAGTGCAGCTTTAAACCCGGAGAGTTAGAGAGATCACCCCAAATGAAAAGGAAACCGAGACCAACCTTTTTACGGGAGCTCCCCTGGAAACATGGAGAACATACACACCGCCAGAGAAGAAAGGCAGCTGCCAGTCCGACAGCACAGGACTCCACTCAGAACTCAGTCTCAAAGAGCAGCCATTCAGAGAGCTGTGCAGCGAGACCTCTTCAAACTGGCCCTTCTCTCCCTGCAGCTGAACAAAAGAAAGCGGGTCAAGGTTGCACACTCAGGTGGCTTTGAAGTCCAGCTGTCTCCCAGGCTGCCGCCTCTCCACAAACTCACGGCTGAAGGTACAAGCAAAGCACTCTCTGCACCCCCGCCGTGGTCTCCCCCAGACTCGGCGGGTACCCACGGCATTCCCGCCAGGACTCGCCCGAACCCTGCAACCAGCTCAGCCCCAATCTCGTCGGAGGCCTCCAGCAAGTCACTGACACCTCTGGCCCTCTCCTTCCTCCCCTCTATGATAGCTCAGTCGCTCAGTCATGTCCGACTCTTTGCGACCCCATGGACCACAGCACACCAGGCCTCCCTGTCCATCACCAACTGCCGGAGCTTACTCAGACTCACGTCCATTGAGTCGGTGATGCCATCCAACCATCTCATCCTCTGTCGTCCCCTTCTCCTCCCGCCCTCAATCTTTCCCAGCATCAGGGTCTTTTCCAGTGAGTCAACTCTTCACATCAGATGGCCAGAGTGTTGGAGTTTCAGCTTCAGCATCAGTCCTTCCAATGAATATTCAGGACTGATTTCCTTCAGGATGGACTGGTTGGATCTCCTTGCAGTCCAAGGGACTCTCAAGAGTCTTCTCCAACACCACAGTTCAAAAGCATCAATTCTTCGGCGCTCAGCTTTCTTTATAGTCCAACTCTCACATCCATATGTGACTAGATTTGACTAGATGGACCTTAAGTAAGATCACTCATACAAAGAGCGGACTCATTGGAAAAGACCCTGATGCTGGGAAAGATTGAGAGCAGAAGGAGAAGAGGGCGACAGAGGATGAGACGGCTGGATGGAAAACACAGATGAGATGGACATGAACTTGGGCAAACTCCGGAAGATGGTGTGAGGGAGAGAGAAGACTGGTGTGGGACAGTACATGGAATCGTGGAGAGTCAGACACACTAGGCAACTAAACAACAGCAACGATCATTCATGAACGCAACCTGTACCTGGATGGCACACAATAGAAAGAATCATTCTTGGGGTTACTTTTGCTAATTCTCTTATCCTGTCCATGCATACATGACAAATTTATTTATTGGCCAACTCTGTGCGACCCCATAGACGGCAGTCCACCAGGCTCCCCCGTCCCTGGGATCTCCAGGCAAGAACACTGGAGTGGGTTGTCATTTCCTTCTCCAATGCATGAAAGTGAAATGTGAAAGTGAAGTTGCTCAGTCATGTCCAACTCTTCGTGACCCCATGGACCTCAGCCTACCAGGCTCTCCGTCCATGGGATTTTCCAGGCAAGAGTACTGGAGGTAAAACAATCAGAAGATCCAAATAAGCTGGCACCAATAAGCAAAAGATGTATCAGCATGAAACAACAGAATGGGACTCTCCTGGTGGTCCAGTGGCTAAAAACTCCATGCTCCCAATACAGGGGGCCTGGGTTCGATTCCTGGTCAGAGAACTAGATCCCACTTACTGCAACCAAGGCCCACAACTAATTAAATATATTTTTTAAAAAAACAGGGTGGTAACATATCTGATATAGTAATGTGATCTGCTTAGTTGCTCAGTTGTATACAACTCTTTGCGACCCATGGACTGTAGCCCGCTAGGCTCCTCTATCCATAGGATTTTCCAAGCAAGAATACTGGAGTAAGTTGCCATTCCCTTCTCCATGGGATCTTCCCGACTCAGGGATCGAACCCAGGTCCCCTGCATTGCAGGCAGACTGTTTACCACCTGAGCCACCAGGCTGTTGATGGGCCCATTTATATACAGAAAAGAAGACCCAGCTTCCCCAAGATCTTGACCCATAATAAACAGATAAACATCATCTGCACTTGCAAGGAAAATGTTAGAATGAGAACATTTAGACACTGATATGACAGCATTTAAAACACTCCTCTGGACACAACTTCAGCACTAAAATGCATTAGACGCATTTAAAAGTTCACACCCTTGGACGCAGTAAATCTGTGTCTAGATTTTTTAATCTAGAGATATAATAAAAGATGCAAAGATTTACACATAAGGAAGTTCATAGATTCTGCAACTAAAAGTCAAAAACTGGAAAACTAAAAGTGGAACCAGAAGAAACACGTTAAAGCATGTCACACCTTTAGAAGAAAGAAAATATGCAAATTTTAAAGGGGTGACTTTAGGAAAAACATCTACAGGAAAGCTTGAGCTCCCTGAGAATGTGGTAAATGGATTAGACTGGATTAGAAGCACACACATGACTTTGTCACATAATAATACATCATGGTACAGAAAACAGGCTTTGAAAGGAGAAAAAATTCCTTGGAGTCAAAAGCATGGTCCAGGCTAGTGACATCAGCCACTGCCTTTGGACAGACCCCGGGGTTAGTTCCTCAAACTTTGCTGACACCCTCTCTGGACACCAGTGAACTCAAGCTCCAAAAATCTCTAGCAACTGAGTGTGAAAAACAGCTAGTTCAGGGAGGCTTACTGAAGGGATATTTGCCAAAGAATTTTCCAGCATCCTATATGCAAGTCAACTTAAAGATTATGAAGATAAACGAATCCAACACGGGCTCTCAGTAAAGCATGCACGACTGTTTACATGTTGGACCAAAATGGTGTCAATTTAGAATTGAAGTAGCTACCTGACTTATTTTGTTGTTGTTGCTACTGATATTGGTGGAGGTGCATTTGACCAAGTTTTGACCAAATACTTCTCAAATCTTTGTTTGACAATGCAGAATTGCCTTCACAACACAAACTTCTATGTAGTTAGTCAAATGTTGTCTCTGAAAATTCACAACCACCTAATTATGTCCACATAAGTCCAGAAAGTGATCTTATTAGGGTAGGGTCTTTGCAGATGTTATAAAGTTAAGACGAGGTCACGTTGGATTAGAATAACCCTAATCCAATGACTGGTAGCATGAAAAGAAGAGAAGACACACAGAGAACAACGTCATGTAAAGACAGAAACAGAAACTGGTTGGTGCAGCTACAAGATAAGGAATGTTGGAGATTGCCAGAAGAAAGCAGAAGCTAAGAAAAGACAAGGAGGGATTCTTCCCTAGAACCTTCGGAAGAAGCAGGGCTCAGCCAACACCTAGATTTTGGACTTCTGGCCTCCAGACACATGAGAGAATGAAATTCTATTGTAAACAATCAAATCAGTGGTGGATTTTTCATTTGTTAAGACAGCCCTAGTACTCTAATACAGTGTACAAGCAGAAGTCCCAAAGACAAAAGAAGATAAACACACAAAGAAGCATTGCTATGGAATGACAATATTCATTAGTTGCTGTTAAGTCACTCAGTTGTATCCAACTGTTTGGGACCCCATGGATTGCAGAATGCCAGGCTTCCCTGTCTTCTCTGTCTCCCAGAGTTTGCTCAAATTCATGTCCTTTGAGTCAATGATGCCATCAACCAGCTCATCCTCTATACCCCCTTCTCCTTCGGCCCACAATCTTTCCCAGCATCAGCGTCTTTTCCAAAGAGTTGGTTCTTCACACCAGGTGGCCAAAGTATTAAAGCTTCAGCATCAGTTCTTCCAATGAATATTCAGGGTTGATTTCCTTTAGGATTGACTAGTTTGACTCCTTGCAGTCCAAGGAACTCTCTCAATAGTCTTCTCCAACACCACAGTTCAAAAGCATCAGTTCTTCAGCACCCAGCTTTCTTTATGGTCCAACTCTCACATCCATACATGACTACTGGAAAAGCCATAGCTTTGACTTTAGGACCTTTGTCAGCAAAGTAATGTCTCTGCTTTTTAATATGCCATCTAGGTTTGTTGTAGCTTTTCTTCCAAGGAGCAAATGACATTTAATTTCATGGCTGCAGTCACCATCTGCGGTGATTCTGGAGCCCAAGAAAAGCCTCAAAGCACTAATCCCCAGTGTGTTGTTATTTGAAGGCGGGTATTTGGGAAGGTGATTAGGTCATAAGGGTGGAGTCCCATGAATGGGATTAGTGCCCTTATAAGAAGAGTAATGCGAGAATCTCCTGCCATCAGAGGATACAACAGAAGATGTCCCTCTCTAAGTCAGGAAGGTGGCTCTCACCAGTGCCTGACCTTGGGCGTCCCAGGCTTCAGAACTGTAAGAAATAAATGTATCTTGTTTAAACCACCCAGTCTACGATGCTTTTGTTACAGCTGCTCAAGCTGACTAAAACAGGATCGCCAGAAGGAAAGTGTTCTTAGGACGTGTATTACTTCACAGATCCATCCTCCTGGGCTTAGGAGTTGGGGGATAGTTATGAAGAAAAGCTGCAAGATAAAAATAATGTTATGACTTTATTAGCAGTTATCTTGCTTCTCAGAGCAGTGATACCTAAGCATCTGTGTGCATAAGTATTACCCAGCAAGAGCATTAGAATGCAGATTCCTGAGTCCCCTACCCCGAACCCTGATGCAACCAATCTTGGGCTTCCCTGATAGCTCAGATGGTAAAGAATCTGCCTGCAACGCAGGAGACCTGGGTTGGATCCCTGGCTCAGGTAGATCCCCTGGAGAAGGGAATGGCAACCCCCTCCAGTATTCTTGCCTGGAGACTTCCATGAATAGAAGAGCCTGGTAGTCTACAGTCCTTGGGGGCAACAAAGAGTCAGACACAACCAAGCAACTTTCACTTTTCACTCACATTCTGACAAAGCTGGATTCCTGATCATACTCAGAAAGACTCTGCTAGGATTCCACATGACATGTAACAGACACATCCTCTCTGGAGCTTCCTGTCTACCTACGTCTCCAGCCTGGTGTCTCAAGTCTCTCTCCAGCAGCCTAAGAGCACAGGAACCCTTTAAGTCTGAGCTCACACCATCCATGACTGCTGCCAGGAATGTCCTGTACCTCCATCCGCATCCGCCTTTGCCTGACTACTCCCGCACAGTACAGATCTGAATGTCTCCAGGACCTCTTCCTGACCAGGAACTGACCACTCGCTCATTCCTTCACCGTTCTCTAGAGCCTACGAAGAACCAATGTTCTTGGTACCAAGAAAAACGAGCTCAACAGAATTTATATTCTTATTGGTAAAGACACAACACCCACATAATGGCTAGGAGCTGGTCTCTGGAACCAGACTGCCTAGCCTAAAATCCTGGGATAAGCTGTAGCCCCACTTGAGACTACTTCCAGGATTCAGCCAGTGGGTACCTGCAAGAGTGCAGTAAAAGATCATTTCTATTCGATAAACAAGATAAGTTCAGATTCTGATACATACAGTGATAATCAGGGTACCTTGATAGAGTAAGCTGGTACTCTATCATGGGGTGGACCCTATCATGGGGTTGGGGAGGATTATTTGGGGTAAACCTTGAAGACACTGTGTCATGAGGCTTGGCCAGTCTCAGGGATCTGACATGTTCATTTTCAGGTGACAAAAGTCTCAGTTGTCAGAGAGCCGTTCTCCAGCATCTCTGCATGCAACATGCCCCTTGGCAAGGACTTAGCTGTTCTCACCATAAAGATTCGAGTAAGACAGTTCTTCAAGCAGATATTAGAGCCGGTGACTGATGGATGAAGGCACAGCAAGAGAAGAACCACAAGGCAGACCTTCGTGTGACCAGTCAGGTCCATTAGACGCCATCCTTTGAGAACCCACAGAAATTCTGAGACACGGCACAGGTAAGAGCTCCACAAGCCCAAGGGTGACAACATTCATTATAGATACCAAGACAACTGCATGAGATCCACATGCGGGGGAGGCCTGCTGACCCCTGAACTCTCAGTCTACTGCCCTGGGCTACCTCCCTGATGAGGTGCAGGTCACTCCAGTGGACATGCAGCCGCTGAATGCACACAAGCTACAGCTATCAGCACGCAATAAATGTAGTGGGGGATGAATAACGGATGGCGTCTTCTTGCACTGATTGCCTCAGTGGTCCTGGATAAGAATGCATTCAAATATAACACAGTTGGGTCTTCCCTGGTGGTCCAGAGGTTAAGAATTTGCCTTTCAATGCAGGGGACACAGGTTCAACCCCTGGTTCAGAATTAAGATCCCACTTGGCTCAAAGCAACCAAGTCCTGGCAACTGGAGAGAAGCCCATGCGTTGCAGTGAAAGAGCCCATGTGCCACAGCTAAACCCTGATGTAGCTAAATAAATTCATAAAGAAACCCTTATTTAAAATATATAACAATATGTGCTTGAAACTAATACTGTAAGTCAACTTTACTTCAATAAAAACACACACTATGATGGTTAGATTGCCTGGAAATGATTAAACAGCTGGACCTTACATGTCACAACATTTTTGCTTACCGTGTAGAATCCTATATATCAAGGTAGGTGATGTATGATGAAATAGGCCCTAAAGCTATGATGGACTGGTCCATAATCTCACATCTATTTACCAGGCATGACAGGTACTATCCATAAAGGGCAGCTCACAGAATCCCTCTCCACCTATAGTTTGGGCCCAGAAAAACTTTATACCCTGGAGCTGATGGCTCAACCCAACCTCTTCCTGCCTGTCTCCCAACTTCTTATGTTCCTACATCCCAGTGAAGCTAAAACAGCAGCTTGATCCTTCACTGCTTTCAAAGCTCTGATGTCTTCAGCACTGACACTGCAGAGGAGACAGCTCCCTCCAGAGGATTCTGGTGCTGTCTAGAAAAGACACTGGAGGATATGCCACCTTGTGGTAAGTGACATTTAGGAGAGGGATGCAGTGACAGCCCCAAATGGGGGTGAAGGTACTCAAACTAAAGGATGCAAAACTGAGCCGTGCAGGATAAAGCTGCTAACCTTTGCTCTAAGATGCTTCACAACCCTCCCTGGCTCCTTCCTTTAGCTGGCACCCCCGCCGCGGCCACACCAGGCTCCTTGATGCCCTATCCCCGAAGAACACACCGAGGAGCTTTACACTTTCGCTCATGACCTCTGCTCAGAATTTCCTTTCCCTCCACACACATGGAGGCTCCCTAAGACATTTAACTCATCTATCAGAATTCCATTCAAGCATCACAGTGGCTCCCTAAAGACTCCCATGAATGCTTTGGGGGAGGTCCACCCAAGCTCCAGCAACCACAGTCCAGACTCTGAACCATCAATCAGCGTGGTTGGCCATCTGCCCCGTGACAGGGTGAGCTTCTCAAGGACACAAACGGGGTCTCGTTTTCTACCACATCATCATCACCAACAGTCACATAGCAGACCCTGACAGAAGGGATGCCCAGGTGTGAGCTCTGGGGACAGAAACCATCCTGAAGACGAGGGCACTGAGTCAGAGTTCCCCTCACCTTCCACCCTGTATACCCTCCAAAGCACCCAGTTTCTCCAGCACAGAACCTTCATGATTAACTGATTAACATCTGAGTTGAAATTCACTGAATGCCCTTCCTGCCCATAAGACAGAGTGCTCTTTAGAGCCAAGGGAAGTGTTGGGTATCTCCTGCTGTGTCTTCAGCCCCAGTCCGACAGCTGGGTCTTGGCATGAGGAGAAGTATGACGGTCATAATAAATGAACCCCTCACATGTGAGATTAGTTGACACCTGGGAAAATTACACACGAAGCTTCCAAACATCATGCTGGGTGAAAGAAGCTAGTCACAGAAGGTCACATATTTATGATCCCACTTATATGAAACATCCAGAATAGGCAAATCCACAGAGACAGAAATAGATTAATGATTGTCTAAGCTGGATTGAGGACTGGGCCGGGGGCAGGCTAGAGGGAAATGGGTGGTAACTGCTGATGGGTATAGGGGTTCTTTCGGGGATGACAAAAATGTTTGGAAATTGACCACTGCACAACCTTGAGAACATGGGGGGAAAAATACTAGTTTGTACACTTTATGTGGTAAATCAAATGGTATATGAATTATCTCTCAATAAAGCTGTTCAAAAAAAAAAAGCTGCACAAATTCTACTGTTAAGGATATTCAAAGAATAAGTCAGCTCAAGAAAGGTAAATGGTATCATCAGGAGGAACCATGGAAATCTTTAGAAGGCACGTAATTTTTCTAAATAGCGTGTGTGCTTAGTCACTCAGTAGATGTAGATTTTACTTAGTATCCTATAACTAGAACTTAAGAGAATGCTGGAAAGCATCTGAATTTCTTTTTTATTAATTTTTGTTGAAGCATAGTTGCCTTACAAGGTTGGGTTGGTGTCCTGCTGCGCAGCAAAGTGAATCAGCTGTATGTACACACGTGCCCTTCTTTCTCAGGGTCGCCACAGAGCCCTGAGCAGAGCTCCCTGTGCTCTGCAGTGGGGTCTCATTAGATATGTTTTATACAGAGTAGCGTGTGCGTGCCAATACCAATCTCCCAACTCATCCCATTCCCCTCCCCAATCGGCATCCACATGTTTGTTCTCTACATCTGCATCTCTATTTCCAGAAAGCCTCTGCATTTCTTACTTTTAAAGTTCTGGAAACTGAGATGCAGAAGTTCAGTGATCTAAGATCTCACATCCAGCTTGTAGTAACTGAAGGTCCAAGCTCAATCCCAGCAGCATCATTTATAACAATCCAAAGATGGAAGCAACCCAAGGATCCATGGACGGATGATGGGCTAAACAACATGTGATACATACATACAAGGGACACCATTCACCGTAAAAAGGAAAGAACTATGCTATGCGCTACAGCATGAAGGGACTTGGAGACATTAAGCTAGGAGAAAGAAGTCAGACACAAAAGAACAAACACTGTATGATTCTGCTTATGTGAGGAACCAAGGATAATTAAACCCATAGAAATAGAAAGTAGAATGGTGGTTATTGGGAGCTGGGGAAGGGAAAAATGGGAACTGTTGTTTGATGGGTACAGATTCAGTTTTGGAAGATAGAAACAGTTCTATAAACTGAATACACAACAATATGAATGTACTAGGGTTTCTCCGGAGGCTCAGTGGTCAAGAATCCGCCGGCAATGAAGGAGCTACAGGAGACTTGGCTTCCGTCCTTGGGTCAGGAAGATCCCCTGGAGGAGGGCATGGCAACCCACTCTGTGTTCTTGCCTTAAGAATCCCATGGACAGAGTCTGGCAGGCAACAGCCAATGGGGTCACAAAGAGTCAGACACGACTGAAGCCACTTAGCAGGCACTCACATATTTTATCACAAATTTACAATAAATTTTTTAAAAAAAGAGAGAGATCCAACCTCAAGTCTCCCAACACTTATCCTAACCACACCTTGAAGCATGGCACTCTCAGATCCAGCAGAATGACCAGATGAAAAGCAGAAAAAGCCTATTCTGCTCCATCAGACTTCACGACGGAGAAATGAAAGTCAATCTCTCCAAGGGACTGCTTCCGACGATTTTCAGGAATTTTAACAAACCTCAGCAGCACCAATCAATACACAGATCAATAAAATAGAGTCCACTCCACAGGTCTGAGTGTTCCCCAGAACAAAGCCCTCCCAGAAGGTAAGCTGGTGATGGTGGCAGAGCAAGTCAGACAGCTTTCTCCATGACAGGGCTTCTCAGACCAAACTGAGCATAGAATCAACCAGAGACCTAGTGAAAATGCCGGTTCCAGTTCACCGGGGTGAGACCTGAGAATCTGCATTTGTAGTAGGCACCCAGAAGACGGGGGTATGATGCTGGTCCCAGGGACCACTCTTTCCCACTTCGAGTGGCCAGAATGGAGATGAAATTCCACACCACATTCCTCTCCCCAGGCAAGAAGCTATCTTCATGGGCTGAAGGCTCCATGGCAACACTCCACCTTCAGCGGACGTACGTACCCCCATCACAAGCCAATACAATTCAGTTCATTTCAGTCTGAGTTAGAAAACCCACATATTTTGTGGTTTCTGAAAATGCAGGTTTGATTTACACTAAAACTGAATCAGTGGGTTGACTGCTTGATCGTAGGGGGCATGGGTAAGAAACCAATTGTGGTCCATTCTTTAAAGGGCATATTAAATATGACTTACAATTCCGAAGTCGTGGAATGTGGTCTAATATCTCATTCATAAACGTGCCTTGGTAAACCATACTGGAAAAAGCCACAACACAGACAGAGCTGAAACATTCTGTTCTACACAGGGTCATAGACAACAGGGGGGTTGGGTCTGTTTTCCTTCTTCTTAATGTTTTTAATTTTTATTTATTTATTTACAGCTGTGCTGGGTCTCTGTTGCTGCATGGGCCTTCCTCTAGTAGTGGAGAGAAGAGGCTACTCTCGTTGCAGTGCATGGACTTCTCACTGTGGTGGCTTCTCTTGTCGCAGAGCACAGGCTCTAGAGCACTCGGGCTTCAGTAACTGTGGCACAGGGGCTCAGCAGCTGTGGGAGACGGGTTTAGCTGATCCGCGGCATGCGGGATCTTCCCAGACTAGGGATCGAACCCATGTCTCTTGCATTCCCAGGCAGATTCTTTACCACTGAACCATAAGGGAAACCCAACAACACGGTTTTTTAACCTTGATGTTCATGAAGTTTTGGTTTACCTGCCAGTTCCCAGTAGAAATGAACAAGGAAGGAAACTCATCTGCATAGGGACAAGAGGTCTGTAAGGACCGGAGCCTATAATCAAGAGGACAGATGTTACAAACACGAGAACCAAGAGACATGAAAATGACAGATTATGTTTCCAGGATTAGAGGTTACCAATTAAAACTAAAAGTATTCTTTTAGAATACTTCTCTTAAAAAGCGAAGGCAAAACATTGAATCCTTGCAATCAGAAACTGTCCCAAAATACTCCACAGCAAGTCTGAGACATGACTTCTGAGAACTTTGCAATTTGACACCAAATGAGCTTCTAACTTTGACTGTGGTTGCTAATACCCATTTCCATATCCCTGTGTCAACTAATTAACCCTTTCACTTTACTGCTGTTACAGTTAGCGAGTCCCCAGAACAGGAGAGGGCGGTTTACCCATTACTCACAAGATCTACTAAGTGATTGTCTCAAGGTTCAAAGTACACCACTGTCACTAGTCTTTACTTACTGCCAAGTCATTTTAACTTACAAAAAAAAGAAGGAAAACTTCATCTGAAAGGACAGTTATAAACAAGTCAAACGAAAACCTCAAGACGCTAAAGGAGAAAGAAGACAGTCGTCAGGATCAGCCACAGAGCAGTAAGAGAAGACGTTTCATCCACTGCCCTGGCGGTGTCACCAGTACGATCTTACTGTGTAAACTGGCAACATACACGCTCTACAATGTTTAGACTTTTTAACCTAACAATTCCTATTTTGATGATCTATTCTCAAGAAATACTCCAAAATTCGGAAAAAGCAACAGATGGATATAAAGACACCTCTTCAGTACTTAGTAACAAGAGAATGAGCACTAGAGATGAGCACTGGGAGGCATGTACCCTGTTGCTGCAGCTAAGCCGGAACTACATTTCCCAGAATCCCCTCTCCTAGGAGCTACGTGTTTAGAATCAGCCCCGAGGTGGGGGTTTACTCAGGCTCTGAAAGCCCATTTCAAAGACATTTGAAAAGACATTACTTTGCCAACAAAGGTCCGTCTAGTCAAAGCTATGTTTTTCCCAGTAGTCATGTATGGATGGGAGAGTTGGACTATAAAGAAAGCTGAGTGCTGAAGAACTGATGCTTTTGAACTGTGGTGTTGGAGAAGGCTCTTGAGAGTCCCTTGGACTGCAAGGAGATCCAACCAGTCCGTCCTAAAGGAGATCAGTCCTGGGTGCTCATTGGAAGGACTGATATTGAAGCTGAAACTCCAACACTTTTGCCACCTGATGAGAAGAGCTGACTCATTTGAAAAGACCTTGATATTGGGAAAGATTGAAGGCAGGAGGAGAAGGGGACAACAGAGCATGAGATGGCTGGATGGCATCACTGACTCAATGGACAAGGGTTTGGGTGGACTCCGGGAGTTGGTGATGGACAGGGAGGCCTGGCGTGCTGTGGTTCATGGGGTCGCAAAGAGTCGGACACAAATGAGTGACTGAACTGAACTGAACTTGAAAGCCCAAGTGGAGAAGCAGGTAGGGTCAGGGTGGTGAGTTCTGTATGGCGTGGCAGTGGGAACAGACCCTGGAGCTCCTGAGCCAGACAAACGTGCAGCTCCGAGGTCAGGGGCAAGCCTCTTCCGCAAGTCACCCTGCGTCATCATCAAGGTGGGAGGCAGGGAAAAACTTGGGCCTCAGTGTGTCCTGGCTCTTCCTCCTACTCCTGCAGCTGTTTTTCCTGAACAGCCTTCAGTAGACTTCTTCCAGCGCCCACAAGTACACGGAGTCAACTTCCCATGAGAAATCCCTATTTCACACCCATCATTGTGATGGTTAATTTTATGTGTCTACATGACTAGGCAAACAGATGCCTCGACAGTCGATAAAACATTATTTCTGGATGTGTCGGTGAGGGTTTTTCTGGATGAGATAAGCATTTGAATCAATAGACTGAGTAAAAAATGATCACCATCTCTAATATAAGTAGGCATCATCCAATTCACTGAAGACCTGAATACAACAAAAAGATGGAGGAAGGGAACTCTCTCTCTCTCAGCTGAAACATCCATCTTCTCCTGCCCTGGGACACGGGCACTCCTGATCCTCAGGCTTCAGATTCAGACTGAACCACACAGCTGGCTCTCCTGGGCCTCCAACCTGCAGACAATAGGCAGCACAAGGGACTTCTCTGCAATCATAATCTCATGAACTAATTTCTACAATAAATTTCAGTGCCTACCTGCCCTTTCACATAGATGTGTGTATGTGTGTTAGTTGCTCAGTCATGTCTGACTCTTTGCAACCCCATGAACTATAACCCACCAAGTTCCTCTGTCCATGCAAGAACTCACCAGGCAAGAATACTGAAAGCAGATTGCCATTTCCTTCTCCAGGATATCTTCCTGACCGAAGGATCGAACCCAGGTCTCCCACATTGGAGGCAGATGTTTCACCACCTGAGCCAACAGGAAAGCCATCCAGATAGACAGACAAATAGATACATAGATAGGTTCTATTGCCTTGTTCTTTTTTTCTGGAGAACCCTAATACACTCAGCAAACCTTAACTGATAATCAATGCATGCAAATGAGATTCCAGTAAACCTCAGTACAACATTCCATAGAATGCTAAACATTTGCTAAAACAGATATTTACAAAGTACTCAAGCATATTTGCAACACAACAATTTTTCCCAGTAAATGAGAAGAAATAACAAGCTAGAATCTAAATTAATTTATTACACATACTGTAAATAATAAACAAACACAAGACAGAAAAAAATACTACATCAAAGTACAACTGAAAGGTAAACAGTTCAATCTAGGTTGTATTAGGAATTAGCCTTTCTTTCTTTCTTCTGATATTTTCTAATTTTTAAGTCTTCTATGAGTTTTCTCTATATTTTAGAATTAAAATTAAGATTATGTGGAGAAGCAAAAGACCTAAGATAGCCAAAGTCATATGGAAGAAGTAGAACAAAGTTGGAAGATTAACACTACCCAATTGAAGACTTTCTACAACATTACAGTCATCAAAACAGTGTGGTATCTGCAAAAGAAATGACATAAAGATCAGTGAAACAAGATAAGAGAGCTCAGAAACAGATCTGAATAAACAGACAGAATGGGTCCTTGACAAGGGAGGAAAAGAAATACAACCAGGAAAATACGGTCTTTTCAAGAAATGGTGCTGAAACAACTGGATATCCACACACAAAAAGAAGAATCTAGATACACAGCTTATGCCCTTTACAAAAATTAACTCAAAATGGATCACAGACCTAAATGTATACTTGTAACTTAAAAAATGAAACTATAAAAGATAACATACAACAAAGTTTAGATGACCTGGCCTACCACAGTGACTTTTTGATACAACACCAGAAGCCTGATCCATGAAAGAAAGAACTGATAAGATGGACTTCATCAAAATTAAAAACTTCTCTTCTACATAGCACAGTCTCAAGAGAATGAAAAACAAGTCATGGACTGGGAGAAACCACTTGCAAAAGACACATCTGATAAATGGCTGCTACCTAAAATACACAAAGAACTCTTAAGACTCAACGGTAAGAACGCAAGCCACCCAGTTAAAACAAGGGCCAGAGGCTTTAATAGGCACCTCAACAAAAAAGATATCATGGATGGTAAATTAGTACGTGAAGAGAGGTTCCACATCAGATGTCTTCAGAGAAATGAAAACCAAAACATCAGTGAGATACCACTACACACCTATTTGAACGGTCAAAATCCATAATGACGACAATACCAAACGTAGACAAGAATGTGAAGCAACCGGAATTCTCATTCATTATTGCTGGGAAGGCAAAACAGTGCAGACACTGTGAGAGAACAAGTGCGGAGCGTTCTGAAACAGATGGGACACCAGACCACCTGACCCGCCTCCTGAGAAGCCTGCATGCAGGCCAGGAAGCAGCGGCGAGAGCTGGTCCTGGATCAACGGACTGGCTCAAAATTGAGGAAGGAGCACATCAAGGCTCTATAGTATCACTCTGCTTATTTAACTTACATGCAGAGTACACAGTGCAAAATGCCTGGCTGGATCACTCAAGATTGCCAGGAGAACTATCAATTATTACCTCAGATACGCAAATGACACCAACCTAATGGCAGAGAGTGAAGAGGAACTAAAGCGCCTCTTGAGGTGAAAGGGGAGAGTGAAAAAGCTGGCTTAAAACTCAACATTCAAAAAACAAAGATCACGGCATCTGGTCTCATCACTTCTTAGCAAATTCAGTTCAGTTAATGCAAAAGTAGGAAGTCAAGAAACACCTGGAGTAACAGGCAAATTTGGCCTTGGAGCACGAAATGAAGCAGGGCAAAGGCTAATAAGAGTTTTGCCAAGAGAACGCACTGGTCATAGCAAACACCCTCTTCCAACAACACAAGAGAAGACTCTACACATGGACATCACCAAATGGTCAACACCGAAATCAGACTGATTATATTCTTTGCAGCCAAAGATGGAGAAGCTCTATACAGTTAGCAAAAACAAGACCAGGAGCTTACTGTGGCTCAGATCATGAACTCCTTATGGCCAAATTCAGACTTAAATTGAAGAAAGTAGGGAAAACCACTAGACCATTCAGGTATGACCTAAATCAAATCTTAGCAAATAGATGGGGAAAAATGGAATCAGTGGCAGATTTTATTTTCACAGGCTCCAATATCACTGTGGACAGTGACTGCAGCCATGAAATTAAAAGACACTTGCTCCTTGGAAGAAAAACTATGACAAACCTAGACAGCATATTAAAAAGCAGAGACATCATCTTGTCGACAAAGGCCCATACAGTCAAAGCTGTGGTTTTCCCAGTACTCACGTATGGATGTGAGAGTTGGACGAAGAAGGTTGGGCACCAAAGAATTGATGCTTTCAAACTGTAGTGCTGGAGAAGACCCTTGAGAATCCCCTGCACAGAAAGAAGATCAAACCAGTCAATCCTAAAGGAAATCAACCCTGAATATTCCTTGGAAGGACTGTCGGTGAAGCTGAAGCTCCAATACTTTGATTACCTGATATGAAGAGCCAACTCACTGGAAAAGACCGTGATGCTGGGAAAGACTGAGGGGAGGAGGAAAAGGGGGCGAGAGAGGATGAGATGGTTGGATGGCATCATGGACTCAGACATGAGTTTGAGCAAGCTCCAGGAGATAGTGAAGGACAGGGAGGCCTGGTGTGCTGCAGTCTATAGGGTTTGAACAGTTGTACATGAATTAGCGGCTGAACGAAAACAGGCCCTGTGGAAGACAATTTGGTAGTTTCTTACAAAACTAAACACACACTCACCATAAAATTCAGTAATCACACTCCGCGGTATCTATCCAAAGGAGGTGAAAACCTACATACACACAAAAACTTGCACATAGCTAGCAATAGCAGTTTTACTCATAACTGCCAAAACTTAGACGCAGTCATGATGGTCTTCAGCAGGTGAATAGACAATAAAACTATGGCACATCCAGACAAGCAAATAATATTCAGTTCTATAAAGAAATGAGCTATCAAGCCACAGAAAGACATGGAGAAATCTTAAATGCACATCACTAAGGCAGAGAAACCAGTCTGCGAATGCTACATCCCATACCATTCCAGCTATACAACATTCCAGAAAAGGAAAAACTATGGAGATAGTAAAAGAAACACTGGTTGGCAGGAGCTTGTGAGAGGGAGGCAAGATAATCAGAGGATTTTTAGGGCAGTGAAACGGCTCTGTGTGATAATTACAGTAGTAAAAACATGTCATTATAAGTTGGTCCAAACCCATAAAACGTACAAGACCAAGAGTGAACATTAACATAAGCAGGGGCTTTAGATAATAATGGTATGTTAATGTACGTTTGCCAGTTGTAACATATGTACCATCCAGTTGTGAATGCTAGTCAAGGGAAAGGGATTATGTGCGCAGGCCATGGGTATATGGGAAAATCTCCGTACCCTCGCTCAATATTGCTATAAACCTAAAACTGCTGTTTAAAAAAAAAAGGATATTACACATTTTAATTAAGAATCATTCATAATAAAAATAGTAAAAATTAAATTCTGAATTCTTTATGTTTTTTCTCCTTTACTCTCAGCTTAGGTTTCAAACACATCACAAAAAAATATGTTTTCTAATTTGTAAAGGGCTCTGTTATTCTGTGTACATTCAACAGAATTGCAAACCTGATCTTATTTCACATCACTGCCACAAAACCATTCAGTTTTCCAGGAGAAAAGCCAAACTTCTCAGCAAGATCTGTCCACTGATCTCACCAGCTTAGCTCATCTTCTGACCCTGATATAAGAATAATAGTCACAAGAAGGACACAATGACAATAATAATTGTGATCCCCAGTGGGGACCAAGTCCTTCGATTGCTCTGTACTTTTGCATGTGGATCTTGTTGTTCAGTCGCTAAGTCGTGTCTGACTCTTTGCAGTTCTATGGACTGCAGCACACCAGTCTTCCCTGTCCTTCACAATCTCCAGTTTCTCAAATTCGTGTCCATTGAGTCGGTGATGCCATCCAACCATCTCATCCTCTGTCATCCCCCTTCTCCTCCCGCCTTCAATCTTTCCCAGCATCAGGGTCTTTTCCAGTGACTCAGCTCTTTGCATCAGGTGGCCAAAGGACTGGAGCTTCAGCTTCAGCATCAGTCCTTCCAATGAATATTCAGGATTGATTTCCTTTCAGTTCAGTTCAGTTCAGTTCAGTCGCTCAGTCGTGTCCGACTCTCCGCGACCCCATGAATCACAGCACGCCAGGCCCCCCTGTCCATCACCAACTCCCGGAGTTCACTCAAACTCATGTCCACAGAGTCGGTGATGCCATCCAGCCATCTCATTCTCTGTCGTCCCCTTCTCCTCCCGCCCCCAACCTTTCCCAGCATCAGAGTCTTTTCCAGTGAGTCAACTCGTCGCATGAGGTGGCCAAAGTATTGCAGTTTCAGCTTTAGCATCAGTCCTTCCAATGAACATCCAGGATTGATCTCCTTTAGAATGGACTGGTTGGATCTCCTTGCAGTATAAGGGACTCTCAAGAGTCTTCTCCAACACCACAGTTCAAAAGCATTGATTCTTCGGCGATCAGCTTTCTTCACAGTCCAACTCTCACATCCATACATGACCATGGGAAAAACCATTGCCTTGACTAGACGGACCTTGGTTGGCAAAGTAATGTCTCTGCTTTTTAATATACTATCAAGGTTGGTCATAACTTTCCTTCCAAGGAGCAAGCGTCTTTTAATTTCATGGCTGCAATCAGCATCTGCAGTGATTTTGGAGCCCAAAAAAATAAAGTCTGACACTGTTTCCATTGTTTTTCCATCTATTTCCCATGAAGTGATGGGACCAGATGCCATGATCTTTGTTTTCTGAATGTTGAGCTTCAAGCCAACCTTTTCACTCTCCTCTTTCACTTTCATCAAGAGGCTTTTGAGTTCCTCTTCACTTTCTGACATAAGGGTAGTGTCATCTGCATATCTGAGGTTATTGATATTTCTCCCAGCAATCTTGATTCCAGCTTGTGCTTCTTCCAGCCCAGCGTTCCTCATGATGTACTCTGCATATAAGTTAAATAAACAAGGTGACAATATACAACCTTGACGTACACCTTTTCCTATTTGGAACCAGTCTGTTTTTCCATGTCCAGTTGTAACTGTTGCTTCCTGACCTGCATACACGTTTCTCAAGAGGCAGGTCAGGTGGTCTGGGATTCCCATCTCTTTCAGAATTTTCCACAGTTTGTTGTGATCCACACAGTCAAAGGCTTTCCTTTAGGATGGACTAATTAGACCTCCTCCATGTCCAAGGGACTCTCAAGAGTCCCCTCCAGCACCACAATTTAAAACCATCGATTCTTTGGCACTTAGCCTTCTTTATGGGCCATCCAACTCTCACATTCATACATTACTACTGGAAAAGCATAGCTTTGACTATGTGGACATTTGTCAGCAAAGTGATGTCTGTGCTTTTTAATATGCTGTCTAGGTTTGTCACAGCTTTTCTTCCAGGGGGCACACATCTTTTAATTTTGTGGCTGCAGTCACCGTCCACAGTGACTTTGGAGCCCAAGAAAATAAAATCTGTCACTCTTTCCACTTTTTCCTCATCTATTTGCCATTAAGTGATGGGATCGGATGCATTACCTTGCTAGCATATGGAAGGAGTCCAATTGTGCAGTAGTTTGAACATTCTCTGGCATTGCCCTTCTTTGGGACTGGAACGAAAACTGACATTTTCCAGTCCTGTGGCCACTGCTGAGTTTTCCAAATATGCTGGCATACTGAGTGCAGCACTTTCACAGCATCATTTTTCAGGATTTAAAATAACTCAGCTGGAATTCCATCACCTCCACTAGCTTTGTTCATGGTAATGCATGTGGCTTTCTTGATAATGCTCTCCTTCTAGCCTTTATTCATCTCAAGAACAACCACTCAACAATTAAGACTTCACTTGAACATCATTTGTCTAAAGGCCTATCTAACTCTCCAAAGGCATTAATTCTAACCTCCCAGTTACTCTTTGATACACGCAATGTGTTTTCAGGGACGACAACCAGACTGTGGTGAAATAGTCTCCCAAAGTTGGAGAGTTTATTAAAATTTACATTGTTAGGCCCCTCCCCCACAGTGTAGATTCAGCAGGGCTGAGTTAGGGCCCAGGAATGAGCATTTCTAACAATCCCAGATGGTGACTGAGCTGCTCACCTGAGAACCACACTGTGAGAGCAACTGAGTTAGGACTATGAGACCCCTTGATGGTGGGGCCTATGATTTATTCACCCTTGCATCTCAAAGGCTCAAACACAGTCCCCAGCACGTAGCAGTGTTCAGAATTGGAGGGCACGGCAACCCACTCCAGTGTTCTTGCCTGGAAAGTCCAATGGACAGAGGAGCTCCAGTCCATTGGGTCGCACGGAGTCGGACACGACTGAAGTGAGTTAGCACACACGCAACCATATTTATTTTACCTTTTTAAATAAAGAAAACCTTAATACAGAGAACAAACTAGTGGGGAGAAGGAAGCAGGGGCAACATACGGGTAAGGGAATACAAAGAACAAACCATTAAGTATTAAATAAGTTATCAGGATATACTGTACAACACAGGAAACATAACCAGTGTTTGATAATAAGTGGGGCACAATCTTTGTAAACTGTGAATCGCTATATTGTACACCTGTGACTCATATAAATAACACTACAAATCAATTAAACTTCAACAGAAATAAAGAAATAAATACAAACCTTTTCCCCGCACATGGCTAACCTCACTAACATGCGATCTGACGTGATGTGCAGTTACATGGAATCTGACGACTATTTTTTTTGTTTATACCTTTGTGAAATCTGGAAACCTTAATAAATACAAGGTGAAAATGTGAAAAACCCAAGATTTTTTTTCCCCACACACACTCTTTGTGAAAAAATGTCCACATTTTACATAACCATTGTAATTTCTCTGTTACTCCAGGCAACAGGAAATAAAGCCAGAAACAGGAGGAGATGGACAGAAGAAACTTGGCTACTCTTTGGCTCCGAAGTTTTCAGTGTTAAAAGACGAGATCATTTTCCCTTCAGGGCCGTTAAATCTGTCTCTCCTATCCACACGACAGGGTGGACTGGCAGTGCTAAGCCCAGGAGCAGTGCCCGGGTCAACCGACCTTTAAGGCTCACTCACGACCTTCCTGGTGACAGCGGCCACCACCTTCCCAGGCACACCCTCACGCCAGTTGGTAGCATGCTACAGGAATCCAGGCCGGAGAAGAAGCAATTCCACATGTCAGGGTCGGGAAGGTGTCCCAGCACACGTGATTCGGGTGGGCAGGGCGCAGGAGAAAGCCTCCCCAGGGGAACAAGGGAAGCAAACACACAACAGTGCTAAAATGCACGGCACATCCCAGCAACAGCCAGCCCACCAGCAGGAACATAACACAACATGCGATGGAGATACACCGGGAGGAGCCTCTGGGGTCCGAACCACCACGTCACAAAGATGGCTCTGTGATATGGACACAGGAGCTCCCATCAAAGGGGAGTGACAGTGATCAGATCTACACGCTGGGTAACAATTCTGGTGGCTGAATGAATAAGGAGATGCTTGTGTGTGTGTGTGTGTGTTGGGCGGGGGGGGCGGGGGGGTGGTTCCTTGGCGGCCCAATGGTTAAGACTCCGCACTTCCACTGCAAGGGGCACAGGTTCAATTCCTGGTTAGGGACTTAAGATCCCATGTGTCGCATGGCACAGTTAAATTTTTTTCTTTTAATAAAATAAAAAAACAAAATAAGGAGGCCCTGGAGGAGATGTGCTCTGTGTTACTGATACTCAGAGAAATGCCAAGTGAAATTGCAAAGGCAACATGAAGCAAACTGCAATTTATATGCCGGCATGCCTTTCTTGATCCAACTGGGAAGCAGAGGCTGTTTATATTCTCCTTTCATTCTATCTCTCATTTCAGAAATAACTTAAGGCAGGAAAATAAGTAATTGAAGCAATAAGGACCAGAGAAATCAAAAGCTAGACCTCTTCAGAACAAGGGAGCCAGACAAGTGTTCGGAGATTTGATCCTGACCTTTAAAGATAAGAGAGCCTTCACCAGGAGGAGCAGTGCCATTTATAGTTATTGGTGTCACGAAGCCTTTGCAGAAGAGCTCAATTTACCGTGCTCTTTAACAGCCAAAATCTTCTGAAATGCACGTTAATCCCAAATTAACAACATACAGGTGGTTAGACTGAGCAAACGGAGTAGAAAGAGAATGAAGAGAAACACATCGGCTATGCCACAGATAACGTCAACCTCTGAAAACAGATCACGGAACGTGATGTCTGCGTTTCCCCGGTGGTTCAGGGACAAAGAATCCACCGGCCAATGCAGGAGATGTGGGTTTGACCCCTGAGTGGGGAACATCCCCTAGGGAAGGGAATGGCAACCCACTCCTGTGTTCCTGCCTAGGAAACCCCATGGACAGAGGAGCCTGGCGGGCTACAGTCTATGAGGTTGCAGAGTCGGACACAACTGTGCTACTGAAAACAACAACAATTTGGTATCTGTTTCAACTGTGATTAGGTTTTACAGTCCGTACTTTCAGTCTGAAGAAACAAATCCTACTAAACTTTCAAAACTCAAGCCTTTCTATAGGAACAATTTCTCAACACATATGAAAAAGAGGCAGTAAATTAAAAGAAAGAAAGTGATCCCCAAATGGCTTAGAAGAGAGGTTTTAATTATGCTTTAGGATGAGGGTGAGGCAGAGAACAAAGTAGGGACACCAACAGCGGGGAAAGGGAGGGTGGGATAAGTTGGGAGATTGGGATCGACGTACCTACACTCCTGATTCTGTGTATAAAATACGTAACCAATGAGAACCCACAGAACAGCACAGGGAAGGAAATTCAAGAAAGAGGGGCTGTGTGCACACGTACAGCTGATTCACCCTGGGGAACGGGGGAAAATAACACAACACTGTATAGCAGTTAAACTCCAATAAAAATTTTAAAAATAAAAAAATATGAGGAAGATAATAGGCATATATACTGATCTATCGTAACTCCAAAATCATACACAGAAACAAATTAATTATCAACTAGGATTGTCAGGGAACATGCTACTCCATATACATGTGAATTGTCTCTGTTAACTGAAGCTTAACGTTTTTAATGAGCAAACTTATTTTAATTTCTTAAAATCTATTTTGAAAGGGAAGGAAAGCATTGTTAAATATGCCACACAACTTCTCTATCCAGCCAAGATGAAATAATAAACCAGATCTATAAACCCGAATTTTTTTAAACTGAAATATAGTTGGTTTACAGTATTGCGTTCATTTCAGGCATACAGCACAGTGATTCAGTTTTACATATATTTTTTTCAGATTCTTTTCCCTTACAGGTTATTACAAAATACTGAGTATAATTTCCTATGCTATAAAGTAGGTCCTTATTGGTTACCTATTGTATATATAGTAGTATAATTCCAACCTCTTAACCGATCCTTCTGGACCTCTCTTTCTCCTTTGGTAACCATAAACTTGTTTTCTATGTCGGTGAGTCTATTTCTGTTTTGGAAATAAGTTCATTTGTATCTTTTTTTTTAGACTGCACATAAAAATGGCATTATATGGTATTTGTCTTTGGCACACTGCACTTTGTATGATAATCTCCAGGTCTATCCATATTGCTGCACGTGACATTATTCCATTCTTTTTTCACAGCTGAGTAATATCACTCACACACTCACACACACACTCACACACACACTCACACATCACTTAGGCTGCTTTCATGTCTTGGTTATTGCAGATGTGCTGCTATGAACACTAGGCTGCATGTATCTTTTCGAATTATACTTTTCTCTGGATATATGCCCAGAAGTGGGACTGCACAATCCTATGATAACTCTATTTTACCCATTCTTAAAAATGGACAAAATATATGAAACAATGGTTCTGAGACCTTGGACAGCAGAAGCACAGGACAGTGACCTCTATCACGCTGCAAACAGAGAAGGTGAACCCAACGACTCCCAGGAGAGGGAACCCAGGAGGAGCCCGAGGTCTCCCAGGGTGGAGGAGAGGAGCTGAAATAGATTACATGCCACCCTGCCATTTGAAAAGAGCATGGCAAAGAGTTTCCTGAATGCAGAACCATTCGTTTTCTTGATGACAAATGCTCACTCGTCATTACGTTGTGACGACTGTGAAGACCATGGTTAGAAGCTAGAAATATCTCCTCCCAACACCACTAAAGTCTTTAAATTCAGGCATGCTCTTGTATTGGATCTGCTCTCTTCCTAACAGGTTGCTACCACCCCTGACACCAGCCCTCAGATGAAGTACTTTCGTTGCGGTTACAGTTCACTGCACCTTCCATTCTTATGATTCCCAAACCCCAAAGTCCCCAGCGGCAGGCTCTGTCCCGCATCCGCAGTGATCCTCCAGAATGAAGCCAAGAGCACTGGTGTGGGGACGGCTGTGGCATCTGCGTTAACAGTTTGATCTCTCGGATTGTCTGTGTTCTGGGGAGTACAGTCTGCCAGGCAAGTGACCTCCACCTAGTCCACGATGAAGAACTACTGAATTCATCCACTCATTCATTCATTAGCAAATGAATAACTTACCGGTGAAAAGTCACAAGTACCTTCTTTTCCAAATTTCTGATACAAATATTCATGTTTGGATCAGCCTAACCAGACCAGCCAGACATCCTTCTCTACCAAGCAGATTACTTCTTTGCTTCTGAAGAGCGATCACCAAGGCTCACTACTGGACACCACTCACTATACTGAATCCATTGGTAGAAGAACAATGGAATCCATGGTTCCACAGTGGCGATTTCAGATTGAAATCTGAAAACAATCTCAAACCAACATCCAGCTTCATTCAAGTCAGTCTCCGAAAGGTCCTTAGTCCAAGAGTTTAAGGCAACAAGGTAACACAAGGTAGGCTTCTTTTATGGTCCCAGGAATGTAACGTTACTCTAATGGAATGTTACTCTTGTCAAGCAATATTAACTCATGGAAAATGACCCATCTGAACTGTCATATAAAAAGGACCAATGGGAAGAAAGCCCTGAATCACATACTTCTGCTCTAAGTAGCATTACAATGACTTTACTAAAAATAAATAATAATTTTCATTCACATAGCAATTTGCAGATTACGGGACAGAACTTATCAGCAACTCCCATTCATTGTTCAGAAGCAATTTTATGATACAGACGGACTTATTGACAAAATAAGAAATAGAGACACAGATAAAGAAACTTACAGCTACCAGGACGGAAGGGGAGGAATAAATTGGGAGATTGAAACTGACATATAAACACTACCATATATAAAACAGATAATTAATAAAGACCTACTGTATAGCAAAGGGAACTCTTCCTCAGGGCTCTGTGGTGACCTAAATGGGAAGGAAATCCAAAAAGAGGGGATATATGTACATGTGTAACTGATTCACCGTGCTGTAGAGCAGATATAACTTTATAAAGCAACTATACTCCAATAAAAAGATTTTTTTTTTTTTAATTTTAAAACTGGTCTGGTGTTTCTCAGCCCTTCTTTACCTCATAAACTCCAACCCTTCCATCAAGATCTTCTCACACGCCACCTCCTCACTGAAGCCTTCCTTCCTATCTATTCTGCCTGCTATTGTCCCAGAGAATTCTATTCCCATCCCCACATCAGCTCCTACTCCACTACAGTGGAAGGTATCCTTTCATTTCCTGGCCTCTGATATGTCTAGTACCATCTCTGGTGGGTAGCAGTCACTTGATAATTAAGCCTTATCTCAAATGATATATTCAATTATTTTAAACACCAGAACTTCTAAATACTTGTAGCTAACTCTAAAACATTTACATTGAATCCACTTGCCAAGGCAGGAGACACGGGTTCAATCCCTGGGTCAGAAGATCCCCAGGAGAAGGAAATGGGAACCTACTCCAGCATTCTTGCCTAGGAAATCACAGGGACAGAGGAGCCTTGTGGGCTACAGTCCATGGGGTCGCAAAGAGTCAGACACAAATTAGCGACTAAATAACAAGAAGCACAAGCCTACCTTAAGCTTATGTGTCAAGCTGTAAATGCTTTCTCTCCTTTACGTCTAGATATCTTACTCTCTCTCTCCCAAGTTCTTGTCTATAAACTACATTTTACCCCTGACTACCTGTTCAGAAATCCTCCAAAGATCAAACTAGAGCTTCTCCAGGGAATGATGCAGTTCAAGGGGTTGCAAAGAGTCGGACATGACTTAGCAACTGAACCACCACCACCACTTTGGCACCACTGGCATTGGAGCTGGGTTGTGTTTTTGTCATGGGGGGTGGAGGGGTTCCGTGCACTGTAGGAGATTTAATTTAGCAGCATCCCTCACCTCTACCCACTAGATGCCAGCAGCAAACCCCATATTGAGATAACGAAAAGTAACACCAAACAATGCCAGATGTCTCCTGGAGCACGACTCACTCTCCAGTTGAGAACTGATGATCTAAATCAATCATTTAGTTATTTGGTATCAAAGGCGGGTTTATGGTCACCCAGAGTTGAAAACTAAGCATCAGCTAATTTTTATGATCAATTGGAAGTAGTTGGCTGATGTCATACCCCCAGAACAGTGCCACATCGATTAGGGATGTCTGCCACCAACTGGGAAACGGCAGTTTGCCACCTCCATTAATTCATCAGAAGCAGCTGGACAGAAGGAAGTAGTGGGCACAGTGTTTAAACGTGGACTTGGCTACAGAGAGATCCGATATCATCTTCCCTTGACTCCATAAAAGGAATAACAGAAGGCTTAAACGCATTCTACCCTTTCTCTTTTAATGTATTATTATTTTTTAGTTTTGGCTGCACTCAATCTCCAACGTGGCACATGGGCTTTCTCCAGATGTGAAGCACGGGCTTCTCTTGCTGCGTCAGCTTAGCATGAGTTAGTTACCTCGCGGCATGTGGGATCTGAAGACCCTGACCAGGGATGGAACCCACATCCCCTGCGTTGCAAAGCGGATTCCCAACAACTGGACCACTAGGGAAGTCCCTCTGTTCTTTAGAATGCATCTGACTGGTAACGTTCTCTGAAATGATCCCTAAAAGAATTCATAGTTGGCCAGTCATTAATATTTATAAGCTTCTTCTCTTATCTGAGCACACTGTACACCATCGAAGGCTGGAAAGAAATAGAGCTGACTGCATCCACAGTCTCAATACTGAATGCTAACCCAGAAACCATAATTTTCACGAAAGGAAATGGAACCACTTGCTTCTGTACCATATAATCTATGTGTAAAACGAAAGAGAGTGGGCTCTCTCCAAAAACCACTGGTTGTTCAAGACTATAATGGCTAGTGCAGAACAAACCAGACTGAGAAGGAACAAAAAGCCATGGGCTACATCTCCTTCTGATTATCAACAGGTTTTGATTACCCACAATGTAACTTCAAACGATTACTGAACCACCATGGCCCTTAGTCTCTGTTTCCTGCATCTGGTAAAGCCTCCTCCTTGTGTTGTTAGGATGAGGAAATAAGGTCATAACAAAGGCCATATACTAAGATTTCCCTAGTTGATATTGCTTGGGGTGTGTGTGTGCATGCATTCAGTCACGTCCGGCTCTCGGTGACCCTCTTAGACTGTAGCCCACCAGGCTCTTGTGTCCACGGGATTCTCCAGGCAAGAGTACTGGAGTGGGGTGCCACTGCCTTCTCCCAGAAGAGATTAGGACAACCCTAATGTCAGTCTTGGAGAAGGCAATGGCAAGCCACTGCAGTACTCTTGCCTGGAAAACCCCATGGAAGGAGGAGCCTGCTAGGCTGCAGTCCATGGGGTCGCCAAGAGTTGGACACGACTGAGCAACTTCACTTTCACTTTTCACTCTCATGCACTGGAGAAGGAAATGGCAACCCATTCCAGTGTTCTTGCTTGGAGAATCCCAGGGACGGGGGAGCCTGGTGGGCTGCCGTCTATGGGGTCGCAAAGAGTCGGACACGACTGAAGCGACTTAGCAGCAGCAGCAGCAGCAACAGCAACATCCATCTAGTCAAAGCTATGGTTTTTCCAGTAGTCATGTATGGATGTGAGAGTTGGACTATAAAGAAAGCTGAACGCCGAAGAATTGATGCTTTTGAACTGTGGTGTTGGAGAAGACTCTTGAGAGTCCCTTGGACTGCAAGGAGATCCAACCAGTCCATCCTAAAGGAGATCAATCCTGTGTGTTCATTGGAAGGAATGATGCTGAAGCTGAAACTCCAATACTTTGGCCACCTGATGTGAAGAGTTGACTCTTTGGAGAAGACCCTGATGCTGGGAAAGATTGAAGGCAGGAGGAGAAGGGGACGGCAGAGGATCAGATGGTTGGATGGCATCACCAACTCAATGGACATTGAGTTTGAGTCAGTTCCGGGAGTTGGTGATGGACAGGGAGGCCTGGCGTGGTGCAGTCTATGGGATCACAAAGAGTCAGACACAACTGAGCAACTGAACTGAAGTGAATGTCTTCGGTGGGTTTAAAGAGACAAACGATCCACTGTCGCTAGTTAATAAGGAAAGCAGGCATAGTTCCTGTGCTCTGCATTCTGGCCTCAGCACCCCATTATGTAAGGAGCTCGTTGTTGTCTAGTCGCTAAATCATGTCCAACTCTTGCGACTCCATGGACTGTAGCCCACCAGGCTCCTCTGTCCATGGGATTTCCCAGGCAAGAATACCTTGTGGGTTGTCATTTCGTCCTCCAGAGGATCTTCCCCATGCAGGATCAAACCGTGCATTGGCAGGCAGATTCTTTACCACTGAGCCACCTGGGAAGTCCCATGTAATGAAGTTATTACAGGGAAACACCCTGGTGTGTTCCATGAAGCAGAAGAGCTGCAACAAGATGCTTGTGGGGCCACTGGGAAGAAGGGATGACAACCCTGATCTGTTAATCACTTGATCTGAACAGGTCAACATGCATTTCCAAACCTAGAGTACAGGCAGAAGACTTGATTACTATTGTTCAACTTCCCTTTTCCCTTTTCACTTTGGAAGCACTTGCTTGCATTTTTTTTCCTTGTAAAAAGGAAAAAAACTCTTCTCCCATGAAAGGGCTGGGGAATATTTAGCAACAATTATAGAAAGCATTTCTTAAAGTGTGATCCAAGTATCCCCCTACATCAGAATTACATGCAAAATGTTTAAAATGCATATTCATGGGTTGGTGTTCCATAAATTCATTCTCTTTTCCTCTGGCTTACATTGCCTCTGGTTTATACTTCTCTCCTTGAAGAGAAATGTGACTGTGTGACTTGATCCTAGCCAGTGGAATGTGAGTGAGTGAAGAGATGTGCCCTCCCTCATGCAAGCCTTCAGGCTTTTTGCCCTTCCGTGACTTGACTCACGTGACAATCGTGGAAGGTACTGATGGGGATGGCAGAGCCACAGTAAGGAAGGACCCAGGGTCTTAGCTAAGGCAAAGACCCTCTTAGATATTAACAGGATAAGAATCCAGAATCGTGTTAAAGAAAAAATTTATTCTGACACTTTTTACAACAGTAAGGAAGATCTAATTCAAGACTATTACGGTAAGGGTATAATAGAAGACAGAGATCACGTTCAATTCTGAATGGAAGGGGGACAAGTGGGGACTTATGGCCACAGTGTAGGGTGAGGAAGTCACAGTGGATATGAAATTACTAAGAGGAAATATCAAGAGTAGGGGGATTCTTGCCAAACTTGCCTAACAGGATTCTTGCTAAAGACAGGCCAAGGATATAGACATCAAAGGTAGGGGATGAGGAGTTTGATCAGATATCAAGAGTGGTCAGATATCAAGGGTGCGGGATGAATGAGCAGGATACTTTGTTAAGATTGGGCCCAGCTGGCCGAAAGGAGAACCAGAGGCCAAAGACGATTCCTAGCTGAAAAGAGGGCTCAGAGGAGCCTGACTAAACTCTGGTCAAGGAGAGAGGCTTTGTCAATGGAAGGTCTTGGAATTCTGCACTTTACCAATCTCATTAGAAAATAAGCCACAGGAGAGATACTCTACTCCAGGCCATACAAGCAAATACTGGAAAGAGCCAGGACTAGAAGTCTCCAAGAGATCTGTCTCCAGGTTTGATCCTGTGTTTCAATGAAATAACTAACTAACAAGTTCAAAGGTATCTCTACACCTATACTTAATCCAAGATTGAAATAAACTTTTAATGATCCTGGAGCAATTTAAACAGAAAGCATCCCTGCCTAAAATATAGAAAACATGGACTCTCATCTTTCCTTTCACAGCTCAAACTCTGAAAAACTAAAGAAAGAAAGGATGGGAAGGAATGGGTTACCAAAAAGCCTAACGAGGGGCATGGCCAGGCCTGTCAGATTCCCCAGCTGCCTGCAGTCATTGGGAATAATTAGACCCACTAGTTAGTAACAGGCAAGAAATAATGAAGCGAGAACTCAGGGCCAGCTCCCCAGACATTATAAAACTACAGGAAGAGGGGTAGGCAAACTTTTCCCCAAAAAACAATCACCTTAGAGATGCAAAGACGTCCCCATGGTCCCAAACACTTTAGAATTGGGTTCAGAGTCTATTCATGCTTAAACAAAGGACCTAGTTATTTGGAAAGGGATTTTTAAAAAATAATCCTGCAGGACTTCCCTGGTGGTCCAGTGGTGAAGAATCCCCCTGCCAACGCAGGAGACAAAGGTTCGATCCCAGGTCTGGGAGGATATCACATGCCATGTGCCACAAGGACTAAAGCCTGCACACTTCAACTGCTGAAGCCCACATGCCCTAGAGCCTGCACGCTGCCCCTGGGGAAACGGCCCAGTGAGACGCTCCCACACTGCAAAGAGAGAGTAACCCCCAGTCACCACAGCTAGAGAACGCCCACGTGCAGCAACTGAGACCCAGAGGGGCCAAGTTAAACAAAAATTATTTCAAAAAATCAGGGCAGAGTTTAGAGTTCATATTCCTTCGGTTCACTCTCCTGCTTCCAGCCTCTCTTGCCTGACCTGGCAAATCTGCTTCTTGAAGACCTACTTGATCATCAAGCCCCATTTAAATGCCCCCTTAGAAGAAATCTCACTTTCCCCACTGGCCCAACCATTGGAATAAAATCCCAAGATCTGAGATGCCTATGGTCCAAGCTGTGAATCTCTTTTAGCATCTGAAGTATCATTTCTGATATGCTTATTTGGGACCAAAAGAATCATATTTTATAAACATGGCTTCTACGACCCTTGAATTATTCTGGTTTTCCAAGTCTTCGACCTCAAGTCAGCTAAGAGGATCCCTACCCCTCTGGCAAATCCCAATTTGGATTGCACTGTATGCAACATAAATCTGACCAGTTATGTAACACAGAACATGAGACAGCCAACTCCCATGCCAGTCATTTAGAGCATATTTCATAAAAGCTGGACTTCATGGAGTGTAGCCTCCCTACAGACAAAGACAAGGCACAGTCTGTAACTTCCTCATCCCTGGACCCTCCTCAGTCGCAAATTTAAATACCTGGGAGGATAGAAATTGATGAGATTTCATTAAGTGACAATTTTCATGAAAATCAATTCTAACCTCTTTATCTCCCAGCAGTGGGGCCTGAGTTTATAACAACAGTGTTGTAGATAAGCTCTCCCAGGAAAATGACAACAGTAGTGATCAAACAACTTTTCATACACTCGCTGAAGAAGAGGCTATGATTTAGAATTTGCACTGGCTTTCCTGTCACCGAAAAGCATGGCGCTGAGTCAGCCAGCTCATAGAGACAGCGGCTAAGGAATATAATACAGCTGCCTGACTTACAAATATTAATAAAGGCAGGTTTCCACTAAATTCCTTATTGTATTAAATTTCAAAGGAGGAATGGAAGTATCTACAATGCCACCATGGTTTTAAAAGCATGAGGGATTTGGATTAATGAATTTCATGCTTATGTTCTGGGAATTTACAAGGGAAAAATTCAGAATAGATGACTAATTGCTGCAATATTAATTTCATATTTACATTCCCCAAAAGCAATGAAGTGAAATTTGTCAGCTGGAGGAAAAAGAAGCTGGGCTATTTATCAAGACCTCAGATAAATAATGATCTCATATCTGAATGAACTGGAGACTTCCATTAAATATGTAACAATAAAAGAAATATGTCAGCAGTCCTTTCGAAGAATAAGAGGATGCAAACAGAACTACCGCTTCTGCTGTAGACAATGTTACTGATAGTAAGCAGGTATCATTTCCATGGGAAATGTGTGGCATATGGGATGTAATGGGATGTAACACCAAACAAATGTTACAGGCTAACGTGAGAAACGGTCTATGGCAATAATGGTGATGAGTGAATCTTAACTCTGAGCAAAACACTTAATCCAGGGCCTCAGTTTCTTAATCTGTATCAAGAAAAGCCTGAGTTCATTTTACCACTATACCCCTGCTGGCTTTCACATTCTGTAACCCCATGATAAACTTTACTCCGGGTAATACAAGGGTCTTCTAGAATGTTGTTTCACCACAGTTTTTTCTTACTACATTTGGGTTTTGCTGAAGGAGGTACAGTGCTCACTCCAAAAGACTCCTTCGTGGAACATTAAGTTTTGTGGAAAATAATCTGACAAATCAAGATGTAAAGCTGCCCCTTGTCATTCGGGAAGTTGTCTCTATTTGCAATTAAAAGAAACTCAGGCCCTTAGCAACTGCACAGAATTCTGGCTGTTGTCACAAAGGCTGCCCCACCACAGCCTACCTGGCTAAGATCTCAGACACTCAAACTCCTGGCAACATCTGAAAGCCTGTTCTCTTCAGAGGAGCCATAGGATATCCCAAATTCTTGTAAACTCCAAGAATTAAAGACTACCATCCATTGCTTTCTGAGTCAGAATATACCCTCTGAGAATTTATCATTTAGCCCTCCTGATACAGGGAGATGAATACACTCTCAGGGAAGCTGGGAACAAAGGGGAGATTGGGGGTTCTGTTAGTTGCACTTCTGGTTGGGGTTTGGGAGAGGGTGGTTTGGGTGCAGGAGGTGTTGTTTAACTCAAGCCTTTAGCAGAAATTTCTGCAGCTGACAATTAGAAGCAACCTCTGATGCTGTTATCTGCTGAAAACCACTATGTGAGTTCTGGCTCTCCCATCTCTCATGACGCAGACACCCATTCCAAGGGCAGAGGTGACATGCACCACTTCTGTCCCATGCTCACTCTCGAGAGCTCACCGGGCCTCTAGTCTACACCCTGGCTTTCATGGTGCACAGGGCTGCACAGGGCTGCAAGTGTCTGGGCACTGCTGAGTAAAGAGCAAGGCACGGAGAAGGATGAATGAGAACGGTGCAGAGAAGCCAAAGGAGACGGAAAAGAACGCAGGGCTCCCCAGCGTAGCAAGAGGTCGTCTCTGACAACAGTCGGGGAATGAGACCGTGCAGGGCCCCATGGCAGCATCCCGGCCACTCTCCGCAGAGAAGCCAAAGGAGACGGAAAAGAACGCAGAGCTCCCCAGCGTAGCAAGAGGTCATCTCTGACCACAGTCGGGGAATGAGACCGTGCAGGGCCCCAAGGCAGCATCCCGGCCACTCTCGGCCGGCACACGAGCCCTTTCAACCCAGACTACAACCAGGGCGCCGCTCCTCTTCAACGACAACAGATGCACGAAACAGAAAAGCTGCAGACCCTGCAGTAAAACCAAAGCAAAACAGCTCAGTTGGAAAGGAAACAATTTATCCAGCACAAAACCTGATGCTTAAAGAAAACTAGATTTAATTTAAAAAAAAAAAAAAGGGTGGCTGGAGACATTCTTGGAAATTCCAGACTGGGCTTGAGAAACCAGTGGATTTGCTTGTTATGAAGGATTTCGTGTTAAAACTAAAGACATCAATACTGCCCTGGACCTTACAAACCAAGGTTATACGGGTCATTCTGGATCCTAGCGAGGATAACAGTAAGAAAGAAAAGGAGTGGGAAGGAAAGAAGAGACAACAATTGGGAAAAGGCAGAGAAAAGGAAGAAAGCAGACCAAGGCAGAAGTTTTCCTAAAGTCACTGAAAAATTATTGGAAAAGGAGGAAGACTGTGAGAAGGACCTGCCTATGTTAAAAACTGAGCTGTGAGTTCAGAGATAAAGAACAAAGGAAACCAAATCTATGGCTCAGATAGGCGCTGTAGCCGGATGGCTGCTGATCTGACAAATATGGAGACAGGCAGTGACCCGGGTCGAGCATTTATGTCGGTCCGAGTTCCCTAGAGACACAGGAAGAAAAAATACACACACACACTCACACACACACACATCCATCTGGCAAATTAAGCAGACCTTACGCTTCCTGATGCCTTTCTGGAAGCTGTCTATGTTTACAATTAAAGGAAACCCAGAGCCTCAGCAACTGCAGTATCTATACAGACAGACAGACACACAGAGAGATTCTGTAAGAGGAACTGGTCCACCTACAACTGTGAAAGCCGACAAATGCAAGATCTGCAAGTGGCAAGCTGAAGGCCAAAGAGAGCTGAGGGAACAGCTCCAGCCCAAGGTCAAAGGCAGAAGAGGCCAGTGTCCCAGCCTGGTGGTGCAGTCAAGCAGGAGGCACTCTCCCTTTGTGGCGACAGCATCGGCTTGTTGGTACGTCCAGGCCTCTGACTGGCTGGACAAGGCCCAGCCACACTGGGTAGAGCAGTCTGCTTCATCCAGTCGATTAGAAACATCCTCAGAGGGAATTCCCTGGTGGTCCAATGTTTAGGACTGCACATTCTCACTGCCAAGGGCCTGGGTTCAGTCCTTAGCTGGGGAACTAAAATCCCACAAACCATGCAGCATGGCTGAAAAGAAAAAAGGACTTCCCTGGTGATCCAGAGGCTAAGAACCCTCCTGCCAATGTAGGGACACAGGTTCAATCCCCAGTCAGGGAAGATTCCTCCTGTGGCAGGGCAGCTAAGCCCACGAGCGGCAACTACGGAAGCCCGCATGCCCTAGAGCCCATGTTCCACAACAGGAGAAGCCGCCACAGCAGAAGCCTGTGCGCCACAGCTAGAGAGTAGGCCCCGCTGCTGCTTGAGAGAGCCCACACATACTGCAGTGAAGACCCAGCACAGCAGAAGAGAAAGAAACAAATATCATCCACGCATCTGGGCGCTGGGTAGCCCCGTCAAGATGTCACATAGAGTAACCATCACAACACTCAAGTGTTAACAGGATCCAACACAAACCCATGGAAAACACTGGTCCCTCCTAAAACATCAACGCTGGCTGAGATTCAAGGACAGAATCTAAGCTAGAAAGGCAAAGTGGAGAAGCCCCAAAACAGGGGTCAAAGGTGGAGGTGTTTTATAAACTCACCCTCAACTCCGCGTCTGACCTCAGTCTGCAACTTCCGTGTGGCCCAGGAATCTGAGAAGACACGGACACCTTCTACAAGAGGGGCTGGCAGACACCCAAGTTCTGGGCACAAGTTTTTTGGCTCACAGTTCAGCTCTACCCAAGGAAGTCTCCTGACTTTTATTCTTAAAGACCCCTGTGGCCAAGGTGCGTGACCTCTCCCGGCCTCGGCTTTTCCATCTGTAATAGCAAGTGAGCCAAGAGCATTCACCTACCCCGACTGTTCTGAACACTCCAGGAAGCAATGATGTTAAGGACTCAGTCCAAGGCCAGACATAGTAGGTGCTTAAAAAGTAGGAGCTGCTCTTTTGCTTTGCTTCTTAATGACTGTTAGTTCCCTCCACAACAATTCCACAGAAAAATACCAGCTACTTCCACCGTGAAAACTGCCAGGCAGTTGTTACAACACAACTCCCTTTTCTTTCTTTGGTAGGACTGGGTTTCGCATCAGGGCAACCTACTATATAAAGTACAGGAGCGCTCCCTGCCAACTGACCAAGATTGAGCAAAAACTGCCACACCCGGGCATAACTGGATTAGGCAGAAAAGCAAATATCTGGCCGATCGTAAAAAAAGAGAGGGAAAGTGCGTGGGGCCCAGGGACTCCCTTTGGGCCACCAGTCTGGTATCAGGGAACAACCACACAACCAGCCTGCTCCCTCCCTGAAAATTTATGAGTTGACGAAAGGAGATGCCCACGGAGAAAGCCGCTGTGGAAGGCAGCACGCCCTGGCCCGTGGGGAGCAACACTGCCCTTTTGCCCACTGGCTGTGGAGGAGGAAGCAAGGGGGAGGACTCGACTCCCTCCCTCCCAGAATATAAAGCCAACTCCATATCCAACCCAAAGAACTGGAATCCTCCCAAACCACCTCCTTTCAAAGAGGCACGTTTAGGCCTTCCCTAATACAAGCAACCAGAGCCTCTCTCCTATTCCAGAAAAGCGAGTCCAAGATACTTCTCCAGCTTGTCTTCTGGGTCCCCAGGTAACCACGGCGGTCCTTCCTCTAGACCCATTGTTAGGAAGAGCAGTTTTTTTCTCACGGGCACCCTGCTTGCCGCCCAGATCTAAGTTTGTTCAAGGCAAGACCAGCGCTTTCTCTCTGCATGTTGCTTCCCAGGGCTTAAGAATGTGTGCAGAGCACACAGCAGACACCCAAAAGACCCTAACAAAGAAGACGGTTGACCCACAGCAGGACCAGGGGGAGAGGACCATCTCTTCCCCTTAGAGAGTCCATCAAAAGAGTCCTGGTGGGCCTCAGACATCATTAAACAGCACCTAATCCATCCAAAGTCAATTAAGTTAAGAAGCCAAACTGAGAAGATAAGAGGAAAAAAGTTCCCACAAGATGGATAGGGCTGAGGCCCCACAAGCTAAGACAGGCCTTGTCATCTGTGTTGTACCACGCGGTGATTTGTAGCTACAAGGTGAACATAAATCAGGCCTCGAGCAGCAGGCGCGGCCACTCAACTGGGCCACAGGCATCCTAGCGTTGCCCATGCATCACACCTGCTGATATCTGGGGTATCCAACCCCAGGCAGAGCCAGTCAAAGGGACAGGCGGACCCAGTGACTCAGACTACCAAACAGACCGCATGCATGATTTAACAGATCATATTTTTCTCATGCAGTTTTAAATTCAGATAATTCATCCCACATTACTTTAATAAAATATATATATATGCTCTGTGAACAGGGAGCTTTGCCAAGTCTATCCATGGTTGAGTAATCCAATTCAAGTGACCCTGATGAATCCAACACAAAGCCGGGGTGGTAAACACTAGGCATTAAGTAGGGCTCAGAGAAAGGAGTGATCAGGGGGCTTGGGGCTGGGGGTCAAGGGGTGAGGTGGAATCTGCTGGAAAAGAATGGAAAGGGGGGGCTGAGGACATTACAAGAGGGACAGACACGCCCTGAACGCACAGGGGCGAAACGAGACAGACGCCATCAGAAAATGAGACAGCGAAGCAACTTGCTCTTCAGGAACAGGTTGGGCAATCAGGCGTACACCAGACTCCAGGAGAAATGAGATACGAGAGTGTGTGCATGTGTGTGTGTGCGTGTGTGTGCGCACGTGTGTGTGCGTCTGTGTGCGTCTGTGTGCGTGTGTGTGCGTGTGACACAGACACAGAGGGATAGAGATTCAAGTCCGTGTTTAGGAAGACAGATTTCAAGGCCATTTCAACGAAAATTGGAGAGGACTTAGAAAGCGAAAGGTGAAACATGACGTCAGGTGAAGTAAGTGAAACGCAAAGGACAAAGAAAGAGAGGGGTCAGTGTCAACACTCGGGCTGAAAATCTGGAGGCTGGAAGACGAGTGCCCACACTAATGGTTGCCAGGAAGTCGGAAGAGGCAAAATGGTGAGTTCTGGCTTCGGGGAGAACTTTCCGGATGAGTGAGTCATGCTACGGAGGGCACATCCCAGAGGCCCCAAACACCCTCACCCCTGTGCCAGCCCCTGCCCTCCACTGTGGGCGGGGCCTGTAACTGGACTTTGGCCAATGGAATATCAGAGCAAAGGCGCTGGGATGCCCCCCACTGACGACACTTCATTATGAAGAAGTCCACCTTAGCAGGCTGGGCGTTTGAAAAGAAAGCGCTCAAGGTTCCAAACTGCCTGTGCAGGGGGCCATGTGGTGGGAACAGGGGGCAACCGCTGGGCACTGAGTGACCTCCAGCTGATGTCCGTAGCAATGCAGGCCGCTCCATCCCACAGCTGAGAGGAATGAATGAATTCTGCACCACAGGGAAGAGGTCCGGGGCAGTTTCTTCCCCAGCCCAGCCTTTCAGATGAGAGTGCAGCCTGTGAAAGTGTGCTCGTCACTCAGTCGCATCCGACTCTTTGCCACCTCATGGACCGTAGCCGGCCAGGCTCCTCTGTCCATGGGATTCTCCAGGCAAGAATACTGGAACCAGAGAAGCTGCTCAGTCATGTCCAACTCTTTGCGATCCCATGGGCTGTAGCCTACCAGACTCCTCCATCCATGGAATTTTCCAGGTCAGAGTACTAGAGTGAGTAGCAATTCCCTTCTCCAGGGGATTTTCCCAACCCAGGGATCGAGCCCAGGTCTCGTGCATTGCAGGCAGACTCTTTACCATCTGAGCCACCAGGGAGTAGCCTTGTGAGACCCAGTCAAGTGCAGCCAGACTCCTGACTCACAGGACTGTGAGAATACAAGTGTGTGTTAAGACCCCACGTTTCTGGGGTTTTGTTGTGAATCCCCTGGAAACTGGAACAACTGGGCTGAAGATCAGTAGAGAGATCAGGGGTGGACAGAAGTCCATCACACAGTGGATGAGAGCCCACGTGCTTGCAGCAAATGGCCTGGGGCTGAGCCTCAGCGCTTCCTAGCTGTGTGACTTATGCATTTGCTCTGTACTTCAATTTCCTCATTCATAAAGTTTAAAAAAGAAATAAGAGTACCTATCACCCAAGGCTGCTACTTATGATTGAATATTAAAAACTATTCAGCACTTAGAGTAATACCTGCTCCAGGGTAAGCACTACTCGGGGAGGGCGGGTGGATTAAATTCTCGAAGGCAGAAAGTGCTAAGAAAGGAGAAGCAAAAGGCAAAGCAACCAGCAAGCAGGGGGAAAAAGATGGACCGGGGCAAGTGAAAGCAGAGTCAGGCAGGAGGAGGCCAGGAGGATGAACAAAATCATAGTCCAAAATCTCACTCCTCACTCCTCAGGACGACAGAACTTCGATGGGGAACGTCGAGACATATAAGAAAAGGGGGACCAAGGAAAAGTCAGGTGAAAGAGCAGTAGCAGAATTCAGACATTTCCATAAAGAGTGCATTTGGAGTTTCTGGGTTTTAATTTAGAATATTACAAAGTCCAAGTATAATAAATGGCTTTCAGATTGGGAGTTTAAAATATTGCTGTAGAAGTGGCTTTGATTCTTATAGATGTCTCATAAAATGAAACTCTGTATATGTTAATGTATTGATGCAATAAAACTGAAACAAGATTATTCTCCATTTGAAATTTTTGGAGAGCTTAAAAATGCTTCCATATTTTTTGCTCATCTTGTGGCATTGCAGAACTTTGATGCAGAGTTTATATTTAGCTAAACTGTTAATTAAGAAATGCATAAATCTTTTATTCTTAATATTTGTAATTCTAAATAAACTGACCTATGAAAAATATTTTTTTAAAGAGGGGTCCACTCAAAAAAAAGGAGAGGGGAATTAACTGGCTTACAAAGACTGAATGACCTGGCCCCGTCTGGCCTCCTTGCTCAGACACACGGGGATACACCCTCCTCAGAGCCTTGGGACTGGCTCTTATTATTTCTTCCAGAATGTTCTATATACACATTTCCTTTCAGTGGTTGCCCAAAAGTCCCTTCTCATCAAACAAGTCCTGACCAATGTATTTTAAATGGTATCCCAATGACCTTGCACCCTGCTTTCACCTATATAGCATTTATCTCCTTCTACCATTCTATAAGATTAAGTGTTTGTTGCGTTTATTGTTTTTCTGTCTCCCCTGCTAGAAGCTCTGAAAAGACAGATTTTCATCTATACTTTTTACTGATACATTTCCAGAGTTTAGAACAAGACATAGCTCATAACGGCACTCAGAAACATGACAACTAAATGGAACATCTCATTTGGAATTAGATGCTTTGGCTTATGAAAGACATTATGAGAACAAGAGCCCAAAGAAAAAATTGATTGGAAGGTGGGGTGGAGGGAATAAAATTATTTCGGGCTACACTCCCAACTTTCTGAGACTGCTTAAAAAAATTTTTGCATTATTAAAAATTAAAGAGATAAAACTCTAACATGCTGGTAATAACCCAAAAAGACCAGAAGGATCCTCATCACTTTATTATAAATATTTATGTATTTCTGCAGATAAACTTCGGAGAAGGCAATGGCAAGCCACTCCAGTACTCTTGCCTAGAAAATCCCATGGATGGAGGAGCCTGGTAGGCTGCAGTCCATGGGGTCGCTAAGGGTCGGACACGACTGAGCGACTTCACTTTCACTTTTCACTTTCACACATAGGAGAAGGAAATGGCAACCCACTCCAGTGTTCTTGCCTGGAGAATCCCAGGGAGGGGGGAGCCTGGTGGGCTTCTGTCTATGGGGTCACACAGAGTCGGACACGACTGAAGTGACACAGCAGCAGCAGCAGCAGATAAACTTACTTACAAAACAGAAAGAGACTCCCAGATTTGGAAAATGAACTTATGGTTGCTAGGGTGAACAGACAGTTCGGGAGTGTGGGAAGGTCACAGACACGCTGCTGTATTTAAAATGGATAACCAACAGGACCTACTGCATAGCACATGCAACTCTGCTCAGTGTTATGTGGCAGCCTGGATGGGAGGGGGGTTTGGGGGAGAATGGACAGATGTGCACGCGTGGCTGGGTGCCGTCACTGTTTCCCTGAAGCTATCACAACACTGTTTACCAGCAATACCCCAGGACAAAATAAAAAGTCCCAAAGAAGCAAATAAATGTTTATATAGTTCTGGAAAAGGTGATAAAAATCAATGAAAGGGGAAAGAGTGAAGGACAGGAACGTTCATTTCTATTAACACTCCGCATGGCTTTTACAAAGAGCATATATTACTTACATAATATTTTAACAGTGAAATGCACATGGGGAAAAAAAAAATAAGCTGGCCCACAGACCATTTCTGGGAGGGAGCAGAAGGGATGGAGGGACAGTCAGGAAGGAAGGCCCTTGGGTTTCCTTCCCAGAGGCACCACAGCTCCCCAAGGACACTGCAGGGTCTCTGCTGGCACACAGAAGGGGGGACCTGGTGGAGACCAGCAGCCCAGTGCCCACAGAAAGGCAGCCTGCCCGCCTAACTGCTGAGGACAGCTCCCCCCAGCGCCCCTTCCCACAGCCCAGCAAACTAGAGAGCGCCTGCAGAGCTCAGAAGACACTCCTGAAGGCAAGATTTTCAAATAATACATGGCTCATGCTATCTACAGTTTTTAGCATTACAAAGAAGTTAATAGTTTACTGAAATCGATCAACCTGCCATTTAACTTACTGTGGAAAGTTGTCTTATGAGGACATCATCCCCATGGACCCATAATCCAATTGAACTATTCAATCCTATGTACACACACACACACACAGAGTTAGTCCATTCAAATCAACATATAAGCAGGATCCACACACTGCAGTGGGTTGACTGAATTTCTTTGGTTCCTTCATCAGGAATTCCCCTTTTCTTCCTTTTTATTTTCTTTACACTGTTTTTCTCACCATTTCCCCATTTCCATTCAAGGGCTACACAGTTTAAAGCACTCCTCTGTCCGCCCTTTCTCTGACCTCCACCCCCTAATTTCCTCTGGATCACTTTTTCTTTTTAATTGAAGGATAATTGCTTTACAGAATTTTGTTTTCTGTCAAACCTCAACATGAATCAGCCATAGGTACACATATGTCCCCTCCCTTCTGAACCTCCCTCCCATCTCCCTCCCCACCCCACCCCTCTAGGTTGGTACAGAGCCCCTGTTTGGGTTTCCTGAGCCAGACAGCAAATTCCCGTTGGCTATCTATTTTACATATGGTGATGTAAGTTTCCCTGTTACTCTCTCCACACATCTCACCCTCTCCTCCCCTCTCCCACGTCCATAAGTCTGTTCTCTGTGTCTGTTTCTCCACTGCTGCCCTGCAAATAAGTTCTTCAGAACCATTTTTCTACTGGATCACTTTTTAAAACTTACTTATCTGACTGTGCCTCATCTTAGTTGAAGCATGCAGGGTCTAGTTCCCTGACCAGGGATCTAACCAGGGCTCCTTGCCAAGTTCTCTGACCAGCCTAGGACAGACGCATATGTTCAGGCTCCAGCAGGGAGCTCACAGGAGAAATAGGAGCCCTGAAGGAAATGGCAACCCACTCCAGTGTTCTTGCCTGGAGAATCCCAGGGACGGGGGAGCCTGGTGGGTTTCCATCTATGGGGTCACACAGAGTCAGACACGATTGAAGTGACTTAGCAGCAGCAGCAGCAGAGAACTCTGCCAATCACAGCATCAACCACACAGAAAACCAAGGTGTAAGAAATTTCCCCAGAAACGCCCTCATGGTCATGGCTCTGGCGCTAACCACAACGCAGGTGAATCACGGTCCCTCCTGGGCCTCCATTCCTCCACCTTTAGAATAATTGGAATAAATAAGATGATAATGATGAAATGATGATGTTGACATTAACTGGATGTTCATTGCCCAAAGCTCCTCCAAGATTCCCTCCAGCCAAGACTGTGGTCTTTGGTACTCACACAATGCATTAGCAAAGGATGACAACATCCTTGGGTGGGTAAAGCGTAGAGGGAGCTGGAGACTGGAGGAGACTATTTCACCAATGACAAAGGGGAAAACTAGGGGAAAAGAGAAAAACTAGAGACAATGGTGATAAGGAAACGGAGACCACTAACGTGGATAACAAAACAAAATTTCAGTCATCAATATAATCCATACTTGAACAAGCCATTTTCTCAAAGCACTTTCTTCAGTTCAGTTCAGTTGCTCAGTCGTGTCCAACTCTTTCCGACCCCATGAATCACAGCATGCCAGGCCTCCCTGTCCATCACCAACTCCTGAAGTTCACTCAGACTCACCTCCATTGAGTTGGTGATGCCATCCAGCCATCTCTTTCTCTGTTGTCCCCGTCTCCTCCCGCCCCCAATCCCTCCCAGCATCAGAGTCTTTTCCAGTGAGTCAACTCTTCGCATGAGATGGCCAAAGTATTGGAGTTTCAGCTTTAGCATCAGTCCTTCCAATGAACACCCAGGATTGATCTCCTTTAGAATGGACTGGTTGGATCTCCTTGCAGTCCAAGGGACTCGCAAGAGTCTTCTCCAACACCACAGTTCAAAAGCATCAATTCTTCGGTGATCAGCTTTCTTCACAGTCCAACTCTCACATCCATACATGACCACTGGAAAAACCATAGCCTTGACTAGATGGACCTTGGTTGGCAAAGTAATGTCTCTGCTTTTTAATATGCTATCTAGGTTGGTCATAACTTTCTTTCCAAGGATTAAGCGTCTTTTAATTTCATGGCTGCAATCAGCATCGGCAGTGATTTTGGAGCCCAAAAAAATAAAGTCTGACACTGTCTCCACTGTTTCCCCATCTATTTTCTACATTAGCAAATTTGATCCACACTAACTGACAAAGGTCCTTCTAGTGAAAGCTATGGTTTTTCCAGTAGTCATGTATGGATGTGAGAGTTGGACTATAATGAAAGCTGAGGACCAAAGAATTGATGTTTTTGAACTGTGGTGTTGGAGAAGATGCTCGAGAGTCCCTTGGACAACAAGGAGATCCAACCAATCCATCCTAAAGGAAATCAATCCTGAATATTCATTGCAAGGACTGATGCTGAAGCTGAAACTCCAATACTCTGGCCACCTGATGGGAAGCACCGACTCACTGGAAAAGACCCTGATGCTGAGAAAGATTGAAGGCAGGAGGAGAAGGGGATGACAGATGATGAGATGGCAGGATGGCATCACCAACTCGACGGACATGAGTTTGAGTAAACTCCGGGAGTTGGTGATGGACAGGGAGGCCTGGTGTGCTGCAGTCCATGGGGTCACAAAGAGTTGCACACGACTGAGCGACAGAACTGAACTGAACTGAACCAACAAATGATACAGGATGGAGTAAGAAGTTAATGTTAGAGGCTTGGGTATAAGAGTGTATCACTAGACCCATGGTTCTCAACCAGGGCAATTTTATTCAGCTTCCCCAGGAACCTTTGGCAATGTCTGGAGCCACTTGGGTTGTCACAGGTTGGGCAGGGTCCTGGCCTCTAGTGGGCAGAGGCCAAGAATGCCTCTAAGCATCCTACAAAGCTCAGGACAGCCTGCCTCACAAGAGGACGCATTCAGCCCAAAGTATCTGCAGTTCTGCGGTAGAGAGACACTGATCGGGGGACTCTTCTTGTTACACAAGGGAAACTGTGCTGGGAGGAGGTGGGGAGAGAGAGGGGAGGCGGTGTGTGCTCAGTCGTGTCAGTCGTGTCCGACTCTTTGTGACACCATGGACGGTAGCCCACCAGGCTCCTCTGTCCATGGGATTCTCCACCAAGAATACTGGAGTGGGTTGCCCTGCCCTCCTCCAGGGAATCTTCCTGACTCAGGGATTGAACCTGTGTCTCTTACCTCCCGTGCATTGGCAGGCGAGTTCTTGGCCACTAGCGCCACCTGGGAAGCTCTCAAAGCATGGTGAGATAAGACAACCTGCACCCTATCTAAGCATCCATACTGCAGATCACACCAACATACAAGATCTGAGATGGAGGGATTTCCCCGGTGGTCCAGTAGCTAAGAATCCTCGCCCCCACTGCAGGGGGTCCCGGTTTAGATCCCTGGTCAAGGAACTAGATCCCACGTTCCCCAGCTAAGAGCCAGTGTGCAGCCAAATAAATAGTTTCTTAATTTTTTTTTTTTTTAAGATTGGATAAGGAAAGTGTCTTGGTTTAGTTTGGTCACTGAGATAGGTCAGAATATGTCTTTCTCAATCTCAGTCATTCCCTCAATGTAGTCACCTTCAGTTCAGTTCAGTTCAGTTCAGTCGCTCAGTCGTGTCCGACTCTGCGACCCCATGAATCACAGCACGCCAGGCCTCCCTGTCCATCACCAACTCCCAGAGTTCACTCAAACTCATATCCATCGAGTCGGTGACGCCATCCAGCCATCTCATTCTGTCGTCCCCTTCTCCTCCTGCCCCCAATCAACTATTTATAAGATACTCCCCACCTGAAGAATTTCCCCTGCATAACAGACTCATCTCTGAATGAGGGGTATGGCAGCCTCTGACGGAGGTCACAGGCCACTGGCGACCTTGGGAAGGACAGGCAAATGACATGCCAGTGAATGGGAAAATTCCAAGGGCCCTCATTCTATCATGAGACCAGAGCAGTGAGACAGAGGTTGCTGATGGGATGGGCAAAGTGGGTAACGAGGGGCTGCTACTTCATATTCAGTTCTCAGGGAGGCTTGTTCAGGAAGGCGATATTTGAATCTTTACCAAAGAAAAACATCTTTAATAAGAAAAAGCATTTCTTAAGAAAGAATTTTAATGAAAACTAAAGCCATCCAAATAGAGGAAAAAAGAGCTATTGATGAAGATATTCCAAAGAATACACTCCAGACTCTAAAAGCTATTTTCAAAAAAGAGACCCCAAATTTCTGCATGGCAGGAGTCTCCTTCAAATTAAATACACTGGGCAGTGCTGCCCCCTCAGACCTGCACCTCCGAGGTAACTCTTTCAAAAGATGAGCTCTGGTGTGACTGTTTTGACCTCAACCTCTTTACAGAGCTAACCTCCCCCAGCAAGCTGGGCCTCAGGTATTCAGCACCAAGGGCAGTGAACAGCACCCACCACCGCCACTGCTCTGAGAAGAAGCCTGGATATGGCGGGTCCTGGACAATGAATGCCTGAACCAAAGGAGGAGCAAATAAGAGCTCAGCTCTAGCAGAGAACAGACTTGTAGTTGCCAAGGGGGACTGGGATGGGAGCTGGAGACTGTTGTTGCTGTTGAGTCCCTAAGGGATATCCGACTCTGTGACTGCACAGACTGAAGCACATCAGGCTTTCCTGTCCTTCACTATCTCCTGGAGTTTCCTCAAATTCATGTTCATGGAGCAGGTGATGGCATCCAACCATCGCATCCTCTGTCATCCCCTTCTCCTCCCGCCTTCAGTCTTCCCCAGCATCAGGGTCTTTTCCAGTGAGTCAGTTTTTTGCATCAGGTGGCCAGAGTATTGGAGTTTCAGCTTCAACATCAGTCCTTCCAATGAATGTTCAGGACTGACTTCCTTTAGGATGGACTGGTTGGGTCTCCTTGCAATCCAAGGGACTCTCAAGAGTCTTCTCCAGCACCATAATTCGAAAACATCAATTCTTTGACGCTCAGCCTTCATTACGACGGTTCAACTCTCACATCCATCTGGGATTAGCAGACATAAAATTACATATAGGATGGATAAACAGCAAGGGCCTTCCTACCATACAGCACAGAGAACTCTAGTCAATGTCCTGTGATAAAACCATCATAGAAAAGAATATTTTAAAAAAAGAACGTCTATTTGTGTATAGCTGAGTCACTGTGCTGGACAGTTTGCCCTACAGCAGGGATTGGCACAACATTGTAAATCAATTGTACTTCAATAAAAATAAATAAATTAAATTTTAAAAGCTCAGGTCTGCCTGGAATGTTCCCTCCCAGTGCCCTTACTTCAGTCCTTGTATGATCTCATCTCCCAATCCTCGGGGAGCTAACTGCCCGGCCACAGGGAAACTGAGGTCCAGGCTCTGAGGCTGGGAGTCCAACGCCTTCCCCCTCTTTCCCGCTGGTGCTTCTTCTTGGACTCATCACCTCTGGCCGTCTCAGCAACAAGATCCTCAGAGCCAGATTGGGGGATGGGTCTAGACAAGCTAAGGAGGTTTCTCAGCCTGACTGAAGCATGAACCCCAGGCTAAGCTGCCTGGGATTACTGGCAGGTCCACTTCCTGGGCAAAAAGGCCCTTTACCTGGTCTGTATCAACTCCCCAGGAAAGGACCCCGTGATCTGAGCTAAAGCCACCGCCCATAGTAAAGAGTTTCTCTCTCCTCTCTTCCCGAATCAGCAAGGCAGTAGGAGGCTTACAGTAAAGCGTTAGAGGGCTCTCTGTCCTAACCCTTCCTCTAGCAAGCATCTCTGCCATACACACACACACACACACACACAGCACTTAATAAGGCAGGCAGGATGCTACAATCTCTGCATAGATTCAGAAGCGCTATTGTAGGAACTAATTCAGATATCACCATTTCCTAAAAGGTTCCATGCCCACCCAAGCTTAAGCTTCACACTTCAAAGAAGGATTGTTAATTACACATTATGATACTAATTATTTCCACATGTATTATGAAACAGGAGCTATGCTAACCAACTTTATTGTTTTAATTCTTTCCTTCTTCGATTTTAATAATTACACTCTGGTTTTTAATACATTAAGATGCAATGAAGGGGAAAAAAAGTCCTTTATATTTTTTAACATTTTTTTTTTTAACACAAAGAATTTCAAAGCCATCCCTAATAACGTAGCATACAATATAGCCAAAACACAAAAGGAATAGCTTAGGGAGGCAACTTTGAGCTCACCAAGTAGACAACATGAGCAAAGCTCACCCTCCCGACTTGAAGAAACTTACGGACAAGAAGTTATCACTGAAATTAAATGGTGGCAGACATGTCCAAGGAATATCATGAGGATTTGATCCCTTTATGTATCTTGTGATAGAAGACTGTGTGGAGATGGCAAATAGTGAGCAACAGATCAATACTGAGTGGTGGCAATATGAGGAAATAGAATCTTCATGTCAGAAGCCCTGGAATGAGTATGGACAATGGCTGTGTTCACCAGAGAAATCAATTACTTTCATGCATTGCCTCTCCATATTTTACTACGACAGAAAGTGGGTCGTGTACATTCAGACTGAACTTATTTGTTAAATTTTTATAATCGTCCAATAAAAAAGGAATAGCTTAGATAAAACTAGCTGAGTTCCATTTAAGGGAAAAAATGCAAGTCTACTTATTTTGAAAACTTTTAACATGAGACATTTGCTGAAAAGATACAGAATTCTTCCTTATACAAAGGCAAAACAAACCAAAAAGGAGTACACTGGAAGAAGAGAAAGCTTTATACTGGCTAAGGAAGAAAGCATAACAAATCAAGAGTCAAACGCTGAATGTGGAGATTATTAATAATCAATCATATGCCCGGTAAAATGACACCATTCTTTAATGCGAACCCACCCATGCTGAATTAGATTTCCACGTAAGTAGAAGGATGATGTCATCTAACGGTTAGAAAAATGAACAAAGAAAAATAAAATTATTTTAACAACTTAAAATCTGTGAGCCATGGAATTTCACGTTCACAGGTACTAAGGCTGAGTGACATTTCAGTGATGAGGAATTATTTTTGTTTGATCCATAGGCTAAAGCCTTATCCTCTGCTTTCCTTCCAGCCCAGAGGTCAGCAAACTTTCTTTTTGTAAAGGGCCACACAGTAAATAGTTCAGGCTTTTTTCAGGCAAATACTCAACTCTGCCGTTGCAGCACTAAAGCAAACACCAACAATACATTAAAAAACAGGCATGGCTGTGTTCCACTAAAAAGTTATTTACAAAAACAGAATCGTGGGCTGTGATTTCACCTACTCCTGTTCTCATCCTCATTGTGCTAAGAAAGAGGGGTGAGACAGAGCACGCTTAAGACACTCTTGTAAGAAATGACAGGAATGGACTTCCCTGGTGGTCCAATGCAGGGGGCCTGGGGTCCACCCCTGGTCGGGGAACTAGAGTTCACGTGCTACAGATGAATTCGTATGCCGCAGCCGAAGATCCCACATGCTGCACAGCTAAGACATGGTGTAGTCAAATAAATAAAATAAATAAATAAATATTTAAAAAAAGAAAGAAATGGCAGGAATAATTAAAGACAGCAGGTAGATCTGAAACTACCCACCAAGACACTGAGCACAGCCCCTCATACTCAAGAGTATTCTTCAAGACCAAATTCAAATCTCTATACATGAGGTAGGAATCTCTAAGAAAACTTTGTTCTCAAACTACCAGAGTCCCCCCTCACAGAATCAGCTTCTACCCTACCATACGGCTGGTCTTCCAAACCGGGCGACAGAATATGTTATGCTATCATGTAGGAACTATTCTGGACCCAAAATCTGAACCGAAATCTGAGCAAACCTTGAGTTTACAGGGCACTTTGGGGACAATGAAACATGTTCAATGACAACACCAGAATGCTGGCAATAAAATCTACACTGCAGGAAACCACACCGATCCAGACTCAAAAGACGCAAAAGGTCCAGCTGCTCTGACCAAATACATCACAAGACAGGACAAGAGAGGGACACGAAACTTGTGTATTAAGAGACCGCAAGGACTTCCCTGGTGGTCCCGTGGTTAAGAATTCACATTCCAATGGAGGGGACAAGGGTTCGATCCATGGTCAAGGAACTAAGATCCCACATGCCTCGGAGCAACTAAGCTGGCTCACCACAAGTAGAGAAACACCTGCCGCAATGAAGACCCAGCATAGCCAAAAAGAGAGACAGAGATTTAAGAGACTTCAACCAAATGCACTCTGTGGACTTTGTTTAAATCCCTCGGTTGCTGTAAGGTATTTTTAACTAACTGTGAAAAGATATTTCTTAGACAATCAGAGAAATCTGAACATGAATATTCAGTGATATTAAGCAATGAGTCACTGTTCATTTTTTATGTGTGATAATAATATTGTGTTGCTGCTTTAACAAAAAGAATGCCTATCTTTTCAGAGGGTCATATCGAAATATTTATAAATAAATCTGATTTTCCTTTTAAATCCTCATCCTAAAATTCTTCTTTCACAAATCTGGTTGTTTTGATCCTGCAGAAGTCATTGCTTTTCAAATATACCCATGAATGGGGTGATGCAGAAAGAAAAGAGGGTGAAAATCAATACATGTGAGAGACAGACTTAGGGCTGAATGATAGATAAATTTAAAAGACTAATGTATTTATATACCCTTAATGGACCTAGAAGGTCCTTCAGAGCATATATGTCATGTGGAGGTCAGGCTTCTGATAATGTTAACATCTGGAAAGCAGCCATCAATCTGGAAATTAAAAAAAAAAAGACTTCTGAGTGATAGAGAGCTTTCACAAAGCCCATGCACTTTACTCCATGAGAGAGAAAGAAGCACATCATCTATAGAACTGTATCAAACAAGGCATCAGAAAGAGCTAACTCCAAAGAAAAGAAACAAAAGACTTAGAGGAGAAGCAGGGCAGACCGAGAGTTCGTAAGACAAAGACGGCGTCCAAACAGAGTAAAACCGCAGGGCATCAGCCTAATGCAGCCTTCCACAAGGAACCACACTCCAGAGTCGGCAGCATAGGTTCAAACAGGCTCGGAGTCCTGTTAAAGAAAGCAAGAAGGGCAACACAAACACTGCTTAAAATTATCTTCATTAAGATGGCTCAATTTAAGAAGCTAAACTATTCACTTAATGGAGAGATCAGGTTTTACAGAAAGGCAGAATTGAGGTCAATGAGTAAAAGCGAAGACAGACTTTGAGCTTGAAATGGAGGCAGAGCTTCTCAACAATGAAAACCAGCCCCCAAGGGAGTGAGTGGGGATCCTCGACTGCTGTCCGGAGGTGCTGAACCCCTCAAAGTGAGCTCCCTGTGGTTCTTGACACTGGGTGAGGTTGGACCAGAGGTCCTTGAGATGATCCGGAACAATTTCAAGGGTTTTTGGTGGGTAAAGTTTAAGGGAAAAAACTACTCTGATGCTTGTTAAAATGGTAAGAAAGACTTTTTTCAGAGCTATTGTAAAATAGGAGGGAGATGAGGCTCAACTCAGAATGTAGCAAAGACAGCTGAGGATTCACAGCAAGCAAAACAGAGTGAGGTGGTCAGTAGCCAGAAAATTACTAAGAGGAGACATCCGGGTAGGGAGATGCCCTTTAAACAAACAAGCCACAGGATTTTTGCTGAAGGCAGCCCTGGGTGACCAGATATTGAGGATGATCGCATACCAAAGCGGGGTGGGTGGCCCCACGTTCCTTTGTAGACTGACTTCAGATTCTTGCTAAAATGGGACTAGGCAGACGAAAGACAGGACAGGGACCAAGGTCCAGATCCAGACAAAACTAGAACTCGGAGGAGCCAAAGTCTGCTCTTCAATCCCAGACTGCCCAGATCCAAGCTTGGTGACATCACTTACACCCACAGCCTCATAACAATGCGTAACACTTTTTAATTTCACGATTGCTTCCTCATATAATCTCTCTGCTTGCAAAATCCAGAAATGCTCATTTCCATACACCAAGCTACCTTAACATAGGGGGAAACTACCTTCGAAAAAAAATGCCACGTGAGTAATTGACAGGCAATCCTCTGTGACGCTGAAGCAGATTGCTTCATCATCATGAGACAAAATAAAGCCTTTTAAAGCAGCCTCGAGGGCTACGGTCCATGGGGTTGCAGAGAGTCAGACACGACTGGGCACTCACTCACTCTCTGTAATAACAGGCATACAAATAAAATAGAGAAAAAACAAATGACTGGCTTTCAAAGCATCTGAAGAGGGCAGGAGCTTCCAGCCCCTAACAGGATTACAAAACCTCCACAGCACAAGCTCAGCAATTTCCCATGATGCCCGATCCCCAGGGAGAGTGTTTGCGGATGACAGGGCCGCTTCCTGCTCTCTTCAAAGTACCATCTACAGGATAACTTATTTACCAGGTGGGAACCTGCTATAAAGCACAGGGTGCTCTGTGATGGCCTAGCTTAATGGGATGAGGGTGGGGGTTGGAGGGAGGTCCAAGAGGCAGAGTATATATGTACACATACAGCTCACTCACTCAGCTGTACAGCAGAAGCTGACACAACCTTGTAAAGACAACATACTCTAATTAAAAAAAAATCTGAAGGGCAGCAAACTAAATATCCTCTGGTACCCTTTATGTTACTCCGCATCTCCTTCCACTCGTTCTGGGTCCTAAGAGTAAAGTGAGGTGGAAGCGTTAGTCAGTTGTGCCTGGCTCTTTGCGACCCTGTGGACCATCACCCACCAGGCTCCTCTGTCTAGGGCATTTTTTTCAGGCAAGAATATGGGAGTGGGTTGCCATTCTCTTCTCCAGAGAGATCTTCCCAACCCAGGGATCAAACCTGGGTCTCCTGAATTGCAGGTGGATTCTTTACCATCTGAGCCACCAGGGAAGCCCGGGGTGACCTCAATGACATGCATCAACCAGGCTCCCGGGCCCTCTGGCACCTTGGGAGGTACCAGGAGACTGGCAGCAGGAGAGCAGGCAGAGGATAAGGAAGGCAGGGGCATTCATCACCTGGTTCCTTCCCTGCAGGGCCACCGTCTCCCCAGCACAGGCCACAGCTCTTCCCAGTGACAGTCTCCTTCCATCCGTACTTCCAGGGCTTAGAGGGCGCCACAAACTTGCTGCTGTGGTTCAGTCGCTCAGTCACGTCCAACCCTTTGCGACCCCATGGACTACAGCCCGCCAGGCTCCTCGGTCCTTCACTATCTCCCAGAGTTTGCTCAAAGTCATGTCCGCTGAGTTGGTGATGCCATCTGCCCATCTCGTCCTCTGCCAGCCCCTTCTCCTAAGGCCTCCTGCCCCTCTGGCCTTCAACCTTTCACCACAGACCATGCTCCCCCAAAATTCACCCGGTGAACTGTTACGCACTGCCGACACGAGGTCAGAGGGGTCTCCTCTCTCAGCATGGCGTACCTTCTGCCCTGCCTTCTGCTCAACACCCTGCCGCACCTTTATTAAACTCGCCTGTCACGATTTGACTGTGACGTGCACGGGGTTGGCCAAAAACCTCATTCGTGTTTTGCATAATGTAAAAATACTCAAACAAAATCTTTGGCCAACCCAATATTTCCCACGCTCATTTCAACTAACAACAATGGAATGAAAACAAACTTTTCAGTGTCCATATTCACCCTCAATTGGTGGTAGTGGAGGGGCTCAAATTTTAAGCTGGATTTCATGATGTGTGTTATGTTCAAGGAGGCTCTGAGTATACGAGTCAGAAGTACAGTACAGAACTTTGTAGATGTGGACATTTTTTTCCAAAAAGAGAAATCCAGAAAGCAAAGGGTCAAATTTTTAATTGTATTCTCCAAACTGAAGTGAAGTAAAACTCGCTCAGTCATGTCCAACTCATTGTGACCCCAGGCACTGTAGCCTGCCAGGCTCCTCTGTCCATGGGATTCTCCAAGCAAAAATACTGGAGTGGGTAGCCATTCCCTTCTCCAGGGGATCTTCCCAATCCAGGGATCAAACCAGGTCTCCAGCATTGCAAGCAGATTCTTTACCATCTGAGCCACGAGAGAAGTCTGAATACTCCAAAACTGACCTAAAAATGGAAAGTCAATGCTCTAAGAGAAAAACAGCACAGAAACTGCCACCCAGGAGAAGAAAAATGACCAGGCTGACAGTGGGTACCCAGCTACGGGAGCAGAACACAGTCTCCGAGCGGCCGGGCTGGAGGAGGGACCCCCACCGCTTCTGTGCCCTGCATCACCCACCCCACGAAGGCAGCTGGGATGGCGTGTTCCTGAGAATCACTCACAGCTCCCTCTGAACAGTCAAGTGACATTTCAAAAGCTCATCAGCTCAGCAGGTGCTTGGATGCAATAGCAATAGCAAAACAAAAAAACAGTTCCGGGCTATGGAAAATCTTGTCCTGTTGTTCTGAGAAGCTTGGAGCATGGAAGCCAGGACAGTGTGGAAACAAAGTGTGTGCAACAGAACAGGAGCAAAGAAAGGGACAGAAGAGTAGAGCTGACCCCACAGGAAACGCCCCGGAGTCGGGCAGGGGTGACCTCTGTGGCGTCGGCCCCTTGCCTCACAGGCACGCGCTGCCCGTCCTGAGCAGCGCTGCCCCTCACCTGCTGTGCGGCTCACCTTCTCTGAGCCACACACACTCTCCCCGTTACCCTTCAGAATAGGGAAGCCCGGTGGCTCTTGGTAAACAACCCGCCTGCCAATGCAGAAGGCGTAAGTTTGATCCCCGGGTGGGGAAGGTCCCCTGGAAAAGGATACTCCAGTATCCTTGCCTGGGAAATCCTGGTGGGCTAAAGTTCACGGGGTCACAAGAGTCAGACACAAGAGAGTGACTAAAAAACAAAAACAAACAATGAATTTCATAGAGGTGTTGTGGGGATCAAAAAGAAAATTCCTCTTAGACCCAGGAAATGCCTTCCAGGGTGTATTATGCCTTCTGGGTAGGTTTTAGGATTCACACCAGAGCTCTTATCCATTTCCTTGACTGAGGAGGTGAACTCACATACAAACAAACAGAATCGTACAAAGGACAACAATCAACTTTGGATTCCATAACAGGACGGGTGCCAAAAGGGAATGACGGTCACTCGGGCAAGGCACCTGAGAGCATCCAGAGCCTCCATCCCTTACAAGCCCGTAAGTATCCGCTTCCTTTCCCGGCTGTGCCAGGGGGCCTTAGCTCAGAGCAAGAGCCCAGAGACATCCTCAGCCAACACTCAACCTTGCTACGTACTGCCTGGGTGACTGTGGGCAACTGAGACTACCCCACTGACTCAGCCTCCTCATCTAAAACTCAGGAATAACCATAATCAGAGCACCCATCTTTTTGTGAGGATATTAAAAATTCATGTAAACCTCTTTGAACAGTGTATGGCACACAGTACTTGTTGCTCAGTGGCTCAGTCATGTCCGACTCTGTGACCCATGGACTGCGGCACACCAGGCCTCCCTGTCCCTCACTAACTCCCAGAGCTTGCTCAAACTCATGTCCATTGAGTCGGTGATGCCATCCAACCATCTCATCCTCTGTCATCCCTTCTCCTCCTGCCTTCAATCCTTCCCAGATTCAGGGTCTTTTCCAATAAGTCGGCTCTTCCCATCAGGTGGCCAAAGTATTGGAGCTTCAGCTTCAGCATCAGTCTTTCCAATGAATACTCAGGGTTGGTACACAGTGATCACTCAATAAACGCTGGCTGTAGTATCTCCCTGCACATTTCAGGTCGTTACCAGGCCCATCTCATAAGAAGGCACCTGCGCTCTGAAGAGCAGTCAGACACAGGCACCACCAGAGCCCACGAGCCACATACATCCTTGATTTTAAGATGCCTTGTGTATTTTAGCATTCCCAACATCACAATATACATGTACTGTAGTGGATTTTCTCATCTGAAAAATAGGAATAGCAACAGCATCCAGCTAATAGTATGTGCAAAATGCTTTAAACAGGGCTTGGCATCAGAAATTGTTCTCTACAGGAATTATCCTCAGTATTATTTATATATATATATATATTTTTTTTTTTTTTTGGCTGCCTTAGGTCTTAGTGGAGGCATGTGGGGTCTAGTTTCCTGACCAGGGATCGAACCCAGGCCCCTGCATTTGGGACCACAGAGTCTTAGCCACTGAATCACAGGCAAGTTCCCCTTGGCATTATATTAATGATCTGACCTGCTGTAGGCCTTCCCATCCCAAGAGACTGTGAGAACTCTCCCTTACTCCTCTCTTGGTCTGAGGGTCACTGGGTCCCTGGTACCGGAAGGTGCTGAGGGTGTATGTTAAAGGGTTAGTCGCTCAGTCGTGTCTGACCCTTTGTGACCCCATGGACTACAGCCCGCCAGATTCCTCCGTCCATGGGATTCTCCAGGCAAGAGTACTGGAGTGGGGTGCCACTTCCTTCTCCAGGGGATCTTCCCAACCCAGAGATCTTCCCAGCTTTCCCACACTGCAGGAAGACTCTTTACAGACTGAGCCATCAAGAAGCCCTTGAGGTGGAGTGGGGCCCTAATAAACCCAAAGGACATGCGGAATTCCAGGTAGTTGCTTGATTTTCACCATCCCCTCAGCTTCGTACGTCTGGTTACTTACACAGCATCGTTAAGAAGTTGCTGAGTATGGTTCTGGGTTTATGGAGGTTCCTTTCTTTTGCCCATTGAGTAAGGTGCAGGTCAGAGGGTGGACCTGGGGTCTTGAAGGGCCCCATTCTCTCATTCAGCACGTGACCAGTGTCTCAACTGTGTTGTTGTTGTTGAGTCGCTAAGTCATGTCCGACTCTTTGCGACCCCATGGACTGTAGCCCGCCAGGCTCCTCTGTCCATGGGATTGTCCAGACAAGAACACTGGAGTGGGTTGCCATGCCCTCCTCCAGGGATCGAACCTGCATCCCAAACCTTCTCCTGACCCAGAGATCGAACCTGCATCTCCTGCATTGGCAGGCAGGTTCTTTACCACTGAGCCACGAGGGAAGCCTTGGGGTAGACTACCTGGATTCAGATCCCGATGTACCCAGTCATTAGCCATGGGGCGCTGGACAGTCCCCTAGCCACTCTGTGCCTCAGTGTCCTCATCTGTAAGATAGGACAGTAGTAGCTAAAAGGGGAGTGAGGCTGACAGGAATTACGTGTACACATGACGCTCTTGGAAACATGCTGGGCCCACAACAAGCACCCACAGACCATCAGCCATCATCGCTCTATGCTATTTGAGCCCCAGGAGCCATACCAGGGGGAACCTGGTTCAGTGAAACCGGGGTATCAGTGAAGGGCTTCCCTGGTGGCTCAGACGGCAAAGAATCCACCTGCAGTGCAGGAGACCTGGGTTTGACCCCTGGGTTGGAAAGATCCCCTGGAGGAGGGCATGGCAACCCACTCCAGTATTCCTGCCTGGAGAATGCCATGGACAGAGGAGCCTGGAGGGCCACAGTCCCTGGGGTCACAAAGAGTTGGACTTGACTGAGCGACTAAGCACAGCACACAGCACCAGTCAAATGGGAAGTTGGCTGGAGATAAACAGAACAGGATTCTAGCAGCAGCCACCCCAGGTACAAACTGTGACCTAGTCTCTGAACCTCAGCATGCCCACTAGATATACAGGGTTTGGCTTCCTCAGCTCTCAGGGTTTCATGGGAAATGAGAACACACTGTGTAGGCATCAAATAAACGGTACTTCTTGTCATCTCTCCAACTTCCCTGTAGAGCAAAGAAGGCAGCAGAAGCTAACACTGAGACCCTGTGGTTGGCCCGGTGAGTGAGGTTTTCCTACCAACGAAGCCAGGCACTTCCCTGCGCCCCGCTCAGGTCGCCCACCTTCCAGCACTAAGAGGCCAGCCATGTCCCACCGAAGGCCCAGAGAGCAGGATTTAGGGCCAGTAAAAAACTGCAGGGGTGACTTCCCTGGTGGCTCAGAGGATTAGGATCTGCCTGCCAATGCAGGAGACACGGGTTCGATCGCTGATCCAGGATAGCCCCTGCACCTAACCACTGAGCCTGATCTCCAGGGTCCGTGCTCCACAAGAAGTCTGCTCTGTGCAACTAGAGAGAGCCCTCGCAGCAACAGAGAATCATCGCAACCAAAAACAAACATTTTTTTTTTAATCCCTGCAGGAAAGGGGGGAAAGGCCTAGGTTTTGGAAGTCCTCCTCAGGAAAAAACCTCTAACCAAAGGTTACAGGGGCTATTTGACAGCTATGTCAGCCTGAATCATTAAGCAAGGGCTAGAAACATCTGAGAGATAGGGTGCAGATAAATGTCAGAAAACAACGCCCAAAACGGTTGCGTGCTACTTGCTTACACAGCTTTTTCCTTCTTCAGACAAATGATAAAACATCCACATCTGAATATAAATCAGCTTCAATTAAGACACGGCTGTTGGAAAGCACTTTTGGCAGGACGCATGAAATATTTGCCACCATTCTCCGACTTGGAGTTTTCAAGGTTGGCAGGGCGATTTATTTTTGTTGATTAAACAAAATAACCAATGGAAAGGGCCTAAAAATTGATTTGCCAATTAAACTCAATGATTCTGAACAATGAAATGTGCTCTGTTCGCTTTGCCAGAGTGATAAAAATGCCTCCCAGCTTTCCTACCGCTTTCAAGATTTACACCCTTGATGTTTGTGCTGACAGAAAGATTAAGGAAGGGCTGCATGATGCAAAAATGTGTCTTCTCTTTCACTGGAACGGAAGGGAGAGAAACAATGAAGGGCCTGGGCCATCTCAGACAGAGCATCGGCCCAGCAACCGTAACTCTTGAAAAAGTGATCTGGGTTGAGCGAGGGAGCCGCTGTCACTCATGCTGTGTGCACTTGTTCTTTGGCAAATTACAGAGTCACTAATAGGGGACAATTGGTTGAGACGAAAACAACCACAGAGATCCAAATTCTTCATTTTCTTTCACTTTTCCAAGGGATGAGAGTTCTGACAGGCAGCCAACCAATGATGAGTGTGCTAGAAGCTTCTGAAAAAACGGACCCATGCACAGAGCGCCAGAAGCCAATTTCCATCCAGCACAAAATTTCTCTGACCTGCAACCGGGAGATCCAGGTTACAGCTGCCATCAGTTCACACACAGTAGCCATAAACCCAGACCAACAGAACACTCATCCTTCCTGGTGGCCCAGAGCACCGTGTCGCAGACGGCTATGCATTTTTAAACCTAACTGTACATAATTGTTCATCACCGACCCATTCTCCAACCCTCATGGGCTGGAACGTGTTGCTAGACAACCAGTTTTGCTCTAGATACATTCCGAAGGCTAGTGAGGCAACAATCAAGTATCAACTAAGTGACCACTAACAGGTTCAAATAAAACAGGATGTCTGGGGTCTTGAAAGCACATCCATCTCATGCTCTTTTCCTTATGTAGACACCTATTTCCCACATCTTCCAACTCATCAAATAAGCTCTCTTAGGTTGAATTGGATGAAACTGCCCTGGTGGTAGCTCAACTTGGCGATTCATATGGTTCAAGCTAGTAACTTAAAAGAGGTCCATGTAGACTGTAAAACAGAGAAGCCATAACCTCAGCTGTTATAATCACAACTGTGCTCTGTATCAGTAACATATCAGTTACCCAGTCCACACATCTCTGGAAACTGTTCTTACGGGAGACAGTTGGGAGAGGCAGCCTGCATGGCTTTGCAAGTGCCTGAAAAAGCAGTCACATTTCTTTTTCCATTTTAGGCTATTCCATACTCATCTGACGATCTCTTGTACAATAATCCACACATTCCCCGACTTTTCCAGTGCTCAGAGCACTGGAATGGGACTCAATTTATTTTTTCTAATTTGAGATCAGAAACACCAGGGGACATCCTAAAGATAAGGACAGAACTGCCAACTACAGGAGAGAAGTTGCTTTAAGGGGAAAGAAATGGGAAGGCAGGATCGCTGGTATCACAGAACAAGATGCTGCTCCGGGAAAGTCAGTGAAATAATTAACAAACAGTGTGCGTGCTAAATCACTTCCGTCGTGTCCGACTCTTTGTGACCCCATGGACTGTAACCAGCTAGGCTTCTCTGTCCATGGGATTTCCCAGGCAAGAATCCTGGAATGGGTGACATTTCCTCCTCCAAGAAATCTTCCCAATCCAAGAACCGAACCTGTGTCTACTGTGTCTCCTGCATTGATAGGCAGTTTCTTCATCACTGCGCCACCTGGGAAGCCCATTTGTTTACTTGCTTTTAACAAAAATGGCATCTTAGACATATCCCAGCATCTTGGATTTTTCACTCAACGTTACAACATAAGAAGCTAGTTCTAAACAGAGTCCTCTGGAGTATTCAATTCACCAGACCATCTGTCCGCAGTTTCAAAATAAAGCTTCTCGGATAGTAAGAGTCAGCCTTCCTCGCTCAGAGCTGACAACAGTTTAAAGACCATCAAGGAATACAGCCAATATTTTATAATAACTATAAATGGAACATAACCTTTAAAATCGTGAGCCATTATGTTGTATACCTGAAAATTACATAATATTGTACATCAACTACACCGCATTAAAAAGAAAGAAAATAGAGACCATCAAAGCAGTATCAATTATTTCCTAAAATCTCCAAGACAGACTTCTAGAAGCCCAGGAAGGAGGAAGAAGCTTTTCAGATCTGTAGCTATCTCGCCAGAAATTCAGCCCAACACACAGGGGGCTCCCAAGAAGAGTCTGCTTGGCACCACAAATAGGGGCCTTGAGTTGGAGTCTCCAAGGAGAGACGTCTATACCACAGAAAGAGAGAGAAAAGTGAGACCCAGAAACATCAGAGGCTGAATGAGTATCAAGAGCCAACTGCGCACTTGAATCCCGAAGCCCACTGCTACAAAAGGGAAGAAGAGTATTACTCCACCGTGGACACTCTGAACCGCCTGCGAAGGGAGTGGTGAGCCTGCTGGGAACCAGCAGCTGTTGAGACGAGGAGCAACAAAACAGCTTCATGCGCAGTAGGAGTGCCACAGAAAAGTGCGGCGGGCGTGACAGAGCTCCGGGGCGCGCACCACGAATTCCTCACTGCCCCAACTCGGGATGACCAAGCCACACCTGAGGGTATGTTTTCCCTACTGCCCGGAGCAGATGCAGACTTGAACTCTGAAGCCGACAGCCTTAACCTCAATTTCACCAGTCAGCTTTAAGAAAGTCAACTCCTCTCTCTAGGTATCAGTTTCCCGTCCATACAACGAGAAGACCTGACTAAGGGGACTCAAATCTTTAACATGACTTGTTCTGATGATTCTGCTTGGTTAAACTGTGTTTGTGGATGGATGGAAAATGAACGAATGGATGGCTGTGTGGATGGACAGAAAACGGAGGATAAATGGGTAGATGGGTGGCTGTGCACGTAGAAGAACAGATGGATGGCTGGGTGGATGGACAGAAAACGGAGGATAAATGGGTAGATGGGTGGCTGTGCACGTAGAAGAACAGATGGATGGCTGGGTGGATGGGTGGACGGACGGTGAAGGACGGACAGATGAAGGATGGAGGATGGGCAGATGATGGGGGCGTGAATGATGGATGACGGATGGATGGATCACTGACGAATGAATGATGGATGATAAATAATGGATGGGGGGAAGCAGGTGTCTACTGAGTGGGACTTTACAGGCTTATGACTAATCGCTAAAAATTCTCTAAATCTGTGGGCCAACTGACATTCTCTTGATAGTCTGGAGTCCGTCATGGCGGGATTATTTACACCAAGGAAACTGGCAGACATTACAAAGTAGGCCTTTTCATTCACCCCTGAATTCTCTTTACCAAAACACCAAACACTGAAGGAGCAGACAGGGGAAGGAAAAGAAGAGGAAAAGGAGACAAGAGAGCAGTTCCTGTGTGTACACTGCTCCCCAAGTGGGCTGCCCCCCACCGTCTCCATGCTGATACACTTAATCTCTTCTCTGCCTGAAACACCTTTACTCAGCTTTGCCTGAAAAACTGGAACTTGCCCAAAACTCAGCTCAAGCATCACCTCTTCTGGGAGAGAGGATGCTTTAAGGAAAGCATCCCTTAGTCTGTGTGAGACACTGCCCTACCCACTGCAAGCTCTTACCAGATGCCGGAATGGCCTCCCTCTGCCATCGCAGGCAACACCTACTGTACAGAGACAGCGTCACAGACTCAACGGACAAGAATCTGAGCAAACTCCAGGAGACACTGTAGGACAGATGTGCATCTGTGGGGCTGCAGAGGCGGACACGACTGAGGGGCTGAACAACAACACCGTCCATTTAGCCAGAAAGAGAGTTCCAGAAAAACATCTACTTCTGCTCTATTAACATCAAAGCCTTTGACTGCGGATCACAAGAAATTGGAAAATCCTTAAAAAGATGGGAATATCAGACCACCTAACTTGTCTTCTGAGAAATCCGTATGCAGGTCAGGAAGCAACAGTTGGAACTGGACGTGGAACAATGGACTGGTTCCAAATTGGGAAAGGAGTACATTAAGGCTGTATACTGTCACCCTGCTTATTAAGGGGTGACATATACGTAGAGTACATCGTGTGACATGCCGGGCTGGATGAACCACAAGCTGGAATCAAGACTGCTGGGAGAAATGTCAACAACCTCAGATATGCAGATGATATCACCCTTATTGCAGAAAGTTAAGAGGAACTAAAGAGCCTCTTGATGAAAGTGAAAGAGCAGAGTGAAAAAGCTGGCTTAAAACTCAACATTCAAAAAACAAAGATCATGGCATCTGGTCCCATCACTTCATGGGAGATGGGGAAACAATGGAAACAGTGAGAGATTTTATTTTCTTGGGCTCCAAAATCACTGCAGATGGCGACTGCAGTCATGAAATTAAAAGTCGCTTGCTCCTTGGAAGAAAAGCTATGACAAACCTAGACAGCATATTAAAAAGCAGAGACATTACTTTGCCAACAAAGGTCCATCTAGTCAAAGCTATGGTTTTCCCAGTAGTCATGTTTGGATGTGAGAGTTGGGCTATAAAGAAAGCTGAGCACTGAAGAATTGATGCTTTTGAACTGTGGTGTTGGAGAAGACTCTTGAGAGTCCCTTCAGACCAGTCAATCCTAAAGGAAATCAGTCCTGAATATTCATTGGAAGTTCTGATGCTGAAGCTGAAGCTCAAATACTTTGGCCACCTGATTCAAAGAATCGACTCATTAGAAAAGACCCTGATGCCGGGAAAGATTGAAGGCAGGAGGAGAAGGGGACGACAGAGAATGAGATGGTTGGATGGCATCACTGATTCAATGTTCATGAATATGAGCAAGCTCAAACTTGAGTTGGTGACAGACAGGGAAGCCTGGTGTGCTGCAGTCCATGGGATCACAAAGAGTCGGATATGACTGAGTGACTGAACTGAACTAAGCTGTCAGCTAATTCAGAACAGTGACTGTGCATTGTAGTCCCTGGTGCTCAGTGCCCAGCACAAACCAGGCACACAGTCACCATCCAGTGAGTACATTCTGAACTAAAGCAGCAGATGTAACCGCAAGGCAGAGCAAAAGTGTCTGCTGTAAAAGGTTTTAGCCTCAAAGAGCTGCACTTACTCTCTCCCAGTCATAATTGGATAATTGGAAATATTTCAAGGATGTAAGCTTTTCAAGTCCACTTTTCCCTAGATTGTGGTTTTCCATTAAATCAGTTAACCTACATTTATCACAAAACAGTGCAGTGTGTCACTGACCCACTTTGTTTCATTTCTTTGCTAGTCAATGACATCCACATGTCACTATGAATTGTATTTTTAAATAAAGAATTAAGTATATTTGCCCTGGATTTACCCAAGCGAGCTCTAAGAGCACTGGGATTCACCCTCGGGCCCCATTGCCTAATCTACTAAAGTGGCTTCCAGCAAACTGCTTAAGCTTTCTCACCCTTAGCTACCCAATCCATTAACTGGAGACAGAAGACTAAAAATAACACAGACCAGAAGCTACCACCCTGCCCTACACCACCATAAAGGCAGGCTCACCAACCCTGACCTCAACAATGGCCAATAGTACTGCAAGCGGAACTACACACAGCTGTCACCATCAGAAGAAAGGAAGTGAAGTGAAGTAAAGTGAAATTTGCCCCGTCATGTCAGACTCTGCTATTCCATGGGAAAGTCCAGGGAATTCTCCAGGCCAGAACACTGCAGTGGGTAGTCATTCCCTTCTCCAGGGGATCTTCCCAAACCAGGGATTGAACCCAGGTTTCCTGCATTGCAGGCAGATTCTTACCAGCTGAGCCACCAAGGAAGCCCAAAGTGACAGTGAAACGCACTCAGTCGTGTCCGATTCTTTGTGACCTCACAGACTATAGAGTCCACGGAATTTTCCAGGCCAAAATACTAGAATGGGTAGCCTTCCCCTTCTTCAGGGGATATTCCCAACCCAGGGATCGAACCCAGGTCCCTCGCATTGCACGTGAATTCTTTACCAGCTGAGCCACAGGGGAAGCCCAAGTGCCTTCATCTGCCTGCTCAGACACTCAGTCATGTCTGACTCTTTGTGACCCCATGGACTGCAGCCCACCAGGTTCCTCTGTCCATGGGATTCTCCAGGCAAGAACACTGGAGTGGGGTGCCATTTGCTACTCCAGGGGATCTTCCCCACTCAGGGATCGAACCCGCATCTCTTATGTCTCCTGCACTGGCAGGCAGATTCTTTACCACCAGTGCCACCTTGAAAGCCACTTCATCTGCTTGGGTTGCCAAAATAACACACCATAGGTTGGGTGACCCAGCAACACTAATGTATTGTCTTACCCTTCTGGAGGCTGAAAGTCCAAGATCAAGGTGCCAGGAGGGTACACAGAGAGGACAGAGCTCTGGTGTTTGTTCCCCGTCTTATAAGGACATTATCCCTTTTGGATTAGGCCCCTACTCTTTGGGTCTCATTCAACCTTAATTATCTTCTTAAAGGGGCTTCCCTGCTGGTAGCTCAGTCAGTAAAGAATCTGCCTGCAGTGTAGGAGACCCGGGTTTGATTCCTGGGTCAGGAAGATTCCCTGGAGAAGGAAATGGCAGCCTACTCCAGTATTCCTGCCTAGAGAATCCCATGAACAGAGGAGCCTGGTAGGCTACAGTCCATGGGGGGTCACAAGAGTCGAACACGACTTAGCGACTAAACCACCACCACCACCATCTTCTTAAAGGCTTACTATATCCAAAGGCAGTCATGGGGGGAAGAGGAAGGGTAGACTTTCAACATATTAATTTGGAGGAGGGGAGCCCACAATTCAGACCATAAAAGAAAGCTACTCAGCACCTACTGGATAGTAATGCATACTGTTTTGGGGGCTTTTCTGGTGGTGCAGTGGCTAAGACTCCACACTTCCACTGCATAGGTTCAATCCCTGGTCAGGGAACTAGGGGGCTTCCCACGTGACACTAGGGGTAAAGAACCCACCTGCCAAAACAAAAGGCATAAGAGACGCAGGTTTGATCCCTGAGTTGGAAATATCCCCTGGAAATGCAACCCACTCCAGTATTCTTGCCTGGAGAAACCCATGAACAGAGAAGCCTGGTGGGCTACAGCCCATAGGGTCACAAAGAGTCAGACACAACTGAGTGACTTGGCACACACAAAGGGAACTAAACCCCACAGGCCCAACTAAAGAGCCTTCATGCTATAACAAAGATCCCATGCGCCGCAGCTAAGACTCAGCCCAGTCAAGGTAGTAAACAAAATTAAGATTTTTCTTAAAAATACTATTCTTCACAAAGCAAAGAATCTTTCTTCACTCTCCTGGAATGAAAAAAAAAAAAAAAAACTCAAACATCCACTCTGGGTTGAATTATGATTCCCACCCAAATTCACATGTCAAAGTCCTAACCCCCAAAACCTCATAACGTGATCTAATTTGGGAATAGGGTCACTACAGATGGTATCATTTAAGACAAGATCACACTGCAGTACGGTGGCCCTTAATTCCTATGAGAGAGTTAATTCTTCAGTTCAGTTCAGTTCAGTGGCTCAGCCGTGTCTGACTCTTTGTGACCCCATGGACTCCAGCACTCCAGGCCTCCCTGTCCGTCACCAACTCCTGAAGTTCACTCAAACTCATGTCCATTGAGTCGGTGATGCCATCCAACCATCTCATCCTGTCATCCCCTTCTCCTCCACCTTCAGTCTTTCCTAGCATCAGGGTCTTTTCAAATGAGTCAGCTTTTCACATCAGGTGGCCAAAGTATTGGAGTTTCAGCTTCACCATCAGTCCTTCCAATGAATATCCAGGACTGATCTTGAGGATGGACTCATTGGATCTCCTTCCAGTCCAAGAGACTCTCAAAGCATCTTCTCCAACACCACAGTTCAAAAGCATCAATTCTTCAGCTATCAGCTTTCTTCACAGTCCAACTCTCACATCCATACATGACCACTGGAAAAACCATAGCCTTGACTAGACAGACCTTTGTTGGCAAAGTAATGTCTCTGCTTTTTAATATGCTTTTTAATTCTTAGGTAGGTTGATAAGGAGTCCAGGGTCCTCAGGAAGAAAGGGGCCCAGGGCTCTCAAGGAGGAGAAAAGGACAAACTTTTTTTCTACACTGCTTTGTCTTAGACACATGTTTTTTAAAACTCTGAGGGTTGTTATGACAACAATTTCTAAGACAAACTTTCTTTAAGCCCAGAGCTAATGATACAACAAAACAACTCATCTTGCTCAAGGGGATGTTTTTCCTTAAGCTCTGTACTAATGATTATATAATAATGTATCTTGCTGGAGAACATGTTTCTCCTTCTTAACAAGAACCTTCTGACTAATCCTGTTACCTTGAGAGGCATGTTGTGGGAGTGGGTCTGGTGAAGGTATATAAGGCCTTCATAAGACTAACAAGTTTGCACTCTCTGTCCCCCTTCTGATGTCTATGTCAGAAGCTTTCTCACTGTCCTTTTTCACTTCAATAAAACTTCTGCCACACAAAAGCTCTGAGAGATCAACATGGTCCCTGATCCAGAAGCTAAATCTTCTTCTTCAGAGATCACGAATCCGACATCAGCCACTGTAAGCTGTCACTTCTAAAAAGGGGGATTTGGGACATAAACAAACACACTAGGAGAACTTCATGTAAAGATGAAGGCAGAGATCAAAGTGACAATTCCTCAATCTAAGGAACACCCAATGGTTGCTTGGAAACTGCCAAAACCTGGGGAAGAAAGCATGAAACATGTTCTCCTTTGCAGCATTCAGGAGAAAACCTGACCTTGGACTTTTGGCTTCTGGAACTGTGAGACAACAAATTTCTGTTGTTTCAGCTACCCAGCTTGATGTGCTTTGTTACGGCAGCCGTAGGAAATAATACAAGCTCTTTTCACATCCCCTAACTCATTCCTCCCAGGAAGAAGAGGATTCTTTGACAGACCGGGCTGGGCTATGCACATGCTCAGACGTTCAGTCATGTCTGACTCTTTGCAACCCCTTGGACTGTAATGCTCCAGGCACTTCTGTCCATGGATTCTCCAGGCAAAAATACTAGAGTGGGCTGCCACTTCCTCCTCCAAGGAATCTTCCCAACCCAGGGATTGACGTTCCTGTGTCTCCTGCCTTGGCAGGCAGGTTCTTTGTTGCTGAGGAGAAGATACGAAACACGTGATGCCTGACGCCTTCTGGACTCTGTCTTCTGGAACTGATCACTTTCAGGACATACCACTTCCTTCTCTGCCCTGTTCTCGGGGTTGACCAGCCCGGCAAGGGAGGTAAACAAGTCCATTAGGCCCTTACCTCTGAACTGATTCTCCAACCAGCTTTTTCCTGTAATAATGCTGATGTCCTGACCTCCCTTTTGTCTGAATTCTCTTTTATACTCATCAACTGGTGCTAAACGCTGGGGTGAGAAGGGAGGCGATTAATTACCATCCTTCAAACCTTGCAGTGCCCTCCACAGAGCTCCATCACCAAATTCTCATGACACCCCACTCTCACAAACAAAGGAGGCAGCTGAGACTCATGAAGGTTTCGTTTCTTTACCATAGTCCCTACCCTATCAGGTAGGCAGGGAGCCAGGAGTCCAACACACATCTTCTGACAGCAAAGCCTACATTCTTTCAATAAGAATCCCTGTTTGGACTCATTACAGCAAAGCAAGTATTCATCAACAAGAAGAAAAAAAGGTGGAAGTCTTTGCTAACGATCTTAAGAAAAGCAGCAGAGAAAATCCAGTTGGTTAACGATGAGAGCTAATAAAAACTAGGCCTGGGCTCTTGCAGCCAAACAGTACTTAGTCACCTACTAGTGTACCCAAGAAAAACATCTTTTCCACGTTGAGGGGAAATTCTGACAAGTTTAGGCTTATTAGTAAGACTGGTTCAAGTATAGTTCTACTTAAATATCAAGCCAGAATTACTTGAACACAATATTGGCCTGTACACTCCAGTGAGCTGCCATTATTAAACACACATACACACACATTTAGAGAAGAATTAACACCTATCCTTCTGAAACTATTCCAAAACATTTCAGAGTAAGGAATACTCCCAAAGGCATTCTATGAGACCACCATCACCACCCTGATACCAAAATTAGACAAAAATACCACAAAAAAAGAAAATTACAGGCCAATATCACAGAGGAACACAGATGCAAAAATCCTCAACAAAATACTAGCAAATGAAATCCAACATATTAAAAAGGATCATAGACCATGATCAAAAGGCTTCCCTGGTAGCTCACCAACTCAATGGACTTGAGTTTGAGCAAACTCCAGGAGATAGTGAAGGACAGAGAAGCCTGGAGTGCTGCAGTCCGTGGGGTTACAGACAGTCAGACACGACTTAGCAACTAAACAGTAACAACTGGTGGCTCAGCCAGTAAAGAATCTGCCTGCAATGCAGGAGACCACATGCAATGCAGGAGACCCGGGTTCAATCCCTTAGAAAAGGGAATGGCTACCCATTCCAGTATTCTTGCCTGGAGAATCCCACAGAGGAGCCTCTCAGGCTACAATCCATGAGGTCACAAGAATCGGACATGACTTAGCAACTAAACCACCACAGACCATGATCAAGTGGGATTTATCCCAGGGGTGCAAGGATTTTTCAGTATCTGCAAATCAATCAGTGCGGTACACCACATTAACAAACCGAAGAACAAAAACCACATGATCACCTCAACAGATGCAGAAAAAGCTTGTGACAAAATTCAACACCCATTTATGATAAAAATTTAAAAAACTTCTCTAGAAAGGGGGCATACAGGGAACATTCAGTTCAGTTCAGTTCAGTCGCTCAGTCGTGTCCGACTCTCCGCGACCCCATGAATCACGGCACGCCAGGCCTCCCTGTCCATCACCAACTCCCGGAGTTCACTCAAACTCATGTCCACAGAGTCAGTGATGCCATCCAGCCATCTCATTCTCCGTCGTCCCCTTCTCCTCCTGCCCCCAACCCTTCCCAGCATCAGAGACTTTTCCAGTGAATCAACTCGTCGCATGAGGTGGCCAAAGTATTGGAGTTTCAGCCTTAGCATCAGTCCTCAACATAAAAAAAGACCATATATGACAAATCCATAGCTAACATCATATTCAATGGTCAAAAGCTGAAAACATTTCAAACAAATGTGATTCCACACTATCTAGAAAACGGAAAGCTCAAGGAGATGACTGTGTCATGCGGCTGCAATTAAAGCTAGGAAGGGGGCATTTCCCTAGCAGTCTAGTGGTTAAGACTCTACGCTTCCACTGCAGAGGGTGGGGTTCAATTCCTGGTCAGGGAATTAAGATTCCACATGTCGGTTGGTGCAGCCAAGGTAAAAGAAAAAGGGTAAGCTCCGGTGTGAGTGTTTTGACATCAACCTCTTTACAGAGCTAACTTCCCCCAAAAGGCTGGGACTCAGACCAAAAAAAAAAGTTTTTTAACTTTTTTTTAAAAAGCTAGGAAAAAATAAATAAATAAATAAAAAGCTAGGAAAACCTATAAGAATGAAGGTTCTTGATCAAAGTTCAGTTGGAAGAATGGATCAGCTCTAGAAAACCCAACTGACTTCAAGGAGGTCTCTGACAGTCTGGAGAACAACTTAGAAAAGAAAGCAGGAAGAATCCTGTGTGGCCTAAAAGCAAAGCCCGAGGAATGAGAGCTACAGGAAGTGGCAAAGTTTAACGGGAAAGAGAGATAAAAGGGAAGACGCAGCAACAGTCTTCAGATACTCGAGGGTCTCACGCCAGGCGAAGGCATCAGAAGAGGGGATTTCAGCTCAATAGAAACTAAAATTAGAGATGCCTCCCCAAAACGCAGAGGCTGTTCGGTGATAGAATGTTGATCTCTAGTCACATTCAGGGGACAGACAGACTCTCACAGGTCACAGATATTCTAAAAGCAGACCCTCCGTTAAGACAGGGGCTTCCCTGGTGGCTCAGACAGTAAAGAATCTGCCTGCAATGTGGGAGACCTCGGTTCGATCCCTGGCTTGGGAAGATCCCCTAGAGAAGGGAGAGGCTACCCACCCCAGTATTCTGGCCTGGAGAATGCCATGGATTTAAAGGAACTTAGCGGGCTACAGTCCACAGGGTCACAAGAGAGACTAACCATTAAGACAAAATTGAGTCTGGATGACCACCAACGTCCTTCTCAGCTCAACAATAAAAGCCACCCCAGACCCAGGGCAATGCCTGTTTGCTCATTCTTACTTTCGGCTGCAGTGGGTCTTCGTTGCCGGCCAGGGGCTTTCTCTAGTTGCGGAGAGTGGGAGCTGTTCTCCAGTAGTGGTTCAGGGGCTTTCCACTGCGGCAGCTTCTTTGTCGCGGGAACAGGCTATAAGGCACATGGGCTCAGTAGCTGTGCCAAATGGGCTTCGTTCCTCTACAGCATGTGGGGACTGGACCACCAGGGAAGCCCTCAGGCAATGTTGATACCTCCAACTTCAGCCCTAACCTCCTTGTTGGGGGACCTCCTGGTTAATCATGCACCTGGACTTGCATGCAAACCTAAAGATACGTCCTTCCAGTCACCTGGGATGTACCTGGCATGAGGAAATCAAGAAAGAGATTCTTTTTAAGAACCTACTCTCTCAAGTCTCCTTCATTTCTATCTGGTGATGCTGGGAGGCAGGAGCACAGAAGCGCCTCGAAGGGTGATGTAATGTGTAGGCTGACATTCGGGGACTCACCCACCTGCCAGCCCGAGTTCACCTAGCCAAGTTCATTTCAGGCTCACCAGTCCCTAACCAAAGCAGAAGCAACCCCAGGCAAGACCACCCGAGGGCTGAAAACATCGTGGGAGACCTTGGCAGTGACTCAGTGCAAGGTAAAGACTATACCACTAAATTATAATAATAATGGATATCATTTATCAAGCGACTACAGTGCCAGGCTCGGTGTATGGATAATCTATAATCATCAGTGTCAAACCGGTAAAGAAGGTGACGTACCAATATTAAAATGAGGGTACAAAAGCTCAGAGGCTAAGTGGTCTGCCAGAGCCATGCTGTTAGTTAATAAAGAAAGATATGAGGACTTCCCTGGTGGTCCAGAGGCTGACTCCATGCTTCCAATGCGAGGGGCCTGGGGTCGATCCCTGGTCAAGGAACTAGATCCCACATGCTGCAACTAAGATTCAGAGCAGTCAAATAAATAAATATTTTTTAAGAAAATAAAGAAAAGCTATGAATCCATATGTATCTGGCTCCAAGGCCATGCATGACCCTGGCCTCACACCAGACCATGTTGCCTCTTATGCCAGCTCCTTCCGTTAAATCTTTAGACTTACATTTAGACAGAAGGCTTTTTATAAACATAAATGAAGATAAGGAGGAGTTCGCTGATGGTCCAGCAGTCTGGACTTGGCATTTTCACCACCATCACCCCAGGTTCAATCCCTGGTTGGGAAACTAAGATACTGCAAGCCCTGAGGTGTGAGCAGAAAATAAAAAGAAATGAGGTAAACGAAAGGAATTCCTGGGTGGTGACTGAAGCAACTTAGCATGCACACACGCAAATAGACCAAAACCAGTTAAGTCCAAAGCAAACGGCACTGCAGACCCCACCACCCTGGGGGCAAACACCATCCCTCTCCTCTGTGGATGAAGCCGGAGGTCTTGTAAAGACACACACGCCACTACACCACATGTTTCCACCCACAAGAGTCAGCGTGTAAGTGGCGGAGTGGATCTGGTGCCAAGAAGCAGGAGCTGGTTTATTTTAGTCTCAGTGTTAAGACAGCCAGCACCAGGTTGAGGCTGAGAAATGCTCCTTCTAATTAAAACTTTATTTTCAAACACATGTCACAGTTGCAACATGGTGAGACTCATTTCTGGCTTTGTGGACGCCTCCGAGGAGAAGCAGCTTCTCTGTGACAGCCTCTAGCATTCATTCGGGGCAGCCAGAGGAGACCCGGGGGCAAAGGCTCCTGGTAACACCCAGGACGCTGGCACAGGGGACCCTTCCATTACTTGAGAGGGTGGCAAAATCAAGAATGGGGAGAGGCGATCGTAAAATAGTCAGCAGTGGGAGAGTCTGCATGTCCCATCGAGGGGTATCCCGACAAACACGCACAGAGAACCAGAAACAATCTCCTCGTGTCCCCAGCAGGTGGGAAAGCTGAGTCCAGCAGGAGAACTTCTAAGCAGAACTGGGGCAGCCATGGAAAACGGGAGTGAAGCAGCTGTTACAGACCCTTGATTAGTGTGGAAAAAGGAATTAGGAAACCCCTTAAGCACACTGTATCCCAACCCCCAGGGTTCCCTGGTGGCTCAGCAGTAAAGAACCTGCCTGCAGTGCAGGAGTGCTAAGTCACTTCAGTCGTGTCCAACTCTTTGCAACCCTATGAACCATAGCCCACCAGGCTCCTCTGTCCACGGGATTTTCCAGGCAAGATTACTGGAGCAGGTTGCTCATTTCCTTCTCCAGGGGATCTTCCCAACCAAGGGATCGAACCCACATCTGTCTCCTGCATTGGCAGGCCATCTGGGAAGCCTAGTGCAGGAGATGCAAATTCAATCCCTGGATCAGGAAGATTCCCTGGAGGAGGAAATGGCAACCCACTCCAGTATTCTTGCCGGGGAAATCCCACGGACGGAGGAGCATGCAGGGTAGGCGATAGCCCACGAGGTCGCAAAGAGTCGGACACAACTGAGCGCTAGCAGCAGCAGCAGCACCCCAACCACCTAACTCTCTCCATGGCCCCCAGACTCCAGCAGGAAGCTGCCAGGGCAGGGACAGGGTCTGCTTCAGTTCCTGTTCCATCCACGGGCACATACCCAACAGGTATGAGCCTGATACGTTAAGACTTCAGTATCTGCTTACTGAAGTAACACTGTGGAGGGGCATCGTGGGTGGCCTCCACACCCAGCTGCTTCTGAACGAGGACCTTCCGTGTATAGTAGCTCTTCTGAACCAGTGTGAAAATCAGGGAGAGGAACAGAAAGAAAGAATTTGCGGAGGCCTGGCGGAGCGGAAATTTGTGAGTTTCAAATCCTTCATCCACTGCTTTCAACATGGGCTTCCCTGGTAGCTCAAGTGGTAAAGAATCTGCCTGCAATGCAGGAGACCCAGGTTCAATCCCTGGGTCAGGAAGATCCCCTGGAGAAGGGAATGGTTACTCATTCCAGTATTCTTGCCTGGAGAATCCCATGGACAGAGGAGCCTGGTGGGTTACAATCCCAGGGGTCGCAAAGAGCCAGACATGACTGAGTGACTAACACAAACCCACTCAAGGCCCAGCTATCAATCACACCATGAAGCTCACAGCGCTGTGTGTCCTGAAACTTCAGATTTCCACTCACCCAGGATGGGGATCATACAGGTCATGGAGGACCCTGACCCCAGGCATGAGCCAAGGCCTTCCCAGGAACAGCCAGGTCAAGAGCTAGAAAATGATACTCCACTTTTCATGTATGGCAGAACAGAGCCTGCAGGTAAGAGCGTTTCTACAAGCTAGAGAAGAGGCTACAAGGCAGGCTGTGTGCCTCGAAGGCCTCCCTTGGGGTGAAACAGCCACAGAGAAACAGAGTCAAGACCGAGTCTAGGACACCGAGCTGCCTTCCCAGCCTTCCTTCGTAACCCACGTGTATCCCCGCTGGTCCCAGGAGCGCAGCCCCAGGTGTTTCTCAGGCCGGGTCACTCTCATCCTCACGTCACTTACGCTGAGACCATGCCACGATTCAGACGCCAAGAGGTTGTGCTGTTGGGTGAACGTCTCTCAGGTCACTGAGGCATTTTCCAGGACTCTATGAAATTCAGATGGAAACCTCGAGACTAAGAAGTAGCTGTGTTTAATATCACTGTTGCCTGGCATTGTGGAAATGGAAGGCAGGGGGAAGCCAAAAGGCTGACGGTGAAATTGTAAGTCAAAACTGAGACCTCCAGGTGTGAAGAGAAGGGAACCCTCGTGCGTTACTGGTAAGAACGCAGATTGGTGCAGCCACGATGGAGAACAGTAGGGAGGTTTCTCAAAACACTGAAAACAGGGCTACCATGTGACCCAACAGTGCCACTCCCGGGTAAGCATTCAAAAAACACTGATTCAAAAAGAAACATGCACCCCACTGTTCACAGCGGCATTACTCACAACTGCCAAGATACGGCAGCAACCTGAGTGTCCATCAACAGATGAACAGGTAAAGAAGGTGTGGTGTATGCTGTGGAATATCACTTGGTCATGAAAAAGAACAAAATCCTGCCATTTGCAGCAACATGGATGGACTTGTTAAGTGTGCAGGGCTCACAGACTTAAGTAAAAGAAGTCCAACAGAGAAAGACAAATACTGTATGATATCACTTATGTGTGGATTCCAAAAAAAAAACTAAGACAGCAAACTAGTGAATAAAACAGAAAAGAAACAACAGAGAACGAACTAGGCATGACGGGACAGGGGTGTACCAGAACACAGGACTGGGGAAGGAAGAGGGAAAGGCCACTGGCTCTAAGACAGGCTTAAGGATGCATCGTGCAACACAAGGGATACAGCCAATGTTTTGTAACAACTGTAAACGGAAAGTAACTTACAATAACTGTATAAAACGCCTCACTGCCCCCCGAAGGCCACCTGTGTCACTATCAATCTGCCACTGAGCTGGGGAACCACAGACGGGCGAAACGACAGCCTTCAGGGTCCAGACAAGAGGACCAAGGAAGCACCCACGCCGAGATGTACCGAGCACTGCACGGACGTTTGTCAAACACTGGGTCCCGACCTCTGCCCTGGGCTTGGCACTGTGCTTGAACTGTCCAGCGTTACATTAGACAGCTCTTCGGGACAGCGCTCGGCAGTCTGGCCAGGCTCTGGGCAGAGAAGGGGATGGGTTGGCTCCCTTCCTGGGAGCTCCAGGACCATCGGAGCCAGATGGTCTTTGATCTGGAGGCGTTTGGGAGCAGCAGCCCGGTGAGCAAAGGTGCCTTGCCCACAGCCCAGGATGGAACGGGAGCCACATCACTGATGGGGGAACCTCCCTGCTGTGTGGTCCTTCACCCAATGATCCGGCAGTTGGGGGGGACATCTCAACATGGAGCCCAGAAAGGACAGTGAGAGAGTTAAAGCTGAGCCAGTCCAGACTCCTGGAAGGAGGTGAACAGTCTCGCTCATGCTTTCCTGAAGCCTTGTGCAACAATGTATCCTGCCCAAGAACTGGCCTTTCTTGAGGAGCTAATGATCACACAGCAATGTCTCACTCATGGAAATGCTTTGCTTAGACTCCATGTTAACAATTATAATTGTAACAAATTTTGCCTGGGAACCTACTTCTCAAGACTTGTACCCCTGATTACATAGCAACAGTATATCTCACCCAGAGCCAGTGCCCTGGAACTGTTCTCCCTGGCTAATCTTGTGCCGGAAAGTTATCTCAGGATGTATGCCTTGGGAAAGGGTCTGGTGGCACTTTTACAAACCTTAAGGTATTCTTTGTACCTATTTTCAGCAGCTAGAGGAAAAGTATACAATGCCCTGCCTAAACTAGTGAGGGGGGTACCCTCCTACCCTCTTCTGATGTCTGTGTCAGAAGCTTTTTCTGTCACTTTCACTTTAAATAAAAATCTACAAAAGCTCTGAGGGACTGGGACTGTCTTTGGTCCCTGAGTTAAAGCTTCTTTGGAGACCACGAATCCAGCAGCACCGATCACCAATCACCGTAAGCTCTCCCCAGGCACGCAGGGGGCACAGCCAGGGACAGGCCTTTCCTTCGATTCTAGACTGCTGGATCTTGCAGCTTCAAACCAAATGCATGCGAGCTGCTCAGCCACTGAGGAAGGAGGCAGGCAAGCCCTGTGCCCGACTTTCACAGCTGCACATCCTGGTGGCCCATCAGTTTTGTTCCAGGTGCCCATGGGCAGTCCCAGGTGACACATCCTGAGGAGTCAGCCCAGCGGGTCTCAAACCAAGGCGATCCTGACAGTGTCTGTGGGGCGGGGGGAGAGATACTACAGCCTTCCCTGCAAGGCACAGGACAGCCCCTCACAACAAAGATGCATCAAGCCTGAAGGCCAGTAGTGCCAAGGTTAAGAAACCCTGCTCTAAGCTACCCGGCACGTCCTGTTTTCTTTTGCCAGAAGCTAGCTTTCAGCCCTGCTTTACAGTCCCAGCAGTCTGGGTTTTGTGGAAAGGTGTGATGGCGTTTGATCACTGAGATAAAAAGGAACTTCAGCCAAAAGACATTAACGCCAGCATGAGACTGAGTACTGCTCGGAGATCTTTTCAATGGGTCATCAAATAACCATCATCCCCTCTTACAGACGAGGAAACTGAGGCACACAGAGGTCACACAGCGCTCAGCCGAGGACTTCAGGCCAGTCGGTCCAATCCCAGACAGCGTATTAACTGGGGAAGAAGGATATCCCTGCATTCCTGGTGATCCTCTTTATGTGCTGATTTTTAAGGGGGCGCGGAAAGAGGAAGGAGACAGGACATAGAGAAGGACGAGCAAAAGGCCTGAAACGGTAGCAGCGGCTGTTCATAGACAAGCGATGGAGCTCGGGCGGCTTCTCTCCTGTTGTCGTCGTTCAGTCGCCCAGTCGTGTCCGATTCTTTGCGACCCCGTGGACTGCAGCACACCAGCCCTCCCCGTCCCTCACCGTCCCCTGGAGTCTGCGCAAGTCCATGTCCACTGCATCGGTGATGCCATGCAGGCGTCTCATCCTCTGTGTCCTCTTTTTCTCTGCCTTCCTGCATTTCTACATTCTCTCCCACAGAAATGCCTTTACGGGCAGAAAAGAAACAATGAGGAAAACAGAAACTCCAGCCAAGCACATGTGTCAAGACGGCCGTCAGCACCAGGTTCACGCCTGGTAACAATCCCTGCGCTCAGGGAAAAGATGCAGACCCCCGCCTGGCAGGACGCACGGGACACCCTGGGTCGCTCGGGCCCACGGCAGCCTCGATGACAACCAGCACGGGGACGCCATGCCCCAGAGGCCTTGCTCACAGCACACCTGCAAGGGATCCGCTCCTGAGTAAAGACGCCGCCCTGAGTCTGAGACAGCTTGTCAGCTCCTCATCCATCTCAGAGCAGAAACGGCCCAGAGAGGGAGAGCCATGGACCACCAGGTCAGACTCCCCTCCGCCACGCCTGGCTGTCTCCATGCTCGAAGTACTCAAAGACGGCTTCGGGAAAAACAAGTTTTCCAGATCATTAAAATTGCCTTTCAACAGTTTTATTAACTGGTAGGAATGCAAGGAAAAGAAGACCTTTTTTAAAAAAAAAAACCTAGGGCCTAATGTGAAAGATTGTGAAAGCCTGCTTTGGGGGTGGGGGGAGGGAAAGAATTCTAAGGAACACTGAAAAGTTCACTTTTCCTATTTTTTCCCATAGAATTTGTATCCGCATTATCTTAAAGTCCCTTTCCACCATAAAAAACCTACGCAGCGCACAGATGCCCACTATCTACTGCATGATTTTGTTATCCTTGGCTGTTGGTCACTCAGTCGTGTCCGACTCTTTGTGACCCTGTGAACTGTAGCCCACCGGGCTTCCTCTGGCCACAGGATTCTCCAGGCAAGAATACTGGAGTGGGTAGCCTTTCCCTTCTCCAGGGGATCTTCCCAATCCAGGGATCGAACCCAGGTCTCCCACATTGTGGGCAGATTCTTTACCAACTGAGCCACAAGGGAAGCCCAAATATACTGTAGTGGGTAGCCTATCCCTTCTCCAGTGGATCTTCCCGACTCAGGGGGAATCAAACCAAGGTCTCCTGCATTGCAGGCAGATTCTTTACCAGCTGAGCTACTAGGGAAGCCCCTGGTATCCTTCAGTTCAGTTCAGCTCAGTCGCTCAGTCGTGTCCGACTCTTTACGACCCCATGAATCACAGCACGCCAGGCCTCCCTGTCCATCACCAACTCCCGGAGTTCACTCAAATCCACCTCCATTGAGTCAGTGATGCCATCCAGCCATCTCATTCTCTGTCGTCCCCTTCTCCTCCTGCCCCCAATCCCTCCCAGCATCAGACTCTTTTCCAGTGAGTCAACTCTTCGCATGAGGTGGCCAAAGTATTGGAGTTTCAGCTTTAGCATCAGTCCTTCCAGGGAACACCCAGGATTGATCTCCTTTAGAATGGACTGGTTGGATCTCCTTGCAGTCCAAGGGACTCTCAATAGTCTTCTCCAACACCACAGTTCAAAAGCATCAATTCTTTGGTGATCAGTTTCTTCACAGTCCAACTCTCACATCCATACATGACCACTGGAAAAACCATACCCTTGACTAGACGGACCTTTGTTGGCAAAGTAATGTCTGCTTTTTAATACGCTATCTAGGTTGGTCATAATTTTCCTTCCAAGGAGCAAGCGTCTTTTAATTTCATGGCTGCAATCAGCATCCGCAGTGATTTTGTTATCTTATCCTTGTTATCCTTCAGTTCAGTTCAGTTCAGTCGCTCAGTCGTGTCCGACTCTTAGCGACCCCATGAACCACAGCACGCCAGGCCTCCCTGTCCATCACCAACTCCCGGAGTTCACTCAAACTCATGTCCATCGAGTGGGTGATGCCATCCAGCCACCTCATTCTCTGTCGTCCCCGTCTCCTCCTACTCCCAATTGCTCCCAGCATCAGAGTCTTTTCCAGTGAGTCAACTCATCGCATGAGGTGGCCAAAGTAATGGAGTTTCAGCTTTAACATAAGTCCTTCCAATGAACACCCAGGATTGATCTCCTCTAGAATGGACTGGTTGGATCTCCTTGCAGTCCAAGGGACTCTCAAGAGTCTTCTCCAGCACCACAGTTCAAAAGCATCAATTCTTCGGCAATCAGCTTTCTTCACAATCCAACTCTCACATCCATACATGACCACGGGAAAAACCATAGCCTTGACTAGACGGACCCTGGTTGGCAAAGTAATGCCTCTGCTTTTTAATATGCTATCTAGGCTGGTCATAACTTTCCTTCCAAGGAGTAAGCGTCTTTTAATTTCATGGCTGCTAAAAAAAAAAGCTGGTTGTTCTATCCCCTCTCATGATAGCATGGGGATAATCATGAGACCCTCTCCAATTCCACCTTGTGTAAAATGATTAAGTAGTTCTATAGCCATAAAAAAATCTTGCATATCACCTAAAGTTTCATGAAGACATCACACCCCAAATGCAGATTCAACACATCCAAATGTCACCACTGGGCAAGGCAAGAAATAATTTTTAAGGCCATCAGCAGGCCTAGATCTATCTTTAAAAATTAACAATAATAAATCCTTAGTTGCTATCCCAAGAGTCACGGCTGGGTGCCTCCCTCCTGGCCAGCAGAGCACTGGCTGCTCAAGGTCACCATTCTCAGGCCACTTGGACTGGAAAATAGCTTTCCCCAGCCTGAACTAGGCCTGACATGAAGGATTCAGGAGCATCCTACTCCTCCTTGTCTGTGATTGGGTTAAAGCAAGACGTGACCCAGCTTGTAGCCAACAGAACAAAAGGTGACGTCAGCAGGGCAGATCAGGGAAGGTTTCATTTCCTGTGGGAAAAAAGGAAGCTGGAGGCAATGGCTATCATTTTTTACCAAGTACTGTTGTACTTACTTACAGGGTTGCAACTCCAGATGCCACCCTCGCTACTGTACAGAAATAAGCCCAGGATCAAGCAAATACGGACTTCCCAGGTGGCGCCAGTGGTAAAGAACCTGCTTGCCAATGCAGGAGACACGGGTTCCATCCCTGGGTCAGGAAGATCTCCTGGAGGAGGGAATGGCAACCCACTGCAGTATTCTTGCTTGGAGAATCCCCATGAACAGAGGAGCCTAGCTGGCTACAGTCCACAGGGTCACAAAGAGTCAGACATGACTGAACAGTCAACGTAGCATGTACGCACAAGCAAATACACTGAGGACACTGAAGCAGGAAAATGGAACCAGAGCTCAATTCTGAGGCCAGCACTGAGCTGCTGACTTAACCTTGAAACCGTCCTGTGAAATACTAACCCCTGTATTGTTTTTTGTGTGTTGTTTTCTTGATTCTTTTTTTTGGAGTGTAACTGCTTTACAAGGTTGTGTTAGTTTCCACTATACAACAAAGTGAATCAGCTACAGTTCAGTTCAGTTCAGTTCAGTCGCTCAGTCGTGTCCGACTCTTTGCAACCCCATGAATCACAGCACACCAGGCCTCCCTGGCCACCACCAACTCCCGGAGTTCATTCAAACCCACCTCCATCAAGTCGGTGATGCCATCCAGCCATCTCATCCTCTGTCGTCCCCTTCTCCTCCTGTCCCCAATCCCTCCCAGCATCAGACTCTTTTCCAGTGAGTCAACTCTTCACATGAGGTGGTCAAAGTATTGGAGCTTCAGCTTTAGCATCAGGCCTTCCAATGAACACCAAGGACTGATCCCCCTTAGGACAGACTGGTTGGATCTCCTTTCAGTCCAAGGGACTCTCAAGACTCTTCTCCAACACCACAGTTCAAAAGCATCAATTCTTCAGCAATCAGCTTTCTTCACAGTCCAACTCTCACATCCATACATGACCACGGGAAAAACCATAGCCTTGACTAGACGGACCTTTGTTGGCAAAGTAATGTCTCTGCTTTTTAATATGCTATCTAGGATGGTCATAACTTTCCTTCCAAGCTACAGGTAAGCATAAATGCCTTCCCTCTTGAGCTTCCTTCCACCCTCCCCTCCAACTTTTAGTTGTCTTTTGTTTCTAGCAATCAGAAACACCCTCAGTGACAGAACCCTACACCAAGGCTCACTAAGAGTTTAAGGTCCTTAATGCTGAAAGAGAACATGTCCAATGGTAGGGATGAGATCCACAGCAAGACAGTGGGAGGACAAGTGACTGGAACCTTTATAATGACTTATTGTCAATTACCAATCCGTGTCCCAACTCTGCCTCCTCTGTACCCTGACCGTAACTCACCGCAACAGAAAGTTAAGCAGCTGATATCCTTCGAGACATATTCAAGAGGTATATAACAGGTGCCCTAGGATGAGAGGAGTAAGGAAAGTGAGGATTTGAACGCATTTGTCTCCTCTGCTTTAGCAATTCACAGAGGACCAGCTGCGAAAAGGCTTCTCCAAATTTAGACTTTAAATAAACTGACTCATGAATCTTTAAGGCTTGCAGAAAAGAAAACTTAACAAGGCAATTTTTTTCAGGAATGGAGGCTGGTGAGAGGCACAAGCCACAGATAATAGTCAGTACTTAAATCATCTTGCTAAAGATGTGAATTTCATGTGGGGTTTTCTATTCTCAGAAAACAGACGTATAACAAATGATAACACCATCTCATTAGACAGAAGGTCTCTCTTCTATCTGCCTGCAGGTTTATTCTTCAAGAACCTGTTTCCTATAGGCATTAAAAGTAATTACCTTTAAATGTATAATATGAAATGTTAAGTGAAAAGGAAAAAAAATCCATGTATCACATTACATATATACTGATTCTAAAAACAGCGCACAAGTGCTCAGTGAGAAGACAATTCCTCCTCCATATAAAAAGTCCATGCTGCACAACATTCAGGACCTTACTTCCCCGACCAGGAATCAAACTTTTGCTGTCTGCGTTGGGAGTGTGGTATCTTAACCACTGGACCACCAGAGAAGTCCCTCGCACCTGCTGATCATAAGCTTTTGGCCTCTTCCATCACTGGGAGGTCCCTGCAGAATATAGGACCCAGATGTCTGGGCCCAAACACAGCTGCCCAGGGCCAACCCCACCCTCCCCTGGGTAAGGAGGATCCTGACCCATGGCCAAGATGCTTGTCATTTGCACTCCAGGGATGCCAGGGGTCCTCTTAAGTGACTCACACAATACAGGAACTGCTATCTGATCCAATGATCGGAACTCAAGAACCAAGAAGTGGATGGAAATGTCCTGCCCACACAGGGTGTCCAGAGAAGTCCAGGTCCCAGCTGGGAGTTTTCTGAGAAGGTTATCTTATAAACAGCACACCCACCAACTGCCCCAAGGTTCAAGTTAGGAAGAACATGTCAGGCAGGCACTGTAATGTGTATTTTACCTTCTCAGTTGAATTTTACTCTCCCCAAAGCCCTGGGAGGTAGAAATTTTCCCTGTCTATTTTGGTTGAGGAATGAGACTCAGAGACATGAACACACAGCCAGTAACAGGCAGGGCAGGGGTTCACATCCAAGTGTCTTTCTCAAGTCACTGAAGATTTTTTTGTCATAAAGTGTTTTTACATTTTACTCTGGCCAGGCTAAATATCAATAACCTCAGATATTCAGATGACACCACACTTACAGCAGAAAGCAAAGAACTAAAGACCCTCTTGATGAAAGTGAAAGAGCAGAGTGGAAAAGTTGGCTTAAAAGCTCAACATTCAGAAAACTAAGCTCATGGCATCTGGTCCCATCACTTCATGGGAAATAGATGGGGAAACAGTGGAAACAGTGTCAGACTTTATTTTGGGGGGCTCCAAAATCACTGCAGATGCTGATTGCAGCCATGAAATAAAAAGATGCTTACTCCTTGGAAGAAAAGTTATGATGAACCTAGATAGCATATTAAAAAGCAGACACATTACTTTGCCAAAGGTTTGTCTAGTCAAGGCTATGGTTTTTCCAGTGGTCATGTATGGATGTGAGAGTTGGACTGTGAAGAAAGCTGAGCACCAAAGAATTGATGCTTTTGAACTGTGGTGTTCAAAAAAACTCTTGAGAGTCCCTTGACTGCAAGGAGATCTAGCCAGTCCATCCTGAAGGAAATCAGTGTTGAATATTCATTGGAAGGACTGATGTTGAACCTGAAACTCCAATACTTTGGCCACCTGATGCGAAGAACTGACCCATTGGAAACAACCCTGATGCTGGGGAAGACTGAAGGCAGGAGGAGAAGGGGACGACAGAGGATGGGATGGTTGGATGGCATCACCGACTCAATGGACATGGGTTTGGATAGACTCTGGGAGTTGGTGATGGAAAGGGTGTGCTGCAATCCATGGGGTCACAAAGAGTCAGACACGACTGAGCGACTGAACTGAACTGAACTGACTTGGCCAGGCTTCCCTGGTGGCTCAGTGGTGAAAAATCCGCCTGCCACTGCAGGAGACACAGGTTTGATCCCTGGTCCAGGAAAATCTCACTTGCCACGGAGCAGCCAAGCCTGTGTGCCACTCTTGAGCCTGTTCTCTGGAGCCTGGGAACTGCAACTACTGAGCCCACGTGCTGTAGAGCCCGTGGTCCACAGCAAGGGCAGCAACTGCAATGTGAGCCCACGCAACGCAACTAAAGAGGAGCCTGCACACAGCCACAAATAAAGGAATCAATAAAATTTTTAAAGTTACTTTTGTCAAAGTAATACATAGAGCTGAACAAGCATTAGGTACCCCTGGAAGTTTATACGAGACAGTGGCCATGTTAGTCTCCCCTGGGAGGGGAGCGAACTAGCTGGGAAAAGATGCTGCACGATAACTCCTTTCAAATTCTGGCCCATATGAACACACTAGCTATTTTAAAGTAACTAAAACAATTCTAAATGCAAATTAAAAGTTGCAAGAAAGAGGAAATTATATGTTGACAAGATCTTTGAAATCCACTGTTAAGTGAGAAAAAAAACACAAAGATCCAGAATGGGATAAATGGAATGTTACCATTTGTACAAAAGGCAGAGAGGAAAAAGGGGAAGGGGGGATAAATATATAGATATACAGACATAGATGGGCTTCCCTGGTCACTCAGATGATAAAGAATCTGCCTGCAGGGCAGGAGACTTGGGTTCGACTCCTGGGTTGGGAAGATGCCCTGGAGAAGGGAATGGCAACCCAATCCAGTATTCGTGCCTGGAGAATTGCATGGACAGAGGAGCCTGACAGGCCACAGTCCACAGGGTCTCAAAGAGCTGGACAGGACTGAGCAACTAACACACACGTGTAGACAAAGATAGACGTGGATATGCACACGTACGTGTAGTTATCTCTCCAAATCTGTACTGACATATAAGCTCTGGAAACATCAGGAGCTTCTCTGTAGGAGGAACAGGGTAAAGGGAAGTTGGCATTATAAATTCACGTATTTTTAATTGTGAACTGTGAATATACTACCTATTCAAATATATAAATAAGCAAAATACAAGTGCCTTTTAAAAAGATGCTAAAGGAAAATAATAGGGCAAGCATATGGTTTGGGATAGCGCAGAGCAGAGAAACACAGAAAATGGAATCAAAACCACCTGGCAGGGTGCTGCCCGGATGCAACCCCACAGGCCGCTTGTGCTTGGAGAGCTGCCTGTTTAGAAGAGAGTTGTTCCAGACCAGCAGAGCTGGGGGCTTGGAAAGCACGTGCTATCAAGTTGCAGCCTAAATCGGATAGAAATTTCCCCTAAAATAAACTATGTAATTTACTTCCAACAGACAATTCCCCACTGCCCTGTTCTCCACATTGATACTGTTCATTCTAATATTTAATTATCTGGCACACGGTCCATCTGTCCGGCATCTGACCACCACAGCCTGCAAAGCCCTGGTAAACAGCTCCAGCAGCTGATAGAAACCCACTGCTCAGCAGGACGTGACCAAATATAAACAACATCCAACTGCCTTCATCCGCAAGGCGCCTGCCCTTGGAGATAATGCCTACAAGGCATTCACAGGTTTGTGTCACTGAAAGGAAAGACAGTCTGTTTTTTGTTTTTTTGTTTTTATTTTTTTAAAAAAATGGTAAAATACACAGAACCTAAAATTTATCATCTTAACCATATTTAAGTGTACAGTTCAGTACCAAGTGATGCTGGGAAAGATTGAAGGCGGGAGGAGAAGGGGACAACAGAGGATGAGATGGTTGGATGAGATGGTTGGATGGTTGGAGACTCAATGGACAGGAGTTTGGGTAAACCCTGGGAGTTGGTGATGGACAGGGAGGCCTGGCGTGCCGCAGTCCATGGGGTCGCAAAGAGTCGGACACGACTGAGCGACTGAACTGAAATGACATTCACAACTGAAACCCTATCTGTCCCCACTAAACAACTCTCACGCCCCAAACCCCAGCAACTACCATTCTACTTTCTGGCCTATGAATCTGACACCTCTAGACACCTCACCTGAGTAGAATCATACAATATTTGTCCTCTTGTGTCTGGCCTATTTCATTTAGCAAAATGTCCTCAAGGTTCATCATGTTGTAGCCTCTGCCAGTTCTTTTCAAGACTAAAGCACATTCCAGTGTACATATATACCAGGTTTTGTTGAGCCATTCATCCACGGAAGGACACTTGGATGGTGTCCGCTTTTTGGCTCTTGTAAGGCTCTTATGAACATGATGCCTCTTTGAGAACTTATGCAAAGACATTCTTGAACCTACGCGATATTTTTAAGACTTTCCAAGATGCTCATCTAAGATTGCAGAGGACAGCAATTCAGAATAGGGAAATGGAGCTTCCTACCTGTCTAGACTCAGCCCCTGTTAAACTTCATGGGGATTGAGCGAGTTCTCAGACAACAACAGAAAGATAAGATAACCTCTGGGGAGGCCAGAGAAAGAAGGTACCTTCCAGAGCTCATCTGACATTGTGGCTATCAGAACACCAGGCAGGGGACCCCCGGGCACTTCTATCTCCCTTAAGGAAATACACAGTTGCTCTCGGCTCCCCTATTCAGTCTCTAGTGCTGGGGCGGGGTGGGGGGTTAGTATTTAGGTGGGCACATCTACCTTCTGTCTGTGTCTGAAACTGCCGCATGAACTGTGATGAGAAATGTAACTGATACTTGCATCTGAACAGGGGTAGGGAACTAGTAAGAAAATAGGACAAGGGTTTCCCTGGTGGCTCATGGGAAAGAATCCAGCTACCAAGGCAGGAGTCACAGGTCCTATCCCTGGTCTGGGAAGAGCTCACGTGCCATGGGGCAACTCAGTCCCTGAACCACAACTACTGAGCCTGTGTCCAGCAGCGGCAACTACTGAGCCTTACAGGCCCTAGAGTCTGAGCTCTGCAACAGGAGAATCCAGGGCCATGAGAATTCCACGCAACACGACTAGTGAGAAGCCTCCACAGTTGGCAACTAAAGAAAAGCCTGCTGCTGCTTCTGCTAAGTCGCTTCAGTTGTGTCCGACTCTGTGCGACCCCATAGATGGCAGCCCACCAGGCTCCGGCATCCCTGGGATTCTCCAGGGCTAAGCGGCATCAAAGTCACGAGAGACCCAAAATTTAAAAAAAAAAAATTAAAGCAGGACACAGTGGAGTTGAAGATCGTTCTGCCCCAGAACTGTAAAGATAATGGACTAAGGAACTCCCAGTCTAGTGGAGGGAAACGCACTCTTGTTACAAATAACATAAGGACGCACCTATCCATCCACCTGGAGCCCCACTTCTGTGTCTTAAGAAGGCATGTCCACATGTGGGTGATCACCGCTAACTAAAACGGGCACACTGTTAATCCACTATGCTCAAAAATAAAAAGTTAAGCAAAGGCAGGCAGAAAGGAAGGGCACACAGCACATGGGAAGAGCGCCTAGTTGCCAGAAAGCTGGATCTCAGCCCAGCTCTCCCTGACAAGCTGCAGGTGACCGGGCCAGTACCATCTTCTGACGCTCAGTTTCCTCATCCACAAAACGGAAGAAACTACACCTACCTGCAGAACTGTCCTCACGATGAAATTAACTTCACAGGTGAGACTGAAAGTGCCTAACAGCGCCTACCATGGGAGCAGACCCGGGCCGACAAAGCTTTCCTCTCCTTCTCTCCACATCAGACTCAACACACAAAGCCTTGGTTAGGGGTTGGCTTCCCTAGCGGCTCAGACAGTAAAGAATCCTCCTGACCTAGGTTCGATCCCTGGGTGGGCAACATCCCCTGAGAAAAGAACGGCTACCCAATTCAGGATTCTCGCCTGGAAAATCCCATGGACAGAGGAGCCTGGGGGGGCTACAGTCCATGAGGGTGCAAAGAGTCAGACACGACTGAGCGACTAACAATTTCCAAAAAGGGTATGTTGCTTTCAGAGGTTGGAATAATGTGCATAGCTGAGAACACCAAGGAGAACACAGGAGCTTGGGAAGAGGCACGGAGCAGACTGTCCCAAAGAGCCCCTGGGGAACCCACCCTGCTGCCACCCCCACCTTGGAATTCTAGCCTCCAGATGGATGAGAGAATAAACGGTGCCTTGAGTCATGGGGTCGCAAAGAGTCGGACACGACTGAGCGACTGAACTGAACGGAACTGTACTGAGTCACCTAGTTTTGTTACTTTGTTGCAACAGCCCCAGGAAAGGAAATTTATCCTCCTTTCCTCCATCCTCTTAGAGGAAAAATGAAATTTCTGACTTGCCTGAAGAAGTAGGACACTTTTAAAATATAAATAATAAATAACATCCCAGGAAAGGTAATTTTTGGTAAAAGCCTCTGCACAAGAAGGAGAAATATGAGAAATTCAGAGGCGTCTTACTGGTCTTCCTTCTCTTTTGCCTCCTCTTCCGCTCTGCCCCTCCTTCTGGGAGCAGCCACCATTTGGGGTTCCTCATTCTTCCCAGAGGGATGAAGACACACTAAGTCTAATACAGTCCAGAAGGTAGAGCGATGAACCCTCACCACTGAAGAGGCAGGTTCACACCCCACACACTTTCCACCTCCCCAGAGACCCTGAAACACACACCCCCTCAGTAAGACTGATGGCATGTTTTGTGGCAAAGAGGAGGAGTGCCCGGACCTTTTTTTTTTTTTAAATACAGTCTGCTGGCAGTCAACTAAAGGGATGGAAAGAAGACAAAGAAGAGTCAAACCAAAGCAGAAAATCACTTTCTAAATGCCTATGTAGGGACTTCCCCGGCAGTCCAGTGGTTAGGATTCTGTGCTCCTGGGCAGGGGGCACGGGTTTGATCCCTGGTCGGAGAAGTAGGATTCCGCACCCCACATGGGGCAAAAAGTCTTTTTTTTTTTAATGTTTAAAATAAAATTTTTAAAAGTCTATATAGCTAGACGGAGAAGGAAATGGCAACCCACTCCAGTGTTCTTGCCTGGAGAATCCTAGGGACGAGGGAGCCTGGTGGGCTGCCATCTATGGGGTCACACAGAGTCGGACACGACTGAAGTGACTTAGCAGCAGCTTAGCAGCAGCATGTAGCTAGAAATAGAAATGATGCCTGAGTCTGGCTTAACCAACCCACATTAGCCAAGTGCAACCCCCTCTTTGGTCTTCCCTCTCTACCTGTGGTCTGACCATCTGTGTCACCTCAGAACTCATCTTAAAATCCTAATGCCTAAGAGGGTGACATTAGGAGACAGGGCCTTTTGAGAGGTGCTTAGATCATGGGGGTGGAGCTCTCCTGAGTGGGATTCAGTTCAGTTCAGTTCAGTTCAGTCGTTCAGTCGTGTCCGACTCTCTGCGACCCCATGAATCGCAGCACGCCAGGCCTCCCTGTCCATCACCAACTCCTGGAGTACACTCAAACTCATGTCCACAGAGTCGGTGATGCCATCCAGCCATCTCATTCTCCGTCGTCCCCTTCTCCTCCCGTCCCCAATCCCTCCCAGCATCAGAGTCTTTTCCAGTGAGTCAACTCGTCGCCTGAGGTGGCCAAAGTATTGCAGTTTCAGCTTTAGTGGGATTAGTGCCCTTATAAAGAGACCCCCACGGAGCTCCCCTGGCCCTTCCTTCAGAGGACACAGCAAGGCGCTGGCAACCCTGCAGCCCAGAAGAGGAACCTCACCAGAACCCAACCATGCTGGCACCCCGAACCTAGACTTCCAGGCTCCAGAACTGTGAGAAACATACATCCACTGTTCTGAAGGCACCCAGTGTCTCCTATTTCTCTACAGCTGCCCAACTGAACTAAGACAACCATTAACACCAATGGTATTCTCGCTGGAATCCACAAAATCCTTTCCGCGGTTTGAACCAGGAACAAAGAAGCCATTTGTTTGGATATGGGCATCCAAACTCCCAGAACCGGCTACAGGCACGGTTATCAGCCATCTGATAAAATTCAACTGGAGTGAGACTAGGCCAGACTCAGCTCTGGCCATTGTTTCTCTTCTTCTCCCTTCTCTGTTCCACCAGATTTTCCAGCTTTCATGTAGCTGTTTTGAGGGCTTAAGGGAAATGTCCAGTGTCAAGGAATGAAACTGCAGTAAGTAATGACTCCATAGCGCTGGTTCTAATAAGGTCACCAAACCAGTCCACCAAGTGACATGTCTTAGAACAGTGAAGGCAGAAATACCAGATGGGACACTCTGGGACCCAGAACCCCCGCCAGGAAGCAAGAAAAAGGCACTGATTTCTTCCTCGGCCACCAAGACCAGCACCACCCGGATCCATGGCAGCACCAAGCAGGAGGGCAGAAGGCAGAACGAGGGGTAGGGTTCCCGCTGGCTCAAAGACGAAACCGACGTGCTGAGATAGTGAGTCAGGTGGAGGAGATTCCGCTCAATCCAGGAAGCTGCCTTACGAAGCTTCTCACCCAGATCATCTGTCTTCAGTTTCCCCCGTTCACCCTGGCGTGCACCTCTGATGCATTTACACTCGGATCTTAATTATTCAAGGATTGCTAATCCAGGTGGCAGAAATCTCCAACTCTGGCTGCCTGCCACTTCTCTGCTAGGGAGGGAGGGCAAAGGAAGCTTAAGGAAAAGCAATCAGTCAAGCAAGGAATCCTCATATTCAAACCCCTTAGCGGAGTTAGGATGATGAATTTGCCTTGGCAGGAACCAATTCAAAATGGTGTGGGGGGCATTTGAAAGAAGAGGAAAAGAAAGATCTCAGAAAGAAAATTCCAAGAATCTTACAACCTGAATATTGCCTTGCCAGAGATGATTTGGGCTCTATACTTGTTCGCCTAAGAGACACGCGTTCGATTCCTGAGTTGGGACGATACCCTGGAGAAGGAAATGACAACCCACCCCTGTATTCTTGCCTGGAGAATCCCATGGACAGAGGAGCCTGGCGGGCTGCAGTCCATGGGGTCGCAAAGAGTCAGACACGACTGAAGCACGCACTCATAGACAAGAACACTGGCAATGAAAATAACCTCAAGTCACAAAAACGGTTCCTGTCAGACTTCCCCGGTGGTCCAGTGGCTGAGAGTCTGCTTGCCAGTGCAGGGGACATGGGGATTCAATCCCTAGTCCAGGAAGGTCCCACAGGCCACGGGGCAACTAAGCCCATGAGCTGTAACACGAGAAGCTGCCACAACTAGAGAGGAGGCCCAAATTGCCACAACTAGAGAAAGCCAGCACGCAGCAAAGAAGCCTTAGTGCAGCCAAAAATTAAACTGTTCCTGCTCATCGAATGTCAGGCCTCCTTCCCCCAGCAGGCCACTCCATACACTGCTCCACCTGCGAGATGAACACACAGGTATGACAGGAGGCCTGCTCACAACTCAGGACCAAACCCATGTAAGGTGAGTCTTTAAAAGACACAACGAACATCGGAAGAGGCTTTGCTAGCTGTGGTCCGCTGTGTGAGTACTGGACTCAGGTCCTGATTACATGCATTCAGGGAGGGGGGCAATGAGGTCAATTACACTGCAGAGTCTAACACTGAGCTTTGAGAGATCAGACAGGCCCAGTGCCCATGGTCCCGGCAGAGGCACAGCCCTTGTCCCGAGGGTTCACACCCCAAGGCTGTGCCCTCACACTACTGACCTCCACCAGGCTTGTTCTGCAGAGTCTTGAATGAATAACTCCACACATCACCCTAAAAGGACCAATCCTAGGCTCTCGGCAAGACACCAAGATCCACTGAGCATGAAGCAGATGTGGGCGGTGACCCAGGGGTCTCTATGGGTGAGGACTTGCAGCTTAGTCCTTTCCTTATTTGAATCTTACACGCATGCCTCTTCCTTGACCACCACTCCAAGTTTCTAGAAGGCTGTCTTTCCATCTCAGTGGCCTCACTCCAGGACAGATGGCCCATAACCTCAGGGAGTGCTCACTCCAGTCTACCCCCATGATAGGACTTCTCTGGGTCAAACTGCTAGAGAGCTGATGTTTTGTCAACTATCAAATGTGAAAGCCAGAGTGGCCCCTTCCAACTCTAAACTTCTCACGATGATTCAATGCACCGAGTGCTCCAGGTATTGCGATGAAGGAGTTGGGATCAGCCCACCCCTTTCCCAGAGCAGAGCTCTGATTAACGCCTACCACAGATCATTGCAAATGGCTAAAAGATCCAGCATCTCTCCTCTTGATTCATGCCCAGTCCAACACCAAACAAGAGTCTGAGTCTTCCAAAGGAAGCTTGACTTTGTTCCAGGTGAGGTCTGAGCAAGCTGATGGTTGGCCTGCTGTCTGTCTTGACTTGCCAGGGGAGCCACAGGTCCCGGCTTGCCTACCAAGGCAACACAGGGCAACCTGGAATATCAGCAAGCAACCGTGTTTGAGAAACTGATCAGCCTGAGATTAGCTGTGTTTCGCATGCGTGCTCAGTCATGTCCGACTCCTTGAGACCTCACAGACTGTAGCCTGCCAGGTTCTTCTGTCCATGATATTCTCCTGACAAGAAAACTGGAATGGGTTGCCATTTCCTTCTCCAGGGGATCTTCCTGACCCAAGGATCCAACTCTCTTCTCCTGCATTTGCAGGCAGATTCTTTACCAGTGAGCCATCTGGCTCAGCTGCATGAGTTGCATCTGCAGGCAAAGGAAGAGCTTGATTTAATCTTCACTGAGATGCAAGGGCACATCCGGAAGAGTGGACAGGTCAGCTGAGAGCAAAGAATCCACTCCTTTGGGGTAACTTACGTCCTTATACTTGCCAAGGATGGGCTACATTTTGGCAAAGAGAAGGCAGCTCTGAGCAGGCAAGATCTCTACCAGAAGCCACCCTGAGAACAAGCCCCATCCCTCCAAGTTCAAAAATGCTGGTCTGAGAAATGGAAGCAATATGGGTACCTAACTTATATGCAGAGTATATCATGCGAAATGCCAGGCTGGATGAAGCACAAGCTGGAATCAAGATTGCCAGGAGAAATATTAATAACCTCAGATGACACCACCCTTACAGAGAAGGTGAAGAAGCTTAATGAAAGTGAAAGAGAAGAGTGAAAAAGCTGGCTTAAAACTCAACATTTAAAAAACTAAGATCATAGCATCAGGTCCCATCACTTCATGGCAAATAGAAGGAGAAACAGTAGAAACAGTGACAGACTTTATTTTCTTGGCCTCCAAAATCACTGTAGATGGTGACTGCAGCCATGAAACTAAAAGACGCTTGCTGCTTGGGATGAACGGATAAGAAAGCTGTGGTACATATACACAATGGAATATTACTCAGCTATTAAAAAGAATACATTTGAATCAGTTCTAATGAGGTGAATGAAACTGGAGCTTATTATACAGAGTGAAGTAAGTCAGAAAGAAAAACACCAACAGAGTATATTAATGCATATATATGGAATTTAGAAAGATGGTAACAATGACCCTATAAGAGAGACAGCAAAAGAGACACAGATGTATAGAACAGTCTTTTGGACTCTGTGTGAGAAGGCGAGGGTGGGATGGTTTGAAAAAATAGCATTGTAACATGTACATTATCATATGTGAAACAGATCGCCAGTCCAGGTTCGATGCATAAGACAGGGTGCTCAGGGCTGGTGCACTGGGATGACCCTGAGGGATGGGATGGGGAGGGAGGTGGGAGGGGTTTCAGGATGGGGAACACATGTACACCCATGGCTGATTCATGTCAATGAATGGCAAAACCACTACAATATCATAAAGTAATTAGCTTTCAATTAAAATAAATTAATTTACATACAAAAAAAGATGCTTGCTGCTTGGAAGAAAAGCTATGACCAACCTAGACAGCATATTAAAAAGCAGAGACATTACTGTGCCAACAAAGGTCTGTCTGGTCAAAGCTATGGTTTTTCCAGTTCTCATGTATGGATGTGAGAGTTGGACTATAAAGCTGAGCACTGAAGAATTGATGCTTCTGAACTGTGGTGTTGGAGAAGACTCTTGAGAGTCCCTTGGACTGCAAGGAGATCAAACCAGTCCATTCTAAAGGAGATCAGTCCTGGGTGTTCATTGGAAGGACTGATGTTGAAGCTGAAACTCCAATACTTTGGCCATCGGATGTGAAGAACTGACTCACTGGAGTTGGTGACGGACAGGAAGCCTGGCGTGCTGCAGTCCATGGGGTATCAAAGAGTCGGACACAACTGAGCAACTGAACTGAACTGTGGGTGGCTAGGATCTAAACCTCTCTTAGAGACCACATGGGCTATACAGTCCATGGAATTCTCCAGAGCAGAAAACTGGAGCCTTTCCCTTCTACAGGGGATCTTCCCGACCCAGGGATCGAACCCAGGTCTCCCACATTGCAGGCAGATTCTTTACCAGCTGAGCCACCAGGGAAGCCCAAGAATATTGGAGTGGGTAACCTATCCCTTCTCCAGCGGATCTTCCTGACCCAGGAATCGAACAGGGGTCTCCTGCATTGCAGGCAGATTCTTTACCAACTGAGCTATCAGGGAAGCCTAGTTAGCTCAAAGCAATGGCCCTAAGGCTAGTTCTCCATGTGAGGGTCCCTGGATACAAACAGGGGCTGATGATGAGTTCTGGAGCAGACGGGAAATGCAGGAACCCAGTGTGGCTTTTCTATGCTCGGATCTTGAGTCATCCTTTCAGACGTTAAATTAGGCTGCATTTTTCATTTTCACTAATAGCCCCTCTTGAGTTAATAAAGGAAACTTTTAGAGGAAGCCAACTCTTCCCCCCAGAAGCTAACAACCTGACTACTGCGTTCTGCTCAGCACAAGAGTGATTCCATCCCTGACGCAGTGAGACAGAAATTATTTCTCTTTCTTTTTCTTGGAGCTGTACAGCTTATAGGATCCTAAGTTCCTCAACCCTAACCCTAGTTCCCTGACCAGGGATCGAAATTCAGGCCCCAAGTAATGAAAGTGCTGCTGTCCTGCTGACTAACCACTGAACTGCCAAGGAACTCCCGGGAATGATTCCTCTTAAAGAAACTAGAAAGTACTTTCTAAAAACTTCTATTAGTCTCTGACAGGCCTGTACTAGAGACCTCAGAAGGACCAAAAACACAAAGATAATGTCCCTGCCATTAAGGGACCTGTGACACAGAAGGACTGCACCAGCCTGGAGCAGTGAGCACGGTGTGCACACAGCTCAGAACAAACCAGGGGCAGTCACAACGCAACCACTGCCCAGCGGGGTGACCTCGAGCCAAAACAAGCTGCCTAACCTCTCGCTTCCCTTTATCCATCAAACAGAAACCATGAATCCACGTCACGGTGTTGACATAAGGTTTTGAAGATAGAATCCGTGCAAAAAGCTTAGCTACATACAGGAGTTACTATTATCAGCATAGGTTATTAGAATCCAAGAAGACCATGAACTACAAATGTTCAAATAAACATAAAAGGCCGAGGAAATTTTTTTAGGGTGATGATTTATTCATTTTTAAAAGTTTTTCTTGGAGTACAGTTGATTTACAATGTTGTGCTAGTTCATGTGTACAGCGAAGTGAATGTCACACATACACATACATCCCCTCTTTTTTAGGTTCTTTTCCCATATAGGTCATAAGAGAGTATTGAGTAGAGTTTCCTGTGCTAAATGAAAGCAGAAGACTTAGTCACTCAGTTGTGTACAACTCTGCAACACCACGGGCTGCAGCCCACCAGGCTCCTCTGTCCACGGAATTCTCCAGGCAAGAATACTAAAGTGGGTTGCCGTGGGTCTCCTGCACTGCAGGTGGATTCCTGACCGCTGAGCCACCAGGGTCCTTATTAGTTATCTATTTTATATATAGTAGTGTGACATGTCAATCCCAAACTTCCAATTTATCTCTCCTCTCAGAGGTCTTCCCCCTGGTAACCATAAGTTTGTTTTCCACATCTGTGACAGAAAATTTTAAAACTAGGAAATTTTTGACCAAAAGATGATTCCTTCATACTTGCTCTCTGGAGCCAGTACGATCAGAAGAGCCCCCACCGAGTGTAGACATTGCAGAGAATTGTGAAGGAAGGAAAGAAAAAAAAAATCAGTGACTCAGTGATACCTTGTTAGATGCTTCAAACCTCTGAAGTTTTCTGAGCTGGAACGATGTGCAGAGGTTACTATGCCAGCTCCCTTTCAAAGCAGATGCCCACAATGGGAAACGATTGATTTGCTCAAAATCCCACAGCTAGCTGGAGACAGAGCTCTGATTACAACCACAGGCATTGGTAACTACCCAGACACCTTCCCCCCAGTCCAACTGTTCCTCCCAACAGGCACTCACCAGCCCCTCTGGCTGCTCCCCATTCATCTCTCCCTGCCTTTCCTCTGGCACATTCTCCAAACCCACTCTCTCTTTCACACACACAATCCATGCACAGAAATGTGGTTTGATTTGGGTTGTTTTTCGGGGTTTGTTTGTTGTTTTTTTTGGCATCCTTCCATAACATTTTGCACGTGTGCAGGTGTGGTACTCTACACAGAACATTAAATGTATCAGGACTCTCCTGGGGGTCCAGTGGCTAAGAATCCACCTGCCAATGCAGGGGACACGGGTTCGGTCCCTGGTTGGGGAAGATCCCACGTGCCTTGGGGGCAACTAAGCCTGTGCACCACCACTACTAAGCCTGTGCTCGAGGGCCCACAAGCCCAGCGACTGAAGGCCTGGAGCCTGCGCTTCACAAGAGAAGCCACCACAATAAGAAGACCACGGACCAAACCAAGAGTAGCCCCTGCTCACCGCAAGTGGAGAAAGAGCGCACGCAGCAGCAAAGACCCAGAGCAGCCAAGAATAAACAAACGCTAAAACAGGCATCACCTTTACCACTGCTTCATTTCACTGTTCATTTATTGGTTTTTTCTGGAGGGGGCTGTGCTGGGTCTTCGTAGCTGTGCAGGCTTTTCTCCAGTTGCGGTGAGCAGGGGCTATGCTCTATTGCCGTGCACTGCATTCTCATTGCAGTGGCTTCTCTTGCTGTGGACCAGGGGCTCTAGGCACGGGGCTTCCAGTAGCTGTGGCATCTGGGCTCAGTAGTTTCAGCTCAAGGGCCCTAGAGCATGGGCTCAGTACTTGTGGCACACAGGCTAAGTTGCTCAGAAGCATGTGGGATCTTGCTGAACCAGGGATCGATCTCGGTACAAAGGTTACAATCATTCATGAGCTAAAGTCATGGTCCCTTGTCTTGTTAGGGTTTCCAGTCTAGTGGGACGACACAAATCAGATCTCGGACAAATATCTGAATTTTTCCCGAGGTGAGTGCCACGCAGGATCTTTGGAGAATGTGTATGTCCTCCAGAAAGGCACAAAACTGAAATGTCCAGACAGAAGCATGCTGTCATCAGAGGCTTGACAAAGCAGAGAATAACAACCAGAGACATTTAGCAGGGAAGAGGAGAGCAAGGGAGTAGGGGGAGAGACACAATCAAATGAATGATCTGGGGGACTCCCGTGGCAGCCCAATGGTTAAGACTCCATGCTTCCACAGCAGGGGTCCAGGTTCAACCCTTGGTTGAGGACCTAAGATCCCGCATGCCACAAGGTATGGCCAAATTAAAAAAAAAAGAAAGAAAGAATTAGGTCAAAGGAAGAGGGAAGAAACAGAGAATAACAAAATCGATGCAGGCAGCTGTGCCTCTAACATCAGTCACACTATGGGAAAGCATTTCAGGATGGCAATGCAGTGGCGGGGGAGGGGGTCCAGTTGTGTCCCCCCCAATATATGCTTAAGTCCTAACCCTGGTACCCAGGAATATGATCTTATTTGAAAACAGGGTCTTTGCAGATGATAACATCGATCGGCAAACTGTGGAAAATTCTTCAAGAGATGGGAATACCAGACCGCCTCATCTGCCTCCTGAGAAATCTGTATGCAGGTCAAGAAGCAACAGTCAGAACTGGACCTGGAACAACAGACTGGTTCCAAATCAGAAAAGGAGTACGTCAAGGCTGTATATTGTCACCCTGCTTATTTAACTTATATGCAGAGTACATCATGAGGAATGCTGGACTGGAAGAAGCACAAGCTGGAATCAAGATTGCTGGGAGAAATATCAATAACCTCAGATATGCAGATGACACCACCCTTATGGCAGAAAGTGAAGAGGAACTCAAAAGTCTCTTGATGAAAGTGAAAGAGGAGAGTGAAAAAGTTGGCTTGAAGCTCAACATTCAGAAAACTAAGATCATGGCATCTGGTCGCATCACTTCATGGGAAATAGATGGGGAAACAGTGGAAATAGTGTCAGACTTTATTTTTTTGGGGGGGCTCCAAAATCACTGCAGATACTGACTGCAGCCAGGAAATTAAAAGACGCTTACTCCTTGGAAGGAAAGTTATGACCAACCTAGACAGCATATTAAAAAGCAGAGACATTACTTTGCCAACAAAGGTCCGTCTAGTCAAGGCTATGGTTTTTCCCGTGGTCATGTATGGATGTGAGAGTTGGACTGTGAAGAAAGCTGATCACTGAAGAATTCATGCTTTTGAACTGTGGTGCTGGAGAAGACTCTTGAGAGTCCCTTGGACTGCAAGGAGATCCAACCAGTCCATTCTAAAGGAGATCAGTCCTGGGTGTTCATTGGAAGGACTGATGTTGAGGCTGAAACTCCAATACTTTGGCCACCTGATGTGAAGAACTGACTCATTTGAAAAGACCCTGATGCTGGGAAAGATTGAAGGTGGGAGGAGAAGGGGACGACAGAGGATGAGATGGTTGGACAGCATCACCAACTCGATGGAAATGAGTTTGAGTAAACTCCAGGAGTTGGTGATGGACAGGGAGGCCTGGCATGCTGCAGTCCATGGGGTCACAAAGAGCTGGACACGACTGAGCAACTGAACTGAACTGAACCCGAAACTAGGAAGAAGCTAGTGTGGATTCTTTCCTAGGGCCTCCAGCGGGAGCAAAATTCTGCCAACACCTTGATCTCAGCCTTCTTAGCCCTCTGAACTGTGAGATAAATCCTGTACGGTGTTTTAAGCCACCCAGTTCAAGAGATCTTCTTACCGCAGCCCCTGGAAACTAACACAGGGTAGAACGTGCAAAAAGCCCCAGACTGGAATTCTTGTGTGTCTTTTCTTGGGATGTGGAGGGGAGAGAAAGAAAACTAAAGAGGTAGACTTTCATCTCGAAATTCCTATCCAAGTACCCAGTTATGATCCAGGCCTGCTGACCTTAATCTCAGTTTCCAAATCTGATGGATAAGTAGGTGCCTGCGTTTCAATACCCCAGGACGGGGGGCAAGGGGCCTCTTCCAACCACTTCACCAGGGGAAATTCCAAAGTCTAAATACCAGAGGGAACAGGGACACTTCTGGCATTTGAGGTATGACATGCTGAAGAAGGGTTAGCAAACAGGGTGAATTTGATCACTCACCCTTTCCCTCCAGCGTCACGAACAGACATATTTCTAGTGGAGTCAGGCGCTGAGTTGAGCCCCACCTGGTGTTCCAGACAATACTCCGATCTTCCCAAGCTTTATGTCTGAAAACACTTGGGGGATATTTGATGGAGAACACTCCGCACTACGGTTTCCAGGTGCAGTTCAGTCGCTCAGTTCTGTCCGACTCCTTGAGATCCCAGGGACTGCAACACACCAGGCATCCCTGTCCATCACCAACTCCCGAGCTTAATCAAACTCCCTGTCCATCAAGTTGGTGATGCCATCCAACCATCTCATCCTCCTGTCAGCCCCTTCTCCTCCCACCTTCAATCTTTCCCAGCATCAGGGTCTTTTCCAATGAGTCAGTTCTTCACATCAGATGGCCAAAGTATTGGAGTGTCAGCTTCAGCATCAGTCCTTCCAATGAATAATCAGGACTGATTTCCTTTAGGATGGACTGGATGGATCTCCTTGCAGTCCAAGGGATGTTCAAGAGTCTTCTCCAACACCACAGTTCAAAAGCATCAATTCTTTGGCGATCAGCTTTCCTTATAGCCCGACTCTCAGGACCGCTAAGAAGGCTTGCCTGCAAAGACAGGGGTGCCCACAAAGAGTCTCCCACTTGGGGAGCCACGGAAGAGCAGCAGGCAGCGACCCTTCGTGCGACACAGAGGACGCTACGGGATCCCCAGTCCGTAGGAGCACTTCCGGTTCTGCCACCCTCCTGCTGGGCCCCCAGGGCCACGTGAGCGCCAAGTCACCTGCCAGGCACGGGCACCACCTCCCACCCGCTCCACCAGCACCCAAGTGTTCCAAGCGCCCGTCACCGCGCCTCCTCCGCCGCTGTCAACACAAACGCCCACACCCAGGAAGGAAGCAAAAAAATAACCAGGCGTCTCAGAGCGATGCCTCATCCCCTTCCCCAGGGGAGCTGCGCGCCTCTCCCATCCCCTGGAGGGCCTGAGACTACAGAGAGCTGGGAGGAGGGGACCAGAGCGGAGGGGCGGGGCCAAGACAAGGGGCGGGGCGCCGCGGAGGGGCGGGGCCAAGACTGGGGCGGGGGCGCCGCGGAGGGGCGGGGCCGGGAGGGAGCGCCAGGTCCACGCCCAGAGCTTTGTCTGCGGCATCACAGGCAGAGCATCTTTAGAAGGGGTAAAGTTGGAGGCTCTTGGAAATCAGTGAAGGCGGCCCTGTGTGTCCCTCTCCCAGGAGACCTAGACTGACAGCTCCTGCCACCAGCAAGTTCCCAGGTGCCTCTAATGCCCCCAAACTTGGAGGATAAGTCAGACAGCCTCTGCGTTCTGCCTCCAGGGCCCTCCCCAGCACAAGAGGCGTGTTTATTTCTTTCAGGCAGATATATCAGTCAGTGCTCAGCTGGAAAGAAGCCAAAAGCTGCCTTCCCATATATTCCAAGACCAGAACCAGCATCCTTAAGGTAAAGAGTCTCTCTGCAATGCAGGAGGCCTCGGTTTGATCCCTGGGTCAGGAAGATCTCCTGGAGAAGGGAATGGCTGCCCACTCCAGTCTTCTTGCCTGGAGAATCCCATGGACAGAGGAGCCTGGCGGGCTGCAGGCCATGGGGTCGCAAAGAGCCAGACATGATTGAGTGCTAACAGTTCCACTTTCTTTCATGGGGATGATCATCAAAGGACCTCCTAATCTGAAAGGTGAAATCAAACCCTGGCCTTGTGGTCTCAACTGTGCCTCCCAAAAGTATGCTGAAGTCCGAAGCCTCATGCCTGTGAATATGATTGTATCTGTCCTCTAGGGCTGTCATAATAAGGAACCACAGGCTGTGGGGCTTAAATGACATAAATTTATTTTCTCACAGTTTTAGAGGCTGGAGGTCTGAGATCCAGACTTCAGCAGGGCTGGTTTCCCCACGGCTTGTCGATGACCAGCTTCTCACCGTGTCTTCCTGTGTCCAGGCATCTCTGATGTAAGTGTGTCCAAATCGCCTTTTCTCATAAGGACACCAGTCAGACCAGATTAGGGCCCACCTAAGGGCCTCATTTTAACTTCATTACCTCAAACTCCGTCTAGTCAAGGCAATGGTTTTTCCCGTGGTCATGTATGGATGTGAGAGTTGGACTGTGAAGAAAGCTGATCGCCGAAGAATCGATGCTTTTGAACTGTGGTGCTGGAGAAGACTCTTGAGAGTCCCTTATACTGCAAGGAGATCCAACCAGTCCATTCTAAAGGAAATCAATCCTGGATGTTCATTGGAAGGACTCATGCTAAAGCTGAAACTGCAATACTTTGGCCACCTCATGTGACGAGTTGACTCACTGGAAAAGACTCTGATGCTGGGAAAGGTTGGGGGTGGGAGGAGAAGGGGATGACGGAGAATGAGATGGCTGGATGGCATCACCGACTCTGTGGACATGAGTTTGAGTGTACTCCGGGAGTTGGTGATGGACAGGGAGGCCTGGCGTGCTGTGGTTCATGGGGTCGCGGAGAGTAGGACACGACTGAGCAACTGAACTGAACTGAACCTCAAACTCACGTTCCTTCCCTGGGTCAGGAAGATCCCCTGGAGGAGAAAGTGGCAACCCGCTCCAGTGTTCTTGCCTGGAGAATCTCGTGGATAGAGGAGGCTGGTGGGCTACAGTCCATAGGGTCGCAAAGAGTCAGACACGCCTGAGGGACTGAGAACAGACACCTCTTTAAAGGCCCTGTCTCCAAGTACACTCACATTCTGTATCACTGCGTGTTAGGGCTTCAGCCCTTAAAGATGGAGGCCCTACACTGCAGGCAGATTCATTACCAGCTGAGCTACCAGGGAAACCCAAAGATGGGGGACACATACCCCAATTCAGGCCATAACAGTGACCTTATCTCTAAATCACTTACACTGTACAGTTGGGTCTTCGCACTGGTAATGAGTTAAGATGAGGTCATACTAGAGGAGAGCGGGGTCCTAACCCAGTGTGACTGGGGTCCTTCCAACAGAGGTGAAGTCTGGAGTGACGGACCGGCAAGCCAAGGGACACCAAGGACTGTCGGCAACTCTGCCTCTAGGAAAGAGGAAGAGATTAACTAGACCCTTCAGAAGGAGCAAAGCCCTGCCAAGACCTTGACTTTGAACCTGTAGCCTCCAGAACTGTGGGAAAATAAATCTCAGGGCCCTATTTTTTTTTGGCGGGGGGGGCGGTTCATGAAGTTCTTTTTAAAAGCACAGAATTTTTCTCTATTTTTTAAAATTTATTATTTGTTTTCGGCTGCACTGGGTCGCTGTGGCAGTGCCCTGCGGGCTCAGGCTTTCTCTGGCTGCAGCGCGTGGGCTTCTCACTGCGGTGGCTCTCCAGCCGTGGAGCGACGCTCTACGGCACTCAGGCTTCAGCAGTTGCCGCTGACAGGCTTAGTTGCATGTGGGATCTTAGTGCTTTGACCAGGGGCCAAACCTGTGTCCCTGCATTGGCAGGTGGATTCTTAACCACCAGACCACCAGGGAAGTCCCCTAAATCTGAGTTCTTTGAAGTCACCCACTCTGTGGTACTTTGTTAGGGCAATCATAGGAACTAAAGCCTAGGAGCCCCAGCTGGCACTGAAGGTTTAGACCTCTGAAGCCACTTAGCAATAAAGAGAAAGCCTCAATCGAAATTATTAACTTTCTAAATCAACTAAACTTCAATTTAAACAAACTATTAGCTTTAAGGGCTTTCCAGGTGGCGCCTGGAAAGAACCCACCTGGCAGTGTATGAGACTTAAGAGACAAGGGTTCAATCCCTGGGTTGGGAAGATCCCCTGGAGGAGGAAATGCAATCCACTCCAGTATTCTCGCCTGGAGAATCCCATGGACAGAGGGGTCTGGTGGGCTACAGTCCATAGGGTCACACAGAGTCGAACACAATGAGGCAACTTAGCACGCATGCACACTTTGAGTTCAGTTCAGTCAATGGCATCCAAGTCTTTGTGACCCCATGGCCTGCAGCACGCCAGGCCTCCCTGTCCATCACCAGCTTCCAGAAGCTACTCAAACTCATGTCCATTGAGTTGGTGATGCCATCCAACCATCGCATCCTCTGTTGTACCCTTCTCCTCCTGCCTTCAATCTTTCCCAGCATCAGGGTCTTTTCAAGTGAGTCGGTTCTTTGAATGAGGTGGCCAAAGTATTGGAGCTTCAGCATCAGTCCTTCCAATGAATATTCAAGACTGATTTCCTTTAGGATGGACTGGTTGGATCTCCTTGCACACATTAGCTTCAAATAAAATTCAAAAATTGATTTACAATTCAGCAGAGTGACTGTCAGCACTGTCTCTGTAGCCAGAATGCTTGAACTTAGATCCCTGCCCTGTCACTTTCCAGCATTCAACTTTGGCCAAGTCATACCCTTGGGGCCTCAGTTTTCCCCATATGTAGAAAGGGGATGATGGTGATGATATCATCTAGTTTGTACTATTATGAAAATCAAATCAGTTAATATTTATAAAGTATAAAATGCCTGGTACAGACTCAAAGCTGTAAAAAAGTCTGATCCTCACAGATAGTTATGTCACCAAAGCTTCTCTCAGTTGTGTGTGACAGTCCTTAAACTCTTGGATCAGGCCTCCCTGACCCTGGACTGATCACATGCAACATCAAAATTCACCAGAATTCCAGGAAGAGAAGAGCAAAATGGAAAAATTTAACACTAAAAAAAAAAATCTGAAGTATTAAAACGTCAAACTTAGATCTGGTTGCTAGGACAAGGAGAAAATATTTTTAAGACAATCTCATTTGAGAATCCATGCGAAACTGATGGGCAGTTCAAACTGACTGGAAGAAATAGACATGAGACAGCGTGCTGGCAGGTGGAGGCAAAGAAGGACAGTGAGGTAGGGTCTAACGCTAAACCCAGCCCGCCAGGTATGCAACACAAAAAGTGTCTGTATCAGGTGGGCTGGGCTGCAATTTCGTAATATACTTCAGTTCTTTAATGTTATCACAACTGTCTTAAATAAACCAACAAATACTTTATAACCCATATAAAGTATGGGAAACCATAGAAACAACCCTCTGCAAGAGTCTTCCGGCGCTTTCTTTTCCCACACTATTTAACGTCAGGGGCTAAATTCTGAGGAAACCTCCCAGTGCCTGCTTTTCTTTTCCAAAGTCTAAGATAATCATAGAGGAAACATGACTATTCTAGAACAAACTACATAAAACTGGACATTAAAGGCAAAGCAGAGTTTCAAGCGGGCTACAAGCTCTGTGCTAAAAAGTCAGAAAAGTTTATCGTTAACTTTATTCAACATATATTCTTATGTCCTAGAGAGCGATTTATTGTAATAAACATTTGTACACATGTACCATATATATGTTCCATACCTACACATGGGCTTCCCTGGTGGCTCAGCAGTAAAGAATCCACCTGCAATGCAGGAAACCCGGGTTCGATCCCTGGGTCGGGAAGATCCCCTGGAGAAGGGCATGGTAACCCACTCTAGTACTCTTGCCTAAAGAATCCCATGGATAGAGGAGCCTGGCGGGCTGTAGCCCATATGGTCGCACAGAGTCGGACACAACTTAAACAACTAAGCAGCAGCAGCAGCATACACATATACCATGCACCAGACACTATTTTAAGCCCTTCACAAATAACTCATTTAATCTCTATGATTATCCTGTAAGATAGATGTATATATACCCATTTTACAGATGAGGAAACTAAGGCCTGAGATGTCACTTAACTTTGGACACGTGATTTCTCAGGGTCTTAGAGCTGGAATTCAAACCCAGGCAACCGATGTCCTCCCTCTTCCCCACTAGACCATGCAGTTTAGACTGCTCTCCTCATCAGTTTTCTCACCATTTCAGCTGCCCATGTTCCTCATTAGGCAGATTGCTTTTTGAGTTTCAATGCTGCTGCTGCTGCTGCTGCTAAGTCACTTCAGTCGTGTCCGACTCTGTGTGACCCCATAGACGGAAGCCCACCGGGCTCCCCCTTCCCTGGGATTCTCCAGGCAAGAACACTGGAGTGGGTTGCCATTTCCTTCTCCAATGTGTGCAAGTGAAAACTGAAAGTGAAGTCGCTCAGTCGTGTCCGACCCTTAGCGACCCCACGGACTGCAGCCTACCAGGCTCCTCCATCCATGGGATTTTCTAGGCAAGAGTACTGGAGTGGCTTGCCATTGCCTTCTCCGGAGTTTCAATGCTACCATCTTGCAAAAGGCTAACTTGCTTTACTCATTTTTAATTGAAGATGGCTTCACCAACTTAGGCTTCCCTGATGGCTCAGACGGTAAAGCATCTACCTGCAATGCAGGAGACCCAGGCTCGATCCCTGGGTCAGGAAGATCCCCTGGAGAAGGAAATGGCAACCCACTCCAGTATTCTTGCCCATAGACAGAGGAGCCTGGTAGGTTACAGTCCATGGGATCGCAAAGAGTCGGACATGACTGAGAGACTTCACATGGTCACCAACTCAACAGACATGAGTTTAAGCAAACTCCAGAAGATAGGGAAGGACAGGGAAGCCTGGCATGCTGTAGTCCATAGGATCACAAAGAGTCAGACACGACTCAGCAACTCAGCAGCGAACAACAACAATTGAGATATCATTGAATACAACATTATTATATTAGTTTCAGGTGCATATCATTAATTCCGTGTACGTGTATATTGGAAATGATCCCCACAGTAAGTCTCGTTAACATCCATCACCGCATTGCAAACTCTGAATCACTACAGCTCAGCCACCAAGAGGGCAGGTGACCCGCAAACTGTCACCCTCTCAGTCATTCCTTCCATGATTTTTAGCAGTGGAATCAGACTGTCAAAACAAGCTCCTTAGAAACCCGGACACACCTTTCTTGAAAAAGTGAAATTCTGAATTTGCTTTAAAGGAGTCTGTCTCTTATACAGGGATCATGCCTGTCAGGTGCTATCTTTACATCAAACCAGATCTGCTTGTAAAAACAATGTTGGAGCACATTCCCCCAAAGGACTGCAACAGAGGGACATTTCTGGGGGCCGGGGGTGTGTGTGGGGATATGAATCCCCTTGTATCTCAAAAGCTGCTCTGATGGACCCCTTCTTCCACCCTATGCCCAATTCCTTCCACCTCATAATCAGAGCGGAAATGAAAAACCGACTTACCACTGTAGAATCAAAGATGTTTGCCCCAAACATAATACAAACCCAGGTCTCAAGAAAGTAAAAACTGCTTTCAACCAAGAAGGCAATTATCCAACCGAACAGGTTGAACAAGAAAATTTGCAAATTCCAGGTTCTTGCTTCTGGGGTTCTAAAGGTGAGCTACACAGGGTCAGGAATGCAGAGGCTGAAAGTGTTACAAGGTAGAAAGAAAGTAAAAAGATTCAGGCTTGATACAACCACAGTCCTGGAATCCTCAGAGCTCTTGCCTGTAGGTCTGCGTGTGGTCCCCACCCCTGTGGCTGAGTTGCCCTCTCAGAAAGAAACAGGCCTCCTGGGTGCTGAAGCTGGCAGTGGGTGGGGTGTGGGGGGAAATCACAGGACAAAGCTGATCTTGTTCAAGTGGAAGGCCTGTGTCCAGGGTCGGGAGAGATGGAAAGCGAGATACAGCCACATTCTTTCTTGCTTCCAGCCCTCATTATTCCCATCACTCGCGTACCTGCAGCCTCCAAACCCATTTCGAGATACTGACACACAAGTGGACGGAAGGACCTCGTCAGGTTCGCCAGCAGGCACTTAGCTTTCCGCAGACGTGACTGCACTTCTACAGAAACGTAAGATCCCTGTGCACTCAAACAAAAAAAGACCCTCCAAGGGGTCTACGCTGGCTCCAAGGGCACAGGAGTGTGTTCTCGGCCTTTGCATCTCTCTTCACGCTTCGCCCACAGGCACCCCTCCACAATCATGACCTGGCATTCCATTCCCTACCCTGCCACACACACCGCTTCCCTGGAATGGCCCCTCTTCTCTTCATCTGAAGATGAAGGAGAGCTGAACCCCTTCCACCTCGGGGAAGCCCTTCTGACCTCCAAGCTGGGTTAGATGGTCTGTCATCCATGACGCCCATGCACAGTGGTTCTCAAAGTGTGGTCCCTGGATCAGCAGCATCAATATCAAAATTCCTGCCCTCCACCCCAGACCTGCTAAATCAGAATCTCTGAGCCAGCAATCTGTGCTTTAACAAGGCCTCTTAAATCACGTTCTGATGCCCACTCAACCTTGGCTTCCACTGCTGTAGATTACAATCAACACTTTATTCCACCTCTACCCACTTAGCTTAGGAGGTCCATCTGGCAAGCCCCCCAGAGCCTGGCATGCAAGAAACACCTGCCTGTTGAATTAACCTAAGGAACTGCTTCTAAAACCAGAAGAGACAGTGTGAAATCAGTAACTTTACAGGCTATCAAACCTCCGCCACTACATACATTCAGCCACATAATGCTAGCAACACCCATTCCTACAGAGTAAAACTGGAATTGGGCAACATCTCCATGGAACAAGTGATTTAAGAAAAATGAACTTTGAGCTCCCAATCGTGGCCACGATCCAAAGTAAGATTCACTGAGCAGGTGAAAACGTATTCAGGAATGTTTGGAAAGACATGGGTTTGTGTCCCACAAGAGGTCTTCACTGGCTCCACTGAACGTCCCCGTGGGCGCCAAAGGAAGGGAACTAATACCCAGGTGTGATTAACCCACAACATTTGACATTGTGTCCTCTTGTCTCATCAGAGCTATGGATCACAAGCTCAACCCTGCAAAACTCAACATGCTATTGGTCCCCACATTACTAAGTCCTCCATGATTGAAAAAGAAGAAGAAAAGATGGACAGGGCTTCCCTGGTGGCTCAGTGGTAATGAATCTGCCTGCCGATGCAGAGGCACGGGTTCAATCCCTGATCCAGGAAGAGCCCACAAACCGTGGAGCTTAAGCCCGTGCGCACCCCAACTACTGGTCCTGAGCTCTAGAGCCTGGGAGCACAACCGCTGAGCACTCATGCTGCAGCTACTGAAGTCCACGTGCCCTGAAGCCTGTGCTCCACAAGAGAAGCCCTTGCAATGAGAAGGCCACACATCGCAACCAGAGAGTCACCCCCGCTCGCCACACTAGAGAAAAGGGGGTGGCACGAAGCCCCAGCCCAGCCAAAAACAAATTAATTATTTTTTTAAAAAAGAAGGGATATTGGAATAAAACTGAATGAGAGACAGCACAGTGCAGCAGAAAACTATTGGAAATACAGTGAGTTATCAGGTACTGGGCTCCTGTCTTCTGCCAGGCACTACGTCAGAGGCTGAAATAGTCAGTGTGGGGGTTAAGGCCACAACTGTTCCCTGACCCAGCCTGTGATCTCAGATGACCCATGTAAGAAACTTTAAGACAGTCCCAATCACACAAAATCACTGGTGGAGAATACCTTTACTATTTTCGCTGACTGTGGAAGGCTAAAAAATGTCCCCTCAGACAGTCCCAAACCCTAATCTGCAAAACCTGTGAACATTACCTTACATGTCAAGAGATATAGCTGAGGGTCTTAACCAAAATGCTTATCCATGGTTATCCTAACAAAATGGAGATTCATAGCTACAAGAGGAGAGCATACACAGAAGCAAAGATAAGAGTGATGAAGCCACAAGCCAAGGAACTCGGGCAGTCACCCGAAGCTGGGAGAAGTGGGGAACAGGTTCTCCCCTGGAGTCTTAGAGAAAGTGTGCCAGCCTGACAATCTTGATTTTTAGCCAGTGAGCCTGATTTTGGATTTCTGGCTCCCAGAACTGGGAGGGAGATTGGTGCTGTTTTAAACCACCTAATTTGTGGCTTAGGAAACTAATCCACTGATTAATCAGTTCACTCCTTTTCCCCCACAACAGTGCGTGCTGGCAGATATCATCCCCATGTTATAGATGAGGAAACCTGGGCATAGTGGTGTGGGACAGTCACAGGGATGGGGTAGGGCCAGATGCAAACTCCACAGTCTGATCTTCCCAGCATGCATTACACGTGAATCTACATGTGGGTTCCCTGGTCCTTAGGGATGGCCTAGGAAAGTCAACCCCAGAACATTGTCTCTATGAAAAATGCTCTAAAGATTCCAAAGAAAAGACAAAAGGAAGTTTAGACCCACAGGAGAGAAGGGTATGCTCACCACACAAACAATATTCTCTATTTAGAAATCAAGGCAATGCAATTAACCCATTCATTGAAGTGTCCAAGTTATGAGGTCATACACGTCACAGACAGGCTGTCCCCAAACCTGCCAGGCATCTGGATCGAAGGAAAAATTAAAAATTATCCTAAGACCCCTTCCACTGCAAAACAAACCTCAGAGCCTTTACTTGGAATCCAGAAGAGCATTTACCATGTGCAGGGCCCTGTGGTCCTACTGATAGACAGCTGCTAACAGCCCAGTGATCTTGGCTTTCCTAAGGAGAAGAGTGTGGGGTGGTGAAAATCATCATGAAATACAGTGCTGACTGGGTGGGTGTGCACTTTTGCTGCAAGTCTAGACCTATTGATGATGACACTTGGTGGAAAATACAGAGTATTTCAAACATAGTTTTGCATAGACTATGATTACATTCTGGAAAAAAAAGAGAAACAAATGCCAAGGTAAACACTTGGAAGGATAAACACTAACAATAATATTGTCAAATAATAATAATGTTGTAAACACTTAACAACACACGAACATATGCTCAACATCACTAATTGTTAGGGAAACGCACATCGAAACTACAATGAGATATCAGTTCAGAAATCAGACGCCTTGTGTGCTGCTGATGGGAATGTAAATTAGGGCAGCCGTCGTGGAAAACAATGTGGAGTTCCTCAAAAAATTAAACACCGAATTATCATGAATGATCCAGCAATTCAGTTCTGAGTACCTATCTACTCAAAAGGACTGAAAGTAGGGACTCAGACAGATATGTGTACATAATGTTTGTACCAGCGTTATGCATGCACAGGAGTCAAGATATGAAAACAAGCTATCATCAGATGAACAGATGAACAAAATGTGACACGCACATACAATGGAATATTATTCGGCCCTGAAGGAAGGAAATGATGACATGCGCTACAACACAGATGTAATTATGCTGAGTGAAAGCCAGTCACAAAAAGACACATGCCATACAATTCCACTTACATGAAGGATCTAGAACAGGCAAGCTCATAGATACAGAAAATAAAATGGTAGTTGCCAGGGACTAGGGGGCGGGAGAAATGGGGAGCTGTGGTTTAAGGGGTATGGAGTTTCCGTTTGGGAAGATGAAAAAGTTTTAGAGATGGATGGTGGTGACGGGTGCAGAACAGCATGAATGGAAAAGGTTAAAAATAGTTAACAGGGTAAATGTTACATCACTATACAACACCAAATAAAAGAAGACAGAAACACTAGCAAAAGCTGCTTAAGAATAATGAGTTTGAACTTCTCTGGTGGTCCAGTGGATAAGAATCTGCCTGCCAGTGTAGGAGGCACAGGTTCAAACCCTGGTCTGGGCAGATCCCACATGCTATGGAGCAACTAAGCCCACGGACCACACCTACTGAAGCCTGCACACTCCAGAGCGGGTGCGCCACAAGAGAAGCCGCTGCAGCCAGAGGCCCAAGTGCCACAGCGAAGAATGGCCCCTGCGCGCGGCAACAAAGACCCCGCCCGGCCAAAAGAAAAATAAGGAAACAAACCAATTATGTTTTTAAAAATCAAGTCAAAAAAAGAACGAGTTTAATACATAACTGGATCACTTTGCTGTACACCTGAAACATTGGAAATCAAATATACTTCAATTTAAAAAAAAAAAACAAAGAGTGATGAGTTTGTGGGTGAGGTTTAATTTTTCCTTTCTTTTGACTTTGACCTTTTCATTCATGAAATTTTTCTTTAAAAAAAGGTATGCGTGGTATTAAATATCAAAAAAAAGAAAAAAATGTAACCATCTTAGGGCAAGCCAACTCATTTCGGACCCACCGCTTCGGGGGTTTCATGGAATTCCCATGGGGATGACCTTTCCCACCTCTGGAATATGAATGATCACAACGTGAAAATCCAAGTCCCTCTCCGTGTTTATGAAAGCCATTCCTTTCAGACAGCTGAAGCAACAAAGCCAGCCAAAAGCACTTCCCAGCCGTCCAACTAGAGATTTATATTGCACATAAACATAAAGAAACATTATGTAACATAAGCTGTGGGGCAGGAGAGAGAACTCTGGTCTTGGAACCAGAAGATGAATTCAAGACCTGCTTCACCCACCAACTCCCTGCACTGGACCAATTAAAAAGCCCCCAGGCTCCTGCTGCCTTTTGCATGGGTGAAGGAACACCTGCTTCATAACGAGACAATAAATCCTGGAAAGGACCCACACCTTCCTAATACCAGGGGCTGATACACAGCATGAGTGAGAGAATACAGCCCACTCCTGAGCAGGTGCTTAATAAATGATGCATGCCTGCTTCCTCTCCTTCCCAAACTACACCAATGCACACATTAAGCGACTTTGTGCTTCCTTATTCTGAACTTCTTAGGAAGGGACAGACTGCTAGATTGACTCTTAATTACCTCAATTCTGCCACCATCTCTGAAAAGAAACCCTCGTCCTAAAATTATTAATGAGGCTGGCTTTCTATTTATGGTCAGACAACCAGAAATAAGAGAAAGCTGGCAAAATACCAAGCTGGAAGTCTTTCTCTAAATTAGCTCCTTCCCCCACCCCCAGAAAAAAAAAAAAAAAAAAAAACAGTTTCTAGAGTTTTTCTTAAAGTTCATATTCTAGAATTCCAGAAAACAGAAGGCTCCAGTACTAGTTCTGTGTGACCTTGGGCAAATTACTTGCCCTCTCTGAGCCTTGGTTTTCACATCCCAAACACACAGGGCAACTGAGCCTCTAAGAAGTAAAGGTGAGTAAGAACTGTAATTGTTAAGAAATTAATCAGTTTCACAACTGCTATAATTCCCCATCCATCTGTAAAACAAACTTTAAAATTTTAGCACATACTCGATCATTCTCAATAGACCATCACCATTCAGGGTTTATACAGCAGAGTCCTGGCACCCAACATCATGTTTCTGAAGATCAGTAACTCCTCTGCAAAGGAAGGTTTCCCTTTTCAACTTTTCTCACCCTACCAAAAGTACCAACCAAGAGAACTAAGTCAAATAAAACATCTGTTATATTTATTTTCTTTCTACAAATGTAATCAAACGACAGGACCACAGCACCAAGACATAAAAAAGGGCACCGTCAAACCTTCGTAGGTGCCATTTCCACTAAGTGTAGCTTCATGAACCGAAGAGTTCATTAACTTTTGCAGAAAAAGTTCCAAATGGTGCATTTAAGAAACGTTTATAGGAACACAATGCATTTCTTCTCGACTAAGGACAAGTCACGTGAACCACCCAGTTAAGACTCCTTCAGGGAAAATGTCTGGACTCTGAAAAATGAGGGGAAAGACCATTATTTCAGAGCCAGCGCATGAAGGACTCTGGGACAACGCTGGACACAGTCCAAAGAGCTTCCAGGTTAACTGTGTGACTGTGGGCAAATCTCTGAAGCTCTCTGTTCACCAATAAAACAGAGACAGTAATACACACCCAGCTTCCCATCCTGGCATCCTGATTCCCATTGCTCAGATGAAAAAACCTAAGACTCAGGGTCAGAGTCCATGGCAAGTCAATGCCAGAACAGGACTCAGAAGTCGATCTGTCTACCTCCACAGCCCAATGCTCCTCCCTTGCTACACGGCAATGAGTGCCAAGATTTCCCTTCTCTGCTGGTGATGGGTTTGATCCTGAGAGCTTTCCAATAGGAAAATGGATAATCCAGTGCAAAATCGTGAAACATAATCGGAGTTCATTCTCTGCCAAGATTAATAAGCAAACGGTCTAAAATGCATTGAGCCCACACTCTGCCCAGGTGTTTTATACTCCATTTGATCCCGTAATGCTCCTTTAAGTAATTCATTAGAGCAAAAACTTACACACCACTTAAGGTCCATATCTGGGAGGAGTCACTTACTCACCCAACAATCCTATTTTACAGATGAGCCAGCTGAGGCAGAGTCAAGTGACCTGCCCCAAATCACACAGCTCGCAGTCATGAGGCAAATTCAATCCCAGGCAGCCTGGTCCCAGAGCTGTGCTCTTAATCCTAACTCCCGACACCAGAGACTAATCACCAGCCATCTTCCTGATGAAGACAGAATCTGAGGGGTGGGAAGGTAAACAGCTCGCCCAAGTGAACCTGGTCTGCCTGACCTCATCACCTGGGCCCTGACCACCATGCTGAGCTTTCAGGCCCAGCTGGCAGAGGCGATGCCCTCGTGACACCACTGGGCCCAGGCAGATGAGTTACCAAACAGGACCAGATCCGTGTTCGCGCAGCAACAGGCTGAAGGAGGAAGGATGGGAAGCCCGTGGTGGCAGAGCAGAGCAGGCAGCACAACCAAATGAGCTTAAAGTCCCAATCAGCTGTTTCACTGACTCTGCTGAATGCACAGGGTATCGTGGAAACTTCTAGAACCTTCTAGACCAGCTGACAGTAAACTATTTTGTCTGTGGTCAGGGGCTCTAAGAGCCAAGTTCATTTAGCAAAGTAAAGACCTTCTGAGCCTGTTAAGTCAACGGGAATAGAGACAGAACTGCTCACTTGACCACCTGGCGAGTAAGTCCTCCAGGGAGGGCCCATGACTCCCCTTCCTTCTCAGACAATCCGATGACGCTTCTCAGACCTTGAGGCCATAGGAGGGAATCCTTCCGGTGAGTCTGGGGGTCACAGAGCTCATCGTGTGCTTTACCTTCACAGCATCTCTGTGGGGATCTCAAAAGCTTCATGGTCTCCCCGTTTCTTGATCTTGATCTTCCGTCAAGCCTTTAAGAACTTCCAAAGATGTCCAGGCCACCCATTCAGGAGGAGACACCTGAGAAGCAGGCTTCCAGCGCAGGGAATCCATTTGACACACTCCAGCTCAGATGGAGTCACCATGGAAGAAGCTCAGGCTAGAAGCTCTCCCGAGCAATACACACCCACCCTCCAAATTCCTCATATCTCCTGCCCTTGTTAACCCAGGAGTCTGGGGTTTCTGCCTCACTTTCAACTGAGACTCTTCTTACATCCACTGGAATGATTTCGTGCTGACAGAGGCATTTTCTAGAAAGCCAAGTTTTGGTAAAGGGAGGGTAGGGGAAACCTAAATTTTTATAAGCCTTTTGGGGAAGGTTACCTGCCCCTCAACATTGGCAGGAAACCTATGCCATATTTACAACCTCTAGTGGAAAGTTTTAAAACTAAAGGGTCTTAATGACTGCTGGCAGAGGCAGTTTAAAGCTACAGTCGATTATTTAAATAACCAGCAGTTATTGAGAAACTACTAAGAGGAAGACAAAGAGGAATAAAACATTCAAGAGCACGCAGCGTGCACGCTGCTACATTTGAAAGAGATAACCAACAAAGACCTGCTGTATAACACAGGGAACTCCGCTCAGTACTCTGCAGTAACCCAAATGGGGAAAGAAATCGAAAAAGAATAGATACATGTATAACTGGATCATTCTGTTGTACACCTGAATCTAACACTTCATGGACTATGCTCCAGTATAAAAGTTAAAAAGTAAATTAAAAACTAAACACAAAGAGCATGCAGATCTCATAAGCAAAAAGCAGGCCTTTCTGCCATTTCCCCCTTTACCCTGATGGGTCTTAGAGCTGACTCGCCCAAACGTTAGTCACTGACTCCCAGGCAAGTGTAGACACTCCCAGACGGAAATCACCCTTGTCAGTGACCTATCCCCACCACTGCCCCACCCTGCCACTTATCACAAAACCTGAGGATACAGGAAAGATCTCAGAGGTCACCAAGTCCAATCCCAAACGAAATCTCCCCTGTCTCACACCCTCTTAAGCTCCTGGTGGCCCACACTCTCCCACTGCCCAAGTCTCTGACCAAACCCATCACAATCCTTCAGAAAGATATTTTCCCCCAAGGAAACCTCTCCTTCGCCTACAGAGTGGAAGCTCCTCTCTGTCCATTCAACAGCCAGGAGGGCTGTGATTGATAGACACATAGCTGGATTAATCTAGCTGAGATGGGAAGCCCCAAACAGGGATGGCTTTAAGCTTCCCAGCACACAAGGAACTCTGCATTCAAATGGGTATATCTTTCCTTTTCTCCTCTGCCTTTAGCTTCTCTTCTTTTCTCAGCTATTTGTAAGGTCTCCTCAGACAACCTTTTTGCCTTTTTGCATTTCTTTTTCTTGGGGATGATCTTGATTCCTGCCTCCTGTACAAGGTCAGGAACCTCTGTCCATAGTTCTTCAGGCACTCTATCAGATCTAATCCCTTGAATCTAATTGTCACTTCCACTGTATAATCGTAAAGGATTTTATTTAGGTCATACCTGAATGGTGGAGTGGTTTTCCCTACTTTCTTCAATTTAAGTCTGAATTTGGCAATAAGGACTTCATGATCTGAGCCACAGTCAGCTCCTGGTCTTGTTTTTGCTTACTATATAGAACTTCTCCATCTTTGGCTGCAAAGAATATAATCAATCTGATTTCAGTATTGACCATCTGGTGATGTCCATGTGTAGAGTCTTCTCCTGTGTTGTTGGAAGAGGGTGTTTGCTATGACCAGTGTGTTCTCTTGGCAAAACTCTGTAAGCCTTTGCCCTGCTTCATTTTGTACTCCAAGACCAAATTTGCCTGCTACTACAGGTATCTCTTGCTTCATGACCCCAGATAACCATGATGGTATGATCACTCACCTAGAGCAAGACATCATGGAATGCGAAGTCAAGTGGGTCTTAGGAAGCATCACTACGAACAAAGCTAGTGGAGGTGATGGAATTCCAATTGAGCTATTTCAAATCCTAAAAGATGATGCTGTGAAAGTGCTGCACTCAATATGCCAGCAAATTTGGAAAACTCAGCAGTGGCCACAGGACTGGAAAAAAGTCAGTTTTCATTTCAATCCCAAAGAAAGGCAATGTCAAAGAATGCTCAAACTACTACACAATTGCACTCATCTCACACGCTAGTAAAGTCATGCTCAAAATTCTCCAAGCCAGGTTTCAACAGTAAATGAACCATGAACTTCCAGATGTTCAAGCTGGATTTAGAAAAGGCAGAGGCACCAGAGATCAAATTGCCAACATCTGCTGAATCACTGAAAAAGCAAGAGAGTTTCAGAAAAACATCTATTTCTGCTTTATTGATTATGCCAAAGCCTTTGACTGTGTAGATCACAACAAACTGTGGAAAATTCTTCAAGACATGGGAATACCAGACCACCTGACCTGCCTCCTGAGAAACCTGTATGCAGGTCAGGAAGTTAGTACTGGACATGAACAACAGACTGGTTCTAAATCGGGAAAGGAGTACATCAAGGCTATATATTGTCACCCTGCTTATTAAACTTATATGCAGAGTACATCATGCGAAATGCTGGGCTGGATGAAGCACAAGCTGGAATCAAGATTGCCAGGAAAAATATGAATAAATTCAGATACGCAGATGACACCACCCTTATGGCAGAAAGTAAAGAGGAACTGAAGAGCCTCTTGATGAAAGTGAAAGAGGAGAGTGAAAAATCTGGCTTAAAACTCCACATTCCAAAAACTAAGATCATGGCACCTAGTCCCATCACTTCATGGCAATCCAAAATCACTGCAGATGGTGACCGCAGCCATGAAATTAAAAGACGCTTACTCCTTGGAAGGAAAGTTATGACCAACCTAGACAGCATATTAAAAAGCAGAGTTGGGAGGGGGGTTCAAGATGGGGAACACATGTACACCCAGGGCAGATTCATGTCAGTGTATGGCAAAACCAATACAATAAAGTAAAAAAATAAATAAATAAAAAGCAGAGACATTGCTTTACCAACAAAGGTCCGTCTAGTCAAAGCAATGATTTTTCTTGTAGTCATGTATGGATATGAGAGTTGGACTATGAAGAAAGCTGAGCACTGAAGAATTGATGCTTTTGAACTGTGGTGTTGGAGAAGACTCTGGAGAGTCCCTTGGACTGCAAGGAGATCCAACCAGTCCATCCTAAAGGAGATCAGTCCTGAATATTCATTGGAAGGACTGAGGCTGAAGCTGAAACTCCAATACTTTGGCCACCTGATGGTGAAGAGCTGAGTCACTGCAAAAGACCCTGATGCTGAGAAAGATTGAAGGCAGGAGGAGAAGGAGACGACAGAGGACGAGATGGTTGGATGGCATCATTGACTCATGACATGAGTTTGGATAGACTCTGGGAGTTGGTGATGGACAAGAAACCCTGGTGTGCTGCAGTCCATGGGGTCGCTGAGTCGGACTGAGCGACTGAACTGAGCACACAAGGGGGTGGATGAGGCCTCAGTATTTAGACACCAACAGTCATTCATTCACAGAAACAGGTATCTAGGGACAGTAGGGACTGAAGGGGGAGGTGGAGTGGGCAATGATCAATAAAGATATTTTCTCCAGAGTTGGCAGGAATACCAATGCGCTAAGTATATCAACTTTTAGTTAAGGTATTTCTTCAGATAAAATGTCAGTAATATTGTGGGAATTTCCTGGTGGTCCAGTGGTTAAAGATTCCACACTTCGACTTCAGGAAGCATTGGTTCCATCTCTGGTCAGGGAACTAGAAGCCCACAAGCTCCGCAACTACTCACACACACATACACACAGAAAAAGTTATATTTATCATGTCATTTTGGGAAACAGGAAGAATATAAATTATGGAAGTTAAACCCTTTAACTCTTCAGCCAGTTATTTATTGAGTCCAATCATGGTGGAAAATAGTCTTGAACTCTGTTCTCGAAGGGTCCTCAGGATTAGAATTAGGGAGAGAAAAACAAATGCACATAAAACAATTAGAAAACGATTATGGGCTAGCTGGAGTTCCAAGGGTAAGATTTCAGAAACTGAAGCAGTGTGGTCCAGTCACCAGTTCTGACTGTAGCCAGAGTCAGGCAGAGGAGGAAGCTGTCAGCAAAACACTCTCTTCATCTCACAGTGTATCTTCTCTATCAGCAAATGGATTTCCTTTCAGCCGGTCTAAGACCTTGTGGGTCAGGGCCACCTGCCCAGTTCAGGCCAGAAGGAAACAGAGGAAACAAATTAGGTCACCCATCCAATAATGCTCCTCTCCCCGGAATAGTTCCTCTTCAAAAGGACAGAGTAAAGGGCATTGCAAAACCGCTCTGCAGACGTGTTTATAAACTCTCCACCTAGAGCCACCAACCTGGTCACCTTTCCTCCTGCAATTCCATGGAAAGCCTCTTTCAAGCCCCTTCCTTCTCAAGGGAGTACCCACGAAAGCCAAGGCAAGACGCTCTCAGAGGGCAGATTCGACCCTCTGCAGCCCCGGCAGTTTCACACACCCCCATCATCATCTACTGGTCAGCATCTTTGCTCAAGTAAGGACCTGTCATTGCTTTCGTAAACCCCCAACTAATGTTTATTTACTCTAGCATGTCGGAAGGCAAGAAGATAATTTAGCAATGAAGCTACCATACCAGAAAACTCAAATGTGAACCTCCATCCTGCGTCATACGGCAAAGACTGAGGGCAGGAGGAGAAGGGGGCGGCAGAGGACGAGATGGTTAGATGGCATCACCAACTCAATGGACATGAGTTTGAGCAAACTCTGGGAGATGGTGAAGGGCAGGGAAGCCTGGCATGCTGCAGTCCATGGGGTCACAAAGATTTCAGACACGACCCAGCGACTGAACAAGTCCTGTGTCAGCCCCACTGGGCCTGACGTCACCACTTTTATTCCAGTTCTTGTCTAGGGTCAGTGCCATCTCCCAGGGCACCCTCATCTGCTAGGGTCGCCTCTGAACTCCTAGTGAAGAGGTTCTGAAAATGATCTATACTTAGTTCAGGGACACCAAAGACTTTTGCAGCTGAAATTCACTCCCAAGCAAAGGTCTCTATCTACATTTCTTTAACCTTCTGGGGCCATTTTACAAATAAGGAATTTGAGGCTGAGAAATGAAACAACTTGGCCAAAATCGCACAGAGACTTGAACAGACATCTCACTTCCCAGATTGCTGCTCTTTACCCTCAAGGCAATCCTGTTTTCCATCCTAAGAGTATAGTTTTGGGGGCTTCCCTGGCGGTTAATATAATCTGCGCTTCCACTGAAGGGGCTTGGGTTCAATCCCTGGTTGGAAAACTAAGATCCCACGTGTTTTTTAAAAATGAGTGCAGGTTTTCAGACTGGCAATAGAAGCCGGCTCAGAGCACTAAAGCATCTGTGTGTGATTACAGGGCTCCTAGGAAGCGGCAGGGCCATGGAGGCTGGAGAACCATAAACCTATTAACCGTTGGGTACCCCAGAGACCGATTGCAGGATCCGTCCTGGTGGACACACCCAGAAGCAGAGCACATCTTGATCCACACTAAGCAGGCAGCTGCCCCCACCGGCTGGTCAGCCACACTCCAGTTCCCAGACCCAGCCTCCAAGACCTTAGGCCCCTGGCCACCCTCGGGGTCTAGGGCGAAATAAAATGGAAGCAGATGGGCAAATGATTTTAGAGGAATACCCTTCTTATCAGTTTACCTTTAAGGCTGAGCCTTATAAACACAGCAGGACTGGCCCGACCCCTGAGTCATAAATTCAGGGGTTAAAAAAATAAACCATTACCACTGACTATCAAGAACAAGAAACAGAACTTCACAGTTCTGGCTCCAAGTCAATTACAGTGCCACTGACTTACGCCCCACAGAGCGCGCTTCCAATGGCTAATTTCTCTCCAGATGGCGGCTTGTACTTTTCCAGGCAGAATCTCATCTCCCCAAGCCTGGCCTCACCTTTCCACGGCTCCGTGTGTTTTCCCAACGGCCTCTGTGTGCAGAGGGCTTTGCAACACCTCCAGGTTTGCTGCCACCTCCAGATTTAATTAGCGGACTGTTTACTCCCCCTTCACTGTTTGGAATATCTTAAGTAAAACCAGGCCTTCATTGAGCCCGTGGGGACTCCACCCTGGGCCTCCTTCCAGTCAGCTCCCTGGTGCATTACTGTTTGCCCAGCTCCAAGCCTGGGTCTGGCCCTTGTCCAAGGCGAGTCTGTGCTGTGAGCCAGCCAGTGGGTACCACGTGAGTGCCTTCCAGCCCTGGGGGCTGCCTTAGCGCCAGGAGGCTATGCAGAAGGAAGGGCAGAGGTGGTCAAATAAAAAATAAATAAAGTGACACTCAGTGAAGGCAAGGCTTTATTGTTTTGTGTTTTTTTTTAAAGGTGCAGACAGGCCATCTGAACACACATTTTTTTTAGGACTTCTCCATGTGACCTATACCTTAGAAGAAAAAAAGAAAGCAAGGAGAGAAAGGATGAAAGAAATGGAGAGAGTGGGGAGAGAGGGGAAACAGATGAGAAGCCAAATGAATGACCCGCTTTTTTTTTTTTTAATGAACCACTAACTATAGCCATTAACAAACTGAATATGTATTTTCTGTTCAACAACCCAGGAGTTAAACATGTAAAACGAGGTCTCTCCTTGCAAGGATTTTGGCATCCATCAGAGGAAACAAATCATCAACCGGCAGCAAGGGAAACAAACATGAAACCAACGGCCGGCCATGTAAATAGGCATGAAGTTCATTTTCTACATGCGATTTAATGATGCAAGGACGAACGAATTATTCTGGCGATGCAGCAGGAGCAGAGACGAGAGAGAAACATCCCTCTGGACCAGCTACAACCAGGCACAATCTAGGAGGCCCCCGCATGAACAGCCTGATGCTGACGGCCCATTACGGATACGACAAAGCGATGCGTGAAATCTCATCTCCCCATGCTGTACTGCCCGTCCTTTTCTACTGCTTCCAGGCTCTTGATTAGTTTTCCTGAAACTATTTTAGGGTTCCTGTGACTACTCTTCTTTACTCTTAAGCTTTTAGAAGGAAGTCAGGCAATTAAATGTGCAGAGCTATTATTATTCATAATAGGCGCTGGTATCATGTCTACCTGATCATCTATATTTGCCTTAACTAATTCTGCTGGAGAGAAAATTCCTCTGTCCTTCCAGGGAGCTGGTTATGAAAAAGCACTGTTTGTAAGTCACTCTCCCTTCAAACTGTCGTTTTCCCCACACCCTGGCTTCACAACACACTTCAGACAGCCCATCAGAACTAAGAGATTCCTTAAATAAGGGAGACTCCACTTTCTCTGGGCTTCCCTAGTAGTTCAGTCGGTAAAGAATCTGCCTGCACTGCAGAAAACCTGGGTTTGACCCCTGGGTCAGGAAGATCCCCTGGAGAAGGAAATGGCAACACACTCCGGTATTCTTGCCTGGAAAATCCCATGGACAGAGGAACCTGGCGGGCTACAGTCCATGGGGTCGCAAGAGTCAGACACGACTTAGCAACAAAACCACCTAGCAGGTGGTCCTGGGAAGATAAAGGAGAAGCCATTCCTTCCACCAGGGCTACTCAATAAAACATATGATTTTAAATTTTCTAGTAGCTACACTTTTAAAAAGTGAAACGGTTAAATATATAATAATCTCTAGGTTCATCTATGTTACTGCAAATGGAATTATTTCATTCCTTTTGATGGCTGAGTAGTATTCGATTGAATAGATATACCACATCTCTTTAGCCATTCATGTCTTGATGGACATTTAGGTTTTTTCCATGTCTTGGCTATTGTAAATAGTGCTGCTATGAACATAAGGGTGTGTGTATCTTTTTAGAATTAGAGTTTTGTCTGGGTATATGTCCAGGAGTGGCACGGCTAGATCATATATCATATGGCAACTCCAGTTTTTTGAGGAACCTTCATACTGTTTTCACAGTGGCTGTACCAGTTTATATTCCCACCAACAGTGTAGTAGGGTTCCCTTTTCCACACACTCTCCAGTACGTTATTTGTAGATTTTTTGATGATGACTATTCTGACCAGTGTGAGGTGGTAACTCACTGTAGTTTTGATCTGCATTTCTCTAAAAATCAGTGATGCTGAGCATCTTTTTCATGTACCTATTGGCCATCTGTCTGTCTTCTTCGGAGACATAAGACCACCCATATTTCAAGAGCAGTAGCCCCTGTGACTAGTGGCCACCAGAGTGGGCAGTCCAGCTATAGATGCTCTATGTGTGCCCAGTGGGGAGTGAGGTTTAGATAAAAAATTTCTGAAGTAGAAAGGATTCCTGATCTCTTAAATGCCTAATCACAGGATATGCTGAACTTTTCCTTCACACAGCCCCCATTCAAGGGCAGACACACCCTTTGTTCTATCAGAAATAGCCACCCAGAAATCAGGAGAACCTCTCCAGGGTCCTGGATTTCATATCCAAAAACTTAACACCCCTCAACAGAACAGAAAACACAAGGTATTTATTGAGTACTCCTAGGTACAAGAAATCACAGTAGGGGCTGAAACAAAACACATCCAAACTCGCTATAAATTTCTAAGCACAACAGGCAGGCCAGGTGTTTTTCTCTGTGGATCTCCAGGCCTTATTAAAAAGTCGTTAAATCTCAGTTCCTGCATTGAGAGAGCAAGTATCTTTAACTACAGGAAACTGAGCCCCCTGTGTTAATAACCAGCTCTGTTCTAAATTCCAGGACAAAACAAAGTATCCAAAATCAGCACTCAGTAATCTTAATTTCTGTCTGCCCATCACTGAGTCTTCACCATCCGAAGAATCTTAAAAGAACAATCACCGTCAGGGTATCTGCAGTGCATGACACTTTCTCAGGGTGGTTCTTGCTTTAAGTTAATGTAGGAAGTTCTTCTTGACACAGTTTTTTTTATATCATCTTAAAACTGAAGCATATTTAAATTAGTTCTGATTCCTTAAAATTTCTGAAAGGTATGAGTGCCAAAAGAATTGATGCTTTTGAACTGTGGTGCTGGAGAAGGCTCTTGAGAGTCCCTTGGACTGCAAGATCAAACCAGTCAATCCAAAAGGAAATCAGCCCTGAATATTTATTGGAAGGACTGATAGTGAAGCTGAAGCTCCATTACTTTGGCCACCTGATGCGACGAGTCGCCTCATTTGAAAAGATCCTGATGCTGGGAAAGATTAAAGGCAGGAGGAGAAGGGGGTGACAGAGGATGAGATGGTTGGATGGCATCACTGACTCAATGAACATGAGTTTGAGCAGGCTCTGGGAGATAGTGAAGGACAGGGAAGCCTGGTGTGCTGCGGTCCATGGGGTTGCAAAGAGTCGGACACAACTGAGAGACTGAACGACATCAGTGAATTACAAGCTTCACAGAGCTTCACGGGAAGATGACGCTATCTGAGGACATGAGAGGCTAGGAGAGAGCCTGGCCCACCCACCGACAGACGCGGGTCCCCGCTCAGCCCAGCCGCCACTGGGAAGGTCGTCGGGCAGCGCCTCACCCAGGTCAGCACCACAGGGTAGCCAAACCCTCCCACGTCCCACAGCCCGTTCTTCAGTGGAATGCTGCACACAAAACCCACAGGGAGCAGGACTTTGCTGGTGGCCCAGGGGCTGGGACACCGCACTGCCACTGCAGGGGCACGGATTTGATCCCTGGGGGGTCGGGGAATGAAGATCCCACAGACTGTGCAGCATGCCCCCACAAAAATGTAGGAAGGAGCAGGACAGACAGCCCAGAAATAAACCCATGCACCTATGCGCACCTTATTTTTGACCAAGAAGGCAAGACTATACAATGGGGCAAAGACAGCCTCTTCAATCAATGGTGCTGGGAAAACTGGACAGCTACATGTAAAAGAGTGAAATTAGAACACTTCCTAACACCACACACAAAGATAAACTCAAAATGGATCAAAGACCTAAATGGAAGACCAGAAACTATAAAACTCTTGGAGAAAAACATAGGCAGAACACTCGATGACATAAATCAAAGCAAGATCCTCTGTGACCCACCTCCCAGAGTAAGGGAAATAAAAACAAAAGTAAACAAGTGGGACCTGATTAAGCTTAAAAAGTTTTGCACAGCAAAGGAAACGATAAGCAAGGTGAAAAGACAACCCTCAGAATGGGAGAAAATAATAGCAAAGGAAACAACTGACAAAAGATTAATTTCCAAAATATTCAAGCAGCTCAGACATAAAAACAAATCAAAAAGTGGGAAAAAGACCTAAACAGATATTTCTCCAAAGAAGACATGCAGATGGCTAACAAACACATGAAAAGATGCTCAACATCACTCATTATTAGAGAAATGCAAATCAAAACCACAATGAGATATCATCTCACACTGGTCAGAATGGCCCTTATCAAAAAGTCTACAAAAATGCTGGAGAGGGTGTGGGGAAAAGGGAGCACTCTTGCACTGTTGGTGGGAATGTAAACTGATACAGCCACTAAGGAAGACGGTATGGAGATTCCTCAAAAACCCAGGAATAAGACCACATATGATCCATCAATCCCACTCCTAGGCATACCCCCTGAGGAAATCAAAATTGAAAGAGACACACGTATCCCAATGTTCACTGCAGCACTATTTACAACAGCTAGAACATGGGAGCAACCTAGATGCCCACTGACAGATGAGTGGATAAAGAAGTGGTGGTATATATACACAAAGGAATACTACTCAGCCAAAAAAAGGAATGCATTTGAGTCAGTTCTGATGAGGTGGATGAAACTAGAACCTGTTATACAGAGTGAAGCGAGTCAGAAAGAGAAAGATAAATATCGTATTCTAATGCATATACACAGAGTCTAGAAAAATGGTGCTGAAGAATTTACCTACAGGGCAGCAGTGGAGAAACAGACATGGAGAACAGACTTATGGACGTGGGGAAGGAAAGGAGAGGGTGAGATGTGTGGGGAGAGTAACAGGGAAACTCACATCACCATATATAAAACAGATAGCCAACGGGAATTTGCTGTGACTCAGGAAACCCAAACAGGGGCTCTGTACCAACCTGGGGTCGGGGATGGGGAGGGAGACGGGAGGGAGGTTCAAGAGGGAGGGGATATCTGTACACCTGTGGCCGATTCATGTTGAGGTTTGACAGAAAACAGCAAAATTCTGTAAATTATTATCCCTCAATAAAATTATCCCTCAATAAAAAAATAAATAAATAAACAGAAGCAATATTATTAAAAAATTCAATAAAGACTCTAAAAATTAAAAAAAATAAAAAATGTAGGGAGCACTTCCAGAGCAAGAATTCCCCTTTTCCAATGTTCTATTTTACATTTCCCCTTTTGTCCATTTTTCTCCATGTCCCAGTTTTCATGGAGTTGGATTCCTAGTAAGATGTACAGTCGTGAAGAGCTGTTCATAGAGACATCCCTTGACAGAGCGTATAACCACCCAGCCCAGGTGCAAAGTACGCAGGACACTCCACCACCAACCTCACTCAATGAACCCTGCAAGAAACCGGTCAGAATAGAAAGATTCCAGGATGAAATGTTTCTCTTTTCCACCAATTTCTTATAGCCACACAACCATTAGTCATCACTTGATCGCTGTAGTCTAGTGTGATCATCAGGGGTCCCGATGATTAATGTATATAAGGCAGTCATTTTAAAAACTCAAGCCAAGAATATAAAAATTTGTTTGTTTTTTAATTTAAAAGTAAATAAAAATAGGGATTTCCCTGATGGTCCAGTGGTTAGGACTCTGTGCTTTCACTGCTGAAGGCTTGGATTTGACCTCTGGTCAGGGAACTAAGATTCCACAAGCAGGGCAGCTTGGCCAAAAATAAATAAAAAATGAAGACCCAGGTCTCTGAGATCCCACAGGAGCTTTGGGATGGTGGCAAGTCACAGGCTGGTTCTCCACCCAGATTCTTCCTCCTTCCCATCACCCTGATCTCACTAGAGCTTAGATACTCCCTGTACCTCCTCATGGGTTCCTAGGTACCCAGGCAAGGATTTTCAGCTGGCATGAGAGTCTGAAGACCAGCCCTGGCAGAATCCACTGTGTGACCCTCAGGGAGACTGTCAATTTGTTACTCATTGTTTTCCCGAGAATGCGCCAAACTGAAAACTATGAGGTGCCAGCCCCCATGCTAGGAATGGGGATGACCAAGGACAGCCCTGGACCTGCCCTCAAGAACTCCAGAGCCTCAACAGAGCACACAAACAGGTGAACAGAACACGATGGATTACCATGCAAGCAGAGAAGGTCCCAGAAGGCTTTCTAGAGATGGTGATGCCTGCTTTGAGCCTTAAAAAGTCAGCAAGAAGAGAGCAGGAGAGAAATTCAGCTCAGCAAAAAACTTTTTGAGCTTTTCTTAAAAGCTAGGCCCCCTGGCTTTCAAATTGTGGTATTGGAGAAGATTCTTGAGAGTCCCTTGGACTGCAAGGAGATCAAACCAGTCAATCCTAAAGGAAATCAGCCCTCAATATTCATTGGAAGGACTGAGGCAGAAGCTGAAGCTCCAATACTTGGGCCACCTGATGCGAAGAACCGACTCATTAGAAAAGACCCTGATGCCAGGAAAGACTCAAGACAGGAGGAGGCTGGGCAACAGAGGATGAGACAGTTGGATGGCATCACGGATCAGTGGACCTGAGTTTGAGCAAACTCTGGGAGACAGTGCAGGACAGGAAAGCCTGGTGTGCTACAGTCCATGGGGTTGCAAAGCGCCGGACATGACTGAGTGACTGAGCAAGGAAAGAAGAGTCAGGATGGGGTGCTGTCTTTTGAAAGAGTACAAAATTTAGAATACACACCTTTATTTACCTAAATACAGAAATCTGCAAGGACTCATAAGAAACCAAGAAAAGCAGTTAGCGGACAGTACAGAAAGAAGGCAGCAGGACTTGCATGGCGGTCCAGCGGTTAAGACTCTGCCTGCCAGTGCAAGGTACACGGGATCGCTCCCTGGGCTGGAAAGATCCCATACATTGCGGAGCAACAAAGCCCATATGCCACAACTTCTGAGCCCATGCTCCACAACTAGAGAGGAGCCCTTACTCGCCACAGCCAGAGAAGGCCCGCACACGGCAACAAAGGCCCCACGCAGTCAAAGAGAAGAAAGAAAGAAGGCGGTAAACAGAGATGGGGCAAGAACACGACTTCTTCATGTGTACTTCACTATACTCCACGGGGTTAGAAATTGCCTGGACTGAGGTGCTCTTAGAGGGGTGCTGACAGGGAGGGGCCTGAGGGAGGTTTGGGGGTCTCAGCACGTTCTGACTCTGGATCTGAATGCTGGCTACACAGGTGTGTTGTTTGTAAGAATTCATCAAGCAAGACACTTAATATGATGTACACTTTTCGATATACGCATTACATTTCAATTTCTATACTTTGGAAATAGCACTTACTTTTTAAACGCACAAATGTTGTTAAACAGCTTCCTATCTGTTCAAGGGAGCAGACATCACCCGGTGTACAGCAAGGTTCGCCTGGCTCCATGATAACAATAATTCTAAGAGAGATGGATGACCCAGGAAGCCGTTCCAGACAAATCTAATGTCATGGAACTTCACCGGACAAAGTCCACGTAATGTGCTTTAAAAATCATCCTTTTTTTCCTAAAACCAATGTGGAGACAATGTTTTCACTAGTTCTATCTTTGCTTCAAAAGGGATTTGGTCCCCTTCGTCAAAGGCTGAAAGCTTGGGGAGGCGGGCAGTTAGCAGGAGGGTCTCTGAAAATATTTTTATGCTTTTCTCACTGAAACAAAACACCAAGAATGGATTTTCCATGAGAGGTGGCGGGAGAAAGGGCAGCAGCCTGAGCTTAGGAGCTGCAGAGAGTCCCTGCCAACCACCTACCAGGCCCCCGAGTAATGGAAACACCAGATTTAAACAGGTGTCGTCACAGTAAAAGGGCCCCGTAAATGGGAAATGCAGAAGGCCTGGAGGAGCTGCGCAGCTGGTGCGGGGGTGAGGGTTACAACACTGAGTGGTCCCCAGGCTCCCAGAGTCTGCGGTCCTTCGTCTCACACACACTTAAATGTCCATCTGCCTTTGCAAGCACACACAGCACCTACATAAAACCTCTGCACAGGAAATCTCTGCCATTCTTAAATGGTCTGGCCCAAATAAACTACCTCTGACAGAGTGCTCTGAGCGATTGGATTGCATTAAATGAGAGGAAAAAACGAAAGTGGGGTTGGTGATTCCACAATACACAGTCTGCTCGGTGGAATAGGTCACGAAGGCACCCTGGATTCTCCAAGGAGGGGGCTGGGGGCCATGGCAGACTTGACAGAGAAAGAATATTGGGGTGGGCGTGTGGAGTCAGCCTATTTCCACCCCCGTAAACCACTCAGATGCTGTCATTGGCTGATGATCATAGATATTCATGGATCCGTGAAATCTACATTGCCTGGCCTTGCTCATGTCATCTCTCTCTGCTTCCCCACTTTCTGATCTGTCAAATGGGACAGCAATACCCACTTGCAAGGATTTCTTTTCCTTTATTATTATTGCTTTCTTTTTAACTTTTATGTGGGAAAGAGTGAAGGCAGGAGAAGAAGGGGACAGCAGAGGATGAGATGGTTGAAGGGCATCACTGACTCCATGGATATGAGTTTGAGTAAACTCCAGAAGTTGGTGGAGCCTGGCGTGCTGCAGTCCATGGGGTCACAAAGAGTCGGACACGACTGAGCGACTGAACAACAACAGCTGATTTAGAATGTTGGGTTAGTTTCGAGTCTACAGCAAAGTGATTCAGTTGACGGACACATGTATCATTTTCCAAACTCTTTTCTCATTTGGGTTTTTACAGAATATTGAATAGAGGGACTTCCCTGGTAGTCCAGTGGTAGGGACTCCACACTTCCACTGCAGGGGGCGCAGATTCACTTGCTGGTCGGGGAACTTAGGATCTCGTATGCCACGCAGCATGGCAAAAACAACAAACAAAAAAAACAGAATATTGAGAGTTCCCTGTTATAATCAGTAGGTCCTTGTTGGTGAGGGTTTCTGAAGGTGGGGTGTAAGCAGCAAAAAGGCCGAGCACAAAGAAAACGATCTATCAAAGGTAGCCAGTCTAAAGGTCATCATCCTAAACACCACTTACAAAACTCTTCCCTGCAAAAAAGTGACTGTTTGTTCTTTGCCCAGAAGATAAGAGGACAAATAAGGACATATAAGATAAAGAACAACATTCAATCTGAAAGTTTCATTAATTCCCCAAAGAAGCTCAATATGGAAAGGGTAGAGGGGCTGCAGTAAGACTCTGAAAATGAAAAGAGGTGGGAAGACCAGGGTAAAACTGAACTCTCTTCCCATCCAAGTCTGCTCAGGCTGCCATAACGAAGCACCACAGGCTGGATGGCTTCGACAATAGAAATGTATTTACTCACAGGCTGGGAGTCGAGATCAAGGTGCTGGCAGGTTAGCTCTCCTGAAGCCTCTTTCCCAAGCGTGCAGATGGCCGCCTGCTTGCTGTGGGCTCACCTGTCCTTCCCGCGTGCTCAGGCACCCCTGGTGTCTCTGTGTGTGTCCACACTTTCTCAGTCCGACTGGATTAGGGGCCACCCTAAGGACCTCATTTTAACTTACTTCCTTATAGGCTCTGTCTCCAAAGACAATCACATTCTGAGGTCCTGGGGGTCAAGGCCTCAATATATGAACCTGGCGGGGACAAAATTAAACCCATAACACTTTTTATACCATAATCTGAAATGCTGAATTGGGTGTTCACAGAACTAAAGAATCCATGTGATGGAAACAACTCAAGAGGCCACCAACAGACAAACGGATTAAAGTGATGTGAGATATATACCACGTAAATATATCTATATTTATATATATACAGATATCACATATATAATGAGATACTACTCAGCCAAAAAGAAGAATGAAATATTGATATGTGCAGCAACATGCATGGACCTAGAGAATATTATTCTTGGTGAAATCAGACGAAGACAAATATTACATGATGTCACTAACATGTGGAATCTAGAAAATAAAATAAGTGAATCTATACACAAAACAGAAACAGATCAAGAAAACAAACTTATGGTTACTAAAGAGGGAAAGGAGGGAAGGCAGGATAATTTAGGAGTATGATATTAACATATACACACTACTATACATAACAGAGACAAGCAACAAAGGCCTACTGTACAGCACAGGGCACTATATTCAGTATCTTATAATAACCTATAACGGAAAATAATCTGAATATGTGTACATATAAATGAATCACTTTCCTGTACACCTGAAACTAACACAATACTATAAATTAACTATATTTCAATAAAAAGGAAAGATGAGTTGAAAACAGAAAAGTCTTCCTATTTTCTGTTACTCTGACTTCTCTCTACTAAAATAATTTATATTTAGATGAGGAGGAGGAGAATCCACGTGATACGGGGGAGAGATGAAGGAGCAAAGAAGTTTTGCTGGAAAGAGTTTCAGGAGTAAGGTGGGGGGAGGCATGACAGTCAACCACAAATGGTTATAGGGCAGAGGGGGTTGGCTTTATGCCCCCAAAAGAAGTGTTGGCATCAACGGCAGGAAGTTTCAGGACGGCAGACCTCCACTCCCTGCAGGGAACAACTTTCTAACAATTCACTTGCTCAGCCAAGGACCAGACTGACGGCCTGTTGCACCTTCTTTGGGGGTTAGCAAAGGCCACCCCACACGAACCTTGTAACGTGGGAGTGGGCACTACTTAGCATCACTCCACAGAGAGACCAAAGGGCCAGCCTCAGAGAGGGCAAGTGACTCAGCTAATCCAAGTCGGCACCAGGACTAGAACCCAGACCCTTGGCCTCTGAGTCTTCTGTTCTGTCAGCTCCGTAATGACAACTGCAACAAAGGCTCCAGTGACATTCTTCAGCCAGGGTGTCACAGGGAAGATTCCTGGGTTAGGAGGCCTTTGTCAATCCCTCTGACTCTAAAATCCCAGTCTAGAGGTGATCCCAGGAGAAGCCAGGGAATGGTGGGGAAGACTCCTGAGGAAAGACTCTCAACAGTGACATCAGCCTCCTCAAAATCAGCCAGAGCTCAACTATACGATATACCGGAAAAGGAAAAGTCTATGGCAATGCTAAAAAGATCAGCTGTTGCCAGGGGCCAGGGGGAAAGAGAGATGAAAAGACAGAGCACAACGGATTTTCAGGGCACTGAGGCCACCGCACGGTACTATAATACAAGTAGACACACATCACTCAGTTCAGTGCAGTCGCTCAGTCGTGTCCGACTCTTTGCAACCCCATGAACCGCAGCACGCCAGGCCTCCCTGTCCGTCACCAACTCCCAGAGCTTACTGAAACTCATGTCCATCGAGTCAGTGATGCCATCCAACTATCTCATCCTCTGTCGTCCCCTTCTCATCCCACCTTCAATCTTTCCCAGCATCAGGGTCTTTTCCAAGGAGTCAGCTCTTCGCATCAGGTGGCCAAAGTGTTAGAGTTTCAGCTTCAGCATCAGTCCTTCCAATGAACACTCAGGACTGATCTCCTTTAGGATGGACTGGTTGGATCTCCTTGCAGTTGAAGGAACTCTCAAGAGTCTTCTCCAACACCACAGTTCAAAAGCATCAATTCTTCAGTGCTCAGCTTTCTTTATGGTCCAACTCTCACATCCATACATGACTACTGGAAAAACCATAGGTTTGACTAGACGGACCTTTGTTGGCAAAGTAATGTTCATGCAACAACCAGTGGCAAGCCCTAATGTAAACAGTGGACTCTGGTGATGGTGAGTCCATGTAGGCTCACTGGTTGGAGCCAACAACCCTCTCTGGTGGGAGCTGTTGGCCTTGGGGGGCTGTGCACGTGTGGGGAGACGGGACAGATGAGAACTCTCTGAGCTTTCAGCTCCATTTTGCTATGAACTAAAACTGCTCCCTAAACCGAAACCTACTAAGAAAAGGCCAAAAACTAGCCACAAGAGGTCATCTACAGCCAGTTCACCAGTCCATGTATCAGGACTCTTAATGTCACATCCCATTCGCCCTTTAAACTTTAGGTTCATCAACTCAAAGCTACAGACATTGGAAAGTCTAGAAAGGCCCTCAGAACAATTTGTTTAACCTCATTATCTCACAGATGGGGAAGTCAAAAAAGTTTTTTCTCATTCTATCTTATTTTTCTCCAGGGAATGTAAAGGATTTAAGAGATAAGGCAATAATCGTGTTTTCTAAAAGCTTGAAATAATGTTCAAAATGATAGACACAAAAAGTTCGGTCTACCTGAAAAGCAAAGAGAGAAAGATTCTTTATGGTTGTATTAACAATAACAAAATTAAATTAAATAATTAAGACCCGGAGCAGATCAGTCATGGTGAGGTCAATACATTCATACATATGAACCGATCAAGACTTTTTAAAGCAGGTTGGCAATTCAAAGGAAGAGCTTTTTTTTAATGTTATATTTGAAACAGATATCACATCCTGAGAATTTAGCCTGAGAAAAACAAGTTTAAAAATATAGTGAAAAAGCAAAATATGCATCAAGAACTTCAAAGGAATCTTAAAATAATGATTAAAAAAGAAACACAACAAATACTCAGTTACAGGAGGATGGTTATGTAAGTGATCAGCTCACTGGAACATGTGACCACCATAAACAAGTACGGACATGATAAGGCTACTTTATTTTTTTTAATAAACTTACTTTATAAAAATGAAAAGAAAATGTCTTGAAACAGATACCACACAATTATTATCTGGTCTCCCAACTGATCTACAGAAGGCATTTAAGGAAGGGAACTAGGTCAAAAACAAAGACTAACCCCAATAGATACATTAACATGTTGCTTTACAAATCTGATTTGTAGGAAAACTAGTTGGTTACCTAGTTTTGTTGGTGGTTTTGTTTTTGCTTTTTGATGATTCTTTTTTTATTTATCAATTTACAGATATATTGGAGAAGGCAATGGCACCCCACTCCAGTACTCTTGCCTGGAAAATCCCATGAGCGGAGGAGCCTGGTAGGCTGCAGTCCATGGGGTCACGAAGAGTCGGACACGACTGAGCAACTTCACTTTCACTTTTCACTTTCATGCATTGGAGAAGGAAATGGCAGCCCACTCCAGTACTCTTGCCTGGAAAATCCCATGAGCGGAGGAGCCTGGTAGGCTGCAGTCCATGGGGTCACGAAGAGTCAGACACGACTGAGCAACTTCACTTTCACTTTTCACTTTCATGCATTGGAGAAGGAAATGGCAGCCCACTCCAGTGTTCTTGCCTGGAGAATCCCAGGGACGGGGGAGCCTGGTGGGCTGCTGTCTATGGGGTCGCACAGAGTCGGACACGACTGAAGCGACTTAGCAGCAGCAGCAGCAGCAGCAGATACATTGCTGCCCTAGTAACCTTTAGTGGCAACAAGTGAGGTTTGTTATGAAATTTTACATATCTGGTATGATTCAATGAATTGTATTATATCTAATGTTCTTTTCTGAAGTCTAACTTTTCCCTCTAGTATTTTTTTTATTTTATTGAAGTATAATTGATTTACAATGTTGTCTTTAATTGCTATACAGCAAAGTAACTCAGTTATACATATATATAGTCTTTTTCATATTCTTTTCCATTATGTTATCACAGGATACTGAATATAGTTCCCTGTACTATATAGTATGATTTTGTTGTTTGGCCTAGTTTTCAAACTAATCACAAAATCCATTTTCTTAATGATCCAGACATTTTGCCAATTCTTTCCGCTCAAAAGAAGTTCCACTGATCTCCCATTCACTGCAAACAACAAATCTCACATCAGTGTATCTCCACTGGGAGTTTGTACCCGGTATACCTACAGTTCTTCTTACCTTTGTCCATGTAGTTACTTTATAGAATTGATGTAATGTCGAAGAAAAGAAAATACAAATCTGTAGCTCTGCAAGAATTACAAATACGTAAAAAGGGCGTGAAAAGATGGATAAGAAAGAACAAAGAAAAACCAGAAGCAACAATGCACTCCTACAGTAGCAACATGCAGAATGTTTCTTTTTAAATATACTTGATTGTTCTTACAGGACACAGTTGGGAGGTGAAACCAACTATGGTCCGTTTCAACTATGGTTTGTTTCTTACAACAAACATACAGTAAATAAAAATATACTTTAAAGAGTAAGCTGATCCATGCAACCCAAAGTTCCTTTAATAGCCTCGTGCATGCTAAGTCACTTCAGTGTCCAACTCTGTACAACCTCATGGACTGTAACCCTTCAGGCTCCTCTGTCCATGGGATTCTGCCATCGCAGAGACTTGGACCCTTATCTGATCTCAACCAGCAACTTGAGATTTCACTTTCCCTAGAGCCAGTGGCCTTCATCCCTCGCTCTGTGGTCATCTGCAATTAATGCTCTGGTCTCAACCCCACATGTTACAAGTCATCCATCAAGGAATATGCTTGTCCCGAGTCTCTCCTGCGTCCAGACCTTTACCACCTTAGGTGTCTCATCCTACAGCGACAGCCCACCATTTGGCAAAGAGCAGAACACCATGCCTGTATACTGACTGTGCAACGGTATAAGCTGGGGGCAAGTGTATCCTAACGTTCATCAAGCTCCTCCACAGAGATGCTGTGGACAAAACCAAGACCAGTTTGGCTGAGACCCTGACTTTAAGAAGGATGGATCCTTCCATGAAGAACCTCTTTCCCATGAGGTCCCACTGTGGGCTGGTTTCACCTCCCAACAACAGTGCATTCTCCTGAGGGCACAGAACTTCCACTTCCTGCTATTTCTACCAGCCCACATCCCTCACTAGACAGTGAAGGACAGGGAAGCCCGGGGTGCTACAGTCCATGGAGTCACGAAGAGTCAGACACGACTGAGTGACCAAACAACAAGCCCCTCACTGTCACCCTCGGGCTCTTTCAGTATTTCCTGCACAGTGTCCAGGTATAAATTCCTAAATTCCTCCCCTGTCCATCTGCAGGCGACATCTTGGGCTGCTTTGCCCCAAGCCCCCAGGAGCCCTTACAAAGTCCAGGTGCAGAAAAGCCCACGTCAGCATTAAAGACATATTGGGGCAATGCTCTTGGACTTTGTTTTCTGGTTCCTGTTTATCTGCTGGCTCCAAACTGTGTGCCTGACTGCACATTCACCACTATGGACTGAATATCTGTATCCTCCAAAAACTCATCCTTTGACGTACCGGGGGTAGGGTGGGCGGGAAGGGAGATAATTAGATTTAGATGAGGTCAAGACGGTGGAGGCCCCATTATTAAATTAACGTCCTTATAAAAGGAGGACGAGATGAGAGCTGCACATGCACTAAGGAAAAGCCCTATGAAATCACAACCAGGAAGAAGGCTCTCCACCAGAACCTGACCGTTCGAGCACCCTGATCTCAGGACCTCCGGCCTCCAGAATGGTGAGAAATAAATGTGAGCTGCTTAATCCACCTACTCAAACTAAGACACCCACCCATCTTCCCCCTCTGAGAGCAAGCTGTCTCATTTTGGCTAATGGTATAGCACCAACTTCATTCTGGCTGAGACTGCTCCCAGTAACACCGTGTTCTTGCCAATGGGGTCCTTAGGGAATATGCTTGTCCCGAGTCTCTGCTGAGACCAGACCTTTACCACCTCAGGTTTCTCATCCCCCTGCGACAGCCCACCATCTTGGCAAACAGCAGAACACCATCTTTTCACCATACTGACTATGGAATGTTATAAGTTGGGGGCAAGTGTATCCTAACGTACATCGAGCTCCTCCACAGAGGCGCGATTGGCAAAACCAAGCTCAGTTTGGCTGAGATCCTGACTGCTAAGTGTCTGCAATCTAGGGTCAACCCCACCTTCATGCCCTCTCTGTATATCCCAGAATCCACACATTTTCCTCGGAAAACTAGGTAACTGTTCTGTCTTTGGGGCTTCTCTTCAGTTGCTATTGGGAGTGTACGATGACTTCTAATTTCCAGCACCATGGTAACAGCTTGCCATTTGGAGCCTGAACACTTAGTGAAATTTCCAGCTGGGCCTCCCCCTTTGGTTCTTTGGGCTAATCATGAACCTTTCCAAGCCATGGCTTTTTTTGGCTATAGTGCACTTAGGAGGACCTTTCTTGAAGTGACTGTGAAATCCAAATGACATTAAATTTTTGAGAAGACTTCCAAGGAGGGGGAAAAATATAGTGCCTGCAATCTAGGAAACAACGTGAGGCAGACTATGATAACACTTCTATATAAAAAAGCCATTAAGGACTTCCCTGGCGGTCCAGTGGTTACGACTGGACTGCAGGGGTCCAGGTACAACCTCTGCTCAGGGATCTAAGATCCTGCAAGTCACACAGCACAGCCAAAAAATAAAGCACTGTTAAACACTAAAACATCGAGGAGACGATATAAAGATGGCTGATTTCGACCAGCCCTGGAAGAAGGACTAGCAAAAATTGGAATAGTCCGTATCTAGAGACAGTGTGAACATATATATATATATATATACATATAAAAGAGAGAATAGGATATATTCCAGAGCAAAGAGGACTCCTGTTTCACTGGCTCTAAGCATTTGAGAAAGGAATCCTGAGAGATGAAATGGGAAAGCAGGGCTGGGGCCAAAGGGTAAGTTTAAAACACATGGTGACATAGCAGAGCTAAGCGCTAAGAAAGTCACGTTTCTCAGCAGTAAATACACACCCGTGTTATGCATTCTCAAGTGACTTAAGCAGGCAGTCTAATGGGGTGGTCGCACACACTTGTGGGCTGAATGGTGTCCCCCCAAAATACATCTTTAAGCTTTGATCTGTAGTAACTACGAATATGATCTTAATTGGACATTCGATCTCGGCAGATATAACCAAGTCAGGGTGACATTAAACAGGATTAGGATGGACCCTACAGCCAACACCAGTGCCTTAACAAGAGAGGAGGAGATTCGGAAAGAAACACAGAGCCACAAAAGAAGACGACCGTGAGAAGGAGGCTGAGACTGTACTGAGGCTGGCAGAAGCCCAGGAACGCCAAGAGCCAGCAGAAGCTGGAAGAGGCAAGAAAAGATTCCCCCCTGGAACCTTCAGAGGGAACGTGGCCCTGAGGCCATCTTGATGTTGAACTTCTGGCATCCAGAACCACCAGAGAATCAATGAGTCTTGTCTGAGGTCATCCACTCGAGGCACCTTTTACTAGTAACCCTAGAAAACAAATGCAAATATGAATTAAGCTTGACTTAGAAACAATCAATGTTTTAGGGCCTTCAGAGAAGACGGGATAGTACGTGAACTAGGAGGTGATCCCAGAGAAAAACTGAGATCATGAGACACAGCCACGACTGAACTGTGGATGTTAAGACCACTGGCTAAGAGGAGGGGACTATAAAGAAAGGGACGCAGTCAACCCTCAAGGGTCAACCACTTTCTGATGACTGAAGGTCTGGGTTCAATCCCATCCTGAAAAGATCAGTCAACAATGGCGCTAATCCACCCATTGACATTTAATCACTGGGCTTCTTGGCTGCCCCAGAGGGCTTTCTAATCTTTGTTCATTCCAGGCCTGAATCCACAGTCCTACGGTCCTTACTTTTGAGAGGGCACTTTGCTCTTTAATCCCCATGTTTAAGTGGATTACAAAAAAATACAATTTGGGAGATTAAGCTTCTACTAGTCACCACCTACCCAAAGATGAATGTGGATTTAATCAATATAATTTTTTTATTATACAAGTAACCCCTAATGATTATAAAATCTTTCAGTTTGAGAAAAGTATGCCTAAGAAAATAAGATTCCCCCTAATGTCAATACAAAAAGACACTCATTGTTGCTATTTCGCTATATTTACCTGATGTAATTAAGAGAAATACTTTATAATTAAAGAAAAAAAAATTGAGGATGAGTTATTTATCATCCAGACAAAGAAAATGTGAGGGAAAAGAACCCCACAGAACATCTGAGAAAAATCAAGAGTGAGCCAGGTAATCAAAGGCCATTAACCATTTTAACACTGCTAGAGGTCAGAGCGGAGAAGGCAAAGGCACCCCACGCCAGTACTCTTGCCTGGAAAATCCCATGGACAGAGGAGCCTGGTAGGCTGCAGTCCATGGGGTCTCTAAGAGTCCGACACAACTGAGCGACTTCACTTTCACTTTTCACGTTTATGCATTGGAGAAGGAAATGGCAATCCACTCCAGTGTTCTTGACTGGAGAATCCCAGGGACGGGGAAGCCTGGTGGGCTGCCGTCTATGGGGTCGCACAGAGTTGGACACGACTGAAGCAACTTAGCAGCAGCAGCAGCAACAGAAGTCAGAGAGATCTGATTCAAATGAAAAGAAGAAATTCAGAAACATGACTCTCACAGCATCCTTAAGTTAGTTATAATGTTCAAGGCATTAAACTATTCAACTTGACGCCTTATTAAGCTCTTCAGTTCAAAAATCTACCAAATAACTTTTTCAAGATGGAAACCTTAAAGTTTAAGGTTCATTAAGATCTTTTGGCAAGAGTTCCATTTTTTCCAAAGTTATGGTTTCCTAGCAACCATAACACAGCAACCAAGAACTATATCTTATGGCCTTGGTACCAGTCTCCCCAAGGCCTATATGTATAGGCCTGGACATGTAACCCTTGACTGTCTTAGCTATGGCTGGGCTTCGGAATGCTGGAGGGGCTGGGTCCATATGTTGTAATAGAATCCAGACACTATACACTGCTGGTTGCTAGCAGGCCCATAAACTCACTTATCCTGACATAGATGGGATTCAGAACTGCTGTATCACAGGCTAAGAAGGCAAAGATTAAAATTAAAATTAAATTAATTAAAATTAAAATTCAGAGTTTATATGTAAGCTCACATAAGCTCTGTTAACTAGTTTCAGTATAAAGAAAGGCTCATTCACTTGGATCTCTAAAGATTCAGAGGTCCTAAGACTAACCTAACAACATTGATCAAAAAAGTCCAACTAGTTTTGACCCCATTTCTTCCAAGAAAGAGGAGGTCATTTGGGTGCTTTCTTATTTGAAGTGAGCTGAAATCATGCCGCAGGCACCCACAAACCTTTTCTTTAAAGTAATTTAAATGGTTTGATACAACTGGTGAGAGGTCACAGGACCAAAGTTGCAGGCGTTCAGTCCCCAAATTAAAGCAATTAACTGTCAGGGAAGTGAAGAAAAGAAAAAAAAAAGGAAAAACAAAACCACTGGGTGATTTGTTAACTTGTTTGGTTAAGCAAAAACCATAGCTGGGAGGCTTTAATTTTTTAAATGACAATGAAATGTTAAAGTTCAATTTATATAATTGAAATAATTTCTAATCATAAAGATTTCAAAGTGAGATGATTCCAACACTCATAATACTTTTCTATAATAAAACTGTACAGTAGATCTTGCACTGCACTTGGAACATTTTTTTCTGAAAATATTTTTCACGCTCAATAAATTACTTAAGAAGAGTAACATTATAATGATCAGCCTGCAAATATTTTTCCTTCCATAACATGAATCACAGCAGAATTCAGGATACAGTCATTAGCAACATCCGGAAGTCATTAAAAAGATGAACTTAAGCACAGAGAAGCCCCAAATGCCTGAAAATGTTATCCAATATCTTAAAACTCTCTACCCAAAAAAAAGAAAGATACTCAAATCTAATTTTCGCTAAAATATGACCAAAATGTTTTAAATAACCAAAATAACCTGATGTCTCAAGATATTTCACTTCCAAATACCTAAACAACACAGGCAACTATCCTAAGTAAAGAAACTTAAATGTGTGGATCTCTAATAATACGTGTGTCTTTTGAATGCAGTGTTACTCAACCTCAGCACCATTGACTATGGACCAGAAATTCGTTGTCTGAGGGACTGACCCCTGCATTGCAGGATGTTACCAACATCCTTGGATTGTACCACTTAGATGCCGGAGATGTCTTTGTATCTAGGTAGATGCTCGATACTTCCCCAGTGTTGTGCTTAGTCTCTCAGTCATGTCCAACTCTTTGTGACCCCATCGACTGTAGCTGGCCAGGCTCCCCTGTCCATGAGATTATCCAGGCAAGAGTACTGAAGTGGTTGCCATTTCCTTCTGCAGGGGATCTTCCCAACCCAGGAATAGAACCCAGGTCTCCTGCACTGCAGGCAGGTTCTTTACTGTCTGATCCACCTGGGAAGGTAGGTAGATGCTAGATACTTCTCCAGCAGAACAACCTAAAATATCTCCAGACATTTCCAAATGTTGCCCGGTGAGCAAAACTGGCCCCAGTTCTTAACGAATATAAGAACCTAATATAACGCAGTGATAAATATTTCAACCAGCAAAAAAAATGTATCACCCAAAAGTTGATACCCAAGGCAGTTCCCTTCAAATTACTTTGCAAAAATATACCCTTCTGCAACTTTGGTAAAGAAATAACTGATTCATTCACACACTTTTTAAAGTAAATGAAATAATTGCTCTTTTTTAATGTGATATCAGAGAATTAAAAATGTCCCCAGTATTTCTTTTCTCAATCTATCAGTTAAGTCATTCCAGTATAACTACAGAAAATATAAAACTAGTATAACCTGGAGTACAACGTTGACTTAGTTATTGTCAGAGTCATAACTAAGCAAACATCTTTATTGACCTTCAGCTTTTCAAAAGCAAACCATATGTAAAGGATGCCATCGGAAGAGTGAAATGGTGACTCACCGAAAGAAGAAAATTTTACAAACCATACATCTAATAAGGTACTTATATCAAGAATATGCAAAGAATCCTTATGATTTAATAAAGAGACAGAAACCAAATTTTAAAATGAGCAAAAGGTCTAAATAGACATTTCTCTGAAGAAAATACACTATTCACCAATGAGCACTTGAAAAAATGCTCAACACTGTTATGTATCAGGGAAATGCAGATCAAAATCTAAAGGCAGTATTTCCTCTCAGCCTCGAAGATGGCTAAAATCAAAAAAATTAATAATAAATGCTGGCAAGGATATGAGAAATTAGAATCCTCATTCATTCACTGCTGATAGGAATGTAAGATGTTTCGGTTACTTTGGAAAACAATCTAGCAGCTCCTCAGAAATTTACATAGAATTATCATACGACCCAGCAATTCCACTCCTAAGTATATGCCAAAAAGAATTTAAAACAAGCATTCCAACAAGTATTTGTACACTAATGTTTACAGCAGGAATTATGCACAATAGTTACGAGGTAGAAACACCCAAATGCCCATCAACTGATGAATGGATGTAAATAAAATGTGATATATCCATACAAAGAAACGCTACTCATCAATAAAAAAGATCGAAATGCTGGGACTTTCCCGGTAGTCCAGGGGCTGAGACTCCAAGCTCCTACTGCAGGAGCCCAAGTTCAATTCCTGGTCAGGGAACTAGATCCCACATGCCCCAACTAAGATCTCACATGCTTCAACTGAGCTCTCACGTGCTTCAACTGAGACCTGGTGCAGCCAAATTAAATAAATAAATATTTTTTAAAAAACCAGAATGAAGTACAGGCATGCCACAACCGGGAAGGCCCTTGAAAACAATATGCAAACTGAAAGAAGACAGCCGTAAAAGACCATACATTACATGACCCGGTCCATATGCGATGTGCAGAGTAAGCAAGTCTAGAGACACGAGCACAATAAAGCACAGAAACGGTGTAGACCTAACAGAAGCAGAAGATATTAAGACGAGGTGGCAAGAATACACAGAAGAACTGTACAAAAAAGATCTTCACGACCCAGCTAATCACCATGGTGTGATCACTCACCTAGAGCCAGACATCCTGGAATATGAAGTCAAGGAGCCTTAGAAAGCATCACTACAAACAAAGCTAGTGATGGCATTCCACTTGAGCTATTTCACATCCTAAAAGATGATGCTGTGAAAGTGCTGCACTCAATATGCCAGCAAATTTGGAAAACTCAGTAGTGGCCATAGGACTGGAAAAGGTCAGTTTTCATTCCAATCCCAAAGAAAGGCAATGCCAAAGAATGCTCAAACTACTGTACCATTGCACTCATTTCACATGCTAGCAAAGTAATGCTCAAAATTCTCCAAGCCAGGCTTCAACAGTACATGAACTGTAAAGTTTCAGATGTTCAAGCTGGATTTAGAAAAAGCAGAGGAACCAGAGATCAAATTGCCAACATCCATTGGATCGCAGAAAAAGCAAGAGAATTCCAGAACATCTACTTCTCCTTCACTGAATATGCCAAAGCCTTTGACTTTGTGGATCACAAGAAACTGGAAAATTCTTAAAGACATGGGAATACCAGACCACCTGAACTGCCTCCTGAGAAACCTGTATGCAGGTCAAGAAGAAACAGTTAGAATCAGACATGGAACAATGGACTGGTTCAAAATTAGGAAAGGAGTACCTCAAGGCTGTATATTGTCACCCTGCTTATTTAACTTATATGCAGAGTACGTCATGAGGAATGCTGGGCTGGAAGAAGCACAAACTGGAATCAAGATAGCCAGGAGTAATATCAATAACCTCAGATACACAGATGACACCACCCTTATGGCAGAAAGTGAATACCTAAAGAGCCTCTTGATGAAAGTGAAAGAGGAGAGTGAAAAAGTTGACTTAAAACTCAACATGCAGAAAACTAAGATCATGACATCCGGTCCCATCACTTCCTGGCTAATAGATGGGGAAACAATGAAAACAGTGACAGATTTTATTTTCTTGTGCTGCAAAATCACTGCAGATGGTGACTGTAGCCATGAAATTAAAAGACGCTTGCTGCCTGGAAGAAAAGCTATGACCATCCTAGACAGCTTATTAAAAAACATTACATAAATGCTTAATGTAAAATGCATAATATAAGAAGCATACATTACTTTGTCAACAAAGGTCCATATAGTCAAACCTATGGTTTTTCCAGTGGTCATGAATGGATGCGAGAGTTGGCCCATAAAGAAGGCTGAGCACCAAAGAATTGATGCTTTTGAACTGTGGTGTTAGAGAAGACTCTTGAGTCCCTTGGACAGCAAGGAGATCCAACCAGTCCATCCTAAAGGAAATCAGTCCTGAATATTCATTGGAAGGACTGATGTTGAAGCTGAAGCTCTAATACTTTGGCCACCTGACGGGAAGAGCTGACTCATTGGAAATGACCCTGATGCTGGGAAAGACTGCGGGCAGGAGGAGAAGGGGACGACAGAGGATGAGATGGCTAGATGGCATCACCGACTATACGAACAAGAGTTTGAGCAAACTCTGGGAAATGGTGAAGGACAGGGAAGCCTGGCGTGCTGCAGGCCATGGGTCACAAAGAGTCAGACACGACTGAGTGACTGAACAGCAACAAATAGGGACAGAAAATAGACCCGTGGTTACTGGAAACTGGCTGGACGGGTGGGGAAGGGAAGTGGTAACAGGGATGGGTTTCTTTTGGAGGTAATGAAAATATTCTAAAATTGATGTCTGTTCAATTCTGCAAGTATACCAAAAACCACTCAACTGTATACTTTAAAGAACTGAATTGTATGGTATGTATTATTGTTGTTCCGTCGCTAAGTCGCATCCAACTCTTTGCAACCCCATGGACTGTAGCCTGTCCATAGGATTCTCCAGGCAAGAATCCTGGAGTGGGTTACCATTTCCTTCTCCAGGGGATCTTCCCGACCCAGGGATCGAACACACATCTCCTGCATTGGCACGCAAGTTCTTTTACCACTGAGCCACCAAGGAAGTATACATTAGTTGACCCAAACGTTTGTTTGGATTTTTCCATAAAATGGTACAGAAAAACCCGAACGGCCTTTTTGGCCAACCCAATAAATCATATCTTAATAAATCCATTATCAAAAAATAGAGAAAGCACAGAAAGCTTCATCATCTTTATCGTGCTTACAGAACAGTCTCATCAACCCTGACAACTGACAGAAGAGGAGGTAAAACAGGAAGGGATGTTGAGAGGTCCAGACACTGACATCCTCATTTTACAAAGGGAAAGGCGGTAGAGGGCACTGTCAATGGGTGATGGAACTGAATCAGTCTAAGTAACAGAAAGATTGAACTATAAATGTAAGCATCAAACATCTGGAGAATAAAGGAAAGAAGACACAACAAGTAAGCTAAACTGTCTTTTGTCATAACAGGAAGTCAGACAAAAATGGCATAAGCAGATTACATAGCAATATAAAGATAATCAGCAGAGGAGCTAAAAGCAGAAATGAACGAAAGTGATCACTGCTGGAGAGTGCAGGAGTGGGTGGGAGAAAAACAAAACAGAACATGTTTTCCACAACAAGCTCATCTTTTCCCTTAGTTTGCTCATGCGACATGGGATTATTACTTTGCACATCGTTTTTAGAAACAAATCAAACTTGGCATTACTTGAACAGAAGGATCCTCGTGAAAGAAGGCGTGTACTTGGCATCAGGAAGAATACTGTGGTCGATCACCGTCAGTGATTTCAATATATTACAGCAAAACTGACTCAAGTTTTATAGCCAAAGACTGCATCCTTAGTAAGCCGATTTGGAAATGTAACATGTTAGACCCTTAAGAGAATAAGAAGCACACACAGAGTCCCTACCCTCTCTGTGGCAGTTAAGAAGAATCATTAAGTCAAAGCTTCACCATGGCAAGAGTATTTTAAAAGTCCTAACAACTTCTGGATTACCCGATAAACATCTGAACGGTAAAGTTCAAAAGGTAAAGCATCTGCCTGCAATGCGGGAGACCCAGGTTCAATCCCTGCATTGGGAAGATCCCCTGGAGAAGGAAATGGGAACCCACTCCAGTACTCCTGCCTGGAAAATCCCATGGTCAGAAGAGCCTCGCAGGCTACAGTCCGTGGGGTTGCAAACAGTCAGACATGACTGAGCGACTTCACTTTCAACAACTTCTGGATCCAAAGACATCTTAGATGAGAGAAGGCACATGGGGCATTATTCTCCCTGCACAGCTTGAAGGCACTTATTTAGTTTTTAAAATGGAGTGTAGTTGCTTTACAATGTTGCGTTCGTTTCTGCTATACATTAAAATGAATCATCTATGTGTATACACATATCTCCCTACTTCTTGAACCTCCCTCTCCCTCAAGGTCATCACAGAGCACGGAGTTGAGCTCCCTGCATTGTACTAGCTGTCTGTTTTACACATGGCAGTGAAGGCATTTTAAAAACCAAAAGGTGAATATGGAGGCTGATGCCACCAGAACAGAGCAGGATTTGCCATCTGGGAAGTACGACCCACAGTTACTTAAACATACTCAGGGTGACAACTCTTGACGCTTGGGACTCTGGATTCCAGACAGCCACACCAGGGCACTTTTGAGAATGGCAGGTGGCAGAATCAGCCATGACACCAGGGCTCAGGCACAACCAAGAGTGACCAGGGTACCCAAGCAATCTAGGGGCCTTATAGGCATGGAAAGCGATGCCGTGGTTATCAGATCCCAGGGGGCTACAGCATGAGAAAGAATTTGACCCCCATGTTCCCACTCCAAGGATAAGCTTGTGTATGTGAGGAGATCAGGAGGTACACTCCCTTGGTGGCCCACGGGTTAGGACACCACCCTGTCACTGCTGAGGACCCAGGTTCAACCCCTGGTGAGGAAACTAAGATTCCACAAGCCACTGCTGGTAGCCAGAAAAAAAAAAAAAAAGACCAAAACTATCACATTAGCTCAGCAGTTGGGTCAGACTCCTGTTAAGTCCAAAAAAAAAAAAAATGCACATCTGAATGTCATGATGAGACTAAGCCCATAGTTCTCACTCTCTCAAACACTGTCCTAAAAGCAGGTGGGAACTATCTAATGAGGTCCTGACTGATCTAGACGTTCCAGCTTGAAATCTCGTGCCCGAAATGCAACCAAGAGCTCCCTGACCAACACAGGAGAGCCATCTGGGTCAAGAGAGATCTTGTCCCCAGGATCTGAGAAACCCTGATGGTCAGGTTTTGGGCTGGAATCTCTCTCCCAAAGACCTCTGGGGATGGGGTGGGAAGGGGGGGCAAAGCAGATCCCCCCTCCTAAGGGCCCTTCAGGCTCAACCTGCAGACCTCAGGCCCACCTCCTCTTCTGAAAAGCGAGCACTGGGGACTTCCCTGGTGGTCCACTGGCGAAGACTCTGTGCTCCCAAGGCAAGCTGCCCAAGTTCGATCCCAACCAAGGAACTAAGATTCCCACGTGGCACAAGTGAAGATCCGCATGCTGCAACTAAAACCCAGTGCAGAAAAATAAATAATAAATATTTTAAAAAAGAAAAGGAGAGCGAGCATTGGATAGAAAACCCCATCCACCCCATTTCCGTGGTCCTGACAGCTCCACAGGGGAGATTCCCAAACCCAGGACTCCCCCTGACTTCCTCACCTCTGGGGCCGACCTGGGGACTTTTTCTAGCTCATCATCCCTGCCACAGACAGCAGAGGAAGCCAGGAGCAGGAACCAGAATGAATCTGAGTTTAAAAGGTTAGCCCCTCCTGGCCCAGGAGGCGGGTACTCGGGCGACAGAAGGGCAGCCACTGAGAAGGCAGGATATCCTGCCTCCTCCCAGGGCACAGAGAACTGTGTTTGGGGTTTTTAAGGACAAGCAACTAACTCTCCTTCACCTAATTCCCCATCCACTCCTCACCCATCCCAAGCCAAGCTCAGTCCCAGGCCCACAGTCTCCCAACCACCTACCTCCTCACTCATCTGTTTATTCATCAATATACTTATCCTTTAGTCTGTAATAAAATTCTGCTGTAGAAGCTGGAACTAAATAATCAGGGTGGTGGGGGGGGTTGTTTCGTTTTTTAACCAAAGACAATGTCCCCCTCCCTTTCATCTCTCCTCCTTCAAAGCAGCCCGAGCCAGAACACACGTGGTACCTTCCTGCTCGGTTCCAAACTGCTACACCCAAATCTCTCTGTATGGAAAGAAACCCTGTGACAGCGCCAAGACTCGGAGGGCCTTGGGCTATTCAGAAAGCGCTCAACTAAAAGCACCTTTCCTCCCACAGGACTGCTCACTGAATCATGACTCTTTGTTCAGCATCCTTCGGATGTACACAATTGACTGGCTCTTATATTGTGCCAGGGTTTTGTTCTGGTTGTGTTTTTCTTCTTTCTTGCTGCTATTTCAATGAACTGAGACCCCACTTGCAGTCAAATGCCAGGCTCTAAACTCAGGCTCAGTCCAATGAGGGAAGAATCTCTCCCTACCTGGCAAGAGCTCCAACGTCTTCTAGAAGAATCTCACAGGAGTCTGGGAGGAATCTCTGCATACCCACAGTCTAGGCCTCTACGGATGGCTTAATGAGCTCCCTGGAGACCATAGGAACAGTGAAAGTCTTGTGCTGGAGGGTTGTGGAGGTTGGGAAGGGGATGGAAGGGAAAAACCCGCCTGCTAATATTTTGTACCTTTTACACTAGAGCATTGTTTTCTTTTCCAAAAATTCTGTTCCTGCCTGAGTACTGCTTTATTTTTTTAATTCCTCCTTTATTTACTTTTTTAAAAGTTTTTATTTAAGTGATTGGCTTACAATGATGACAGAAAAAAATTTTAATAGGAATTACTAATTACATAAAACCAGATATTTAGAGATGAAATGTGAGTCATGAAAAACCGAAGAACTGTGCTGGGGACCTTGCAAATCTGTTTTTCTCTCATCTTATATGGAGGAGAAAAAAAAGGGAGAACATAATTCAGAAATATTCTACCCATTTGCTAAATTTAGAAAAGAAAATGAGTATGTACATATGCGTGTATGTAATACATACACACACATATACACATACATTGCCAATGAAACACTGTTTTACATACAGGAGTCCACAATGACATATGTACACTATCATGTGTAAAATAAATAACTAATAGGAAGCTGATGTAAAACACAGGGAGGCCAGTGTGGTGTTCTGTGATGACCTGGAGCGGGGCGGGGGGGTAGGGGGGGGGATGATGAGAGAGGGGAGGGAGGCTCAAGAAAGAGGGGATTTATTTGGATTTATTTATAATTATGACCGATTCACATTGTCGTAGGGCAGAAAGAAACATTGCAAAGCAATTATACTCCAATTTAAAAACTTTTTAATAACATAAAAAAAAGATACAGGAGTCCAAACGACTGGACAGAGTGAAAATAAGGATCTTTCTCAACCACAAGCCCAAACCTGCTGGGATTCAGGAATCCCCCAGGATTCTGCGCACTGCTCACAGGAATCAAATTCTCTCTGCCCGCTCACCCCCGTGCCTCGTGTACTCTCAGCAGATGTTCCCCTCCATCACTGGCTTCTGGGCAAGAACTGGACTGGTTTCCCACCCCACGCTCTTACCTGCTTTTCTCATTTGGGAAAGCACAGTCTTGAACTTCACCACCTATTCAAGTGCTGTCTCACAGGCAGTAAGCAAGCTCCTTGCAACGCAGAAAGGAAGGGAGAGGGGTTAACAGGCACAGCTAGCTGGCGCTCAGCAAAGCTTTCGGGATAAATTCCTGCCCCAGCACTCCAGAAGGCCTGGGGTTCCACCCATCCACAGAACTGCAGGAATTTGCGGGGGGATGGAAGGAGTTAGACCAGCATCAAGACTCCTTTCTGGTTTGGGGGGCACTGGGAAGAGTGGGGAGCTGGGAGGGACAACTGCAGGGGGACAGGAGAGGAAGTCTTTGCCCGAGCTCTTTGGATGCACATTAGACTGAAGTTGACTTGTCAGCTAAGGAGATCTCCTAACCACGCGTTCCCTTTAAATTCTAGGCCCCCCACTGGTTTGAGCCCCAGACAGCAGCAGGGGGCAAAGCTGCCTTCAAGCATCCCTAAGGACCAGAGAATTCCCAGAACAAGTGCAGGAAGGGTCAGAATCATTTCTGCAAGTGGAACTTCAAATGGGTTATAACATTTATGCCTTGGCATCTAGCAATAATGCCACACTCCTATATCTGCTTAGGGTGACAAAGGCAGGCCCCGGGGGCAGAGGTTGTGGGGAACATTCCCTGTGGGCTTCTGCCCCCACTGGACAACCTGCAAGTCCCTCCCCCACCCTTAGTTTTTGTTTGTTTGTTTGCTTGCTTGCTTGTAATGGCCCCTGGGAACTACATTCAAATGAGGTGTTATGGCACCCAGCTCAATAATTTACCCCAACAGGCAAAAGAGTGTTGAAACCAGAAGCATTCTTTTTTCCATTATCTTATTCTGTAGCCAAACCCGAGATTGTCTTTTTCAAACTACTTATTCATCTGATTATGGACAGGTTTTCCCTTGTTTTTGTTTTTCCTGTACACAGCGGCTTGTCTCTTCGCCTGGAGGAAATCAGCAGCGCTCAGCTGGTGGACCAGAGGAAAAACAAATCAAAACCCATTGACAGCATTTTGCAGATACTCAATGAAATCAGTTCTCCTCTTCCACATTCCCGAGTCAGACAACAGCCTCCTCCTAAGGTATATTTATCTTCCATGCAAAGATAATTACCTAGCAACTTCGGTGTTTACCCCTCCAAGACAACCTGGCTGGCAGAACTCTTTATGGCAGGGTACAAAAGAGCACGTTCCAGAAACTAGCTGTTTAACAAACTTCTGCCACAAGACTCAGCTCAAATTTCACTTCTACCAGGAAGTGTTCCTCCCTGCCTCCAGGTATCTCTTTGTTCAAACCTCCCTCCATCCGGGTATTATTCACTTTGCACAGCAGCCATTGGTTCAGCAGCAGACTCTTCCCACTTGGACAAGGTTGCCTCCTCCAAACACAGGCCTGGGTCACAGCATAACCTCAAGGAAGAAGGAAGGAAGGAGAAACAACTAAAAGGTATCGGGGAAAAAAATTTAAAAAGAAAACCTAATGGAAATGCAAAAAAAAAAAAAAAAAAGCCCTAAGGGATTAGATAAGTAGAGTGAAATCTAAGGTCAAGTAAAACAAGCCCGGTTTGAAGCTCACAAGGGCGATCCTACACGCTTTTTAAAATGAAACAGGAGTTGGGAGACTGGAGAACTGCAGCAAGAGTGAGAGATGCGCGGCCATCCTCTGCAGCAGATTCGCTCTAACAGGGAAATATTATTCCAGGGTCTTCTCTGGCGTAACTGCCAGTTGATTTATACTGGCCTTTAATCCCCGCCCCCACAAACGTGGACACTCATTATCCCCATTCTACAGACCCGGAAACTGAGACTCAAGGAGACTAAAGTCGCTCGGTCTGGAACAGATCACCCAGCTCGTGGGTGACGCTGAGCAGGCACTAGAAGCCAGGTTTTTTGTTTTGTATTTTTTTTAACCTCAGTGCTCAGGCTCTCAATCTGCTCCAGCTCAAACAAAGTGGATGCCAAGTCAGCACGCGTGGGTAACCCGATCCGGACTGCTCTGACTCAGGAATGCCCCACAGCTGCTCCGCGGGGCCGCGTGGGTACTACTGAAACGGGCACCGATTGGCCAGCGTCCCCAAGGGCTCGCGCGTCCTTCAAGACTTGCCAACATGCAGGAAGAGGGAGACTCATTATCAACCTGGGCCGGCTCGGGGACGAGGCCAGACGATGCTACTGGAAGGGAGGTGAGCTTGGCTCCATCAGCGCCCCGACGGCGGCCAAACTGAGAGGGCCTCTGGTGTAAGGGGCCTGGGAGCGCCGTGCGCAGCGGGGACAGGGCACGAAGGCGCCGTCTGGGCGTCTATTCCCCCGCAGCATCTCAACCAGAAGGCCTGGGGAGGGGGCGTCACCTGACAGCATGCACCAACTTCTCCTAGCTCGGAGGGGGCGCGCGGCAGCGGCCGGGGCCGGGGGAGCGCTGCGCGAGGCTCTTGCCCAATAGCGAGGTCTGTAAACAAAAGCGGGGCCCCACGCGGGGCCCTCAGCTGGGCGATGAGCCGCGCGGCGCAGCAGCATCCGAACGACCGGGCCCGTAGGGGAGCGAGGCGGGACCGCGATCCCGAGCGGGGACCCGATGCACAGACCCCAGGATCCCGCTCCCGGATCCGTCATTGTCTGCGCGCGCGCAGAAGGCCGCGTAAATGTCTGCTCCCGGGTCCACCGGGGTTCCCCGGCCCTGTGTGCCGATCCCCCAGGCTCTCCGCCCCACGAGTCGGGTCCCGAGCGTAGCAGCGATCGCAAAGGTGAGCGCCCAGTCAGCGTCGCGGAAAACCCAGGCCTGGCGGGGTGCACAAGTCAGGGACGCAAACACACACACGAGACACACGCAAGCACACGCACGCCCTCCCCGAAGTTGATAAAAAAAAAATCAGCCGACACATACAAAGTGCCGTCGTCGCCGCAGGTCAGCGCTGACCTCCCGCTGCCGGGAAGACCGAATGCCAACGCCTGGACACTGACACTTCCATTCGGCGCCAGGCACCTGGGCGCCACTGCCCGTCTCCCTCCGGACTGCTCCCTCGAGCGATGGATGTCTCCCTTGCTTCCCTCTCCAGCTCCCCACCTCCCTCCCCGAGTGTGGGAAACGTGAAAACAATACGAGCAAAGCCCGATCGGGGGGGAGCTAGGACCCGCCGGGAGCCCCAATGTGCAGCGGGGAGACTGGGGTCAGAACGTGCCCGTCACAGGCAGAGGGGCTCCGGGCGTCCTCATCGCCGTCCCCTCCCGGTTAGCGCCAGCCAGCCAGCCAGCCAGCTCTCCCTCCCCAGGCTCGCGGTACTCACCCCCCGACGCTCGTCCAGGATCTCGGCCACGGAGCCAGGGACAATGCGGGGCCGCCGGGCTCCGGGGGGCTGCGGGCGCGCCGAGGCGTTCGCCGCGCTGCAGAGCTGCGCGCCCGACGGCGGCGGCGCTGCGAGAGCCCAGCTGCGCTCGGAGCGGGCCCCCCTGCGCGGTCCGCCAATGGGAGCCGTCACGGTGCCTCTGCCGGAGGCTTTAGGGGGCGGGGCCACGGATGCCCGTGGGAAACCAGGCTCCGATTGGGCCACCTGACCATCGCTCCGCCTCCAGCCGGCCAATCAGAGGCGGCGGATACAGGAGCGGGGCGTTCGGAGTTGGGCTCCAGCGCTCCAGCAGGCGCACGCTGGGTACCCGGGCGGCATCGCCTCCCCTCCGCGCGCGCGCGCGCAGCTTGGAGAGATGCTCGCACCCGCGCGCGCGCACAGAGGCTGCCTTCTCACCAGGCTCCCGCGGCGCGACCGGAGGAGGGGAGGGGAAGGCGAGCGGAGGCGCGGAGGAGGAGGCCGGGGAACGGCGAGGAAGCCCCTAACAAAGCAGCCCTGGGAGGGCCGAGAGGCCTCCGCCTCCTTCCTCCATAGGTCCGCGGTGCTGCCTGTCACTGTGCATAGGTGGAGGTGGCCAATGACGTGGAGGGAAGGCGCTCGGGTTGGCGGGCGCGCGCGCGGCTCGGCATCGGTGGGATTGGTCCGAGGTAAAGGCTTTTCCTGCCACCTAAGGCGGAGAGGAAAGAGGGACGGGGGAGGGAAAGAGCCCACCCAAAGAAAAACTAAAAAGAGAAAGTTGTACCTGCGACACGTGGTCTGGCTTAGGACGCGTGTGCCTGACTCAAGGGGGGAGCGGGAACTTTTATACGAGAGGAAGAAAAAAATACCCTAACTTAATCCCTTCCTGTGGAGGCTGGAGGTGTTAGGCGCTAACCAAGCTCCAGGTAGGGCACGGTGGCCTTAACCGAATCCTGGGGAGCGCAGGACTCTCAGCGGGTTGACTCACCTTGGCCAGCAGGTACACTCGACATCACAGGCTCGCAGACACCTATTGTGAAGTACGCAACTCGAGAGCTGAGTTCACACACTCCTGGTCTCTTCTGTAAAATCCGGGAACGACATTTGCCCTTTACCTTTCGCAAGGTTGTGAGGAGAGACAACACCCGGTCGCCGGCAGCCTCTAAGGCAATGTCTTCCCCACACCCGCCAGTGCTTCCTCCTTATCTTAAGAGCTTGGACACCGCCGTTAAGAACAAAGACTCGAGCTGACTATCCCTTACAACCTGGTTCAGAGGACCCATTTGCCCTGAGGGAGTGGGAAGGCCTGTGCTCCCGGGCTTAAACCGCAAAAAAGAATTGCCTGTGTCCTAGAAGGCTTCCCTGGTGGCTCAGAAGGTTAAGTGTCTGCCTGCAATGCAGGAGACGTGGGTTCGATCCCTGGGTCGGGAAGATACCCTGGAGAAGAAAATGGCAACCCCCTCCAGTATTCTTGCCTGGAAAATTCCATGGATGGAGAAGCCTGGTAGGCTACAGTCCATGGGGTCACAAAGAGTACGACACGACTGAGCAACTTTCACTTAACTTTAGAAGGCAAAACAGAACTGAAAAACTCAAAGTTATCGTTTCTCCTCCCTCCTTCTTCCATCTGTTCTGTGTGCTCAGCTGCTCAGTCCTGTCCAACTTTGCAACCCCTTCCAGGCTCCTCTGTCCATGGGATTCTTCAAGCAAGAATTCTGGAGTGGGTTGCCATTTCCTCCTCCAGGGGATCTTCCTGACCCAAGGGTGGAACCTGCATCTGCGGATTCTTTACCGCCCCCCCCCCCCACACACACACACAGCTACCTAGGAAACTCCTGTCTATTCTAGCCTACACCTACATCCATGAAGTCTTCTGGATCCTCTCTCTGACCACGTCAAAGGCCTCCCATCTCTTCGTACCCCAGGCCTTGCCTCCTGACATCTGTTCTCCCACTTTGCGGAATCATCCTTCTGAACAGATAAATCTCATTTTGCTGTCCTACTTCTGGGTCTCTTCCTTTTGCCCAGAACCCACCCCACTCCCCCACTTTCCCTTCACCTGACTGATTCCTACCCATTCTACACATCCCAGCTTATCGGCCAGTGCCTTCATGCAGCAGACTTTTGGCCAACTTACGGCGCATACAGTCTAAAAGACACTCCAAGCCTGATGGATCCAGTTAAGGTCATATACTCACACCTCCCACCCACAGTGCTCCCACCAACCCCTGTGTTAAAAGAGGCTGACATTGCCAGTTGCTTACGCTCTCTAGCACAGCACTCCACTGTACCCAGATTCTTAGCCATCTTGCTCTCTGCTCATCCCAGTGCTTAGCACCATGCTTGCCACATTTGGGGTGCCCAACAGCAGCAGCAACAACAATATTGAATCAATGAATTATAGAGGCGCAAAAAAGAGGCAAGAGTTTTAAAGATCCAAAGTGTTTCTGAAACGTTTGTTTGAGAAGAAGGATTAGGATAGTATCCGTTCAGTTCAGTTCAGTAGCTCAGTCGTGTCCGACTCTTTGTGACCCCGTGGACTGCGGCACGCCAGGCTTCCTTGTCCATCACCAACTCCCGGAGCTTGCTCAAACTCATGTCCATCGAGTCGGTGATGCCATCCACCATCAGGATAGTATCAGGTTAGCTAAAAAATTGGTTTGAGTGTTTTTATAGGCTGTTATGGAAACACTCAAACGAACTTTTTGGTCAGCCCCATAGATCTCAGAGTGATATGTCCATCAGGTCCCATAATGGGTATTGCAGGAACGTTGAGTGATGTTTGAAAGATTTTCCAAATGATACCCTTTCAAAGAACAACCTCATCTCAGCCAAGAACTTACCCAAGCTTCTCAATGGAGAGTCATTCCTTTGTGAAGCTTTTCATTCCAGGGGAAGAGCAATTTCTTAACCTATTACAAGCCACCATCATGGAAGGAGAACATATATATATGAGAAAAATGTGTGTGTATATATAGATATAGATATATGAAAGTATTAATCGATCAGTCATATCTAACTCTTGGCAACCTCATGAGTCCTGGCGGGACAGCCCGCTAGGCTCCTCTGTCCAGGGAATTCTCCAAGCAAGTGGGTAGCCATGTCATTCCCTTCTCCAGGGGATTTTCCCTGACCCAGGGATTGAACCCAAGTCTCCCACACTGCAGGCGGATTCTTTACCATCTGAGCCACCAGGGAAGCCCAGCTGTGTATACACACACACACACTTATATACTAAAACCAAGACTATTGTATGTCACAGAAAGAAATTTTTGCTTTATTGTGCCTCTGATACTTGGGTCTCTGGTACAGCAGCTGAAATTATATTTAAATAATATAGTGAGTTTCTGTTTCTTGTGACCCCCCTCCCCCTGCAAACTTATCTCTTCTGCGCCTCACTGAGGTCTACTGCCATCATGGCCCTCCTGTTAAGGAGGTAACATGGTTGCAAGATGAGCCTCAGACGAGTCCTCAGAGAGGCCATCAGACTGTCCTGGGCATAGCTCTTTCTGCTCCTAAGAAATCCCAAAAGCGGTGCAGAGGCAGAACCCTGGAGTTAGACTGCCTGGTTTGAATCCAGGCTCCACCGCTTTCCACCTCCGGAGCCTTGTGCAAGCTGTTTAATCTTTCGCAAGGCTCACTTTTTCACTCTGTGAAGCAGGAGTAATACCACCTAATCCACAAGGATCAAAAAGTGGTCACGCACAGCACCTACTATGCACTCATAAAAGGTAGCTGTTGGGTTTAGCTGAGTTAACTGAACTCTGAGTCACAGTTGCCTCATTTTGAAAATGGGATAATAACATTAAGTGGTTGAAAACCCTGAGTGAGCCAGTAGAAGAGAAATGCTTAGCCCTGCCCGTAAAGGGGAGATGGCTACCATCTGGGAAACCACCATCTGGGTCTTTTTGCAGATGACTGTCTCCATCAGCCACCTCCGCACCTCATTCGGACTTTGCCTGCAGAATCAGCTTGGGACTGACTGACAGCTTTTGCTTCCACAAACGTGGCGGTATCACAGAAGTTGGAACTGGGGCTGGCCTAGCCTTTGGGTGCATTTCTTGTCCTTGAAATCCTGCAAAGTTACTACAGGTTTCTCTATCACTTCTTGTCTCTGCTCAGCACAAACTCCTGCTGCTTCACACCGTGGCAAAGAGAACAGGGCGTTTTGATTAAAATACAGACAAATGCCATCTGGCGTCCCATGTCCTGAGGGCACTGTTGACATCTGAGAAGAACATAGCACTGGCAATAAAAAAAAATAAAAATGGAGTGGTCAAAGGCAGACTTAAGGGTTTAGGATAAAAGAACCCACAGAAATTATATTTCTAGTTCATGGCCCTGATTTCAACTACAAGTCAACGTTCTCTTCCCCATCACTTACTAAAAGCCCCACTAATAGGTTGGTGAGGCTACATATGACACACTGAGTCACAGCAAGTAATCCTCCTCACTGTCTTGTTGTGTTGTTCAGTCGCTCAGTCGTGTCCGACTCTTTGTGACCCCGTGGACCGCAGCACGCCAGGCCTCCCTGTCCCTCACTATCTTCCTGAGTGTGCTCAAACTCATCCATTGAGTCAATGATGCCACCCAAACGCCTCATCCTCTGTCGTCCCCTTCGCTTGCCCTCAGTCTTTCCCACTCGTTTCCAATGAGTCAGTTCTCCGCATCAGGTGGCCAAAGTATTGGAGCTTCAGCTTCAGCATCAGTCCTTCCAATGAAGATTCAGGACTGATTTCCTTTAGGATGGACTGGCTGGATCTCCTTGCAGTCCAAGGGACTCTCAAGTCTCCTCTAGCACCACTGTCTCCCCATATCTAAACCACAGAGATGAGCCCGTACCCTCCTCTCTAGGCAGCCCCACGTAGCCCATTTCTACCTCCACATTCCATTCAAACATGTTCCCAGAGGGCAGAGCTGAGGTCTGTTTTGTTTCCTGCTGTAATTCTGATGTCTGGAACTGTGTATGGCACAAAGTAATTGCTTGGTAAATATTTACAGCATGAATGAATTAGCCTCCTGTGTTCCCTACTATGAAGACTTTGGCACTTACTTTCTTTTCTGTCATCTATTTGTGAGTGGCCTCTTTTAAAAAGGATGTGAGGCAGTTTATTAAACACACACACGTCTTGGGACTTCTGTGGCAGTCCAGTGGTTAAGACTCCATGCTTCAAAAGCAGGGGCATGGGTTCAACCCCTGGTCAGAGAACTGAGACTGCTCATGCTACACACCACAGTAAAAAGCTGAATAAATAATGATAAAAAAATTTTTTTAAGAAATATTATCCACAAACAACTTACTGGTTGACTTATCATTTACTTGGGGAGCAAGCAGGGGAAAGAGGTCACTGGTTTCCAAAGTAGCTGTTGATGAGTTTGCTCTGAGTCACCCTCAATCTCTTACCAAGAACTCCCTTGACCCAACAGATTGCCTCAAAGATTAGCAGACAGTCTGAGTTGAAAACTAGCATCAGAAAATTCTAGTTAGTCATATCTTACTGGCAGGGACATCTGTTTTTTATCTTCCTGAGCTTTTCTCTAACCAATCAGCCAGGTCACAAATGAATACCAAGGTGCTGACAATAGGGTCAGACAAAGCAGAATCTCTCTTCCTAGTAAGCCATTCTTGGGATGGTTTTCTTTTGAAAGTCACTCTTCTAGAGCTTTATGGTGTATGTTGAGAAATAGCTGGAAAACCACTTTAAAAGCCAAACTGAGTGTTTACAAGGGCCTCCTAACTTTGGACTGCCATCCAACCTCCAACCGCAGAGCAGCAGCCTTAGAAAATAGGATTCTGACTGTAGCCACCGGTGCAACAAAATTTTAAAAGTGACATAAGAAAACGAAAACATTGGTTTTTAAAGATATGGGTACCCCATGTTCACTGCAGCACTGTTCACAACAGCCAAGATACGGAGGCAAACTAAATGTCCCTCAATAGATGAATGTTTAAAGAAGATGTGGTATCTATATACAATGGAATACTGCTCGGTTGAAAAAAAAATGAATGAAATCTCACCATTTGCAACAACATGAATGGACCTAAAGGATATTGTACTAAGTGAAATAAGACAAAGAAAGACAATTACTGTATGATTTTGTTCATATGTCTAAAAAACAAAGCGGAAGCAGACTGCTAGCGCACAGGCATGGCTAGCACGGAGGAGAGGCTGGGTGAGACAGGTGAAGGGGATCGAGAGGCACAGACTCCCAGTTACGACACAGATGAACCATGGGGGCTGGTGTACAGCACAGGGGGCATGGTCAATGAAATCGTGATGATTTTGTGTGAGGACAGAAGGTTACTAGACTCACCAAGGCGAGCGATCTGTGTGTCGTTTGTGTACATTCCAAATGACTACGTTGTACACTTGAAACTAATATAATATTGTACATCAACCATGTGCTAAGTCGCTTCAGTCGTGTCCGCCACTTTGCGACCCCATGGACTGTAGCCCGCTAGGTTCCTCTGTCCATGGGATTCTCCAGGCGAAGATACTGGAGTGGGTACATCAATAACAAATAAAAGGAAACGTGCAATCACATAAAAATGACACAAACTGGTTTAGCTTATAATTATCTGTGGAATGAGACATAGGGTGGATGATGAGCACATTACCTCACTGAAAGTGGTATATGATTTCGGAACCTGCCTTGCAGGAAGGAACCAAAGGAGGAAAAGGGGAGGAAAAGGAAGAGGCGGAAAAGGCGGGAGGGAGGGGGTCGAAGAGAAGGACAACGGGAAACAAGAGGAGCACAAGTCAGTACCCTGCGTCTCCATCTGGCCCCGAAGCTGACTCTCCCTCCCCTCCCGCCACCATACTGTTTCCTCCCCAGCCCCCAGGACCCGCTCATGGGCATATGACCCGTGCTCTCCCACAGCGTCCTGCACTCAGAAGGGCCCCACACTTGGTTCACTGCTCTGCTATTGCTGTCTTGAAAGATCTAAATTTGTGAGCAATGAAACTGAAACCTTGTTTTGCTCTTGGCCCCACATACTGAGTAGCCCGTCCCTTCCATACCCCTGCCACCCCAGGGTGTCTTGCCCTGGGTCCTCCTTGACCCTCAGCTGATACCTTTCCCACAGAAGGCACTCAGTGTCATGAAACAAAGGCGCTGCACGTAAATGTAAAGCAGCGTTTGTCCTTTCTCTGTCAGAATGGATGGGGCCTGGCCAGGTATTCATATTACACAGAGAGATGCCCTTGAGAGCTTGGAGAGGCGGTGCAGCAATGAACACTCAGCTCACAAGCGGGTCTGCCTGGATCTTGTCATTAGAGAATTCCAAGATGAGCCAGGTCAGCCCAGGGACCGTGAAGACCCCAGAGGAGGACACACGCTCCCAGCCTGTGAGCATTCTTATGTGTCCGTTTGACCAGGCCGTGGGGGTGCCCATGGCCAAACATTTCTCTAGGTGTGTCTGTGACGGTGATTTTTGGGTGAGATCCACATTCGGATCAGTAGACTAAGGAAAGTAGACTGCCCTTGCTAATGTTGGTGGACCTCGCTCAATCAGTTGAAGGCCTGAGTAGACCCAGAAGGCTGACCCCTCTGAGAGGAAGAGGGAATTCCTCCTGCCTGATGAGGCCTGTTGAGACGTCAGTCTTTTCCGCCTTTAGACTCAAACTGAAACCTCAGCTCTTCTTGGGCCTGAGCCTGCTGGCCTTCAGACGGAAGCCGACACATTCAGCCCTCCCGGGCCTCCAGCTTGCCAATTACAAATCTCCATAGTCACTTGAGCCACTTTCTTATGATAAATCTCTTCATGTATCTATGGGCTTCCCAGGTGGTGCTAGTGGTAAAGAAGCTGCCTGCCAGTGCTGGAGACATAAGACATGAAGGTTCGATCCCTGGGTCCAGAAGATCCCCAGGAGGAAGCCATGGCAACCCACTGCAGTATTCTTGCCTGGAGAATCCCATGGACAGAGGAGCCTGGTGGGCTGCAGTCCATGGGGTCGTCTGAGTACGTCCATATCTAGCTATCCCCTGTTGGTTTGCTTCTTTGGAGAACCCCGGCTAATGCCCATCCCAGTGGAGTCCCTTAAAACTATTCGGTATCCGTCTACAGCCTGTCTACTCAGAGTGTGGCCAGCCAACCAGCAGCAACATCCCCACCTGGTGTCAGAAATGGGGGCTCGGGGGGCCCCCATCCCAGACACACTGAACCCAAAGATACAGCACAGTAAAAGCTTCAGGCGATTTGTGTGCACACGGTGTCAAGGAAACATCAGCCCTGTGGGAAAATGCATCATCTGGGAGGAATGACAATATGTAAAGTAACTTCTTAGTAAAAGAATCTGTTTAACCGAGTCTCTCTTCCCTGAGGATAGATGTAGGGAGAGGGGGTGAAAAGGGGTTCAGAAGAGGACTTAGGAAGCCAGGACATTTTCTCAGTCATGACAAGCCATCAGTTACAGAAAAAAAAAACCAAGGAAGTCTCAATATGCAAACTAACCAGCCCAACCAACACAAAGAAACTCAAGGTCAGAGAGGCAGGGCCAGGCCTCATCACAGCCTCCCCTCTGTAATGTGCTTGATTGCATTTTATTTTCTGTGTTTTCACTGAAATGGCAGTTTGCGGAGAAACCCTCGCATTTGGCTGTGAACAGGCTCTGAGCAGCGAGAACACTTCTGCAGAATTGGCAGGAGGGAAGAGACTGTGGAGCGTTTCAGAAACTTCAAGGCAAGGGGACAACCGAAGAGGGAAACAAAGACCTCCTCCAAATGAGGGGCAAGAGCTGAGAGTGAAAACATGGAGCAGGACAGAAGCAGAATCATGGACCTGGAGAAGGCCTTACTGGTTGCCGAGGGGAGGGGTTGGGGTTAGCAGGTGTAAGCTTTTACACGTAGAATGGATAAGCAACAAGGTCTTTTTGTAGAGCTTAGAGAACTATATTCAATATCCTATGATAAACCATAATGAAAAAAAAATTTTTAAAGAATGTGTGTTTGTATATACATGTATAACCAAATCACTTTGCAGTACAGCAGAAATTACCACAACATTGCAAATCAACTATTCTTCAAATCAGTAAATAAAACTTACCAGAGATGCACCCTCAGGTCTCCAAATAAAAACCAACTTGATTTTTATTCACCTCCAACTGCCCCAGCCTGATTTTTTTTTTTTGGCCATGCATCATGTGGGATCTTAGTTCCCCAACCAGGAACTGAACCCAGGCCCCTTGCAGTAGAAGCCCAGAGTCTTAACCACTGGACCTCCAAGGCAAGTCTCCCCAGCCTAATCTTTAATTAATCTACTGGATAAGATGTTAGGGAAAAACCTGAATGAATTTTTGGCCAACCCAAGACATGGGAAAGAAGAAAGGCATTTCTTGAAACAAACTACACCAACTGTATGGTGGTGGGTCTCTGGATGACTTACCAGATCGAAGCTTATTGAGAGTCTCTCCTCACTTACCGACAATACTCACGGTTGCTGCCAATGGTGAGGGTGGGGGTGGGGGTGGGATGGTGCTGGGGGTGTGGGTGGGAAACTGGCAGAGCCTTTCCCACGCCTCCAGGACCTGGGCAACGTACAATAGACAGAACATGCTGGAGCCCATGTATGCAGCTCCACCCACCTCAGACGATGCATTTCTTCTCCATTCTGCAGAAGTCTCACTGAAGGGTATGCAGAGACGCTTGGAGCTTGGCCATGCAGCCTCAGCACAAGTCACCAGGGCTTCACGGGATAGCAGACTGGTGCAGTGGAGCCCCAGAAATCAACCTCTCCCCTCAGAATAAGATGTCTCCATCCACATGATGGTGATGCCCTCCCGCCCCCCCGCCCCCTTACACACACACACACACACACACACACACTGCCTAGAGAGGCAGCAGTTAAAGCCAGAGTCTAGTGGTTAATAGCAGAGATTCTGCCCTAAGACGAATCCTGCCTCTGTTCCTTGCCAGCTGTGTGACCTTGGGCAAGTTACTTAATGTCTCTGTGCTTAGTTGCCCTTGTATTAGTCATCCTGGGCTGCCATTAACAGAATAGTATAGATGGGGTAACTGACACATTTATTTTCACTTAAAATAGATGAAAGAAATTCATTTTCTTCCAGTTCTGGAGACTAGAAGTTCAAGGTGCTGGCCGGGTTGGTTTCTGATGCGAACTCTCTCGCTGGCTTGCAGACAGCTGCCTTCTCACTGTGATTTCACACAACCCTTCCTCTGTGTGCACAGTGAGAGAGATCTCTGATGTCTCTTCCTCTTTTTTTTTTTGGCCACACCACGTGGCACGTGGGATCTTAGTTCCCTGACCAGGGATCAAACCCGAGGCCCCTGCACTTGGAATGCAGAGTCTTAACCACTGGACTGCCAGGGAAGCCCATTTTCCTCTTCTTAGAGGACAACAGCCCTAATGGACTAGGCCCCCACCCTTATGACTTCATTTACCTTAATTACCTCCTGTAACGGAGAAGGCAATGGCAAGCCACTCCAGTACTCTTGCCTAGAAAATCCCATGGATGGAGGAGCCTGGTCGGCTGCAGTCTGTGGGGTTGCTAAGGGTCAGACGTGACTGACTGACCTCACTTTCACTTTTCACTTTCACACATTGGAGAAGGAAATGGCAACCCACTCCAGTGTTCTTGCCTGGAGAATCCCAGAGACGGGGGAGCCTGTTGGGCTTCCGTCTATGGGGTCACACAGAGTCGGACACGACTGAAGTGACTTAGCAGCGGTAAGGCTTCCCTGGTGGCTCAGATGGTAAAGAATCCGCCTGCGGTGCGGGAGACCTGGGTTCAGTCCCTGGGTTGGGAAGATGCCCTGGAGAAGCGCGTGGCAACCCACTCCAGTATTCTTGCCTGGAGAATCCCATGGACAGAAGAGCCTGGTGGGCTATGGTCCATAGGGTCACAAAGAGTTGGACACAACTGAGTGACTGAGTACCTGATTCAACCAGCATTTAAGACTGCCTGCTCTGTGCTGTGCTACGTCTGGGGTTGAAGGCGCTTCCCCAGACTTCCAAGGGGCACAGTGAAAGAGGCAAAGGGGTCAAGCAAGAGTTAAACGCTGCCCGCCAGGCTGGAAGGACAGTGCTGGCGACTCAGTGGGAAAGAACCTGCCTGCCAACACAGGAGATGCGGGTTCAATCCCTGGATCTGGAAGATCCCCTGGAGAAGGAAATGGCAACCCACTCCAGTATTCTGGCTTGTGAAATCCCATGGAGAAAGGAGCCTGGTGGGCTACAGTCCATGAGGTTACAAAGAGTCAGACACAACTTAGGGACTACACAAGAACAAGCCTGTGGCAGGAGCCAGCACCCGGCTTCCATGCTGGAACCCAAGAAGCCCTTTGGGGGCTGCTGTGAAGTCGCAACAGTGGTGTCTCTGGTGGGGTTTTAGAGTCTGGCTTCCCAAGTGTGCACTGCACTTGTGCTGTATTCATTTCTGGGGCTGCTCTAACCGGGCACCGCAGACCGGCTGGCTGACACAATGGAAACGGATTCTCTCCGCTGTTCTGGAGGCTGGAAGCCTGAGATCAAGCTGTGGGCAGGCCTGCTGTCCTCTGAGACCTCTTTGGGCTTGCAGGGGGCTGCCTTCTCACCGTGTGCTCACGTGGTCCTTCCTGTCTGTGTGAGCATCCCTGGCGCCTCGCACTCTGACCTAATCTCTTCTCATAAGGACACCCGTCCTACAGGATTAGGGCCCACACTAAGGTCCCCCTTTTAGTGGAATCACCTCTTCAGAGGCCCCATCTCCAGAGTCACAATGAGGTCCTGAGTGTTAGGACTTCAACACAGGCAGGTTGTGGGGGGTGGTTTTGCACAATTCAGTCAGTCCATAGCAATTACCAGCTTCATACCACGTCTTCTGAAAGGTGAAGAATAAACACAACAGCTGGGGATTCAGAATCATCACCCAACACCCTTTGCCCATCGTGTTTGGCTGAGTCTTCTCAGTTGAGCCACCCTTTGTTGGATTGAATTGAATTCTTTGCTTGGTTCCAAGGGTCACTGAAAAGGTATCTTCTCCCCTCTGAAGCCTTTCCATTCTTCCTTTTGAAAAGAAAGGGGAAAATGTGTCATGGAGACGTCCAAAAGTGTTTCTTTTAAAAGCCTGAGAGTGAAGGACAATCATGATTATACAGCTTTAGAATCAAAAACGTGTAGGAGCCCCAGGGAGGGTGAGGGAGCCCCAGGCAGGAGGCAGAGATGTCACAGCTTGGAAAAAGTCCCCTTTGCTCACAGGGCTCTGAATATTCCGAATCATTCCATGTCTGTGACTCAGCTCTGTCTGTAAGTTCCTTTCCATAGCTGCACCATTCATTCCGTTCAGCATTTACTTTATTCTTTTTTTCTTTCTAAAACAAGTGTTGCTTTGATCATCTCAAAACTTGTGGTATATAGGAAGCAACATTCCAGGCTCTTGGAAATACCTGTTATTGCAAATGATTTTCCCAAATGTCTTCCCCCATATATTTCCTTATTACATCTATATTATTTCTTTGGACAGCTGATGGAAATATAAAAGGTTCACAACTATTTTTCCCCTAGTCACCAATCTAAGATAATTCCCGATTGGAAATAAAGAGCTTAGACATTATCGTTGTTTCTTCACTGTGAATGATTTTATTTTTATTTTTAGCTGGAGGATAACGGCTTTACAATGTTGTGCTGGTTTCTGCTATACAACAACATGAATCCGCTATAAATATACATATATTCCCCTCCCTCTTGGGCCTCCCTCCCACCCCTCTCCTGTAAGTAATTTCTCACAGCCATCTAATAAAAGACAAAATAATCCCTCCTGGTCAAAAAAAAAAAAAACAGGAATAATTGTTTCATGTAATAAACACTAACCTTTATTCTAAAGAGAAAACACAAAACAGCAAAATATATGAGCATAAAACAGTATGCCAACCTGGATGGTACTTGCATGCAATCTCAAAAACAACAGAATGATCTGTTAGTTTCCAAGGCAAACCAATCAATATCACAGCAATCCAAGTCCATGCCTCGACCAGTAATGCTGAAGAAGCTGAAGTTGAACAGTTCTATCAAGACCTACAAGAACTTCTAGAACTAACATCCAAAATAGATGTCCTTTTCATTATAGGGGACTGGAATGCAAAATTAGGAAGTCAAGAGCTACCTAGAGTAACAGGCAAATTTGGCCTTGGAGTACAAAACAAAGCAGGTCAAAGGCTAATAAAGTTTTGCCAAGAGAACACACTGGTCATAGCAAACACCCTCTTCCAACAACTCTAGGTGTGATGACTCACCTAAAGCCAGACATCCTGGAATGAGAAGTCAAGTGGGCCTTAGAAAGCATCACTACGAACAAAGCTAGTGGAGGTGATGGAATTCCAGTTGAGCTATTTCACACCCTAAAAGATGATGCTGTGAAAGTGCTGCATTCAATATGCCAACAAATCTGGAAAACTCAGCAGTGGCCACAGGACTGGAAAATGTCAGTGTTCATTCTAACCCCAAAGGTAATGCCAAAGAATGCTCAAACTACCACACAATTGCACTCATCTCACATGCTAGCCAGAAGAGGCAATGGCACCCCACTCCAGTACTCTTGCCTGGAAAATCCCATGGACAGAGGAGCCTGGTTGGCTGCAGGCCATGTGATTGCTAAGAGTCAGACACGACTGAGCGACTTCACTTTCACTTTTCACTTTCATGCATTGGAGGAGGAAATGGCAACCCACTCCAGTGTTCTTGCCTGGAGAGTCCCAGGGATGGTGGAGCCTGGTGGGCTGCCGTCTCTGGGGTCGCACGGAGTCGGACACGACTGAAGCGACTTAGCAGCAGCACACGCTAGCAAAGTAATGCTCAAAATTCTCCAAGCCAGGCTTCAACAGTGCATGAACTATGAAATTCCAGATGTTCAAGCTGGATTTAGAAAAGACAGAGGAACCAGAGATCAAATTGCCAAGATCAAAGGCAAGAGAGTTCCAGAAAAACATCTATCTTGCTTTTTGACTATGCCAAAGCCTTTGACTGTGTGGATCACACAAATTGTGGAAAATTCTTCAAGAGATGGGACTACCAGACCACCTGACCTGCCTTCTGAGAAATCTGTATGCAGGTCAGGAAGCAACAGTTAGAACTGGACATGGAACAACAGTTCAGTTCAGTTGCTCAGTTGCGTCCAACTCTTTGCAACCCCATGGACTGCCGCACACCAGGCCTCTCTGTCCATCACCAACTTCCAGAGTTTACTCAAACTCATGTCCACTGAGTCAGTGATGCCATCCAAGCATCTCATCCTCTGTTGTCCCCTTCTCCTCTCCTCCAGCCTTCAATCTTTTCCAGCATTAGGATTTTTTCAAATGAGTCAGTTCTTCACCATCAGGTAGGCAAAATATTTGGAGCTTCAGGTTCAGCATCAGTCCTTCCGATAAATATTCACGACTGATTTCCTTTACCATTGACTGGTTTGATCTCCTTGCAGACAAAGGGATTCTCAAGAGTCTTCTCCAACGCCACAGTTCAAAAGCATCAATTCTTTGGTGATCAGCTTTTTTCAGAGTCCAACTCTCACATCCATACATGACCACTGGAAAAACCATAGCATTGACTAGACAGACTTCTGTTGGCAAAATAATATCTCTGCTTTTTAACAAGCTGCCTAGGTTGGTCATAACTTTCTTTCCAAGGAGCAAGTGTCGTTTCATGGTTGCAGTCACCATCTGCAGTGATTTTGGAGCCCCCCAAAATGAAGTCTGCCACTGTTTCCGCTGTTTCCCCATCTATTTCCCATGAAGTGATGGGACCAGATGCCATGATCTTTGTTTTCTGAATGTTGAGTTTTAAGCCAACTTTTTCACTCTCCTCTTTCACTTTCATCAAGAGGCTTTTGAGTTCCTCTTCACTTTCTGACATAAGGGTGGTGTCATCTGCATATCTGAGGTTATTGACATTTCTCCCGGCAATCTTGATTCCAGCTTGTGCTTCCTCCAGCCCAGCGTTTCAAATGATGCACTCTGCATAGAAGTTAAATAAGCAGGGTGACAGTATACAGCCTTGAGGTACTTCTTTCCCGATTTGGAAGCAGTAACTAAAAATCTTTTAAAAAGAAAAGAAAAAAGCTTCTAAACAGTATACCGACCACAGGACTTGCTTGGCAGTCCAGGGGTTAGGACTCCATGCTTCCACCACAAGAGGCACTGGGTCCATCCTTAGCTGGGGAACTAAGATCCCACATGCCATGTGTCGTGGCCAAAAATGAAAAAAAAAAAAAAAAGGTAAAATACACTTGCTTGGGACACAGAAAGGAGACAGAGAGGAGCTAAGTGTCATGGGGCATCTTCCAGGGGAGGCAGGAGCTGCTTTAGGGATTAGCCTGCTGGGAGAGCCTGGGGATCAGGAGCCTCTGGGGAGGAGTTGGCCTGGATGGCATGGGGGGTGCGATCTTGCTGCTGTGGAGGCTCAAGGAAGGGCCCAGCCCACTCGGGGAGAGCTCAGAGCCGGGCTGGCCCTTCAGGACGAAGCAGGGTGCTTGGGAGAGGGAAGGCTCACTGGATACCAGCTGCCCTGAGAATTGGATGGATCTTGTGAAGGCCACTTTCTGGAGTGAAATCAGCTTCTGAAGAAGGCTAATAGCTGTCATTGGACAACTTCCCAGCAAGTGGAGGAGAAAATTCTCCCATCCTGAAGGGGAACCCAGAGTCCACCTGAGCTTCTGCTCACCTGGGGAAGCCACTAACGTCTCAATGAAGCAAGCACCTGTGTGGTCCAGAGAGCACCCCAAGTCCTGTTTGCTCCCTTTCTGCCCTGGGATTCCATGATCTTACCTATCAAAGGAGGGGTTCCTCTTGATGTGGGAAAGGAGCAACCCTCTCACTGAATCAGGCCCGTGAGTGGGTAGCCGTACCCTTCTTCAGGGGATCTTCCTGACACAGGGCTGGAACCCATGTCTCCTGCGGATGCTTTACCACTGAGTCACCAGGGAAGCCCTCAGTCCCTTTTGCTGTTTCTGTTTTTGCTTACTCATGTCAAACACATTGATTTGAGTGGTTCCATACTGAAGTCTCAGGAGGGTTAAACTTCCTGTCTGTCTGTGGTGCTTTGCCATTCCTGGACTTTGGTTGTGAGTGTGTCTCCTGCAGAAATCTTGGGCAGCCGATGTTTGAAGTCGTATTCTTCTAGTTTTGCGTGTGTTTCTCTCAGGGACTCCAGAGAGATTCACCTAGAACTACTTTTTTACGCTGACATCTGGATATTGTTATTCTTCTTCTTGTCATCATTTCGTTGTTAAGTTGGGTCTGACTCTTTTTAGACCCCATGGGCTACATAGCCCACCAGGCTCCTCTGTCCACGGGATCTCCCAGGCAAGAACACTGGAGTGGGTTGCCCTTTCCTCCTCCCTCAGTGTTTTAAAATTTTGAGACTTTGTTGCCAATATTTTAAAAAACTGAGAGAATTCTTCAAAATTCAGGTTTCTGGATTTTTTTTTTTTTTTAAAGCAGAAGATCTGTCCAGACTCAGCCTAAATCCCCTCAAGGCCACTGGACATGTTACAAGTTCCTCGATGTGCCCAGATTCTCACCAGGCCTCCAGCCCCTGGGAGCACGTGCTTGGGCAACTGCTAGATTTTGAAACATATTCAGTTATTTGAACGTGACTCCTATGGTTTTTAATGTTGATGAATCAGCTAACTTTTTAAGAACCCTGAAGTGAACAAATTTCTCAATTACACATTCTTTGCTAAGTAGTAAATATGAATTTGAAAATGAGGAGGAAAGAAATCAGGCCCAGTGAGGCATACTTCGTCCAGAGCAATCCCCCAGCAAATAGTATTAGAGGGTATGAGTAACACTTCCGTTCTTAAAAAACCAGCAGTGGTGACACTCATGACATGTTACAGAGTAACAGCATATTTGTTGTGGATCAAAGCCCTTCGTGTGAACCAAGAGTAAGACATGGCATTTAAAAACCACTCTTTTACTAGAGAGCAGAGCACTCAATCCGCAAAGTCAGGCTACTCAGGGTAAGTGGCAAGTTGGCGTTCTGACGTCTTCCCTGGAGATTTGTGTTGAGACGTGACTTATTCCCAATCTTAGTCACCTTAACTCAATACATGAGCTACCATTGGTGCAAAACCTTCAGCATTATTTGTCTCCACTGTGAGGAGACCTACTAGGAAAACAGTGTCACCAGCAGAGAGGACAGATGTTCTTGGTGGCCTTCCACTCTTTCCTCCTCGATATCGGAACACGGATTTTGCTCAGGTGGAATGCAGCCAACCCTGGCACATCCCTAGGAATTAGATCACGATTGAGCTAAACATGGCAAGAATACCAATCCATTTTGATGGACTTCCAACTTGTCTTGCAAATATACCAGCCAAGTTTCCTAGTCTCTTTACTGATACTTAAGGAAAACTGCTGGCATGCTTTTGAAAAAGATAATTTGTTTACTGATTAAAGAGACAATTTCAGTGTGTTTGCCCTCTGATGCCCCCTCTCAATACCTACCATCTTATTTTAGAAAAGGCAGAGGCACCAGAGATCAAATTGCCAACATCCGCTGGATCATGGAGAAAGCAAGAGAGTTCCAGAAAAACATCTATTTCTGCTTCATTGACTATGCCAAAGCCTTTGACTGTGTGGATCACAAGAAACTGTGGAACATTCTGAAAGAGATGGGAATACCAGACCACCTGACCTGCCTCTTGAGAAACCTGTATGCAGGTCAGGAAGCAACAGTCAGAACTGTACATGGAACAACAGACTGGTTCCAAATAGGAAAAGGAGTGCGTCAAGGCTGTATATTGTCACCTTGCTTATTTAACTTATATGCAGAGTACATCATGAGGAATGCTGGGCTGGAAGAAGCACAAGCTGGAATCAAGATTGCTGGGAGAAATGTCAATAACCTCAGATATGCAGATGACACCACCGTTATATCAGAAAGTGAAGAGGAACTCAAAAGCCTCTTGATGAAAGTGAAAGAGGAGAGTGAAAATGTTGGCTTGAAGCTCAACATTCAGAAAACAAAGATCATGGCATCTGGTCCCATCACTTCATGGGAAATAGATGGAAAAACAGTGGAAACAGTGTCAGACTTTATTTTTTTGGGCTCCAAAATCACTGCAGATGCTGATTGCAGCCATGAAATTAAAAGACGTTTACTCCTTGGAAGGAAAGTTATGACCAACCTTGATAGTATATTAAAAAGCAGAGACATTACTTTGCCAACCAAGGTCCGTCGAGTCAAGGCTATGGTTTTTCCAGTGGTCATGTATGGATGTGAGAGTTGGACTGTGAAGAAAGCTGATCGCCGAAGAATGGATGCTTTTGAACTGTGGTGTTGGAGAAGACTCTTGAGAGTCCCTTGGACTGTAAGGAGATCCAACCAGTCCATTCTAGAGGAGATCAATCCTGGGTGTTCACTGGAAGGACTGATGCTAAAGCTCCAATACTTTGGCCACCTGATGCGACGAGTTGACTCACTGGAAAAGTCTCTGATGCTGGGAAAGGTTGGGGGCGGGAGGAGAAGGGGACGACGGAGAATGAGATGGCTGGATGGCATCATCGACTCTGTGGACATGAGTTTGAGTGAACTCCGGGAGTTGGTGATGGACAGGGAGGCCTGGCGTGCTGTGATTCATGGGGTGGCGGAGAGTCGGACACGACTGAGCGACTGAACTGAACTGAACTGAACTAAAGAGACAAATGTAGGAAAACAGCCTGCCGGTGCCTCTCTTCTCCTTTCTTTCAGATCTGTGGCAGCCATATTGTGACCATGAGGTAAGTAACTGTTACACAAATGAGAAGTCAACCAGGGTGAAATAAAAAATAAGAGTCTGAATATTGGATGACATGGATGATCATCTGAGCCATCTCTGTACACGTACATGCCTCTGTCCAGCCTTTTATCGCTGAGACAGAGGTGTATTATCTAGTTTATTAAATGTATATTTTATTATGTTTCTTATTATTCATTTAGATTGTCTATTATGAGCAGCTAAGAATATTCCTAATTGATGAAGAATTTTGGAGGGCAAAATTCATTTAATATCACAAAAAATAAGATAATCCCCTACAACTTAGAAAAAGGCTTTGCCTGGGTTAACAATCTTGTGTTAATAATGAACTTTATTCTATCTCAGATACCTTTTCAATCCAAATCCTACTGACCGCATACTTCCTGGTTTCTCTGAAGTATGTCAGACTTAATGCTTACCTAAGCACCATGTTGAGGACTTCCCTCCGCTCATTTTTAACTTAATGATTGGACAGGCCACTAGTCTGGAACATTCTATCACACAGTAGAGCAGAAAGCACAGTCCATAATGCCAGAACACGGACCAAGGCTTCAACATTTGTAGTTTCTCATAATCTGCATCTCCCTTTTACTCCTTTTCCTACCATCCTTTCTCACCTCCCCTTAACTCCATCATGTTCCCAACACCCCTCGAACCTGCTTCCCTGAAGGCCACTAAGGCCCTTCCAATCTCAAGGTGTTCGCTCTTCTCCACTCTGGGGTCTACATCCAGTGCTCATCATGGGGGCCCCTGAAGTCCAGCCCCGTTCCTGGAACCTGTCCCTTAGCCTCACGGCCTCAGAGAGCTAATCCCTGCTCAGGGCTTTGGGCATCCCTCTTCTTTAGAAGTAACCAAACAGCAGTCAGACACGCCAGTCACCTCTCCCGGGCTGGACGGCTTTGCATGAGTCAGTTTATGTCTCTCAGCTGTAACAAGAGTAGCCGGTGAAACAGCTGCTCCAAGTCTTCAGAAGAGGCAAATTGGGGGGCAACTGCTCAGCCCACACCCCTCCTCTGAGACCCGCTCCCACCATTGGCTTTGACAACGGTGTGCGTGCCACAGGACCCAAGTGAACAGACGGCCAGACTGGTGGGGGATGCCCAAGGACAGCAACACGTTGGCTGCTCAGTGACCAGATGTGTCTTTTTCCCCCGCTAGAAACCCGAGCAAAGAGGCCCAGAGAACATGGCTTCATGGTGGGAGCAGGAATTAAAAAGTGCAGAGGCCAGGCTGGACCGCCGTCTTTCCCACGGAGCACAGCAGTGAGCGATCGGACACCCGCAGCCGCTGAGATGAGGCGCACAGAGCAGATGGGCAGAAGGGACAGAGCGCCTGCGGGCCTGGGCTCATCGCAGGGCCCCTGTCTTCCCGTGTTCCCTGGATCCAGCTGCTCTTGGGTTCTAGGAGATAGTCTCCACTCTTCAGAGTCCACCCCCTTGTCACTTGCACTAACTCGCCTGTCTGTCTGATCCTTTCAACTAAAAAGCCTTGACCAGCAGAGAGTCCCATGTAGGCATGATGAAGTCAGATAGCTAGGATACCTATTTTCAGTTCAACAAAAGCTCTGCCGCCCTTGTGAAGCTTCTTCAGTGCTGCAGCGGCTCCCCGAAGAACCCGTAAAGCGCTTTCTGAGTGGTCATTATGGGTTCAGCCTTGACGGGCCTGGTTGGGCTTGCTAAAAGGGAGAAAGGGACTCACTACAGCCACAAAAGTCCGCCACGCAGATGTCGGCAACGTGTAGGGGAAGGGTGGAGTCACGGGACAGACTGAGAAGGGAGGGCCATCCGGGGTGTCATTTTGGAGTACTGGGAACTCTTTCTTAACGAGAACCCATCCCATCTGACTGCAGGAGAGTTCATTCTTACACGCCACCTGCAGCAGGTGGGTGGGCACAGTGACGCTCAGTGGCCAATCCCAGCCCACTGCATTCTCTGCGTCACTGTGATTGGCTGAGAGATGGGCTTCTCAGCTGTGACTCATAATCTGGCTGGACCAATCAGAATCTCCCCTCTGGTTCTGCTAGGGGAACACTTCGGGGAATGACCTTTTCCCCTAGATTATAAGCCATCAAGAGTGTAAACTGAGAGCTGTTGGGGGCAATCTTGGCTTCCATGTGGAGAATTCTGGACAAAGAACATGTCCTAGAGGAAAAGAAGGGATCACAGAGAAGGAGGGAGTTAAGGAGTCTAGATCAGTTATAAGGAAACAATATATCTCCTTTTCTTCCCTGATACTGGCTTGATTTAAATGTATATTACCTGCAAAACAAAAACAAACATTGACAATGAAAGGTAGGGAAGCGAGGTGGAAATAGGCTTCGACAGGATGGATGGTCTTTGAGGAACACCTGCAGGGAAGTTTGCCTTGTTATGGTGAGGAGGTTCTCCCACGTTGTCAGTAAGAGATGCCGTCACCCAGCTTGGTCTGACTCTTCCGTTGATGCGCTGAGGGGTTCTGCGCGCACCCTTTCCTTTAACTGTGAAAAGTGAAAGTGAAAGTCGCTCAGTCTCATCCGACTCTTTGCAACGCCATGGACTGTAGCCTGCCAGGCTCCTCTGTCCGTGGAATTCTTCAGGCAAAGAATACTGGAGTGGGTAGCTGTTCTCTTCTGCAGGGGATCTTCCCAACTCAAGAATCCTGCACTGCAGGCAGATTCTTTTACCGTCTGAGCTGCGAGGGAAGAAACAAAATTTGACTTCAAACCATCAATGTAATACTTTAGACAAAAGAGGCTGTTAGTCTCGGAGAGGCTGCTTCCATCATCATCAAAATATGTTCTCTTCCTGCTTTCTCCTGTGTGCTCTGTGCCTCTCCCTGAGTTCCTAGATACAAACTAGAATGCCTGGTGCGGAGCAGTAACATCCAGGATTACCTCAACAGCACAGTTCAGTATAACTGACCACCCTTCGGAGCTTTCACCTTTGCTAAAGCAAGCAGCACATCCCAACAGAAAAAGTGCAAAGAGAGCTAAGAAAGCATTAGAGACCTTGATTCCAGTGATTTTTTAAAAACTGGGCTGGAGGGACTTCCCTGATGGTCCAGGGGTTAAGAAATCCATCTCCCAATGCAGGGGACGTGGGTTTGATCCACAATTGGGGCTCCCACCTGCCTAGAGGCAACTAAGCCCATGTGCTGCCGTGCACAGCTAAAATAAAGTTTAAAAATAATAATGAAATAAAACTGTGCTGGAGAAAAGCTCATATGTCCACAAGTAGAAGACAGAGAGGAAAGGGAGAAGATGGTGCAGAGAGCAGGGAAGCAGGAGGAGATACGGGAGGAGGAGGAAGCAGAGGCGGGAGGAGGAAGCTAAGAAGCTTGTGGAGAGATGAGGAGGAAAGAGAACGAACCGTGAGCTCCTCCTCTGGGGCCTCCATAGGCAGGGACATTCACATCATTTATGGGGCCCAGTACCCATGCCAGTATTCTTGCCTGAAGACCCCATGCACAGAGAAGTCTGGCAGGCTACAGTCCATGGGCTCCCAAAGAGTTGGACATGACTGAGGCAACTTGGCACTCACAGGCAAAGTCCAAGTGTGGAGCTGCAAGCAGATAGGGTGCAGGGAGGGGGGGTGGTCCCTGGAGAAAGGGAACCAGCCATGGCTTTCTTGACATCAGAGAAGCCATCTTGACCTAAGCCGTTTTGTGATCTAGGCCCTTGAACAGGTCTCAGCAATCAAGGATTTTAAGGGAAGTGAGGGAAGGCAGAAGGAAGGAAAAGCTGTCAGGAAACAATAGTTGAGCAATAAAACAGAGTTCTAGTTCCCCTTCAAGTGAGACAGATCAGTAGATAGAGATCTATAGTGATTTGATACATGTCCTTGTTTTCTGTAGGAACTAAGCCCTCCTCTCAAGGAGAGGAAAGAAGGATGATGTTGACTTTCCTTACTTCATTCAACTAAAGGACTCTGTCAACCTTTGCCCCAATTCTATGCTAAATTTTCCTCTGCCTAACCTCCTTCATGAATATGCACATACCTTTTTGTTTAAAACTTCCCCAGTGTTGCAGTTTGGGGAGACTCTACTTTGGGGAAGATCCCAGGTATTATTCTTACCTGCTGCAAGTAATAAATCCTTCCTTCCCCTATCTTTGACTTGATTGTGCCCATTGGCTCAACACCTACCAACAGGCGAACTCAGTTTTCAGGTAACAGAGTCCCCTTGTTCAGAGCTTACTAAGAGTTTCAAGATGGTGACGGCAGAGCTTGAAAGCAATCTTGGGTCCTGTGACTGTGCAGTCGCCTGCCATGAGGCTGGTGCTGTCTGCAGGGCAAGGTGAACTAGATCAGGATTTTCACGGGATGTTCTGTAAGTCTCAGATGTTCCAGGAACAAAAGTTTCCTTTATCTCCTATCTGGGAAGCAGAGCACAAACCTCATTCATTTTTCTTTTTAATCATAGGGTTTTCTGTTTTTATTTTTCTCATTTGGGGTATAGTTACTTTACAATGTTGTGTTAGTTTTTGCTGTACAATGAATATGTACGAATATGTATGTACATACATCCCCTGCCCGAGAGGCGGTGGAGGAAAGGGAACCCTCCTACACTGTTGGTGGGAATGTAAATTGACGCAGCCACTATGGAGAACAGTATGGAGGTTCCTTAAAAACTAAAAATAGGACTACCATGTGACCCAACAATCCCACTCCTGGGCATATATCCAGAGACAACCATGATTGAAAAAGACACATGTTGGGCTTTCCCTGGTGGTCTAGTGGTTAAGAGTCAGCCTGCCAATGCAGGGGACACAGGTTCGATTCCCAGTTTGGGAAGATTCCACATGCTTCAGAGCAACTAAGCCTGTACGCACAGTTCCTGAAGCCCCCCTGCCCGAGCTCCACAACAAGAGAAGCCACTGCAATGAGAAGTTCACACACCACACTGAAGAGTAGCCCCACTTGTCTCAACTAGAGAAACTCGAAATAGCAATGAAGACCCAGAGCAACCAAAATAAACAAATAAAGACAAACGAAAAAACATGCACCCCACTGTTCACTGCAGCACTCTTTCCAATAGCCAGGACATGGAAGCAACCTAGATGTCCATCGACAGATGAGTGGACAGACCCTGTTCTGAAAGATCCCCTACTCACATGAACACCTCCAAGAAGTACTGTGGAAAAGAAGCTCCTGTGACTTTGTTTAAACTAGCTTATCTTATACTGGCTCAACCATGGAAACACTGTCCCTCTAATACTCCATGTCACCATCCCACAGAACCCATTTTGCAAAATGTTTGAAGTGCTAGATGATCTTGAGTTTCCCCGAGGTCACCCGCACCACCCTGAGACTTGATGCTCAAGAACTGGCTGTGCTTGGCCTTGAGGTGACAGCCACTTCCTTGTGCTGGACTGGGTGGCACAGGGAGGGGCAAAAGAGGGGGCAGGAGGAGCCTCCAAGTTCACTGCGGCTGCACAACCTGCAGGAGGCGCTCCAAGATGAGCGGTCCATTCCCCTGAACTCCCCTCCGCGCACACACTGAAAAGCCTTTGCTGTAATCTAAGTGTACTCAAAATGTTCCCTTTTCATGAATGCCTAATGTCCCTGGAGAGTTTTCAAAGGGAATTTGCCTACCACATGTGGGACAGGGACTCCATGGCTGTGGTAAATAGATACTGATACAAGGTTTGTAGGAGCCTTGCAATGGCAGATCATTGTATCCAGAGTGCATCATTGTTTGAGGGGGCGGAGTTATGCCCAGAACTCTATTTCCAGCAGCTTTAATCAGGAACCCAAGAACTCCTCAAATTTAAACCATTACCCTTGACAGAAGGTGAAAAAAAAAAGTCACCCAGTCATGTCCAACTCTTTGCAATGTTGTAGCCACGCGTTCAGGGAAACAAACTCACTGAGAAGGATGATGCAGATAGTGAAGTGCAGTTTATTACACTGGCGGGCCCAAGGCAGAGTCTCCTCTTAGCCAAGGACCCCGACAAACATTTGTGAAAATCTTTTATACCCCACGTGTACGTGTCTGAACCCACCACCCCAAATTCCTTGAGACTTACATAAACCAAGAAAATACAACCCCAGTAACCCATCATTCATGTGCTATGTGCTCATGTGCTCAGACAGTCAAACAGTTAGCCAATAATCAATAAGCCCAAGGTTACACTTCGATAGATAAAGAAAAATTTATGGCCTGTCTGGAAGAAGGGGTGATTAGTGTATGTTTTCTCTTAGGCGATGAGTAACCTAGATACGATCAAGGTTCCCCTGTCTGGAGGGGGTCTTATCCTTCTGTTGTCCTTTTTCATAGGCACTAAACATAGAGTTCAGAGTCCATTGGAAAGGTGGCTGAGCATGATCAGCACGAACAGGCCTAAGATGGAGTCCAGGCCCTATGAATTCCTTCTTCAGCGATCCCAAGAACAATAGCCTGCCAAACTCCTCTGTCCGTGGAATTGTCCAGGCAAGAATACTGGAGTGGGTTGCCAATTCATTCTCCAAGGGATCTTTCCAAATGGGGGACTGAACTCTGGTCTCCTGCACTGCAGGCAGAATCTTTACCGATTGAGCCACCAGGAAAGCTCTTGATAAATAAACATCAGTTAAATCTCAGTGTGGCTGAGAAGAGCAAGGCTGGATGGAGAAGAGACTCCAGGTGTGTTGTTTGGTTTTTTTCGGTTTGTTGCTTCTCCATACAGTAGGGTAAAGACTGAGGGTTTTGAGCATAAGCTCAAGGTTGGACCTCTTCTGTTCTTTCATCTCTTTGTTACAGTGGACAACTCACTAAATTCTCTTCTCTATGCTTTTGTTTTATCATCTGCAAAATGAGAACAGTACTGGTGTTAAAGGTTTTTCTAACAGCAAGACAATGCATGAGAAAGCCCTCTAAAAATCTGACCACAGCAGGCTTTGCTAAAGCACTTCCTACGTTCTGATTACAAATGTGAAGAGCCCAATTTTCACAGTGAGGCATGCGCTGATGATTTTTAAATCAGAAAGAAAAAAAAAAGGGTTATGAAAATACTCAGCAAGAGTTCCCCTCCCCCAGTGGTCATTTTCCTTGAAGGTTCAAACTATAACCAAATACTATGAAATTTGCTTAAAGACCCCGTACATGCATGCACATGTGCTCAGTCACGTTTACTCTTTGGGACTCCCTGGACTGTAGCCCACCAGGCTTCTCTGTCCATGGCATTTTCCATGCAAGAATACTGGAGTGGGTTGCCAATTCGTTCTCCAGGGGATCTTCCCAACCCAGACGCGGGATCCGAACCCGCCTCGTCTCTTGCATTGGCAAGCGGATTCTTTACCACTGAGCCACGTGGGAAGATTTTCCCCCTCCCTTTCCCTGAATCCTGATGAAATACATCAACTGGTTCTTAGCAAGGAATCAGTTCAGCAGGGACTCTCAGAGGGCGCTGCTGTCACCTGCTGTCTTGGAGTGGTATGACAAGTGTGCTTTACTCGGACAAAAGGAGATTGTCTAAAGCCCCTAAGTGGAATCTGAGAAACCCGAGCTGGAGGGAGGTCTTCTGACCTGGAGCCTCACTGTTGAAACGTTGATCCTCTGGCCAGCAAGCAGCACTGGCATCAGTGGAAGCCTGACGGGAATGTAGACTCAGACTGCAGTTTAGTAAGGTCCTCCACCACAGACACAGGAAGCAAACCGACGGTTTCCGGAGGGCAAAAGGGAGGGTAAACGGGGAATCCGAGACTAGGGCACACACTAAAATAAAGTAACGAGCAAGGACCCAAGGTAGAGTGCAGGGAACTGTGCTCGACATTTTGTAATAATCTATAAGGGAAAATATGAAACATATATATGTGTGTGTATGTATATGTCTGTGTGTGTGACTGCACTAATTTGCTGTACACCTGAAACTAACACATTATAAATCAACTAATACTTCAATTAAAGAAAAAAGAATATACCGACCCCTCAACAAATAAAATACTGCGTTAAAAAATCCTCCAGACAATTTATATGTGCACTGGAGTTCAAGAAACATGTTCTGGAGGAATTACTCTAGTGACGAAAGGTCAAAGCAATATTGCATAGGAACCTGGAATGTTAGGCCCATGAATCAAGTCCAGTTGGAAGTGGTCAAACAGGAGATGGCAAGAGTGAACGTCGACATTCTAGGAATCAGTGAACTAAGATGGACTGGAATGGGTGAATTTAACTCAGATGACCATTATATCTACTACTGTGGGCAGGAATCCCTTAGAAGAAATGGAGTAGCCATCATGGTCAACAAAAGAGTCCGAAATGCAGTACTTGGATGCAATCTTAAAAATGACAGAATGATCTCTGTTCATTTTCAAGGCAAACCATTCAATATTACAGGGATCCAAGCCTATGCCCGAACCAGTAACGCTGAAGAAGCCGAAGTTGAACAGTTCTATGAAGACCTACAAGACCTTTTAGAACTAACACCCAAAAAAGATGTCCTTTTCATTCTAGGGGACTGGAATGCAAAAGTAGGGAGTCAAGAAACACCTGGAGTAACAGGCAAATTTGGCCTTGGAGCACGAAATGAAGCAGGGCAAAGTCTAACAGAGTTTTGCCAAGAGAACGCACTGGTCATAGCAAACACCCTCTTCCAGCAACACAAGAGGAGACTCTACACATGATATCACCAGATGGTCAACACCAAAATCAGATCGATTATATTCTTTTCAGCCAAAGATGGAGAAGCTCTATACAGTCAGCAAAAACAAGACCAGGAGCTGACTGTGGCTCAGATTATGAACTCCTTATTGCCAAATTCAGATTTAAATTGAAGAAAGTAGGGAAAACCACTCGGCCATTCAGGTATGACCTAAATCAAATCCCTCACAATTATACAGTGGAAGTGACAAATAGATTCAAGGGATCAGACCTGATAGAGTGCCTGATGAACTATGGATGGAGGTTCATGACATTGTACAGGAGGCAGGAATCAAAACCATCCCCATGGAAGAGAAATGCAAAAAGGCAAAATGGTTGTCCGAGGAGGCCTTACAAATAGCTGTGAATAGAAGAGAACAGAAAGGCAAAGGAGAAAAGAAAAAATATACACATTTGAATGCAGAGCTCCAAAGAATAGCAAGGAGAGGTAAGAAAGCCTTCCTCAGTGATCAACGCAAAGAAATAGAGGAAAAGAGTAGAATGGGAAAGACTACAGATCTCTTCAAGAAAATTAGAGATACCAAGGGAACATTTCATACAAAGATGGGCTCAATAAAGGACAGAAATGGTATGGACCTAACAGAAGCAGAAGATATTAAGAAGAGGTGGCAAGAATACACAGAAGAACTATACAAAAAGATCTTCATGACCCAGATAACCACAATGATGTGATCATTCACCTAGAGTCAGACGTCCTGGAATGTGAAATCAAGTGGGCCTTAGGAAGCATCACTATGAACAAAGCAAGCAGAGGTGATGGAATTCCAGTTGAGCTATTTCAAATCCTGAAAGATGATGCTGTGAAAGTGCAGCACTCAATATGCTGGCAAAATTTGGAAAACTCAGTAGTGGCTACAGGGCTGGAAAAGGTCAGTTTTCATCCCAATCCCAAAGAAAGGCAATGCCTAAGAATGCTCAAACTACCACACAATTGCACTCATCTCACACGCTAGGAAAGTAATGCTCAAAATTCTCCAAGCCAGGCTTCATCAGTACATGAACCATGAACTTCCAGATGTTCAAGCTGGATTTAGAAAAGGCAGAGGCACCAGAGATCAAATTGCCAATATCCGCTGGATCATCGAAAAAGCAAGAGAATTCCAGAAAAAATATCTACTTCTGCTTTATTGACTATAGCAAAGCCTTTGACTGTGTGGATCACATCAAACCATGGAAAATTCTGAAAGAGATGGGAATACCAGACCACCTGACCTGCCTCTTGAAAAATCTGTATGCAGGTCAGGAAGCAACAGTTAGAACTGAACATGGAGCAACAGACTGGTTCCAAATCAGAAAAGGATTCAAGGCTGTATATTGTCACCCTACTTATTTAACTTATATGTAGAGTACATCATGAGAAACGCTGGACTGGAAGAAGCACAAACTGGAATCAAGATTGCCGGGAGAAATATCAATAACCTCAGATATGCAGATGACACCACCCTTATGGCAGAAAGTGAAGAGGAACTGAAGAGCTGAAGAGCCTCTTGATGAAAGTGAAAGAGGAGAGTGAAAAAGTTGGCTTAAGCTCAACATTCAGAAAACTAAGATCATGGCCTCTGGTCCCAACACTTCATGGCAAATAGGGAAACACTGGAAACAGTAACAGACTTTGTGTTTTTGGGCTCCACAATCACTGCAGATAGTGACTGCAGTCATGAAATTAAAAGACGTTTGCTCCTTGGAAGAAAAGCTATGATCAACCTAGACAGCATATTAAAAAGCAGAGACATTACTTTGCCAACAAAGGTCCATGTAGTCAAGGCTATGGTTTTTCCAGTAGTCATGTACGTATGTGAGAGTTGGACTATAAAGAAAACTGAGCAATGAAGAATTGATGCTTTTGAACTGTGGTGTTGGAGAAGACTCTTGAGAATCCCTTTGTCTGCAAGGAGATCCAACCAGTCCATCCTAAGGGAAATCAGTCCTGCATATTCATTGGAAGGACTGAGGCTGAAGGTGAAACTCCAATACTTTGTCCACCTGATGGAAAGAGCTGACTCATGTGAAAAGACCCTGATGCTGGGAAAGATTGAAGGCAGGAGGAGAAGGGGACAACAGAGGACGAGATGGTTGGGTGGCATCACCGACTCAATGGGCATGAATTTGAGTCAGCTCCGGGAGTTGGTGATGGACAGGGAGGCCGGGCATGGTGCAGTCCATGGGGTCACAAAGAGTTGGACATGACTGAGTGACTGAACTGAACTAAACTGAAAGGTCAAGGAGAAATTCTAAAAGTAAGAAAAGACATTATATAGAATAAAAAAAAGAAACCCATGTAGGGATGGGAACTCACAGAAAGTGTGAGCTCACTTTTGCTGTATTCAGTTCAAGCCCTGTCACCACCAATGAGTAAACTGAATGCTTTGCCCAACAACTCCGATTTTCTTAATTTTATTTTCTACTTAATCTTTTGAAGGCTTTTTTTTTTTGCTTCCACAGAACTATTTTTATAATTTTATAATAATAAAATTACCCTGGAAAAGAGAATTCCTTCCCATTCCAGAAAAATCATGTTTTTTTTTTTTTTTTTAACTATTGTACCTTCTGAATTATTGTCTTAGAGAGTAATTGCTTACAAGCAACAGAAATGAATTCAGAGAAATATAAACAAAAAAAAAGTGTATTTGATGGGTACGGTGGTAGCTTATAGAATCAAAGAAAAAGCTGAGCAATGAGGTCTGAGAAAGGACAGGAAGCTGGCGTTTCCAAGGTGACACCTTTGGGACACACCTGTGCCCACTGTTTTCAGCGTTGCCGCTATTGCTGATCAGAATGCAGATTCTCAAGATGGAGAATCTGTTTGACCTCGCTTGGTTCAGGCCTGGCTTTTGGAGAAGGAAAGCCTGGGCCTTTTGATTTCAAGACTCATTGAACATGCAGATAATGAGCTGAGCTGTGTTCAGTGGGCCTCCTTGATAGCTCAGTTGGTAAAGAATCCACCTGCAATTCAGGAGGTTCAATTCCTGTGTCAGGAAGATCCACTGGAGAAGGGATAGGCTACCCACTCTGGTCTTCTTGGACTTCTCTTGTGGCTCGGCTGGTAAGAATCAGCCAGCTATGTTGGAGACCTGGGTTCGATCCCTCGGTTGGGAAAATGTTCTGGAGAAGGAAAAGTTACCCACTCCAGTATTCTGGCCTGGAGACGTCCATGGCCTATATAGTCCATGGGGTCACAAAGAGTCAGACACGACTGAGCAATTTTCACTTTTCACTTTCCAACATCTACCATGATTGGTTGGGCGTGGTTAACACCCATGTCATTCCAGTTGTTACGTATTTGGACTATCACCCCTGCAAAGGGGTTGGTCCCCAAGGAAAACAGGGGTTTTAGCTGAAAAAGAAGGAATGGATAATTGGGGTGCAAAAAATGTGCAAATGGGATGCAAATGTGGTTTTATGTACACATCTCCATTGTGTAATAGACATGTACCCACAAGGTACTGATTGAAGAAGATGTTGATAACATATTTGCTCTAAAAACCGTGTATCTGTACATATTATTCCAAAAGGTATTCAGAGGTTAAGGAGAAAGAGAATACTTTTAATCCCTTATTCAGACAATTTGAGCACTCAGTGAAATCTTGATGAGCTAATCTACTTTCTACTACATCATCAGATTAAAACAGAAATTAAACAGTGGAAAGGGCTCCTGCCTGCCAAGACTTCTGGCGTACATCACCCCTCTAACATTCTAATGTATTCACAGGAAATGTCTTACAAATGGTACGGGTTTTTTTTTTTTTCTTTTTTAAAGAAGAGAAAATAAAAATGATTGTGTAGCCATGAAAAATACATTCTGTTACCAGAGTCCCATCATAGTTCTTTGGAAAAACATCTCGGGGGAATAAATAGCTGCAGTCTCATAGCAACATTGAGTTCAACAATGCTCAGAGCTGAAAGATATTCTTGGGTTAGAAATTCATGCCTACAAAAAGATGATACCCAGAGTTGCTCACCATTAATTGCAGATAATAAAGTCAGTCCACGGCCAGGAGATACGAGTCAGTCAGGCAGTCCTTCCTGTTTCCTTGCAGTTTGGGACGACTGACCCTGGAAAGCTGAATGTCATAGAGAGAGCTCCATGACATACCAGTAAGCTGACAAAGGCTTCTCAGCCAGTCACCATCTACAAATAGCGAATGATAATGAGGGTGATGATGATAACAGCCTGAAGGAGAAAAGGATGGAACTCCCTCCCCATAGACACTTCCTATAGACATATCTCTGTAAGCAGTGCTGTGGTGTTAACTGTGTCTTATTTCTCTGCTTTAAAATTTTTCCTTGAAGTCAGATAATCTATTTTTGTTGGAAGACATTAGTTTCTTATCAAAATATACAAGGATAGAGGCCTTCCCTGCTGGTCCAATGGTTAAGACTCCACACTCTTACTGCAGGGGGCACACGTTCGATCCCTGGTTGAGGAACTTAGATCACATATGCGGTGCATCCATGGCAGAAGTAATCGGTAAATGCACATTTCTTTGATCTTGTTTAATCTTTAAAATGCAAGTGGTTTTTGCATTCTATGCCATGATCTATCCTTATATGTTTTATTTATTTATTTATTTTTTGCCTCACCGTGTGTGGATGAGGTTGAATATTACCAGTTGAATATTACTCAACCAGGGATCAAACCTGTGCCCCCTGCAGCAGAAGTCTGGGGTCTTAACCACTAGACCACCAGGGAAGGCCCTATCCTTGTATATTTTAAAAAGAAACTAATGCTTTCCAACCTAGTGAATATAAAGAAAAGAGAAACAGATTCGCAGATATGGACCTCAAACCAGCGGGGAGAAGGCAGTGGGCGGGGGCAAGAAATGGGTAGGGGATTTAAGGGTACAAACACTATGTATAAAATAGATAAGCAACCAGGATACATAATGCAACAGAAGGAATGTGAGCAGCATTGTATAGTGACTATATCACTATAAGGGGAATAGAACCTTTAAACGTAGTGAGTCAGTACATTGTACACCTCAAAGTCGTATAATATTGTACCTCAACTATACCTCAATAAAAACAAATAATACAGATTATGACAGCATATATTATTACTTACATGTAGAATCTAAAAAGTACCCAAATGAATTTATTTACAAAACAGAAACAGACTCACAGACATAGAAAATAGGCTTCTGGTTACCGAAGGGGAAAGTGGGGAAAGAGAGGGCAGTTTGGAGATTGGGATGAACACGTACACACTAGTATATATCAAACAGATAGACAACAAGGCCCTACTGTACCGCGCAGGGAGCCATATTCAGCACCATATCATAACCTATCATGGGGAAGAACTGGAAAGAAGAATAAGTATATATACGGATCACTTCACTGTACACCCGAAACTAACACCACATTGTAAACAAACTATGAAAATGGAAAGTTTTAGTCCCTCAGTCGTGTCTGACTCTTCACGACTCCATGGACTGTTGTCCACCAGGCTCCTCTGTTCATAGGATTCTCCAGGCAAGAATACTGGAGTGGGTAGCCAGTCCCTTCTCCAGGGGATCTTCCAGACCCAGGGATCGAACCAGGGTCTCCTGCATTGCCGGCAGATTCTTTACCATCTGAGCCACCAGGGAAGCCCAAACCAACTATACTTCAATTAAATTTTTTAAAATTTAAACAGTAAAAATAAATGAATACATATTTTTTTTTGTTTGTTTTATTTTGTTTGACTAATATTTTCTCCCAAACTCTGGAGGCACACTGGCTCTCTAAGGACTGGATACAGGCAGGGGTCAGGTCACCTGATTGAGAAGGTCCAGTTTAGAGCAAAGGGACTGAGCTTCCGGTCCTCACTCCATCATCCAGAAATCAGCCCAGGACCAGGTGAAGAGTTTCATTTTACTGCACCTCCTTCCCTATTTGGGCAGTTAGCTGATGGGTTTCTGTATACCCTCTTAATGCAGCTTCTGGTTATCTCTGATGAGGATTCCAGGGGTAGAAAAGGGAATCCTCAGAAGTGCCCAGAGGGACTTCCCTGGTGGTCCAGTGGTTAAGAATCCGCCTTGCAATGCAGGGAACCTGGGTTCGATGTCTTGTCAAGGAACTACAATCCCCTATACCTCAGAGCAACTCAGCCCATGCCACACCTAGAGAGCCCCGAAAGCCACAAAGAAAGATCCTGCAAGCTGCAAGGAAGACTCCCAGCACTGCAACCAAGACCCAACACCATCAAATAAATAAATATTAAAAGAAAAAAAAGGTGGCCAGAAAGCCTCCTCTCCTGTTTGCTCTTATCAGGAACCTGGTTTGAAACTTTCCTTTACAACTTCCATCTCTGGTCCACAGCCTTTGGGGAGCAGGTCCAAGGAATTGAGTTACTGAACGGGAAGCCAGAAGGGCAAGGAGAAAAGGATCCAAGAGTTTATTTTTTGAGTACCAAATCCTCGACTGGGCCGCCGCCCATCATCTGCTCTGTTTTTATCTGTGCGGAGCAGGCGTGCTTGGCACCCAGGCGTCATCCCCAGTGCTCATCGCAGCCCGGCGGTATTGTCATCACTGAACACTGCCATGGAGGCTTATCCGGAGCTCCGAGGGATAAACTCGATCCTGGGCGATTGAATTAAGATTTGGACAATATCTTGACAGGCTGGAATAATGGATGAAATCTAACATTTGAAATGCAATCAGGATAAATGGAAAGTCTGGCCCACGGGTTCAGAATACTAAGTGAACAGAAATAGCTGATCTTGTGAGAAAAAAAAAGGCCTAGAATGTTCCATTTACTACAATCTCAGACTCAATCGGATGACTTGGCACCACCACCACCTCCCCAACTTCAAAGCAAACATGGCGTGGGCTTTGCTGAATAAAGTTAATTCAAGCAGAGAAGGACAGCGTGCACTATTCTGCAACCAGGCCGTGTCTGTGTCCTTAGGAGTGATAGGAAGGAAATCAGACAAGCCCAAAAGAGAAAAACAGGGACCTCCCTGGTGATCCAGAGGCTAAGACTCCACGCTCCCAAGGCAGGAGGCCCGGGGTTCAACCCCTGGTCAGGGAACTAGATCCCACATGCCACAGTGAAGATATGGAGCAGCCAAATAAATAAATGTTTTAAAAAGAGAAAAACAGCGTCCAGCCTGATGAGCAGTGGCCTGGCAGGGAAGGAAGACCATGAGAGAATCCAGAATTCAACCAGGGCTTGATAAGAATGTAAAAGAGTTGATGGAGTGGAAATGCCAGACGGTAAGACCTTGAGATACCTTGAGCTAAAGAAAAGGCACCCAGGCAGAAAGGCAGCTCTATACAGCAGGAATGGGTCCTCCCAGGTGGCGCTAGTGGCAAAGAACCCACCTGCCAATGCAGGGGACGCAAAAGACTCAGGGTTCGATCCCTGGGTCTGGAAGACCCCCTGGAGAAAGAAATGGCAACCCACCCCAGTATTCTTGCCTGGAGAATCCCATGGACAGAGGAGCCTGGCAGGCGACAGTCCATGGGGTCACAGAGTCAGACGCAACTGAAGTGCCTTAGCATGCGTTCAGCAGGAATGGGGGTTACAAGTCAAGTTGGGGTGGGGTGAGAACTGGGGAGTGGAGTGACCCAGGAGATGATATAATCCATTACATCAAAGGCATGGACGTGACAGTCCCTTGTTTTGATGACAGTAAAAATAGTTCAGTGAATTCTTCCAAAGTTGAGAAGATTTGCTCAGAATGCGTGTAGTCTGGATCCCTGTCTCAGCAAAAACTTGGGTCTCATATGCAATATTACTGCCCTTAAGCAGGTAACCCAATTTCCCTGGGATGATAAAACTACTCCTTTCTGCCCAAGTTTTAAAAAATTACTATTTACTAAAGTATAATATTGGAAGGATTGATGCTGAAGCTGAAACTCCAATACTTTGGCCACCTGAGACAAAGAACTGATTCACTGGAAAAGACCTTGATGCTGGGAAAGACTGAAGGCAAAAGGAGAAGAGGGCAGCAGAGGATGAGATGGTTAGCTAGCATCACTGACTCAATGGACTGAGTTTGAGCAAACTCCAGGAAACGATGATGGACAGGGAAGCCTGGCATGCTGTAGTCCATGGGGTTGCAAAAGGTTGGACACGACTGAGTGACTGAACAACAGCAAACCTACATGCAGAAACACGCACATATCTTCACGTAGGACTTGAAGAATTTTCACAAACTGAGCACAAAACCTATGCCAAGAAACAGAACAGAAGCTCCATCACACTCCATTCTCATCACTACCTCTCTCCCAGGGCAACTTCTGTCTAACTTATGATAACACAGATTTGTTTCCACCTGTTGTAAATGGAATCATGCAGTAAATTCTTGAGCTCCAGTCATCCATAGTGTGTGTGGCTGTAGATCGTTCACCTCATTGCTGGGTAGTATTCCACTGGGTGAATACACTACATATTACACATCCACTGTTGATGGACGTTTCTGGAGTTTCCAGTAGGAAGACCTTAAGTGTGATACTGATCTGAACTTCTGGTTCATGGCTTTTGGTGGTCATATGCAAGACTTACTGCTATGTTTATAACAAGGGGTGGAATTACTGGGTCATACACACACCCTACGACCAGCAATTCTACTCCTAGAAAAATATCTAATTAAACACAGAGATGAAATAAGTCATATTATTAATAATGATAAGTATTTATTACAGTCAGGAAAAGGAAGGATTTTGTATTCATTGAGATGATCTGTATATATTAAGCATTCAAAGGTTTGTGCTGTTGAAGGGTATTTGCATATTCAGTTCAGTTCAGTCGCTCAGTCGTGTCCGACTCTTTGAGTATTAGAGTATAACAAAACAGGCTGCAGTTCCAACTGAGAATGTTGAGTCGGTGATGCCATCCAACCATCTCAACCTCTGTTGTCCCCTCCTCTTGCCTTCAATCTTTCCCAGCATCAGGGCCTTTTCCAATAAGTCAGTTCTTCATATCAGGTGACCAAGGTATTGGAGCTTCAGCATCAGTCCTTCAGTGAATATTCAGGACTGATTTCCTTTAGAATGGACTGGTTTTGATCTCCTTGCTGTCATCTTTTTTTAAAGTATTATTAAAGAATAGTGATGAGGCATTTTTCATATCTAGAATAACACTGGATGAAAAACATGGAAATCAGACTCTGAATCGCTATAACAAAGCACTTTCTAACATTGAAAAAGTCCAGAATTATATGCACTGGCTTGCAGGATGATTTAAGGATGACAAGAGGATCACATATCAGTGATGTTGTCAAAGGTGGAGAGAAGTTAGGGGAGATGATTTCCAAGCAGGATGGCCAGGTACATTGGAATTAGAAATAGAGGACACCAGGTATATTGGAATTTCAGATAAACAATAAAGGCATCTTATGTGCGAGTGTGTCCGTTGGTGAGGGCCTTACACACTGGGACATAGTCATACTGGGTTGGCCAAAAAGTTTGTTTGTGTTTTCCCATGAGATCTTACTATTAATGCAAACCAAGAAATTTATTTGTCATATATCTTAATTTAAATTTTACTGGTTGTCTTGTATTTTATCTGGCAATCCGATTTTTAAGATACCTAAGTAGGCTAGTATCTTATTTTCATGTAAGGGGGGAGGGCTTATCCATGTTCAAATGTGTAAGTTCAAAAGAAATGTTAGCATTCCTCTCTTGCTAAAACCAACTGATTAGAGTGAGTGATTAAGGTGATGGGAACAACAAGTTGAATAAAACGGCAGCTTGAAGCATATTTTCTGGGTTCTGTTCTCAAAACTCAAAGAGCACTGAGGTTGGGTATTTGGACAGCCGTTGCTGAGTGTAGTCTGTATTGAGCCTATAGTTTCTTGCTTCATTCTTACTTTTCTTGTCTAACGCGAAGGTAATGCAGAGTTGATTTGGAAACACTGGAATTCACAGGAGCATTCCTGCAGGCAGGGGTTGAGCTAGCAAGCACGTGGACATGAGGAATGAGGCTCTGCAGACACAGTCCATCCGCCCACACTCAGGAACAGATGGAATAATATTCAAGTTCCACGTCTTAGGTGCTTCGATTCATCCAGAGTGAATCAAAGAGGCCTCCCTGGAGGAGGCAGCGTGGAAACTGGATCTCTAAGAGGGTTTCCCACATGAAGAGGGGAACAGGGCATTCCACAAAGAGGAGAGAGCTGGAGGAAAAACAGAGTCGCAGAGTGGGAGATACGGACACCTTGGAAAGATGTTACAGCACCAGCTGAGGGCGTGCAGGTGCATGTCTGGAGGTGGTGAAGGATCTTAGGGACCTTCAATGAGATTGGGATTTAGTCCTGCAGGCACTGGGCTGCAGTCTGTAGAGACCCACATGAAGATGATGCCAGCTACCAAACCGTTCTCTTTTCTGCTGTCTTCCCAAGGGTGGTCACGTATTCTCAAAAACATGTACACAGAGGGACTGCCGTGGTGGTCCAATGGCTCAGACTCTGAGCTCCCAATGCAGGGAGCCTGGGTTCAATTCCTGGTCAAGGAACTAGATCCCACATGCTGCAACTAAGAGTTCACAAGCCATTCAACCAAAAGATCCTACACGCGGCAACGAAGATTGAGGATTCCTGGGCCTCAACTAAGACTTGGCACAGTCAAATAAATAAATAATAAATATTTTAAAAAAAAGAAGAACACAGAGGGCATTAGAATGGGAAGCATCCCTTAAAATCCAAATCAACTGAAGGAGGAAATGGCTCAGAGAGAAGTCAGAGAGCTGGTCAGCGGTGGCGCTGGGTGGAGCCGGGTCTCCTGATTCCTTTTCCAAACTGTTTCTCAAACGGGGATGTAGGCTGTACACACTGGGAAGGGGGCACCTTTCTCACTGTATTCCTAGAAGGCACATATTCTAGGGGGCACGAATCTCTATAAAATGCAATGGAAATGGGACCTCCTGGAGCTGGGCAGGGGCCCTGTACCCAGTACAGTGTTCAAGCCATCCCCTAGGCATAATTATAAGAACATGGTTCTGAGATGTGGGCCCAGTGGGCCATGTAGGCTGTGACTGTGAAAACATGGTTTATCCATATGCAGCCAGGCGGCTCATGGGGCCCTCAACCCCGGTTCTGGTCTCGTTAACTCTGCTCTCCTGCCTTCACTTTCCCTAATGAAAGCTCTGAGGGGGTGTCACGTGCCCCTCAGAGGGTGTTGTGGTTAACAAGCCTGATCAAGTTTGCAGAGGACCGTCTCCCCGTGACCCGGCTGCCATTTCACACGCGGTGGCCAACTCCTTTCTCCCCAACTTCTCAGCTCAGCCTTGTGGAAACTGAACACAGCTGTCAGCTTCCAGGAGCCTTACGGTTGCTATGGGTTACATGCATTCAAAACTGAGGATGGAACCAAAACAGGCCTTTAAATATCAGCCCTCAACGGGGAGCTAAATGAAGCGCTCCAACACCTTAAAGAAATCAGGTGACATCATGATGAAGACGCTGCCTGGAGCCTGGATGTGTCAACAGCTACTAAAAATACCCTCTCTCCAAGGCGCTTGCAAGTCGCGGTAAATGCTCAGGGGCAGTAGAGAGGATGTCTGCTCCGTGCTTGCTAACCAATCCGGTCCCTGCTGACCACATGCGGTCACCAGCCCTTGAAACTGGGCAAGCATGAGTGAAAATGTGCTGTGAGGAAACTGGCTAGAAGGGGTGGGTAGAGGCACAAATGTTGATACCGCCCCTCATATATCAAAATTAATTCCTGAAAGATGAAACTATTAAAAGCAAGAGCAAATATGACCTTCCGATGGCCCCTAATACGAACAACAGGAGAAATCACAAAGAAAAGGAGAGCTTTATTTAAAAAAAAGGAAACGCTTTAGCTTTTTTGCTGACAAATGTTAATTTTAAAAAGGAAAAGAAATTATATTCATGCCATATACTCTGCTAGGTACTTTTACAAGCCTTTTTTTTTTTTTCTTTTGAGAAATGTATTTTTATTTAGATATAATTCGGGACTTTGGCAGTTAGTGATGGACAGGGAGGCCCGGCGTGCTGCAGTTTGTGGGGTCTCAAAGAGTCGGACAGGACTGAGCGACTGAACTGAACTGGGGACTTCCTGGCAGTCCAGTGGTTAGGACTCGGTATTTTCATTGCCAGGGACGTGGGTTCAATCTCTAATGGGGGAACTAAGATCCTGAAAGCCAGGTAGTATGGCAAAAAAACAAAACAAAACAGGAAATTAGCATATAATATTGTGCAGATTTAAGGTAAAATGTTGATTTGATATACTGCAATATTATTACCATCACAGTGTTAGCTAACACCACTATCATGTCACATAATTAGTTTGCTTTTTTGTGGTGGGAATAATTAGGTTCTGTTTTCCTAGCAACTTTGAAGCTTATAAAACAGTCTTGTGGGCTCTGATCACTGAGTTGTGGATTACTGCTTCAGGATTTATTTATCTACTAGTTGCAAGTTTAAGAAGCTTTAATTTAAAAAAAAAAATCATAGGGACTTCTCTAGTGGTCCAGTGGTTAAGAACCTGCCTGCCCATGCAGGGGACACAGTTTCAGTCCCTGGTCTGGGAAGATTCCAATTCCGCATGCCACAATTACTGAGGCAGCGTGCTGCAATGAAGACCCAGTGCAGACAAAAACAAAGTCAATAAAAATGACTTGTGTAAGGAAGCATAGATATAAATAAAATTTAAAACCACACAAAATGGGAAGGTATTTTCCATAATGAGTATATATAAAATACACCCAATACTGATAATATGGATAATATGCTAATACTCCAATAACAGAACGGCAATTTTCAGAAGAAATACAGATGGCTAATAAACACTAAAGTGTTCATTCTCAGTAGTAATCAAAGAAAAGCAAATTAAAACCACCATTAAAAGTTTTGAATTGAATCACATTAAGGCAAATTTTAGGGCTTTCCGGGTGGTGCTAGTGGTAAAGAACCCACCTGCCAATACAGGAGACCTAAGAGATGTGAGTTCAATCCCTGGGTCAGGAAAATCCCTTGGGGGAGGGCACAGCAAGCCACTCCAAATTCTTGCCTGGAGAATCCCATGTACAGAGTAGCCTGGAGGGCTACAGTCCACAGGGTCACAAAGAGTCGGACACGGCTGAGTGACTTAGTATGCAGCACACAAGGCAAAGTTTCAAAACTGTTTGCTACAATTCAAGTCAACAAAGTTTTGTTTTTTGATGGTAACCATTCATAGCTGATGGGAACGTAAACAGAGAAAAGTTTTCTGGAAAGCAACTTGCAATGTACATCAAGTCCAAACAATTCTAAAAATGTTCTATTCTTTGACCTGGGAATTACACTTCTGTGGAAATTAGCAGACCAATTTATGTGCAAGGATGTCCATATGTCCACCATTCATAATAGCAAAATAACTGAAGCAGCTCAAATATGCAAATACACTATGGTACAATCATGGAAAAAAAAAAAATGTAAGCATAAAATACACCCTGGACTCCAAAGACAGTATGAGGAAAGAATGCAAAATAATGCATAAATACTTTTAGATAGATTTCATACAGTAGTCAATATGTTAAGGTTAAATATTGGGTTGGATAAAATATATTATTACATAATGGGTTACATAAATTGGGTTTAATAAAAGATATTAAAATTAATTTTACCAAATTCTTTTTACATTGTTGGGGTTTTTTTGGCCATACCGTGTGACTTGTGGGATCTTAGTTCCCTGACCATTCACTTGGCCCCATTAGTGAAAGTGCCAAGTCTTAATCACTGGGCCACCAGGAAAATTCCCTCTTTTTGCTTTTTTAAAGTGGCTACTAGAAAAATTAAGATCAATATACATGTGTATTTAGATTCATGCTTACATGTGTGGGCTGCATCATATTTCTATAACAGAGCTTCGGAGCAGGGCTGTGAGTCCTTCCAGGAACTTGTCCTAACGTCTCTTCCACCCCAGTTTCTCCTTCCCACTCTAATCTTCCCTTTCTCTTTCTTTTTCTACATTTCATACTCTTTCAACAAAGGACTACATTTTATATTTTTTCAACCAGCCTACTTTTACTGTTAGAAGGGAAGAATAACAGCGAACATGTTCTAAAAGACGCGTTAAGTGCCAAGCACTTCACCTTCTCACGTCATATACCGGCCCCTCCCTCCAATATACTCTAAGGTGGGTGCGTTATCAGCGCAGAGAGGTTAAGTACATGCCTCAGGTCACACAGCTAGTAAACAGCGAAGCCAGGCTTCCAACAACCAGTAAGAGCTTCCCCCACTGCTCAGCTGGTAAAGAGTCTGTCTGCAGTGCAGGAGACCCGAGTTTGATCCCTGGGTTGGAAAGATCCCCTGGAGAAGGAAATGGCAACACACTCTGATATTCTTGCCTGGAGAATCCCCTGGGTAGAGGAGCCTGGTGGGCTACAGTCCATGGGGTCACAAGAGTCAGACACAATTTAGCGACTAAACCACCACCAGCCTATCTATTCTACATTGCATAAGGAAAAATGGGAGATTGGGAAATCTGAATAGAAAGCTCTTTGGAAAAATTGATTGTGTTTCCCTGTTTGTACAGCCAGCTAGTCCTGGAGGAGATGTTGCTCTAGCTTAAAAGCTTGGTCAGCTTCTAAAATGAATCCATCAGTGCTGTGGACTACACTGCCTTCCCAAAACTGGTATATGAAGCCCTAACTCCCAATATGGTGGTGTTTGGAGGCAGGCTTTTTGTGAACTGATGAGATTTAGACGAGGTCATAAGAGGGTTGAGGATGAGATGGTTGGATGGCCCCACTGACTCAATGGACAGGAGTTTGAGCACACTGTGGGAGATGGTGACGGACAAGGAAGCCTGGCGTGTTGCAGTCCATGGGGCTGGAGTCGGACATGACTGAGCGACTGAACAACAATGGCGTGAGAGGGTGGGGCCCCACGATGGGATTAGCGTCCTTCCGTGCTATGTGGAGAGCTAGCTTTGCCCACCACGGGCGCGCAGACAGAAGGCAGGGGTCTGCAGCCAGCAAGAGGGCCCGCACCAAGAATCCAGACCACGCCCCAGCCTCCAGAGCTGCGAGAAAGGAGGTTTCTGTTGCTCAAGCCACGCTGTCCGTGGGATTCTGTTATGGCGGCCCTTCAAGACGAGGACAGCTGGACTTCTGAGCTGAGTCACTGCTCCTAGGAGCACACCTCGTGAACTTTCCCCTCATTGGGCGCCTACTGAGGAGGCTTTCAGCTTTGGACGAAGCGAACAAGCCAGGAAGAATGGGTTAAAGAGGATGTAGAGATTTCAGGTGGCAGAAGACAGAGACGTGAGCTAGCTGGGAGGGGCAGAGATGCTGGGCTGGAAACTGTCGAATATAGGGAGGGCCCCAGCGGTCCCCAGGGATTGGGACTCGGTGCTGTCACTGCCGTGGCCCAAAAACTTCAATCCCTGTTCAAGGAAACTCAGATCCCACAAGCCGTGGAGAGAGGCCGAAAAGAAAAAAACCTGTCTATAGTCCATTCTAAAGGAGATCAATCCTGGGTGTTCACTAGAAGGACTGATGCTAAAGCTGAAACTCCAATGATTTGGCCACTTCATGCAACGAGTTGTCTCACTGGAAAAGACTCTGATGCTGGGAGGGATTGGGGGCGGGAGGAGAAGGGGACGACAGAGAATGAGATGGCTGGATGGCATCACCGACTCGATGGACATGAGTTTGAGTGATTCCGGGAGTTGGTGATGGACAGGGAGGCCTGGCGTGCTGTGATTCATGGGGTCGCGGAGAGTCGGACACGACTGAGCGACTGAACTGAACGAACTTAAAGCAGAAATAATACTAGTAGTCATGGGCACATGTAGGGGTAAAATATAGGACAATGAGCATGAGGTTTGGCGAGAACATAGAAAGGTTAAAAGAAAAAGGGCGAAAAAATATGTATCATGAAAACGCCGGGGAAGGGATAGTTAGGAACTTCAGGAAGGTCATGCACACACCGTTATATTTAAATACATAACCAGCAAAAACCTACTGCTCGATGGTATGTGTCAGCCTGGATGGGACGGGGATTGGGGGAGGATAGATACATGTATATGTGTGGCTGAGTACCTTCACTGTCCACCTGAAACTATCATAACGTTGCTAATCAGCCATACCCCAATACAAAACACTTTTGCTGTTAAAAACATTTTTTTAAATAAAGTGAAAAAAAAAAAATATATATCTTGAAAATACTAATCATAAGAAAATTAGAGTGTCTATATCAATTTCAGACAAAACAGATTTTAGCCTCAGTAAGTCTTAAAGGACTGAAATTACATGAAGTATGACCTCTGACCACAATGAAATTAAATTATAAACCAATACCAGAAATATATTTGAGAAATTCCCAAATATTTGGAATTTTAAAAATACACTTCTAAAGAATTCATGGAGAAAAAAAGTTCTCTGGTCGGGGAACTAAGGCCTTGCAGACCATACCAGCTGGCCAAGAAGTAAATAAATAAAGGAACATAAAATGCTTCAAAAAATGATCAAACTTCTGGAGGTTGTGGGAAGTGCCAAATGTGTAGCTGGCTGAACAGAAGTGCAGGTGGCTTTATGGCTGGTGTCTGATGAGTGGGGACAATTCTACAAATGACTTTGGTTTTAAGTTATGGCATCTGTGCTCACCCCAGGTAGATAGTGTCAGAACTGAATCGTATTTGAGGACACCAGTTGTTATCAAAGAACTGGTGTTGGAACATGTCAGCTAAGGCCCCAGACATCACAGAGCAAAGACTAGCAGTCCCCAGGCTGCTTTTTCCAAATCCTGACCCAGGGAATCTGCGAGCATAATAAAGTGACCGTGGTTTTCTGTCACTTGGGGTTGCTTTATTTCACCATCATAGATAAAAGGGCCCGTGGGGTCCACCTTGTGAGCTGTAAGGGCCAGAGATCACATACAGAAATCACCTCATTCGGGGCCTGACACAGCAAGTCAGAAACAGGGACTCTTGCCTTGATCATTTTAACGAGTGAGAGGATGGTGGGAATTCCCTGGTGGTCCAGTTGTTGGGACTCCGCGCTTTCACTGCTAGGGGCCCAGGTTCAATTCTAGGCCGGGCAACTAGAACCCCACGGCCAAAACTAAATGAAGTGAGAGGCCTGTACCCAACTAGCTGTATTTTGGTGGCTCAGTGGCAAAGAATCCACCTGCCAGTGCGGGAGATGCACATTCCAACCCTGGGTCGGGAAGGTCCCCTGGAGAAAGAGACGGCAACCCACTCCAGTATTCTTGCCTGGGGAAATCCCCTGGACAGAGGCGCCTGGCAGGCTACAGTCCATGAGGTCACAAAAGAGTTGGACACAACTTAGCGACTAAACACCAAAGCTGTATTTTGCCCCATCAGTCTTGACCCCTCTCCACTGGCCGCTGCCCTTCCAGGAAATCTGAGAGTCAACCCTGTGTAGCAAAGATCCTCCTCCACAAGCCCCCCTCCACAAGTCACAGTGCTCTACCTGCAAGTGATGAGTGTGCCAACACAGGGTCTGGAGCCAGCGCGCTTTTGCCTGCCTCTTTCATCTTTTGCCTTTCGGAAGCTAAGATCCAACCAGTGGTTGACCCTAAACTTATTCTGCAGGCTCCCTGTGTATCCAGGCTCATCAGAGTCCTGCAGAGTTGGGGGAGTGGTGGTGGTCAGGTGAGGAATCCGCTCAGCCCATTAGGAATGTAAATAGCGTATCTGTTAACTCCCAGTCGCCTTGCCACAGCCAGTGGAAACTTGTCAAGGAACTGCATCACTCCTCTGTGTTCTGACTTGCCACAGATGCAGAACAAAGGTTCTCCACCCTCTCCTTGGGGTTATCAGGTAGACAAGACCCCACCCACTCACTTTCCCTGTGTGTGTCTCCTGCCAAATGGCCTCCCTCCCTCTGATGTTTTTTCTCTTCACACTGAATCGTGAAACAATTGCAGTCACAAAGACCTGGACTCCAAGATCGAACAAGCCAAAGTTCGTAAGACGGAAATGAACTATAGCATGAGATGATCACAGTCTTCAGATGAATACAGCAAGGAGCTTCCTCTGACGTTCAAGCTCACAGCCATCGTGGGAAAGTTGTCTAGTGTGCCTTAGGGCTAGCCAAGTAAGTGAGGGCTGGACTTGGCAGAGGAAAAGCCGGGACTGGCCCACATTGCATGTGCTAAGTTGCTCAGTCGTGTCCGACTCTGCAATCCCATGGACTGTAGCCCGCCAGGCTCCTCTGTCCATGGCATTCTCCAGGCAAGAATACTGGAGTGGGTTGCCATTTTCTACTCCAGGGGATCTTCCCAACCCAGGGATCGAACCTGTGTCTCTTATGCCTCCTGCATTGGCAGGCAGATTCTTTACCATGTTCCATGATCCACACAAATGCTGAAAAGGGCTTCGCTGGTGGCTCAGACAGTAAAGAATCTCCCTGCAATGCGGGAGACCCAGGTTCAGTCCCTGGGTCGAGAAGAGACCTTGGAGAAGGAAATGGCACCTCACTCCAGTATTCTTGCCTGGAGAATGCCATGGACAGAGGAGCCTGGCAGACTACAGTCCATGGGATTGCAGAGTCAACTGAGCGACTGATCCTTTCAAGCACATTGCTGGAGTGGGAACGCTTTCACATGTGTCCACCAGGGGTCAGCACTGAGTAAGCACCTGTCAGTCGCCAGGCACAGTTCTGAGAATTGCATCTGCACTAAGTAATTTTTTCCTCAAAACAACCATGTGGAGTCAATACCCTTATGGTTTTCATTCTATGGATGAGCAAATAGAGGCTTGGGGGATTAATCGAGGGCCACTGAGTCAAAACAAGACAAAGCTAGGATTTGCACCTAGTCGGTTCAATATGAAAATCTAGGGACTTCCCCTGTGGTCCAGTGGCTAAGACTCCGTGCTCCCAATGCAGGGAGTCTGGGTTTGATCCCTGGTTAGGGAACTTGATCCCACTTGCCACAACTAAGGCCTTGTTCCCAAGAATCTGCTGCAACAAAGACCTGGAACAGGCAAATCAATAAATATTTAAAAAAGAAAAAGTCTAACCTCCCAGTTACCAGCCACCACACCCTCTGTTATAAAGGCCCTGCTGCCTGGGTACACAGAAAATAAAACGTGTTAAACACCGCGGACCTCGACTGGAGACCCTATCCATATGGTGAACTGTGTCATGTGTTGTGGAGCATAAAAAAGTAACCAAGCAACAAGAAGATAGCTCCTTATGTAGAACAGAAACAGCAGGTCTTTCTTCTTTTATGATTATTGTATAGAATGTTACGATAAATCCCCGCTCCTGTCTTCACAGAGCTCTCAAGACGGTCAGCTGTAGGCATTTGGGACATCCTCTTAGCACGACCATGAAACGTGCAAGTCGTTCAGTCGTGTCAGACTCTTTGCGAGTCTTATACAGTCCATGGAATTCTCCAGGCCAGAATACTGGAGTGGGTAGCCTTTCCCTTCTCTAGGGGATCTTCCCAACCCAGAGATCGAACCCAGGTTTCCTGCATTGCAGGCGAATTCTTTACCAGCTGAGCCACAGGGAAGCCCTTAGCTCAAAAGTCCATGCCAAAGGACTATTAAGGCTCGAATTGATCCCCTGCAAAAGGCTATGTTTTAGCATCAGAATACTTTGGCTATCTTATGCGATGAGTTGACTCACTGGAAAAGATTCTGATGCTGGGAGTGAATTGGGGGCGGGAGGAGACGGGGACGTCAGAGAATGGCTGGATGGCATCACTGACTCGATGGACATGAGTTTGCGTGAACTCCGGGAGTTGGTGATGGACAGGGAGGCCTGGCGTGCTGTGATTCATGGGGTCGCAAAGAGTCGGACACGACTGAGCGACTGAACTGAAAAGGCTATGTTGGGGTTTCCCTGGCGGCTCAGCGGTAAAGAGTCCACCTGCCAATGCAGGAGGCACGGGTTCGGTCCCTGATCCAGGAAGATCCCACACGCCTCGGAGCAGCTAAGCCCGTGTGCCCCACAACTACTGAGCCTGTGCCCTGGAGCCGGGAGCCGCAACTGCGGAAGCCCACGCGCCCCAGAGCCTGCGCTCCACAAGAGAAGCCGCTGCGGGGAGAAGCCCGCACCCGCAAAGAAGAGTAGCACCCACCCGCCGCAACCAGAGGAAAGCCCGACATAAACAAGTACAGTTATTATTACTGTTTTTAAAAAGGTGTTGTTGACTCCTGACAGGCGTGGCGGGAAGACCATGAGAAGAGACTCAGGGAGGAGGCGGCCATCCAGTGAGCTGGCCAGAAAAGTTCGTTCCGGTTTTTCCGGAAGATGTTATGGAAAAACCTGAACCAAAGTTTTTGGCCAAACCAATACAAGCCAAGGACAGCCATGGAGGCTGCTCCCTGACAGCCCTCAGGAGGAACCAACCTTACGGGCATCTTGGATTTGGACTTCCAGCCTCCAGAACCGTAAGGCAACACATTTCTGGTCTTTGAGCCTCATAGTTTATGGTCTTTTTGTGGTGGTGGCTCTAGTGAACCAACACAGATTTGGACATGGGTGTCCATGAATGTGACCTTCTGTGGAAATGCAGTCTCTGTCTGGGAAATTGAGATATAAATTAAAGGAATTTCCTGGCGGTCTAGTGATCAGGATTCTTGCCCTGCAGTGGCCCAGGTTGGATCTTGGGAACAAAGGTGCAGCAACCCACTCCAGGATTCTTGCCTGGAGAATCCCATGGACAGAGGAGACTGGCAGGCTACAGTCCATGGGGTTGCAAAGAGTCAGACACAACTAAAGCAACACAGCACGCATGCAGGGAACTAAGATCTTGCGAATCACATGACCGTAGTCAAAAGAAAAGGAAAAAGATGTGAATTAAGACCCTGGTGGCTCAGAGGGTAAAGCGTCTGCCAGCAATGTGGGAGACCCAGGTTCGATTCCTGGGTCGGGAAGATCTCCAGGAGAAGGAAATGGAAACCCACTCCAGCCCTTTTGCCTGGAAAATTCCACGGATGGAGGAGCCTGGTGGGTTACAGTCCATGGACTCACCAAGTCGCAAATGACTGAGCAACTTCACTTCAAGATGAGGTCCTTTTAGAGTGGTGAGTGAAAGTTGCTCAGTCATGTCTGACTCTTTGCAACCCAATGGACTGTAGCATGCCAGGCTTCCCTGTCCATCACCAACTCTCAGAGTTTATTCAAGCTCATGTCCATTGATTCGGTGACACCATCCAACCATCTCATCCTCTGTCACCCCCTTTTCTTCCCGTCTTAAATCTTTCCCAGCATCAGGGTCTTTTCAAATGAGTCAGTTCTTCACATCAGGTGGCCAAAGTATTGGAGTTTCAGCTTCAACATACTTCCAATGAATATTCTGGACTGATCTCCTGTAGGATTGAATGTTGGATCTCCTTGCAGTCCAAGGGACTCTCAAGAGTCTTCTCCAACACCACAGTTCAAAAGCATCAATTCTTCGGCGATCAACTTTCTTCACAGTCCAACTCTCACATCCATACATGACCACTGGAAAAACCATGGCCTTGACTAGATGGACCTTTGTTGGCAAATTAATGTCTCTGCTTTTTAATATGTTGTCTAGGTTGGTCATAGCTTTTCTTCCAAGGAGCAAGCCTACAAGCAGGCTTAGTAGGATTCTTGCTAAACCTGAGGGGCTGGAGGGGACCAAGGTAAATGCCTTGTTGAAAGGAGGGCTCAGAGAAACTTGACCAAACTAAAGTTTGGTTAAGGAGAGCGTTTTGTCAACACAGCCCCACTGAGAAGCACATAAAACCAGTGGTCCAGTGGTGAAGACTCTGCCTTCCAATGCAGGGGATGCAGGTTCGATCCCTGGCCAGGGAACTAAGGCCCCACATGCTGTGGGGTGCAGTCAAAAACTCAAAACAAAAATGCAGGGTGGGAACTAAAAGGCTCAATATGGATAGAAAGCAAATATAAACAGTGTTGTATAGTGCCTGTAGTCATGTGTGATACTTAATACATATTTATAGATAATGTTTTATACATACTCTAATACTTTTGACAATCATTTTTCCTTTCTCTAAGTAGATTTGCTTGATGATCAAGAAACCCAAGACTCAGCTCAGCAGAAACCATATTTAAATTTTCAATCTCTTATTTCCGGAGAAGTTAACGTTCTGTTGAGCACTGATGAAATCTCATGACAACACATCCATGATTTAGACAGTTTGGGCCTAAAATTTTCTGAAAGATTATACCACGATGGTTGTGAAATCAGTCTCGTTAATCTTTGAGAAACTGTGGAGAAAGGACGAGGCCCTGAAAGGTCAGATGTGGGCAAAGCCTGTCCCAGTTATGCAGAGTCTATTTCCATTCATCGAACATTCAGTTACTCAGCGATGTGACTTAGGCATACGCAGAAGATAGCTGGAACCATGAAGAACACAGAGGCGTAAATTCCGCCAAAGCCAGGAAAGTGGTTCACAGGGGAAAAAGAGGGTTCCTCTTGGGAAACATACATAGTGGGCGTCTCTGGGAGTCTCCCAACACTTAGCGTACCGACTGTGGGCAGTGCTGTGAGTGTTTGATTTGTATGGTTATTAATTATTATTTATAGTTTATGTCCTTTTTTGTGTATGTGTATTATACCATATACTTAAAAGTTAAAAAAAATAATTTGTCTTAATTTTCAAGAAAGGAGAAATTAAAGAGGAGGCTTTCAGGAATCACACACCAAAATAATTCTTGAAAAAAAAAAACTCGAGGGGCTTCCCTCGTGGCTCAGTGGTAGCGAATCCACCCGCCAATGCAGGAGGCATGGGTTCGATCCCTGGTTTAGGAAGATCCCACATGCCGAGGAGCAACTGAGCCCATGCTCCATAAGGACTGAGCCTGTGCTCGAGAGCCGGGAGCCACAGCTGCTGAGCCCACGTGCTGCAACTGCTGACGTCCCTGCACCCCGCAGCCCGCGCTCTGCAGCAAGAGAAGCCACCACAATGAGAGGCCCGCACGTCACGGCTGGAGAGGAGCCCCCGCGTGTCACAACTAGAGAAAAGCCTGTGCAGCAATAAAGACGCAGCACAGCCAAAAATAAGTAAACTCAAAAATAAACAAGCTAGTAAAAAAATTCTAGAACAAGTTACTGAGGACAAAGTCAGACTTTGTGTAAACAGACTTTGGAAAGACAGTGGTGATGCTAGGGGTTGGCACCGTTCTTCTGGAACAAGTTGAGCCCCAAACATCTGAGTTTTGTTTTTGGGTCATGGATTGTAGAAACCAGTTGACGAGATCTTTCATGATATCCCTGTGGGCCGCACAGAAACATGGGCTGGACCAGAGAAATCTTATCTGGAGGAGGATACTGAAGTTGGCTTGCTGTGGATGGTATAAAACATGGCTGCAGATGTTTTGATACTTTTCCTGTAGAGAGAGAAAGTCCATGCAGAGTTACCACACTAAATGCCTAACAACTGGGTTTCTAAAGGGAAAAGTCCTGATCTGCAGTGTTTGCCAGTTTCTGTGGTGTAGATACTTCCACTGTGACTTATTTCGAGTCAGGGTTTGACAACCGATTTGCAAAATTTTTGAAAATGTTGCTGGCCAATCTGAGAAGCCTTCACTACACTGCTGGGTTTATGTCTACCCTTGGATTTGACAAGTTTGATTAGTAAGAGTCCAGTGCAAAGATAGAGAAAAAAAACTTACAGGTACCAAGAGGGAAAGCCAGGGAAGGGGAGTAGAGGAGAGGCATAAATTGGGAAACTGGACTGACACATACATACTACCGTATATAAAATAAAAACTAATAAGAGCCTAGAGCCACAGTGGCTCAGACGGTAAAGGATCCGCCTGCGCTGCAGGAGACCCAGGTTCGATTCCTGGGTCAGGAAGATCCCCTGGAGAAGGAAATGGCAACCCACTCCAGTATTCTTGCCTGGAGAATTTCATGCACAGAGGAGCCTGGCAGGCTGCAGTCCACAGGATTGCACAAGTCAGACACAACTGAGCAACTAACACTTTCACTTTTCTTTTCAATAAGGGCCTACCATATAACAGAGGGGATTCTACCCAATACTCTGTAATGTTGACAGTCCCTTGGACTGCAAGATCAAACCAGTCAATCCTAAAGGAAATCAACCCTGAATATTCATTGGCTGGACTGATACTGAAGCTGAAGCTGCAGTACTTTGGCTTGCTGATGCAAAGAGCTGACTTATTGGAAAAGACCCTGATGCTGGGAAACATTGAGGGCAAGAGGAGAAGGGGGTGACAAGGATGAGATGGTTGGATGGCATCACTGACTAGATGGACATGAGTTTGAGCAAGCTCAGGGAGATAGTGAAGGACAGGGAAGCCTGGCCTGCCTCTGTTCAGTGGGATGCAGAGCTGGACACGACTTGAGCGACTGAACAACAACAACTCTGTTATGAACTATACGGGAAAAGAATCTAAAACAGAGTGGATATATGTATATGTCTAACTGACTCACTTAGCTGTCCCATAGCAACGAATGCAACATTGTAAATCACCTACACTCTAATGAAAGATTACAAAAAAGAGAGTCCCAGTGCAAGTGACCTCTGGAAATGCAAAACACACTCATCAAGGCTGTGCAACTTCTGCCCTGAGACCGGAACAGTCTCTGGGAACACCTTTTGGGGGCCCGAATTGATGCTTTTGACTGCAAGGAGATCCAACCAGTCCATTCTAAAGGAGATCAATCCTGGGTGTTCATTGGAAGGACTGATGCTAAAGCTGAAACTCCAATACTTTGGCCACCTCATGCGAAGAATTGACTCACTGGAAAAGACTCTGATGCTGGGAGGGATTGGGGGCAGGAGGAGAAGGGGACGACAGAGGATGAGATGGCTGGATGGCATCACCGACTCGATGCATATGAGTTTGAGTGAACTCCGGGAGTTGGTGATGGACAGGGAGGCCTGGTGTGCTGTGATTCATGGGGTCACAAAGAGTTGGACACGACTGGCAACTGAACTGAACTGAAGCTGCCAAGTAAGAAGTCTGACCACTTGAGAGTGCCAGGCTGGAAAGGCCGCTCACCATCCCCCACCAGAGTGCCAGATAGATGGGGGAAGATGTTTTGGACTCTTGCACAGATTGCCTGACCCTCATTAATATCACCCAGCTGAGCCGTGCCCAGATGCTTGACTTTCTATGTCATAAGATTTAATAAAATTCTTGCTTTAAGCTATGACATTTTGGGGTAATTTGTTCTGCAAAATACATCATTGAAATACTTCCCATAGTCATTTGCACTCCATTCTCAATTTGAGGCTGGAGAATGGGACACTCTTTTTTTTAAATATAAATTTATTTATTTTAATTGGAGGTTAATTACTTTACAATATTGTGGTGGTTTTTGCCATACACTGACATGAATCTGCAATGGGTGTACATGTGTTCCCCATCCTGAACACCCCTCCCACCGCCCTCCCCATCCCATCCCTCTGGGTCATCACAGTGCACCAGCCCCGAGCATCCTGTCTCATGCATCAAACCTGGACTGGCGATCTTTTCCACATATGATAATATACATGTTTCAGTGCCATTCTCCCAAATCACCCCACCCTCGCCCTCTCCCACAGAGTCCAAAAGACTGTTCTATACACTGTGTCTCTTTTGCTGGAACGGGACACTCTTATTCCAAGCCTCCCTGCAGCTAAGGGACCATGTGACAGTTCTGGCCAAAGAGATGTAGGCAGAAATCTCTGAAGGGGTTTTAGCTTCCTGAATTAAAAAGACAAACACTTAAACGGTGAAGCATTTTGCTCTTTGTTTTTGGTCATGCCTCATTCTTCCGACCTGGAATGTGGATGCAATGGTTTGAGGTTCTACAGCTATTCTGTGTCAGGAGGAGAAAGCTGGATGTTAAAAAGAGTAGGAAAGAAGAGAGAAGGGCAGAAGTCCTGCATTATTTGCCTCTGGATCTTTTATTACTTGGAAAGAATAAACTGTCAGTTGCTTAAGCCATTAGAAAAGAAGCTTAATCAGGGCTGGTTTCATGGGTGTGTGATCTGTGTAGGCTTGCAGGGTCTCACACTTGGAAGGGCCCACCCTTTGTTTACAGTTCTTTTGTCTCCATCTTGAAATTCTGAATTTTTTAACAATAGGCCCTGCATTTTCCTTTTGCACTGGACCCCACACATTATGTAGCCAGTCCTGCATTTAATGTGTCAGTATGATCTTAAATAGGATTTCCCTGGTGGTTCAGATAGTAAAGCATCTGCCTACAATGTAGGAGACCTGGGTTTGATCCCTGGGTCGGGAAGATCCTCTGGAGAAGGCAAAGGCACCCCACTCCACTACTCTTGCCTGGAAAATCCCTTGGACGGAGGAGCCTGGTAGACTACAGTCCATGGGGTCATAAAGAGTCAGACACGACTGAGTGACTTCACTTTCACTTATTATCGTAAATGAAATTTGTGAATGATCAGTAAGCTCTGTTCTTAAACTTGGCCACATAGAAGAGGACATAGAAGACGTTATTAAATTTCTAAGCAGCACAGCATTTGATAGATTATCAGTTAGATGACAGATTCAATAGTTAAAAGGAAGTCTAAATTGTCACAAAGTACAAATCAGAAAGATGACATTTATCAAGAGATAAATGAGAAGGCTGTATTCAGAGTTTTCTTTGTTTTTCTTAAATCCACAAGGTCAGAGCTGTACATCTGGAAGGGACAGGGAATTAGGCTGTTACTACGTGTCTTGGGGCTTCCCAGGTGGCTCAGCAGTAAAGAATCCGTCTGCCAATATGGGAGACACGGGTTCAATCCCTAAGTCAGGAAGATCCCCCTGGAGAAGGAAATGCAACCCACTCCAGTAGTCTTGCCTGGAAACTTCCATGGACAGAGGAGCCTGGTGGGCTAGAGTCCATGGAGTCGAAAAAGACTTAGCAAAGAATTAGCAACCGAACAACAACTGTGTGTCTTAAATAAATTACCACTCCTTTTTTTTCCTGGGCTGTGCCATTCGGCATGTGGGATCTTAGTTCCCTGACCAGGATTTCAATCTGTGCCCGTTGCATTGGAAGCTTGAAGTCCTAACCACTGGACCACCAGGTAAGTCCCAATCACCACTTCTTTGTATCATGATGTCTTTATCTGCATGGGAAGGGGTTTAGCTGGGTAATGCCAGGTGAACCTAATTGTTGGGTTTGGTAATCTTTTACCATGTAGTGATATTTGGTAATGGCATTTCATCTGGGAAGAAGCCAGGTACACACACATCTGCTAAGGATTGGAACCCACTGGCCTCGCCCAGCCAATGTATACCACACACACACATGTATATATTTATATAATAAATATAAATATTATGTGCATGTGTGCTTGTCGTTCAGTCGTGTCCGACTCTTTGCAACCCCAAGGACTGCAGCCCGCCAGGCTCCTCTGTCCATGGGATTCTCCAGTCAAGAATACTGGAGTGGGTTGCCATGCCAATCTCCAGGAGATCTTTCGACACCCAGGGATAGAACCCAGGTCTCCCTCATTGCAGGTGGATTCTTTACCATTTGAGCCACCAGGGAAGCCCATAAATATTATATGTGTATATAATAGTTATAAATGAAAATATCATATGTAAGAGTTATGGATCTTTTGATTTTTATCTCATTTTATTATAGTCACCCAGAACAGATGGCATTATCCAATAAAGGCTTATAAACAATAAACTCCCAATGAGAAACATTTTATGAACATTTTGCAAAACACACTGGGTTAGCTATTAAGAGTAAACCCATAAAACGGGATCCAGGTGCCCCAGGCCTGAACCACTGTTGTCAAAACAGAGCTTTCCTCCTTATCTTACCACGAGGACTGAATGAAGTGGTCCAGGCAACAGACTCAGTGCTCGGTACACGTGAGCCATCAGTGAGTTTTTACAGTCATCTATTTATTCTTCACCTCCTCATAGCCAAAACTAAAAGCCAAATTCCTCTTTATCATCAAAGACATTATTCAAGGAAACCAAATTAGTGAGAGCTAGATGTTGAGGCTGCCCACCTTTGAGGGAAAAAAAACATGAAGAAGACAAAGTGGGAGAGAAGGAAAGAGCTGCAAACTTTGCTTCCATCTCACCTTAATCTACAGCTGAAGACAAATGGAATTTTTCCCCCAATCAATGAGTCAGCCACCAACAAGGTCACCAAGACAACAGTGAAGCGGTGCTGCCACCTGCTGGTCACAGCACCACACTCCTGCGGCAGCTGACATTGGGTTTCTCGGGTGGGGGCTGCTAAGTCGTGTCTGATTCTTTGAGACCCCATGGACTGCAGGCTTCCCTGGGTGGGGGTGGTAAGTAGAAAATGGATGGTTGTTTTCTTTGTGTTTTTGTACAAGTGGTCTTTTCCAGGTCTTTTGCTCAGCAGGTAGTATTAACAGTGTTCAACATTATAACATACAAGGCAACTTCTGAGGCCAACAAATGCCTGATTTTGCACTTACCCATGTTATAACTTCTTCTGGGTCGGGATGATCCCCTGGTACAGGGAATGGCTACCCACTCCAGTATTCTTGCCTGAAGAATTCCATGGTGAGGGGAGCCTTGAGGGCTACAGTCCATGGGGTCGCAAAGAGTCGGACACGACTGAGCAACTAACACACACACACACACACAAGGACTTCTTTCCCTCCGATATAAAAACAAGACTATTAATAGGATCTTTGAATAGGGTCTGACTTTACCCTGGGCTGATGGTGTGTCTTGGTAACTTTCCAAAGGGGAGAAAGTTTCCCGATCTTTAACTTCCATTTACTGTCACTAGTGTGGCTGAAGCAGCAAACTGGTTTTCAGTCTCCCACCCCATTTACAATTACTCCTCTCCTACTTTACAGAGGAAACACCTGTGTCAGCCACTCTCAGTCTCAGGAAAGTGCCCCATCCCTGGAATCAGGGGGTCCCCGGGGGCACCAAACAAAGGGGAATGCCAGTATCTCTGTGGCCCAAGAGAACTGACTGATGCCTGGGTCACAAGTCCTGACAAATCAGGTCATTTCCTATGCATTATGTGTGCTTTTTATTTTAATTAAAAAATATGCTTGAGTTTTGTTTTCAATTTTTTTTAATCTTTTTATTTTTATTTTTTTAAATTTTCTGGCTATGCCATACAGCATATGGGATCTTAGTTCCCTGATCAGGAACTAAACCCAGGTCTCTTAAATTGAAAGTGCAGAGTCTTAACCATGGGACCACCAAGAAAGTCCCCCGTGCATTATTTTACACAAAATTAGAGGTGAACTGCCCATTAATACAGCGTTAAAATTGATTTTTATGGACGATCACGAAATGATTTCTGGCAAATTGTGCTGAAGGAATTTAAAGAATCGAATGACAGGGCTGTAACAAAACTTCTTCCAAACTGTCTCCTGATTTATGTGAAGCTGGTTCTCAGTACGTACATCTTTTTCTTTTTTAATCTGCCTGAACCATGTGGCATTAGGGATCTTAGTTCTCTGACCAGGGATTGACAACCCGCACCCCCTGCAGTGGAAATGCAGAGACTTAACCACTAGACCACCACGGAAGTCCCTACATCTTTTTTTCTTAAATTATTAATATAGATTCAAAGAAATTTGCAAAGATAATACAGAGAGGTTCAACATATCCTTCACCCAGCTTCCCCCAATGGTTAAACTTCTGTAGCTGCAGTTCAAGATCAAAACCAGGAAACCGATGCTGGTGCGGTGTGTGGGGGTAGTTTATGCCCTTTTATTGCGTGTGTGGATTCACATCACCACCGCCACAATCACAGTACAGAACTATGCCATCACCACAAAGGGTTTCCATGCACTTTTCCTTTATCTGCCCAACCACCCCTCTCCCACCATCCCTAACCCCTGGCATCCCATCTCTGAATATTGCCATTTTGAGAATGTCATATACATGGAATTATACAGTATGTGACGTTTTGAGACTGGCTTTTCCAGTCATCATTCAGTTCAGTTCAGTTCAGTCACTCAGTAGTGTCCGACTCTTAGAGACCCTATGAATCACAGCTTGCCAGGCCTCCCTGTCCATCACCAACTCCCGGAGTTCACTCAAACTCATGTCCACCGAGTCGGTGATGCCATCCAGCCATCTCATTCTCTGTCGTCCCCGTCTCCTCCCGCCCCCAATCCTTCCCAGCATCAGACTCTTTTCCAGTGAGTCATAATACCCTTGAAATTCATCCCAGTTGTTGCATGAATCAAAATTTTTTTTTTATTGTTGGGTAGTTTTCCACAGTAATTTTCTATATGAAAAGTGGGGATAGAGTTCATGCCAAAGCCTGATTCATTCTAGCAGTATGTTTTTTTAAACTTTTGGCTGCACCACATGGCATGTGGGAACGTAGTTCCCTGAAGAGGGGTTGAACTCATGTCATCTGCAATGGAAGCTTAACCACTGGACCACCAGGGAAGTCCTCTAGCGGTTAGGAATTTTTATCACCAATGGGATGAATTCATTGTTACCAAAAAAGTCACTCGTTTCATTAAGCTATGTATTTCTAATAAAATTGCTTTTTGTTTTAGATCATATTTGTCAATATTTTTGTTGTTTTAATCAATTGTATACTACTGATCATTGTAATTGTAAAGTAATATAATTAAAAGTTAAACCTTATAGCCTTATGATCATAGGAAGTGGAAGATATTTAAATTTATGCATTCTGTTGGAGAGAAATGATGGGTGTTCAACAAAATCTTCAAATATATAGCTAGAACTCTATAGGGCACGTGGAACAGACGGGGAAAGGAAGCAAAATTTCTGACTGTCATTAATAAAAGAGTTTGTTACCTATTTTGTAAATGATTCGTGACGGTTATTAAATTACTGGGGTATTAAGGTTCCACCAGCTTTTATATTTGTTTATTTATTTGGCTATGCCTTGCAGCTTGCAGGATCTTAGTCCTCCAACCAGGGAACGAACTCAGGCCCTTAGCAATGAAAGTGCAGAGTCCTAGACACTGGATCCCCAGATGCTTTTAAAAGTGATCAGCGAGGAATTTGCCAGTGGTCTGGTGGTTAGGACTTGGGTGATTTCAATGCTGAGGGCCCAGGTTCAATCCTTAGTGGGGGAACGAAGATCCCACAACTATGCAGTACAGCCAAAATAAATAAATAAATAAATAAAATAAAAGTGATCTGAGAGATTTTGTTTGTGGTAAGAACACTTGAGGTGAGATTTACCCTCTTAACAAATCTATGTGTACAATACAGAATGGTTAACTATAATTACAGTGTTGCAGAGCAGGCAGATTGCCAGAATGTATTCATCTTGCATAAGTGAAACTTCATACCTGAAAATATAATGTATAAGTTTTATTTGAAAATGTCATTCTTCCCAGTGGTAAAGAATCCGCCTGCTGATACAGGAGACTTGGGGTTGCTCCCTGGGTCTGGAAAATCCCCTGGAGAAGGAAATGGCAACCCACTCCAGTATTCTTGCCGGGGAAATCCCATGGACAGAGGAGCCTGGTGGGCTACAGTCCACGGAGTCACAAAACAGTCAGACACAACTTAACAACTAAACAACAACAATATGGGAGAAATTACATCTGAAAAAACTTAAACTTAGCCTGAAAATGATTTTTTAAAGCTAAAAACGTTAAAAAGCATATGGCATTGCTGTACAGCAGAAACTAACACAACACTGTAAAGCAACTATACTCCAATAAAAAAAATTTTTTTAAGGAAATAACAGCAAGAGAAAAAGCATATGGTGGAACACTAGTTTTTCAAAATTCTTCCATGTGAGCAAAGAGATTCATTTGCCACCATTATCAAGAGGTTTTGGCAAAGCGATTTTGAAAATTTATGAGGTGATGAAATCAATGTAACATAAATACGGGTGGCCCTGTTACATAAGTGTTCCATAGATGTTCACTGGTATCCTGTTAAGAAACCAATTTGCACTAGTCAGGATAATTTCAGTGGAAGTGACCAAAATCTGATTAAGCAGAAAAGAGAATTTGTTGGCCTAAAAACTAAAAGGCTGAGGTGGCTGATCCATATGCTTAGACAGTAACAGGGATCCATATCTGTCCACTTGTTTCGGCTTTCCTGTCCTCCTGGATGATTTCACCTAGCAGCTGGTTTTCCTCATGGTGGCAATATGGCTGCAGGTAGCCCTGGCCTCCCATCCTCCCAGTTAACCAATCCTGGTGGGAAGAGGACGTCTCTGTCCCAGTAGGTCCAGTGAAATGACAGAAACTGAGTTTTATTGGTCTGGCTGGGATCACGTGCCCATCTCTGAGCCAATGACTGAGGCCATAGAAATGGAATGCCCTGATTGGCTAGGTCCGGATCATGTGCCCACCCCCGAATCTGGGGAACACGTCAGTCCCACTCAATCCACAGGCATGGAGAGTGAAGGGGTCGCAGAAGACCAGAATTTTACCAAAAAAGAGAACAGACAACAGAGGAGTCAGGCTATAAGGCAAGATAAAATATAAGGCTAGATTGGCACCCCACTCCAGTACTCTTGCCTGGAAAATCCCTGGTGGGCTGCAGTCCATGGGGTCCCTGAGAGTCGGACACGACTGAGCGACTTCACTTTCACTTTTCACTTTCATGCATTGGAGAAGGAAATGGCAACCCACTCCAGTGTTCCTGCCTGGAGAGTCCCAGGGACGGGGGAGCCTGGTGGGCTGCCATCTATGGTGTCGCAGAGTTGGGCACGACTGAAGCGACTTAGCAGAAGCAACAGCAGCAGATATAATATAAGGCTAGATATAATATGAGGCTAGATATAGATATAATGATATAGATATATAGAGATATAATGATAGAAGGCTATCAGTCCAGTTCAGTTCAGTCGCTCAGTCATGTCCGATTCTTTTCAACCCCATGGACCGCAGCACACCAGGCCTCTCTGTCCATCACCAACTCCCAGAGTTTACCCAAACCCATGTCCATTGAGTTGGTGATGCCATCCAGCCATCTCATCCTCTGTCGTCCCCTTCTCCTCCTGCCCTCAGTCTTTCCCAGCATCAGGATCTTTTCCAATGAGTCAGTTCTTCGTATCAGCAAGCCAAAGTATTGGAGCTTCAGCTTCACCATCAGTCCTTCAAGTGAACACCCAGGACTGATCTCCTTTAGGATGGACTGGTTGGATCTCCTTGCAATCCAAGGGACACTCAAGAGTCTTCTCCAGCACCACAGTTCAAAAGCATCAATTCTTCGGAGTTCAGCTTTCTTTATAGTCCAACTCTCACATCCATACATGACTACAGGAAAAACCATAGCCTTGAGTAGACAGACCTTTGTTGGCAAAGTAATGTCTCTGCTTTTTAATAGGCTGTCTAGGTTGGTCATAACTTTCCTTCCAAGGAGCAAGCATCTTTTAATTTCATAGCTGCAGTCAGTCAGCAGGAATTCATTGAGTTGCAGGGGTTACGGAGAAATCAAAGTCATAGACCTTGTTCATTATTAATGGACGGGTTTTGAAAGCAGTAGAGTAGGTAAAGTGCTTAGAACAATGCTTAGAACAAAGTGAGCACAGGTTAACCAATGTCTGCTGCTTCTCCTCAGAAGCAGAGCCTGAGAGGGATTCTTGTTCTAGGATTTATTGGGGGATGGCTTTCAGGGAAAGCGGGCGAGGGAAGCAGGATGAGGTAGGGAGATGGTTGACTAAGCGAAAGTGTGGGTGTAGCTAGAGACTAACTTCAGGCTGATCCCACCGGAAGCTCTGCCATGAGTGGCATCCCTGAGATGGTTCCACTGACAGCAAGGGGGCTGGCTGTTTGTCCCCTGTGTCGGGGGGGGGGGTATCACTGGCTGCAGGCAGATGGGGTTGAGGGGACACAGCCTCCCCTGCTCTGCGCTCCTGAGCCTGGAGGACCTTTCTCTGGAGAAGAGGTAGGTGTGATCCTGGTCAGCCCACGGGATGACTTTCCTCGCCGGGGGACTCTGGGCAGGGCACCCACAGCGTCTGCTCCAGCCCCTTGTCTGTATCGTCTGATCGAGGTCACAGAAGCAAAGGTAAATGAGGAGGAGCTTCCATGCAGGCAGTTCATTTTCGCTTAAAATAAAGGGAGGCAAAAATAAAGGGAGGCAAAGTTCTCTTGTGGAATACCCCTGGGCCATGAAGGGAGAGGGGCCTCAGAGAGGAAGAGCTCAGCCCTGCTAGAGAGCCTGGGAAGTTTCTAGAAAAAAGAGAGGAACTCGCGCTGTCATTCCAAGGACAGGGAAAGCTCTGGATGATTGAGGGGAGAGAGGAGGCGAGGTGGGCGATGGGGTCAGTGCTTTCCCACAGTTTGTACTTAGCTGGTAAGGAACTCTGACAGGAGATGGGGTTGGCGGGCGCGGGGGGAGTCCATGCAGATGAGAGACTGCAGGGGGTAGGAAGGATGGGCAGAAACGATCAAATGCCACAGTGGCCCTCAGCTTCCCGACAGTGAGCCTCTAGTGGGCACACGTGTTAGCACTTGTCACAGATGAGCATATGGAGGCACAGAGAGGTTAAACTGTTGCCCAAAGCTGCACAGCTGTGAAGCAGTGGAGCCCAGGCCCCCTGGCTCTGAAACTGGCACTCTGATCCTCCCCTGCTGAGCTGCTCACCTTGATGACGGTGGGAGTCCTGGAAGAGCAGCGTGGCCCAGGCTGCTGGCCACTGGGTTCTGGGCAGAGGGGGTCGGGTGAGCAGGAAGGCACAGTCCCACTCGGGCGGGGCACCCAGTGGGAAACAGTTAAAGTGAGAGTGTTAGTGGGTCAGTCTCTCCGGTTCTTTGCGACCCCAAGGACTGCAGCCCACCAGGCTCCTCTGTCCATGGGATTCTCCAGGCAAGCATCCTGGAGTGGGTGGGTTGCCATTTCCTTCTCCAGGGGATCTTCCCAACCCAGGGATTGAACCCAGGTCTCCCGTATTGCAGGAAGATTCTTTACCAACTGGCACGGCAGAGGTATTGCCAAAATCTCAGCTAAGGCTTCTGCAACCCTGCTCTAGCCTGGGGGATAAAAAGTCAGTTGGGCAACGGGGTTGGCAGGGTGGGGAATTGCGCCGAGGTGGGAGGCTGGGAAGACAGGGCTTGGGAAGCAGAAAGAGCCTGGGGTCAGGAATGTGAGCAAGCAAAAGGCTTCGGGAGAGTGGGAACTTTTTTTATATAAAGAGATTTTTTTAAATAAAGATTTAAAATAATTTATTATTTTTATTTGTCTGTGCCAGGTCTTAGTTGGGGCATGTGGGATCTAGTTTCCTGCCCAGGGACTGAACCCAGGGCCCCTGCATTGGGAGTTTGGAGTCTTAGCCACTGGGCCACCAGGAAAGTCCCTTTTTTAAAAATAAAGACAGGACATAAAGCTTTTGAGTGTTGAGGTGTTGAAGTATCCATTTTAGAAGGTGATCTAATGATTTCCCGGTGTACTCAGCCCAGGTTGGGGACCACAGAAGGCAGCCAAGTTCAGTAACTGCACCCAGAGGTCCCAGGTAAAAGACTGGAAATGCTGGGCATGGGGGATTGGGGGTGCTGGAGTAAGGCAGGCCCACTCTGGGGTGGCTTCTGCCCTGAAGACAGGACTTGGCTGCACATCCATCTTGGAAGCCGCTGGGCAGGTTTCATTTTAATTTTTTTTTAATGTGTGTGATAAAATGTCCATTTTATAAAGTGTGCCATTTTAACAATTTTTAAATGTACAACTTAATGGCATTAAATACATTCATCTTGTACCATCATCAATCACCACCATCTAGCACTAGAACTTTTGATCATTGAAAACTGAAACTCTATACCCGTTAAACAGTAACTCCCCAATCTCCCGTCCCCTCAGCGCCCGGGTGACCTCTGTTTTATTTTCTGTGTCTGTGAATTTGCCCATTCTAGGCACCTTGGATAAGCGAAATCATACAGTATCTGTCCTTTTGTGACTGGCTCATTGCATTGAGCGCACTGCCTTTAAGGCTCATCCATGTCGTGGCATGCAGTGTAAATACCTGATATTAAGCTTTTGTTTTTTTAAATAAAGAGAGATTTAAACTCATTTATTCATTTATAATTCTTATTTGTCTGTGCCAGGTCTTAGTTGGGGATCTAGCTCCCTGACCAAGGATCAAACCTGGGTCCCCTGCATTGGGAGCTTGGAGTCTTAGTCACTGGACCACCGGGGAAGTCCCCCACCCCCCCTTTTTTTTTTAAATAAAGAGAGGACATTAAGCTTTTGAGTGTTGAGATATCCATTTTAGAAGACATCTTTTTGAACAAGCGTATTGCCTGCTGTGTGACACAGCTATTAGCTAAAGAACCAGATAAGGAACTAGACCCATGCAGGTCCTCTTTGAGAAAACCCTGGACAACCTGGGTAATTAATTGCTTCAGTGACCTGCCTCTGTGCTACCGGCTTCTGATTCCTGCTCAAATTAACCAACAATGAGTGAACCTGCAAAGCTCTAGACACCCCGATAAAGGCAGCACCCCACGTCTGCACTCAGGGTCTCTTGTACTCTCTCAACCCACGAGCTTGCTGCATGGGCCTTGGTGTGCCGTGAAGCCTCTGTGAATAATAAATTCTGGTTCTGGTCCCAGTGGGGAAGTTTCTGTGGGGCGAGTGCCTGCTTGCATTCCTGGCCCAGAGCTTTACCAGTATCCAGACTTCATTCATTTTTAGAGAAGCTGACTAATCATGGACATACGGGGTATTTCTATTAATACCGTCGGCCATGGTGAATAGCGTTGCCATGAACACCGGGGTAACAGGGATCTGCTTTCAGTTCTTGTGGGCACACACCCGCAGGAGACTTGCTGGTTCCCACGGTAAAGCCGTGTTACACTGTCTTGCACAACGACTGCTCCATTTTACACCTCCACCAGAAATGCACAGGGGTTCCAGTTTCTCCACATTCCCAGTAGCACTCGCTGTTCCCTGTGGGCAGGGTTTTGCACAGTCCAGGCTGCCCACACTTCAAGGGGTGGTGAACCTCTTATTTACTTAATGTCTTTTTTCCCCCATTTTGCTTTTCTTTCTCCTCTTCTCTCAAGAGCCACCCCTGAAGAAGCCTGCATGTGTGACTTCGATGTGCAGGCGGAATGAAGCATGACCATAGTTCTTTTTAGTGACGCTGGGCCCCAAGGTATGCCTCTCAAAACCTGTCTCTTCAAGGACACTGCCACTGGGAGACTCACACCATCTTAGGAGATTCCAGTGTTTCTAGGTGAACAAGTGCAGGTGACAACCCACTTTAACCCGATTTGTTGGGGGAAGGGAAGATGCTTCCTAATGAACCCAAACCTGGGTTCTGCACCCCAACACCAAATTAGATCCCAGAGACAGAGTTTTGAGTGAAGTAGAATAAATTTATTTCATTGCACGAAAAAGTGGGCTAATGCCCTCAAAACTGTGTGTCTCATCCTGGAGTGGGCAGTGAGAAGTTTTACAGCAATACGTTAAAGAGGGAACGATCTGCTCATGGACATTGTTCTTTTAAAAAAGAATTCATTTATTTTATTTGGTTGCACTGAGTCTTAGTTATAGCATGTGGGATCTAGTTCCCTGACCGGGGATTGAACCCAGGCCCCCTCCATTGGGAGCACAGAGTCTCAGCCACTGCACCACCCGGGAAATCCCATGGGCATTCTTCTGAGTGGTTGGTAGTGAGGTAAGTAGGAGTCAGCACCATCCATCTTCTGGTTCCAACAGTTCTGGGGGCTACATCCTTGGGGGCAGCATACCCTGAACTTCTCCCACCTGGCGGCGGTTTCAGTATCTGCAAAACAGCTCGGAGCAATTGTGTGTATCCCTTGATGGGGAGCCAGGATCCTGTCCCAAGTCTGCACTATTGTTTCTCTTAACTGTTTCTCCCTGTCTCACATTCTCTCCCTTTCCTAATTAACAATGGCTTGAACCTGCCCATTGGAACTCGGGACAGTCATGGAGGCTGAATGAAGCCTATTTTCTGTAATCAAGAAATAGGCGCGTGGTGAGGGGGGAGGCCGGGGAGGGTGGCTTCGCTGGTGGTTCAGTGGTTAAAAATCTGCCTGCCGATGCAGGGGACACAGGTTCGATCCCTGGTCGCAGAAGATCCCAGATGCTGTGGGACAACTGAGCCTGTGCACCACAAATACTGATGCCCGAGAGCACTAGAGCCCACGCCCCGCCGTGGGCCAGAGAGATGCCCGAGCGCCCCGGAGCCCATGCCCCGCCGCGGGCCAGAGAAGCTACCGCAACAAGAACCCCGCAAGCACAGCCAGAGAAAAGCTCTCAGAATGAAGCAACAAAGACCCAATGCAGCCAAAAAGAGATAATTTTTTTAAAAAAAGAAAGAAATGGGGGACAGAAAGAAAGGCTTTTGTGCCCAGGAGTCCAAAAGGGTCTTGCTTGTTATCACTAAGACTCTAGTTGTTAAGGACTTTAACCCTGTGAAACACATTCAAGGCTGTGTGGGTTATTCTCCATTTGCCCCTGTAGACCCATCCCCATTCTCTGCCTTTCTTAGCCCCATTCTGTGCCCTGGGGCTGACCCCTGTGGCTGCTTTATCTGAGCTTCCCTCTCTTCTGGCTTCCTGTGGGCTTGGCCAATGGGAGGTGTTCAGAGATCAGCCCTGGAGGAGAGAGGCGTTTCTTCCCTGTGCTCCCTGGCCCACCCGCTTTCCTCGTCACACTTCCTGCGGCAAGTGTGTCTCCTCCTCTCTGGCTCCAGCTCTCAACAAGGCTCAGTAACACTGTTTCTTTCCTTTTGTTGTTGTTGCGCGGTGGCTGGCTAAGTCCTGTCCAGCTCTTTGTGACCTCATGGACGGTAGCATGCCAGGCTCCTCTGTCTTCACTGTCTCCCAGAGTTTGCTCAGATTCATGTCCATCGAGTACGTGATGCTATCTAACCAACTCATTCCTCTGCCGCCCCCTTCTCCCTTTCTTTTCCAATGAGCTAGTTCTTTGCATCAGCAGGCCAAAGTACTGGAGCGTCAGCTTCAGCAACAGTCCTTCCAATGAATTTTCAGGGTTGATTTCCTTAGTATTGACTGGTTTGATCTCCTTGCAGTCCAAGAGACTCTCAAGAGTCTTCTCCAGCACCACAATTTGAAAGCATCAATTCTTCTGTGCTCAGCCTTCTTGACGGTCCTACTCTCACATCTGTAGGTGACTACTGGAAAAACCAGAGCTTTGACTCCACCGACCTTGGCTGGCAACGTGATGTCTATTCTGTTCCTTGGCTCTACTGCTGTTACTGGTCTCTCAGGGTTCCTCCACACCTGTGCATCCATTAACCCCGTAGCTACTTTGAAACCAATGCTTTGTTACAAAGTTCATTTCAGAATTCCGTGTGAATGTACCTTCAGTTTCCTGCTGGGACTCAAGACTATATAGATGCGCAGAATTATAGCCAAGCGTTAATAAGAAAGCTCTGCTCCTGGGTAAGGATGCTCATTAACACACTGGAACGTTGTTGGTGGGGATCAGTTACACGAGAGAAGATGCATCTCTGTGGATCTGGGAGGGGGCCTGACTCTACTGGTGCCTCCTCCATGCATTCATTCTTCTCCATTTGCCGCACACGCACAACAGGAAGATGGGTTCAGAGGAGGGTGGCGAGTGTGGAGGCCAAATACAATGACGTGTGAGACAAATCCCTCCAATGCTGGGGCAAAGGTGAAATCAACCTCTTACTGGTTGCTGAGAGTTCCTGGCTTGGTGTCAAATACTTATGATCTGTGAAAGTTTGACCAGGCTGATTCCACCATGAGATCACACAACAAATTAAGTAAAGCTAAATAAATATATTTATATAAATTATTGGGCTTCCCTGGTGGCACAGTGGTAAAAGAATTTGCCTGGCAATGCAGGAGACATGAGAGATGAGAGTTTGATCCCTGGGCTGGGACGATCCCCTGGAGGAGGAAATGGCAACCCACTCCAGTATTATTATCTGGAAAATTCCATGGACAGAGGAACCTGGCAGGGTGCAGTCCATAGGGGTCGCAAAGAGTGGGACACGTCTTAGCGATTAAACAACAGTCAACACATAGTTAGATATAAATTATTAATAAATACAGAATCAGATTTGTTTCATACCCATCCTGCTCTGCATTCTACTGAGCTGTAGTTAATAGTTTACAAAGAGACCCTAGAGTTCCCCCTAGACTTTCTGTTCTTAAAAGGATCAAATCTATTGAATAGGGCCTACTTGGGGATTTCTTAGCAGCCCCTTTGCCCAGATGGCTCCATGCAGGATGGCCTCAGGAACCCCTTACAAAGTGTTCCCTGGCCTCTGTCATCTGGCAGAAGCTCCTTCCCTCTGGCTTTCTGCTCCTGCTGCCCTTCCGTTCTGTTCCGTCGCTCAGTCGTGTCCGACTCTATGTGACCCCGTGGACCGTAGCCTACCAGGCTTTTCCGTCCATGGGATTCTCCAGGCAAGAATACTGGAGTGGGTTACCGTTTCCTTCTCCAGGGGATCTTCCCGACCCAGGGATCGAACCCGGGTCTCCCTGCCCTTAGAGCTGCCAAAATCTTGGTTCTCTGGGCACTGAGGTCAAACAGAAATGCAGAGACAGAGTTATAGAGGAGAAAGAAAGAGTGGTTTTATTTCTTTGCCAGGCAAAGGGGACACAGAGTAGGCTAGGGCTTTAAGAACTGTGCTCCCCTCCCTGGTGAATAAGGGAGAGGTTATATAGCCAGGCAAGTGTATATGATAAGGATCAAGGCAGTAACTAACAGTCTTGCAATCTTCTTCCTTCTGCAAAGTTTCAAAAGGGTAGTTGTTGCTCAGTCGTGTTCAACTGTTGGTGACCCTACGGACTGCAGCATGCCCGGCTTCCCTGCCCTTCACCATCTCCCGGAGTTTGCTCAAACTCAGGTCCATTGAGTTGGTGATGCTATCCAACCATCTCTAAAGGGTAGAGTTGCTGACAAGATGAGGGTGTGTGCACGGTCTCAGGTGGCGGGTCTCCTCATCTTGATGAGTTCTCTGGGCCTTTTAATCTTGCCTCATGTGGTTTCGTGGCAGCTCCTTCCTTGATTGCAATTGTTTGAATCCGCTCTTTGGAACTCAGGGAAGGTCATGGAGGCTGGAGTTTTGCCTACAAGAAATAGGGGACAAAAAGGCCTTCATGCCAAGGAGCCCCACAGGGCCCTAGCTTCAGCTCCTGTAGGAAAGTGTCAGCAGACATCATGCCCTTTGGTTCTGTTTTAAAATTCTCTGGGGGCTCCCAATTAATCTATTCCTACTTCCAAAGGTACAGCTATTGTCCATGGAGAGTTTCAAGGCCTATGTCTTGATGGCTCTAAGGGAAAGGAGTTAGTATTTTCCTCCATCTTTTGGATTTCAGTTTTGTATGTCAAAAGTCAATGCAGCCAATCCTAAAGGAAATCAGTCCTGAATATTCATCGGAAGGACTGATGCTGAAGCTGAAGCTCCAATACTTTGTCCCTGATGTGAAGAGCAGACTCACTGGAAAGAATCCGGATGCTGGGCAAGATTGAAGGCAGAAGGAGAAGGGAATGACAGAGGATGAGATGGTTGGATGGCATCACCGACTCAGTGGAATGAGTTTGAGCAAGCTCCAGGAGATAGTGAAGGACAGGGAAGCCTGGCATGCTGCAGGGGTCACAGAGAGTCAGACATGTGTGACCATGGGGTCACAAAGAGTCAGGGTCATGATTTAGTGACTGAAAAACAACAACGTGTCAAAAAGGAATTATCACTTTTGATAACAGACA